>NC_143147.1:46438620-47688620 GCF_059928025.1 Delphinapterus leucas | reverse complement strand
ATCTGAATGCATTTAGAAAAGGAATAGAGAAGAAGAAAAACGTGGTAAATTACTTATTTACATAGGGCTAATGGGTACTATTCCATCCTGGACAATGATAATTAAAGCAAATGGGTTCAACTATGATTTTTCAAACACTAATGTAATAAAAGTAGAACAAAAGATTTTAAAAATATTCAATATAATAAAATATAGAAAAAAGAGAAAAATGTAGCAAAACAGATAAAACTCATAAGATTATATATCACTGATGACAATAATTGTGAAATTATAATTACCACGTACTGAGAAAACAATCTGTGTAAAATATTATAAAATGTGACCAGCATTGTACAGAGTGACAGATTTATAGACTTCAATATTTCCAATATTAAATAAAAAAGAATGAAAAGAAATACAATAAGCACCAAATTCAAAAAAATCAGAAAAGAGCAATAAACCAGCCTATGGAAAGGAGGAGAAAAGAAACAATAAAGATAAAAGCAGAATTAATAAGTCAGAACAGTGGTTGTATAATAGTGCTCTCTGGAGTCATAAGTGTCTGATAAGAAAGAGAAGTTGGGGTTGGGGTGGGGTCAAGTGAGTGAAACTCTGGGAAACTCCCTCCCTTCCACTCACGATCCCCTTTGCTTTAATCACAAGTCCTTGGCTTTTATCTATTTATACACTGGGATTTCACATAAGATTTCAATTTTGAAAAGGTTCCATTGCACAACTTAGTGGTTACAAAACCACTGAACTTAAAAATAGTGAGAAAAATATGTATATAAATGCTAAATAAGTATAAGAGCTGGGACTTTTCAGAAGTGAGGGGAAATCCAATAAATTGATATATCATCAGCAAATGTAATCAAGGAAAAGGGAGAGAACACACAAATACACAGAAATGAGTCAGAATAAAAAGAAGCAATAACAAACACAAAAAATTTTTAAAGATAATGAAATATTTGATAAAGTTGGTGAGATTTCAAGTTATTTTAATTTTCTTTTTTGTGTTTTTATGCATATTTAAATTTTATGATAGTGGGCATCATTTTTATCCCTTTAAAAGATTATTTCAAAAACAAAGTGCTATGTAAACAAAATAAAGTTCCATGCAAATAAATATGAAAATCTCCGTGAAAGTTTCTGAGAAAAACATAAATTTCTAAAACTGAATTGAGAAATGGAAAACCTGAATCCTGAACAGGCTAATAACCAGGGGAAAAGAAGAAAAGGTTGCTAAATGTTTTTTTGAGTTCATATTAATATAGTTTTTTAGATGTTTTTCAAACCTTTAAGTAATGAATAATTCTTATTCTATATAAATTATTCCAGAGCATAATTCTCAAATTATGAGAAATTTCTCAAATCATTTCGTAAACCTAGCATAACCACAGTTCTAAAAGAGCACAAAAAGGAATCAGTTTAAAGTTAATATAGAGGGAAGGGTGGGGGGGCGGGGATAGTTAGGGAGTTTGGGATTGGCATGTACATACTGCTGTTTAAAATGGATGGCCAACGGGGGACCTACTGTGTAGCACAGGGAACTCTGCTTGGTATTATGAGATGACCTAGATGGGAAGAGAATTTGAAGGGGAATGGATGCATGTGTGTGTATGGCTGAGTCACTTTGCTGTGTGCCTGAAACTAACACAGCACTGGGGTGGTTTTTTTTTTTTTTTAAACATCTTTATTGGAGTATAGTTGCTGTACAATGTTGTGTTAGTTGTTGCTGTATAACAAAGTGAATCAGCTTTATGTATACATATATCCCCATATCCCCCTCCCTCTTGCGTCTCCCTCCCACCCTCCCTATCCCACCCCTCTAGGTGGTCACAAAGCACCAAGCTGATCTCCCTGTGCTATGCAGGACAGGAATAACACAGCATTGTTAATCAGCTATACTCCAATATAAAATTAAAAGTTTTTAAAATTTTTAAAAATAAAATTAAGAAATAAAGTTAATATAGATACAAAAATCCTAAATAAAATACTAGTAGATCACACCTAGCAGTATATTAAAAGAATAATATAGCTTATCCTGGGAATATAAAGATGTTTCAATATTATTGATGTATTAGATATTTATTTAATAGGTTAAAAGAGAAGTCTATACAAACCTCTTGGCAAATGACAAAACCACCTCTGATTATTATCTATTTGTGACAAAACTATATTAAATAGAAGTAAAAGAATACCTTCTTAACCTAAGGAATATATATGTCGCAAACTAGCACCATATTTATGGCTGAAAAACTAAAGTCATTATTATATTTATTTATTTTTTTTGCGGTACGTGGGCCTCTCACTGCTGTGGCCTCTCCCATCGCGGAGCACAGGCTCCGGACGTGCAGGCCCAGCGGCCATGGCTCACAGGCCCAGCCGCTCCGCGGCATGTGGGATCTTCCCAGACCGGGACACGAACCCGTGTCCCCTGCGTCGGCAGGCGGACTGTCAACCACTGTGCCACCAGGGAAGCCCTAAAGTCAATATTATTAAAGATTGTTTTTCCAGCTACTCTCACTGTCAAATAACATTGTTCTGGAGGTTCCAGACAAAAAGAAGTCTTAGAAGGAAAAAAAACATCATTATGCACAGATATTATAACCAAAGACATATAAGCTTAAAACTATGAAGTTGGAAAACTTTTAGAAATTGTAAGAATTCACTAGGGTAGCCAGAAAATAAATTCTTTAAAAATCGGTAGCTTTCTGGGTAATAGTAGAATAGCTTATGTTGGAATGACTTTCCCATAGATAAGAATTATCAACACTAGACAAAAAATTCAAAAGCAACTACTTTCGGGCACCAAACAGTAGCCAAAAGCAGGCAGAAATTGGTGGGGATTTGATCCTTGAAAGAAAGGAACTGCAGGGTGAGACTTGTGTTTATATAGCTTTTCACCTAAAGGTACTCCCAGTCCATGTGGGGTGGAGTGGCTAGGGAGCACCCTTAGGCAAAAAGCTTAGTGGGCTGTGGGAAAACACCAAATGCCACAACTTACATATACTTGGAATCTCAGAAGAAGGTTAAAACCAGAATAGGACAGAAAATGTACCAGAAGAAATAATCGTCAAAAATTTCCCAAATTTGATGAAAAATATTAACTTACAGATTCAAGAAGCTCAGTGGACCTCAAGTAGGATAAACATAAAGAAAACTAAACACTGGCAAATTATAGTCAAACTGCTGAAAATCTAAGATAAAGAGAAGAATTTCAAAGAAACTGGAGAAAATGACCCATTACCCATAAGAAAATAATGATAGGAATGAGAGTTAACTTTTCATCAAAAATAATGGAGGCCAGAAGACACTAGAACGACACGTTTAAAGTGATGAAAAGAAAAAGGGAAAAAAACCTGTCAACCCAGAATTCTATATCCAATGACAATAGCTGTCAAAATGTACAGGCAAAATAAAGACGTTTTTCAGATAAACAAAAACTGAGAAAAATTTTTGCTAACAAACCTGCTCTAAAAAAACAAATCTAAATGAAATTCATCAAGCTGAAGGGAACTGACACCAAAGGGAAATTCAGATCTGCAGGGGTACCAAAATGCTAAATATGTGGGTAAATATAAAATATTATCACTTTTTTCCTCTTTCTCTTCATTTCTTCAAAAGATAACTGGCGAGCTAAAGCACAGATTATAACACTGCATTGCACAGCTTATAACATATGTACATGCAAAATATGTGACAGCAATAAAACAGAGGATGGGGGAAGGGGAGAAAATGAACCCCCTTTAGTGGTATAAAATTAACTCTGAGTAGCCTGTGATAAGCTAAGGAACATATTGTAATCACTGGAACAACCCTAACAAACAAAATAAGGAGGAACAATTTTCTAAAATAGAGAAATTAAAATGGAATACTAAAAGCATTTGATTAATTTTTTTAAAAGCAAGTGTAATAAAAAAATGTGACAATTGCAAAACAGATAGTTAAATGGTAGACCCTAGATCCATCCATAACAATAGTTAGATTAGATGTAAATGAATTAAACACTTCAATTAAAAAGCAGAGATTTTCCTAACTGAATAAAAATGCAAGACCCAATTATATGTTGTCTACAGGAGACACTTTTTTCCTTCCGGTTTTATTGAGATATAATTGACATACAGCACTATGTAAGTTTAAGATGTACAGCATAATGATTTGGCTTACATATGCCATGAAATGATTACCACAGTAAGATTAGTGAATACCTATCATCTCATATAGACACAAAATTAAATTAAAAATTTTTTCCTTGTGATAAGACCTCTAAGGATTTACTCTCTTAACAACTTTCATATAAACTGTACAGCAGTGTTAATTATATTTATCATGTTGTACATTACATCCCTAGTATTTATTTATCTTATGACTGAAGACCTGTATCTTTTTTTTTTTTTTTTTTTTTGGCAGTACGCGGGCCTCTCACTGTTGTGGCCTCTCCCGTTGCGGAGCACAGGCCCCAGACGCGCAGGCTCAGCAGCCATGGCTCACGGGCCTAGCTGCTCCGTGGCATGTGGGATCTTCCCGGACCAGGGCACGAACCTGTGCCCCCTGCATCGGCAGGCGGACTCTCAACCACTGCGCCACCAGGGAAGCCTTGGAGATCTGTATCTTTTGACTGCCTTCATCCAGTTCCCCCTCCCTCCACCCTCCACCTTTGGCAATTGCAAATCTGATCTCTTTTTCTATAAGTTTGTTTATTTGTTTTTGAAGTATAATTGACTTACAACACTATGTTAGTTCCTGGCACACAACATAATGATTCAAAATTGCTATACATCTCAAAATGATCACCATGATAAGTCTAGTTATCTGTCAGCATACAAAGATATTACATAATTATTGGCTATATTCTCCAAACTGTACATTTCATACCTGTGACTCATTTATTTTGTAACTGGAAGTTTGTACCTCTTAATCTCCCTCACCTATTTCTCTCCTCCCACCTCCCCAGTACCCTCCCCTCTGGCTACCACCTGTTTGTTCTCTGTATCTATGACTCTGTTTCCATTTAGTTATATTTGTTCATATTTGTTTTGTTTTTAAGATTCCACATATAAATGAAATCATACAGTATTTGTCTTTCTCTGTCTGACTTACTTCACTTAGCATAATACCCTCAAGGGCATACTTATCTTGTTCCTGACCTTAGAGGAAATACTTTCAGCTTTTCGTCATTCAGTATGATGTTAGCTGTAGGCTTGTCACACATGGCCTTTATTATGTTGAGGTATATTCCCTCTATACCCATTTTACTGAGAGTTTTTATAATAAACGGATGTTGAATTTTGTCAAAATCTTTTTCTGCAACATATGATGATCATATGATTTTTATTCTTCAATTTGTTAATGTAGTGTATCACAGTGATTGATTTGTGGATATTGAACCATCCTTGCATCCCTGGGATTAATCTCACTTGATCATGGTGCATGATCCTTTTAATGTACTGTTGATTTGGTTTGCTAATATTTTGTTGAGGATTTTTGCATCTATGTTCATCAGTGATATTGGCCTGTAATTTTCTTTTTTTGTTATATCTTTGTCTGGTTTTGGTATCAGGGTGATGCTGGTTTCACAGAATGTGTTCAGAAGCATTCCTTCCTCTGCAATTTTTTTGGAATAGTTGGGAAGGATAGGTGTTAACCCTTCTCTAAATGTTTGGCAGAATTCACCTGTAAAGCCATCTAGTCCTGGAATTTTGTTTCTTGGGAGTTTTTAAAATACTGATTCAATTCATGTTTTGTATTTCTTCCTGATTCAGTCTTGAGAGATTGTACATTACTAGGAATTTGTCCATTTCTTCTAGGTTGTCCATTTTATTGGCATATAATTGTTCAAAGTAATCTATAAGAGACACACTTTAAATATAAAGACACAGATAGGCTGAAAACAAAGAATGGAAATTATACAGTATGCAAAGAGTAAACATAAGGAAGATGGAATGGGTATACTAATGTAAGACAAAGTAGACTTCAGTACATGGAGTATTACAAGAGATAAAGAGGGATATTTCATAATGATAAAAGGGCCAAGTCATCAGGAAGATAGAACAATTATAAAGTGTATGCACATAATAAAATAGCTGCAAAATACCTGAAGCAAATTCCAATGCAACTAAAGTAAGACAAAGACATATCTACAGTCATAGTTGGGGATTTTACTACCCTGTTTCAGAAACTAATAGAACAACTAGACAAATAATCAGCAAAGAGATAGAGGACCTGAACAACACTATCAACAACTTTGATCTAATTGACATTCATAGAATGCTACATCTAACAACTACAGAATACACTTTTTTAAAGTGCATATGAAATGTTCACCAAGATATACCTTATTCTAGTCCATAAAATAAGTCTTATAAACACCAAAAGTCGGGCTTCCCTGGTGGCACAGTGGTTGAGAGTCCACCTGTCAATGCAGGGGACACGGGTTCATGCCCTGGTCCGGGAAGATCCCACATGCCGCCGAGCGGCTAGGCCCGTGAGCCATGGCCGCTGAGCCTGCGCGTCCGGAGTCTGTGCTCCGCAACAGGAGAGGCCACAACAGTGAGAGGCCCATGTACCGCAAAAAAACAAACAAACAAAAAAACCACCAGAAGTCTAAAATCTTAGAGTATGTTCTCTGACCATAAAATAAGTTAGAAATCAATAACAATGAGATATCTAAAAAGCCTCAATTCGAAGTAACGTAAATCAAAGAGGAAATACTCTTCTTTGAATAAACTGAATGATTATAAAATACAACACATCCAAATTTGTAGGACGCAGTTAAATCCACACTTAAGGGAAACATACAGCTTTAAATGCTTATAGTAGAAAAGAAGAAAGGATTAAAATCAATGATCTAAGTTTTCATCTTGAGAAACTAGAAAAAGAAGAACAAACTAAACTCCAAGCAGGAAAAAGAAATTAATAAAGATAAGAATGGAAGTCAATTAAATAGAGAGCCGAAAAAACATTGGTTGGTTCTTTTAAAAGACCAATAAATTTGATAAGTCCCTAAAGGTTTTATAAAGATTCATAAAAGGAAAAAAGAGAAAACCCAAATTACCAATATCAGATTGAGAGGGGAAAAGGAAGAAAAGATATTTCTCACACTTTAGAAAACAAACACAAACATATTTACCTTTCCCTCTAACAAAAAAGGCATTGTTACTCACCGTAGAAACATCGGAAAATAAAGAAATTGATATAAGCAACAAAATTTGCAATCCCATCCTCTTTCAGGTTTTTGTTTTTTGTTTTTTTTGGCCACGCCGGGCAGCATGCGGGATCTTAATTCCCTGACCAGGGATCGCACCCATGCCCCCTGCAGTGGAAGCATGGAGTCCTAATCACGGGACCACCGGGGAACTCCTAACTCTTTCAGTTTTTATTCTGTGCTAACAAAACCTTTTTATTTTCATTTACAAAAATGAGATATCAAATGTTCTGAATTTTTTCCACTAAACCCTGGTTATTGGTTATATCATAGATCATATAATGAAATATTATATAACCAATTAAAAATAATATTCATGAAGAAAATTTAAGGAATTCAAAAATTCTCACAGCATATTATTAACACAATACTGAACGAAAAGGAGAAGGAGAAGAGGAAGAAGAAGAAGAAAAGGAAGAGGAAGGGGGGAGGAGGAGGAGGAAGAGTAGAGGGAGGATGACAGGAGGAGAAAGAAGGAGGAATGCTGAAGGACTGACATTACTCAACTTAAAGACTTGCTACTATGCTACAGTGATCAAGATAGAGTAGTACTGTTGGAAGAACAACACAGATCAATGGAACAGAACAGAAAACACAGAAATAGCCTCACACAAACACAGTCAACTGATCTTTGACAAAGATGTAAAGGCAATTCAGTGGAGAGAGGATAGTCTTTTTAACAAATTGTGCTGTGACAACTAAACATCCAAATGAAAAAAAAAAAGGCACAGCTCTAACTTTTCACAAAAATTAACTCAGAGTGGATCATAGACCTAAATGTAAAATGCAAAACTATAAAATCTTAGAAGATAACACAGGAGAAAATGTAGGTGACCTTGGGTTTGGCAATGAGTTTTTAGTTACAAGACCGAAAGCATGATGAATGAAAGAAATAATTTAGGCTTCATTAAAATGGAAAACTTCTGTTCCGCAAAAGACAGTGTTAAGAGAATGAAAAGACAAGCCACAGACTGGTAGAAAATCTTTACAAAACACATATCTAATAAAGGACTTATATCCAAAATATTCAAAGAACTCTTAAAACTCAACAATAAGAAAACAAACAACCCAATTTTAAAATGGATATAAGATGTGCATTTGTCATCTGTGTACCTTCTCACCAAAGAAGATACACAGATGACAAATAAGCATATGAAAAGACACTCAGCATCTATGTCATTAGGGAATTGCAAATTAAAACAACAATGCGATATCACTATGTAACTATTAGAATGGATAAATTTTTTAAAATTGACAATGCCGATGGCTGGCAAGGATGTAGAGCAACCAGAACTCTCATTAATTGCTGATGGGAATGTAAAATGGTATAGCCACTTTGGAAGATGGTCTGGTTTCTTCCAAAGCTAAACATAGTCTTATCAAAAGATCCAGCAATCACACTCCTGAGTATTCACCCAACTGAGTTGAAAACTTATGTCCACACAAAAATCTGCACATAAATGTTTATAGCAGCTTTATTTATACTTGCTAAAATTTTGGAAGCAACCAAAGTGTCCTTCAGTAGTTGAGTGGATAAATAAATTGTGGTACATACAAACAGTGGAATACTAGTCAGTGCTAAGAAGAAATGAGCTCTCAAGCCATGAAAAAACATGGGGGAAGTTTAAATGCATATCACTATGTGAAAGAAGCCAATCTGAACAGGCTACATACTGTATGATTCCAACTACATAGCATTCTGGAAAAGGCAACACTATAAAAAGATCAGGGGTTCAAGAGGAGTCAGGGAGGGATGAATAGGTAAAGCACAGGAGGCTTTTAGGGCAGTGAAACTATACTGTATGATACTTTAATAATGGTTGACACATGGCTTTATGTAATTATCAAAACCTATAGGGCTTTACAACACAAAGAATGAGCCTTAATGTCTGCAAATTTCAAAAACTCATTTAGCAGGTTGGGGAATCTCAGGAAAAAATGCAGACTGTAACAACATAATCTAACTGATTACAAATATATGAATTAAACTCACTGAAGAAATGGGGGAAAGGTACTGACCTAAGCAACACTGGAAATGGGTAGTCTATAAGACCAAAGGCAAAAGGAACTGCACATGAATACTGGACCCTAGTCAATAAAGTTGTTTCCAATGGGTGTAGGGGTTATCAATTCTTATACTGCTATACATGTATACTCTAATCAAACAATAAATGGATGATGAATGGTGGGAGCCAAGTTTCTTAGTGTTGGAGTGGAAAAGATAGGAGCAAGCAGCAAGAATATTAAGGAGAAGAGCTGAATAGACATTTTTCCAAAGAAGACATACAGATGGCCAACGGACACAAGAAAAGATGTTCAACATTATTATTAGGGAAATGCAAATCAACACCACAATGAGATATCACCTCACACCCCTTAGAATAACTATTATCAAAAAGGTAAGAAGTAATAAGTGCTGGAGGAGATGTGGAGAAAAAGGAATCCTCATGCACTGTTGGTAGGAGTGTAAATTGGTGCAGCCACTATGGAAAACAGTATGGAGATTCCTCAAAAAATTACAAATTAAACTAATATATGATCCAGCTGTTCCACTTCTGGGTATTTATCCAAAGAGTACAAACACACTAATTCAAAAAGATATATGTACCTCTATATTCAGCACAGCATTTTTTACAATAGCTAAGATATGGAAACAGCCATCAGTACATGAATGGATAAGGAAGATGTGGTATATATAAATACAATACATTACCATTCAGCTATAAAATGATGAAATCTTGCCATTTGTGACAACATGGACGGACCTTGAGGGTATTATGCTAAGCAAAATAAGTCAGAGGGAGAAACAAACACTGTATGATTTCACTCATATGTGAAATATAAAAAACAAACAAATAAAATAAATGAACAAAACAGACCAAAAAGAACAAACACGTAGATACAGAGAACAGAGTATTGGTTATCGGAGGGGGGTGGGCGGTGAAATGGGTAAAAGGGGGTCAACTGTACATGACAGACAGAAACTAAATTTTTGGTGGTGAGCACACTGTAATGTATACAGAAGTAGAAATATAATGTTGTACAAATGAAACTTATATAATGTTACAAAACAATGTGAGCTCAATTTAAAAAAAGAATAGTAAGGAGTCTAAAATGAATTAAGAATTGAAGACATCAATAAGAACTCATGTTTAACTTTGTATAGATACAGATGGTTATGTATAGAAATTGCTCATAGATATATTTATATGTGGGGTTACCTTGCACACATATATTCCTTTGCTTTGTCAGCTGAGAAGGCCTAAAAGAAACAACATTCCAGTGACAATGAGCACACCTACTACCCAGATATTGATTTCTAATACCAATCTTCAGTAAAAGGAACCAACGCTTTTTTGAGAGATGGCTGATTTTAGGGCTGGGGCAGGACACATACAAGATGACCCTGGAGCATCTTGTAGTGCCAGAAAGTAAGGAAGTGCCCAAAACACACACACACACACACACACACACACACACAAAATTCATGGGGCATGTCAAAAGGAGCCCAGGAGCCAAGTAAA
This sequence comes from Delphinapterus leucas, assembly GCF_059928025.1. NCBI lineage: Eukaryota > Metazoa > Chordata > Mammalia > Artiodactyla > Monodontidae > Delphinapterus > Delphinapterus leucas. Next base: position 47,677,910 of record NC_143147.1, on the reverse strand, counting down.
AGAGCACCCGATGGCCAAAGCTAGAACAATTTGAGCAACAAAGTTAGGTAACATTGGATTATAACTCAAAGTATAAGTATTCATGAGTCCACAATGATATAAATAGCTGAATACATTAATACATGGGGGGAGAAAACACAAATCTCCAGTGCAGAAGAATTCCAAATAAGTTATATAGATACTCCACCTTAAAGAAGAAGGAGCATAACTCCCAACACTTAAGTGTAGATTGCACATGGAGACTTCCTTCCGAAGAGTACAGTATTGAAAGGGGAAATAAAGAGTAACTTGACAGTGGAGAAACCTGACAATAACTATATCAGCCAGGTGATCAAAGTCAACATCAACAGTCATAAATCATGTTGATAGTATGTACCCTCGACATTTGATGAGAATGGCTCTTTACTTCTGTGATCTCCTTTCCAAAAACCTGTAGCCCTAGTCTAATCACGAGAAAAACATCAGACAAATTCTGATACAGGGCATTCTACAGTATACTTGACCAGTACTCCTCAAAACTCTCAAGGTCATCAAAAACAAGGAAAGTTTGAGAAACAGCTGCAGAGAAGAGGAGTCTAAAGAAATAAATTAAATGAGGTATCCTGGATAGGATCCTGGAAAACAGAAAGGACGTTAGGTAAAATCTAAGGAAAATGGAATAAACTACAGACTTAGTCAGTAACATATCAATATTGGTTCATTAATTGTAATAAATGTATCATAGTAATGTGAAATGTTAATAATGGAGGAAACTGGGGGTAAGGGGAATAGGAGAACTCTGTACTACCCGCTCAATCTTTCTGTAAATCTAAAGCTATTCTAAAAACTAGTCTATTAATTTTTTAAAGTGGTATATGATATAATCTTCACATTTTACCAGAAGAAGGGGGGAGGGACTGGGTTAAATTCATTCATTAACCCAATCTTTATTGAGTCCCTCCTATAGGTCAGTCAGGTACTGTGATAAACACCAAAATATTAACAATGGTCATCTCTAGGTAGTGGAATTACAAGCCATTTTTATCATCTTCTTCATACTTTTCTATATTTTCTAAATGTTCTAAAATATGTGTTTTAGAATATGAAAAAATAAGTAAAATTAAAATCACTATGCAAGCATAATGTAATACTACTCTTAGCTTGGATAGACAGATTTTAATTTTTCTCCCTCCTCTTCATTTCACTCAGTGGTAGTGGGTTGTGCTGGTTCATAGCTGGGAATAGGAAAGGAGGCCACCCAAGCAGAGAGAAAGTGGGGAATAGAGATCCTGTGAGAGATGGATGGTTAAAATGAATACTTCATGCCTATAGATGATAAATGTAGATATATATATATATTATTTTGAACTTCTACTCTCCTTACTAAATGCTTATAAGTAAAATATCCCATGTAATTATATTTGTATATACTAAAACTGCTAAAACGGAATCAACAGGATATAATTATCCCCCAACTCATTGGGGGGATATTTGATAATCTGATATTTTATTATGACTTTACTTTTTAAGTTTCACTTTAAATTACTTTTTTGAAGGCTTCATTTCAAAACACTTTAGAGGGCCACTTGTTAGTTTAAGTACTTGTTCCTTCACCTGCAAGTGTCATCTACTCAGGGGAATAAAATGACACGAAGACAATCTCTTCCAACTGTCTCATCATTTTTTTTAAAAAAGCTGATCTAAAAATACTCCCACAACTCACTAGATGAACAAATTTATAATCATGAAAACATAAATAAGTCAAAAGCAAGAGCTATAGGAGGGATTATACATCTAGTATTTTATACACTTCCCAACTCATTTTATGAAGCCAGCATAACCCTGATATCAAAACTTGATACAGATATTAAGGAAATTACAGACCAACATATAATACATCTGCCTTTCAATTTGCAAGATGATGCTACTTATAGTGATTATGACCTGAAGGTGCCTGAGCAACCCTGCTCAGAAACACATTACTCACCACTGAACAAGGAAGAGATTTTCACCTCCTGTATTTAACCAAGTTTACCACTCTCTCTGGGTGGGTTTTCCATTAAGCAATCAGCCTTGTACAAACAAGGACTCCTTTAATATAAACATCATGTCCTATCACATCAGGATGCCTTAGGCTCCTGCAACTGCAAAATCCAGAGTGAAAAACACCACTAACTGAGTAAGAACACTCCTGAGGTGCCTCTGACATCACAGCACTCACTACACATAATACTTGATGTTACAGGGTCTACACCTAGTTACCTTTGACTGGTGAGTGAGCAATACCACACTGGTGTAAATGTCCTCACACCAAAGAGAAAAGACAAAATCAGAAACATACCATAAACAATGCCACATTTTTTCTGAATGCCTTTATTCTTTAACAAATATTTACTGAGCACTTATTACATGCTAAATACTGAAAAAGTGAACAAGATAGATCTAAACTAAAAGTTTACAGTCTACCAAAGAATAAATACTTAAATCGACAATCAGAATAAATTGTGATATGAGTTATAATAAGAAAAGTGAGGGGGGCACAGGCCTAGAGTGGATGCAACTAGCCTAGAGGGAAGTAAGTCAGGGGAGATCTCTCAGAGACCTGACCTTTCATCTGAAGCCCACAGATTAGCAGGTCAAGTAGGTCTGCTGGGGATGGGGAGGAGGTGGTAGAATGAGGAAAAGAATGGCATAAGCATGGGAACATTATGTGCAAAGGTCCTGAGGTGACAGATCTTAGTTCAGTTGGAGAGACTGAAAGAATTCTAACTTGGAGGGCAGAACATAAAGGTTAGGGGTGAGAGGACAGTGATGAAAGATTATTCTGGAAGGCAAGCTTGTAGCAACATACAGTATTTTGTACTAAAAGTAATATACAATGATTTTAAGTCTCATGTTTAAACGGTAAACAGCTCTGGCAAAGATGCATCTTCCTATTATAATTCACAGCTTCCCTAAAACATAGATTCCCTCAGCTTCCAGGCAACTTATGGATATCTATTCCAGCAAACCAGAGTAGGAAAAGAAGATAGAAAAAGAAAACAAAGAAGGACAAGGGGACAGAGGGTATGTGGAACTCTGTAGGCATGATATAATCATCACATCCCTGGGAGAAACCACTGCACGGCCTAAGGCCAGATGAAAAGATTCTGACTTGACAGGATGCACCCAAGATCTCTAGGTTCTGTAGGCTGGTCAAAGTCTCTGACATTCTCCCAAACCTCTGACCTTGTCCATTTATGAGGCTACTCTTCTATCTGGAGAAGAATGACATCCTATGTGTCACATTTTTCAAACTAGTGAAAAATAAAGGTTGCCTCCATCTGTTTTCTAAGTAATGCTCCTTATACACAGAAAGAACAAAATATTTAAGTTGGTGTTCTTTAACAGTTACAAATTTTTTTTGTTGATATATTGTTTCTAAAACTCAAAAGTTTGCTTCAATCAATCTTCTATTTGAAGGCAGGATGAATGGCCAAATGCTGCTGAAAACAATTCCACCAACCAAAAACCAATCAAAGTGTTCCTAGAGGGGATATTTTGCAAAAGTATTTGAACTACTAAAGCAGAATTCACATTTCTGAAAAGAAGGGTGCCATGAATTTCTGCCTATATTGGCATTATACCCAAGAAAATATTTGAGATTTTTGTCTACATGCAAAAAGTGTTGGCATAGGCTAAAATGACTCACCAAATTAATTCTATTAAGTTTAATGCTGGGCAGTATTTCAGACCCTCTATTTAGATTTTTTTTTAAAAGTCCCCAAGTACTTGCAAATACTTTTTAAATGTGAATGGTTGTCCTGGCTGAGCACAATCACAGAAATATCCATTCTCTCACTGCTGCTGCTTTGACAGTCATTATACTTCAACAACCTTCTGCTGACTTCCATCATCACTCCTCACCCCATCTCATAGCCCCCTCCTCTTATCATAGCACGTCCAAGCCTGTTGGCAGCCACACTCTCAATGGGAGATGGGGTCGGAAGTAAGGAGACAGGAGAGGAAGAGCGGGAGATGAGAGGAAATTCTGTTCTCCTTTTGCTCTGGGTCCCTGCACTGGCTCTCACCTCCCCGCTAGGTGAGGCCCATTCCTGCTCTCATTCTGGCTCATTAAATAAGTCTCCTCCCTAATCCTGGGAACCCCAACCTAGCTCCCACCCAGCTCCTCATACCTTTCCCAGTCCTGCCCATTGGAGTCACTCTCCAGTCAGAACACCAACATCAGAGCTTGGAGTTAGGGAACAGGGGATAAAGGGAGTGTTCCATCTAACAAAGAGGGACACAAAATAGTTTTTAAAAATGGGCTGGCCTGGAAATCAACCTAAGGAACATGGTTCTCTTTCCCATGAAAAAGGGGGTCTAAAAGAAAATACCTAAGTAAACTTTAGAAAACAATCTATTAACTATTTTTTAAAAAATTGTAGGAGCAGGATACTACTTCAGCCTCATCTCTTAAATTTTCAGTGATACCTAGTGTTTTTTTCTAATCAAAATGCTTAATTTATCTTATAGATGCTTCACTCTGAACACTTTGAAGGAGTTAAAGCCTTAAAGATGACACATCACCCCTCTAGGATGGAGATGGGAGCCTGTATGGAGAAAGGAGGGGTGTAGAAAATGTTTGTTGGGATTGTGGAGAAGAGAAGGGGATATCAAAGGGAGGAGGGACCCCTCTCAGGGACCCATCCCAGGAGTCCTTTGCTTGGATTGATGCGGTAGGCGGGGAGTAAAGATCTGCATCATCCTCGGGACTTCCTTGAGTGAGCCGCTAACAGTAAGATGTCCTTTCCAGTCACAGACTATGTCCACCCACTTTGCCATGCCTAGCAAATCATGCCCGCCAAACTAAAACAATCTCTACCTTGGAAGTCACATAAGGCCACATTTCATTCTAGATACCTGAGTATTCTATTTGTCTGGGTATTTAATTAAATGTCACACCTATCCCTTTATGTAACATATTGCTATTTTACAGAAAAAAAACAGCCTGGTTGCTGATCCAACTTCTACAAAGTCTCATTGACAGCTTCTGGTAGAAACAAACAAAAAATAATAATTTCTGATTCCTTGTTACGAATATGCTGAAGGTATCCGACCATTAGCATTTCTGCAGTGACTTAAATATCTCCCTAAAATCAAACCTCTGAAACTTTAGTGTTCATTTTTCTATTCTAACGATGGAAGACTTCATAGAAACCTTGTCTTGCCCATTTTCACACCAATTAAATAAAAGTATCATAGTGGGGGGAAATGACTTTTAGTTTGCTTAGAACTTGTTTTAAACCTTGCATTAAATTTTCGATCTGGCAAGTAGTTTTAATCCTTAAGGTATATATTTCTTGCTTTTTGTTAAGGGGTAAAACTTGTTGGCAAGGTTAAAATCATACCCACCAGCTTTGTTTTGGCTTGCAGGAAGTTGTCAGCACACAATAGAGAAACTGTCAGCATGTTCTGGTTGTGGTTTGCTTCAACCTGCTGATTGTTTCTGCCCCATGACCCAAGAAATGTGTGTTTATATTTTTCATTCTCTTACCTCCTGAAGGGGAAAAAAATGACAATACCTATATACTCACAGCACAGAGAAAACAAAAACCAGGAACGAAAACACAGGTAGTACTTTGGGTCAAGTTTTAACTACTGGCCAGTCTACAAATCTAGGATTAACACTTCTGCAATCTTCCATTTGAGAGTCTAAGAATCTATCCTACAGAAATATTTGCATATGTACACAAAGATGCAGATATGTTCTCTACAGCACTGTGGAAATACAAAAAAATCTGGAAACGATCTAAACATCCTTCAATAGGTGAATAGTTTAAAAATTCTGAAATACTGTGCAACAGTTTAAAAATGAATATATATATATATGAATATATACATAGATTCATATGGAAAGGTAGCCAATGGTGCTATGATAAAAAACCAAGTAGTCTATATACTTATTTTATTTTTCATTGAACTTTAGTTGATTTACAATATTGTGTTAGCTTCAGGTATACAGCAAAGTGATTCAGATAGATAGATAGATAGATAGATATACACTCTTTTCAGATTCTTTTCCATTATAGGTTATTACAAGATATTAAATATAGCTCCCTGTGCTATAGAGTAAATCCTTGTTTATCTATTTTATATATAGTGGTGCATATCTTTTAACACCACTCCTAATTTACACCACCCCACCTTCTCCTTTGGTAACCATAAGTTTGTTTCCTATGTCTGTGAGTCTGTTTCTGTTTTGTAAATAAGTCCATTTGTATTATTTTTTTTAGATTCCACATATAAGTGATATATAATATTTGTCTTTCTCTGACTTACTTCACTTAGTACAATAATCTCTAGGCCCATCCATATTGCTGCAAATTGCAACATTTCATTCCTTTTATGGATAGTATTCCATTGTGTGTGTGTGTGTGTGTTTGTGTGTGTGTGTGTGTGTATCACATCTTCTTTATCCATTCATCTGTTGATGGACACTTAGGTTGCTTCCATCTCTTGGCTATTGTAAATAGTGTTGCTATCAACACTGGGGTGCATATATCTTTTCAAATTAGAGTCTTCGTCTTTTCCAGATATATGCCCAAGAGTGCGATTGCTGGATCATGTGGTAGTTCTATTTTTAGTTTTTTAAGGAACCTCCATATTGTTTTCCATAGTGGCTGCACCAATTTACATTCCCACCAACAGTGTACGAGGATTCCCTTTTCTCCACACCCTCTCCAGTGTTTATTATTTGTAGACTTTTTGATGGTGGCCATTCTGACTGGTGTGAGGTGATACCTCGTTGTAGTTTTGATTTGCATTTCTCTAATAATTAGCAATGTTGAGCATCTTTTCATGTGCCTGTTGCCCATCTGGTTGCCTTCTCTGTAGAAATGTCTATTTAGTTCTGCCCATTTTTCGATTGAGTTTTTTTTTCATATTGAATTGTATAAGCTGTTTGTATATTTTGGAAATTAAGCTCTTGTTGGTCCCACAGTTTGCAAATATTTTTTCCCATTCTGTTAGGCTTTTTGTTTTGTTTTGTTTATGGTTTCCTTTGCTGTGCAAACGCTTATAAGTTTGATTAGGACCCATTTGTTTACTTTTGCTTTTATTTCTATTGCCTTGGGAGACTGATCTAAGAAAAGACTGCTACGATTTATGTCAGAGAATGTTTTGCCTGTATTCTCTTCTAGGCGTCCTATGATGTCATGTCTTATATTTAACTCTTTAAGCCATTTTGAGTTTATTTTTGTGTATGATGTGAGGGAGTGTTCTAATGTACGTTATTGATTTACATGAGGCTGTCCAGCTCTCCCAACACCACTTGCTGAAGAGGCTGTCTTTTCTCCATTGTATATGCTTGCTTCCTTTGTCAAAGATTAATTGACCTGAAGTATGTGTTTATTTCTCGGCTCTCTATTCTGTTCCATTGATCTATATGTCTGTTTTTGTGCCAATACCATGCTGGGGTTTTTTTAAATAAATTTATTTATTTTATTTATTTATTTTTGGCTGTGTTGGGTCTTTGCTGCTGCGTGCAGGCTTTCTCTAGTTGAGGTGAGCGGGGGCTACTCTTTGTTGTGGTGCATGGGCTTCTCATTGCAGTGGCTTCTCTTATTGCAGAGCACAGGCTCTAGATGCACAGGCTTCAGTAGTTGTGGCACGCAGGCTGAGTAGTTGTGGTTCATGGGCTCTAGAGCGCAGGCTCAGTAGTTGTGGCACACAGGCTTAGTTGCTCCACAGCATGTGGGATCTTCCGGGACCAGGGCTTGAACCCGTGTCCCCTGCATTGGCAGGTAGATTCTTTTTTTTTTTTCTGAGGCAAAATAAAACCCCGAGTTAGCATTCCTGCCAAACAACAAGAAACCTCTGACGTGTTCTGGTACTTATCAGTTAGAAATTATTCCGTAACAAAACTGTTCGGTTTGTGTTTCTTTTGACGCGAGCTCCGTGTTCCAATTACACCGGACTTTAGCATTTTATTCTGGCTCTTCCGGGCATGTGTGGCATCTCTCACTTACTGGTTGCTTATGCCTCTACCCTGTTTAAGCGTCGCCAGTCAGCAGGTACAGAAAGGAAAGTGTCCAACCCCACCCGACCTGTGCTGTCAGCTCCACGAGTGGGCCCCACAGGACAGCAGTCTCCCTGGGGAGGGATGCGTGCTTGTTCATGTACCCTCCGGTAATGCCAGGCACTTTACAGCAAAAGCCCCTGGAGTAAGGCCAAGGGAAGGCAGGCAGATTCTTAACCACTGCGCCACCAGGGAAGCCCTACCATGCTGTTTTGATTACTGTAGCTTTGAATATTGCCTGAAGCCTGGGCAGGTTATGCCTCCAGCTTTGTTCTTTTTCCTCAGGATTGCTTTGGAAATTCTGGGTCTTTTGTGGTTCCATAAAAAATTTAAGATTATTTGTTCTAGTTGTGTGAAAAATGTCATGGGTAGTTTGACAGGGATCACATTAAATCTGTATGCTGCTTTGGGTAGTATGGCCATTTTAACAATATTAATTCTTCCAATCAAAGAGCATGGACTATCTTTCCATTTCTTTGAATCATTTTCAATTTCTTTTATCATTGTTTTATAGTTCTCTGCATATAGGTCTTTCACCTCCTTGGTTAGGTTTATTCCTAGGTATTTTTTCGACACAATTTTAAATGGGATTGTTTTTTTCCTTTCTCTTTCTTATATTTCATTGTTAGTGTAAAAAAAATTCAACAGATTTCTGTATATTAATCTTGTAACCTGCTACCTTGCTGAATTCATTTATTAGTTCTAATAGTTTTTGTGTGGAGTCTTTAGGGTCTTCTCTATAGAGTATCATGTCATCTGCATATAATGACAATTTTACCTCTTCCCTTCCAACTTGGATACCTTTTATTTCTTTTTCTTGTCTGATTTCTGTGACTAGGTCAAGTAGTCTATATACCTGTATGTTGTGCAAATATTCTACAATAAAAATGTATACATAAGTTATTTTTGTAATTAAAAAAATACATGGACCATAACATCTACCAGAATATCTAAAAATAAAAAGACCACAACATCAAGTGTTGGCGAGGAAATGGAGCACTTGGAATTCTCATACACTGTTGGTGGGACTGTAAAATAGGTACAATCATTTTGGGAAACTGGAGTTTCCAATAAAATTAAATGTATTCATACCCTACGACCAAGTAATTCCACTCCTAGATATTTATCCAGGAGAAATGAGTGTTTATGTTACAAAACAAGTTATACAAGAATACTCATAGCAGCTATATTCATAATAACTCAAAACTGAACAACTCAATGTTCATCAGAAGAAGAATGGATAAACAAACTGTGGAAATATTCACACAATGGAATACTACTTAGCAAAAGGATAAGATAAATCTGATACACAGAACAACATGGATAACTCTCAAAAACATTATGCTGAGGACAGACACAAAAGAGATCATACTGATCTATGAAGTTCCAGAACTGGAAAGGAAACTTTCTAGGGAGATGGAAATGTTTATGTCCTGATGTGGGTTGTAGTCACACAGTCACACAGTCATATATACATGAAAGTCATCCAGTTGTAACACTTAACATTAGTGCATTTTATGTACGTAAATCATACCTTAATAAAGTACTGGAAAGGAAGGAAGAAAGAAAGAGAGGGAGGAATCGATGGATGAAGAGGCTTACACAAAGAGTTATCAAAAAGGAAAATTTACTTTAAAGAGAGAGTGATTTTAAAGACGTTTATTACAATGCAGTTAAGAGAGATTTTCTGTAGCTTTCTAAGTATCCAGGATACTTCTCATACTTGATTTATAATATACAGTACCTTAATTAATTCCAACTCAACTACTATACTGGTTTAAGTATGTATAAATATGTGCCACTGGATACATTTTAGTAAAGCTCCTATCATGTGAATAAAAATTTTACTTCCCTCTAACATACTAATATTAGAATATCAACAATGTTAGGAGGAGACCCTAGATGAGAATTTAAGTAATTCATAAATAATTTTATCAAAGCCATAAGCCTTCAGGAAAGCTTGCTCTCTGGATGCTAAGACCACTCTGTTTCTAAGCCCACATCTGTCCTATGTTCCATGTAAAAGCTGGATAGTAAAATTAAACAGTGGAACTCAAAGACTCCAAACCTGAAAAGCCATCTGTTATAATCACCTAACCTATAATGCAGCACTGACAAACTGGAAAAGCAAGCAATGAACTTGGAAACACAGGGGAAATAAATATGAATAAACGTAGCAGAAATTGTAGGATTTCTGTACAGTGTAATGGTTTATAACGTGAAAAAATTAGATCTATGATAGTTATGTCAATATGTTAAGATTCTCAGATGATGGTAAAACTTGAAGCTTATCTTACTTTTCCTGTATTTAAAATGATTAAAAATTGTTTAAATATTATGCTTATATAATGAGGTAAAAATGTTATTATCTTAATAGCTGGCACTAGTATTCCTCTTAGGAAGAGAATCGCCATGGCTTGGCAAAGTAATTTGTTTCTCCATGTGTGGGTGTTGGTGGGAACCTAAACCATTAAACAGATAGCTAAACTGCCTTTCCATGCAGCAAGGGAAAAAACAATTTTTTTTTGTTTTGCTCCAGATAGGATAAAGGGAGAAAGTGCCAGTGAGAAAGCATAAGGCTGAGAACTACATCAGGTGAAAGGCCAGAGGGCGCTGTCTGATGACTGGAGTGGGAAAAGGGGGTTTAGGAATAGGAATGCCTAATATTCAATTTGAAATCATTTGCATTACTGCAGCGGAAACCCTTCCTCCCTCTCCCTGCACCCTCTGACTCTCCAGTGATGTCTTCTACACTCACAGGGACTTCATGTGGGTAGGTCTTTGTGGAAATTGAAGGCAAGGATATATGCCAAGGCCATGGTTTCTCAACCTTGGCACTAATGACATTTGGGGCTGGATACTTCTTTGTTGTGGAGGTTATCCTATGCATTGTAGGAAGCTGAGCAGCATCCCTGGCCTCTACCCATTAGGTGCCAACAGCACCCTCCCCAGCTGTGACAAAAAAAAATGTCTCCAAGTGTCGCCAAATGCCCCCATGGGACGAAATCACCCCATTTGGGAACCGTTAGTTTAGGCCTACAGAAAGCACACATGGAAGGAGGGGACCCTGGAAGCAAAAGTAACCTTGAGAATGCATGCCCCTTGAGAATTACCCAGATCTTGAGGAGATGTTTGGGCTTCCACAATGGGGAGTAGGTCTTGCCTAGAGTTCAAAAGGCCTGGGCAGCCCAGTTAACATCTAGGCTATACCCACAATGAAACTAAAATATTTCTACCAATTAAAAAAATAGTTCTGTTTATAAAAACAGAAAGGGAGAAGGGGAAGATTAAACCTTTCATTTTTTTTTCAACTGACAAGTAGTACAAAAATACTATTTTTACACAAACAGACACACATACAAAGCATTCATAATAAGGTAAGAAACACATGTCTTTCTTAAGTTAGCAGGGAAGCTAACTTCCTCTTTCCTTTCTCCAAAAAGTTTCTCATAGTAATAATCACTGGACTCTGATCTAAGGAAGGAAGGAAATGAAGAAGATCCTGAAAGAACCCCTACAAACCTCCCCTAATTTGGAGTAGCAAGGATGAACCACCAACCCAAGCAAAAGGCCATGCCTAGGGACTTCCCCGGTGGTGCAGTGGTTAAGAATCTGCCTGCCAATACAGGGGACATGGGTTCGATCCCTGGTCCAGGAAGATCCCACATGCCTCGGAGCAACTAAGCCCGTGCACCACAACTACTGAAGCCTGCACTCTAGAGCCCAACTACTGAGCCCAAGTGCAGCCAAAAATAAATAAATAAAATAAATAAATTTATAAAGAAAAAAAAAAGGCCATGCCTAGGAGTTTTCCTGTGGAGAGGCAACTGCAAGAAGAGAGATCAATAGGACTTCCTCAAAGAAAAATAAATTTTTAATTTTATTTACCAAACAAATGGTGTGTAATACATTCTAGATATTATTCTAAGTTCTTTTCAATATTTAGTCCTTTATTCCTCATATAAATTCTATGAGATAGGTACTATTATTATCCCCATTTTACAGTTAAGACCCAAAGTTAAATACTAATAAGAAAGTGGCAGAGTCAGGATTTGAACCTAGGCAAACTTATCACAAAAAAAATATACAGGACCTATGAGAAAACAAAGTTCAAAAAGAAAACTATATCTTGAAGAACTAGAGAAAATGTCTCTCTCTGAAGTAGATTTATTATTAAAGAACAGAAATGTTTAGAAAATTTCTAATCATATTTTCAACAACATTCAAAAAGTCATTATGCCTATAAGCCAGATTTACAGATGTAATGAAAATGAAACAATGAGTGATGAGGAAAGAACACATGGAAATTTTTTTTAAATAAATAAATGCTGAATTTAAAACTGTAATGAAGTCACTGACGGATGAGACAATAAAAGAGATGAAACACAGAGACTAGATCAGGGGCCTAATATATCTATAATATAAATCCTAGTATGACAGAATAAAAGAGATGGAGTAGAAGCAATGACAATAGAAAAAACTTTCTCAAGTTAAAGACCTGAGTCTTTAGATCAAAAGGGTTCACTACATACCAGGCAAAATTATTAAGAAGTCCAAAACCTTGAAATTATCTAGTGACATTTTTGAAAGCAAAGAAAAATATCCTATAAACATCCAGGCAGGCAGTGGGAGGAATGGGTTATAAAAGAAATATATCAAGCTGGCATCAGACTTCTCCTCCACAAAATTAAAGACCAGAAGATAAGGGTAAAACTTTGAGAGGTTAAGTTGAGAGAAAGGGGAAGAAAGGGAAAGAGTGTGACCCTAGAACCTCATGCCCACAGCTAAGTTTATATGAAACTAGATAGACATATACTCAAACTTGGAGGGGCTCAGTAGGGGGACTATCAAAGTACCCTTCCTGAGAAATTCACTCAGCATTATATTCTCAATTGTCATCTAGTAGGGTTTTATGCACTGTCCAATACAGCAGGCACTGTGGCTACTGAGCAGCTGAAATGTAGCTAGTGCAATTGCGTAACTGATTATTTTGGTTTTATTTAATTTTAATTTAAATTTAAATAGCCACATGCAGCCAGTGGCTACCGTTCTAGCAAAGTCTAAATATCTAAGAGATAAAGAGTTCAAGAATGAAAAAGCCATGATACAAAAAGTAAGCAATGAACAAGTTAAACAGGAAGGAAAAATATTATCATAGCTATGGTTTTAAATATTATGCAAATGTCAAAAAATAATTATTGTAATCTAATATACACAATAAAACATTAATAATTCTCTGAGTCTAAAATCCAAGATTATATCAGCAATTTCACATTTCACATAGGAGGAAAGAGCTAGAAGATATTGTTTCATTCCTAATGCTGCTAATCAGAGGGAAATGTTTGTTTTCCCATAAAGGTAAAACTATCAGTGGAATAAAACCAGGATGTATAACTTCAGAATCACTCAAAAGAAAAAAAAGAACTTAGTGATCTAAGAAAATGCTCAGGAGACCATAGCAAATGAAAAACTATCAGTGGAAAAATCAGTATACAAAACTATACACACAATATGTCACAACTTTTAAAGTATGTACAAATAATAATAACTGAAAGAAATAAATGGAAATTTAACAATCGTTGACTATGGGTGGCTGTATATCCTTGTGTTTTCTAAATTTTCTACAATGAGCATTATTGCTCTTATAACCAAGAAATTTAACAAAAAGAAATAGAAGTATGGTCATATACCTTTCAGAATTCAACCGAACAGTAACATCACCTATCTAGAAGACAACCCAGTATCAAAAATTAAGTAAAAGTGACTCTTAGCAGCCACAGTACATGTTACAAAGTGCAGGCCTAACGGGTTGGGTACTGTGTTCATCAAGAGAGCCCTTCATACTTTCTTTCACACATATCTTAATTCCAATGAACTTAATTATCTGATGTTCCAATAGCATTGGGGATACAGATACACTGAGAGCAGTGCAAAGTGATAGGCCTGGTCTAAAAGTAGGAAAAAAAAAATGACAAAAATTAAAACATAAAACAGACATAGATATTCACAAAGCAGTGCAGGGGCAATTATGGCAGAAAAAATCCTTAAACAACTCAATAGTCCCATAAAGTATGATAAATGATATTCGCTATAACAACTCTGAGTTATAGTGTTCAGAGGAGGTGCCTTTGAACACAGACTGGTTGATTGAGGAAGTGTGAAAAGTTCCTACTGCGTCTGAGAAAAAAATTGATCACAAATGTTTATACTAAAAAGTTAGAGTTGGAGTTTTACTATGTTGAAAAGGATTTTATGGTTGGCTACATCGACCAATACAAATCTGGAGAACAATCTGGAAGGAAATGATTAATGACTTCTTCTTTCCAAGGAAGTTTGAAAATAAGTAACCATAGGCGTATTGGAATCAGCGTTAACGCAGCAATTGCTACTAAATGCAGCAGAGTTGTGGACGTTATTTTGTCTCTAATCCATATTTGAGCAGGATTTAGGTACCTTGTAGATAGTTGCGACCTATTAGCTATTAAAGTCAGTAAGCCCCATTCCATCACACAAGACAAACTGTGAACTAAAGAAATATTTATTCTCCTTCCTTCATACTTGCCTCTTGTGCTTCTGACTGCAAAAGTGGGGCTAGAAAGACAAGGAAGAAACTGATTATGTTTGTATCTGTGAAACAAAGATTATGCAAACTGCAAGCACTCCATTGTTTTTGTTTTCAGCGTGGTTATCACCAAACAAAAATGAAAAGATAACTTCTACATGTGAAGACTGATTATTTGAAAACAGACCTGAATATTTCCTCCTCTTTCAATAAGGCAGGAAATGCCCTTCACTTTACTTATCTATAAGGTACTTATTTGCTGATATGGACTAGTTACTATTTCTATATGAGAGCTTGACAGAGTCTATCTGAGGAAGATGTTTCCTGAGTTACCCTAGAAACCTCTCACTGCTTTAATATTTGCCCAAAATCCAAGACAGCATTAAAAAAAAAAAAAAAATCCCCACCTTCCACACACCGTTAGAGCTACCAAGAGAAAAGCATAATCACAACCCTGGTTAATGGCCCTTTCGAACTCTGACCTCTCTAAGCTTCTTGTCGTTTTTTGTTCCTTTTCCTTTTAAATAACCTTCCTGGTTGTTTCTTCCTATTACAAAAGTAATACATGGTCACTGTCATGGTTCAAACAACATGAAGATGTATGCAATAAAATTAATAATCTCTCCCCCACTCTCTCACTCCCCTCCCTAGAAAACCAATGTTAGGAACTTGGCGTATATTCTTTCTTACTCCCTCCTAGGCTTACACAAACATACATAATATATGGGGTTTTGTTGCTGTTTTCAAACATAAATGGTATATTATATATACTACGGTGTACCTTGCTTTTTAGTCTTAAAAATATGTTATGGACACTTTCCAAGCCAATATATACAGATCCACCACAACATTTTTAATGGCTGCAAAATATTCCATAAAATGAATAATCATTCATACCATCACCTGACCTTTCCTAACTCATGGACATTTACTATGGATCCTGGTACACATACTTCATGTCCTTTAATTTCAGTAACACAGATTCCTAGAAGTGGAGCTGGTCAAATGAAACATTTTCAAATGTTTAAAATTTAACAAAATTAATTTTAGACCTTCAGAATTTCTGTTCCCTTCTTCATTATGCAAAATTTGGCATAAACCTTTCACAATGCTTTGCATATTTTATTTTTCAAAGCACACACATTATGTCAAAAAATGCCCCTGTCATTTATGCTCATGTCGTTATAAATAAATAAATGCTTAAGTTAGAGCTGTGATGGCCAGTGTTAAATCACTGTGTAAATGCTTATGCCTTGGTTTATGAAAGTAGTAATTCATTGTGGAAACTCCACCCGCTCGGCCTGTGGCAGCACTAAAGTGGCAGCACTCTTACCCTGTGACTCCCTCCACTGAGTGACGACATAGAGATCAGGACCTACATATTTTCTGTCAACAGTTAACCTTAAAAAGTGTGTGGGGGGGGCGGGGAGACAAACAGCAACAGACGATAAATCGATAGCCATTATGGGTTTATAATATCTACAAATTATTTGTAGTACAATGAATAATTCTGCTGGTCTACACCAGAGAGTGTGTTCCATAAAAAACAAAACCTACGACCAATATGTTGCTATGATTACATGAACCTTTCAAAAGCATATTCTTCAAACACTTTTCAATAGAATTATTGGTTGAATCCCACTTTCACATTTTTCTCTCTACTTCAGATTCAGACTCTAACTGCAAACTTAAAACAAAAAAAAAGCCTTAAAGAAATATATTAACCAACAAAGCTCCTTAAAATTTAATCTCAGACTCCTCCGTATATTCTAAAGACCCAAGCACCAACAGAGATTGTTAAGACACAGCAAGTTTGATACAGAAGTATGTGACATGCAATTAATCTCCATTCATACCCTGCTCTACTTGTCAGCAAACAAAGGTTCTGCTTTAGGAGGAGATCTGAAGACTTCAATTAAAAACAGTCAGCTAACAAGAAAATAATCTAAGCTAAAGAAAGGTGGCTGGTGCAGAAATGAGCTGTTTACCAAAGTGTCAGTTTTGAACAATAAAGAACTGCACATCAAAAATGTTGAAGGAGTGGATGTCATTGCAAGCTTCTGAAAATTAAAAGGAATCTTCTACCAAGGCTGCACACAAAATGGAAGTCTAGTTTAACTAGGTTGTAAAATAGGTTCCCTCTCAACAAATGACAGATACCAATAAAAAGAATCAGATTATACCTTTAACTGCAAGGGCAGAATGAAACTTTTTGCCACAGTTCCTTCCCTCCTGGAAACCAGACATGTAGAGCCTCTCTTTACACTTGGAATTATTGAACCAACAGTAGAGGGAAAGGCCGGGTTGCTTCTTCTTAGACACCCAGATGATGCTTTTACCCTGCAAATACTTTTCTATTCTGAAAATTTAGATTCACTCGGGTCATAAGTAAAATAAATTTGGAAACTTCACCTCAGAAGAAATACCTAGTTGACAGCTTTTACAGAGAAGCAACCCAGAATGGAAACCGTGCCACAAACAGACCGAAAAGACTTGCCAAATATTTAATTAGGAGGCATTTATACCAAGATTAGAAGATAATGGAGATATAAAACCAATTAAATTGAGAGAAACTGAAAAAAAAAAACTGCTTGCCAAAAGTATGACCTGCCCAAAGCAAGTCATTTGTCACATAGATGCCAAAAGGCTTAATTCGGGAAGAGTTTCCTCCTGGGACCCTTATGCAAGCACAGATTCCAGGTCCCCGTCCTTCCAGGAAGGTCAGTTACGGGAACAGCAAGTTACTTTCACCAGAAAAAGTGTGAGGCAAGCAGATGATCTTGTAACTCTGGAGTGTTACAGCGGGATGTGTTGAGCGTTAGTGACTGAACACACCGCAATGGGGCACTTCTAGAAAGGGAAGAGATGTAATACCAGGATCCGCCTGCCCCAGGTGCATGAGGGACCCCCAGAGCTGCAGGCAGGTGAAGGGGACCTAGGGTCTGGGTGCCCAGGCCTTGGCTGACAGGAGACCGGGAGCCCTCACAGCCCCTTGGGAGCCTGGGGCGCTCTAAGCTGGAAGGTCAAGGTACCGTGTGAGCGGAACAGACGGAGTCAGGGCGGGAGAGGGACGAGAGCGAAACCTATAGACGCAGGGCGTCCCGAGGAGAAAGGGACAGCTTGAAGGCCAGCACGGCGGCCCGGGGACCATGAACGCGGCCTGAACTTGCTCAGAAGCCTGGTGGCTAAGTGGGAGGTGGAGACGCCATGAGGGAAAAGAAAATGTGTTACTGAGGCGAGTGAAAGGGACCCTGAGCGGGGGATGAACAGCTGGCTCTGCAGAGTCAGGACTCCGGCAGCCTCGAGGTTCAAGAAGGCGGTGGGTGAGGGAGCTGACGGGGAAGGCCGGCCTTGGGAGCCGCTGTCGTCTCGCCTGCTGCCGGGCTCGGCACGTGAGACTCCCGGCGGGGCGTTACCTTCCAGGAGCCAAAGGATCTCCTCTGGGAGGGCGGCGGCGGCCTGCATGTGGCGGGTGGCGGGTGGCGGGCGGCGGGAGAGGGCCGGGCGGGCGGACGGGCAGCAGCGGTACCTGACCCTCTGTCGCCGGCGCCGCGGGGCTGAGCCGCAGGGCGGGGCGCGTTCAGGAAGCGGCGCGCCGCGGGCGGGACGCCGGGGCGGGGGCGACACCTGTGCGCCGGGCCCGCGGCCCTCACGGCGGTGCACGAGGGAGGAGGCGGCCGCCCGCGCACCCCCCCAGCCCCCGGTTAAAACAAAGACGCGACGCCACCCCCAGGCACCCCGTCCCCGGGAGGCTCCCCATCCTAAGTCCCGGACAGCGGGCCTCGGGGGTAGGTTGAAAAGCCATCGTGGCGCCGAAATGAGGCTCGAGGAGGCAGAATCCGAGGACGGGGTCAGTCCCCGCCAAGTCGGACCACAGTCCTTTCCAACCCAGTTCGCTCGTCCACGCCCAGAAAACCAGGGCAGAACCGCTTGTCAGGCAAACCAGGACGTTTCAAGGGAATGACCATAAGTCCCGATACATAATCTCAAGCCACCAACTTTGGGGAGAATCAGAGCAGTCCGGCTGCAATGGACACAGGGAGCCAAAGTGTCCCTTCCTCCCTAAGTCTGAAAGGATGCAAGGAAAAGAAGGGGTAACCCAGGGAGAAAGCTGAGGGAGAGGGGGACCCAGCCCTTTCCCTCTAAGAGCTGACGAAGGGAGGAAAGTGAAGGACAAGATCACAGAAGTGTGCTTCCCTCTCATTCAAAGTAGTAGGTGTTGGGTGCCAGTGTCCTGGCTGTGATATGGTCCTGTGATATTGCACGATGTTACCTGGGTAAAGAGGATAGCTCTGTATTATTTATCATAACTTCTGTGAATCTACAATTATCTTAAAGAGTGTTTTTTTTTTAAGTACAATAGGCCAAGTACCATGAAAAAAGTATAAATTGCCTGCTAAAAGGAGGGAGATGAATATAAGAAAAGGAGGGAAGTGCCAGTGTATGTGTGTTTAGTGGTGTGTGTGGCATTTGAGATGACTCTGAACACACCAGACTTTGAAGGGGCAGGAGGGCTTTCCAGGTGGAAGGACCAGAGTAAACAAAGATGGAAAAGCCTTCTCCTGCTTGAGGAAGAGCTAATGACCCTCTTTTACTGGATGGTGTAGGGAAATTATGGTTGTCTAGAAAAATTGAGGTTCTATCGTAAAGGGACTTGAAAGTCAGAGTGAGGATTCTGAACTCAATTGAGTGGACATTGGAGAGGTGTCGACAAATTTTGAGCTGAGGAGTGAGCTAACCTGAGCCCCTGTATAGTATGTGATCTTATACACATCTCACTTCACCTCTACCAATTTCCTCTTTGTGAAAAATGGAGTTTCTCTTCTCAGATTCTACCTACAGAATATGTGGGAAGCATTGGGAGTGGTAAGAGAAAGAAAATGGAGAAGACGGGTGAAGTGGTTTTTACAGCAGCATCAGGGGAAATAATGACAGAACCATGGATATGGGGATGGGAGCAGGAAGGAGAAACTCTCCAGAAGGGCTCCTGGTAGCAGTGCCTGACTCCTGGCATAGTTTCCCTCCAGAGATACGTTTCAGGGTTGGGGGCTTGATCCTTTAAGTGGTCCAGCGGCTTTGAGCCATCTATACATCTGAGTCCTGCCGTCTGAAGAGGAATGGTGCCTTGGTTTCAGGGTTACATGATGCAACCACAAGTTGCAGTAAATTGAGGTAGAAATGTGGGGGGCAGGGGCTGGCAGGAATCTCAGGGAATCTGGCTCCTGTTGCAAGGGCTTCTTGCCCTGGGAAAGTTAACAGTGGGCAGGCTGCCTCTTCTAGGCTCCAGAGCAATACCAGTTCCCTGCTGGGGCATTTTTACTTTTACCACACTCAGTGCTCCTTCTACAAAATTGTAGCTGCTCTGGAATCATTTTTGAGTACTTTTGACATGTGTTAAAAGGCAAGGGAGACTATATGGGAACTCTCTGTACTACCGTTGCAATTTTTCTTAAATCTAAAACCGTTCTAAAAAACAACAAGGGAAACACGGTCCCTCCTATACATAACCCCAGCACTTTGCCTTGCTTTCCTCTGAGCAGTGGAAGGAAATTTGACAACCTCCCCCTCTTCTTTAAGGATATTTGTCAAAGGCTGATCTAGGCTACAAGTTAAAGGGTTGTTTGATAAAAAGCAATAAACCCTGGTAATTGCATGTCCTATCAGGCCTCACTGCCTGTCATAGCTTACTTATACCAAGGGAAGCAGCAGAAACTCAAGGCAAAGATATTCTACATCCACTGTGGATTTTAGAGGGATAGGGTAGAGGGAGGTGCAGAGCTGGGTAGAGTGCAGTGACTGGCAGATTCCAATATGCCACTGTCATGTTGCATCAAGTTTCCTCTTGCAGACAGAAACCTGCCTCCACACATGAGCGCAGCCCCTCCTTAATCATCTAAGGACCCTGGTTCAGCAGTCAGCCTTACTCCTAATGACATTCTGTTAAATGGACAAATTCCTCTGAAGCCTTGTCCTTCTTTGAAATCCAATTTTGCAGGAAGCCAAATCTGATTGGGGGTAGCCATGGAAACCACACTGAGGAGTCTTGGAGGAGGTAGAGAGAGGCAAGGCAAAACATGATAGTCAAGAGTCTTTTACTGCTCTGTCGGAAATATCAAAGGGATCTGGAGAGGTTGGCAGCAGACGAGTCCCTGCCCGGGTCCTGTTCTGTGTGGCTGGGTACCATGTGGCTGTCATGGGAGTAAGCAGCCAGCTGTCTCCACACGCAGGCAGGGGGATGGAGCAGAATACACAAGTCCCAGGTCTGTCTGCCTCCCTCTTTTTCCCCTCCCCCCAGCCCCAATTCCAGCAAGATCCTAGCATCCCCTTCTTAGCTGTCTCCCCTTTAAAGGCAAACAACAAAAGAATGACAAGGTTAAAATACAAGGCCCTCACAGATAAGAGGTCCTTTGGAGCAGAGGCCATGAAATTAATCTGAAATTCCTTGTAATTAGATAAGATAAAGGTATCTAAAGAGATGCAGAGCAGCCAGGAATGGAGTCCACAGCACGATATGCAGAAAGGATACCGCCTGGTCCACAGGGGCCCCTCACACACTGTCAGGAGACAGAAGACAGAGAAAACAGGGCCCATGCCAGCCTCTGGGCTGCTTGGAGATGCCGTCTACATGTTCTCATGCCAGGTGGGCGCTCACTGAATATTCATCCATGGGGTGTCCAGAGGGCTCAATCAGGAAGAAACAAAAGCATCTGGCACCCAGAATGGCATGGGTAGGAACAACTGCAAGCAAAGCAGGAGCTGGCTGGCACTGCTCCGCCCTAGGTGAAATGGGTCTGGAGAGGAGACTGCAGAGGGCAGCTCTTCGGCTTTATTCTGAGCTGGTTATTGATCCCTGGATGCTGGGTCACGACACACGGCGGAGCTGACGTCTGCCCTATGGATGTGCGGCCACTGCATCTCAGCCCCTGGGTCCCAACCCCATCAACTGGGCTTATTGACTCTTTTATTGACGATGCTGGGGCCTAATGGGCACAAGAGCTGCACACTTCATTAAGGACTGTGGAAGGAGAGATGACGCATCCAGCCAGTGCCAAGAACCAGGCTCACTGCATGCTTGGCCAGACCCCGGAAACCAAGCCTTATTGCACCCTTGAGGCAGAGGAGCTGGACACAAGATGCTCGCTTGGGCACATCGCTCAGTGGCCTTAAGATGCAGGGTTTCCACAGCTTGCCAGAAGCCTTGCTCTTACTAATTAGCGAATCTTTCCATTTAGGTGGGTCTTATTATACACACACTCACACAAATGCACTTCGATGGCCTCCCCTTCCAGCTCACACTTCCAGATTCTTTGCACTAATACATACAACAAAATAAGCAGGTTCTCGTATCATATCAGGGAACATTCCCAAAGCAGGTTCTCAGTGAGGCACAGGCTCAGAATAGAATGAGGGACTATTAAAACTCAAGAGTCTTCAAGGTGATTCAAATTTAAGATAAGGAACTGACCTAGTGCTCTGCACAGGGCCACCCACCTCAGCAGGGGCTGTGCTGGCATTAGAATCCTGGTTCTCTAGTGCTGGTCCAAAGCTCTTATAGAACTGAACATCTGAGATGGATAATTACAGCCCAGGGATTGCTAAGCAGCTCTGTGAAACAATCAGAGTTGGTCTCCCTCCATCTAAATAGTAACATTTCTTTCTTTGTTCTTTATCTCATATTTCTATCACTCCCCTTATTATTTTTCCCTAATATTTTTTTGTATCTTCTTTGCCTATCCCTTAGACCGCATTAGACATCCCCCAGGGGCACTGCTGAGTCGAACAGAGGCCCTAAAGACCAAAGGGGTTGATGACTCTGACATTCTCTGTCTTTGATTGGTTCTCTTGGGAGTCTGAAGTGTGGGGGGGGGGGGCAGGTGCGGGGCATGCGGAAAGTGTCAGCTGCAGCCAGATGAGGCTGTGCACTCTCTGAGTGAGACATGCAGGCAGTCTGTAGGGTTAATCTGCATGAGAGGCAGGTGGGGTCAAGGCTAATTTTATAGGCTAGGTATTTGCAGACATGATAAATTTGGAAAACTATGGAAGGAGTAACCCTTTCTTTTAGGGGTGATTAGGGAGATTAAAAGTAAATAATAGAAGGGAAGCAACCTTACAGAGGCAGAACTGGCCTTTCTTTGATTTCCTTTCATTTATTATTTCAAAAGGCAAAAGTTTAAGCTCATAAGCCCCTTCCTTTATTTCTTCCCTTTCTTCTCCCTCACTTTACTACAGGTGTTAGAATTCAGGGTTGGGGCAGGGGGATTCAAGGCGAGAGAAGAGGCAATTATTTAGAATCTGATAGAAAGCTCTGGTCTGCACCGCACAGGTGCATACATGCTTGGAGGAATATGCACAGTAAGAGGAACTGATGTAATCTGGCCAGACTCACCAATATTTACAAATACCAACAGAAACACTGCCTGGAGTCAGAAAAAACACCAGCAATGGCTGATTATTTCAATGCAAGAAAGAGGGTGAAAATACCCTTCCCCTAGTGGACATCCTGTGTGTAATGACCTTTAGGTCCCCGAAATACATTCTTTCCTTTCCTGCAGAATTGTGTCAGTGTCCATTTTGATTTTTCCCTTTCTAGATGTCTAATCCTAAACATCCTTGTCCTAAATGTCCTAAACATCCTTGGACTTCCTCTCTAGCAGCATTTTCTACCAATGTAAACCATGCTCTTTCATATACAAGACAGCACTCTCGGTCCTTGTTGCACTGATTTTTAGACTTTACTTTGAATTGAAAAGTAATTCAATTCAGTGAATTGTCCCTCCTCCTTCTTTTCACAGAATTCATGATCCCCCCCCATCTCCTACCACCTTTTAGATCTTCAATCTCACTGTCTTTTTCATCTTCAGTCTTCCCCTCTGTCTGCTAACATCCTTGGTCTCCTCTATCCTAAAAACAAAACAAAACAAACAAAAACATTCCTTCAACCCTGCTACCTTCTCCAATCTCATCCTTTCTTCTCCTTCCTTTCCGCCATCAGATCTCATGACCTTTGCCTGTCTTTGCACCAGTGAAGTGACTCTCCTGAGGGTATCGATGCCCTCCTTCCTTCTCACCTCTGCTTAGTCTTTACCAACCTCTCTCTGCAGCACTGGGTGGCATCGGCCACTTGCTCTTGCTTTGGGCACCCAGCTTCCTTGGCACTGCCCTATCCGGTCTTCTTCCTATCTTTCCTAACTATTATTTCTCTGCTTCCTTCTTTGGCTCTCTTCATTTCACCTTCTAGTCACAGGTAATCACCAGAGTTTCACACTTGCCTTTCTCCTCTTCCTCTCCTTTCTCTCCTTGTTCTCTGAGTCCCCAGTGGTTTCGTTCTCCCACCACCACAAATTTCCCCTTCATGCAGATGACTCTTCTAATTTATACCTTTGTTGTGCATTTCCACCCGGATATCTGAACAGTTCCACCAATTTATTATTTCCTCTCCCCTTAATCCTTGTAATGGCAACAAAGATCAGTGAAAGTGGCATGAGCTTATGAGTCTAAAAGATGTGAGTCCCAATGCTGGCTCAGCCACCTGGCAGCTCTAAGCCTCTGGACAGAGCTATACTAGCCTCAGTTTCCTCATCTGTAAATTGGATATCATAATTCCTACCTTACAGGATAATTATGAAGCTTAAGTAAGATGGCATTTGCAAGCATATATGGTATATGCTCAACAAATTGTAACTGTTATAAAGAAATTGCTATTGTCCAGTAATCCAAACTCAAAATGTAGGACTCATCTTGGACCCTTCCTCATTCCCATTCCAAATATCCACCAACCCTGCCAATCTTACCTCTCCACAATGTCCTTTGAATCCCTCCTTTGTTTTTTGTTTGTTTGTTTTTTGCAGTACGTGGGCCTCTCACTGCTGTGACCTCTCCCGTTGCGGACGGGCTCCGGACGCGCAGGCTCAGCGGCCATGGCTCACGGGCCTAGCCGCTCCGCGGCATGTGGGATCTTCCCGGGCCGGGGCACGAACCCGTGTCCCCTGCATCAGCAGGCGGACTCCCAACCACTGCGCCACCAGGGAAGCCCTGAATCCCTCCTTTGAATCCTGAGTGTCACCACTCTGGGTTGGGTTCTCATTATCTTTGTTGAGATGTGATACTGAAATGGCTTTTAATCCAACCCTCAGCATCCAATCTCCCCATTATCACATGCCACTCTTCATCCATATTCAGAATACACATCCCAAAGCACAATCCTGACCCCACCAAAGAGGTGATAGAGTATAGTGGCCCTGAAGTATAGCGGCCCTGAAGTCAGGCAGTTCTCTGCTCAAATCTGCCACTTGCCTACTATGACCTTGGTCAAGCTACTTATCCTCTCCATACCTCAATTTCCCTATCTGTAAAATGGCAACACTATTAGTACTTTCAAGGTTGTTGTGAGGATTCAAAGAACTAATATATATTGTGTTTATAACTGCCTGCAACATGGTAGATGATTCACATATGTTAGCAATTATTATGATCTCTGCATTCATTCCCCACAACAGCTAGCCCTGGGAGGTGCTTAATGCCTATATATATACTGAATCATCCGTAATATCTCATTTGAACCTCCTTGCTCACTAAAGATATATTTGAGGAGTGACTGGCTGAGATATGTGTGTCATTGGTCTCCAAGGATGAGAGCTTTTCCTCTTTATGAAGCAAACTTGCCTTTAAAAAGATGGAAAGAGTGGCCTTGGCTTCCTTAGCACCGGGCTGTAACGAATTGTGATAATCAGCCTGCAGATTCTCCCTGCCTACCTCCAAAGATTTCCTCCCTGCCCTATCTATTCTAGAATACTTGCAGTGCTTCTGAACCACATGGGGAAAACGTTCGTCTGGAAGGCATGAGACATTAACTCCTCTTTTCACTCACTGCGGCAGAAATCAAGTTTCCACTATAAATACAGACCCCAGAAAGAACCAATCAGAAGGCAGATTATATCCCAGGAGTCGGTAGCCTCTTTAGTCTGTAGGGCTGCCAGCAGGGCTGAGCTCTACAGAAAGCAGTGTAGGGGGGGAGGGTAGGAGGGGGTGTTTGACAGGGAGGGGTGATGGACTAGGGATAAAACAAGCAAGCAAGAAAAATGGAAACGAAGAAAGTGAATGAGAAACTGGATGAAAAAGTAAAGAAATTGAGAAATAGAAAGAAAATGTAAGAGAAAATAAAGAGGAAATTAAATCAAATAGATTCACTCCATTTCCCTAGTTGTAATTTCAGGATATACCATGTTCCACCCACAAGGACATTGAGAAGCTTCAGGGAGTGGCTGTAAATTCCTAAAGAAAAGTGCCTTGTGGAGACTCAAGCTGTTATTATCCACTGCTGTACTTTTTAGCATATGCACTATCAATACAATGACATGTCTTACTGAGTAATATGTGATATTCCACATCGTGAGACTATTGATACAGAATTTCCTTTCTCAGAGCTCAATATTCCAATCAAAGCCTGTTGCATCACATCACTGAGGCCATCCACTTAATGACAAGTTGTAAGATGCATATTGCAGAATATTCATGTTCATTTTATGCTCACAGTGCTTAAAATCTCCTCTAAACAGCCTCTGCTCCCAGCCTATTAAGGTGCTGGTGTTATCTACACTCCGTTCAATGGTGTGGAAATAATTGTCTTGAGACTAAAGAAAAAATTGATGGTCACAAGCCGAGTCAGCACTTGTGTTCTTTTCTTACTCTGTTGAATCAGGTGTTATTTACCTCTTCCAACACCTGGGACTCCTGATAAGTCACTCCCCTGGTAGCTTTTTCCAGGACAGCGCTGTGGGGTCTTTGGAAGAAGCAGGGATCCTTCATAAATGGTATTGTTATCAGCACAATTCACAAGCTACCAGATGTGCAAAATCGAAACCACCAAGGGTACTCAGGCAGAGGGGCCTTCCCCAGCTCCATCTGGCTGCTCTGAAATGTGCTCACGACTTGGAAGTTATTAGAGAAAGAAGGGCTCTACTTAACAGTGGGCTCATGTGCCTGTGAGAAGATGCTTGTATTCTGACAGTCGGGATGCTTTTTGGTTCCCCCACAACTGCTATACCAGCACCGCCATCCCAGAGCCCCCTCCCTGCAAACCTGGCTCTGCTGGAGGCCTGCCTGTTAGAGACAGGTGGGCCCTTTTCCCCATCTCTTCCTCTTCCTCTTATCTCTTGGATGAAGCACCAGGACTCAGGCTGGTGAAGGAGAGCGATTGCCCCTGGCAGCTGATGGTTGGGCAATGGGGCCTGTGACTTTGCCTTTAAATATCAACCACACACACAGACAACACTGGCAGCATGAGAGGTTTCCATGGTGACAGAATGCAGGCCATGACCTCTGTAAATGTAATCAGAGCACTGGGATTGGTATGTGAGACAGGTTTAATTTCTCCTCCGATGGAAGCTCTGTGGTCCGGGCCGTACATAGGCTTCGTACATGACAGACAACCTGTTATCTTCGCCGGGGCAGCTCTGCATATGGCAACCCCCACTGCTCCAGAGCTGCTTCCTCCACAGTCTGAGCAGGCTGCAGGATGTAAAAGGTCACTGGGGACTGGAACGGCAGTCACATCGATACCTGGCATCCCTGCCCAGTGTCCTCAGGAGGTGCGACTGTCCCTTTTACAAGGAGCAAGTGTGGCATGGTCCCATAAGAGCCAGATTAAGGACTTGGAAGATTGGCTGAGGTTTTCATCTCTGCTCTGCCACCAACAGTGTGATTTTGGGCAAGTCATTTAACCTCCAACTTTCAACATCTTACCCCCGGGAGAAAATGCCTGAGGAAGAGAAGGCTGAGGGCTTCCAGAGTCCCCAGGAGAAGATGGTACCCAATTATGCTTAATAGGGTAGGCTTAATAGTTCTCACTCTACAATCCCCAGTGGAACCCTGCCCCAGGAAGTGAGTTTTCCATCTCACCAGTGCTAGTTACTAGGGCTTCTAACCCTAATTCTATGGTTAAAAACAGAGAGTGTGATGATCACCATTGGAGAGCCTCAACAGGACGTCCTCACCTCTATACTGATTTGGAAACAAAACCAGGATACAATTCCTTCCAAGCTGGCCCAGAGTAGGAGACCAGTTCATGCTAAACTGATGGAAAACAGAGGCTTGGAGAGGAATGTAGCAGTATCAAAGGAGGAGCCCACAGCCTCTTCCCTTGACCACCACTCAGCCTTGGCAAAGAGCTGCTCTGACCACTTTGATGCTGGCATCCTCTGAGTCCATTTACCAAATCATATGAGACACTGGCAGACACTGCCAGTCTTCCTGCTTTTCTGATTTCTTTCACGGTTTCAGTATAGTGCTCTGAAAAAAAATAAGCTTTGGGCTAATAAGAGATTCATAGGGCTGTATGATACATTTTTCTTTCCAAAAGGAGCTGGTTCATAAAATTCTCCTTTCAGAACCTCATCAAAGAATCTTAGATTTCAGAGCTAGAAGGCACTTGAGAAACCCTGTAGCTTATAGTGAAAAACTGAGGTCCAGACTGGAGAAGGGATGTACCTGAGTTACAGCAAATTAATGAACAGCTGAACCACAAGGGTGTCGGGGGCCCCATTCTGCTCAGCTGAGTACTAATTTGCTTCCTGGAGGCTTTTGAACCTCAAACTGAAGCAGAGAGGAAGTGAGGGGAGGATTCAAAAGTGGTTGTTGAACATTGGAATCAGGAAATGGTGATTTGGCTGAATCTACAGATAATAGCATTACCACTTCCTGTGTTAGCTGATGCCAAACGAGGGAAGATTCTAGATAAGAAAATAGTTAAGTGACAGGACCATGGGCTTCCAAACAATTATCCCCACCCAATCCACACTGTTTCTCTCCGGCCACTGAGAGGAGCATGAGTCTGATTTTTCAGAGAGTTTATAGGTTAGTGTCCAAAACAGAATCATGAAGCCAAAGAATAATGGAGTTTATAGGAACTCCAAGAGAATATCTGGTTTGGCATCATGTCTTCTGGTAACTAAATCATCTAGGACAGGTAATTTGATTATCTTTTCTTTTTATTAAAGGACCCACTTCCTCAACTGTACATGAGGAAATAAGGTTCCTTTCAGCTCTAACATCCAGAATTCCATGATTTCTTTTTCAGACTCTTTTCCCTTATAGGTTATTACAGTACTTGAAATTCTTACCATGAGGGAGAGCCTTAACTTTGAGTAAGGTATTGCCTCCAGAAAAGAAGCATACTCCATCTATTTCATTTAAGCAGACATGAACTGAATACCTGGTGTGTTCCAGGAACAGTGTCAGGTAGTAAGAATTCGTAAATAAATAAGATATGAATTACCTGGCAGGGCTAATATGTTGCTCCATTCTCACTCTTTATCCCATTAGAACACATCAGTTGATCAGATTAGCAGCTGTCTTCAGGGGCTGATATAGGATACAGGCAGGTAAATTTTGATAGGACATGAAAGCAAGAAATATCTGGGACGCTCAGCATTACCCAAGAGAAGAGAATTCAGGCCTGGGTGAATATTAAAAATTAAGTATTAATATTAAAATCAACTTGAGGGGATTGGATACCAAGGAAGGATGGAGAACGAAAGGGATCTGAAGGCAAGCAATGCTTATCTCAGAATTTTTTTCCCTAGGAGCTTTGATCATTGACCTCTGGAATCTTCCATCTTTGGTCAACTTTACTAAACTCCTGGCTCAGATCTGATCTTCCTCAGTGGCTGCTCTTTGTACTAATAAGTTTTAGTGTGGGTTCCCAGGTACTACCAGGTGAGATCACTTTAACAATTTGTCCCTAAGACCACTGGATCACAGCCCCCATCTCTCAGATGTGATGATCTCAGTCTGTCTTCCTCCTTTCTTGTGTCTTTTTTTTTTTTTTTTTTTTTGCGGTACGAAGGCCTCTCACTGTTGTGGCCTCTCCCGTTGCGGAGCACAGGCTCCGGACGCACAGGCTCAGCAGCCATGGCTCACGGGCCCAGCCGCTCCATGGCATGTGGGATCTTCCCGGACCGGGGCACGAACCCGTGTCCCCTGAATCGGCAGGCGGACTCTCAACCACTGCACCACCAGGGAAGCCCTCTTGTGTCTTTTTGATATTTCCAGGGTTATTTCACAGATTTGCATCACTTCTGCCTCTGTCAGCCCATTGGTTCTTATTTGTCCCTTGGCTTTTATTGAAAAGTGTCTACTTTTGCTATGCTGCCCATAAGGTGTGGCCTTGCTTACCCTTCACCTGACAGAGACTTCAGTACCTGCCAGGGCTGGGTCAGGAGGGCTTAAGAATAACCATATGCTGCCTTCCACTCAAAGTTTGTCACTGAGTGTGGCCCATCTGCCGACTCCATCCTTACTTTTGTGATTTTCTTCCTCTCAGCAGTCTCCTTTTCTTTCCAAAAACCCGGCTTCTTTAAGGGTCCCATGGATGATTGATTGGATGAGACAGAAACCCAAATCAAACAGCCTTAGGCAAAAAAAAAAAAAAAAAAGAAATTAATTGTCACATGGAAGGCAGGCCTTAAATGCAGCTTGTCTTTGGGCCCCTGGATTCCATTGCTTCTTAGGCCATAGAACGGCTCTCATTGGCCCAACCCAGGTCAGTTGTGGTCATGGGGGCAGTGTTATGGAAGAACATAGCAGTTCCTACAGAAACCACATGAGTGGAAATGAGGGAGAAGAAATTCCTAGACAACACAGATAGCTGTTTCTAAAGGTGGGTAGAGTTGTTGAACAGGTAAAGCAATCTATCCGTCACAGCTCCCTACAGAGCTGCCTGAATATGCCTAAATCACAATAGAAAAGGTTCAAATTCTCTCTTACAGGACTTCTGGGCCCTTGAAAATCAGGGGTGTGGTCAGACAGGGGTTTAGATCCTTGCTCTGTTCATTCACTGGAGCCTTAGTTCCAGCCTGTCTGGGACTCTGCTTTACTAGGTGTTATATTTTTTGGTTGTGATATGTTCAGGGTGGACCCAGATTTCACAAAGATAACCACTGGCCCCTTCTTAGCCAACTCTCCCTCTCCTCCCATCTTCCCCAGGTCAGTAAATGGTACTGTGGATAATCCAATTGCCCAATCTAGAAACCTGGGGGTCATTCATTCCTCTTTCTCCCTCTGCCAATTCCACCTGCTAAATATCTTTCAAACTCTCCACTTCTCTCCAGCCCTGCTGCCTTCTCTCCTCTTCCAAGCCACCATCACCTCTCATCTTGCAGCCCCCTAGTCTTATACCCTGTCAACTTATTTTCCACATTATAGCCAGTGATCTCTTTTTTAAAAAATCTGCTTATGTCCCTCACTAATTAAAACTTTAGTAGCCTCCCAATATTATGCTTCCAAACCCCTCAATATGGCTAGTATGTCCCCATCCCCCCGACCATGCTTGACCTCTTGCTTATCTCCTCTGCCAAATGGTCCTCTTACTCTCTGTCATCTTCAGTAGCAGACTTCTTGCAGTTTCTCATTGAGACACACCCACTCCCACTTTCATTTTTCCACATGTGCTGTTCCCTCCCTCTGCAACACTCTTCCCCCCTACCCTTCATTCAGCTGACCCTTACTCATGCTTCAAGTCTCAACTTAAACATCATTTCCTCTGGTAACCATCCTTGGCTCTCCAGGCTGGCTTGTTTCCTTCTCATACGTTCCTGTAGCACTAAGACCTACCATTCAAAACTCAAGTCCCATCTGTAACTACCTGTCTACCACCTGTCTTCCCTCCCAACCCTCCCTGAGGGTCCAGACCTTTCCTATCATGTTCACCACTGTATCCTCAGCACTTACTGTGCCTGGTGCATCATCGTAGGTTCTAAACAAACGCTTATTGAGGAAGTGCTGAAGGTAAGTCTCTTGGGGTTTTTTTTAATACTTTTTATTTTGAATTAATTTCAAACTTACAGAAAAGTTTAGGTACCCCAGTACTAGAATTCTTGTATACCATTTACCTAGACTCATCAATTGTTAGCTTTTGTCACGTTTGCTTTATTGTTTTCTATTTATGTAAATTTACATATTTTTTCCAAACCATCTGAGAGTAAATTTCAGATATCATGCTCCTTTTCCCGTGAATACTTCAGTAGTATTTCCTAAGAATGAGGATATTTCCTTAGATGACACCAGTTATCAAAATGAGGAAAGTTAACAAAGATACATGAGCTCTAATTCTTTTTTTTTTTTAAGGGAAGTAGAAAGTACTGGGGAAGGAGGGCAGTCCAGGATTAAGTGCATGCATCACAGGGTCACCTCCCTTTCTCCTTCCTCTCTCTCTCTGCCCTTGTTCAGGAGTTTCCTCAAAAGCCGAGGCCCTGGTGGGGAAGGCAGTGTCCTGCTGAGTGTATCTGTTTTCCCTCCATGCCCCCACTGGCAGCAGCAACTTCTCCACACCCATGTCCATACCGCACCTTGCCCTTAGTCCTCTGTCAGGAAGCTGGAAGCCCTCTGAACAGGACGGCTTTGTTCTACAATACAAGGTCCCGAAGGGAGGAGGAAACCCAGTCCGCCGGAAGTGGAAGTTGGAAGTAAAGCTGAGGCCTAGGAAGTGGGAAGATGGCTCCTGGGACACGCAATCATGTATCGGCATTTCGTGCATGCATGAAGAGGGGAAGAAGACAAGCTGCGGGGCTAGAGTAAGATTTGCACACCTTGGGTCCTGGGACCGTCCTGCTCAGCTGAGTGGAATACCAAACGAGGGTGTCTTGGAGCTGCACTTCACTTCAGCCAGGCAGTCGACAGGAGAAGCAGCGAGCGAGACCGACAGACTGTCACTGGCAAAATGAACTGTCACCTCCCATTTTTCAGAGGCACGGGGGATGAATTGCAGCCTTGAACCGTGCGGCCCGCTGCTGATTGAGTTCCGCTGTCTTAGAACCCCTTGGAACAAGGCGAGTTCATTTCAGACTGACGTCCCACCGCTCATCAATTTAAGAGCCAGTAAAATTAACCACTTCGGAGCTGACTTGCTCCCTCCCCCTGCTTGGATTCCGCATCCCGAAAGGTCACCAAATAAATCTCTCTGGGTCCTACTAGCATAATATGCAGCTTGGAGACAGGGTCTCAGAAGAGGAGACCGAGCCAGAGATAGCCCAGGCCTGAAAGGTTGCCAAGGCCCCCTCACAGCCGCCGGTCCATGGCAGTGGTGTGACAAGACAGGCCTTTGCTAGCTCTGCTCCCACCCAATCAGCTTCTGCTCCCAAGAGATCTAGGGTTGGGTAGAGTTGGGTGGCTGAGAATGGAGGTGCTACAGAAGACCCCCTAGTCTTGTGGCAGAGACCTCTGTGCACTGCTAGTCTCCCATCTGCTGTGGACTGAATGTTTGTGCCCCACACCCATTCATATGTTGGAACCCTAATCCCCAATATAATGATATTCGGAAGTGGACATTTGGGAGGTAATCAGGGTTAAATTAGGTCATGGGGGTGGGGCCCCAATGTTGGGATATAATGCCTTTATAAAATGGAAGAGAAGCTGAAACCTTTTTTTCTTGGCCATGTGAGGAGGATACAGCAAGGAGACAGCAGCCATCTGTAAACTAGGAAGAGGACTCTCACCAGGAACCTCACTATGCTGGCACCCTGATCTTGGACTTCCAGTCTCCAGAACCGTAAGAAACAAATGTCTATTGTTTATGCTGCCTAGTTTATGGTATTATGTTATAGCAGCCCAAACTAAGTCAACATCCTCAGGGCCTTACACATGGTAGGTGCCCGTCAAATGTCTATTAAACCAAATAAGACTTAATTGCTTTAGCATCCATCAGTAGTTTGCATGGACAGGAAAAAGGGATGTTTGCACAAGGACAACCTTACTGTCAGAGCTATTTATTGGGCCCCAGCCCATGCTAGAAACCCCCTAGCAAGTTGAAATGCAGCAGA
Source organism: Delphinapterus leucas (assembly GCF_059928025.1). NCBI lineage: Eukaryota > Metazoa > Chordata > Mammalia > Artiodactyla > Monodontidae > Delphinapterus > Delphinapterus leucas. Next base: position 47,644,498 of record NC_143147.1, on the reverse strand, counting down.
GCAGAGTCCTCCGTCTCCAGAAGAAAAAGTGCCTTATGCTGCCTCCCCGCCACACACACTTACCCCTCTTCTCTCACAAAGGCCTGTCCAGTGAGTCTAGTTAGCAAATCTTAGGGCTTCTCCTCTCCTCTATATCTAGGGCACAAATGGTTTCATCAATACTCTTTTTCTGTTGTTGTTAATATTTATGTATTTATTTTGGCTGAGCCAGGTCTTAGCTGCTGCACTCGGGATCTTTAGTTGCGGCATCCGGGATCTTTTAGTTGCAGTATGCAGACTTCTTAGTTGTGACACACGGACTCTTAGTTGCAGCATGCATGCAGAATCTAGTTCCCTGACCAGCGATCGAACCCGGGCCCCCTGCATGGAGAACGCCGAGTCTTACCCACTGGACCACCAGGGAAGTCCCTCATCAATACGCTTTTGAACCTCTTCTCACCACAGGAGACTGTGGCAGTGGTTGTTTCCGGGGATACAACTGAATTGCTCTCAGGATGATTTTAAGGTATTAAGGTGATTTTAAGGTGAAGGCCAGATGATGTCTATGCCCCAGTTTTTATCCACCAATAGGCCAGATTAGCGGTCTCTGTTGCCCGAAGAGAACATGTTCACATTCCTGTTCCCATCCTAATGCTTTATTTCTGTATTTTCATTGGGGACTTTCGGCCCTACACCTGGAGTGAGAAGACCTAGTTTTCAAATCTGGCTCTACCTTCCCTAACTAAATGACTTGAGCAAATTACTTAACTTATCTAAACCTCATATTCCTCATCTGTAAACCCACATGAGTTGTTAAAAAGTTCAAGTAACATCATGTTTGTGAAAGCCCTGGTAAACTACAAAGTTATGTACGGATGCCGGGGTTTATTCATTTTAGTCTCAGCAGCAAAAGAAAAACCTGAGAATAGATACCACACAGTATGTCAAAATTTGATCCAGCAATTCCACTTCTAGGAATTTGTCCCACAAAAATGCTGTGTTCTGCAAAAGGATGTTTGTGTGAGGAATTTCACTGCAGCTTGTTGAAAAATTGGAGATAACCTAAATGTTGCCAATAGAGGATTGGGTAAATAAATTATGATGCATATATACCATGCAACACTGTGCAATGGTAAATGTAATAAGATAAAGTAAATAAAAACCTCTTACAGTTGTTAGAGTCATGCACCGGTGTCAACTTATATAAATTAACAGGTGTGGTTGTCACATCATTAGATACTTGAATGTTCATTAGATACTTGAGTCATGTGTGATAGAAAAATATGTTCAGCTACCTTAGAGAAATACCCTAAGCCTTAAACAAAATGGGATCATCCCACCTATAATACTTGCATTTCTATTTGCCATATCCTGGACATCTCCTTATGTCAGTCCATTTTTACTTTTATAATTTTTAAAAATTTACGTAATAAAACATAGGCCTTTGATTATTAAGATAGTTCTCTGGATTAACTGTTGAGAAAAGAAAGGGATCTGTAGGTAGCTTACGTGTGTTTTCAGGAATACAAATATAATATTCTACTAGTGTAAGAGCAGCCTCTTGTTAGAAGTTGCAACGGCCTTAATCCAAGAATCAGGTGTCTAGCACTCTTGTCCCGGCTCTGCTATTAACTTACAGCATGACATCAACCGAATCACTTATCTGGGCCCCAGTTTCCACATCCAGAAAATGAGAAAGTACACATTCTCTAAGGTCCCTTCGAGCTGAAAATTCAGTGGTTCTATGAAATCACTTTTCAAAGATTTAATAAAGGGTGTTTATATATACTAATGGCTTCTGTTTTTTCTGCCACTAACAGGAGGACTTTAACAAGACCTTAAATACTCCATTTACATGCAGAGCAATACACTAAGAGTTTTTTTTTAATTTAAACAAAAAGGTTCTTGCCCTCAAGGAACCTATAATTTAAAAAAGAAAATAAGACAGTTGAATTAACAGAAATACAGGAGTATCAAGTTTTACGAAAGGAATGTACAGAGTAAGATGGCCGTGGTAGATCAGTGGAACTCAAATTTATGTTCCTAGAAGCCCTAGGGTTCCTTGGAGGGATTCCGAAGCTGCTTCTGGGATAGAGCAAGAGGCTAAGGGAGTGAGAGCTGCCTCTTCCCCATCCCTGGTTTAACCGAGTTAATTCTGCCTTCCTCTGCATCATGCAGCTAGGAAATCTAAGACAGACTTCTAAAGGAACAGCGCTGCTAATGGTTCTGAAGAACCTAGGGGCAGGACAGGAATAAAGACGCAGACGTAGAGAATGAACTTGAGGACACGGGGAGGGGGAAGGGTAAGCTGGGACTAAGTGAGAGAGCAGCATGGACATATATACACTACCAAATGTAAAACAGATAGCTAGTGGGAAGCAGCCATATAGCACAGGGAGATCAGCTCGGTGCTTTGTGACCACCTAGAGGGGTGGGATAGGGAGGGTGGGAGGGAGACGCAAGAGGGAGGGGATATGGAGATATAAGTATGCATATAGCTGATTCACTTTGTTATACAGCAGAAACTAACACACCTTTGTAAAGCAATTATACTCCAATAAAGATGTTTAAAAAAATAAAGAAAGAAATAGGGCTGCTACAATAAAATTATGAAAACCGCTGGCCTAGATAGTTTCAAAGGTCAGTTCTATCTGAGGTTTCACAATTTTATGATTCTAAGCTGTGTGTAAAGTTTTTATATTCTGCATTCAGTTTTGCATGTACACAGGAAATTAACTTTGTAAAGGTTAATTCTCTTGTAAAACAAATAATTATTTTGTAATATGAATAATGAACCCTAGGTGTATCTGTTAAACACACTCAGATTTTCCTGTCCTGAATTTTCTGAACATGAGGCATGGTTATAATTACAAAAGAATTGGATGGGAAAAGAATTGGATGAGGCAGGCAAAAGGGTTATAAAAAAAGATTCACAAGATCCCTGGGACACCATGGGGAAACTGTTGCTTTCATCAGTGAGACCAAAGATTCTGAACTGGAGCTAGGATTCCTGGGCTCTGCCATTGAATCAGGTCATTTCTGTTTCATAGAACACATCTCAGAAACTACCTGGTAATTGACACAATTGCTGAGTGCTTTCTATGCATATTTCATTTAATCCTCCCAACTCCATGAGATGGGTATGATTTTTCTCCCCATTTTACAAACAAGAAAACTGGAACCAGGGGTGGTAAGTACTTCGTTCAAGGTCACAGAGCCAGGGTTCAAACCCAGGGTGTGACAGCCAAGCCCACACTCTCAGCCACCACAAACTCTACTCCATGTTGCTGTTGGTGACCCACAGGCACTGGGCAAGCAGCTTGCCTTCCAGCTGCCGAAGGAATCAAATGGGACTCTGCCTCCAATGCCTCTATAAATTTATTTTGCCTCATTATCCAATCACAAGGAAAGTCTTTCATTTCCTTTATCAAGGCTGGCCCTAGATAAGAAGTTTCGAGGTAGCTGCAGTTTGTTTCCCCTCCCTCCTCCTCTAGTGGCTCCTTCTTCACACCAGGAAGGAAAGCAATCCTGCCTCCATGAAATTTGTTCTGATGCCTCCAGGAAGAATGGTCCTCTCCTTCTTTTGTGCGCACACTGAGGACATATACTGTATGTAATACTTTCTTGCTCATTTTACATTTGGTCCTCCCCCTCCCCGGCTAGACTGTATCTGCCTTAGGAGCTAAGACTAATATTTATTCACCTCTGTATCCACAACACCTAACATTGTGCCCGGCATGTAATGAAGTCTTCACACATGTTTATTTGTTTGAATGAACGAACGAAGTACACTCATGCTGCCCCCGTATTTCCTACTGTGTCCCCTGTAGCACCTCACCTAGCCTTGTCCTCCCTGAGAACCCCATCTTCAGGTCAGACTTTATCCATCCTCCCTTTCTCTTCCAGACCTGCTCCCTGCCCTCCAAACTGATAACTTGTTAGCTAACCTCATGCCTAATGAGTGCTAATGAGGTCAGCTGGGGTTAATATGTTAATGTATTACTTCCTTTGATAATGTATTTTCACTTAAGCTAGAAACAATTCCTTGACCTAATGGAGCCATTTCTAATGGTGAATGCAGTATGCCAGCATGCCAGCATTCAGGAAGGGGGGGTGGTATTGGGAAATAGTTGACAGGAGGGTCTTAAGAACTCCTATTTCAGGACTCCTGAAACGATGTCACCCACCCACTTGTGTAGGAGAGTCATAGAACTAAAATGGCAAAGCACATGGATACTAACACTGAGAGTAGGTGTGGTCTCCACCCTGAGCAAATGAGTTGACCAAAGAGATGAACTTTGATCTGCCTCAAGAGTTTGGGGTTCTCCCACTGACCTTCAAGCTAGGTTAGGGTCACCTGCGTGGCAGACTCCTCCAGGAGAAAGGAGCCAGCACTGTGTTTGATGGCATGAGGCTAGGCTGTCAAGGTGGCAGGAGTCATCTAATAAATCCCTTTCACTGTACAGAAGAGGAAACTGAGGCCCAACAAAGAGACAGGTGAGGCATGAAACCAGATTGGGAACTAAATACTTTATTTCCTTGAGCTTACATATGGGAAACTTGCTTTTTAACTTATTTAAAGCACCATACACATTAGTTATTGTTAAGCCTGTTATTTTCTACAATGTTCAGTAGTTTAAAGGATCTGACCCAAAGCTTAAGGCTTTGGACAGCTGCAGACACCATCATCCAAATCTCAGGAAAGTGCATTTAATTATTGAAACCTAATTCACGTCTAGAATCCTAACTGGAAAATGTAATATTTAGCTTTCCAGCCTCTGCAATACAAAAAGAAAAAAAAACACAAACAAACAAACCCCCCCACACACACCAGAAACAGTAGGAATGGACCAAGTGCTATTGAGCTTATCCAGTACATTAAGTATTATATTTTTTAGAACCTTCTTAAACTTTTGTCAAGTTGAAAGAACTGGTATCTCGTCTTGATTTATATTTATTAGATTATCCGTAAAGAACTTCTAAAAATGCATCTATGGCCTTTTGTATTACTTCTTTTGTAAATACTAGTTCTACTCCTTACCTCCTTTTCTTTGTGGGTATTTGGCCTTTTTTTTTTTCCTATACTGTAGACTTTTAAGAACTCTTTATATAGTAAGGGTATTAAGCCATTAACCAAAGACCATTTTCAAAATGTCATATTTTGCCAGGGACCAGCCCTGATCTGATTAACCCAGCTGAGGTTCCCTTTGTTTAGCATCCCCTCAATACTGACACATTTGGTTTGTTCCATATGTATTCTGTTTCATTCAGTGCATGTATACATACCTTTATTATTATTATTATTATTTTCTTATTCACACTCCCAGCAGCAGAATTGGGTTTGTCTGTTAGGGAGATAGGACTGCTAGAGAGCTCTCAGGTCAAGGACAGACAAACAGCAGTGGTCTGGGATCTGGAGATGAAGGCGCAGATGCGTGGTCTGCCTTGTTTAAGAGTATGATAAAGGTCTAAACGCTGTGAAGTCAGTTGGCAAGATGGGGTGGAGGAATCAGATCCCAGATGACAGGAGTCTGCTGTTCAGGAAGACATTTATAGTCACATCACAAGTTAACAAAACACATCTAAATGGCCTTGATCTTCTTTTATACTTCCTGCCTAGGTAGGAGGATGTGGTCTCTCAGGAGCTAGCACTGCAGATATGAATAAAAGGCTTTAGCTGCTTAAGGAAGTAATATATAAAGTAGCAGCTGCATTTAGGTCCCTAACTGTTATTATAGATATTTAATTATGTCTTATGTGTTACCAAATATATTTACTGCAATTAGGCAGATTCTCTAAATAGCTTACCCAATACTCACCCTTCTTTATTTCTAGCAGAGCTGCCTCTCCTGATAAAGGCTGAAAGTACCAGACTCTTGATTTCCCAGGTTCACTTGAAGCTAAAGACAGCCACATGAGCCAGTTCTGGCCAATGAGAAGTAAGAGGAAGACCGTACTGGGAGATGTCTGGGGACATTTTTCTTCTAGTTAAAAGGATGAGCATGCATGAGGCCCCTGCGCTTTTTTCCTTCATGGCTGTGAACACAGTTGTATGAAAACATGATTCTTCAACTATGGCAACCATGCAACAGCAAGTCTAAAGACCAAGAGCCAATGCTGAGAGTAAAGAAATAAAAGGATGAAAGAAGTCTGCTCAGTTGTAGTACTTTTCAGCTGATGAACCAAAGTAGGACCTCTAGACTTCTTTTGTGAGACAGTGAAAACTGCTCTTGAGGCTTTTTGTTAAGTATTCTTGTTACCTGCCTCTGAAAGGATTTTGATACATTGAAAATGCAGAATGATACAGAAACTGGAATTGTAAGTATATAAAATATGTTAGTATCGGGATAAGGACCAGATGGTATAATGACTGATAACAGGATATTCTATAGAGAGGTGGGAAAAGGAGGCCCAGGGCTCAGACTTGGACATTCTGATTTAATTGGCCTGGGTAGGACCCAAACATTGGTATTTTTTTTAAAAAATGTCTTCCAGGTGATTCTAGTATGTACAGGTTTGAGAACCTGTGACCTAGTCCAGCTCTTTATTTTACCTTTGGGGAAACCGAGAATCAGGTAATATGACTGGTAGAAACCATACTACGCAAAGGTAAGCCAAGAGAGGGTTGTGCAAAAGTCTTCAGGGTCACTTCTTCCTCTTACCTCGGGCCCACTGGATATGCAGTGTCTCCTAAGTCCTGTCTACACTGAGCCCTGAAATATTGCACCCTGCAGGGCAAGGCCCTGTGTCCTTTCCTAGGCCCCTATCCTGGTCAAAACTCTCATTCCCTTAGGGATCTGCTGGGCAACTAGCAAACTAATCTTAAATGAATTCTAGCCAAGTTGTTAATGACAGATAATGGCTTAATGCATTACTCCTCCCAGATGACATTTCCATTTTAATAAAAGCCTTTAATGCCTAACCCAAAGGAAACAGTGCAGAGGCTGAAAAGTGCAGAGACTGCAAGTACCTGAAACCTCTGCCTCCTCTCTGTCCCTAGAAGACATCTCCAAACTGTAACCGAGGGTTTGTGAGAAGTCCACAGGGCTCTGGACAGCCCCTACCAACCAGTGATGGGAGTTACCTCGTAAGATGAAATCTATGTGCCAACCCTATTGTCAAACAAATATTTGTCTGGGAGTAAGGAGACTTGAATCCTACTTTGAGGCTTTGACATTACCTGGATATATGGCCTTAAACAAACTATTAAACATTTCCGGGTCTCAGTTTCCTTATCCACAAAATGGCATTAGGATTGGTCTTCTCCAATGAGTAGTTCATGATCTGCCAGAGACTCTCAAGCCTGAACTGATGGGTCTCCAAGCTGGTTGCTGCTACCAAGTACCTCTTCCCTTTACTCCGCACCAGGGAAGGAAATTCACCCGGAACAGGGACATCACCTTTCTAGCTCTATTTGGGGACTTTCCTGTCCCTAAAAGGCCCTGGAGAAATAACGTAAACCGGCATTTGGGGCGACTGCTAAGAGGCTAAATCTTGTGACGCTGGGAGCCCAATGGCGTGGTTCAAGGAGCCCACGAGTGGCCCAGTGGAGAGTGTTCTATCAGCCAGAGGGGCAGAGCCTCTGTGCGAGGTGTGTCAGGAATGGGTGTGACCGCTCCAGAAGACACATCAAGTGGGGAAAATCAGGTGTGCAGATAACATTTTGTAAATGCCTTTCTAATTCTCAGTGCTCCACGAAGGAATCTCAGAGATTAAATTAAGCTGTTAACCCTCTAGGCACTCCTGTCGTTTATTGTTAAGGAATTAATAGGAATGTGGGAATGCAGATGGCCTGGCTGTCAGCTCGGCGAGGCGATTTTTCTGATCTCCACGGACGTTTCCAGCATCTTTCATTAAGCGCTCATGTACCAATTTGTCATTTTAACCGAGCAGGAAAGAAACTCACTGAACTCCCTGGCTCAGGTGCTGGGAGTTAAATCCTCCCACGACAAGGCCTACAGGGTTGCATCCGAAGGGGAAGCTCCGGCTCCCGGCGATGGTGAGGGGCCTCTGATGGAGGTGGGGTGGAGTGAAGCCATTTCAGGAAGGAAGTCGGGCTCCCCAAACCTGGCTGTCCTGAGCACAGGTTTCAGAGGATTGCAGGAGAGTCCTTTCTAGAAATACTAAACAGAGCAGAGATGTAAAGAAACTTCAACTTCCTCCTCAAACGCTCCAGGACGCTGGTAGCCTGCTCAACGAGGGGAGGCGCCACCTACAGGAGACAGGAAGACCTGCAACCTGGTCTGGAGACTTCAACAGTTCGATGGCAGGGATTAACCCGGCCCCACCCCTCCTTCTCCTCGTTGCAGCCCCTAACGTTTATCGAATGCTTTTCTCGTGCCAGACATTGTCCTAAGCGCTTGACATGTATTAACTCTTTTAAACTTGACGATAACCCTATGAGGTAGGTGTTATTGTCGTCCCTGTTCTATAGACTAGAAAGCTACAGCTCCGAGAGAGTAACTTGCCCAAAGTTACGCCGTTAAGCGGGAGGCAGGGATCCCCACCCTGAGAGTCTAGCTCAGAGCCTGGATGCTCAACAAGCATTACCTTAAGGGGGGTGTGGTGGAATAGAGTCGGTCCTAACTCTCCCCATGATTCACAGTGTAACTCAGGGCCAAGGATTTAACTCAGTGGGCCTTCAGTTCTGCACTTTGCCGTTCCCATATTTTTGAGATACCCTTACGCGTCTGGAGAGAAAATTGTTGCTAAGGTAATCGTAATCTTGCGTAATAAAACAAGTGGGGGGGGGCTTCCCTGGTGGCGCTGTGGTTGAGAGTCCGCCTGCCGGTGCAGGGGACACGGGTTCGTGCCCCGGTTCGGGAAGGTCCCACATGCCGTGGAGCGGCTGGGCCCCGCGAGCCATGGCCGCTGAGCCTGCACGTCTGGAGCCTGTGCTCCGCAACGGGAGAGGCCGCAACAGTGAGAGGCCCGCGTACCGCAAAAAAAAAAAAAAAAAAGTGTGGGGGGGGAGAGTAAGGGTGGTAGAGATTGTGTAGCTCTCATCTTCTTCAGTTTATAGATGAGAATTAGAGAGAGAAGGACCCAACCATGATTCCATTCTCAGTGACAGGGCAAGAACTAGAATCCAGGTCTTCTGCTTCCAGTCCTGTGCTTTTCCCCCCATACAACACTCCCTCTTTAATCATCCATAGCCAGGATGGGATCTAGATATGGAAGAAAGCTAATCACACACATTGTGGCTTCACAGGCTCCAAGTCCACCCTCTGACCAGAATATGCTTTTTGGTTTTTTAGCTTGGTGGCTCTTATCTGAAATCCCACCATTAGTGACTCATGTCTTTCACGAAGACTTTGATCCTATACTCTCAGGACCAGTAAGGCTTTTACTGTTGGCTGTCATTTCATGTGTACGTGATTGACTTCTAAAGCAGTGCCACTGGAAGTGTGGTCCACAGATGGCAGCATCCATGTCATCTGCATATTGTTAGAACTGCAAGTCATGGGTTCCACCCTAGATCTACTGAGTCAGACCTACCTTGATTGTCAAACTTCCGTGAATGTGCTTAAGTTGTCCCCTGAAAAGCTCATTAAAACAGAATTTCATGGGACAACCCCTCCCCACCCCATCCCCAAAGATGCTGATTCAGCAAGCCTGGGGGAGGGGCTCAATAATTTGCATTTCTAACAAGTTCTCGGATGATGCCTCTGCTGCTGGTCTGGAGCCTATACCTTGAGCAGCACTGAAAAAGTTCCTGATAGTAGATATTGAGAGGGGAGAAGAGGGAGCATAAGAAGCCTGGGGTAAAAAGAGAGATAAAGGTTATTGTCAAGGGTGAAAAGGGTACAGAATATGGAAACTTGAAGTGAAAAACTGCTGAGGGTACGGGTTCACAGCTGTTCCTCTGTATTTCCATTTGAGTATGTTCAAATATGAAAACCATTAAGTGATTTAATACAATGTATAAATGTGGGTAAACTGAATGTGTCTAGCCATGGTAAAGTCTATTCTTGCCTCGCCTTTTGCTGAGCCCTGCCTCTCTCAGTTCCAAATAGAAATCTTCCCAGTCTCCTCTGACCATCAGTTAGCTCTCCAATTTCATTCCAGGGTTAACTGCACTGCAGCGGCAGACAAAGCTGGCCTGATGGCAGGAATACTGTTCCCCGATGGTATCAGAACCTCTTCTGTATTTCTTTTTGCTGTGCGACTGTCACTTGTATACAGTCACTTAGAGACTCAGATATTAAGATTTGGGCTGCAAATCACCCCCATGGCACAGCTCCAGTGGAAAAGGAAAAGGGGCTTCAGTGGCAACCAGATATCAAACACGAATTACATTGCCCCTGTACCAAAATAGGCATCTTTTTTTTTTTTTCAAAATAAGCATCTTTAAGAAATCATGTCTTCTGGTCCTCCTTTGCTATACTTCAGGTAATATGGTACCCAGAGGAACCCAGATAGATAACAATCTCTTCTATTTGTAAAGACCACTTGTGAAGGAAACTCCATAACCTCCTGGCGGTGGAGTGTATTATTGTTCAGCAAATATTCACTCTCCTCTATGCCCTTCCATGGGGGGAGAAAACTTCCCCACTCCACGGATGGTGGATTTAGCCACGTGACTTGCTTTGGCCAATGAAATGTAAGCAGAGATTTTAACTCTACTTGCTTGGCTTGGCTTGGCTTTTCCATTTCTATCCTTGGCCATGAGAAGAGCAGACCCCTGTCACTTTGGCCTGGGTCCCAGAATGAGAAGGTACACGGACCTGAACAAGATCCACAACATGGAACAGAGGCACTGCAGACAATCTGCAAACCCGTAAGCAAGAAATGTTTTGTAACCTCTGAGATTTTAGGTTATTTGTTATATAGCACTATTTAGTAAAGTCGACTGATACACTCCCTCAGGCACCTTTTCCACTGAAGTTTTGCCAGCAAGTTTTTCACCATGTCTAACCTGAGTCCCTCATACATTAAGGTAAAGATCCATTCCATTTGCAGTCCAAACAAGGAGTCACTAGATTACATTCTTGATTCTTAATGTCCAAGAAATGTAGCTTGATTTATTTACTATCTATTTGGGCTACAAAAATAGAGATGCCCTTGGGGAATTATTTGTTTTACAAATAGTACTTATGCTTGTCCTTATTGGAGCTATTGAAGGTGGGTTCCCAAGAAGTGATCATATCCTTCAGGAACCAAAGAGGTAGTGATGGCAGAGGTGAGAGTTTAGAGACCTGATTAAAATATTGTAGCACTCCCTTATTCTCTCCCAGCTGTTTCTTAGCACTTATCACAGTTTGCAATTAGTTTATCTATTTGCCTGTTTTCTCTTTTTATTTGTTTGTCTCCCCCACTAGAAAGTGTTTCCATATGGCCAGGGACAGTGTTTATCACGCTTACCACTTTATCATCCAGTTCTCAGCAGACTCTGGCATGTAGCAGTAGCTCCAAAAATATTTGTTGAATAAATACATGAATTCTAATTAGGCATGTCACTAGACCAGGTAAGGGGGAAACAATTTTAAAAAGCATGGGCTCTATAGTCTAAAAATCTGGCTCCAACATTATGTAATCTTAGACGGTTCAACGGGCACCTAATTATGAAAAAGTTTGAATGACAATAATAATAAGTCAGTGGGGAGCCACAGAAGAATTCTGAGCTGGGGAAGGACAGGATCAAGACAGCATCTTGGGATAATGTATCTAATTGCTGTGTTCAGGGGTGGCTTTGCAGAGAGACCAGGTAGGAGGAAATTTCAGAGTAAGGTGATGAGGGCCTGGAGTACGGGCTGGCAGTGGAAGTTAAAAGGAATGAGACTGGGATGGAAAATTCAATGACCCTCTTGCCAGATGGGAAAAGGAGGCAGCAGACAGAGAGTGTCTATATAGCTGAAAGAGCAGAAGCACACTTAACAGAGATACGGAAATTTGGAGAAGAGGCCAACTGTGTTTGGGTGAGATGATAGGTTCATTTAGACACATAGAATTTTAGGCAGTGGCTGGTTCTCAAGTGAAAACACCCAGCCTCTGGTTAGAAATTCAGGACCGCATCTGGAGAGAGGGGTCAGAGCTGGAAAACCGCACACGGACATTAGACGCATGGAGGTGATCGTGTAGGAAGAGAAAAGCCAGAGACTGAAGCCAGCCTTGAAGGTCAACTAGTTACAAGGAGCGGGAAGGTGAGGAGGGGCTGGTGAAAGGGCCAGAGCCAGCAGGATCAGCAAAGGGTCTCAGAAACCAAAGAAAGGGGGTAGACAGTATTTTGATGTCCAGCCCTCTCTCCTGAGGGATGGCATTGGCTGTCAGACTTTGCGAGGCCTCTTTTAGGAGCAGAGGGAAACATCCTTCAACTTGACTCCCTTGCCTCTAACCACCTGGGTGGCTGGGGGCCCCAAGGCTCTGTGAGCCTTTGAAGAAAAATCCAGGGAAAGGAAAATGGAGAAATATGATCAATAACAACAAGCCTTGTTTTTTTCCACTTCATATGCAGGAAGTGATCCAGGGCTGTAGCTGGTGCTATGATGGGTGTATTCTGCACGTTCAAAAGGTCATCTGGCATGGAGACAGGCTAAATTATGGCTGGAGTGTATGAATCTGAGGACGTTCTCCATTAACATTTATTAGGAATTGTCATCGCTTCAACCCGCATGGGCCCCAGATGTGGAAACCCCAGCTGCCCCGGACTTCTCTTCCGGGCTGCAATCTCTCCTCTGATTTATTGTTATTAAACATGACCAGATTTTGTAGAGGGGAAAATTGAAGAAAGCAACACACACATGGGGAACTGTTGGGTGGAGGCTGCCAAGAGAAACAAACCCTTTTATCCTATGTGGTGACAGTGGGAACACATGGAGACACAAACCACTGTGCCTCTTTCCTGAATCAGAAACATGCAGGCCTGAGCCTCTGGGCATCTGTTCACAGGGCAAATGTCTTCACCCTGAGGGTGAGCGAGGGGCAGTTGAAGGTAATGAGAAATGCTAAGAATAGAATTCTAGAAGCCACGGCAGGGACCCTCTTCCTCAAAATGTATTACCTTCCAGGGCAGATGACTTCCTGGGAGTCAGTCACACCCCCTGGATATCATTTTTCTTATCAGTAACATTTACTCTTCCACTGTGTAGTGATTGTGAGGGATCCCAAGAAGTCAAAGTTAGAGCCCCACCTTCTGGCCGCTTATAATTTATTTTGTTTATTCACTCATTCAGCATAATTTTATTAAGCACATACTATGTAGCGGGCATTATCATAGGTTTTGAGGAAATATTAGTAAAGCAAAGAGAGCAGGGCACCTACATATGTATGAGGGAACAATATCAGAAAATACCAAAACAGTAGCTAATAGACAAAGAAGTGTGTGAGAAGGAAGGCAGCATAAAGAAAGCATGCTGCATTAGGAGTCAGGAAAACTGAATTCCCATCCTGGCTCTACTACCTAAGAGTCTTGTGCCCTTAGGTAAGTTATTTAACTTCTTGGAACCTCAGCTTCTTGTTCATAAAATGGCGATAAACCTACCTCACCTCACCTCACTGGTTTCTTGTAAAATATAAATGAGGTAATGTATTTGAAGAGTTCCTTGTAAACTGCAAATTGCACTGTGGTGTCAGGGGTTTTTATGATCAGTGCCAAATAAATGATACGGTGAGTGTATGGGACAGTACGTTCCCGAGCCAGAAATCTGGGGACTCATCCTCTTCTGCTTTGTCTTGGGAAAAGGAGCAAGCAGGATTATCCCCAGGCGCTGGACATGTGTCCCTTGGGGAGTCTTTTACTCATCGAGTCTGGATATCTTGCTGATCTTACTAACAGACCAAACCTGGGAAATCCTCACTTCACTATGCCTTTTCCTAGACCTGTGCGTGGAAATTATCCTATGCAGGAGTTGTGGCGGGTGAACATAGGTAATGAGGAAAGTCTCAAAGGCGCTAGGTCCAATTACCTTTGTTTTTGCATTGCTCCTCCTTAAGATTATCTAGGTTCCAAGGAGAAGGAATGATGTTAATCCATTCCCTTGACCCATCTTTCAACTTTACATCCCTTGGCCACCGCAATGCACTTATAGCATATGTATAAGCTGGGACACACACCTGCATCATACCTGGAATTAGTGGGGATATCCCTAGGGCCAGACTTTCTTATACCAGGGACTAAAGCCCCAGCTGCTTCCTCCTAACATGCAGCTAACCATGGGGTATCCTTCCTAAGCCTCACAAGCCCATGCATCCTTGACCTATAAAGAAGGAAGGCCTTGGTGGCGCAGTGTTTAAGAATCTGCCTGCCAATGCAGGGGATATGGGTTCGAGCCCTGGTCCAGGAAGATCCCACATGCCATGGAGCAACTAAGCCCGTGTGCCACAACTACTGAGCTCACGTGCCACAACTACTGAAGCCCGCACACCTACAGCCTGTGCTCCGCAACAAGAGAAGCCACCGCAATTAGAAGCTCATGCACCGCAACGAAGAGAAGCCCCTGCTCGCTGCAACTAGAGAAAGCCCGCGTGCAGCAACAAAGACCCAACGCAGCCAAAAATAAATAAATAAATAAATTTATTAAAAAAAAAAAAAGAAAGAAAAGAAAGAAAGCAGGCTTAAGCTGCTACCTAGCACTCATCACTAGTTGAGTGAGGGTCCCATTAATCCAAAAATGGGAGCATCTCTGGCTTATACATGTCCAGGAATGGGAGTACCACCCAAGATTTTTCTCCTGATGGCCATCCTTCCCACACACAAACACAAGCACATTTGTTTATTCAATATTTAGAGTCTATGAACAGTTTCCAGAGCTGTGACTTCAAAAGGGCTTGCCTTAGGTGCCAGGGATGGAGCAGGGGCCTGAATTATAGCCAGGGGCCATCAGTAATGACACCCTGGCAACATCAAAAGTGCACTGGCCATTGGGTCGTTATTCTACCCAGGGGAAAATTCTAGTGGGGAGTGAGAGCGTTTTCCCCCTGTCCCATCCCAGAGCTTGGCTGAAACTTTTTTCCTTTTGGGAGGTCACTGGCTTTCTCAAGTAGCTTTGACTGTAGGGGTAAGGACAAGAAGAGGAAAGAAGCAGACAGAGGAGGTTGTGGGGAATTGTGAATATTCCCTAAGGGTTTCCTTCAGTGGAGAGGGCTGCCTTCAGCTGGGGGTCTGCAAACCCACCTCTTTGTAGCTTGACATTGGGAGAGGGGGATGACAGAGAACAGAATTTGGGGTTGTTGCTAGATAACTGAGTTACAACAGAGAGTATCTGGAGAGAAGGAAAGGAAGGGGAGGTAAGAAGTGAGAAGGGAATGACTAAGGGGGTTTTTACAGCTCTGGTTTTCCTTAGGTAGACAGACCCTGTGGCTTAGGGGTTGGGATGGGTATGGCTTAAGACCCTGTTACCCCAAGGGTGGTTCACAGGCCTCAACATCAGCCTCAACTGGGATCTTAGGCCACAACCAAAACCTACTGAGTCAGAAATTGCCTTGTAATCCCTAAATGGTTAGTATGTCCATTGAAGTTTCAGAAGCATTAGCCTAGGATGCTAGGATGGGAATGACTTCCTGCAGTGAGCCACCAAGGACCTGTGCTGGATGTTCTCTATGCCTTTCCAAATCCCCTCTCCATCTTTTTACCTCCCCTGCTCTTGGTGCTGGTGCTGGAAGGTGACCTTTATGAATTGCTTCAACAGGCTCACTTGTCCTCTGACTTCTGGTTGGGTTCAGCCAATGGTCAATGCTCAAGAAACAGTGCCTCTACCTGAAGTTTTTAAAGAGGAAGGAGGACACGTTTATATCATGCAGCAAGTCACTGGAGAAGACTGAAGGTAGGGGGAGTGGGAGATGGGGGTCCTTATTCCGCCATGTCCCTGCCAGCTGGGCCTCAGGTTGGCAGTGGCTGTGTTCCTCAACTGAAGGCCACAGCTCCTGTGGGGCACTCTCTCCTACAGCTCTTTCCAGATCCTGGGGAATGTTCCTTCCCTAACCCTTCAGACCTAGAGTGCTAATGGTTCCCCACTCTGGCTAACTTCACCACCCTGTGCATTTCTCTCAACCCTGCCCGTATGTTTATAAATATGCCTTTATTAAACTCTTCTCACACAAACCCTGCTGGAGCGTGCCATACCTTTCCCAACAGGATCCCGATCAATACAGGACCCTGGAGAATGGCCTCAGGAGTTCTTGCTCGTGGTTAGGGGAGGGGACTAGATGAGCACCTCCAATTTAAGAGTCTTTGAGACTGAAGGAGCCATTTTCAACCCAGCATACTATTTGTTGTGCGATTCTTGTTTCTGGAATAGAAAAATATATTACAGGAGCACTTGGCACTTTCTCCAACACGCCTTGGCTTCTGTGCTACAGTCTGTTTTCGTGCGCACGTGCGAGGCACACAGAGGTAGACTGGATCTGCTTTGCGAGCACTGATTTTTAACTTTTCTAGAATTTTGCAAAACAGTTGTTTTAAAAAACTAAAATTAAATAAAGTTACAATTAAATAAGTTATATTTTTAAACAAAAATAATAAATACGAAAAACTCATCCCTTAATTATTTTGCTAAATTTTACTGTAACTTAACCTTTTGGGGTTATTTATGTCTGTTGTAGCTATATGGTAGAACTACTATATACTGGTGTGCTACTACACATCTCTTCCCAATTCTGCCCTCAATGATGTCATAATGACAGCTCAAAATTAGACATGGCGGGAGTATTTACACCAAGGAAATTGGCAAATGCTACAGATCAGGACAGGACTTTTCTTTCTGGAAAGCTGTTTGTTAAACATTTTCTAGCACATCACGGGGGTTAGTTAGTCCCTATCTTTGGAGGGGGCTGGAGAGATGAATGGGAGGAAGGGAATACTTGAGATGGTCATGGTGTTTGGACTTGGGCATTTTCAGGAGAGATCCATATGCTCAGTTTCTGTGGAGAGAGAACAAAGTGGAACAGACTTGGCGCTTGACAGGAAAGGATAAACAGAGGGGGGAAATGTCCTCTTCAGCTCCACAGGGTAGGGCGGATTAAGCAGGCCTTTTAGTATGTGAGATGTGGTATTAATAATGGCTTACTTTCACAATGGGGTTGTTTGTTTAAAAGCTCTCAAAATACTTTACATCTATTACCTCTTTCATCTATCAAGTATTTGAGTGAGCAAGGGAGAAGCAATAGAGACATTTCTTCTTAAAGATAGAACAACTGGGGCTCAGGGCGGTTAAGTGACCTTTCTAACCTCAGAAAACTGGGGCCCAGGGGGCAACAGGGTCCAATACCCAGAGCTGGACACTGATCAAAATCCCTCCCCTACCAGCTGCCACTCATGTGACCTTGAGCGAGTTGTCCAAGTTTTCTGACCCTCAGTTTCTTTATCTGTGGCAAGTTACTGGACGAATAAATGAAAGAATGTGTATTAATCACCAGATGTATGTGGTCGGTGCTCCAAAAATGGTGAGTTTAATAGATGTACACCCAATGACTTTGTAGGGGCGCAAGAGGAAGAGCGTAGAGTACACAGCACAAACAGCTTAGATGGCACAATGGGCATCAGTGTTCTTAAAACACGCACAGGTCATTCCAACCGGTATGGAATTTCACTCACCTCTTCACCACACCTGGTCTCTCTCTATTCTGTTGGAGCCTCACTCCCCTTCCTCTCTTTTCTCCTTCTTCCTCTCTCTCATCAGAGCAATCCTCTCTCTTCTCTAAAGTTGTGGTAACATTTGCCACGTGACAAGCACATATAAAGGCATTTTCTAAGCAGAGTTTCTTTCCTAAGAGAAATTCTGTCAATGAAATTATTTACAGTGTAATTATGTATTCCATATACATTTTATTCCATTATACATATAGAATTCTTTGCAGAGGGTTTTCCCACCCACTTTTTCTTTGAACCTCAGAACCACCCTGTGGCAAGAATTACAATTATAACCACTTTACATTGGGGGAAACTGAGGCCTGGGGAATTGCCCAGGGTCTTGACTTGTAAGTGGCTGAGTCAGGACTTGAACCTGGCATTGTACACTGCACAACAACCATGCTGGGTATGAGTCTTATTTCCTCAGCGCGGGCATGCTCTAGTCTGCCTCCTAAAGGAAACTTCTAATTCTGCTCTCTCTGCCATTCAGTTAAGCCATCTACTGAGAGCCTGTAGGGGGTAGATTCCTGAGCTAGATACCAGGTCTTGGATGAGAAGTTAGGAGACCCAGGTTGGAGCTCTGATTCCTTTCCTAACTTGCTATACAGCCTTGCACAAGAAGCAGAGTTGAGAGGCAGGAAGGTACCATGTTGTAAACGATGCTACTACATTCAGGCAACTTTACATCATTTCTTCATGTAGTCTTCACTACCGCTCTGTGAGATAGTATCACTATTTTAATTTTCAAGATGTGGAAACTGAGCCTCAAAGAGCTTGAGAAACTTGTTCATGGTCATCTAGGTGGTAAGTAATAGAGATGGGGTTTGAACCTGTGTCTCTCTGACTCTAAATTCCACCTTCACTTCCCATACCACCCTCTAGGTCCCTGTTTTCTGAGGCAAATCCAGGCCCCTAACCTCTATGGATCACAGCTCATATTTCCCTCAGCTGCTGGATTACGTTCCTAATCTGGCAGGGGGCGCAGGGCTGGGAAACTTTCATGCCATCATCAATCTTCTCCCCAGTTCAGAGGTTAGGGGTTCTGATTACCCCAGCCCCCCTCCTCCACTTCTGAGATGATGCCGCATTTCACTTGGGGTCAGCAGACACACCTCTCTACTTCTACAGCATTCTTCAGGGTGTGGGTTCCTCACCCACAGCTCATACCTACCCTGGGGCAGGCTGTTCATTAAGAGGCAGGAGGGGCGGAGGCTAACCAAGATAGAACAGAGATCCATCATGGTGCCGAGCTGACAGGTGCATGCACTTGCTTCCAGCCAGAGGAGAACCTGACTCATAGGAGAGGACTTTGGAAAGGGAAGGGAGGATGAAAAAAAGAGAGAGAGAGAGGGAGGGAGAGAGAGATCAGATCACTCTAATTATATGGCTCTAAATCACCAGGAACCTTGGCTCAAACATCCAAGTGATGGAGGATAGATTTTTCATCTTGACTCCTGCTAATTTTCATTGATTTATGTGGCTTGAAAGCCTTTATTTTCTACTTAGAGGCAGCCTGCTCCTGCTAAGGAGGTGCGGGACTCCCCTAAATGCTCTCACCATGGAGAGGCAGGAGGCAGAGGTGGCCTTTGGGGCAAGGGCTGAGTTTCCTGCTTGGTTTCAGTTGCCGCCTGAGAGCCACGGTGCTTAATGGGAGCCGCTGGCCTGCCATAGCCGCCTCCCGACTCCCATCCCCAGAGCCCACCTGCTTCTGGTCACAGCTCCTTGAGTTTAACACTCCTGGCAGCTTAGTCCTCTGGCTTTTATGTGCTAGGCCATAATATTTGGTGAGCTGTGAGATGAGGTGGGAACATTTGCAACTGGCACTTCCCTTCCGGCCCTGCCCTGTGATTCGGGCCAGTGGTGTGACAAAGTGAGGCCAGCCCTCCTCCCCACTCTGGCTCCCACCTGTGGCTATTTGGCGCCATGTCCTTCCTTCGTTTTTCTCCTCTCCCCCATGATCCCATGTCGGCTAGACTCCCATAGCTCTTGGCTTTCGAAAGAGGGTATTCAATCCGCACATTCTAAATCATGAGCTCAGTTAAACATTTTAAAGAGCAATTCTTAGTCTGCCCAGGAGCACATTCCAAAAGGGGAGGGGTGTGTGTCAGGAGGAAGGCTTTCTAAATGTCATAGGCTATGTAAAAATCTTGACTGATAATGACAAACCAAAGAGGAAGCCAGTGAGTCAGCCAGCGAAGGTCAAGTTTTCTTGGGGATTAGAACCATAAGAGAGCAGTGTGCAGACTTTGAGAATTCCACTTCCTCTATCAGAGGCCCATGGGGAGTCATTTGGGCACCTCTGGTCCATTTCTCCCAGTCTGTGGTCCTTCAGCTCTCCCTGCCCCTTCACCTGGCCCAGGTGAACCCACAGTTCAGATTCCTATGGGTCCCTCCAGGCATCCTCCATCTACAGTTGTCTTATTTTCTGCTTCATCTTCCCCCTACCTTGGCCTTCTTCTTGCAGCTACTTTCCAGGAATAGAGTAAGTTTTGTTATGGCAGCACGGTACAAGGAAATGGAGATGATTGTTTCTTAAGGGGTGTTGGTTTTAAGTATATATGGATCAAGAGTTCTTTAATAAAGTTATTACCAGGAGATGACTCTGATCTAGATGCAGAGCCAGCCTTCAGATACAACAGGAACAGTGGAATCTTCTAATGTGTCTTACACATTTGGTGCTGTGGCCTAGACATAGTGGGATGAATAAGGAAATTTCTGGATTCCTGGGGAAGAAGCAAATAATCAGGATGAAAGATTAAACTCTTATAATAAAGATGTCCTGGGCTTCCCTAGTGGCACAGTGGTTAAGAATCTGCCTGCCAATGCAGGGGACACGGGTTCAAGCCCTGGTCTGGGAAGATCCCACATGCCGCGGAGCAACTAAGCCTGTGCGCCACAACTACTGAGCCTGCGCTCTAGAGCCTGCGAGCCACAACTACTGAGCCCGGGTGCCACAACTACTGAAGCCCGCACGCCTAGAGCCCATGCTCCGCAACAAGAGAAGCCACCACAGTGAGAAGCCCGCTCACCACAACGGAGAGTAGTCCCCGCTCACCGCAACCAGAGAAAGCCCGCGCACAGCAACAAAGACCCAACACAGCCAAAAATAAATAAATAAATAAAATTAATTTATTTTAAAAAAATAACCCAAATGACAATGACCCAAAATACAATGACTCAACAAGAGAGAAGTTTATTTTTCTCTCTCAGAACAGTCTGAGTTCCAGGTTGGCAGGAAGCTCTCCTCCATGCTGTCATTCAAGGACCCAGGTTCCTTCATTCTTGCTTTTCCACCGTGCCCTAGGGTGGTCTTTGTCTGGTTTGAGGGTACACACAAGCTCTGGGTCCCAGGAAGAATGAAAAGTGTACAAGAGGCATACCCATTTGTTAAGGTCCCAGCCCATAAGTGGTCCACATCACTTTGCTTCTATTCTTCTACCAAGAACTTAGTCACATGGCCATCCTAACTGCCAAGAAGACTGGAAAATACACACACAGACACACAGACACACACACACACCCATATGCCCAACAATTCAATTATTTTAGAAAAAAGGAAAGAATGGATTTTTTTATAGTGTCACTACATCAACTATATGTGACCCAAACACCACCAAATAGAGAATCTTCATTTATTACAAGCAATTAGGTCAGAGTTTTTGTTAAAGCAGGAAACCAAAAAAGTGCGATTCATAGAAGACATAAAGACACAGGGTCCCTTTGAGCAATGAAGCAGGTCCCAGCGACTTGAAAAGAATCTATTTGATTTGCTTTTCCAGATACAAGACTTGGGGGCAGTCAGCAGCAAGCAAGAGTGACTGATATCCAAAACATTGCTTATAAAATGCTTTGTATTTGAATAATGATTTCCATCTTATGAGGATCATTTATACACATTATCTAATTGGATGTGAAAATATTCCTGATTCAGGAAAGCAAGGTTCAGAAAGGTGAAGACTCTTGCATGAAGTCACTCAACTCACAAGTTGCAAAGGTGGGATCAGAACCCAAATCTTCCAAGTTCAAGTCCAGTGCCTTTGACACAACAAAATGTTGCCTATTCATATTACATCCCATGAGGGTGACCAGTTGGACATCTTGTGGGGAATCAGGGCTATACTTTTTTACTGGACTTTACTTTTGCAGTCTCCATGTGATTTAGGTGCCATTATTAAGATATCAAGAGTCATCTGAATAATAATAGTACTGGCTCTTACTTGTCAACCATAAATCTTATCTACTCCTCGTGATGGCCCAGGAAGGGAGACATTATTATCTCTATCTTACACAGGAGGAAACTGAAGCGGTTAGGTAACTTTTCCCAACACACGGCTAATAAGTGGTGGAGCCAGGGCATAAGCACAAATTGATCTATGTCTTTTCTCTCTGTTCTGGGTTGAAAGATGAAAGGCATTCGCTGCTTAGGCCTCAGGAAAGGACACACCAGCAAAGCTTGGTAATTGCAAGCCTGAGTTAGACCAAATTATTTATTTTTTAAAAAAAAAAGAAGAAAAGATTTTATTTATATTCACCACACACTGCCTTATATGACTGAATAACAATATTTGTAGTTTTTGTTAATGTCATAGAATTTTTCATCATTTTAAGGCAGTTGCACATATTCTTAATCTTTTCAAAAATTAATTTTCCTTACATTTAAATGTTTATATTTAAATTCAGTAGAAGTTCTTTTTCAAGAATATAATTACACCTCCAACATGTAGCTGAACTATGTAGCTGACTTGTTCATTCCTTTTTTAAAAAAAAAAACAAATTTAGACCAAATTATTTAAGCTTATCCCAAACTCCTGACCTCCCATTGAGTATCTTAGAAATTGAACCTGTAGTCGGGTCTTCGCTGGCCAAGACCTCCAGATGCCCTTGTCCACGGGGCTCATAGACGTTTATGGTGTCAGAACTGGAAGGAAACAAAGTTCCTCTAATCCAGCATGTCCTCTTTACAGATGGTGAAACAGACCCAGAAGGAAAAACATAACTTGCCAGGGTTGTCAGGGCTAATTCCTTGCAAAACCAGCACATTCATTTGATTTTTTTAGGCTCCAGGCCCATGATGACTCCTGGACTAAGCACTGGCCTTGCCTACCACCTGTCAGAGCTTTCCTCAAGCAAGTAAACAGAGAGGCAGAACTCACTGGGCTCCGCGCAGCAGCGTCTAGAGCTGCCCCTTCTCCCTACTCCATCCCCACCCAGCTGGGCGAGCTTGCCGTTTTTCCAAGGCAGGGCCAGCCTGTCCCGAGCTGCAAGATGTATTAATCAATTTGATGAGGATGTTAAAGCTTTCTCTTTGCAACTAATTATGGCCTGATTTATAGGCCTGGCCTTGGTTTGATAGAGCTCTCTTCCTGACAGGGATAAATGCGATACTGGCATGGACCCCTTCATCTCTTCCATTTCTCTCTCTTCCTCCCTCCTCCCTCCCTCCCACGTCTCCTGCCTCCTGACTCTGCTCTTGGTTCCCACAGGAACACCCTAATGACATGTTGACAAGCTGGTGAAGCATAGCTCCCTCTCTGTTGCATCTGCCTCTGGCACCACCATTCCTAGTGTATTCTCGACATGGGCAGATGGAGGCCCTGGCAGGCTCCAGCCACCCCTCAGGTGCTGAGCTAGAAGAAACTCTGTACACCCCTTCCTTCTGGAAACAGAATAATAAAACTATTTTGGGTTGACACAGCATCTTCCTTCCCAAACACTTCAAGAGCTTGTTGAAATGAACTTCATCCCCAATTGAACTGGGTTCAATGGAGGGTTTCAGATAAGTTTTACTCTGGTTATTTTACAGATGGGAAAACTAAGGCAGGGAGATGAACTTGCCTGTGAGTCCACACACAGTAGGACAGTAAAGGTGAGAATGGATTGCTGTCCTGACTTCTAGCTCCAAGATCTTTCCACTGCGGGGGTCTTTGAGTCACCTTGCTGTACTGTTCCTAGGAACCCCTGCCTCCAGGTTGGCTTCGTGGTACCCACAACAATTTGACAGAAGGGGAGCCCTCGCGTATACGTTGGTTTCCTAACCTTAGGCATGAGGGGTTTTGTGACTGTGGTATGCAAATAGCATATGAAATAAGATGTAAATCAGCACTTGGCACAGCTTACATACACTCATACACACGTACATACACCCGTACACACATACATACACCTGTAACACACCCATACACACACCTGTACACAGTACATACACCCGTACACATATACATACACCCATACACGTACATACACACATACATACACGCGTACCTACACCCGTACACACGTACATACACCCATACACACGTACACATGGGCCAGTTTCCAGCAATCTTTATGTCACACAGAGAAATAAGGGACAACCCCAAATAATCCCCTGCCTTAGACTTGAAGGCCACAGATTCAGCAGGGCTCTGTGGGAAGCTCCCCTATGTGGGGTAGTTCCTTGTATTCTGTCCCCTGAGGACTAAGACCGCTTCCCAAAAGTGCCAATGGAGAGACACAAAATGCACTGTATAATATTTCTACAAAACATTGGTCTCTGCAGGGTGCTAACCTGAATAGAGCCAAAGTAAAATTTCAAACCTAACCTGAACCTGAGCCTTAACCTTACCCCAACCCTAAATCTAAATAACTTCCCAACCTTAATGCTAAACTAACCCTCATCTAAACTCAAACCCAACACAAGATCTAAACATCACCTGATCCCAGACCACAATCCTAACTCTAAAATAATCCTAACATCAACCACAATCCTTATCTTAACTCAGCGGTTCTCAACCCGAGGTGACTTTATCCCCTCCCTCAGAGAACATTTGACAAGGTCCGGAGATATTTTCGGTTCGTACCCTGGGGGTGGGAGCAGGTACCATTGGAATCGGGTGGGTAGAGGCCAGGGTTGCTGTTAAATGTCCTCACAAGCACAGGGCAGCCGCCACAACAGAATTCCCCAGCCTCAAATGTCAGTAGTGCCATGACTGAGAAACCCTGCCCTAACCTTAACCTAACCATAATTCTAAATTAAACTAATACTAACCCCAAACTTAAACCTAATTTCCCAACCCTAAATTCACTCTAACCTAAACTTGAATCCGAACTCAAAATCTGAACTTCACTGAAACCCCAACCCATAATCCTAACCTAGATTCTAGGTATGAATCAAGCCCAATCCGAACGCTAACCCTAATGGCATCCAGATGGGTGCTAGGATGAGAAGCGCGTACCTAGAGCCTGTCCTGCCGCTATTTCCCTTGTTTTTCTTCACATTCCATGAGTGATTGTTCAGACCGTTCTGGATTGTGTAGGTTCTCTATTTCTCCTGAGCTCCATTATGTCTCCTGACCTGCGTTATGGCACTGCTCATGAGCTCTCTCTCCCCGGAAGAGAAGATATTAAAGGAGATGAAATTCACACTTGGTTGAGCAGTTAGCTGTCTCAGAGGACACTGGCAAAGGAGGGTCATTTTAAAATATATGTCTTATAGAATATATAATACGATTTGGGGGGAAATCCTAATAGTGATGCTGTTTAGTGGCAATATTCTTTTTTTTAAATATTCTCTTAAATTAAGAAAAGTTTATTTATTTATTTATTTATGGTCGCGCCGCACAGCTTGCGGGATCTCCGTTCCCCGACCAGGCACTGAACCTGCGCCACAGCTATGAAAGCCCAGAATCCTAACCACTAGGCCACCAGGGAATTCCCAAGGAAAGTTTAAAACTGCTCTCCCACTTGATCTTTAAATTACCTTAAAGGTTGATGAGTCAGGCTGTATTATCCTCACCTGATAAATAAGACACTAAAGTACAGAGGTGTTAAAGGCTTTGCCCAAGACTGCACAGCAAGGTAGCAGGAGAGCTTAGCCAGATGGCTTGATTCATCATCTAGTTTCTACTTTTCTACCCTGCCTGTGACCTCAACTACTATTATCTCCCATTTCCTTACATTTAGTGCAGATATCCAAGAATCCTAAACGTTTTTTTTTAGAATTTGGCATAACATCAGGAGTGTGTCCAGGGTTTGAGAAGGGGAAGCAGAGCCAGTAATGAGTGTGGAATGAAGAGTATTAATCCAAATGACCAAGTGTTCAATGACAAACACTTTTAAAAGCTGCAGCTTGAATTGGGGGAGGGGTCATGTGGAGAGACGGTAACCAGGAAGGCAGGAACAGGTGAAAGCCCTGGAGGATGGGACTTGGTGTCAGGTTGAAGAGCTGACGGTATACAATGAGAGGAACCTGTTCAGAGCCTCAGGGAGAACTAAGGACTGCCCTGATTTCCCTACATTTTTCCTTCTAGAAGGTCAATGCTACCTTTTGGGGCAAAAACTTTCCCAGGACTCTCCTTCACGTGGAACCTGGAGCCTTACATCCACAACTGCATGAGCATTACAGAGGCTTGTGACAGAGCAGAGTTTGCTCAGATGGACATTAAAAAAGAAAGCAGTGAACAGCGAGGGGTGAGGGGAAACCAGGCCATAAAGGGTGTGACTGACGAACTAGTTGGGAGGAGCAGAGTTAGCGAGTCCTGGTGAGTCGTGCTGAGTCATGCAGTCCTAGAATGTAGGGCAAACCGGGCATCTAGAGATTAAATGTAGAGGAAAGGGCCCTGGACTCAGGCCAGGAGACCTATATTTGAATCTCATCTCTGATGATGCAGACCTTAGACAAGCCACTTCTCACAATTTCTCCATTTGGAAAATAAGAGGGTTGGACTAGAACTTAAAGTCCTTTTTAACTTTGACATTCTAGAATTCCTGACTTCCAAATCAAAACCACACTGTGACATGGAAACAACCTAAATGTCCATCGACAGATGAATGGATACAGAAGATGTGGTACATACAAGCAGTGGAATACTATTCAGCCATGAAATAATGAAACAATGCCATTTGCAGCAACATGGATGGACCTAGAGATTAGGATACTAAGTGAAGTAAGTCAGAAAGAGAAAGACAAATACCATATGATATCACTTATACGTGGAATCTAAAATATGACACAAATGAACTTATCTGTGAAACAGACACACAGACATAGAGAACAGACTTGTGGTTGTCAGGGGGAGAGTGGGTGGGGGAGGGATGGCTTGGGAGTTTGGG
This sequence comes from Delphinapterus leucas, assembly GCF_059928025.1. Taxonomy (NCBI): domain Eukaryota; kingdom Metazoa; phylum Chordata; class Mammalia; order Artiodactyla; family Monodontidae; genus Delphinapterus; species Delphinapterus leucas. The sequence continues at coordinate 47,617,863 of NC_143147.1, read as the reverse complement.
ATTAGCAGATGCAAACTATTATATATAGAATGGATAAGCAACAAGGTCCTACTGTATAGCACAGGGAACTCTATTCAATATCCTGAGATAAACTGTAATGGAAAAGGATATGAAAAGAAATATATATATATATGTATAAAACTGAATCACTTTGCTGTACAGCAGAAATTAACACAACATTGTAAATCAACTATACTTCAATAAAAACAAACAAACAAAAAACCAGCCTGTGCACATCTTTTTCTAATTCTGTCTTCCCTCTGCACTCCCCACTGGACACTTATTGGATTTGTTTTCTGGTGGGTAGAAGTCCCTGGTTTCTCCCATTAGACACAAGCCTCTGAAAGACGAGGACCATCTGGAACTCCTAGCCCTTGGAGCCTCCAGTATAGTGCTTTGCTGGCAAAAGAGGCTCCATGAGGTCCACAGGCACAGATGCCTGACTTGTCACGTGGCCTCCCCTGTGTTCCCGAAGTTACCGTGCCCTGGCCCCAGGCCTCAGGACTGCCTGGCCAGGAGTAGAGGATGCCAGGAGACCTCCACAACTGCCCATTAATCCTGCTGGAGTTGGAGGCCCCTCCACCCTGAGGAGCTGATGTTTCTTGATGAGGAGCCTGGCTACCCTGAGTAGATGAAAAGCCACCTTCACAGTGAAGCGAATTCCCTCAGACCCAAAGCAACTGTTCCTCGATGTCTCCCAAAACAAAATCCTCATGAATAAATAATAGGGGAGAAATGAGTTTTCCCAAGAACAAAAGCAGAGTTGAAGGAGTTATCAAAAGAAGTTGGTTGGGATCTTTCATCTCACGAAACATATCGCTTATGTGTCGCCCCAGACTCCCCTTGCCAACCCCCCTCCCATTCCACTGATCTGGAGCCACATCCTGCTTCTCCCTCACATGGAAACAGGCAGCACCTAGGAGATCATCTGCTCAGACTTTCCTTCAGAGGAAAAGAAAAACCACAAACAGCTGCCCTACAAGCCCTCCTGCCAAATTCCAGCTTAGACTGGGGATCTCGGTAACCCCATCAGTATCTGAGCTGGAGCTCACTTCTCCAGAGACAGAGGGGCTGCCAGCATTGCTACAGAGTCCCTGGAAAAGGCAAAGGATACATGGTGGGTTTGTACCTGGGCCACCCATGGAGAGGTGTGCCGAGAGCTGCACCCAAGGGCTGAGCCCTGGACCAGGCCCTGCCTTGCCAGTTGGGAGGTGGAGTGAGTCCCTTCCCCTGGCTCCACCCTACGCCTTCAAAAGCTCTTTCCTTCTGCAATCAAAAGAAATCCAAGTTAGGGCCTCATTCCCTCTCATCTGGATCCCAGGGGAAATGCAAATACCCTTGGGAGAAAATGTACCTCTGTGTGAATGAACATATCAGAACCTGGCCAGAGTAGTTTTGTTTTGTTTTGCGGTACCCCGGCCTCTCACTGTTGTGGCTTCTCCCATTGCGGAGCACAGGCTCTGGACGCGCGGGCTCAGCGGCCATGGCTCATGGGCCCAGCCACTCCGCGACATGTGGGATCTTCCCGGACCGGGGCACAAACCCGTGTCCCCTGCATCGGCAGGCGGACTCTCAACCACTGCGCCACCAGGGAAGCTCCAGGGTAGTTTTGCCGAAAGAGAAGGTATGACAGAGCAGGAGGACCCTGGTGAGGCAGCGGAGTGAAGGCGTCAGGGGTACAAAGTTCCTACAGGGTCAACACTGCAGGAGGCACCTCAGACACCACGTAGAACAAACGCCTCGTGTGGCAGGTGAGGAAACCAAGGCCCAGAGAAGAAGACTGTCTCTCCAGTGTCACACAGCAAGTTAGTAGCAGGAGCTACAACTCAAGTCTCCTGACTCTTAGCCCTGTGCCAGCTGCAGAAAAGGAAAGCCCAAGGCCTGAATGATAAATTTTGCCTGCTTCACAGGTTTGCCAGGGGCTACCCTTTCCACACCTCCACCTTAGTAAAACTTGGTTCCACTAGGAGTGACCTCTATTCTTGGCTGGGAGCAGTTGCAAAGCAGCATGAGTGGTTAGAAGAGGGTGGATGAGACTGGGGAAGGGGGCTGAAGATCTTCCTGAACAAAGGTTTTGAGAGAAGTCTGAATCTTCACCTGCATCAGACTCTGTAAACGATGTTAAACCCTGACTTGGAGTGGGGTTACTGGCTAGCACCCCTTTCTGGCCCCGACTGCCCAAAGAAAAATAGTAATGCCATCATCTTTGGGTGCAAAGGATGACACACTAGTAAATTATTCCTTGTGTGGATTCCTCTAAGGACACATTCCTTTCCTCCTTATCTTATAGTTGTTTCTGTAATGGAAGAAAAATAGAACCTTAGAATCAGACCTGGATATGTGGCTTAAACTTTTTTTTTAATGTTTTATTGTGGGAAATATACATAACATAAAATTTACCATCTTTAAAAAAGATTTTTATTGAAGTATAGTTGATTTACAATATTGTGTTAGTTTCAGGTGTACGGTAAAGTGATTCGGTTACACATATATATGTATATATCTACATTCTTTTTTTATATTCTTTTCCATTATAATTTATTACAAGATACTGAGTATAGTTCCCTGTGCTACACAGTAAATCTTTGTTGTTAAAATTTACCATCTTAGGGAGTTCCCTGGTGGTCCAGCGGTTAGGACTTGGTGCTCTCACTGCTGTGGCCCCAGGTTCAGTCCCTCATCTGGGAACTAAGATCCTGCAAGCCACATGGCACGGCCAAAAACAAAAAACATTTACCATCTTAATCATTTTTTAAGAGTATAGTTCACCAGTGTTAAGTACACTCACATTGGTGTACAACCAATCTTCAGATCTGCTTTCATCTTGAAAACCTGAAACTCTGTACCCATTAAACAACCACCCCCATGCCCCCCTTCCCTCAGTCCCTGGCAACCACCATTCCATTGTCTGTCTCTATGAATTTGACTGCTCTGGGTACCTCATATAAGAGGAATCATACAGTATTTGTCTTTTTGTGACTGGCTTGTTTCATTTAGCATAATGTCCCTAAGGTTCATCCATGTTGTAGCATAGGAAACACAGAATTTCCTTCCTTTTTAGGGCTGAATAATATTCCATTGTATGTGTATACCACATTTTCTTTATTCATTCATCTGTTGGTAGACCCTTGAGTTGCCTCTGCCTTTTAGCAATTGTGAATAGTGCTGCTATGAACATGGGTGGATGCATATCTCTTTGAGACCCTGCATTTTTATACCCAGAAGTGGAATTGCTGGATCATATGGTCATCCTAGTTTTCATTTTTGAGGAAATTCCATACAATTGGCTTAAACTTTGAAGGCCTTTGGTTTTCTTCATGGTTTTCTTCATCTATAAAATAGGCTCAAGGTTGTTATGAGTATTGTAAAAATAATGTACATAAAGCTCTTGGCTTGAGGCTTGGTACGTGGTAGGAATTTAAGAAATGGTTGTTCTGCATGGACTCTTGAGGGGCTGTGTTTTTTTCCGTATCCCAAGTATTTAGCACCGTGCCAGACACATAGCAGGTGTTTGATGCATGACTGTTAGTGAATGAATAAATAATCAATAAACACATCCTTGTAACTCCTGAAGTACTTAGAATAATTCTGTACATTGTAAGTGCTCAATAAATGTTAGTTGAATGAATGCATGTAGTATTTCTTATAGACGCCTATTTTTCCCGTATCCCACATGAGAAAAGGAATTTGCTCACGTCTAAAGTTCCTGGCAGGACAGGGACTTCCCTGGTGGTCCAGTGGTAAAGAATCCGCCTTCCAATGCAGGGAATACAGGTTCATCCCTGGTGAGGGAACCAAGGTTCCACATGCCGCGGGGCAACCAAGTCCACGCACCACAACTACTGAGCCTGTGCACACCGCAAAGAGGGAGAAGCTCACATGCTGCAAACTACAGAGCCCACGCACTCTGGAGCCCGTGAGCCTCAACGAAGATCCCGTGTGCTGCAACTAAAACCTGATGCAGCCTAAAAAACTAAATAAATAAATATTTTTTAAAAAGATAGTTTAAAAAATAAAATAAAATAAAGTTCCTGGCAGGACAATTCAGAATCAAGTATTTGGCCTACTGCCACTTTTGCCAATGCTGACAAGAACTCCCATTTTCCAAGGTCCCTCCCTTTCCTTTACCCACAGCAAGTGAATTCCATCGCACGAGGAGGGTAAAGGAGGAAGATCTCCACCTGAAAGTAACCAGAGCACTTCCAGGCTGCACTGGGCTTGCTAGGGTTTCTCTCTTCCTATCATGTTCATAGAACACTTACCATGGGCTCCAAGGCATATTGCAAAGCCTTGTCCGTGTTGAATATGTTAGTCTATGCAACTCAGAGAATCTCAGTCACCAGGCCCAAGTCCAACAGCAATTACCAGGTCTCACCTCACAGCAGCATCTCTGTTCTGTGGCCGCCTGCTTGACCCGGGGGCTTACCTGCTTCTTACAATGGAACCCGAATCTTTTTTTCTTCCCACAAGTTTGGCTTCTACTTTTCTAAGCACTGCCCACAATACACCCAACATTGTAACTACTCAGCTCCCTAGACCTCTGTATACTGCCTTTTCTTTTTCTGAAATGTCCTTCCCATTCATAAGTATATTGGTCAAAACTTGCCCACAGTGGTGACTGGAAGCAAGATCAAGAGGAAGGGAAACTCCCTCCCAGGTATATGGATTGGGAACACCCTTAAGACATCCTTAGCACCTTACACAAGATCTGTCACACAGGAAGAGCTCAATAAATACATGCCGAGTGGATAAAAATTGGTTTAATGCACCATATTCCTATATGATTTTCTTTAGACTGTAAACTCCCTGAGCATGGGGTTAAGAAACATGTCTCTCCTCTCAGACAGGATGCCTCCTAACCCAGAGGCAAATATTTCCCTACTATATGGGAGCCTTCTGGGTCCAAATTCTTGCCACTTCCAAGTTCTATGAGCCCCAAAACTTCACCAAGGACCTCATTTATGATGATGACGTAAACCAGGGCTTCTCGACCTCGACGTTATTGACTTTCTGCGCAGATAATTCTTCGATGTGGGGGGGGGGCGCTGTCCAGTGCACTGTAGGGTGGTTAGCAGCATCCCTGGCCTCCACCCACTAGATGCCAATAGTAACCCCTTCTCGGTTTTGACAACTGAAAATATCTCCAAACAATACCAAATATCTCTTGTGGTTTTTCTGGGGGCGGGGGCGGGGGAGGAGGAAAAACCACTGGCTTAGACTGAAGCAGCAGCAGAAGCAATTTCTCTACTCTTTATTGCGTTGTGGGAATGGAAAGTATTTTTCTAGTAGAGAAAGACTCTTACATATTTATTAAATAGAGAAGTGATGAATAATTACTTCCAACCTCGGGGTTTCTCAGGATTGAAACTGGGAGTACCCCAGGTGAGATAACCCCTGCCTGGGACAAAATTTCCATGTCAGGTCATTGGGGAATGAAATGACAGAAAAGGGAAGCAGAAAAGTGTGAGGGCGTGCCCCACCAGAAGTTACTGGAAATAGCAGTTACTCTCTACTCCTCAGATAGGACCTGCCAGTACCCTAAACCTGGGGTCACATACATAAAGGCCCATTCTGGTTGGATTGTGCCTGCCTGCAGAAACTGGAGCCCAGAGAGACTGAACGACTTTTCTGATGTTGCACAGCACATCAGAGACAAAACCAGGACCTGAACTCCCTTTGAAATTGGATGTCTGATAGACAGGGGGACATGAGCGCCCTCAGCTGCCCAAGGTCCTTTCTTTTGTCTGTCCAAATCTGACTGTAGAAGCACAGACTAGGCCAGAAAGAGAGAAGTATCTACATGCGATCTTGGCTTGGGGATGGGGGTGCTCTTGGGGGACAGGACTGTTCACAACGGCAGACTGTTTCCCGAGATGCTCTGGGGTAGCTGAGCCCACTATCTCACTTTCTTGTTGCTGCGTGGAGATAAGCTATCGGCTCCTGCACAGAATCAACTGAGGAAGTCAGGAGGGAGGCGAGGCCTTGGCAGCTGGCAGGAAAGAGCTGGCAGCAAAAAAAAGCAAAGCGTCCTGGGGACAAAACTGCTGACTGGACTGTTATGAAGGAAAGAAGGAGGGAAGAAAAGGCAAGGGGAGAAAATAGGGAGGGAAAAGCAGAGAAAGGCAGAGAGACCCACAAAAACTAGTGAGACTCAGCAAAACAACACCACAAAAGAGTTTTTCTGCTCTTTCTATTAAAAATCTATTTTCTCACCAAGCTGCAGACATGCCACTTTAAAATGTGCTTTTCTTCTGTCTTGACCTTCAAAGAGTTAATGCAAATCAAATATTCTTTTTCTTTTTGCATTTCTTTTTCTTAAAAATTGAAGTATAGTTGATTTACAATGTTGTATTAGTTTCAGGTGTACAGCAAAGTGATTCAGTTATACATATACATATATTTTTTAAATTCAGATTCTCTTCCCTTATAGGTTATTACAGAATATGGAGTAGAGTTCCCTGTGCAATACAGTAGGTCCTTGCTGGTTATCTATTTTATATAGAGTAGTGTGTATATGTTAATCCCAAACTCCTAATTTATCCCTCCCCCGCAAAACAAATATTCTTAAAACTTATTTGTGATCCAATAAAGAATCAAGTCTTCAATAGTAATTTACTGTGTGACTTCAGAAAATTCATTCAACTGTTCTGAGGCTTTCTGCTCCCCTCTTATTAAAAAAATGCAGAGAGTACCCCACCTGCTATAAGGAGAGGCCTCATTGTCTAACTCACTAGAAGCGCTGAAGAGCTGTTCTTTCATCTGGAACTACCCAGGGAGAGATTTTCTTACCATGAGCTTTTACATCCTCATTCATTTGAATTGGTGCTCTGGGAGCCAGGCAGGGAACAGGTATTTTTATGTTAGTTTAATGGATAAGCAGTGGTACAACTAGTAAAAAATGGATGTCTCCTTTGTTACACTCCTCTGCCTACTATGAAAAAGGCCCTGACTTTCTGCTTTGAGCAGGATTCTGAGGCTTGGCTGAGCAGACTAGATTTGGGGGAGCAGGGGTTCCTACTCTTTGGGGAGGGGAGGGACCCACAGACTAGCGGAGAGGCTGCTGGTGTCATCAAAAACCTTAAATCAAGAGCCCCTCTTCTGAACCCAACTGGCAGAGTCCCTCACAGTCATGTGGGTCCATGGTATTGGCTGCTCTGGCTTGGCTTCAACTCTGGGACTTAAACAGCGGGGGACCGCATTCCATAACCCTCTGATAGAACAAGTCAGGGTTGAGTTAGGAAGCAAAATTCAAAATTAAAAATACCCAGGTCTGTACTCTTAGTGAACAAACAGAGTTACTTCCTCTTCTTGTTCTGTCTTATAAGCTCACTCCCAGTTTCTCTTTCCTCAAGGTTTCCTCTCTATTCCCACCCAACTGGTAGGTGGCAGCCCTTTCTTTACTTATACCCTTTTCCAAAGCCTACATCCTCCAGGAGGTCTACTCAGATTACACCTTCCCTTGAAGAATCCTTCCTTCACTTTGTTATTAGATCTCCAAATTTGTCTACAAGAACAAGACACTGCACACACAGAAAGACAACAGTAAATTAGGGGTGAGTTATATGTCTAGTGTAATGTATATGCTAGCGTGTAAGTTAATACCACACGGATGAAATCCAAAACTGTCCCTGGTGAGGCACTGCCTTGGGCTCTGAAATTCCCATTTTTAGGGAACTGGTTTCTGCAGAATTGAAGGGACGATGATTCCATTAGTCATGGGGCTGGTTCCCCTTGGTTGTTAGAATAACTGCATTCTTTTCCTATGTCAAACACAGCCCTGGCCCTAAGTCCCACCTCCCCAGGACCAAGTTGGAGAGGGTACCCCACTGGATGAGGGCTTCATCCAGAACCACCCTATGATATAACTGTCCTGGCCTATCTGCTTTGAGATCCAGGACAGAAGAGTCTCCAAAAACAGAAGGCCTTCCACGTGCCAAAGAGGAAGGGGAGTTTTAAGTTCAAGTCCAAGAACAGCAATAGAGAGAGAGGAAAGTTCATCTAGCAGGAGAACCTTTCCCTCCTCCCTGGGAGGACACAAAAACACCAAGGAGCAAAAAGATTTTCCTTCTTTCTCTACCCTAAGTGATACCCAAGACCCTCCCCAGCCCCTCTGCCTTTCCTGATCTGGTCAACCACAGAGAGAGTTCCCTTGACCTTGTAGGAGTCCCCTGGACCAGGCTGGATCAAGCCACGACAACCTTAGGAAGCTTCCAGGACAGGGAAAGAGTGGGAACATCCGGGCCAAGGGTCCTCTCCGGCCCCTGCTGCAGCTGAATTGAGGCAGCAGTGCTGTTTCCTGGCAGGATGAAGATGGTGCCTCTGCTCTTGACAAGTTATTTTCAGGGACGTGCACTCGTGGGTGCATGAATGAGGGTGAGAAAGAAGGAAACGGGAGGGAGAGAAGGAGGGAGGGAAATGAGGAGGGCGTCTGGAGAGAGGCAGGGCGAGGCGGGCCGGCTGAGGCCCGCAGCCTCCGGCCGACCGGCGCAGAGGCAGCCGCTAGGGTGCAGCTGTGGGCTGATGCGGGCGCGGGGCCGCGGGCGGAGTGGGCAGGAGACGGGCCGGCAGCGATGGCGATGAGGTTCGGGTGTTGCGTTTCCACTGTGAGCATCATTAGGCGGATTCTGTGTTTACTTAGGCTGAGAGCGGTAAGATAAATGACAGCTTCGGAGATGCTTTTCAGCACTTCATAAATCACCCACCGGCCCGGGCAGTGTGCTTCTGCCACGTCTGGGCTCTTCCTCGCGCCCTCCCCCTCCCCCGCGCCCGCACTCACCGGGGAGAGGACACGCCCGGGCCGGCACAGGCGCTCCCGCCACAAAGGGCAGAAGAGCAAAGGGGAAAGGGTGTCCGTCCTTCCAAAAGCTGGCCGGCACCGGGCAGCTGCCGGGAAAGCTGTCAGGAGAGATGCTTCCTCCCAAGGTGGTCCCCGCGGCCCTGGGGGGCTCGCTTGATGGGCAGGCTTGCCCTCCTCCGGGAGAATATGGTCTCTAATCGGCTCTAATTCAAGCTCTCTTCCCTGTGCCTTGCTGACACATCTGGAGATTTACAGGAAACATCTGAGAAGTATTTACAGTGCGGGGGACTTCTCTTCCCCCTCCCGTGACTGTCCGCGCCTCTCTTGGGGACGCGGGGCAAAAGGTTCCTGTCCTTTCCCCTGGGGAGAAAGGGGTTGTGGACAGCAGGCCGTCTCCCCATGGGAGCTTGGAACTCCTTGGCTATTAAGAAGGGGAAAGACCTGGATGGTGAGGCACCCTGCCTAGTCAGGCCTGGGTCAGGTCAGTTCCCTCAGCCGGAAGAGGGAGTGGATGTGGGGAGTCAGACATTGGGCCTATGGAGCTTTGACTAGAAGCGTGCAAACAGCACGACCAGGTGATACCTTTGCACGCAGAGGTTTCAAGTCAAAGCAGACACTGCAATATCTCAGGTCAGACATCAGGCCCACTGGCATGAACCCTTCTCCCAGTTTGAAAACATGGATCTGGGGAAATTGGCCTTGTGTCAAAACAGCAGGTTAGCCTTTGGTAGGCAACAAGCCCCAATAATCTTATGAGACCCGTTCTGCCAAGCCCAGGTCATTCACAGTTTGGGAAAGTCCAGCCAAGCCACCAAGGAGAGGCAGGAATTCCTGGCTCCAGACACCAAAGTAGTGAGGGGGGTGCCCTGCGACCACTGCTCTCTTCCACCGGCATAGCTCTCCCCTAATAAGGGGTCTGCGTTACACCGGAGAACAAAGGCAGCTTCCCATGTGGAACACTCTGCCTACAGATATGCCAGGCACCGCAGCCCCTGGTTTTGTAGAGCCCGTCCTCACTAGGAGGGCCCTACGTGGACTGCCAGAATGCACCCAGCAAAGGAGTAACTGGGCCAGCCACTAGGCTTCAGAGATTGGAAGATTAGCTACTGACATTTCTGTTCTGTAGGGCATGAAAGAGGCTGTTCTTTCTCTGACAAGGAAACCAAATGGAAAGGAGAGATGTGGTGGGTCAGGTCCCCAACTCAGGGGCTCTGAGTATTTATACTAGTGCCGGATAACACTGTGAGCTCTATCAGAGCTCTGTTCAGCATTTATTAGGTACCTTCTCTGTGCCAGGCACTGTACTAGGTGGTGGAAATAAAAAGGTGAAAGACACAACCCCTTCGCCTTCTACTCTAGTGGAAGAGATGGACATAAAAACAAAGCATTACAAACAGATGTGTACAAAATAGGATGGAGACTGGTACTTAACTGATGGGACTGATTCCTTTTTCAGCAAGGGCACTCAGTTCTCCACAGTGGGGTAGTGCTTAAATCTGAGTAAAGCTATGAAAATACTATGATTAAGTGCATGGACTCTGCTGTGGGACATATTGAGTTGAAATTCCAGCTCTGCCACTTACTAATTGTATGATCTTGGGCAAGTGCCTGTTCTATAAAATGGGAAAAATGATTACTGCGATTATTATTTTATTGGGCTTACCTCATAGGGTTATAGTGAAGATTAAGTGAGAGGATGTCAAATTGCCTGGAACATAGTAAGTGCTCAATAACTGTTAGCAATGATGGGGCGGGGGAAGAAAGTTGGGGAAAATGCTCAGGTCCCCTGAATAAGAGAGAAGTCACTCTTGCACAGCCACTTCCATCTTCTCCATAGTTTTAGAGCATTGTATGATGAATTAGAAGACTTTGGTTCTAATCCCAGCTCTTCCATTAGCTGGTGATGTGTTCTTGCTGTCTCTGAGCTTCAATTCCTCACTTGTCAAAAGAAGGAGGTGAACTTCCTCCTACAATCTTTTCACCTTTGACATTTTCTGGTTCTGTTTAAGAATGCACACCAAAAAATGAACATTAATATGTATATCGATAATTTTACAAATCAATTAACAAAATTTATTGTTGCAACAGTCTCTAAGCAATGCCCAATCACTGATAAATGTCCTTTGTGGCACTCAAAATGATATATTAAAAGCTGTCCTCAGTCCCGACAAATATCTTTGTAACACTGTCAACAGCACAGCAACCACACTGAAGCTGTAGCAATATCAAGGTTGAAGAGATCAAATCTCTAATCCCAGAATCATTTTGGAAGTTGACTCCAGGCCCAGGCTACTCGGAAGAACTTAGATTTGCTATTTTTCTTTCTGAGACCTGGATCTCTCCGACTGATTCATCTTTATCCTTTCAACTCTCCTTGTTCATTCAGTTTAATCAACTCTACTGAATATTTTCCATGTGCCAGACACCTTGGCTGGATGGTTAGGATAAAGACAAATGCAACTCCTTCCCTCAAGATGTTCATTGTCTTTTAAGGGGAGATACATGAAAACATATCAAATAAATGTAGTAAAATGCTGTAAGTGCTGTGACAGAAGCCTGAGTATGGGACACTGGGGATGGCAAAGAGGAAGCAGTCTATGCTGTCCCATGCCTACACAGTGCTCTACACATCTATCCTTGTTGGATGAATGAATCAACCAGCAAAGAGTCTGGAGTAGAAGATTTCAGTGAGGGGAATAACAGGAAGGGAAAGAAAGCTACCTGCCTCCCAACAGTGCTATGAGACACACAAACCAATGAATTAAAGGAAGCAGTTATGGGGTTACACATCTCAGAGAACAACTCCTTGAAGCTAGAAATAGATATGCCCTGAAGCTGGTACTGTCTTTCTTTCTGATCTAGCTCCTAGAAAATCCCAAGGTTGCAGATTTCCTAGCCAAAACAAGTTGAGCAGGTTAAGGACAAAGGGAGGGGGGGCTTTCTTCCCCCATGTACCAGAAGAGCTGAATATCCTCCTCCCCAGATTGTTATGTAGAAGCAAAATAGTCATGATGCTGGGTACTAAGGAAGTTGGACGAAGATGAACCAAGCCCCTCTAATTTTCATGTGATCAAAGGCCACATGGTATCTTGTTGCATCTGGGACTCACTGGCTCTGTAGCTAAGGCTCTGATGTGCTCAAAGGAAGACAAAGTTATAGGTTTATCTGTCTTATGGCCCACAGATTTCACCAGACACCAAGAAGGCTGGGTGAGAACATGTGGACAAGGCAGCACAACCAGCCATACCCAGATAGAAGAACCCCCGAATACCTGCCCTGCTCCTAGAGGGGGAGGATTGACTGCTTCCTTGGAAAACACAGTATATTCCTTTCATTTATGTTTTGGTGTGAGGTGCTAAAGTGCAGGGAGGAGTGGCACAGCTGTCAGGTTTACTACTGGGATCCATCTTCATAGCCCAGATCTTCAGAAAACGTTTTACAATATAATAATTCAGCCCTCTTCAGAGCTTTGCTTCATTTCTGCTCTCTTGGGGAAGCAAGCAAATAAAACTGGGCATTTCCTGCTCAGCCTGTGTCGGTTTAGATGCACTGAAATGCCCTGTGTGGTTAACTTTAGGTTTTTCCCATTGTCAACAATCTCAGAGAAAGCCTCAAATACTAGCCAATGTTTACAAGCAGATCCCAGTTACTGTCACCCAGTAATCTCTTTCTGCTGACCTCTGGCTTCAAACTTGGCTCTTCCAATGCTCTTGACTTTTCCCACACTCTCCAAGCTTCCAGTCAAAGAAAATGCAGCAGAGCCTGTTTTCCAGTGTAAGCAAGCAAATTCCGCATTCATCAACTCCAGGCATTGGCAGCTCCTGGCTTGGGCCCTACTCAGGAGAGAGATAGGCACAGATAATGGAATTTCTTTTTAAAATCTGCCATTGAAGTTGCGAAGGTGGTGTCCCTAATTCCTGTCAGGAGGACCTGTAATTTGAATGTTTCTCTAAGACTAGAAAGAGGAGTCACAAAGACCCAGAACACTCCTTCACCAGCGCACCTTGGTGATCAACAGCTGAGAGCTTGCACTAATGCTGGGTAATTCTATTTGGCTCAACAAACATTTGCTGAGCGCCTACTAAATGCCAGGCGCTATGACAGGTGCTGACAATTATTGCTAACAGCCTGCACTTGTGAAGCAGTTGGCCGGGGTTAGAGATGCTGTTAGGTGACTGGGGAAAAAAGGACTGAAGGGAGGGAGAACTGAGCTCGACATCATAGCACTCCCTCTTTCAGAGAGAATCTTACATGTGAGAAAAACAGTCAGAAGCACAAAGGGGTTAATCTCAGGATACTTCATTTGCACTGAGTCAGCTGCTTGTCTCTCCTTCTTCTGAATTCTGGCCTAATAGACAGAGATGGGATGTGGAATCGAAAGACCTGGGTCCAAATTCCAAGTCCTGCATTTAGTTGTATAAGCCTGGGCAAGTTACTTGACCTCTGAGTCTCAGTTTCCATTGATGTGAAATGGAAATAAAAATAGTTGCCCGGGCTTCCCTGGTGGCTCAGTGGTTAAGAATCCGCCTGCCAATGCAGGGGACACAGGTTCGAGCCCTGGTCCGGGAAGATCCCACATGCCTCGGGGCAACTGGGCCCGTGCATCACAACTACTGAGCCTGCGCTCTAGAGCCTGTGAGCCACAACTACTGAGCCTGCGCGTCTGGAGCCTGTGCTCCCCAACAAGAGAGGCCACGACAGTGAGAGGCCCGCGCACCGCGATGAAGAGTGACCCCCACTTGCCGCAACTAGAGAAAGCCCTCGCACAGAGACTAAGACCCAACACAGCCATAAATAAATAAATTTAAAAAAAAAAACGACTTAAAAAAAAAAAAGTTGCCCTGCCTACCTCATCGGTAGAAGAGAATATCAGATGAGATCATGTAATACGGACCAGGGCTTCTCAAACTTTAATGTGCATGTGATTCCTCTGGGGAATCTTGTTAAATTGCAGACTCAGAGTCAGTAGATCCGGGTGGGCCTGAAATTCTGCACCTCTCACAGTCTCCCAGGTGTTGCTGATGAGGGTGTTCCAAGGGGCACACCTTGGGTAAAAAGCTCTGGACTGTTTACAAATCAAATGGAAAGGATGATGGTACTGAAGGGAATCGCCAGCTAAGTAAACATCCAAAACTCATTCAGAATTCAACAGAGCCCTACTAGGGCTGTTGTAGACAGCCACTGTGTGGCCAAGAGAAGAAATCTGTGACATGTCTTTGCTTATTTAGGTGAAACCCTTGGAGGATAATACCACTCCAGCCAAGCTCAGCAGCTGGGTCAGGAAAAAAGTGGAATTCTCCTCTCTCCTTCAGTTAAAAACATTAACCCTGGATGTAAAATATTGATATAAAAATCAGAAGGTCCTTCATCCTCCTAAATCATATCTTGCACATTGTAACGATCTCCTTCCAAATTCCCGTGGAATCTTAAAACTCTTGGAACAGATATGCTTGAGGTTAAAGACCTCATATCCTCCCCAGTCCTGGGCTTGGGTCTTACCCTGGTGTTCAGAGACCCTTTTGAGATCATCTCAACCTGCTTCCAGACACTGACATTGTCCAGATGAAAAACATCTACCTCTTGTATCACCTCACACCAGTCAGAATGGCCATCATCAAAAAGTCTACAAGTAATACATACTGGAGAGGGTGTAGAGAAAAGGGAATCCTCCTACACCGTTGGTGGGAATGTAAATTGGTGCAGCCACTATGGAAAACAGTATAGAGGTTCCTTAAAAAACTAAAAAATAGACTTACCATATGATCCAGCAATCCCACTCCTGGGCATATATCCGGAAAAGACAAAAACTCTTACCTCGTGAAGATAACTGCACCACAATGTTCATTGCTACGCTATTTACAATAGTCAAGACATGGAAGCAACCTAAATGCCCATCGATAGATGAATGGATAAAGAAGATGTGGTATATATATACAATGGAATATTACTCAGCTATAGAAAAAAAAGAATGAAATAATGCCATTTGCAGCAACATGGATGGACCTAGAGATTATCATACAAAGTGAAGTAAGTCAGACAGAGAAGTACAAATATCACAAGATATCACTTATATGTGGAATCTAAAACATCATACAAATGAACTTATTTACAAAACAGAAACAGACTCACAGACATAGAAAAAACTTATGGTTACCAAAGGGGAAAGGGGGAGAGGGATAAATTGGGAGTTGGGGATTAACAGATACCCACTACTACATATGAAACAGATACACAACAAGGATCTACTGTATAACACAGGGAACTATATTCAATATCTTGTAATAACCTATAATGGAAAAGAATCTGAATCACTTTGCTGTATACCTGAAACTAACACAACATTGTAAATCAACTATACTTCAATAAACAAAGAAGAGAAACATCTACCTCTCTTTCAAATGCCTTCAGAAAAATACTTCTCCATTTCCCTAATAAGAACGATCATTTGCTCACACCCTTAAGGATATTAATATTTAGTTAACATTTGTATAACCCCTGTGAGCTCATAGGGTGTATGGTTAGGCCGTTCAAGATGGCTGTTCTCTTGCTCTTTGTGCATCCCCTCCCCCACCAGTCCCTGCTTCACTTACATGACTATGCAATCCTCTTAATTACAGGGCTTAATTAGCCCCTGGTAACTGATGATCCCACCTGGTGTTGATTCCCCCTATAAATGGTAGCCTCCTTCTACCCTATAAATGGTAGCCTCCTTCTACCCTATAAATGGTAGCCTCCTTCTACCCTATAAATGGTAGCCTCCTTCTACCCTATAAATGGTAGCCTCCTTCTACCCTATAAATGGTAGCCTCCTTCTACCCTATAAATGGTAGCCTCCTTCTACCCTATAAATGGTAGCCTCCTTCTACCCTATAAATGGTAGCCTCCTTCTACCCTAGTAGCTCGCCATCGTTCGCACCTGGTGGCGTGTCGCTCCAGGACCCTTTGCGTAAGATCCGCCTGTGCGATAAACCATTGATGTTTCTGTCGCTGTCCCCAGACTCTTTCTTTGGCCTCAAGGCTGGGCAACTACAAGGGGTGCAGCCCAGCATGGGGTTATCCTAGCAGTGTGCTACATAGAAGAAATGAGCTTGAGTCTGCTTGTCCCGGTTACCTACAAAGAGATGATCCATTTCTCAGCTTCTGCATGGGCAGATCTTCGAGGGCCAAAACAAAGCATAAAATCGGGGCAATTGTTGAGATAAATAGGAAGAGAAAATATTATAATGAAATATTCCTGGTGAGAAGCAAGACTCCCAGATTTTAGTCTTATCTTTGCCACTGCCCTGCTGATCTGGGATGGGGCTCCCAACATCACTAAACAGAATTTACCTGCTTGTAATGTACAACGTACCTCTTCTGTGGCTAGAAAGAATTGATGATTCAAAGGAGAAATGAAAGGAAGAGAGTGGTAAAAAATAAGAAAGCAAAACACATTGTTTTTTTGCTTGAACAACAGAAATTTATTTTCTTACAATTCTGGAGACTGGAAGTCCAAGATCAAGGTGTTGGCAGGGTTGGTTTCTTCTAAAGTCTCTCTTCTTGGCTTGTAGAAGCTGTCATCTCCTTGTGTCTTCACATGGTCTTCCCTCAGTAGGTCTATGTGTCCTAATCTCCTCTTCACATAAAGACACTAGCCATATTGGATTGGGGCCCACCTTAATGGCCTCATTTTGCCTTAATTACCTCTTTAAAGAACATATCTGCAAATACAGTCATACTCTTGAGGTCCTGGGGAACACTTTTTTTAAATTAACATTGCCCCAGTGGTTTTTACCTGTTATTTTTCCAACAGTTGCTAATTTCCTGCTTCTCTTTGGGCCTGGAGAGTTGGGTTCAGCTGGAGCTAAGGGAAATCAAACACAGGTCTAATCAGAGTTCCCAAGAGTCCCCATTCCCTCCAGGACTTCCCTGGAGAGCAACAGGCAGTAGGGTCCCAGTTCCCGCTCCAAGCCCACTGCTGATGCAAAGCGGGAAGTGTTTCCTGGAGAAGGGAGGGCTGGGAGGAGTGAGTGGCGACAGTTTATCTGAAGCTGGCGCTGGGTTCATTAAGAGGCCTGGTGCAGTTTATCTGCTTCTTGTCCACAAGGCTCAGCGGCTCTGAATGCTGAGTCCAGGGCCTGTCACCATCCCAGTCCTGGCGGCGTCAGGTTGGAAGAGAAGGAAACAGAGCATCCCCTCCCTACCCCACCCCAATCTCCCCTTGTCTCCAAGTGTCTGTCCTCAAGGGGTCAGATAGGAGCTGCAATTGTAGGAATGAAGCTTGAAGCCTTGGATCGATGCTTTCTGCCCCCAGACAGTGAGTTCCTGGGAGACGATTTGGCTGCTCCAATAGAGAAGAAGCCCAGACATCGGCCACAGGAGGTACAGGGAGAACAGAGACATGGGCTTACCTTTATCAGCCACCTTGCCTTGAATATAGGTGACACTTATTTTAAGTGGTCCCACTTGCCCTTGTCCTTGTCACATTCTAACAATAGGGAATGGGACAAACTTCCCTGTTCCAGAAGAGAAGGTTCAGAGATGTGGAGCCTCTTTCTTAATGTCCCATAGCAGCTCAGTGGTGGAACAAAAAATGGAACGGAGACCTCCTGAGTCCTGGACCAGCCCTTCCTGGGACTGAGGCCCTGAGGTAAGGGGCCTCAGTCCTTCTTCTCCACTCAACTGTGAATATTACAATCAGCTTTGAAAGTAAAGATGCACCAGACCCCTCAACAGAATTGTCTGATAGCCGGGGACTATCACACTGCACCATCCACACCCTCTTCCCTGGTTCTCCAAGATCATCAGCACAAGTGCGTCTGTGGGGACTTAAAGGCCCAGTCCATGAACAGGAAGATCCTTTCTCTGGCCAGACCCAATGTTCCTCCAGTGCCGGGGAGGGTGCTGACTTATCCAAACAACTCCAAATACCTGTCCCGGAAGGGAGGCAACACCCTCTTAGAGGGTCAGTACATTATTCAACTATTTGGAATAGATTCAGAAACTGAGGTTATTAACTTCTGGCTCTACCCAAAGAGTACCACCACTGCATCTACTATTGGAATCCATGTCCAAAGGGTTACTGACTTTTCCCAGGAAGGTGGAAGGCAGCAAATGGATTCATCCAAGTCAAAGGGAAGCGGTTGTTCTAATGGAAATCTGCCTCTTCAAAACCCCCAAAGCTGTCAGGAGCCCCGTGGTCCCCTGCCTCTCTCCAAATTCTGCTTCCTTGAGGGACAAATTCACACTTACCCTTTGCTACCTGCTTCCTCTAACCCACCACCTAGATTTGCTTCTTCACTCCAGGTTCAAGTACCAGGGTTGTCACCCAGTAAAACCGGGCACCCACATTCCTAAACCCACGTCAGTGGCCATGTAACTGCAGCCTCTCACTCAGCCACCCGTAGCGTGTCTCTCAACTGCAGCATGGTCATTGAGAGCTTGGGACCCTGGAACGAACTATACTATGTTTAAATCTCAGCATTTCTTACGGGCTGTATACTTAATCTCTCTAAGCCTCTATTTCCTCCTATGTTGAATGAATGTAATAAGAGTATTTACCTCTTGGGATTTAAATGAGATCAAGTGCTTAGCACAGGGCTTGGGCGCATGGTAAACACCCCATAAATGTTAGTTATTATCATGAATGTCTCTCTATCTTTAGGGGCTTTTAGGGAGGAGGCTTCTGCACTCTTCACATTCAACTCCATCCTTTCTGGATGCTGTGTTTGTCCCAGTGGGCCTTTCTCTACCTTGTCTGTCCCCATCCTTCATATAACAAAGTCGTCCCTGAAGCTCTTTGCCCAGCAGATGTCCTTGCTCGCTTATTCTCCTGAGGTAAAAAGGGCAGATGTGTTATTTGGCTACCTATTTCCAAAATCTGTAAATAGAAAAAGAGCAAAATGCCCTGCCACCAGATAGCTGGAATCAAGGCCCACTTGACCTTCTATATAAACCCTCAGAAGCCCCTGCCCCATCCAGCCCTGCTGCCCCTTGGACTGGGGTGGGGGTCTTGAGAGAGGTATGTAAGGCCTGTAAGTGGCTCTCCCCACCTCCTCAGAAGGCTGCTTATCAGGGAGTGAAACACCGACCCAAGCTTGCCGTGACAGCAGGAGCTGCCTGAGAAGAGAGGCTGAGATAAGTGAAGGATCCTTCATCCCCGTCAGCGTGGGCCAGACAGAAACCAGGTGCAAGGCAGTGAGCCTTCAACTTTTGTAAACAATCTTCCATCGACCACTGCAGCAGCTTGAGCCTGAGATGGGGATTAGAAGAACAGCTTCTGCAGGCCTGGGGCCTCTCAGCTGGACAGCCAGTTAAAGGGCACAGAAGATAACTAACTGCTGGGAAAGATGCTTGAGGAAACACAGCCATTCGTCAACAGGGGGTTTGCCTGACCTGGCAGGAGAGAATCTGATATCTAAACAGTTCCCTGTGTCCCTGAAGCGCTCTGAATGTTCTCCAGCTAAATATTTGATACCATACCAGATAATAGCCAAAGGCTCTTCTCACCAGTGGGAGAAGGCTGCTGCTAGAGAGGAGAGAGGCCTAGCCAGCCCTGGATTTGGCTGAAATCAGGCAGGACTTGAGATGGGGTCATCCCGGCTATACTGATTTTGGTGTCCTTTAACCTTGGCCAGTCCAACCAGGGTCAAAGACCTTGCCTGCCAACAGCTGGTCCTCTGTGAATCCACGAAGAGACATGGAACCTAAACCTCTTTTGAAGGCAATTGTCCCCTTTCCACCTGCCTCCCCACTTGTTTGATAGAAGTTTCAGGTGCAGGAACTGAAAAAATAACCATGACCCCTGTGCTCAGATGGTAGACGCCAGCTTCATCCACCTGAGATTACAAAACAAAGTTAGGTGCTTGAATCCCCTCAGGGAGGTGGGGACAGACCGGTCTGGCTGAATGAAAGAGAATTTTCTGTTTACAAGTCCTATTTTTCCAGCATCGGGGATGAGAAGGTCAATAATTCCATGTTCAGAGTTTCTTGTAAAATGCTGAGAGGGAAAGTGCATTTCAAATAGTATTGCCTCAAGAGAAGGATGTTCCCCCTCTGGTTGTAAGGTAGGAAATAAGAGTTAAAAATAGAGCTCTCAGGTCGGAGAAACCTGAGTTCATGTCTCAGCTCTAGTATTTACTCCAGTGGTTGTTGTGATCTTGGCAAGTTATGTGACCTCTCTAAGCTTCAGTTTCCTCATCTGCAAAATGGGGATAGTAGTAACTAGGCATAGGGTGGTTGTGAGGATTAAACAGTAAGACTTGTAAAGAAAGCACTTAGAGTGATACAATGTAACACTCAGTAAATGGCAGCCACTATCAGTAATGAGATCTCAGCCACTGAAAGAAAACTTAGAGACAGGAAAATGAAAATTATCTAAGAAGAGTTTGGAAGGGGCAGGATTTGAGCACAGAACAGAGGGGTTTTTTTGTTTTTTTGGTTTTTTTTGCGGTACGCGGGCCTCTCACTGTTGCGGCCTCTCCCGTTACGGAGCACAGGCTCCGGACGCGCAGGCTCAGCGGCCATGGCTCACGGGCCCAGCCGCTCCGCGGCATGTGGGATCTTCCCGGACCGGGGCACGAACCCGTGTCACCTGCATCGGTAGGCGGACTCTCAACCACTGCGCCACCAGGGAAGCCCAGAACAGAGCGTTTTTTGTTTTTGTTTTCTTGCGGTATGCGGGCCTCTCACTGTTGTGGCCTCTCCCGTTGCAAAGCACAGGCTCCGGACGTGCAGGCCCAGCGGCCATGACTCACGGGCCCAGCCACTCCGCGGCATGTGGGATCTTCCCAGACCGGGGCACGAACCCGTGTCCCCTGAATCGGCAGGCGGACTCTCAACCACTGCACCACCAGGGAAGCCCAGGTTTATTCTTTTAAAAACCCCTTTTTGTTATAAAAATTTCAAACATATACATAAATAAAAGAATATAATGGACTCGCATATACCCAACAATACACAGCCTCACAACTAACAAACAAGGCCAATCTTCTATCATCCATACTCCCTGCATAGGTATAGTCTGTTTTAAGTTAGCTATTTTGGCCACAAGTGTAGATTATTTTCTTATAGGAGAGGGAATATGGGATTTAGAGTCTAAAAACATGTTCCATCCTTGATTAGCTGTATGACCTTGGGCAGGTCGCTCTCAGTTTCTTCATCAGTCAAATGAAGTTGATAATAATACTACTTGCCATGCATATTTCACAGAGCTTTTACAGAGAGGAAATAAGATATCTGTTAAAGGGCCTTGTAAAAGGAAGTGCTATGCCAATAGTATTGGTTGTTATAGCCCCACCCACCTCTCACTGTGGGTGGCACCAAGTATGTGCTCAGCAAACATTTATTGAGGTCTTGTGAAGCGCTAGGTCAGGCCAACGACCTGCTCTGCAGTCTTAGGTGGCACCCCTGAGTCTAGCTGGTCACATTGCAAATGCTGTCACTAAGGCAACACCGATCACTCAGCGTGTCCCAGCCCCACCCTCAGAGAAGTATATCCCTCGGTCTGCACATCCTGTTGGACCCAGAGTCACTTCTTATACCACTTGTCCTTGTTCAATGTCAAGGCCTGGAAAATGTCACATCCTGTCCACAGTCTCCAGTGCTATATCTCCGTTAAGGTTCAGAATGAGAATTACAGAGACAGTGGGTAAGACCTCAAAATTACATTTTGAAAAAGAAGCTGTCAGGAACAAATCACCCTTTCAAAAACTATATGGGGATAGGTCTTAGATCCAGAATTTAAAGCTGCAATGGGAAACCACAGGGTGACTCAAAGGGTGACCTTAAAGTTATTTAAGCTATAGCTGGAGAGATGCTATTTCTCTCTCATTTTTCTTCCCTTAGAGAGAAGAGAATTTCAGAATTTCATCCTTGCCGCAACCTCTGCATCCTGGGGACCCACAAAAAAATATTTTCCTGCTCAGCAGGGCAAAACCTCTTATTTCCTGATGTCCTTTTCCCATCTCCTAGCTCCACACTGAAGTCCCTGCTGTAGACAGATTTCTCTAGCAAGTTATTTTCTCACCACTGAGCCCCAGCTGTTTTGCATCCCTGGAGCGTGTCAGGGCCAGAGCAGAAATGAAAGGACTGAGGCAGTGTCAGTTAGTGGGGCGTAGGTCACCAGTGATCAGATTTTTTAATGAACCTGAGGGCCGGGGACTTGAAAGGAAGGTCAGGGTTCACAGAAGGGTGATAGCAATATGCGTCTAGATTATTAAATCCTGAATGTGTAGACATCGATGTTCTTCTAATACCCACTCCTCCCAGGAGCTCCATGCTGCACTGAGGAGTCAAGCCTTTGACTTCATGCTGTCAGAGGAGCATGAAGGACATTTGACAGTTGGGTTTTATCCGAAGACTTTGGTTCCTACTCTGACTCTCCAGGTGGCTGACTTCTCCTTTCTCCCAGAAAGAATCCAAGGCCAAGTTTTCAAAGTAGTTCAGGAGAAAGAGGTGGCCTACAGATCGGAATTTTTGCTCAGCAGTCCCCTCTGGCCTGTCCCTAATGCAACTGTTTCCCTCATTCCCATTTGATTACACCTTTGAGTGTTGGAGATCTTGATTTCTTGGTTCCAAGAATGGGAGCTTTCTTAGCATCATAACCCTAAGATCATTGGAAGGAACACATTTCTGTTATTTTTTTTTTTGGTTGCGTCAGGTCTTCGTTGCTGCTCGCGGGCATTCTCTAGTTGTGGCGAGTGGGGGCTACTCTTCGTTGTAGTGCGTGGGCGTCTCATTGTGGTGGCTTCTCGTTACGGAGCACGGGCTCTAGGCGCCCGGGCTTCCATAGTTGCAGTACATTGGCTCGGTAGTTGCAGTGCACGGGCTTAGTTGCTCTGCGGCATGTGGGATCTTCCTGGACCAGGGCTCGAACTTGTGTCCCCTGAATTGGCAGGCGGATTCTTAACCACTGCACCACCAGGGAAGTCCCTGGAACACATTTATTGATGGGAATCAATCTTTATTTCTTTCACGTCAGAGTTGTTTTCTTTATTTGCTTCTAGGAGCAAGATACAATCCAGTCCTCCATAAAGAGGTGATGCCCATCTTCAGTAGTGGTTGTGGTTAAGCCAGCACCATGCAAATGTTCACAGGAGATATGGGGGAAGACCCAAAGGGAATCTTAGAGTCATTGAGAGATCTCAGGGTCACCTGGTCTAGGCTCCCACCCAAGAACTTTCCCTTCAGTATCCCTGACAGATGGCCATATACTGATGCTTTAACACCTCAAGTGATAGGGAGCTGATTAAGAAGCCCAGTTCGATTTTGGACAGCTTTTATTATCGAAAAGTTCTTCCTAATTTCACTCATAAAAGCAAAACAAGATGAATGGAAGCCCTTTCAAGAACCCCATGTGACATTCCTTCAGATCTTTGAAAATATCTATAATATCTGCCCTAAGTCTTTTCTACTCCAAGCTAAGCATTTCCAGTTACTTCAACAATACCCTCCACAGGAAAAGAACAATGAATTGGGAGTGAAAAGACCTGGGTTCAAGTCCTAGCTCCACCAGTTATCAGCTGTGTAGCATTAGGAAAGTCATCTAACTTAAGTTCACTTTCTTCCTCTGTAAAATGGAGATTAAATATATATACCTTACTTATTGTTATGAGGATTGAATAATATAATACCACAGAAATACAAAGATCATAACAGACTACTATGAACAATTATATGCCAACAAATTGGATAACCTTTAAGAAATGGATAAATTCCTAGAAACATACAACCTACCAAGACTGAATCATGCAGAAAAAGAAAATCTGAACAGACCAATAGTCAGGAGATTGAATCAGTAATCAAAAGAAAAGCCCAGGGGGCTTGCCTGGTGGCACAGTGGTTAAGAATCCGCCTGCCAGTGCAGGGGACATGGGTTCCATCCCTGGTCCAGAAGATCCCACATGCCACAGAGCAACTAAGCCCGTGTGCCACAACTACTGAGCCTGCGCTCTAGAGCCCACGAGCCACAACTACTGAAGCCTGCACGCTGCAACTACTGAGGCCTGTGCTCCGCAACAAGAGAAGCCATCGCAATGAGAAGCCCGCCCACCGCGATGAAGAGTAGCCCCTGCTCGCTGCAACTAAAGAAAGCCCGTGCACAGCAACAAAGACCCAATGCAGCCAAAAATAAATAAATAAATAATACATTTTCAAAAAGAAAGAAAGAAAGGCCCAGGACCAGTTGGCTTCACTGGTAAATCTACCAAACATTTAAAGAAAAACTAATGCCAATCCTTCTCAAACTCTTGCAAAAAATTGAAGAGGAAAGAATACTTCCAAACTCATTTTACAAGGCCAGCATTACCCTGATACCAAAGCCAGACAAGGACACTACAAGAAAAGAAAACTTCAGCCAATATCCCTAATGAACATAGATGCAAGAATCCTCAACAGAATATTAGCAAACCAATTCAACAGCACATTAAACTGATCATGCACCATGATCAAGTAGGATTTTTCCCTGGGATGCAAGGATGATTTAACATTTGCAAATTAGTAAGTGTGATATACTGCATTAACAGAATAAAAGATAAAAACCATATAATCATCTTAATAGATGCAGAGAAAGCATTTAACAAAATTCAACATCCTTTCATTATTCAAAACTCTCCATAAATTAGGTGTAGAAGAAATGTACCTCAACATATGAAGGCCATATATCACAAACCCACAGCTAATATCATACTCAATGGAGAAAAGTTGAAAGCTTTTCCTCTAAGATCAAAAACATGAAAAGGATGCCCACTCTCATCACTGCTGTTCAACATTGTCCTGGAAGATCTAGCCAGAACAATCAGGCAAGAAAAAGAAGTAAAAGGCATCCACATCAGAAGAGAAGTTAAATTCTCTCTAGTTGCAGATGACAGGATCTTATATATAGAAAACCCTAAAGACACCACCAAAACACTGTTAGTACTAATGAAAGAATTCAGTATAGTTGCAAGATATAAATTGAACATACAAAAATCATTTGCATTTCTATACACTAACAAACTATTGAAAAGGAAATTAAGAAAACAATCCCACTTACAATAGCATCAGAAAGAATAAAATACAAGCAGGTGAAAGATCTGTATACTGAAAACTATTAGGCACTGATGAAAGAAATTGAAGACGATGCAAATAAATGGAAAGATATCACATGTTCATGAATTGGAAGACCTGATATTGTTAAAATGCTCATACTACCCAAAATGATCTACAGATTTAATGCAATCCCTATCAAAATTTCCAAGGCATTTTTCACAGAAATAGAAAAAAATCCCAAAATTCATACAGAACCACAAAAGACCCTGACTAGCGAAAGCAATCTTGAGAAAGAAGAACAAACCCAGAGGCATAACAATTCTTCACTTCAAACCACATTGTAAAGCTTTAGTAATAATAACAGTATAATACTGGCATAAAAACAGTCATATTGACCAATGGAACAGAATACAGAGCCTAGAAATAAACCCACACATATATGGTCAACTAGTCTTTGACAAGGGCACCAAGAATACACAACGTTAAGAGGTTAGTCTCTTCAATAAACAGTGTTGGGAAAATTGGATATCCACATACAACAGAATGAATTGGAACCTATCTTATACCATACACAAAAAATAACTCAAAATGGATTAAAGATTTAAGTGTAAAACCTGGAACCATATAACTGCTGGAAGAAAACATAGGGAGAAAGCTCCTTGACATTGGTCTTGGCAATAATTTTTTGGGTATGACACCAAAAGCACAGGCAACAAAAGCAAAAATAAATAAATGGGACTACATCAAACTAAAAATCTTCTGTACAGCAAAGTGGACCATCAACAAAATAAAAAGGCAAACTGTGGAATAGGAGAAAATATTTGCAAACCATATCCAAAATATACAAAGAACTCATACAACTCAATGAACAAAAAAATAAAAATAACGATTAAAAATGGACAAAGGTCAGCTCGGTGCTTTGCAATGACCTAGAGGGGTGGGATAGGGAGGATGGGAGGGAGGCTCAAGAGGGAGGGGATATGGGGACATGTGTATGCATATGGCTGATTCACTTTGTTGTGCAACAGAAACTAACACGGTATTGTGAAGCAATTATACTCCAATAAAGATCTATGAAAAAAATGGACAAAGAGCCTGAATAGACATTTTTTCAAAGAAGACATACAAATGGCCAACAGGTACATGAATAGTTGCTCACGTGACTAATCATCAGGGAAATGCAAATCAAAACCACAATGAAATATCACCTCACATCTGTTAGGATGGCTAGGATGGCTATTATCAAAAAGATAGAGGGGGCTTCCTTGGTGGCACAGTGGTTGGGAGTCTGCCTGCCAATGCAGGGGACAGGGGTTCAAGCCCTGGACCGGGAAGTTCCCACATGCTGCGGTGCGGCTGAGCCCGTGTGCCACAACTACTGAGCCTGCATGCCACAACTCCTGAAGCCCGCATGCCTAGAGCCTGTCCTCTGCAACAAGAGAAGCCACCAAAATGAGAAACCCGTGCACTGCAATGAAGAGTAGCCCTCGCTCACCGCAACAAGAGAAAGCCCGTGCATGGCAACGAAGACCCAACGCAGCCAAAAATACATAAATAAATAAATTTATTATTAAAAAAAAAAGACAGAGATAACAAGTGTTGGTGAGGATGTGGAGAAAGGAACCATTGTACACTGTTGATGGGAATGTAAATTTGGACAACCATTATGGAAAAAAGTATTGGGGCTTCTCAAAAAATTAAAAATAGAATTATCATACGATCCAGTAATC
This sequence comes from Delphinapterus leucas, assembly GCF_059928025.1. Lineage (NCBI taxonomy): Eukaryota > Metazoa > Chordata > Mammalia > Artiodactyla > Monodontidae > Delphinapterus > Delphinapterus leucas. The sequence goes on along the minus strand of NC_143147.1, from coordinate 47,591,328 downwards.
CCTCTCCTGGGTATATATCCAAAGGAAATAGAATCAGTATCTTGAAGAGATATCTGCATTCTCATGTTTGTTGCAGCATTATTTACAATAACCAAGATATGGAAACAACCTCAGTATCAATCCATTGACCGATGAATGGATAAAGAAAATGTGATACACACACACACACACACACACACAGAAATATTATTCAGCCATAAACAAAGAAAGAAATCATGCCATTTGCATCAACATGGATGAACCTGAAGGACCTTAAGTGAAATAAGCCAGCCACAGAAGACAACTGTTGTGTGATCTCACTTATATGTGGAATCTAGAAACGTTGAACTCACAGAACCAAAGAGTAGAATGGTGGTTGCCAGGCACTGAGATGTAGGGGATATGGGGAGATGTTGGTCAAAGGGTACAAACTTTCAGTTATTAGATGAATAAGTTCTGGGGAACTAATGTACAGCATGGTGATTATAATTAATAATAGTGTATTGTATACTCTATATTTGCTAAGAGTAGATCTTAAGAGTTCTCACCACAAAAACCAAAAACAAATAAACAAACAAAACTATGTGAGGTGAGGGAATTCCCTGGTGGTCCGACGGTTAGGACTCCGTGCTTTCATGGCTGAGGACACAGGTTCAATCCCTGATCAGGGAACTAAGATCCCGCAAGCCGTGCGGAGCGGGCAAAAAAAAAAACAAAACTATGTGTATATTAAATCATCACATTGTACACCTTTTAAAAATCACATTGTATAACCTAAATACATACAAATTTTTTGTCAATAATACCTCAACAAAGCTGGGGGGAATGAAATAATATATGCCTACATTATTTGATGATTATAAAACGTACACAAGCTTTGTAGTCATCATTACTTTCCTCCCTTCTTGTTGACTTCCTCTGATCTCTCTAGTTCAGGATGTTCAGCTAAATATAACGTTTGGTAATTCAATAGGACTTTATGAGCCACTGTTTTAGGCACTGGGAAAACAAAGACTAACAAGATGGTCTCTGCCTTCAAGGTAATCAGAGGATTATAATGCACTGGACTAAAAGCCATGATAGAGGCACCTTCAGATAGCACTCTAGGAATACAGGAGTAAGGCTTCTAACTCATAGGAGTGGAGGAAGTGACAACTGGGCTGAGTCTTGGAAGATGCATAAGAGTTATCCAAACAGAGGAAGGTAGAGGGATATTCTAGGCAGGGATGAAAACTTGCAAAGCCATGAAATTTAGTTGGGATAAAGGTAAGCTATTTTGAATTCAAAAAGTCACTGTTGCAACAAAGGACACAATCAACAGAGTGAAAGACAACCCTCGCAATGGGAGAAAATATTTACAAATCACATATCTGATAAGGGGTTAATACCCAGAAAATCTAAAAAATTCTTACACTTCAACAGCAAAAAACAAACAACTCTATCAAAAATGGGCAGGGACTTCCCTGGTGGCGCAGTGGTTAAGAATCCGCCTGCCAATGCAGGGGACAAGGATTTGAACCCTGGTCCTGGAAGATCCCACATGCCGCGGAACAACTGGGCCCGTGCACCCCAACTACTGAGCCTTTACTCTAGAGTCTGAGAGCCACAGCTACTGAGGCCCACGCGCCTAGAGCCCATGCTCCAAAACAAGAGAGGCCATGGCAATGAGAAGCCCTCCTACCGCAACGAAGAGTAGCCCCCGCTCACTGCAACCAGAGAAAGCCCGCGCACAGCAACAAAGACCCAATGCAGCCAAAAATTAATTAATTAATTAATTTTTAAAAAGGACAGAGGACTTGAATAGACATTTCTCCAAAAAAGATATACAAATGGCCAATAAGCACATGAAAGGATGCACAGCATCACTAATCATTACAGTAAAGTAAATCAAAACCACAATGACATACCACCTCACACCCATTAGGATAGCTACCATTAAAAAAAAAGGAAAGAAAGAAAAGAAAAGAACAAGCATTGGCAAGGATGTGCAGAAATCAGAACCTCATAAACTGCTGGTGAGAATGTAAGATGGTGCAGCTGCTGTGGAAAACAGTATGGAGGGTCCTCAAAAAAACCATTCTATGAATTATCATATAATCCAGCAATTCCACTTCTGGGTATATAACAAAAAGAAATCAGGTCAGGGTCTTAAAGAGATATTTATGCATGCATGTTCACAGCAGCACTATTTACAACAGCCTAAAGGTGAAAGCAACTCAAGTGTCCATCAACAAATGAATAAATAAACAAAATGTGATATATACATAAATGGAATATATTCAGCCTTAAAAAGGAAAGAAATTCTACATTTCCCATGCTGCAATGTGGATGAAACTGGATGATATTATGCTAAGTGAAATAAGCCACTCACAACAAGACAAACGTTGTATGATTTCACATACATGAGGTACCCAGAGTAGTCACATTCATAGAGACAAACAATGGAATGGTGGTTGCCAGGGGCTGGGAGAGAAGGGAATGAGGAGTGGTTGTTTAATAATTATAGAGTTTCAGTTTTTCAACATGAAAAGAGTTCTGGAGGGACTTCCCTGGTGGTCCAGTAGTAAAGAATCCACCTTCCAGTGCAGGGGACTTGGGTTCAATCCCTGGTCGGGGAACTAAGATCCCACATGCCACGGGGCAACTAAGCCCGCGTGCCACAACTACTGAGTTCACACGCCTCAACTAGAGCCCATGTGTCGCAACTAAGATCCGTCGCAACCAAATAAATAAATAAATATTTTTAAAAAAAGAAAAAAGTTCTGCAGTTGGTTGCACACCAGTGTGAATGTACTTAACCCTAGGGCTCTGTACAATTAAAAATTATTAAAATGGTAAATTTTATGTGATGTGTATTTTAAGATATTTTGGGAAAGTTAGAGAAGTTTGTAATGATCTGGGTATTATTGCTAAATTTTTTAAAATAAATTTATTTATATTTTTATTTATTTATTTTTGGCTGCATTGGGTCTTCGTTGCTGCGGGGGCTTTCTCTAGTTGCAGCGAGCTGGGGCTACTCTTCGTTGCGGTGCGAGTGCTTCTCCCTGCGGTGGCTTCTCTTGTTGCGGAGCATGGGCTCTAGAACGCAGTCTCAGTAGTTGGTGGCACACCGGCTTAGCTGCTCCGCAGCATGTGGGATCTTCCCGGACCAGCGATTGAAACTGTGTCCCCTGCATTGGCAGGCAGACTCTTTTTTTTTTCTTTTTTTTAAAATTAATTAATTAATTTTTTATACAGCAGGTTCTTATTAGTTATCCACTTTATATATATTAGTGTATATATGTCAATCCCAATCTCCCAATTCATCACACCACCACCATCCCCCTGCCACTTTCCCCCCTTGGTGTCCATAGGTTTATTCTCTACATCTGTGTCTCTATTTCTTAGCAGGCAGACTCTTAACCACTGCACCACCAGGGAAGTCTCACTAATTTTTTTTAGGTGTGACAACTGGTTATATAGGACAATGTCCTTTATTCTTAGGAGATGCACACTAAAAAATTTAAAGGTGAAGTGCAACCTATTTTGAAATGCGTTGATGGAAGGATGGATGCATAAATAAAAAGTTATATGAAACCAACCTGACAAAATGGTAACCACTGAATTCAGGTGGTAGATGTACAGTGTTCATTGTACTATTCTTTTAATATTTTCTCAATATTTGACATTTTTCATAATAAAAATTTGGAAAAAAACCTTTTAAATCACTGTATGAATCCAGGTGGAGAAAATAAAACCAAGCCACCATATATTCAAAAAATAATTAGATGTTTCAGTATGAGTTACCTCTGGGTATGACTGCCAAAAAAAAAGTCAACAAAGCAAAAAATAACCACGAGCTGTATTAATAGAAACATAGTATTTGTAGCGTGACTCCGTGCAATGTATTTATCCTCTATAAGTCTCAGTTCCATTGTGGGCAAAATGGGAAAAGAATTAAAGGAGACAATGTGTGTAAAGGACTTGAAACAAAAGCCAATGTTCAACAAGTCTCCATAAGTAGCTGGTAGGACTACAAGAATGAGGAAAATGTTATAGTCTTAATGGACTTCTGTGCTGGTACACCATGCAGAACAGTTTACATTTTGCTCCGGGCATTGTCAGAGGATATTCCTCTGGTTCCTTGTGTGACACTGTCGTGTCATATAATAAGTTGCTGAAGGATAACAGGGTTTCACCTGGAGTGGGAAAGACTGAGGCAAGGAAGGCATTATGAATGTCTTCTGGTAGCTGAAGGAATAGCAATAAGAGCAAAGGGGGAAAGTTTCAGTAAAACAAATTTCATCTTAAATAAGGAAACGGAGTCAGAGTGGTTTGAAGAGAAAATTGACTGTCTCAGGAAGTTGTGAGCTCCCTGGATCTGGTGATGGGTGGGTTGCAATCAGAGGCTGGACAACCACTTGATGAAAACATCGTCATAAAAAGGAGATTGGGCCAGATAATCTTTACGGTCCCTTCCAATCTAGGGAGTCTAAGATGCTCTTAAAATATGGCACCTGGGGCCTTCCCTGGTGACGCAGTGGTTGAGAGTCCGCCTGCCGATGTAGGGGACGCGGGTTCGTGCCCCGGTCCGGGAAGATCCCACGTGCCGCGGAGCGGCTGGGCCCGTGAGCCATGGCCGCTGAGCCTGCGCGTCCAGGGCCTGTGCTCCGCAACGGGAGAGGCCACAACAGTGAGAGGCCCGCGTACCGGAAAAAATATATATATATATGGCACCTGGAACTGAATGTGATGCTATAGATGTGACTTAGTGAGCCAAATACCCACCTTAATAAAGTTATTGTTATTTCAATCTTGAAGATCTTTATGTTACAGGAAGAAGATAGAAAACCAAAAACTAAATACATTTGCTATATCTATCAGCTATTAATATCATGCCACTTATGCCAAATGTTGCATCTGTCTCATCTTTACTCTTGTATTCATTCATCTTTTCAAGATTCTGTATATATTTACAAGATATGTCTTTTCCCCTAGGTACTAAAGATACAAAAATGAACAGACATATAAACAAGTGATACATGCAACATAAGGGCCCAGCGGTGGAATTAAGGAGACATGGACTCCAATAAAAATTAATAAATTTTTTTTAAAAAGGAGACATGGGTAAAGCAACAAGGATAGAGATTCACTCTGTCTAGGGATGGTGGGAAGGCTTCCTTGAGGAAGTGATGTTTCAGCTGCATCTTGGGAAACAAGGTTTTCCAGGCATAGAATGAGTAGAAAATCTTTCAGGAAAATGGAAGAGCTTATTAGAAGTCAAAATAGAAAGAGTGTGCCATGTTTTGGAGGGGAAATTAACCAGGTAAGACCGGGTCTCAAGGATATATAAAAGGCCAAGAACGTTAGGAACATGTATCACAACTCTAACAGGAGAAAGAGAAGGAGAGAGAGAGACTTAAACACCCAGCCTTCTCTTTCTTCTCACTTTTAGAGATCTCCCTCCTAAAACCTGGTATATTTTCATTCTTTAAGCTGGTGACCCCATTCACACTATGTTTATCCTCCCAGTTATCCTTCAAGAAAATTTGCAGCTATAGCAATCTGGAATTAATCTCTTTCTAGTTGTACATTTCAGATTATTGAACCTTCGAAGTACACCCCACCTCCTTACTCTACCTTTCGATGGGCTCGTCTTGGATCTCCCATCAGAACCCTCTCTGCAAGTTTGTCATGTGTGGGGCACTCTCAGGTTCCTCCAATATTGCCTCCAATTAATTGAAATTTCTTGTTCCTCCATTTCTTTAGCTAACAAGCAGGGCTGATGATGGGAAGGATGAAAGAGTGGAAGAGACTCATGAAGCCTTCATTTTTTTTTAACATCTTTATTGGAGTATAATTGCTTTACAATGGCGTGTTAGTTTCTGCCTTATAACAAAGTGATGAATCCTTAATTTGACCTATAAAAAGAACTCTAATTCCTGGCCCCTCATCACTGCTATTTAATAATTTTTACTGATTCTCAGCAAAAATTGATATTCCCTTTGGCCAGGGGGCTGAGTGACTGTCTGCAAAGTAAGTGACGTATGGCGTGCTTGGAGTCCCTTAGCTTGTGAAATTACCAAGACCCATTATTTCAGCATGGTTGTCTCCAGGCTGGCTCCAACACAAGAAAAAAGGACTGGTAAGATGCCTGGCTCCTGCCTTCCCATCAACTATTTAATTTGTTTGACACATCTTACTGGTAAAAGCTCAGGTGAAGGGATACTGAAGCCGGATGAGGGCTGGGATCTCTAAATATGTTGAAAATGTTATCTGTTCTTTCTCAAATATGTCTCTCCCCTTCAGGTATTTGCTCTGTGATAGCCTTTTCCCTTGGCAGACGTTGAGTCTCTGTGCCTTGTATTTCAAAACCGATAAGGAAAGGCGAGATCCTCCTGCATTGCGGGGCACCTGGGGAAGAGAGACCATGTGTGATTTGGGCTGCGTAGCCTCACAACCAGCGCTCACTCACCTCCCCCTTGCTGTGCATGCCTTACTCGGCTAGAGAGCAGAAGGTAACAGAAAAGGAGAAAATAAATGGGCTTTCTCTGAGGGACTCACACATGCATTCTCTCTAGTGATCTCCTTATCTGCAGACTTTGCAAATTCTTTACAACATCTGACCAAGGAAGGGCTTTTTTGATGTTTCTGCATGTTCTCGATTTACTGCCCTGCTGCTGGGATATGATGAGATGCCCTTATCAGGAGCCCCTTCAGAGCTTTCCAGACGGGTTGCAAAATCTGTGTATTTTAAAATAAACAGCAAACTAGTCCCGGAATGTGGCTTCTTTGGAGCTAAAGCAACATTTGCATAAAGCAGGAGGGTAGATGCCAGACGCAAGTGATCTACTACCCCTAATCTGACTCTGTGTCCCTCCTCTCCCCCCTTCCTGTCTCTCCCTAGACTCCCCATCATGTTAATTCTGCTGTCAGGACCACTCTATAAGTCCCCAGGACCTGGACTGAGTTACAGGATGGGAAGCCGCTTGTGGCCTCCAGGCTTCTACCTTGCATCTGCCTTGTGCCTGGCTCTGCCGATCAGTGCTGGGAAGGTCACAGGTGGAAGGGGTTGGAGACTTGGACTTTTTGATCTGCTTATTCCTCAAAGTCTTCAAAGCTCTGATCTATATGTCTACCGTGATTAGGATCTCCAACGAAGTGGTGGGGTGGGGGAGATATAGGGGGAGGCTGATTCATGTGAGAGCGGGCGCATGAGGAAAAAAGCTGAAAGCCCCCACTTCTTTTTTTTTAATTAATTAATTAATTTTTATTGGGCTATAGTTGTTTTACAATGTTGTGTTAGTTGCTACTGTACAGTGAAGTGCAGTTCCCTGTGCTATACAGCAGGTTCTCATTAGTTATCTATTTTATACATATTAGTGTATATATGTCAATCCCAATCTCCCAATTCATCCCACCACCCCCCTTTTCCCCCTTGGTGTCCATATGTTTTTTCCCTACATCTGTGTCTCATTTCTGCCTTGCAAACCGGTTCATCTCTACCATTTTTCTAGATTCCACATATATGCGTTAATATACGATATTTGTTTTTCTCTTTCTGACTTACTTCACTCTGTATGACAGTCTCTAGGTCCATCCATGTTTCTACAAATGGCCCAATTTTGTTCCTTTTTATGAAAGTTCCCACTTCTTATCCATCCCTGTATCATGACTTCCAGTAACTAGGAAGTCATAGCATTTGCATACCCATCATAAGAATTTGGAAAGATGTGTCCTCAAGGAGAACCCCTTCCCAAATTCATGTTAATAGCCCCCTTCCCATTGCCCCCAGGGTTGCTGTAATATGCCAAACCTGAACCCTTTCAACATCAACATCCATCATGTTCAAAGTGCCTACATCTTTCCAAACTTGGAGAAGACCCCCCCACTCCAAGTGGAAGGTCTCTAAAGCAAGACCTCCCATAATGGCCAAACCCTGACCGTTAGAGGTTTTCACAGAATCTGTGAGTCAACCAATATCTGACTTGGACACTATTTGCGGGAATTCTCAGTCTTTAAGGGTTACAAAGACAGAGAGAGAGATTCCCTAGTTAAACCTGGTAATCTTGAATATTGGGGTAGTCTGCTTGATTTCTCTCCTCCAAAAGGAAAAAAGCAGTCACCTCAGACTCTAAACAACGCCTGGTGGTCTGATAGCTAAGGCAGAGTTAAGAGGAGAATGAGGTGGAAGAGAGGCTGACATCCTAAATGCATTGCATATTCCAGATATGTGGGCTTATATATAAATCCTAGAGGGCCAGAGGCACAAAAAGAAAAATGATATGTTGCTTTTCAGGTATGTGATCTTGGGTACATTATTTATTTTCTCTGAGCCTCGGGCTCCTCATATGTGAGAATAATGGTCATACGAACCTCCCAGAGATGTGATGGGAAGTAAAGGCTAATAGCAAAGTTCTATATAAATGTCAATAACAACAACAATGATAACAAAAATCATAACAGCTGCCACCAAGAAGGGAAGTGGGAAAAGCATTGTGAGAGAAGTAGAGTTACCTGGACAGCCATGATAAGCAGCAGAAATGGAGTAGCTGCCTTAGCCTAGGTAAATCGGCACTTCCTTCCCTTGAGATAATGGGGCCACTCCTTCTCACCTTTCACATTGCTTCTCTACTCTAATGCTCCTTTCCCTTCTCACAAATTAAACAGGCTCTGCTCAGCAAATGTTTGTTCCCCATAATGGCTGCCAATCTGGCAGCTCCCTCACAGAGCTTGGGGATTTGTGGATCATGGTATCAGTGACTAATGCAGCCCTAGAGGTCAAGTAGATGGACACAATCTGAAAGAGAGAAAGGATTCCTCCCATTTATCGGCAGCCACCAGCCTGCCCCATTGCCCTTTCCTGCCCAAGCTATCCTGCCTGTATCAACAGAAATATAGTGCCCAGATCGAGGGATATAATATTTCCACTCTACTTAGAACTGATCCAGTCACACTTTATATTTTCTGTTCAGTTCTGGACACTTTGTTTTGTACAAAATATTGACTAAGGAAGAAAGAACAGGATGGGGAAAGATCTGGACATCAGGTCTTAGGAGAAACAAATTAAGGAATTGGGAATGTATATTACTCTAGGGATACACACGACAGCTGTCTTCAAATATTTGGAGGGGTAGCATGTGGGAAAGGAATTGAGTCATTCTCTTGGCTCCAGAAGGTAGCAAAGAAGTAAGATCAATGGGTGCAAGTCCCAAGAAGACGAACTCGTATTCCTTATAAAGAAGTATTTTCTAGTATTTAGAGCAGTCCAACATCGGGGGAATCTCCCTTATAAATAGCAATCTTCCCATTGCTAGAGGTGTCCAAGCCCAGGATATTGTAGTAAAGATTGGGTGAAGGTATAAAGGATAAAGTCTCTACGTTCCTTCCATATCCAAGCTTTCAGTTGTCGTTTTGCTTTGCTTTGTGCCACTTTCATTCTCCTAAGTCTATCTCAGGCGGGCACTAGTAAGGTTGAGAAAAGCAAGGAATTCCCAGCAGTTGTCAACTTCAGCCCTGATATGTCTTGGGAAATTCACTCACCTAAGGAGAAATAAAAAAGCTCCTGGGTTACGTTCAGGAAGTATATGGGGAAAGAGAGAAAGGAACCAAAAAGAGTTCAGCGATGCAGATTCCTCACCTCTCTCTATGAGCTAAGAAGCAGCTAGATGGCCATCAAAATATCCAAATGCAATGTTGATTTGAAATCTGGATCAGTAGTTAATGGTATCTCATTATTGGGCAGGAATTTCTCTCCACATCTGCCAAAGTTCTGAAGAAAACACCTCTCTGTGTTGCCCGGAAGCAGATTTACAAGTAACTCCCTCCTCCTCTGTCTCCATTCCCTTAAACAGTAAAATTCCTTCATTAAGCTTGCAGGGTTGTTGGGTGTGTGTGTGCGTGTGTGTGTGTGTGTGTGTGTGTGTGTGTGTTTGTGCTGGGAGGAGAGGAAAGTCTTTTCTCTCCAGGTTCACCTACGTAGAAAGACCTGCTCTTCACACCTATCAGGGACCCATGAGCTTTTCTCTCTCCTCTCCCAATCAAGGGCTTCAGACCTCAACAGAGAATGGACCCTGTGACTCAGGAGGCTGCTCTCAATTCCAGGCTGAAGTGGGAAGGGGCTCTAAGGGTGCTGAGTGAGACCCCCTGTGACTCCAAAAAAACTATCTACGTCTGGAGCCCTGCCTCAGTTGAAAGGAGAGGATGGAAGAGGGCTCCTGACCCCAGAGAAGAATCTGAGTTATGTCTCAGCAACTGAGCAAACATTTACACTTGTCACCAAAAATAAAACTGAAAACTAAACTTTAAAGTTCTGGGGAGGGAAAAAAAAAAAGAGAGAGAGAATCCGGTCTTCTCTTGTTTTCCAAGGGGAAATCTGAGATTGGGAGCAGCTTAGCACCTGGCCAATGCAAAAGACATAAAAACAAGAAGTTTTTGTACTGATTAAATTAAATTCAAACCCAGGACCCCCTTTTTTCCAGAGAACTGCGTGCAAGAGGGCTGGAGGAAGAGAGAGAGTAAAGCAAAATTTTTTCCGGTTTCCACATCCCTTTGACTTAGAAAGAGTGGAGACGGAAGGAAGACTGCTGCAGATAAACCCCCTTTCTTATTCAAAGAGAGGAATTTTTTTTTTAAAAAACATTTTTTTTCTCTAGTGAAATAGAGGGAGTTTTTCATAAAGGGAGGATTTTGGAACACACTCAGATTATTTTTGGTAGATTATTTTAACACACTTTTGAAACTTTGGTTTTTTGTTTTTTTTTTTCAAAATAGGATGTTGAAGAACCCAAAGTTAGTATTGGTATTGGGCACTAACTGGACACTACTTTTCTTTTATTTTTGTATCTGTCCCTCTGTTCTTCATCATTAAATTCTAGGGATAAGCACAAGCTCTTTTTTCTTTTTCCTACTTAAGGTGGGAAGACTCAGGTAAAGCTTACTAAACTCTGGGTCCAAACACCCAAATGAAAACCGGGAAAAAATCAGCTTTCCAGATCTTTGGTATTCTGTGAAGGAAAAGTAGGAAATTAGTCACGTTTGGGATTTTTTTGTTTGTTTCGTTTTCTCTTAATTTTTGCTTTCCCTCTGAGCGCGCAGCCACACACCACCCAACACAGAGAGATAACTCATTACTCGCCTCCTTCCTTTTCATTTCCATTCGGGGAATTCTGTAGAGATGAGACTGAAGCATTTTTAGCAAAAGGCCCTCTTCCTTTGCACCTCTATGCGGAGAACTCTTCTATTTTCCACTCAATCTTCTCAGAAGCTTCATTTGGTACCACTTAACAGTCAAAACATAAACTCCGAAGAGTGGAGAGAAACAGAACCTTTCCACGCAGGTAACAATACCTGTCTCCCCAGCCCGCTTTCTCTGGCTGTTGCAGCCACGTGTGCAGAGCTGTGTACGAGGTCAGTTTATTTGCCGGTCTGAGGCACAAGTAACAACGCATGTTTACAGACAGGTCTGCGAACGTGTGAGGGAGGTTGGCGTGTCTCTTCGGGAATGTGTCAAGGTGTGGATTTCAATGGGTTTTGAAATGTGCCGCTTGGTAAGGCGGGAGCCTGCAAGCAAGCAGACTCTTTCAAAGGTGTCCTTGCAAGGCCCCATCCAATGCACCCAAATCACTGAATTTGAATTGCTGAATACAGACCCCCTGCTGGATTAGGAATTGCCCCACCCACCCCACCCATCCTCCAAGGAAGTGCCCTCTTGCCTTCCTCTAACTCTGGGTAGTGTCCCTCCTGCCAGGCTCTGAAAGGTGGGGATTGAAAATTAAGTTCCGGAAAATGACTGAGTGTAAATTGAAGAGACAGTGGAGTAACTGGAGGTGGTGGACGGTGGAAAGAAAGCTCAGGGCTGGAGAGGAGCGTGGGACAGCTCTTTCCACCAGCTGTCAGCCTATTTCCTCACATACACCTCAAAGGCTTTTCTTCTGCACATCTTGTTGTCTAGATTTTGCCTCTTCAGACTCCCCATCCCCCAAAACAACAGCTCCCAGCAAAGGCTGTGTCTGAAGTGGGGAATCATAGAACTCTGGCCAAATTTGTCAGAGCCATGCCCAGAAGCCTTGAACCTTTGAGTTTTTTCAGGTCACTGCTGAGGAATTCCATTCCCCAACTCCGTTCTTCCTAGGGGGCCCTTGATCTGGAAATCTAACGCCAGGGAGGAACAGGAGGTGGAGGTGACTTTTCCTTTTCCTTGACACTTTCCCTTCCCTTTTCTTGCTTTAAATCAGGTTTCCTGTTCTGTGATCAGGATCCACGTGTGTAGGTCTATGGTGCGAGTGTGCAAGAGGATGTCATCAATTCCCAACAATTTCCAAAAATGGTAACTGACCACACCAGAATGGGTGATCTTCTCAAGCGTTCTGAGAAACTTCCAACAGGTGACCATCCTTGCCCTCGAGTTCCATTAAGCATTAAAAGTAACGCTTCCCCTTGCTGTCCCCTTTCAGACCCAAACGAACCTAAGTGAATTCACTGCATTGGGCCTAGAAGGGGAAGACTTCCCAAAGGTTTTTAGAAACGGAAAACTTGGTCCATTGGCGTATAAAGGACACTGCACCCTGTGGGGCTGCATTGGGTGATGGAGAGGAGAAAGGAAGACTTGTCTGCAGCGGCTGCACCTGCCTGGATCTCTCAACAGAAGGGTTGGCTTCTCTATTTTCTACCAACATTTCTACCAATCTAAACATCCAGCTGGGCCTTCAAATCCTTTACATTTCTAAAGTTGAGTCTTTTCTTCAGTTTATGCTTGCTAAAGTAAAGGAAGTTCAAACAAAACAAACAAACAAAAACTCTATGGGTGAACCCTCCTGGGGAGCAGACTCGCCCTGAAGCTATAAAAGAAACTCTGTCATTTGCCTGAGATAAATACCTTTAACGAATGAACGGAAAGTCAGAGAATAAGAAGATGCCTCCCAAGTCCCCTTCCATCACTTGTCCTACTTTCATTATTTTCATATGAATGCACTGATCAGGTAACACTCTTGGACTAATCAAATGTCTAAAACTGATGTCATTTCAGAAGACCATTTGGGGGGGTGGTGACTGGCTTCTAGACAAGAGAAATTTGCTTCAATGTTCACTTGTCCAACAAATATTTACTGAGCATCTACTACATGCCAGGCATTGTTCAAGGCACTAGAAATGCAGCAATGAACAAAACAGAAATCTCAGCCTTCATGGATCTTATATCCTAGAAAGTTAGGAGGTTAGAAATTATTTTTCATATATGGTTGCTGAGAACATGCATGTCACTTCTTTATCATATTAGCCCTTTAGTGTCTTTGGAAAGGGAGTCCAAACTATTACAAGTTTACCAAATTTCTCTCCCATTAGACATAGTTTATGACACTAATAACATGCAGATATGTGGCCCTTTGCAGTCCTGGATGATGTTCCCAACCTGACAGTCCCATTTTAGCCAATCTCCCTACACCCCTTCCCCAAAAAAGACAATCATTTCCTGAGTCGTCTCTCCTCTAGGAGGCTCAGGCACTGGTCCAGCAAGAGTGGAGAGACCAGGGCATGACCCCACGACCGGGACCCTTCCCCCGCCCTTTGGCCTCAGCAATCCCCTGGACAGGCAGCTCCTCCAGGGCTGGGGGTTGGGGGGCTGTAAGCCATTTCAGGGCTGAACTCTCCATGAACCAGGAAGGGAAGGGGGTGGGGGCTGCAGAGCAGAGCCAGCAGGAGCTGGCTGGGAGGCAAGGCTTCTGGGCAAACCTCTCCGGCTGAGTAAATACTGAACTGCCTCATCTCCAAGGTGGGGTAGAAACGGAGCTGTCAGGCCAGAGTAAACTGAAGGGAGCTTCGGGCCTCTAAGGAGCAGAGGGCGCATGCTTTTTGGGGCATCCTCCCTCCTAGGTTCTCCCTTCAGGCAGAAAGGGCTACAGGGGTCAGAATTGTCTGGACCCAGGCCAGTGATCTTGAGAGCATGGAGGAAATTGACTGTGGCCGGGGGAGAAACAGTAATTTTAATTAGCTCCAACTTGGCCAGTAGACTATGTGGGACAAGATGCTTCCCCCATCCCACCCTACCACCCCCCATCCCAGACCAAGTTTAACATTCTTTCTTACTTACAACTTCTATCATCAGAGGGAAGGATGAGGAAAGTTGCAGTGAGATAATGCAGCTTATATTAAAGACTGGGAAAGCAGGCCCAGAGAGGTTAAGTGATTGATTCAAGGACACACAGGAGGCCCTTGGTAGAGGAAGCTCTGGTCTCCTGACTTCCTACAAAATTCTTTCTTCTCTGAAGTACCTGATCCACTTATTTCCCAATGAAGAGAATGACAGTGGCCAAGAGGTCCTACTCTGAGCTGCAGTTAACAGCTGCTTGAGCCTATCTGTTCTCCCAGAAATGGGCATTAAATATTTGGCATCTCCAACTCCTGTTCCACCCAGGACCCACTCTGAGGATATAAAGCATTTAGAGAGCCTGGGAAACAGCAAAATTTAAAGCATCTGGAATATTGTGGTTGAGTCATGTAAAGGAGGCCAAGCAAGGAAGTTCTTAGAGCTAGGACTGAGCCATCAGGAAAAAATCTGGTACAACGGCAGGGGGTGCCAACCACATGGACCACAGTGAGAACGTGCTCCCAGAGTTATGCAATGAGACTGTCCTGCCAAAAGCATGTCTCATTACGATGCTGCACTTACTATGAACTAGTATTCTGTGGAACTACCCTGAACCTTTTCATTCATAATTATTTTATTCCCTAGCAGCAAATTCCATGGTTACGGTACTAGATGAGTCTGCAGGTACAGTGCTGGAGGATGAAGGCTAGCGAATGTCTGCTTCCGTCACACCAAGGCCAAGAAAAACTCAGTACAAGAAAGTAATAAAAAAAAATGTCTTGTATGAATATATAAAACAGAAAATCTCTACTGAACACTGCCAGGCAGTGTTTTAAGCATGTCTCCTATATCTCACTTATTCAACTTCCCTCATTTTACATCTGAAGAAATGGAAGCACAGGGAAATTGAATAACTGGCATGAGCTCACTCACCCAGCTGATAAGAGAGGAACCACGTTGAAAACTAAGTTACCCTTCAGAACCCTTGCCCTCCACCACTCTAAATCAGGAACTCAGACTGTCTGCGTTCAGGACTTCTGAGCCTTCCTCCCAGTGGAGAAGGGAGGGAGAGTGCAAGAGGCCCAGGACAACTCTCCTCTTCTACAGTTGAGTGGGCTGAGACCTGACGGTAAGGAAAGGGTCTCAGCCAGACCCACCTGGATGTTCTCAGCTGCTAAGAAGGGAATCCCCTCTACCTGTCCTTAGCCCCAGAACCTGTCTCTAGTACCATATACCTATCAGGGATCAAACAAGATATGAATGTGAGAAGTGAAGAGTGTGTGCGTACCCCAAAGGGTCAAGATGTGCCCTGGAATCAATGAGGGACTGTAGGTAGGGGAGAAGACATGTCCCCTTTAATAATGATAAGTATTATTATAGCTCATATTTATTTATTAGCGACTGCTCTCGAATATTTTACACATATAAACTTATTTATTAACATCCACCCTATGAAACAAGTGTGATTATGATGCCCATTTTGGAGAAAATGGCCACAAGGCTGTGAGAGGCAGGGCTGGAAGGATTTGAACCCACATATCTTGGCCTTCCTCTCAGTTTCATCTGGATCTGCGTGCTCCCGGTCATCTGGAGATGCCCCCAGCCTCCCCATCTCCACCCTCTTCTACTCCCCACCCACCAACTCCCTTCCAGCAGCCCAGTGGTATTGGTGCAAAGAATGTTCATAACAAAGAAACCCACATTAAAAGTAAGAAGAACTTTAGGGTTTTTTTAATCTTTTTTCCTTGTCTCTCTTGTCCTGGAGATCAAAGGGCCTCACGTTGGGAGAACAAATGCTGAAGAAGAAAGCAAATGAAAGAGGAAAAGTTCACACTTGGGGCTGAGAAACAGATGGTGCAGCGTGCTGGGTAGAGTGGAGCCTACGTGGTGGAGGAGGGGCCGAGAGATACTCCTCAGAAACCTTGACAAACTTTCAACCCGAGAAGAATTCTCCCCCCACCCCAATAAAGAATCAATGGGGAAAAAAATCTCTATTTTAAGATTTTTATTTTCAAAATAGGAGACTTTTTGGAGATTTGGTAAATGGAGGTGTTGGAGTGGAGGGCTTTAAATCTTGCAGAAAATGTACTTTCTGGTATTTCTTCTGGTAAATATAATTCCCTTTGCCCCCTCAAGGGCTGTGAAAAACCCACCTATCTGAAAGGCACGGTGGAGTCTATGAGGGAAGCAGTTTGTCATCTATTCTGGAAAGTTTAACAATGTGTTTTTGTTTGTTTGATTGTTTGTTTGTTTTTACCAACCTCTCCTTTGTCATTTATGATAGGAGAATACAGTGACCTTTTGTTTCTGCAAATAAATGCTTTCTGTGTAGACCAGTCTGAGGCCTCAGATAAGTGGGATTTTAGGAGAGCACAAAGTGGGGAAGGGGTTAGGATCAAATGAGATGGGGGGGCTCAGATGTATTGCAGATTCTTTTGAGCCTGCCCCTCTGTTAACAGAGAATTGATTTGCCCCTCATCCCTCCCTGGGGGAATCTGATAGTTCCTTCTGCTGTGGCCAAAATCCAAATAGACCAGCCTCCCCCAGGACCTGTCAGCCCCAGTCTGAGGCCCAGCTTCACCATCCTTGGGGTCCTGCTCTAACCAAAGCTCCTTCCTCTTCCCTGATTTTCTGCCCACTGGTCCAAAGTTTGCAGGATCCAGAAATATCCCAACCAGAAGGCTCTACCAGCTTACACTGAATGGCTCCAAGCAAGAGTTTTGTTTCCACAGACACTGCTCTGTCTCCTCTGTCAAGGTGACCCCCTTGGGAAAGCCAACCTTGGTGGCAATTTTAATTAAATGCAGAAAAGCAGTTAATAGATTTTTTTTTTTTAAGACAAAGGGCAAGGCATCAAGCTCTGGGAAAGCTGAGCTTCCTCTTGCAACACACTTCTCTTCCCCTCCAGCTGGACTGTGCCATTATTGATAACTTGGCCTCTCCTATAATAGCACCAATTTCATTAGGAAGCAAACGCTCGGCTTTACTTGCACACACTCCTAGTCCTTTTTGCTTCTTGTCTTCCTCTGAAAGGTCGAGAATTCAGTAGATGGGGTGGGTAAGACGCCCCCCTTGGTCTTGCTGCCCGACCCCAGCTGTCTTGACTCCAGGGCATTGGGGGGTCCCCGGAATCAATAAACCGGTCGGGAGCCCGCAGGCCCGCGTCCGCTGGACGGCACTGCAGGGCGAGAGCGCTGGCGGTTAGGCGGCCGTCGCGGCGCTGCCCGAGCCAGGCCCGCCTCCGCCGCCCCCAGCCTCCGCCGACCAAAGGGTTGTCAGTGGGACCCGCCAGGAGACAATAGCTGCCCCCGCGGGCGCGCCGTCGGCTTGTTTGGAAAGCCCGGGGGCGCTTCGAGGTAAAAAGGTCAGCGCTGGACCGGGGTTTACCTCGGCCTCCTTCGCCCACCCTAGGCCCTCGGGACTCCAACCTGCCGCTCCCGCCGCAGCCCTCCCTTCCCCGCCTCCCCCTCGGCCCTTTCGCCTCGCCTCCGCTGCTGTCCAGCGCCAGAGACCCGGGAGTCTCCGGGAGCCGGGTAGACGGCACTTCGGAGGCGGGCGGCTGCGGCCAGAGTCTCTCAGCCTCCCCGGCTCCCGAGCCCCGACGTCCCGGTTGGGTGGAAGGGCACCAGGCTGGGAGCGGGAGTGGGGGGGGGGTAACCTGTGTGTCAATCTGAAGTTTATCGAGGGACCTGTCCTCTGACTTTCTCTGAGCAAGAATTGGCGGGCAGGGGGACGATGCACAGCCTCCGCAGCACATATTAATATTTACCGAGGCACACTCTATGCCAGGTCTCGCTCTGGACGTGGGGGACGCAGAAGGGAGAAGGGGTAGTGGGCCCTTTGCCTCCCCCTGAACTTCCTCCTCTTTTCACATGCTTTTCTGTTCTCTCCAAACAGATCCGGTTTTCTTCTTTCCTGCCTTCCTTTCAGGACCCTCTCTGAACTGTATCCTCCCCACCACCTTTTCCCTCCAGGTCTTCCCACATTCCTCCAACAACCTGAGGGCTGACGGCTGTCAGATCTGGAAACCTAGGGCCCTGTTCTGCTTAGGCCCCACCCAGTAAGTCCTTCTCTTTATCCAGCTGAGCTCTTAAAGCTCAACACCTTCCAGCCGAACCAGCCTGCACCTACTCTTTCCTCATCTCTCCCCCTGGGCTCTTGGAGAGGGCCTCCTTTACCCTTAGGTGGAGGAGTAGAAGAGGCGGGAAGAGGGGAAAACACACTTTATTGAAATGAGGTAGCTGGAAGTACAGAGAGAACCCGATTGCTTGGGGCTCAGGTTTCCAGAAAGAGTGGTGCCTCCACTGTCTCCAAGGTTCAGAGAAATGCTTGCTGCTGGTAGGAGCTCTCCCTGCACCTGGGCCTCCCTGGGCTGCGCCAGGGGTCAGGGTGGAGATGAGGAGGGTCCTGGCTTTTCCAGGAGGCAATAAATAGGGGAGGAACTAGTGGGGGCGTGCCTGCGCCTTCCTGGTAGAGGCTTGCTGGGGTCCAGCCTCAAACAAAATTCCAAAAGTCTCCGAAGTACCAAGTTCCAAAACACTTTGGTAGCTTAGAGATGAGGTCACTGGTGGGAGGGGAGGCAGGTCTCAGAAAACAACCTCTGGAGGCTGCTAGTGCAATACAAATGTGCCAGGTGGGGGTTAATAGGCTTAGATTGGCGGGGGGGTGCTTTTTGGTCTGTCACAAGGCAGCTGGTGCTATTGTAAGGTCTGTGGCGACTAGAAAGATTAAGCATTGGTAATATGCCTGCACCCAAACACCTCCCACACAAGAAACCTCAAGGCCTTCTCTCTGTCCTGGGCCTAGAAGGGGGAGTTAGGATAAGAGTGCATGAGGAGAGTCCTCGAAGCTCAAAGGCACTGGACTGAACAAATCGAAGTTGGAAGGGAAAGGAGAATCCAGGAGGTTGGGACTTGCTTCCACCCCGCCCACGTGCTGATCCCCAGATTAAAGACCGAGGGAAGCCCTTCCCTTCACTCTTGACAGGTTGGGTGTCTCCCATGCCTCTGGTCCTCCTGTAGGGTCCCCAGCCATCAGCACCTTGCCCAGACCGGAGAAAAGGGGTCCCCCATTCCTCCCCAAAGCAGCTCTAAACTGGCGCCCCAGCCTTGGTGAGGATCGCCTGAGTAGTAAAGCCGAGGCCCAGGGTTAGGGAGAGCGGAGGAGAGGGCTGGACGGCGGCGCTCGGGTGCTGGGGAGCCCCGTCAGTTGGGAAGTTTAGTTCAGGAGGTGACGGAGCTTGGCGAAGCTTCCGGGGAGGTGCACGTGGACTGGTCGGAGGCGTCTCCAGCTGCCTCCTTGGGACAGCCTGAAGGGGCTGGGGGCACCCGGCCTCCCTCCCGCTCGCGCTTCTTCTGCTTCATGCGCCGGTTCTGGAACCAAATCTTGACCTGCGTCTCGTTGAGCTCCAGGGTGGCGGCGATCTCCACCCTCCGGGCCCGGCTCAGGTACTTGTTGAAATGGAACTCCTTCTCCAGCTCGGTCAGCTGCCGCGTGGTGAAGTTGGTGCGGAGGCCACCGGGTGCGCCCAGGCCCAGCTCCGACACCTTCGCTAGGGGCGGGGCGAGAGAAAGGCCACGTCAGTTCTCTCACCTCTTTCTCCTTCCCCTCCCCTCCCCCCTGGCCAGCTCTGCACCCCCATTCACCATGCCGTCCCGCTTCAGCTCTCGAAGCACCAAGCACCCCTCCAGGTGATCTGGATCAGCCTCCCCACGCTCCCATCCCCCATCCCTCCGCAGGACACCGGGTCCTGGGCCTGAGCTGGGCACACAGATCCGGAAGTGCGGGTATGTGTGGAGACTTACTCTTAATGGGAACCGGGCACTCACTGGGTGGGGAGACCCCACCTGACCTGAGACCGGGCAGAGTGCTCTTACCTGCCTCTACCCGGAGGCGCAGAGACAGGAACCCAGCCCAGGACACCTCAGCGCAGAAGCAGCAGAGCCGCTCTGAGCCCCAGAGAGGGGGTAGCCACCTCTGAGCCCTACCTGTCTTGGGTGGGTTCCTCTTAACCTTCATCCAGTCGAAGGTCCGGGCTGTGGGGAGGCTGGTTTCTGACGGGCAGGGTGACTCCTTGTCCTCGGAGAGGAGCTCAGCATAGGCCGGTGCAAAGTTCCCTGTCTGCTCGTTCCCGTAAGGGGGCTGCGGCGGAGGGTATGGCCCCGGGCCCGTCCCAGCAGTTCCATAGCCGTCGGACAAGGCCCCTAGCTGGGCCCCATAGCTTGAAGGATGAAAATAGCCTCCATCTCCTTCCGGCTGGCCCAGAGGGTAGTACTGAGAAGGCCCGTAGCTGGGGCTGCAGGCAGCCGGGGCATACCCCGAGGTCCCGGAGCTGGGGAAGGGCACCCCTAACGCCGAGGGCGGGTGCTGGGCCGGATAGCCTGAGTTCTGCTGGAGCGCGGGGCTGGGCAGCCCCCCACCATAGCGGGTCTCGCCTGCATAGCTGTCAACAGAGGGAGCCGAGCTGGGGGGGAAAGAGGTAGGGGCGCTGTAGGCGCTGGGTGCCCGGTTACAGAGTGGGTACTCTAAGAAGGAGTTCATCCTATTATAGTCCATGCGTCGAGGCCGCAGGAGGGTCGGCCCGTTTGGGGGAGACACCCTCTTGCCCTACAACCTTTCCGCAGTATGTCACAGCGCCGAAGCTTGCATCCATGGCCTAACCCAGCTCGCCTGGGCCAGGGCTCCCCCAGGAAGGGGGTAGGGAGTGGGGGTGGAGGGGCGCATGTGATCCCTCCCAGACCAATGGGCGCAGCGGGCCAGAGTTTGGCAGCCCCAGCGCCCATCCATCACCCCCCGAGCATTAGCATGACAAAGACACTTCAATCACCGGCAGCCCATCCATCTGAGGGTGACGTGGAAGCGTCAAAAACATCTTTCTTCAAAGACTTTTGGAAAGAAGGGACCAGAGGGAGAGGGGGGAAAAGTTAGAGGAATATTCAGGACTTTCCCCCCCTCCCAACCCCCAAGGCCTTCAATAGGCTCCTAGGTTATTAGATTTGGACAAATTCAACCCAGCTGCCCTTCATTCTTCCCACCCCCCCCCCACCCAAAGGAGCCTTCCCCCCCCCTCACCAAGTCTGTAGACCAGGAGATGGGGAATCCAGGCTTCTTTGCTCAGAACTCCCGCTCTGAGTTTCTTTCTCCCAATTTGGGGTGATGGGCTAGGACAGCCGAGTGAGGTATGTTATTTTGGGCCAAATGGATGACTGTGAAGGAAGAGGGTGCAAAAACACCTAAGGGTGTGAGGCAGGGCCTAGAATCTAGAGGAAGGGTTAAGTGAGGGGTGGGAAACTGGCATATCAAGGAGCAAGACAAGATGACAGAAATGTGGAGAGGATGAGAAATGCCCCGCTCCTCTCTCCATCTCTCCACATAACCACTCTCTCCTCATTCACACATGCATTTCTCTCCCTCAGCTTCTTTTTATATTCTCTCTGTCTCAATCCATCTCTCTGTTCGTCCATCTCTCTCCATATTTATATTCGTTCCCTCCCTATCCATCAACTCATTTCTCTGGATGTATTTATCCTCTCTCTAGCCATCCATAGCTGTAGCTGGCTCACTCACTCAGACTCAGATAAACCCCTGTATCTCTCCAGAGAGCCACAAGGAGCACAGAGCTAGGTAATGTTTACTTACAGGTGAAGAGGAGGGAATTTTTATTCTCTTTCTGAAGTGATTAAAGCTAGTGTAGTGCATTCTTCTGGTTCCTTCCTACCCCACAGCACACACACCCCCCAAGCCTCAAATCCATAAATTCAATACCAATTACATCTTAAAGATGACTCAAATTTCTGAGGACTTTCTAGAATAGGTCAAAGGAGTTTGCTTAGAGAATGGGAGCTTCAGGCTCAGGAGCGGAGTCTCACGCCTTTCTGCTCCGTGTGTCTGTTGGGTTAGGGCCGGGGGAGGGGAGGAGAACAGGAAGTGGCTCCTTTATTCAGACACGGATGGAACTGGAAGGGAAGCTCTTAGGTAGAGCCCATTGATTCTCCTCCTCCAGACTCCGAGGACAAGAGCTTGGCGCAATCTAACACCCACGCTCATTTGTAACCTGTCAGGGTGTCTGCCTGGCCGGAGGCCTGGGGCCGGGGCTAGGGCAAGTCCAGGAGGGCAAGAGTTCAGGGGAGGATCTCTGTAAACAATTGAGCTGAGGAGAGGAAGGGGAAGCAGGTGGGACAGGTCCAGAGAGGACCCTCAAAACTTCTCAGGTTTCCCTACCCCAAAAAGGGCAGGGTGAGTACTCATCCCTCTGCAAGGAGGCCCAAAGTTGTCCCTCTCAGTCACTGTGTCGCTCCCTCTTTCTGTTTCCCAGTCCCCTCATTTTGCCTGTCCTCTCCTACTTTGTGTCTCTATCACCAGAATCACAGTGCCTTTCTCTTTTCTTAATAACTGTAAGCCTTGCTTAGCCCTCAGCTATGAAAGAGCTTAGAGCATTTCACAGGACCCCTGCCCCCTCCCTCCTCACGTGTGCTCTGCTTCAGACCCTGCCTCAGAGCAGGACAAGTTGGGGGGAGGGGACCAGCTGGCAACTCCTTTAAGAGAGATGCAATGGGGGAGGGTGAGAGAATGTTCAGTGCAAAGGGATGAGGGCGGACAAAGGAAAGGAGAATTGAGGTGGGGGTGGGGGCGGCCTACAGAGGGATTGAAGAGAAAAGGAGTGTTGAGGTGAGAACAAGATTTCTTTCTATTTCCCCTTTTGGGTTTGTAGATGCTCCCAACAGTTTCTTCTCACTTTAAGATGTTCTCCACAGAGGCATTTGGAGAAGAAGGAAGTAGGGAACCAGGGTTTCTCTTCAAACCCCAAATCTGAGCTAGGTCTATATCTGACCTGGCTGTCCTGCTTCTGGGAGACTTGAGACTCCACTTTCCACCTTTCCCTCAACCCAGGGAGAACCTCCTCCCCTCATCCCTCGCCCTCCTAATTAAGGGAACAATTTGAGGTCTAAAGGGGGAAGTAAACTCCAAATCAGTTTAATAAAAGAGTAGAAATCATTCTGGGAGTTGGGGAAATGCAGTCTCCCTAGTAACAGCTGAAGTCACCAATAGTCTATTATAAAGACTAGAAGGAAGGGGGCGGAGAAAATGTGCCTCAAGTTATATTGTCAAGTGCAGTGGTTGCTTTGGTCTCAGCTCTCCCAATTCACTCTGCTCTCCAATTCATCCCTGAGCCTTGCTACCTTCTCTTGTGTAGCAGAAAGATGAAAACTTTTCAGATTTCCTGGTGGCTCTCCCAGCCCCAGCAGAAAAGACTGGGAGAAAAAGCAACATGGGACCATAGGTTCCCAAGTCTCTTCCTCCTTAAAAGAAACTCCACTGGCCTCTGGCCTGCGGAGAAACCCTATGGAGCCTGGATCCCTTGCTAAGCCCATAGTGGAGTGCAACACAGAACAAACAAACAAACGATGTAATCCACACCTGGAGGAATCTGTGGCCTATAGGGTTATCTGGCTGACCAAATTAGAGTCACCAGAGATGGTCTGGGTAGACCCGACACCAAAGTGAAATATAGCTGATTTCCTCTTTTCTATAATCTATTTAGACATATAGGAGAGCAAGGAAAACATGGGCATGTTTAGTACTGAAATGATCTTTGAGAGATGCTGATCCCTGTACCACTAAGGCAGGGAGACCATTCTAATCAGAATGGGGAAGTGTTAGAAATTTGCACCTAATTCTGGCCTTTTCTGTGGAGGAAGCTGCTTTAGCTGGGGGCTGGCAGGATCAATCTGACAGTTCTTTCATTAGGCCCTTAAGTGCCTCTCTGCCTGCTCTCCCCAGCCCAGATCTTGAAGACCAAAGTCCAAGATCAAAGATTGGAACTTAAGAACTTCAAAGATATTCAGGGTTATAATTTTTTTCTCCATAAGAAATGGTTTCTTGTTGCTGTTTTGGGGGAGGATGCAATCTGAATTCAGTGCTGTTTGTTTTACTACAAGCTCATTAAAACGTCACAAATCTGGTTGAGAACCATAGGCTATGAGTGGTGCATAATGTACTGGGAAGGCTATTAGTTTTGGGGCCAGAATACTTGGGTTCAAATCCTTGCTTGGCCATTTCTTAGCATTATGATCCTGGACAAGTTCCCTGGTTTCTCTGAATCTCAGCCTCAGAGAAGAAGAATGGGTTTAATACTGCTTACTTCACTGCATTGTTAGTAGGAGTAAAGCAAACAAGAAAATATAAACCATAGAGAACTCTATAAGTGTATGATATTGGCATTACATGCAGAGTCTGAAATAGTGAGTCAGTCTTCAGTTTTTTAATATAACTAGCCTATTAAAATATGGAAATATGTGATAGGGAAATAGCACCTGTGCTATATGTTTATGTAACATATCACCATATATTGTACAATATGTACTTTATCATATGCACATTTCATTGAGAATCAGAAGGCTGGCTCCGTTTAGGCAAAGGATTTTCTTCTAAACTGAAGAGTTTTTTTGAAAAGTAAAGCCTAATATTGTATAATCTATAACACATCTAAATGATTAAAACCGCAGCAGAAAGATTTGAGGTTGGGTATTAGCCAGAACTTCCTAACCTTCCAAATTTTGGAGAAAAGTTTTCTAGATGTTTTCTCTCTTCCCTTGAAGGGTTTAGCTTAGAAACTGTCCTTCCCAAGGTAGGGGCTGAACCTGACTTCTGTGATGTCAGAATAGGATATAAACTTTCACCTGGAGGGAAAAGTAAGTCAGAGAGTCGGGATGTTTCTAAAAGGAAAGATTAGAGAAACATGAAGAATTGAAATAACTTTCTACTTAATTGGGTCTATCCAGGTATGGCGGTTGCGGCCAAAATACCCACGGTGGAGAACTTACTGAACACCCATCAAGCTGAATTTGTATCTGAATGACCGTCCAGACTGTGATTTTTCTGTGGTGGTTGGGAATTAGAGAAGGTTTTAGGAAGGCACTTTTACTGTTGACTCTCTCCTCAGAGGAGGAAGCAGTTTGTTAGATCTCCTTCAGGTACCAAATATCTGTCTCACCACCGAGTGTGGAGAGGGATGGGGGTGGGGGAGCAGGAGGGCCGAGCTGGGCTGGAGAGGTCAGTGGAGCATTTGGGCCACACCAGCCATAGCAGGTGAAGGGAATGATGTAGGGCCGGAGAGTCTCCTTTCTGCAAACTGAGGACGTGTACTTGATAGACCATATTTCAGGAAGATGTACAGTGGGGCCGGCGAGTGTTTGTCAGAGACCCGGAGGAAAGGTGGGCAGGGGGTTCAGCAGAGCTCTTTAGGGAGACCCAGAATTTGTACCTATGCTGTGATACCCTAGCAACCAGATAAAACCTGACTACAGGGGACTTTTAAAGTCTAGTACACTGGGAATTCCCTGGAGGCCCAGCGGTTAGGACTCCATAGTTATGCTACAGAGGGCAGGGGATCGATCCCTGGTCCTGGTCCGGAAACAGATCCCACGTGCCTCGTGGAGTGCCCAAAATAAATAAATAAACATTTAAAAAAATAAATAAAGCCTAATAAACCATGGCAAAGAAGTTTGGTGCCTCTTTTTGTATAAAACGTCCTACTCTTTTTCAAACAAGAGTAAACATAACCAAATGCTGGGGAAGGTGGCAGAGAATGAAAGCCAGGGGAAAGGTTGGCTAGGACACTTTTTTTTGTTTTGTTCTGTTTTCATTTATTTTTATTTTTTTAATTAACTGTTTTTAAAAAGAAAAGTTTAATTAAAGACCAAGTTTAGTTCAGAAACAATGTTCATCAGGCAATAAATTAAGCACCCTGTAGAGTGGACCGGAAATTCTATTTCTCTGCTGCCTTGACAGGAGTAGCATCACAAAGGTGAAACTGGTAGCATGTGATGCTCAAGTACTTGGTTCACACCTTGCTGAGTGTCGTGTCTCCCGTACCCAGCTCAGGGCACATAGTGGATGCTCATTAAACACCAGGAGGAAGTGACTCTGGGGTCTTGATGGAGGAGTGAGAGTCAGCCTGCAGGATCCCGAGACTTAAAAGGGCCGACCCTTGAAATAAAGAACACTGTCTAGCTACAGATGGTTCAGAGCTCCCTGTATGATGCTTATTCTCCTCTTTTAGCCCATCAAAATTTGCATTCTTGGTCCTCCTGCTGTGGGAAAATCCAGCATCGCTGAAGTGTTGTCCAAATACTACAAACTGCATCCCATTAAATTGAAGAATGTCATTTCTGAAGCCATAGCAAAACTGGTAACACTTTTAACTACTTTATTGGGAATTTTCAGGACACTTCTTAATACTCATATTCATTGAATACCTGGCACCTGGCACACAGCACTACAACCAGTTACATGCTTGTTGAAAAGATTTCTCTCCCTGCTTTTAAACAGTGATTGGGGCATGACTGTTTGTGTAAAGATACAAATTAAAATTTGTTAAAATGGCTGTACCAGATACTTGGGAGGTGGGTTATCATCAAACATCAAGAGTCACCACCTCCATTTAAAAGCACATGATACCAGCCATAATAAATATTTGATACATTGTTTGTGAAGACGAATGAATATACTTTTGGCATATACTGATGCAGAGAACATTAGAGGCATTTAGTTCTTCCATTTATTTTATAGTTGGAGAAACTGAGGTCCCGAAAGGGGAAGGGACTTACCCAGGCATAAGTTAAAAAAAAAAAATTTAATGACTCATGGTTATCATGATTGCAAATAATTCCTCAATCTAACGGTCTTTTGCTTTCACCATAATATTAATGGGCCATTCTTCCTAAAAGAATGACTCACCAAGAGCAGGGCAGACTGACCAGCAGCTTTCAGGACTGCACTGAAGCCTTCCCACTCCAACCACAGCCAGTTTATAACCAGTCTGTGCTACATACCACTCAAGAGGAGTCCTGCCCCATCAGGATAGGATAAGTGAGTACAGCCACCTGGCACTGCCCTCTAACCTGCCATCACTGGGGGGTCTGCTGCCTTATCTGGGAAACCATCCTCTTCTCCTTCCTTCTCCATAGCCAGCCTGGAAAACTCAGGTTAAAGGGGATGACCCTAGAGATGAAACAAGGAAAAGGAGCTAATTTGGAACACAGGCATCCTGAATCCTGGCCCCTTATGAATCTTAGATTGCCAGGCATTCCTTTGAATTTAAAATTGGTTGGGATAGAAAAGAGGAGTCATTTCCTTTTGGAAATACCTTGCCTCTTTGTTCTGCTCTGGTGGCATCAGAGATGGTGAGCTTCGTGAAACATGGGACAGAAGAAAGAGAGAGAGGCTGTGTGTTGCCTGTAAAAAGAGTTCTAATTCCTCTCTAATAATCAGTCAAGGGAAATGCTGGATCTCCTGATTCCCTGAATTGGTTGCTTCTCACCCCCAGGACACACAAAGTACCTAGGTCTAAACACGTAGATCGAGCCTTTCGTTGGGCCCTCCACTCACTTTGTCAGGGAGGATCAGGGAATGATGCAGCCTCAGGCAGGAGCTGAAATTCAGTGCCCTTTGGGCCACTGGTTTGGGTTGGGGTAGATTGGAAGGCAGTGGCCAGGTAAAGTGGGTCAAAAATTCTTAAGCATGGGAGGAAGGCAGGAAGAAAGGTGGCATTATGATCCAGCAGTACTTCTCAAACTTTCATGTGCATATAGATTACTTGGGAATCTGCTGAATTGAGATTTTGATTCAGAAGATTTGGAGTGGGGCCTAAGATTCTGCATTTCTAACTATCCCACAGATACTGCTGATGCTGCTGGTCCATCAAGTCTCTTAGAGAACCAGAACCTCAGAGGCCCCTGAGTACTGCAGACCAAGCCATGATTCCAGGAGGTGAATTCTCTCCAGCGGAGCAGATCCTGCATTTTTGGCATTGATCAAGGGTGCTCTCCTTTGACCAAAGAAAGCTGGAAGGTGGGCAATCAGCAAGGTCCTTCTGGTATTCTTGCTCTTTGCTACAGCTGAAAGAGCATTTTTAACTAGACCAAATTATCTAGTTTGGCTGTCCACAGAAATCAAAACCCCAGCTGAAATGTCTTTATTTTGTTGGCGTAGAGATAGCCATGTGCTGTGATTTTAAAGATGTTAAACACTGTCCATGGGCATATTTTATGGAGGAATAAACACACAGCCCAATGAGATGTATAGTGTGGTTTTAATATATTATATGTTCACTTATTTATGGGGAAAATAAACACACAAGCCAATAAGCTGTGTATTATTACTTTAATATATTGAATTTATTTCATACCTATATATTTTATGAGGGAAAATAAACTAATAAGATACACGATATCATTATTAATAACACATCTAATTGTTCTATATTAATTTATTTATGAAAGAAATAAGTGCAATTTAACGTGACATAACATTATTTAATGCAGGAGATGAATTCTATATTAAGACAGTTTAAGGGATTAAATTCCAGAGGAATAAGATGTGTGTGCTTCCCACACTGAGGGACCAGGTTAAAAAAATATGCAAGGGCCTGTCTAGTCCTATATGTCACGACCTATGTTGGCTCCTGGCTTTTCCTGACAGTTGTTGCCTCTCGGTGCCTGGTACTCCAAGTCCCCGTCCTGCTGGTTCAGGGGAAAGTCTGGGAGGCCTGGGAAATAAACTGCTTTTCAAGAACGGCAGCATCATCTGGGGAGGTAGCCCTGCGGTGTCTGTTTCTGAGCCCGAGAAATATTAAATAAAGCTAAGGAGGATGGATGGCTTTCCAGGGCCCTTTAAATCTCCACGTTCCCCGGAACAAACCAGGAGGCAGATGGGGCGATCGATCCTTGCTTCCTGCTTACCGGGTTTGCAAGAAGCCTGGCAAGGTGCGGTGGGGGATAGGCGATAGTGTTGAGATGGCAAATGAACTTGTGGGCAAAGACAGGTACGTCTGCACTTGGAGAAAGCTCTGGCCGGGCATCAAATCCCAGAGCGAAGGATCAAAAGTCAGATTCGGCTTGGCAGACCCGGGCCAACAAGATCCGCTGTTCACCCCCTCCCACTCCCACCCCCTCGTGGACTCTCCGTCCATCTCGCGTCCTTAGCATCCGTTGGGCTGATTTTTTTAAACAATACAAAAACCAAAAGGAGGCTCCCTGGCTCCCTTTCTTCACTGGCATCTGGACGATCCGGACAGGCGAAGGTGGGTGCGGGGACGGTCCCCGGGGCTGGCCCCGCGCATCCCGAGGCGGCTGTCATGGCGGCCACAATCTCTTCCCTCGCCCTCCCTGCCGCCCGGCCCCAGCGCCATTTTGAGCATCTTCCTTGCTTCCCTGCCTCCCTCCCACGTTCCTCGCTCCTCCTTCGCTGCCTGCAGGCCAAGCGCCTCCCAACGCAGCCCGGGCTTCCCGGGGCTTCTCGCCCGGCAGCTCTTCGGACGCTCCTCCCAACTCCAGGTGCCTTAGGGTGACTGAGGGGCCCGAAGAGCATTGGTGCCCGGCCCCCGCTACATTTTCCACCCGGTCTCTTTTCTTGTCCACTTGGAGGTCAGTTACCATCCCTGGGCACAGGCCCTGCTTCCCAAGAAAACCCCCGACCGCACTCTACTCCTTGGCCCTGCCCACGACCCCAGGAGTCGGGTCCCCAGGCGTCCTGGAAAAAGCTCCTCCACCCCGCTTGGGGCACTGAGGCGAGAAGCCTAGGAAACCCTAGGACCCCTCCCAATCTAGCTGAACCTCTGCGCCTCCCACCACGACCCCGAAGCCTCTTCTCTTGGCACCCACTTCAGTCGGCAGCGCACCCTCTCCCCCTACCTTTATTTTTAAGCAGAGCCAAAGGCTATCTGTTAGGGGGTGGCAACAAACGCCCACTCTCGTCAGAGCTGCGGGCGGCCAAATAGGACCCCTTTTGTACCATCCGGGCTTAGTCGGCCCAGGGCCAGACAAACCTGGCGCTGGTCCTGAGGGAGTGAGGGCCGGCCTAGGGGGTGCGGGGAGGAAAGGGGCTGGGTCCCAACACAAACACTCGTTTTCGTATCATAAAGACATTTATTTAATCTATGAAAATAATGTACAATAAATACTTTTCCCTTTTCCTATTATTAAAGAATTTTAATAAATAATCTACGATCTAAAACTTAAAAAAAAGAGGAAAATAGGTTCCTCTAGTTTCTTTTAAGAAAGCACACCCCCGCCCCCGCGCCAGAGTTTAATTATTCCTGAGATTTCGTTGGAAGGACTCTACCAAACGGATTTTTTCTGTGTGATTTTTAAAAGACGCTCGAGTGCCCAATATTTTAAAGAGAGAAGAAAGGAAGTGGATTAATCGGTAATTCAATAATACCTGAATTTTAGCAAAACACATAAAGAAGTCTACACGGCTTGGGGAGGGGATCCTCGGCAGCCGAGGGGGGCGGGGATCGAGGGCCGGGAGGAGGAAGCGGGTTATTAGGAGAACTGCAGGTCGATGGCACAGAGGGTGCTGGTGAAGAAGTCCAGCTCTTCTTCGGAAAAGGGAACTGGGCTGTCAAGCGAGCCCTGGAGGCTGGGGGAGAGGCCTCCGGACAGCTGGAGACAGGAGTCGGCCGCGAAGAAGCTGAGGTCGGGCAGGAAAGGTGAATCCTGCCGCTCCGGGAAGACGTCTTCTGGCAACGGCTCCGACCCCAGCCCTCCCGCCCCGCGCAGCGCGCCGCCCGGCCTCCGCGCGCCCGCGTCCTCCACGCGAGCTGCCAAAGGCCGGGGTCCCGAGGCGCTAGGAGGCCCCGGCGCGACCTCGGGCGGGTGACAGCAGGCTTCCCGCGCCGCCTGCGAGGCGGTGGGGCGGCCCGGGCTGGCCACGGGCTCCTCGGCGGGCTCGCCAGTGTCCTTCGGCGCGCCGGCGCAGGCTGGCTCCCCGTCGGGCGGCTCTCGGTGCTGCGTCTGCCGCTTGTGCTTCATGCGCCTATTCTGGAACCACACTTTGACCTGCCTCTCGGTGAGGTCCAGCAAGGCCGCTATCTCCACGCGGCGCGGCCGGCACAGGTACTTGTTAAAGTGGAATTCCTTCTCCAGCTCCAGCAGCTGCGTGTTGGTGTAAGCAGTGCGCAGCCTGCGCGCCCCGCCGCCCGCGGCCTCCTGCAGTCCCGGCCCATCTGCAGGGAAAGCGGGCTGGGCGTCAACGCTGGCCGTGTCCTTAGCCCAACCTCGACTTGGTTGAAATAAAAACTACCCCATCAGCCCAAAACAATAGCAGCAGCACCCCCGCCCTTACCGCTTACCAAAGCTGCTCGCTCCCAAGGCTCTGGCCTTCTTTCTCGTCCCTCTCTCGCCTCCAGACTCGGCCCGGGTCAGGGCAAAGCATTCAGAGAGCCGCCCACGAGCCACGCATTGGGTAGGAAGCTGTTCCCTTTCTCCCCCAGAACCTCAGAGCCCCCTCCCAGGTCCTCTGAATGGACCCCTAATTTCGGCACTTTCCAACTCAGCCTGGGGAGAGGGTTCATAAAGAAAGATTGTTCCTCACCTCCTTTCCTCCCTAGCTCCCTAGGTCTCAAATTCCCCCTCTTCTCCTAGAGCTGGGGTAATGGGACCGAATCTTTTCCTGCCTCCAGATTCGACCCCAGCCAACAACACTCCTCCACACAGATAAAGGTGAAACCTCAATCAAATCCCTTTCTTCTAGCAGAAAAAAAATGCTCTTCCCCAACCAGCTTCCAAAATCTGCTGTAGAAAGAAAAAAAAAAGTGCAGGCAGCGGCCAGGCCTGAACCCCAGCGGTCTTTTCTGCTTCCTCGTCCCTGGAATCGACGGGGGCAAGGAACCCCAACAGGCTCGCCAGCTTTTCTACCTCCCCCATCGCTCCTTCTCCCCCTTTCTTTCTAGCTGCCCCTCACCCCATCCCTACCGCGCTTACCGACCTGCGGGCGATCCGACCCCGGAGGCCGGGACGGAGGAGGCGGCCGGGGGAGACGTGGCGGATTGGCTGGGTTTCTTGGCGGATTTCTTCTCTTTCATCCAGGGGAACTCAGGAGCCAGGGGGGCAGCGGGGAACGGCGGCGGCGGCAGAGCGGGCCCATCTTCAGCTCGCTTTTGGCTCCCGGGTCTCTGAAGGGTGGAGGCGCCGGGCTGGAGGCTGGGGAAGGTTTGCTCGAAAGGAGGAGGAGGAGGAATTAATGTCGACTCCTTGATTGATGAAGTTTGAAATGTCTCCAAGACAGCGGGGAAGGAAGTCAGACACTCGGCGAGCGATGGCTGGCTGTTTATAAACCCAATCTCCCTCTCAAATTCAAAATTCATGGCTTTCAATGGTGGGGGAGGGGGCCTGCTGGGGGGGCGTCAGGAGGGAGGATCGGAAGGGACCCCCCCTCCTGCCCCCCCCCAGGTCTGTGTGATGGAGCGATTTTGGGAGGGGAAGATTTTGCTTTTTTTTTTTAAATTTTGGGGCTTTATAATTGTATATTGCTGATAAATACAAGCGTATGGGGACTCTCTCTATTAAACCCAGGACTCCGGCGAAATTGCAGGGAATTCATGGTCACGGGACCGGCCTTGGCCAATCGCTTGTCTGGGCCTGGTGGAAAACAGAGAGCGTTATTTGCTTTAATTGATTCAAAAACTGTAGAGGACCATGACCTGGACACCATGAGCCCCCCAGTCCTACACTCCCTCTCCGCATGACTCACTTTCTCCAGAAAAGCTAAAGGAACATTTTCCTCATCCCCTTCAGAGGATGGGAGGTTCTGGAATCCCAGGAAACAAGAGAACCTAAGGGAGAAATCGTCCTCTTCTGCAAATATTTTTAATAGAGTAAATTAAAGCTTTCTTTACAAGGCCAGCAGCATTCTCTTCCCCTCTCCTCCCCCCAAAAGGAAGCTGAGTGAGGATCTCGATGTGAGAGGAAGAGGTAGTAAAAAGAGGCTTTTGCCTTTGGGAAAGGTCGGTGTTACCGTGCAGTAAGGAAGAGATTTGCAAGCATCAGCAGCGCTATCCCCAACCCACCCCCCAAAACAACAGATAAATCTTGGGAAATCGACAAGCACTCCTAGGCTGACAGAGGGGTGAGAGAGATAGTGAGGGGCCCTTTTGCACCTCTGGCCTACATAGCTGTGTGGTCTCAGTTGCCTTCTCTGCCCAGCGTTTGCAGCACTACCCCTGCCCCTATGTCTACCTGCCTCCTCACCTGGAGGCATGTGCACTCCTATATGACACCCCCGACAGACAGGGTCTAAGATGCGTATAAACCCACCCACTCAAGCCTCAAGCCTGGATCTGCATCTCTATCCCGCAACAGGAGCAAGAACCAAGGTAGCCACCGATTTCACTTAGAGAACTCTCAAACCTCAGGTCAATGTATGGGGTGGAGGTGGGGCTTTTCCCTCAAGGAATCCCCCTGCCATTTTTGCCATTGTATTCATTAATATCCCTGACAAGGTAGAATTCCCTAAACATGGAGGGGGTGAAAAAATCATGACTACTGAGATGATATTCCATTTCTGGCCCCTGGGGGGAATTGTTGTTTATTTCTTTTCAGAGGATCAAGACAGTGTGAACTTTAGGGAGTGCTGTAATTTACTGGGGGGAAGGGATACAAGACTCAGGGCCCCAAGCAATCGGTGGGAAACTAGATCTCAAAACAGAAAATGAAAAGTCGATCTGGGGTAAGATTTTTAAATAAGTGGGTCAGAGGGACCGAGAGGAGATGAGGCGATCAATCTTAGCCCCCTGACAGCTCCCTCGGATGGCATCAAAGAATTTGGCTCTTTGGGAAAGCAGAGGGAACAGCCGAAATTCCACATCCCTTTAAAAGGCCTGGGGATGGGGGGTGTTAGCAAAAGAGAAGGGTGATTCTGGGAGAGCAGGGAAACAGATGGGAAATGGGGACAGAGGAAGGGCGCTGGGTTGGGTGGAAAGTTTGTCTGGAGAACTCCCACGGCTCTGGCCTCCCCTCCCCCTCCTTGCTCGCTGCCTCCTAGCAAGAAGGAGAAGGCTGGTTAGCAGAGAAATGGCACCTCGGCCGGGAGCTGGAACTAGAAACTTTCTGTCAATGTAACAGACGCGTGGGTGGTGGTGAGTATTCATCCGCGTGGGTGGTGGGTGAGTAAAAAAAGACAGAGAAATCTGAGGAAAAGGGTGGGGTGGAGGAGAGCCAGGAGGAGAAAAGGGGAGCTGGAGGCGAGGGCTGCAGGGCAGGGGGCGGCAAGCTCTGGAGGGTTCAGATCCAAGAGAGCTGCTCTGAAAAACTGGGCAAACTCGCCAGAGACGGTTAGTTGTGTCCAGCTCAGCTCCAAATAAAGTAATTTTTGCTACTTGGAGGAGGGGATGGGGCTGGGAGTGAGGAGTAGGCAGAGAAGAATCTGAAGAGTAGTTGTCTGGAAGTTGTGCAGTGAGGCCTGAGAGAGTTCTCCCTCCGGCCACCCCCTTGAAAAGCCCTGCAAGTTTTTTCACAGCCTCTCCGGCTGGCTGCAGGGTTGAGCGCTTCTCTCCGCAACAACTCCGGCTGCCCCTGCAGGAAATACGGCTCTCTCTAACCCTGCTGACAGATTTTATGGCCAGATTAGAGAACAGCAGAAAACTTGGGTGTTAAAAGGGACCAAGAGAACCTTCCTCCCCAGAGACACCGCTTCCCTGCCCCCTTGTTGTGCTGTGAATCTTACAGCACAGATATTTCCCCCTTCACCAGATATTTTCCCCTTCCCCCTGCTTAGCTAGGGCCTGAAATCCCTCAGAAGGAAGGGTAGGGGACACCAAGCCAAGGCAGCCCTTATTTTTCTTGTTTGCAATGACAATTTCAAGCCAAAGCTCTGTTTTTCAAACTTGAGCTAAACTCTCTGACTTGGCCTGCCTTTCTCCTGCTGGATAAATAATCTATCCACTCTACCCCCAGAGCCAAACATGGCGCCTCACCTAGTTACATCATTCAGAAGATGTTACTCAGGGAAGAGGAAGAGAGAGAGAAAGACAGAAAGAAAGAAAAACCCTTGAGCATTATTTGATCCCAATCAAACTTTGCATGCTTTTATGCCTTTAAATTATAGCCTGACCCAATGCTAAATTGCTTGCTGCTTAGGTGAGGCTAGTCCAGTTAAAATCCTGCTTGGTGGTGGTGGTGGGGAGTGTAGAATTCAGGTTGCTTTTTTATTGTTATTTATTGTTGCATAAAGACTGTAATTACTAACCTTGGACTGCCAGGATGCAACATAAAAATGAAAATCAGCTCTCGCTTTAAGGTTGAGGGCCTGGAACGATTCTCACCGACACGCCCCCCCCCCATCGCTATCAACAAATATATGCTCCTAATTAAGCAATGCGGGCGCATCGCTTACAATTAGAATTATGCAACTCTTCAGCAAGCAGCCATCGCTTCTCTTTCAACGAATTAGCTCCATATTTCAGCCGCCCTGTCTCCTCGCTCTTATCGGCTCCAGCGATGCGGCAGTGACATTTCATCTTTGACAGACTCTCTCTATCCTCGCTCCAATGTGATAAAAGTTTTATGGAACCACGACTAAGAAATGAAGTTTTCCCAAGGATCGTGGAAACAGAGCAGCACATTAGCCTGGGGACCATTTTATTTACGCTTGGATCCAACAGCTTCTCCTACCCTCCTCCTCTCCCCTTGCCCTGGCAGTGGAAATCAAACACGCCTCCTCTCCCTCCACCCTGAGTTTTATTTAGTGATTTAATTTCACTTTAGTTTTAAGGTTTGACCTGAGAAGTCTAGGCCTCAGATTTTTTTTTAGATTAATCATTTTCCTTTGTTTTCATTTTAGACCCAATGGTGGTTGGGCTTCAGGTCACGTGACGACTTCTTTGTCGCTCCGGAAGAGAACTGTGAAGTTTAGGTTGCGTGTAAGAAGCAGTAATGGGCCAGGTTTTTGTTGTTGTCCATAGGGTGGGGTGGGGGGGAGGGGGTGGGGGGGCGGTGAGGAAGTTGTGGCCAAAGAAGCAAAAAGACAAGACCAATCAATGAGAAAAACTGAGAGGCAAAGAAGCCAAACAGAAAGATGGAGAGGGAGCGCCCAAGTCTCCTGTCCCCCCCGCAAACTTGTTACTTAAATCTTAGCTAAAGAACTTGGCAGAATGTTCCAAGCTTGTGTGAGAAAAACCAAATAAACCTGAGACACAGATGGGGGAGGTAGGCGCCTGAGCAGGGGAATAAAAAGGCCAGGATAGGGTCTTCACCATTCTTCCCTTGGGGGAAATCTGGCAGTCAGCAGCCTGCTGCTCTGCTATCTAAATTGGACCACCAGGACAAGATAAAATTGATAACAGAAAGTTTATTCAAGAATTGTTTGACAGACAACCCTTTTAAGTAAGGAAAAAAGTAACTACAGAAGAACAAAGAAAGTTCCAAGAGGGAATTAACTCTAATTCTACAAATTCAGGACTATACAGTGACAATTAGGAGCTGAGTTCATGCCTTTTAGAACTAATTACAATTGCTCATAAGTACGAGTTTAACATAAATCTACAGCTCTTTTCTAGAGTACAATATAACTAAAATAGCTGGTTTTACATGACAGGGAACACAACATCCTTTATAACAAGTAAATACTAAAAAAAGTACAATTTTTTCCTTTTTCCTCATATAAATACATAATGTAGGGGGATAAATAATACAAAAAAGGAAAATATTTTAACAGGCTATAACCAATAAATATATATGAAAATGTTCACTAGAACACACACTTTTTGAGCAATGCTGGACTCCTGCAGGCCCAGGCATCTCTCACAGTTGTTTTTATATCCATTAAAATGTAAACTCTAAGTGCAACAAAAGTGTCCTGTCCCAGTTGAGCAAGGCACACAGGCCCAGCTGCAGACCCCGCCTGGGACAGACAGTTTGTTAAAATATACCCTGTTTTCACGTTAAGTCAAGAGAGCAACGGAAGAAAAGAAAAGTGTAGAACCTCGTGTCACCGACTGCTTTCTGTGGAGAAAGGGGGATGGACCTGGAGCTGAGATGCGAAGCAGCAGAATGGGCAAACCTTCAGTCCTGACAGCTTGCCTGCCCTCACCTCCCAGCTTTGCCATAAAAGAAAAAATATATATATATATTTATAATATAGACAGCTCTGACTTTCAGGATCTCTCACCATCCCTGAGCCCTCTGAAGACTGTAATTGATGGGGGCGGGGTATAGATATTAATGTCCTAGAGCAGGAAAAGTGTGGGACTAGAAATGGAGGGAGTGCCCAATCAACCTCAAATCGATTGACAGAAATTTCAGGATTCAGGGAAGTGGGAGGGGTACGTGCTTTGTGCCCTTGGTTTTGAAATGTGTTTTAATTTTTTTTTTAAAAAAAAGGAGAATTGCCAGGAAAAAAAAAAATCAAGATTTGGGGGAATTAGCCACATAGATGTAAGGTAAGTTGGTTGGTTGGCTGGTGATGGCCTAGCCATCTTGTCTGTTTTTTAAAATGTGCTTCTCTGCGTTGTTTCCCTATCTCCTCTTTCTCTACCCCACTCGCGAGGGTGAAATTCCAACTGGGTATTGCTGGAGGCCTAGGATTGATAGGGTCATCTCCAATCTGCTGTAGATTCCTTTCCAATGGGTGGGCAGGCGGACTTAACAAGAGCTGCAGGACTTAAAAAGCAACTTCTCAGGCCAGGAGAAGGGGAAGGAACTCCAGGCCCTTTCTTCCCGGGAAGCCTGGCTGCCACCTCCCTGCCTCCTCTTTCAGACCTCCAGGCTGTCCCGCAGAACTCCACAGCCCCCGCCCTTCCTGGGTCTCCCCCACCCCAGGACCTGCCCCTCAGCCCTCCCTCTTCCATCACAGGTGTGTTAACTTGGGCGCTTCTTGGATTCTACCCTGAGGAGGAGGCGCATGGTGAGAGGAGAGGTCTGTGTAGGTGGGGTGGGGGTCGCAGGGTCCGTGATGCTGGCTGGGGGCCATAGGAGGCGCCCCGTTGTAGTCCAGGTTCCCCGAAGGGTGGTGGGAAAGGTGGTTGAGGCCGTAGAGGGAGGGGCCGGCAGAGGGCGGCAGCGGATCCGCGTAGCCGCCCCCGCCCACGTACACCGGGCTGCCCTGCATGGTGGGCGTCCCGTAGGCGCCCCCGTTGGCTTGGAGGACATGAGGCTCATAATCGGGCGCCGGGGTCGGGGGGTACTTCTGAGGGGCGCCGCAGCCTTTGAGGGGGGGCTGGTAGTTGGAGGGCAGCGCATAGGCATTCTGGTGGGCTTTGCCGAAGGCGGGCGGGGACGGGCTCTCGTAGCTGGGGGTCATGGAATGCAAGGCGTTCATGAAGCCGGCCGTGGACTGCATGGGCTGCGGGGGGCTGCCAGCGGGGGAGGGACCCCCCGAAGACGAGGCCAGGCCCTTGGCCTTCTGGTCCTTCTTGTACTTCATGCGCCTGTTCTGGAACCAGATCTTGATTTGCCGCTCGCTGAGGTTCAGCAGGTTGGCCATCTCCACGCGGCGCGGCCGGCACAGGTAGCGGTTGAAGTGGAACTCCTTCTCCAGCTCCACCAGCTGCGCGCTAGTGTACGCCGTCCGCGCCCGTTTGGACGCCGCCGAACCCGGGGGGCTCTTGTCCCCTCCCCCGCCGCCGCCCCCGCCAACGCCACTGCCTCCGCCGCCGCCGCAGCCCTCTGCTGGATCCGAGGGGGAGGGGTGGGAAGGGGAGAAAATGAAATAAAAGATAATTACTGAACACGCCGAAATTGAATGCATCGTTTCTTAATAAATCCAGGCCTGGACTCGGAGCACCCGCCGCCCTCCCCTTCGCGTCCCCGCCTCCTCCTCTCCACTGCCCCCCCCACCCGCCCGTCGCATTAGCGGACACTCTATAATAGTGGCATTTATTAAGAGACCTGTTCGCCTCTCGCTGCCCCAGCTTATGAAAATTTGATCATGTCACGCAGACAGAGCCGCATGGCCATTTATTTAGGCCTGGATTTTCTCGCGCACGCTTCCTCCCCCTTATTCCCAGTTCCAGGTGTGGAAGACACTCCTCCCACCCCCACCCCCACCCCGCCCGGTCCTGTGGACCCGGCAGGTGCCTGAGGAGAATCCCGGGGGGGAGTCTGGACATTCTGGGCAGGGCGCGGAAATGTGGGGCGAAGAGGCTGTAGTGCCTGGAGGCCGGGACCCTGGGCCGCCCGAGCGAGTGATTTAATGCCCACAGTAATCACCCTTAATAGTAATCAGTCGTTGGTGACTCTGCGTCTACTGGCAGCGTCTGACTCTGCGGCCTTGCGAACGGCTGAGGCTGAGCACCTGGACTTCTGGACCTCTCAGAAGCTCAGGTGGAGGGGGCTGGAGGGACAGGGTGTTGGCGGGGTCAGGGGTCATCAGGTGGTGGGGGGTACGGGGAAATGCGCCGCTAACGCCGCCACCTGATATTGTTCCCAGGCCGCCGCCTGGGCGCCTAGGGGCTGGGTGCTAGAATAACAGTGACATTCCTGGCCTGGACAAACGCTGACGACGAGGAAGCCAGAGAGCCGGTACCTGTGCCAGGGGAGATGTTTTTCAGCTTGGACGTTTGCCTCGACTCTTTCATCCAGGGGAATATCTGTTTGGTGAGGGTGGAGTTGGAGCCGGGACCGCACTTGGGGGGGCCGCTTTTGCTGGGGCCGCCCCCGTTACTGCTGTTGCTAGTGGTACTGGTAGGTGCAGCGCTGGGCGGGGGTGAGCCGGGCGGGGCGGGCAGGGGCTCGGGGGCCAGGCCGGGCCTCATGCAGCTGCCGTTGAGCTCCTTGCTCTTGGCGTGCGGGGCGGCGTTGCCCAGGGACTGCAGCGAGCACGCTGAGCGCTGGTAGTCACCCTCCAGGTGCGTGGCGGCCTGGAAGGGGGGTTGAGGGGGACCGTCGTAGCCGAAGCCATTGCTGCCAGGGTACGAGGAGTAGCCTCCGAAGAGTGCGGCCGCAGCGTTGTCGTAGTAGGTGGCTTTCTGCATCGCTGGGCGAGGCC
This sequence comes from Delphinapterus leucas, assembly GCF_059928025.1. Lineage (NCBI taxonomy): Eukaryota > Metazoa > Chordata > Mammalia > Artiodactyla > Monodontidae > Delphinapterus > Delphinapterus leucas. Next base: position 47,551,523 of record NC_143147.1, on the reverse strand, counting down.
CGGGCGGTGGGTGGCAACTTGCAAGGGCCTGATACCCTCACGACCGGACATTGGCACCCCTGGGGTCACGTGGCTCGTCGGACCCCCCCCTCCCCTTTCTGCCCCCCTCCTCCCGGGGTCTGTTCGTAGCGGTTGACCTGCGGGGTGAGAGAAGAGACACAGGGGGAGAAGAGGACTGGGGCTCGAATCCATCTTAGGAACTGAAAAGGGAACTGACATCAATAGGGTTTTTCTACTCCCCACCCAGCATCTTCACAGCAGATACTGAGGCCACTTCCTTGACCTGAAATGGATTTTTCTTATTGCAACGCTTTAATTCTAAAAGAAAAAGCCTACCAGTTTTCATTTCCACTCAAAAAATAAGGACTCTCCTCCTTTGGGGACTGCCTAGATATAGAATCTTACTATTGCAAGGGACATTGCTTCTCTCCTGCCTGAACACTAGCCCCTGACCTCTCCTCTCCCCTCCTTCTACACCGCCCCCCCAATCTGGGATAGGTGTGGGGGGGGTTGCACACTCCAAAATAAAAGCATCATCAACACCGTCCTCTGAGCTGAGAGGCCTCCTGCCTTTGCCTCCATCTAGGTTCCTTTCATCCAGGGTCTAGCCTGGAGAAAAAACTGAGTATCTCTGAAAGAGGCAGGAGGGAGAAGCAAGTTGAGCAGGGAACCTTCTGGTGTGAGGGATACTCTCCTTCCCCTCCCACCTCACGAAGACTGCAGCCCGACCTAGAAACTTCCTGAAGATTTTTAACCTGCAGAGCCAGTGGCACTGAGCCTCCTCCATGGCCTTGCTGCAGGTACCAACACCTCCAGTCTAAGTCTTTTCTAGCCAAGTCTGGGACCCCACAGCCAGCAGCCCCCATGGGGCCCCCAAATGGAACAGGATTGTTTTCCTGGCGGGGCTGGTTGGTGCTGTGACCATTTGGCCCAGGTCTCCCCCAACCCTCTGTTTTTTTTTTCATCAGGCTTAATTTTTTCCCCACCCTTTTCTTGACAGTCTGTTTCCTTTGATTTTTCTAACGAAGAAAAGAAGAAAGAAATTGGATAACTGCTGGACTTCTACTGAGAGATGGGAAAGTGCTTTCTAAAACAGAAAATTTTTTCCCTAGGAAAAAAGAAAGTAAACAAAGCAACTTGAACAATATTATCCTCTGGGTTGGAAACTGGGTGCCCCTGTTTACTGAAGTTCTCTGAGGCCAAAAAAAAAAAAAGATTATTTTAATGCAGGCTTTTAAAAGTGTGCTGGAAAAATAAAGGTTCAAGCTGTCACAGGATTTTGTGTATTTCTTCTGAAACTTCTGACTGCATCCCCCCATCTATCTTACCAACCCCTCACCATCACTTTTCATAAAATCTTCAGACTGACCCTCTCTTCTGACATATGAGTTTGGACTACTTAAATCTCATTCAGCCCAGCTGGTCAACTCCAAAGAAAACTAAAAATAGGAAAATAAAACAAAAAGGAGTGCAGGTGAAGGAAATCCCTCCCACACATAAACCCCCTTCTTAATGACACAGGTTTATACTCAAAAGGGAGCCGGGTAGCCCTGAGTTCTGATTGGGTTCTGGGAAGAATTTGTTTCTGGGAAACACGCATGGGTCTGCAAAGCAGCAGGTCCTTCCAGGGAGGAGAACTGGAGTTCAATTGACCAGGCTGACCCAATCCCTTTATTATTATTACCATTAGCCTCTGATGATTTAACCAAAATTAGCTTCGGAGCAGCCCTGGCTGAAGGGGGAATTAATTAACAGGCATCAGTTGAGTTTGTTATTAATAGATAGGAGAATGAAATAAAACTGTTGGAGGGGGTTGGCTGGCTGGGCCCTGGCTTTATTTAGTCTAAATGATTGCTACAGCAGTAATGATGATGATAAAACAATAATTTGACTAGACGCCTGGGGCTGAAATTCCTGTCGCTCCCCCTGCAATAAACTCGCAAACCATCGCAGGACCGAGGCCAGGAGAGTGTGGGAAGCAAGAAGCCAGAGACGTGATAGGAAAGAATGGAGACTCCGCTGGCGGCGAGAAAGGGCCGGGAAGGTTTGCGGACCGAGTTAGCCCCTGGCTGCCGCCGCCGGGCTGTCTCGGCTGCTGCTGCCGCGGTGGCTGGCGATGAGCTATGTTGTCCCAAGGAGGCGAAGAGAAAGCGTTCAGGACACGGAAACGGTTAGCAGCGGCAGGTTCCAAGCACACCCGGCCGAGGGCCGAGCCCTAGGGCGGCAGCAAGTTTGGGCGCTGGAGGTAACCGAATTAAAAGGCATCTTAGCAACTCCGCACCGGGACTTTGCCAGGCCAGACGCGGCTGGAGGGCGCAGAGGCCTGGCTGATGGGACAGTGAGAAGAGGGAAAGGTGCCGAGGGGATCCGAGATCTGGGGATCCAGGAAAAGGGGGGGTGGGGAGCAGCTCTACCAAGCCAAACATGTCTATTTCCCTTGCCTCCATGTTGGAAAAATCCAGGCTCCATATGGCTTCTCGGGAGAAAGGGAGGGAGGGAAGGAGACGTGGCTCCCGGCTTCCCCCCAGGGTCTCGCTGAAGAAGGGCGGTGAGCCACCCCAAGAAACCCACCTTTCCAGGCACACCCCCGAAATCCTGGGAGAGTAACAATAGCTGGGAAGCCCTAGGAGAGGGGATAGGCCACCTTCCAGGACTTAAAAAAAAAAATAGAAGGAAGAAAAAAAAGAAGGAAGAAAAATAAAACAACAAAAAAGGAAAAGAGAAAAAGATTAGGCTCTTCTTAGCAGCGGGGCAAAAATTCAGCCCTGATCTGACTGCTTAAAGAAAAGAGAAGAGAAAAGGAGAGAAGCAGGAAGAGAGAGGGAGAGGGAGAGAGGGAGAGAGGGAGGGAGGGAGGGAGAGAGAGGGAGAGGGAGAGAGAGAGAGAGAGAGAGGGAGAGGGAGAGGGAGAGGGAGAGGGAGAGGGAGAGAGAGAGAGACAGAGAGAGAGAGAGAGAGAGAGAGAGAGAGAGAGAGAGAGAGTCGCTGCGTGGAAGGAAGCTTAAAGCTTGTGAACTCTTCTTGAACCGAGATTGGAGTCATATGGGCCATAAATCATTGAGACATACTCTCCGCCATTCACAAACTGATAGCCTATTTCAGTCCAGCTTACCTTAGCCACCGATGAGGGGAGAACAGGCAGACATAATATATATTCACATCGAGCCCCAGCGCGAGCGGCAGGCGAGAAATCTCCCCTCCTTGAAGGCAAAGGAAAAAAAGACCACTGTTTAAAGCGGCGTCGCCCCCCTCCCCAATAGCCACCCCGGCTGGGGAGCCTGAGGGGCAGACCGGCCGGAGGAGCCGCGCGGCGTCCGCTTCAATTCACTCGGCTTAGGAGCGGGGGTGCGCAGGAGGGAGGGGGTGGGGGAGCGGGGAAAAAAATAGAAGAAGACCAAAAGGTGCTCGGGCGGCTCAGCTCGCTGAGAATCCAGCTCCGGGCTCCGGCACGGCCAAGCCGCCACAGTGTGGTTGCCCTATAAGACTGGTACGCCCTACTCTCCGTAACAATGGCCTCTGCTTTTGCACAGGGAAAAAAACCACACAGACACACACACTCACACACTCACTCACACACACACAAGCTCACACACACCCCCACCTCTCCCCCTTTAGCAAGCTTAGATGCCTGATAAGGAAGGAAGGTGATGGTGGTGATGGGAGAGGGGGAACATTTTGAACCCCCCCTCAATTAAAAAAAGAAAAAGAGTGCGAAAGGAAAGGAGGTAGAGGTTTTGAGTTTTGTTTTTGTTTTTTAAGGACAGGTAAATTTTTAAATTCAGATTTTGGCGGGGGAGGAAGAGGAGCGCAAAGATAAGGCAAAGCCCGTGGAGTTCACAGCTCCCCCCAGCACCACTAGTAAACCCTTCCTCTAATTGGAGAAGTAGCTTGGGAGGCCCTGGGGGGGCGTTTCCTGGGTGCCCCTCTGCATTCATTCGCAGTGGGAACACTGGGACTTTTTTTTTTTTTTTAAGTAGTTTCACTCTTGCGGGACTGGTGGCTGCGTCTCTGGCCCTCTGGCTCTGTCTCCCTCCTTCCGAGTCTCCCATAGTCTCCCAGTCTCTGTTTCTTCTCTCCCCCACACCCTCTCTATTCCTCCTCTCTCCCGGCAAATCTCCTGGCCCAGTTTCCAACGTGTAGGGGGGGGTGGGAGCCAGACCTCTCTTTTCTTTTTAACAGACCCCCCCCAATCTGAGAGCAGACAACAAGCGCTGAGTGATTATTTTAAAAATCCAGACCGTCTTGTAGGGGGAGGGGGGTTGAGGAGAGGGTGACAAAAGGAGGACCTTGTGTTTAGCTTGAGTTCCAGACACGACTGCCAACAGAGAGGCTGTAAGAACTGCATGAAGAAGTTTCTGTTGAGATTCTCACCTCTGGATAGGCAGAAGGGGCTAAGAGGTGATAAGGGCATTTGTACTTCTAAGAAGATGAGAAGAACCAGCAAAATGGCTTAATTTTAAATGCACTGGCAGAAGAGATGGAGGAGAGTTATTTATATTATTATTATTCAGAACAAACCTGTTAATTTCTCTTAGCTCTACAAGATTTAGGACTCTTGGAACAGGTGAGGAAGACTACAAAAGCTCAACTTATCTTCGAGTGTGTTTTACAAGGGCAGGAAAAGGCGAGGAGGCCTGTAGGAGGAAGACAGGAGGCAAGAATGTAGGTGTCTGCAGATTTGGGGTGGGGGTGGGGAAGAGCCGTTCCTGGAGGAGGAAAAAGACAAAAAGAGCACCAGGACTTTTCCAAAAGCAGGAGTGTCTGCAACTCTGCCGAACTGCTGACTCGGGCTTAGAGGATAAAATAGAAGGCCGACAGTCTCTCTATTCTACAAAGGCAGCTTGGAAAACTTGTTCTCTTAACTTCTCCGTAGACAGAGCCAGCCACTACCTTGTGACATCCTGGTTAGAATCCTTGGCTTTTGCCTTCTCCCATCTGGATGCACCAGGAGAGAAGGGACTGGGAGAACAAAGGTGAGAGATGGTTTCCAGCTATTGTCTCCCCTCCAGGCGAGGGTGGCTGTGTCTGGCAAAGCTTCCCTCACACCCCATAGCTCCCCACTCACAGGCTTTTCTTTGGGCTGAGAAAGGGTCCTACTATCTACTCTCCTACTCTCATAGGGGGTGGTCCCTGGCTTCCTCCGGCCCCCACTTCTTTCAGGCCCACTAAATCAGGCTTCGTGGGCTGCAGCAGCCGGTTTCCTGGGGCCCTGCTGAATGGGGGTGGAGGGGGGGACCCATGGCCTCTCTACCCTCCAGCAAGGAACTGCATGAAGAGTCTCCCACTGTGATGTCCTGAGGATCCTGCCACCTGCCTAGAGAGTTGGTGGCTGAGGGAAGTGTGGTGGGGAGGTGAAGACGGAAGGTGGAAGCCATTTTCTGTATTTATTAGTAGTATCAAGGAAAGAAAATGCCCAAGCCAGACCCAGTTCTGGTGCTTAAGCCAGGACCCTCAGAGAAAGCAGTCAGGGCTACAAAGAATCTGTCCTGAGATCTCTGGACCCTGGTTAGAGACCTGCTGGATTGGACCTTATGTAGCTTTGGGCCTGGTGGGTCAGGGACTCGCCCATGGCGGCTTCTAGAGGCTTTTAGAGAACAGCACCTTTGGGTCTTTTCCTCCCCAAATTAAAAAGTCAAGAGTGTACCTCAGACCCTCCAACTCTCCTAGCTGTTTCTACCACTAGCTAGAGAAGGTCATTGTGAAATTAAGAGAAGAGGAGGACCTGTTCACTTGTGGGACTGCACAGCTTTGCCCCAAGGAATAAAGAGAGCCCAGGGGGCACACAACTAGCTGCGGGCCTGCAGGAGGATTGGCCTGAAGCTGAGCTGAGGGGAGAGGACTTTTCCAGAGACAGCAGTGGACCCTCCCCACTCGGAGCTTCAACTCATGTGGTCCCCTCTGGCTACACAAGGAGGTGGGGTGCAGTGGGGTAGGAGCAAAAAGGAGGGCTGGGAGCAAGAGAGCTAACCTGGAGAAGATTTTCAGAGCACACATACCCCCAAATGTGGTAGGAAATGGGGTAGGGGCTTCTTAAGGAATTCTGAGAGCAGAGCCCATTCGAAATGCTTGCGACGCAATTAGATCCCCGTTCGGTTTCTTTCCTGCCTTTTTAATCCCTTTCTCGGAGATTTCTGGCTGGCCAATTGCCCCTGTTTGGGGCTGGGAAGGTGGCGGGTGGATGGTAGAACTGGCAGCACCAGGACACCCATTTTGTTTGCGGTGTTGCTGCAGGCTAGGGACCTTCCAAACTTCAGGGGATAGGGCAGGGGCAGTAAGGAGCCTGGGCTGGGACCTTGGGGTGGGAAACACCAGAGGGGTCTGAGGGAAGACTTTGAGGTCTGGAAAAAGGAGGAGAGAGGGATTTATCACCCCTGACAGTGAAGTCGTGATTTAGGCACAGACTAGAGAGAGAAGAGGGAACGATCTCTTCCTGGATTCAAGGAAGGAAACTTGAGCACCTTACCATGTGTGAGAGACAGAGAGGGAGAGAAAATGAAAAAGAAAAATTGAGAGAAAGATTAAGACACAGATAACTTACTGTAATCTAATAAGGGCAGAAATTAACAATAAAGGCAAAAATCAGAGAAAATGTCCCCCTTCATAGACATTCTTTCCTCTCAGATTCAGTTTCCCCAGAGCTGGACCACTCGCTCCCGCACTCCCCTCCCCTATTCCTAATCTGTACCCAGTACCGGGGACGGGCCCTCAAAACCCCCTTGAGGGATCACTGGGCGCCCATCCTTCAAGGCCTTGGGGGATCATGTCTCTCCCCCAAAAAACCATCAAAGAGCAAACGAAAATTCTCCTCTCACTAAGGACAAACTGGCTGGCTCCCTTAAAATCGATTTCTGATATCAGCCTTTGGGATGACCAAGGATTCCCCCCTCCCCCAAGCCCCCAGCTCAGCGAGCCCCAAATTCGCCTGGCCCGCTGGGCTCCCTGAGAAGCCGGGACCTGGGAGTCGGGGAGGGGGTGGCGGCAAGGCTTTTAGCGATCTCTTTCTTTCTGGTCCTGTCTGGGTTCCCGGTCCCACACTCTTCCAGCTTCACTGCCCAACTTTGTGGCCGCGGCAGAGTTGTGAAAAGTTCACACACACACACCCGAATCTCCACCGCTTTTAAATATTAATAAAGATTTCCAAGCTGGGTGTTGTAAAATGGGAATTGCTACTGCAAATCGCTCTTGGTATTTGGATCCCCAACTCCCACCTCTCTAAGATGCCCGAGCGGGAGGGAACAAAGGGGATGAGGAAACGAGAAGATTCCGCGCCTGGGCGGAGGCCCGTGTAGACCCGGCTCAGTAGAAGCTGAGATTGAAAGAAGAAAACGGCCGCTAAGATTGGAGAAGAAAAATCCGAGCTGCACTCTCCCCTCACACCAGGCGTGGGAGCGCAAAAAGGAGGCAGGACAAAACAGGGCAGCCACGAGGGTTTGCAAAGTCTGCTCGGTGACCAAGGAGGCCGCGCCAGGGGCTGATGGTGCTTAAGACCAAGTCGGGAGTTGGGAGCTGGCGGCGCCTGGATGGGAATGAGCCCGACTGAATTGGGGGTCCCGCCTCATCTAGAAGCTCTGTCCTGCCCTGGCAAACCCCACCCTGGGCGGATGTCGAGACAAAGGTGGGCAGAGTGGAGAAGGCAAGAAGGAGAGGGGAGAATCTTGGACAGCTTGGGGAGGGGTAGGAGTGGGGGTGGGGGTGGGGTTTGCTGGGGAAGGAACAGAGAAGCAGACAAGAGAGGAACAGGACGCAGCCCGCTGCAAGGGACTGCGCAGGTCTCTCCTGACAGATTGGATGTCTCTCCCAGTGACCTCTGTTTAGCAGACAATAACTCACCGGATTAATGACCAATCAGGAGAAGGCCTTCCGAATTGCCTCCGAATATAAAAAGTCAGAATGGGATAGGGCCAGAATCTGGGCCTGCCGGCCCTTTTGGTTTTTTCTTTCTCTCTCTCTCAAATAGGGTTTGGGGTGAGGCTCTAAGAAATGGATTATCTGGCCAGAGACTCTGATCCCCAGAACCCCAAAGATGAATTTGTTTCTTATCTCTTCCAACTTTCTCCACCAGAATTCATATCCTTGACCGCACTTCCCAAGGCAACCTGGAAGCCTCTCCTCCTCTGCTGGCCTCCTCATATCCCTGATCCTACAAGAAATCTCCCTTCTCACAACCATGCAACTTCTGAGAAGCCCCCATCTCTTTTGAATCTTATTTTATTTTTTCCCAGTTAGGAGAAGAGATGGAAAATAAGAGCAAGAATAGGACAGGGGTCATCCACCTTGCAGGCTTTCTGTCCTGGCTGCCCTGGGAGGAGACCTGGTATAGTGCTGTGGTAGCCTGCGTGTGTCCTCTCCCAAGAAGAGGGGACCCAAAGGCCCAGGGGTCAGGATCAGGCTGGAAGTAGTGGTGGTGGTGGCCTGCTGTCATAGAATCTAAATTCTGAAACCACAAATCAGTCCCTGGGCTATACTGCCAACAACTCCAGCCTCAGCTCCCATGCCTGGAGGGGAAAGTGCCTTGCTCTGAGAGGCTGAGCCCCTCCTTCCTTAGCACCCCCTCCAAATGCCAATCCTGGCCCAACCCACCCAGCTAGCCCCTCCCACTGCCTTCCATCTCCATTGCTCTAGGCCTGGGCTTCTCCTCTGCTGAGAATAAGGACATCTTCAGGAGGAGGAATGGTCCAGATTCCAGTGGATTTCTTAGAGCCAGTCTGAGTAACCATGCACTGCTCTGGGCATATGCAAACTCCCTGTATATTGCAAATATGCATGCAGTGACCTATACTCAGATGCCCACAGAACTCCAGGACACAAAAGGGAGCTGCTCCCAAGCACTAGAGAGTTACTCAAGGTCAGAACTGGAAAGAACTCAGGGAGTGTCCTGTCCAACCCTGCCATTGTCAACGATAGAGAAACTGAGGTCCAGAGCCAGGAAATGGTTTGTCTAAAGTCATACTTGGGATAGGCTTGGAAGTCAGGAGGCTTGGATTCTAGGTGGTCCAGATTGGCTATGTGCTCTGAAGCAGAGAATTCATTGGGCCTCACTTGTCCCCTTCTGTAAAGCCAGATCCTGTGTGGAGGGGAGGGCTTGGGCTAAATGATCTTCCAAGGTCCCTTTTTTGGGCTGACAGTTTGTGGTTCTTTGTGTACTGATGTAAAAGTGAGTGACAATAAGCAGTAATAAACTAAGTTCAGACAATAATGGGCACCATCTTGGCCAAAGGCAGACTATTTCCTCTCAGGAGTTCAATGCTTACACCCTCGCAACTGGGTACCAGCCACACTCCTGGTCCTCCTTGTCCCCTCAGAGGCTGGTGCACTGGTTTTTACTGCTCTTCTGTGTCAGGGATGGGTTATTCTTCAAATCAAAAGTGCTATTTTTGGATACAGCAACCTGAGCAGTAAATAATTAATTTGTGTAATTAGAAGAGGAAGGCTTAAACCTGACAATTTTTAACCAGGAATCAATGCACCCATTGTACCAGCCTGGCCTTCTCACCCGACCAACCCCCAACACTGCCCACACACCTACCAGCTTCCCCAACTGCCTCCCTCAACTGGGAGACCAGCATTCCCAAGACTGCCAGCAGGGTTCATGGAATCAGACTCTGCTCCTTCCCCAACAAAGTTCCATTCTCTGCCTTCTCCCCTATAGAAATTGGTCTGCCTGCAGCTGCCCCTCACAGCTTGCTTTCCCGACCCCCTAAAGCTGTGCTGGGCTCCAGGTCCAGGCTCTCTGCTCTTGGGACACATGTAATCTACCTCCCCTGCTCAAGATGCCCCAACAATTCAGGGAGTTTGCATTTCAAGAAACTCCCATTAATATCAATTTACTTCACTGAAACCTCGGGTTCTTCATCAAGTTGATGATTTATGATAAAATCAATTAAATTACAGCCACTTAGGGCCCAGCCGCTTCCTCTCAGATTTCATTGGTGCGGGGCCCAAGTGTCTGGTGGAAAAATGCAAGTTTAGCTGGAGGCGAGGAAAGATAATTCTGCGGCTGAGAAAATTTAATGCAAAACAATTTCCAGGGAAAGCCGGCGTCTGGACAGAAATGCAAGAGCCACCAGTTGGCCTGCGGAAATAACTATCTGGGGGTCAAAATATTTTTCTCCCCACCTCCATCATCCTGCATGGCTCCTTTGCTCTGTTCCCCTTTGTGCTCACCCGTCCCCTCCCAAACAGAGACTTTGGGGGAGTTTGAGCAGTACTGGTGGAACCCAAGCCAGCCTCAAACCAACATCCCCTACCACTGCAGGCCTTTTTCTCCCCTCCCCTCCTCCCCCTCCCCTCCTCCCCCTCCCCCTCCCCTCCTCCCCCTCCCCTCCCCTCCTCCCCCTCCCCTCCCCTCCTCCCCCTCCCCCTCCCCTCCTCCCCCTCCCCTCCCCTCCTCCCCCTCCCCTCCCCCTCCCCTCCCCTCCCCTCCCCTCCCCTCCCCCTCCCTCCCCTCCCCTCCCTCCCCTCCCCTCCCCTCCCTCCCCTCCCCTCCCCTCCTCCCCTCCCCCTTCTCTCTCCTCCCTCCCCCCTCCTCCCTCCCCTCCCCTTCCTCTCCCCCTCCTCTCCCCCTCCCCCTCCTCTCCTCCCCCTCCCCCTCCTCTCCTCCCCCTCCTCTCCTCCCCCTCCTCTCCTCCCCCTCCTCCCCCCTCTCCCCCTCCTCCCCCCTCTCCCCCTCCTCCCCTCTCCCCTCCCCCTCCCCTCCCCTCCCTCCCTCCCCTCCCCTCCTCCCTCCCCTCCCCTCCTCCCTCCCCTCCCCTCCTCCCCTTCTCCTCCTCCTCCTCCCCACCCAGCTGTGCTCACTAATTCCTCAGTCTCCCATGGCAAAGTTAAACGTTCAAAGTGAGTATCAGGCAGCGTGGGCAGATGGCACACAGGGGCCAGGGACCAGGCCGGGTGGGCGCTGTTGCGCGTGGCTGTGGGAGGAAAGAAAGCACAGGCTGAAGGAGCACTACTCCATGGCGAGGGCACAAGGCGGCAAAGTGTATCCAGAGCTACCCCTTGCCAGGGTACCAAGACCTGAGAACACCGAGTCCCCCCTCGGGCTCCCTGTGTGCTCACTTGTAAAGCGATGCTGTACCCAACAAACCCCAACCCGAACACAATGTGCACTCACACAATACACAAAACACATCTACGTGTGTGTGCTTTCACACTCTCCTTATACCTCACATTCTGTCCCGGCAAAGGGACAGTTCCCACCATCTCCCCACATCTGGGAAAATAAATCCCAGCGAATCAACCTGGCATTGCCTTCCACTCCAAGGAGAGAGGCTTCTCCCGCCTCTGCTCTCTTTGGTTTTTGGTTTCCAGAGCAGGCAGGGAGTAAACACATCTTCTCTGAAGCCATAAATCACCCCCTCTCCTACCTTCTCAGTTTAACACCCGGCCTCAGCGCAACCCCTTGTAGTTTCAGCTTCAAATAACCCGCGAGGTGCTATTAGGTTCTGGCCATAGGTGGCGACTGGACTGCGGGAGCAGGGCCCAGCCAGCCCCCACCCCAGCAGATACCCCTCACATTTGCTGCACAGCCCCAAGCTCCCAACTCCAGCGGAAAACCAACCGTCTGCAGCCCTTCCTTAGCGAGAGCGCTCCCCAGGCCCTAACCGGGTCCTGTCCACACCCCACATTCCTCCACACCTCCCCGCACCCTCCGCCCGCACCGCCTCTTTAACTCGCCCCCATCTCTGTCTTCCAATGTTGCGATCCTCCTCCTTCCCGACCCGGGGGCGGGGGTTTCAGGCAACCCCCCGCTCTCCACCCGGAGCCCGGCCCGGCGCCCGCTCGGCACCGACACCTACCTGTGCGGCTCCGCTAGGGCGCGGGCAGCGGCGGGGGTCCGGCCGGGCCCGGATCCCGGGGCGCCAGCGGGGGCTGGGCGGCCGGCCGCATCTCAGTCCCACCGGCCGGCGCGGGGAGAGGCCCGGAAGCGCGCCCCCAGTCCGCCGCCGCCGCCGCCGCCGCCGCTTTGTTCGGCCCTCGAAGCGGCGCGCGGCCGGCCCGCGTGGGGCTGCGGGAGGCGGGCGGGCCCGGCGCGGAGCTGGGTCGCGGTTTCGCTGCGCGAGCGGGCCGAGCGGCCGGGCGGGAGGAGCCGCGTCTGCCGGGGGCACCGCGAGGCGAGGCGCGGGGAGCCGGGGGCGCCATGGCGGAAGGCGGGCGCGCAGCGGCTCTTCAATGTCACCGGCGAAATGGGTTCCATATGTCCGGCTCGGCGGAGGAGGGAGGGGAAGGGAGAGCGTTGTGGGCAGGACGGGACAGGAGGATGGGGGGCGCGATGGAGGGAGCCCAGCGGCGGCCAGGGGGTGATGGGAGGATTGGAGAGGCGAGAAAGGTTTGCGTTTTCCATTTTCCCTGGAGTTGTCTAAAGCTGCTTAGGCTGGTGGGAACTTTCTCTTTTCTTTCCAGAAAGATCGGGGAGGGAGGAGATAAGCGAGGGTAGCATCCGTTTGTTCAGACGGGGGTGGGGGTGGGGTTCAAGGGAGGAGATGCGGATTGGAGGTGAAAGGGAAAGTTCTCAGGCTGCTGGAAGATCAACTTCTTCTCCCTGTCCCCGAAGAGGGAAAGAAGAGACCAAATCCAGGAGCGGCAGAGAGGCCAAGGAAGGATTCCCTGGGTCTGGGTGTGAGAGACCGACACCACCCACCAGCCCACCCACCCAACCCCACCCCACCCCAGGGATTCAGTTTTGGGAGATTCCAACCTTTAAGTTACTGAAGATGGTGGTGGAAGAGGAGTTTGAAGTGCCCAAGACATCTTGGCCATTCCAGACACTTCAGTTCCTGCCCCAGCTGCCTCACACCTGATTTAGCACCCCCAGGGCCTCGTCTAGTCCCCTTGTTTCTGGGATGGCCTCGGCTTTGGGCAGCTGCTGGTAAGAAAGCACAGAGTCTGGAGGAACTTCCAGACCCTACAGCCCTCTCCTCAGTCTGTGCCCGCCCGCCCCCGCCTCCAAGGGGATGGGTCTTTCTCTGCATTTCTGTCTCTGTTTTTCTCTCTTCTCTTCTCTTTTCCCTTCCTTTCCTTTCCTTTCCCTTTCTCTCTCTCTCTCTCTCTCTGCCTTTTCTAACCTTCTCTGTGGTCTCTGTCCCTTTCTCACAGTCCCTTTGTCTTCTCACACTCTGCTTCTTTGTCTTAAGTGAATTTGAATTGTGCCTTGCTAAGGACTTAGGAGTGTCTCCGGAAGTCACTCCTGGCCTCACTTATTAGGCTGCCCTTCTGGGCAGTGTGGAGCCCTTGGCCTCAGAACCCTGTCTGGCGGGGGTGGGGAACCCATCCTTCTGCCGTGGAGACATCTTCTTCTACAAAGAAGGGGGCAAAGTGAGTGGTTTCCTTTCCACCTCCCTTCTCACTTAACTCTGGTTTTGTGAGTGTGTTTGCATACCCATCCAAGTTGTGGGATGTCTTCTGCCAGGACAGCCTCCCTGCCCCTCTGAGTGGCCTTTGTCTCCATTCTCTCTGTCATCCTTTCCTTGGCCTCTGCCTTGACTTCCCACCTCAGAAAGGGATCCTGCTGCTTGCTCTCTCTCTGGGCCCTCTCTTTTTACTTCAACCTCTCTCTCCTCATCTTTCTATCTAACTCCTGTGCTCATTAAAGCATTAGCAGCCCAGTTTCTTAAAGGCACAGGGATAAACACTATAATTATATACAGAAAGTGGACACCAGCAGCGTCTGGGGAGAAGACAGAGTCAGCGGCTTTCCTAAAGCCCCTTTCATCAAATACATTCTATCCCATCTCCTGCACAGCAAAAAAGCAAATGGGGTGCGTGTGTGTGCAGAACTGGTAAGAAGCAGGGTGATTGTAGCTAAATGAACCAAATGCATATATTAAAAAAAAAACTTGCTGATTTGAAGGGTAGGCCTATATGCCTGGATGGAGGGCATCAGGCCTCACATAGGGAAATTTAGCAAGGGGCCAGCGATTGACTAAAAGATAATGGTGGAGAGGGACGGTCTCTCTGCTTTTGTCTCCTGGGCAGAGTCTGAGTGTGAGTTGAGGAAAGGGAAGAGGAGGGGGTATCCCAAGGGCCAGAAGAGACAAAGACCTGACCGGGCTGAGAGAATGGAGAGGAAAAGCGGGGAGACCAGGCCTCCACGTCACAGGCAGAGGCAGCAGAAGGAGGGGAGACGGAGAAGGGGGGAGGAGTTGGAATCACAGGGGCCGGGGCCTGTGAGATTGGCTCCCAGTTCTCCCCACTGGCTCCGGCCTGTCCCAAGGAGCACATCCTTCAGCCTTCTCCTGCTATTCCCCATCCTCCAAAACAGGTTGAATTCAGAAGCTACTACCACCCACCATTCCACCCTTCATGTCCCTTTTCCTCTCCAGTGAAGAGTTAATCCTTTCCCCCTCTCTCCGGCATTCTAAGACTTTGGCCTAAATTCTGGAGCACTGGATTGGGGGTGAACTCACCCTCTCCACATTTACCCCCCTTCACTTTCCAGGTGAGGGAGAAGGAAATCCTTGCTTCGCACACTGAGTGTGTGTGGTATTCTTCAACACCCAAGGATGGGGGGCCTGAAGGGTATGGAGCCCGCTATCCCTCAGGTCTCTCTGCTGCCTCCTCTGACCCTTCCCACCTGCCCCGTGAGCTCCAGCCCTGTCAAAGCTGCCCCTGAATCCAGACTCTCCCCAGGCCCTTTTAGCGAGGCCAGGTAATGTCCCCACCCATCCCAGCCTAGGGTCTTGGACTTTTCCTTCTCTTTCTCCCTAAACCCTTTTCAACCCAGACTCCCAAATTAGGAGGCCTCACCTACCACCCACCCTAAAAGCTGCCTGTTAACAAGAAGAGGGCTCAGCGCCCACTTGGAGCAGAGCGTGGGAGTGAGCTCCTGGATGCCAGCACTGGGGCCTAAGCCACCACTCCAGGACACAGCTGATGCCGTGAATAATTAACACCTGGGCGCGGCATCACTAATTTTCCTGCTCAAAGGTTTACACCAGCAGGCAGAGTTAAGTATCACAGATAATAGTGGCTATAAAGTCAGTTGGCCAGGCTCCAAGCAGGGAAGGAGAAGCTAGCAGCCCCGACTGAACTTGGCAAAGGCTCTGTCCCTCATCCATAACAACTTTGGGGCGCAGCGCATAATATCCCCAAAAGCCGCCTCTGGCTTTGCTCTCTACCAGCAGACCCTTCCCTACTGGGGAGGTACTGAGACCTCCCTATGAAATCAGAGGGGAAAGTTACCAGCTCTCCCCCTCCCAATCTGTACCCCATTTGCTCCCTTTTTGGTTGGAGGTTTAGTGAGAGGAACACACCCCATGTCCTGAAACACTCTCCAACTTTCTGAGACCACCTGATTCCTGGAACATTTCTTTTCTAGAACAACTTAGAGAACTTCTCCCTCCTTCAGCCCCAGACACACATAGTCCCTCACTGCTGAGGAAACTTTCTTTGTTTCAGGAGGTCGAAGGAAGGCTACCAGGGTGTGAATTCACTTCCTTGTTTTGTTAGACAGGAGGGTGGGAAGCCAGAGCTTTCAGCTTCCCTCCCTGCCCTTCAGCCTCTGCCTCCATTATCTCCCCCAGTTTGGGTAGCTCCTTCCCCACCCTCAGCTCCCTGTCATATATTCAATACATCAGTCCTACGGGTTAAGCTTTAATACTATAACTGAATCCCTCCAGCCCCCTCCAGTTGCAAAGGATCTACTTGGTCCCCCTCGACTACAAAAATCTTTGCCTTCAACTTCAGTAATTTTTTCCCCTGCCTCCACCTCTCTTGCCCCCAGGTTCCTTCTGCCTTCAGAGTTGGGTTCTTTACCCCCAGCCGGCGTCAGAGCAACCAGACTCCTGGAGGGGAACCGCTGAAAAATGAAGCTCTGTCTGCTGCTGCAGGAATGTTGGCTCTATCAGGCTCACAAACATAATTTTTATATTAGATCGTGGTCTTTGACTGGGTTTATATGCCAATGAGGCATTTCTGGTTTACCAAATTTATACAGATCTCACCTTAACTGATAATCACAGATACTGCAATTTAAGACCTCCAGCTATAGAGCTTTCATATTAACTGCTGATATATTACTGAAAATCGTCTGAAGTAACCAACTTCTGGGAACAGAGCAGAGAGAGAGGAAGTGCCTCCGAGAGTGACTCTTTCCCGGCCACAGAAATAGCTCAGCTTCCACATCATTTTCTGTGAGAAATGATTTATCGAAGACATGGCCATAAACAACACAACTCACTCACAAACACACGCAGATGCGCGCGCGCACACGCGCACACACACACACACACACACACACAATGGCTGGCATGCCGGCCGAGAAGCTGACACCCATATTGCTATAAATCAAGAAAAAGGTTGGAGGAGAGGGAGAGGGAGAGAGATAGAGAAGAGGAATATTCCTAAAATCTCTATGCAATGCCTCAATGGGTATAAACACACAGAGGACCATGTGAAGAGAAATGGCAGGAAATGAAGATGGCTATTTGTCACATTTTACGACAATAACATTAATAACAAACAATAAATTTACATGGATATATAAGACGCGGTAGGTAGTGAGAAATCCCTTCTACTTACAATACCCCAGCCCGCGGTGTGGCTCCGGCTGCGGGGCTGTTTTATTGCTGCCTCCCTCTCTTTTTCTCTCTCTCCCTCTCTCTCCCCCTCTCTTTTTTTTCTCGGGGTACAGGCTTGTTTTTCAAAGGACAGTTGAATTGCACGTCAGAAACAGGGAGACCGAGCCTGCGATTTTCCTGACGAATACATATCTATTCTGCAACCTCGGCATTAATTATTTAATGAATCACGTGACCAGGAGGGGGAAGGGGGTCTTTCGATTTCAGGCTCAAAGGACCACTATGACCTTCCCCTTCAGGAGGAGAAATTTTCCTGCAAAATAGGTTCCCCCCAACCCACAAATGGAATAGTAGCTAGTTCTCTCTCCCACATTCACATCTGTATCTGCTGTATCTACAGTCCCTAACCAGCCCCCCCCCAGAACACACACTTACCCACAGCCCACCTCTCCTCTCTCCCTTCTCCTCCTGCTCTGCTTAGTTCGTGGAGGTGCAGAAATAGTCTTCAGGGGCTTCTGGGGGGTGGGGTGGGGTGGGCGCAGAGTCCTTCTCCAAGCCCCTGCATTTCTCAGCAACCAGTTCCTCTCTCTGCATCCCCCAACTCTATTCTCTCCCCCACTCCTAGGGTATTTTAGTGGGACCCACTCCCCCTCTTCCTTAAATAACCAACAAAATTTCTAAAGAGACCAGCTTCAAAAGAAGCATTTCATAAGTCCAGATTGTATATGTATAAAGAATGGGGCTTCTGGCTTTAATTCTCTTTTTAAAAAGATCTTTTGTGGTACCTTTTGAAAGGGCAGAAAAGGGACAGGGTGAAGAGATGACTCGGGAGCTTCCAGAGTTGAGAGTAACCACAAGGGGGACTTGTTTTCGTTGTGTTGTTACTATTATAGGGAACCAAATTCTACTGACTGACTGAGAATACGCTCTAGAGACAAAAGACCTGGACTAAGTTTCCTACACAAAAGAAGTGGACACTCAGTCTCTCTGTACCTATGTCACATCCTGTCTCACCCTTCCCCACCCCCCAACACACCAGTGAAGACAGCTGGAGATTTGAACTGGAGGGGAGGAGAGGGAAAGGGAAGCAAGAGGCTTTGAAGTTGGCCTGACAGCCCTGTCCCCATTTCCCAGGTGTTAGTACCCCTTGCTTCCAAGCAGCAGACAATGGAGACAGATCAATAGGAAAAAGATGAGGGGATTGCATATTAAAGTGTTAAACACTGGTGATGATAGGAGAAATCCAGTCCCTTGGCCTAGAGAGAGAAATGTACCGCAGACTTCTTCATCTCAGATATGAACAAAACAAAACAAAACAAAACATGCCCCCAAACCTTCACATACAGCTTGGCGCCAGAAGAAGCAGACCAGTTACGACCAGAATCCCAGAACCGGAGTATTTGGCCACGGTGCGGGATGGGGTTGCAAAGGGAAGCAGGGAAGACATTCCTGAAGGACCCCCTTGCTCACACTCCCAGCCTTATCTTCAGCAGCTCTGGGGCAGCGGCAGCGGTTGGTGGACTGGGAAGAACAGACGTGCTTTGGGGAGGGGGGGGCATGGGGCCCAGGGGCCGTCAGCGGTTTGTTTGGAGGGGTCTGAACCAAAAGCGACTGGATGGGGAGAAGGTTGAGGACCCAGGTGCCCTAACCACCCCCGAAGAAACCGCCACCCCCGGGTGGTGTCCGGTCCAGCGGTAGCGGCAGCGCAGCCCCTGCCTCGGGCACTGGGCCGGCCTGGTCCCTTCAGAATCCCTCTCCCAGCCCTCGGGTGGGGGCGCCGGCGGGCCTGGGCTCTGTAGGGGGGTGGTCGGCTTTGATTGTGCAGATACAAAACCCAGGCTGGTATTGAATTCAGCCCCGCGCCCGGCTCCCATGAGGGCAACTCCCTGCATGGTCCTGGCCAGAAATCCATTAAAACTGGTCCCCCAAAGGAAAGCAGTCCACTAAAGTCTAAAAGAAAAATACTAGGGCGTGGGGAGTGAGGGGGTGGGGGAGAGAAAAGAGGAGAGAGAATATGCTGGAGCATGGGAAGACAGCAATCTCTGAAACGGAGAAATTATTTTTAAGGACGAGCAAAAGAAAAGCCGGTGACACGAAGGCACGCCGGGCAGGTTCTATTAAAATGCCCACACTCTTCGGATCCTGGGAATGTCCATGTTCAAATAAACAAGCGCCCGGGCGTGAGCAGAGTGCTTTCTTGCTGCCGATAAAGCGAACGTTTATACTGTGAGAAAGGCGAGATTGATTTACGAATCTGAACGCGCCTGTTTTATGGCCGATCACAAATCCGTCAGCGCTCAACTCACGCTGGGAAACTTCCCAACTCCGCTTTCCAACCAGACCCCCCCTCCCGGGCCGCCGCTTCCCAGGGAGACCCACCACGGGCGCTAGGGCTGCCCCGGCGGCGACAGGCTCTGGCAGGACCCGGCAGCCCTACTCTGCCCAGACCGGTGCAAGTAGGAGCGAGGGTGGTGAGGGCCCAGGAACTGGAGGAAGAGAGGTCCAAAGATTCGGAGGATAGAGGTGGCCGCTAGAATTGTAGAAGGTGAGCCCAAGGGGCTGGGGAGCATGCCCGCAGCACTCAGCTCTGCAGAGGTTGGGGTCTGGGAGTGAGGGAGGGGGAAGGTCCCTCAGTTCCCACCTGTGGGGCTCAAAGGAACCCCAACCTTCTCTTCCCATTGTTTTCCTCCTCTTTCCCTTTGGTGGACCTCTAATCCTCACATTGCAGAAAGCAGGTTGTAAAGACTCAGGTGACTAGATCTTTATCACCTGAGCCTATAGAGGGCTCACAACTGGTTATCTGCCCTTATGAGTTATGGGTGTACATCGCCCCAAATATTTTCATCCCAGGAGCAGTCCAGCTTGCCTTTCTGCTCGCTCTCTTTTCTTACCAAGGCCTCCAGCTCCTGCATTTATTAAACCTCCCAGGGACAAAGGAGAGGATACCAACCAACACCAGTTATTTCTTGCCTGAGACAGTCCCCAAGACATAGGAGACAATTTACAAAACGCAAACCAACACCCCACATACATCCCAGCAAGTTTCTTTCTCTCCTAGTCTTAACTCAAGGGAACACTTCCTTCTTCCCAGCTGGAGTCTGTCTGTGTGTCTATCTGTCTCTATCCCCTCCTAAGAGGATGGCTGCTGGTGTAGATTTTTAAGATACAGCAAGTAGAATATAGATTTGAAAAGGCTCTGTGTTCAGTGTTCACTTCTTAGCAAATCCTCCATACATCTCTCGAAAGTTGCTGGAAACTTTGGTTAACATGGCACAGCTGTCCCTGGCAATGGTCAGAACAGCCTGCACTGACCCTTCTCCCATCTCTCTTGCTCCTCTGGTGGGGAGGTACCCCGTGGGCTCTGTGAGTAGCTGGGGTGGGATTGGGGAGTGGGGAAGGGGTGAGAGTGATTATAGAAATAGCTTCCTAAACAAAGGGACTTCAGAAAATGGGTTAAGATTTTGTGGATTTGGATAACAGACCTCGAGAGACAGTAACCACAATGGGGGCCCTGTGTCTCCTTAGGACCCAGGGGTTTGTCCCCCTAGCCCTCTGAAGCCCTTGGACCGCTCATATCTGCTTCCCTTTGTCTTTCTTCCCTCAGCTCCCTCCAACAAAACAGGAAAGAAGGAGGGATGAACTGGACATGGATGGCAGGGTGAGTCTGCCTGAGGGAAGGAGCTCTGCACAGAGAGAGACCAGCACCCTACTTCCCTCCCCCACACGAGCTAAAAAATTTTTTTGTTCCTTTTTTCCCCAATGGACAGTAACAGAAAAACAATCCAGAAATTTCAAGATAGCAAAGAAGGGGTTGGGGGGGGCTGGTGGGGGGTGGAGAAGATGGGACATACAACAGCCCAAGGACCCCTCCCTGCGGAGGTGTGACTTTCCCTTCTGGGCAGGAGGCAAGAGCCAACACAATGTCCAGTCTCAGAGAGGTCAAGGGGCTTCCGAGGTCATTTTGTGGTTCTAATACTGAGCTAATCGCCTAGAAAACGTGGCCTCTCCATGAACTCTCTCTCCTGCCAGCCTCCTACTTCCAAAGCCTCAGTGAGCCCCAGGGAAAAAAGGCCAGCACATTCTGGTCTGAGGCAGAGCCCACTGGCTCCCTCACCTTCAGAAGCAGGGCCCCAGAGGGGAGAACAGAGACCCCAGACCAAGAGAGCAAAAGGAAAGCAAACTAAACTCTGAGCCTCCAGGAAAAAGGAAGGGAGCAAAGTGGAAGAAGAGGAAGATTCCGGCATCAACGAACCTTGCCTGTGAACAGAACAGTTTCCTGCTCCAGAGAGTTGCAAATATTTGTCTAGAATCCCAACCTAGACACAAAAAGAAAAACTGAAGACATTCACCTATACCCCGCTCTGAGGTTGGGGCATTCCATTTTTCCAGGAGGTGGCAGTGACAACTGCTCACTGGTAAACAGACCTGTAGGACACCAGCCCCCAGTGTAGACAAGCAGAGTCACGGAACCCATGGGCCACATGTGCACCTCACCTCGCTACACACACACACACACACACACACACACACACACACACACACACACACACACACACACACACATGCTGGGGCTCCCAAGGCCCTCCTGCATTTTCTAAAACCAGAAAGCGCTTCTGAGCTGCCTCATAAACAACATTTTCTGGGTTTTTTCTGGTGCCTAACACCTCAGTCCCAATCAATTCAAACACTCTCCAGGTGTCAGTCCCTGACCCAAGCATCTGTCATCATAAAAGGCATCAAATCTGACCAACCGTCCACCATAAAAACCCCGCAAAGATAGTTGAAAAAGAAAAAGGAGGCGAGAGAGTGTTTCTTCTTTCCCTAGTAAAAAGAGCTCATAAAACGATTAAAAAAAAAAAAAAGCCAGCCCAGGCGGGGGCTTTGTTACCTTTGAGCCTCTCGCCTCCTCTCGCCTGAACTCCGCGGATCCCATTCATGACGAACGGCTTCTTCCAAACTGAGAGAAAAAAGTTTTCAGCTTTATGGTTCCAAATTTTTTCCCCCTTGCAGATCCGGGAGTGGCGGCTAACACTTTTTTCCCCCAACAGCCGGTCTGCGGAGATTTGCTGTTGAATAATAACAAAGGAGAGAGGATACGTATTTAAAGAAGTGATTAATGGTTTTCTGTATAATTCTCACATTTTTCTTAGCTCTTGTCTACACAGAATGGCTGTGAACTTTAAGCTCCATAGAAATCTTCTTTATTCTATTCATACCTTCCTAAGAGCAGCTTTGATTTGGTTCTATAGAGACATGGGGGGGGCATATGCTTTTTAAGAACTATTTTCCCCTCTAGAAGGGAAGGGCCGCCGCACCCCTTGGCAGCTAAACATCACACCGCGATTCCACCGAAAACAAAGCTCGCCACTCTCAACCTCCAGGTCCGGGCGATTTGCTACGAGTCTCCCCGCAGCATTGAAACGAGCCGTTCAAACGCCCCTTCCTGCGCGGTGGACCTCGGCCCAGTCTCTCCCGGGCCCTACCCAGCCTCAGACGCCTGAAAGCTGCACACCGGAAGAATGCAAAAGAAATAACAGTAAAACGCGCTGGTGGAATTGGTTATTTTTATTTTCTGAAGGGAGATGGGACCGAAAAATGACTTTTAAATGCATCTGCTCTCCCAAGCCCTGAGCTTGTGGGAGGCGAGATGGCTGTACCCGGAGCCGCCACCGGACCACAGCCCCGAGGCCGGAGCCCCCAGACCTTAGAACTTCTCTTGGGCTCAGCCCCAAAGCGGCCCAAGCCTGACAGCGCTTCTGAGGGTCACCTGCACCCCTCCCTTCCCCCACTCCATTCTAGGGGTGACTGGGACCTCAGAGACAGAAAGCTATTTGGTCCCCAGTCATACTTTCGATACTTTCTATGAGAAAGAAAATGAAAATTAATACAGGAGCAGGGCTTCACAAAAGAGGCCATTTGTCTTCTTGATTATCTATTTGCTTGTCAGAGTTTGAGCTATGGCACCGGCTAGCTCCTTTGTAATATAAAAATACTCTGAAAACCTGAAAACACCCAGAAACATCTGTGCAAAAAATTAGACTCATTAAAGCCTTAAACACCTCAGAGGAAAACGATACCTTCTTACGCATGGAGGAAAGAGCCAGCCGCTCAGAATCCTCTCTCGGAACTTTAATAAGCAAAGAGCCGTCTGTCTAGAAGGAGACAGCTTTAACCGCATTTTATTTGCTTATGACAAATAAATCACTATTTGAAAGCCTTTGTCATACTTAAGCCTCTTGTGTTCTACAATGAAACATTTTCCCCCCATTAGGGATTGGAGTCAGCCCTCCCAGTCCTTTCAATCCATTTTTGGACTAGAGGGGAAAAATTAAAAGCCCCAAACAAAACACACCCACCCCAAAAGGAAAACAAACCAGCCACCACAATTTGGAGTCCTCTGAGATACAAATTCCCATCGGATCCTTTGAAAAAATTCCTCAACCACATAAATGTGCAGTCGAATGGACTGGGGTGCCTAAAATATACTCTGGGAGGCATTTATCTGCATCTTTACATCAAGGTTTCAACAAAAACACGCCGTGCTGGTCACAAGAAACCAAACATTTATTTCTATTGTCACTCTGTACAGGACACACATTTTCACGCCAACAAAGGGTTCTAGACTCAGGCAGCCCCAGAACTAAGAAGGGTCCTGGTTTGGAATGTCAGAAAGAGCATAGGAGAGAGGACGCACGTGACATAAAATAATTAATAATAATAATAATAATAATCAATGCAACAATGATAAACTATGGGAGAGGTCTCTGTAACCTCATCTCCCAAGTGGGAAGGGCATTTTATTTCCTAGTTTCACATTCACTTCAGTCTAGAACAGGCCTCCACTGTACAACTCCAGATTGGCCAGAGGGTTGTGCCCAGCTCCCAGAACGCAACTGGCCCCTCACCCCTGCAGACACGGCTTGACCTTCCAGAGGAAGGCCCTCCTGGTCTCTGGGTCCTCTCTTTCTCTCGGACTCAATTTCCCTGCCCTGCTTCTGCGTAGCCGAGGCACGCATCCCCCCGCCGGCCTCCACTTGTCCCCTTCCTGTGGTCCCTACCCCAGCCCCGCAGTGGAAGGGGGTGAGCCGCCAGCGTCCCCGTGAACGGGCACGGAGGGGGAGAGAGGTTGTGTGCGTGTGTTTGTTACCGTGGCCAAAACACTGCGCTATCTGGCAGTCAGAGGATGCTTTCGCTGGGTTTCAGGAATGGGGGACAAAGAAAAAATATCCAGACTGTCTTCCAGCAGCGGCAGCAGCAGAGGCGGCGGCGGCGGCCGAGCCGGGCCTCATTTGTTAGCGGGGTGTCGAGGTAATGGTCGCCACCGAGGCCCGTCCTCTCCTCGGCAGAGTAAACAAGACAGATGGGCCTGGGCCTGGCGTGATTAAAGATGAAACGTGGATCCATCTTCACCAAAGCTGAAAATGAGGAGTGCAGCCTCCTCCTATTTCTCTTTCTGTCTTTTTCTTTCTTCCTTCTTCTTTTTTTTAAGGAAGAAAGCAAGAGACTTGAACCTTGCTTCTGGGGGGCCTCGCCTGGCTCCATATTGTCATTTCTATAAATAAAGCTTCCCCTCCCCCCTCCTCTGCATTTATTCGTGTAAATAGACAAAGTGGGGGGAGGGCAGGTAGGCTTTTTCGGACCCAGGCCTCAGGGTCCCCTCCCGCGTCTCCCCCAACCGCCCACCCCCCGCACTCGCAACCCACCCCCGCCCCGAGGTTCGCGGCTCCCACGTGGGGGACACTAGAGCGCGGGGGGGCCTCCGTTGGGCCGGCCAGGGGGCCCTCCGGCTGCGCCTGCGGTGCCACCCGAGCGGATCTTGGTGTTGGGCAACTTGTGGTCTTTTTTCCACTTCATTCGCCGGTTCTGGAACCAAATCTTAATCTGGCGTTCAGAGAGGCAGAGAGCGTGGGCGATCTCCACCCTCCGGCGCCGCGTCAGGTAGCGGTTGTAGTGAAATTCTTTCTCCAGCTCCAAGACCTGCTGGCGAGTGTAGGCGGTCCGAGAGCGCTTGGGCTCCCCGCCGGCGTAATTGGGATTTACTGGACACACACAAAGAGAGGGAGAAAGAGAAAGTTTTATTGCCCCGAAAGGGAGGAGGGAGAGCCCTTTCTTCCAGCTAACACAGTATCTCCCTCCCTCCCTCTCCCGCCACCTCTTCTTCCTCCAGAGGGGGTGGGGATGAAAGAGAAAGCGGGACCCCAGGAAGAGAAAGAGACCTCCAAGTTTTGGAGGATTGTGTGGTCACGACGTTGTTGTTTGGGTGTCGGGGGGAGTGAGGAATCTTCACAAGGTTTTAATCGCTCCTCTCTCCCCGCACGTGGCCTGGGGCCCGGGATGGGAGAATGAGGGGTGAAAGAGGGAGGGGGCTTCATTAAACCTTTCTTCTGTTAGTTCCCACCCTCTCTGCTCAGATTCCAAGCAGTGCCTGCCCCCAGTAAAAACTTTTGCCCATTTCTCAAGCCAAGGAGCCAGACTATAGGAAAGAAAGGAAAAAAAAAATACAGGGAGTTGACTCAACTCTCAGCTTAAATACAGATTACCTCCTCCCCCTTCTCCTCCCCCCCTTACACCCCTCCCCAATTTCCAATTTCACTGAGACTGCATCTCCCTGGCGAAAAAGTCGCTGGTGAGAATGGCAAAGAGGATGGGGAACCGACTTCAAAGGCGCGGGGCCCACCAGGCCATAAAAATTTATGGGGGATGTAATTATGTGGCTCTGAAAACAGGCGACCGTAAATCTCCGGCAATGGCGAGTTTATAGCGGGGACAATTGGCTTCCCCTAGCTCCCCCCCCCCAATGCCTCGAGGTCCCTTTGGTGTAAAGCGCCGGGGGTGGGAGGGGGAAGGGGGTGCCCACGCACTCACCCGTGCTCACGTGAACTTTGCGCATCCAGGGGTAGACGACGGGCTCTTTGCACGCGGAGTGGGACGGGCTGGGGTGCAGGGGGTTCTGAGCGCAGGGAGGCGGCGGGGGGCTGCTGCTGACCGCCTTGCAGCGCTGGCCGGGCTCCGGGAGGAGGGCCCCAGAGGGCGGCGGAGCGGGAGCCCGAGGGGACAGCCCGGGCGGTGGCGGGGGCGGCGGGGGCGGCGGCGGAGGCGGCGGGGGCCCAGGGTCCCGGCAGGCCGCGTAGCGCTGCACGGTGCACGCGGAGCGCCGCGCGAAGCCCGCCTCCGGCTGGAAGCTGCTCTCTCGCCTCTGGCCGCCGGCGTAGTACCCCGGCGAGTGGTCGCTGGGTAGGTAATCGCTCTGTGAATATTCCTCGCACGGAGGGAACTTGGGGTCGACATAGTTTGAGTTGATCAAAAAAGAACTCATAGCCATTAATTTCTGGGAATTGTCCACAAAATATACTAAAATTTATTCCGACCCCTGACTCGTTTTCCTGTTTCCGAAAGCCCTCCTACTTACTGTCAAGTGAACAAAGTTAGGGGCCCACGTGATCCTCGGAGCCAATGGCCGCCCCGCCTGCGATTCCCGGATAAGGAAATCTGCTCACCCGGACCCTACTCCAGCCAAAGAGGTTTATTTCCCCTTCTTCTCTTACCCCCCCTCCCCACCCAACACCAGGATTTACATAGGGCTCCTGCGGGGCGACCGCCTCCTCGCTTCTCCGAACCCGGATTGGGGAGAGGGAGGGAGGAAAATGGAGAGCGAGTGAGCAGGTTGCCACCCGAGGGCCTGTTGGGGCGCTGGGCGGAGCGCAATCCCTGGATCCCCTCAGAAGCTGGGGCTTCGGGTGTGGCCCCTCCTGTTCTGCCTCACCTCCCCCCAGGCCTTCCTTAGGGCCCCAGCCCCTCCTCACGACGTGGCGAGGGGGAGCCCCTTTACCCGGCGTCTGTGCGGGGGAGTTAAGTGAGGGACGGACTAGGGGCTCCGCCTGAGAGGGGAACCCACACGGGGGAGAGGCACTGAACGTGGGCCTTTTCTCTGCAGCCGCACGGGGAGGGGTAGGGAGTGAGAGGGGAGGCATCGGAGCAACCAGGCGGGTGCACGGAGGGACTTGTCAGAGATGAATGGAACCGCGGGCGGATCGATAGGAAATTCATGCACTAATTCGGGGAGACCTCGCCTTCCAAATCGCATTTAGCTGCGCTATTAGTTTGGCTGTGTCAGTCAGTCCGTCTGTTTCCCTCTCCTATCCACTCCTCCCCGTACCCCACGCGGCCCAAGCTGGGAGAAACGACTTGGTTTCCCACACTAAACATGAGCACTAGAGTAAAAAACCTCCAACTTTTGAGAGCACGTTGAATAGAAATTTGCTAATTCCAAAAGCACCGGAGCAACGCTAACCGGGCGTCGAGACGTTGTAATTGCCGCGAATGCGGCCGCCCGCGCAGCGAGCAGAAATCTCACATCCTTGTGATGCTGAGGATAGGAGACGGGTGATCCCCACACAATAACACCCCTTGGTAATCGTGTGTTTCCAGGGCATCTTGTTCTGAACCCAAACGGAAAGGCGACCTCTGCATCCGTTTGAAAAGCAAATTTCCTTTGCCTTCGCACACTGAAGACAAGTCATTTTTACCGGATTTTCAGTGAAGCCTCCCTAAGCCCAAAATAGGGAATAGGTGGGCTGGAGGGAGAGGATAAAATAAAAACATCAGCAACAATATTAACCTTTTAAGTGAAGTGAAAAAGGACCAAGGCTTCCAAGGGCAGGCAGGGGGAGATTTCAGGTAGATGATTCCTCCATCTCTAAGCAGTTGAGGGAGAAAAAGAAAGAGAAAGAAGAAGGAAGGAGTCTTCGTGTGGTCAGTCACCGGATGGTCCTCATTTAGGAAAAAAAATTTTTTTTTCTTCAGGAAGAAAAAAATGAGCGGAGTGTTTATGTCAACTACATATTCCCCTAGATACGAATTTGTGACCACAAAATTCCTTACACAAATTCGGATCTACAGGGTATATACAGAAGACAGATAGATCTTCTTGGCCCAGAAATTTTCCAGTTCTCCTACTTTCCACGCGTCCTTCTTTTGGGGTGTAGTTTGAGTGCTTCGATTTTATTTCATTTTGTTCAAGTTCTGAGGTCTGGGAGCAGGAAAAGTCACTGCGGTTCCATTCCTGGGATTACAAGGTTTTCAACTCTCTTCCTCTTCTATTAGAGAGAAATAGAAGCTGCCGGTCCCGCAAAGGGACGCGAACCTTGGGGCCGCTGCGCAACTCGGCGGCGCATGAATTATGAGATGTAAACATTAGCTAAGCACAAAAGGAGGAAGGGTCATCCTGAGGCTGCGGCGTAGTCAGAATCAGGCCCTTCTGGGTGCCCTCGCGCCCCTCCCCTTGCCCCAGGACTTTTTTTTTTTTTAAAAAAGAAACAAAACCCCAATCGGCAACTCCGTGCTCCTTGCAGCCTTTAGTTTTCGATCAAACGAATATCTAGATATTTTCCAAGGCGCCTCTCAGCAAAAGGAAGAGGGAGAGGCAGCTGGGTGTGAAGGGGGGGTCATAAAAGTCCTTTTAGAAAAATTCAATGGTGAGAGAGAAACAGCTGTAAAGAAAAATGCTGGGAGACCAAGCAGATGGGGCCCCGGATATTTAATGATGGGCAATTCCGTTTACAACCTGAGAAAAAGATCAAAGGCGTTTCATTTCCGAATGAAGGGCAATGAGGAACCATAAAAGATGCAGCCAGATGATATTTCGGCCCCTCCCAACCTCCCATACCTCCTGGGGCCAGAAAAGGGGGATAATAGGTAAAGTGTGAGGAGGAACCCCGTTTCCCCCACCTCCCTAGCTCCGGGCAGGCTCTCTCAGTTTAAACTTGTTCATTCAGCCACCTGCTAGGGTTGCTGGCAGTGGGACCAAAATGGGGATCTGGGAAACATGGGGGATCTGGAATTTCTGAAGGGACTTCCTGAGGCTGCCAGTAACCACTGAATTTATTAAGCTGGGAGACTGAGGATGGAGCTGAAGGGAACTGCGTCCTAGACTGTGAAAGCTGAGGGCCTTCACAGGGTGAGGAGAAGGGTTCACAGAAGCCTCTTCTGCACCCAGACTCCCCATTCATCTCTCTAGGTCTGAAGAATACTTGCATCCCTAGTGAACAAATCAGAATAATATCAATTTCTTTAACAAGTACATCAACAAAACAAAAAGCAGCGCTCCAACCACCATACTCTAAAGGTCTCTGCCCATCCCTAGTCCTGGGACCCTTGCAGGTGGATAGGAGGAGAGTTTCCACCTACCAGCAACTAAGCCCAGAGACCCTCTGATTTTCTATCCCAAATCTAGATTACCAAGGTTGGCTTCCGGGCCCGATTTCTAACACCAACACTCTCCCAGCCAGGCTGGACTCACCTATATTTGAAAAATCACACACACACACACACACACACTAATATTGTAGTTATCTTTGCCAGGAGAGGGTCCAATAAGTAATCTCAGAACCCCATTTAGGCACCCAGGGAGACCAGCACCTGACCCTGGATCCACAGACAAAATGTGTGGATAGGACCCCCAACAGCCCCCCAGCGTCAAGCAGGGGCTTTTCCAAGTCTTGTCAAGGGCCACTTTAGTGAGGGGCTCCACGACCCTTTCCAGCTGGCCAGGCCCCTCCCCCACCCCATACCTCCTGTCCTTCTCAACTCGCCTCCCTGAAACCCGTCCAACTAGAACCCTTTTCGGAATTTGGGGAGGGCCAATGCGCTGGCCACCGGGGCCTCTCTGCTGCTCTACACTTTCTCAAGAGATGCGGTCCAGGTGTCCCAAGCACCCCAAAAGAGAGGGATGGGAAGCAGAGCCCGCGGGGCTGTATGTGGCTGATTCTGGGGACAGAGCGCTGGGCGCTGAGAACCGCCACCTGCCCATCCCACCGAGGCGCCGCACCCCCCACCCCAGCCAGTCCCACCGCGATGGGTGGAGGACTTGGTTTATCTGCGACTTCCAAGACGGGGTTCAGAGCAGGAGGCTGCCTCTCCCTCCACCCCCGAAGAGCACTAACATTGATACGCATAATAATAAGAACCAAGGCTCCACCCGCGTTCAGAGCCACCTCCCCGGCGCTCCCGGTGGCTCGCTGGCCCGCCGGCCGCCTTTTCCCTGCAGCCACAGGTTGCTGGAGTGACCTCTCGCTGCTCAGCCCCTCCGCCGTCCCGGGCGTGCCCAGCCCGCGCCACATCGACTACTTTTTGTCGGCGGGGAGGGAGGGACTGAGCGAGGGAGGGAGACCCTGAGGCCAGGAGGGCGAGCCCCGGCGGCCCGCACCGCCAGCGGCGCGGAGGAGCGCCAGGTCCGGAGGGGCGAGAGCGGGAGTACTCACCGGGCCGCTCCCCGCGCCCTCCAGGCCGCCAACCCGCCCGCGGGCCCGCGCGGCCCCCGACGAGCTCGCTCTCGTCCACTATTGTGTGTTCGGAAAACCGAACCGCGGCGGCGGGCAGAGGAGCTCCGGGCCCCCTTGGCGGCCGGAACAAGACTTTTTTTTTTTTTTGGTGTGTTTTTGTTTTTGAAGCGCAAGTTTTCGTATTAATCTCATACTTTGGCAGTCTTTGTTAAACAGCTAGGCGCGTCACCAGGCTCTCGAACATTTTAATAATTTTTAGACGCCGTGACCTGCGGTTCACCCCTCTCGGGCCTCCCCCACGAGCAGGCAGTTACTTTAATACGCTCGCGCAGTTCGCTCGGTCATATTGAATTTTGCGCAGGTCATTACTTGGGAGAAAAATGACAGAGCAAGGAATTTGATTCAGCTCATCCTCTCCAGCTCTTTTTGCCAGAAACTTCTCTCCCCTTCCCCTCACCCCCAACCCCAAAAAGTCCCATTCGGATAGAACTCAGCCCGGCCCCGCCTCTTCTTTGATATTCCATCATTCCTATATTTTTTGTCAGCTCTCGTTCGGGGGCCAAGAGGGAAAGGGTAGAACTCCGCGGGGTTTCCCTTTGCGGCCTGTGATGGAGGCTGGCACCTGGAGAAGTGGAAATGTGGGGATCTGGGTCCCAGAGAGCAGGCCTCAGCCAGAGCCCCCTTCCCTCCTTCCTCCCCTATAAATGGCTGCACTGACAAGGCCTGTATTCCCACCCAACTGCACACTCCATCTGCTTTGTTCTACCCCTCAATGCCAGAGAGACCCCCATTTCTGCCAAAACTTTAGAGGCTGCAGGGCCCCAGGAATGACCCCTCTACCTCCTGGTGCTGAGATTTGGTTCACAGGCCAGCATGTTTGGGGAAGATAGAATCCTGAGAGAAGGGCTGGACTGCACTGGTCAAAGCTGGGGCATTGGCTTTCAGAGGCTTTAATTGTCCTTTAAAAATCAAACAGTATCCTCCCCATCTGCATTTTTATTTAAAACTACTTTTCATCTGTACAGTAACTCCTTTGCCTACCCCCAGCATCACCACAAGGAGGTTGAGGAGGAAATCAGAGAGGTGTTAAAAATGCTCAAGAGATTTTCTTTGGTTTGTCCCTCCAGGATCAGAAATAGGTGATGGGCCAGCAACACATTTCCCCCTTTCTCCAGCCTCCAAGGAACCAGCAGAAGTAGATCAGGTGACTCCCCTCCACCCAGTTCAAGTCTACAGGGAGTGTCTGCAAGGGGGTATCTCTCTAGTGCGGGGAGGCCGGAAGAGAGCATCCCAAGGTACCCAGCTTGGCCTGGGATGGCAGAGGACTCCTCTTTCTCATTCTGAGGCCCCTCCAGCCCAGGACCTTGGGCTGCTCCAGTCTATTCCACAAAATCAACTTACTAACATACTGTCCTGGAATGGACATAGCTATCAACTTGCTAACATACTGTCCTGGAATGGAGGGAAAAGAGACTGAGGAGGAACAGAAAGAGAGAGATTCTCCAGTTCAGGTTTTGACCTCTACCTCCTCCGGACTCTAGGAATTCCCTATGGCCTGACTCCCCAGAAAAACTTGCCTGAAGGCCAAGTAGAAATGAGGACCCACACCCAACTGGTTTAATTTAAAAAAAAATTGGGGTCAAATTGATTTGAAATTTGACATTAAACTGTGGTCTCTTCTGGCCATATTTCAAAATGCATCTTTATAAAAACTCCCAGGTCATCTTTTTTTCTGGCGGGACAAACACCCAGAGAGTACCTCCTATATTAAATGCTTAGGAGAGAATATGATGACATCTCATAAGGCAACAAACAGTCACTTAAAGACCCCAAATAAGCATATGCCCTGGTGTTATAATTAGTCTCTCTAAGCATTTTACTTATGAGCTAAGCTTAATGCACGGATTCAAGGTTCATTTAAGGTTGCCAGTTAAAAAGATCTCTGTGAGTCCATCCAGTATTTTTCCTTTTCATTTCCCCTCCCTCCTTGAAATAGGAAGAGAGGGATTCTGGAAAAACATACAAGTGTAGGTTTGGGAGAGAGTGAGAGAATTAACAAGCTAACCTTCTTTCAACATCCAAGTGCTTAAACCCAAGCAATCGGGAAAGAGGAATGGGAGTTTTTAAACTCCGTCCAGTCCTGGCCCATGGTTACTGGACTCCAACTGCCTGGACCCCGTCTGGGGGTAATCCCTGAAAAAACAGGCCTGCCTGGAGGGAGGAGGAGCTGGGGGATCCAGCTGTTTGGCCCCTTTAGGGGAAGCCTAGTGGGGCTGATGTGGGTTGGAGTCAGGTCTTCACCTTGGAAGACTTCTTTGGCCCCACCAAACGTTCTGCAAGGACGTGTGGGTAATTGGATTTTTAAAATGTGTGCGGCTGGGTAGGTTTTAATTAAATTTTATATGGTGACTCAAAGGTTGTCTTTGGGAGAGAAAATTGCGCAGAGGATTGGCCACGCCCAGAGCGCTTTCTTTTGTGCAGCTCCCCACCCCACCAGAGCCAGTCTGGGGAGAAGGGTTTCTTCCTCCCTCAGTTTCTCCTTCCCTAGATCTGCCTCTCCCCTCTCCAGTTCCGCTCCCGCACTCCCCGAGCCCACAAGTCTGCCTTACCTCGAGCATCCCTTGCTCGCATTCTTCTCTCTTCACACACACACACTGCCTCCTCCCCTCTTCCACCCCGCCCCAGCCGCTAGACGCCGCTGCGGCCGGCTCACGCACGCTGTAAACTTTTGACCCTCCAACTTCGCGACCCCTCGGGCAATAACACTGGCCTCATGGTTTCTGCGCCGGCTGCAGAAACCCAAACGCAAAACGTCTTCCCTGCCCTTCCTCCCCCGCCCCCACTAAGGGCCTTAGGCCTGGAGAAGAGGAGTCAGTCTTTCGATTATTCAATAACTCCTCCTCGGGAAAAGATGCTGACTCCACTTCCGGCTTTTTTCACCACTTCCCGCATTTTCACCGTTCTCTCATGTTTAGATGCCTGGAAGAGCTTTTGACGACCCACCCCTCTCCATCCTTGTCCCCCAGAATGGGGCCGCAGTTGCCGTTGACAGGAGTGGGGACATATGGGAAGCCATAGAATGGGCTGAACTGGAGAAGGGTGTTTCTGGGGTGAAAAGTGGAGAGAGCTTGGAGCAAGTGTTCCTTGGGAGAGGAGGGGGCCATAGGCCCCCAAAAGGCTGGAGAGAGAGCTCAGCGTCCAGGCTTTGCGAGGCCCAGCGGGCCCGGGGCCACCTTGCGCGGCCGCTCGCTGGCGCCTTGCAGGCTCCAGCCTGGCTGTGAACTTGGTCTAAGGCGGACTCTACTGGCAGCTCGGGGACGTTACAGCCTCAGCCTCTGCCTCTCGGCCAGCGCAGCGGCCGCGCGGCGACCTGCGCTGTTTCGGTTTCCTTTGCTCCCAAATATCGCTTCCCAAGCCCCCACTTCTCATAGAGAAGGATTTTGTTCCTCCTTTCCTTGGGGCCCTTGGGGGTCGGAAAACAGAAAAGAGAGAGTTAGAGAGACACACAGAGGGAAAAAGAGACTGGAACAAGCAGAAGCTCCGATATACAGGGATTATGCTCCATCGTGTCTCCAAGCCCCAAAGAGGAGATGTTCCCACATGCAGGGACTTTCCCCCTTCGGCTCCCCTAAACGCTTCTTTTCAGGCTGAATCCCCTCCTCTCCACCTGGCCCTCCTGGGTCATCTCTTGGCTAGGCAAGCGGTGTTCGGGCCTGGGAAGTACCTTTCCTCTCTAGACACATTCGTCCCTACCCCACTGGGCTCCGAGGTCACGGATCGCTGCAGCCAAAGTCAGCCGCCGCGCTCAGAGGCTGCAGCGAGGCCGCAGCTATGGGGGCTCAGCCCGAATCCACTCGGAGAGAAAGACCAGAGCGTGGCTGTGCAGCTAAGGAGGAAAAGCTAGAAGATGCAAAGACGAGATTTAGGGAGAGAAAAGACAGGACAGAGGACGCCTAAATCATAGAGAAAGGAGAAAGAAGGGGGAGAAAAAGGGATTAAAAGTTATAAAGGTGCTGATATTCGGGGTCCGACAGGTCCAGAACTGCCCGAAGTCCAATCCTCTCCAGTCTCCTAAATCCCCCACTTCCTCTTGGAGCCCGAAATCTGGGTCTCAATCAATTCGCCAAAAGGAGGGGAAAAATCGATCTAAACCTGTGGGCCTGCCCCCAGCCCGGCCGGGAGCGATGGAGGTGGCGGCGGTGCGGCCAGCGGCACGTAATGTATGCGGCAGCGGCTCGGAGCCCCAAGTAGGCCGGCGCTCCGGCCCTGTCTGCTGACCTCTGCGTGATCCCGGACTCTATGAATTATTGATGAGATATGAGCGTTGATTTCCCCTTTCAGGATGCAAACTCCATTATATTGTTAAAATGGCGATTTAATCGTTGAGAATAGCTTTTGGTGTGGGTTTTTTCCCCAAACTCATTTGCGCCTCTTTCCTTTTCATTTAACTCTCTTAATTAAATCCTTTAACAGATTTTAATCACTTTTTGGAGGGAGGTGTAGGAGGAAGGGGAAAGACATCACTACCATCACCAACAAACACTAAAAACAAGCCAGAAAACCATAAAAAGCTTCTACCTTGGGGAAGTTGAAAGGAAGGTGGGGAGGGGGTGTTAACCCCTCTAGAAAGGTCGTGCTGGGAACAACCACCAGAGGATACATCCATCCGAGTGCTGGGGCAAACTAACTCTGACAAGGAAGTGTTGGGCCTGGGAGGTGTCTAATTCCACCCCGGAGGAGACTTGTGTGTGGAGTCCGACTGTGGAGAGTAAGTCAGGCTTACCCTTCTTGCTGAGAAGTCGAGGGACATGGAGCTTGGGGAAGACACGTGTTTCTTGAGGGGAGCGATTCTCCAATCTGAAACCCGGGGCACGGCTTACCGAGAAATGTCCATTCTCTTTAGGGCCCCCATTTCTCCCCTCCCCCACCCCAAGCAGCTCGGTTTCCAGGCAGTGTCTGGGTTAATTAATATGGATGTGTAACAGCGCCGCAGCAATCGATAAATCCCGCTGTGGGCAGATCCCAGCCTCGAAATCCGATTACTCTGAGAAACTCCAAAAAATGGAAACAGTGACCAGTGGGCTCTCCGCTAAAAGAGGGGAAAGGTTCTTGCTAAGCCCCATTCTCCTTGGTTGGCCGGATTGGTCCCCAAGCTGGGAAACCCATGCAGGCAAGCGCCTTCTCTGCTCTGTCCCGAAAGGGACTGAGTCTGGGGGACTGTGCTGAACGGTTCACTTCTCCCTTGCTCTGAATCCTTGGCTTCCACCTCAGCATCCAAACCCCAAGGATAAAGGGACCAGCCCAAGAGAGGAGCTTCCACGTGGATCCTGCCCCCATACCCTGCCCCCCCAAACCCCAGAGAATACGTCTCACAGCCAGGGAAGAGTTAAGTGTCCCTGTTGCAGTTACCGAGAGGAAGCCGATGAAATATGGGCGCTTGGAACTCCAGGCCCGGCTGGCTTTCCTGTTTACATTTCTTTATACTTCCTCCTACCCCGAAGCCTCGGAGAAACAAAACAAAAAACCAAACCCAAAAAATAACCAAATAAAACAAAACAAAATTAAATTGTCCATTGAGTGGTGGTCAAGCTGGCCCCAGAGGGAAAAGGGAAAATGTAGCCTTACCCTCCCGCTGCTGACCTCCTCTGCCCTGCCCAGGTGGAGGGTGCCGATGGATGGGCGTGAGGATTTGGCTAGTGGGTTCTGGCCTGCAGCTCAGAGAGTTGGGGCCTGGACCCAGCTGGGGAGGGGAATCCGATGGGAGAGGAGAGAGAGGAACAGCTTTCCCTGAGAACGTCTTGAGGAAGACTGGAGAGGAGGACACAGGTCTGGGGCAGAGAGAGTTACTTTGCACCAGAAACCATTGGAAAACTCTCATCCTCTCCCCCAACACGTCCTTGCTGGGGTTCAGGGGAGACAGTTGCCCAGAAAACCTGAAGTGGGGAAGAGGAAAGCCCAGCTAGGGTGCGGCCTTCTCCAGGCAGGATCTGCTCAGAGCCAGAGGAGACCCTTCAAGAGTTCTGGCTGTTGCAGCAGAAGTGGGCACCCCGGCCAGAGCTGCTCTTCACCACTCCGGAAAATCTCTCTAGATATGCTCAGCAGATGTCCCTGGGCCGCTGGCCCCAGATATTCTATATCAGAGTTTGCAGGACTGATGTGGGAGGGGGCCAAAAAATCTTTAGTGGCAGTCCTGGTGGTCTGGGGTTTCTGAGAGAGGGTGGCTGGCGGCATCAGAGTGAGGCCAGGGGCACAATAGGAGTGGGGTTTCCCAGGAGACCCCAGGTCAGATTCTGTGCCCACTGCACTCTTCCTTTGCATCTCATTCATCTCATTTGCCTTGTCCAGAGTGGAAGCCTGTGGAAGTTATGCCTCCAAAATTTATTGGTATTTTAAATGGTGCTCGACATCCTTTGGGAACTGACCAGAGTCTCCTTTCCATGGGATACAAATGCCCCATCGTTTCGGGGGAGATGTGTCTTCACAGTAAGGTGAGGACCCCAAGCCCTCTGTCCTCTTTGCACTCAAAGCCTGTGAAAGGTCTCCTGTAAATCAGGCCTGGGCAGGGAATGCAGAGCTCAGGGAACAGAGAGCAGCTGCAGGAGAGAGAGGAAATTAGGAGAGAGTGCAGATGTTCTTTAATGTGAAATGGGGAGAATCTTGTGACCCTCTCCTTGTCCCAAAGATCAGAAGCCCCTTAAGATGCCACATGACCAATTCCAGGGACAATGGGAACTGATGAGCTAAATCCAGAGAGGGTGGGCTGGCAAAAGCAGGAGTGACAGGGTGGTTGACACCCCATGGGTCTTAAAATTGGGAGTTCAGTTTGGTGAGGAAGAGACCTCCAGTTTTTAGAAGGAGGATGACTTATCCTTAGAAAATAACGGGCCCCAGGGAGTCAAATAATAAAATCCTTCTGGTTTGTGGTGCCACAAAACAAAGGGGCCTCTAGGCTCTGGTAGGGAGAGAAGAAGGAGAAAGGAGAGGAGAGGAGAGGAAAAGAGCACCTTTCCAATTTTCTCTCCCAGTTCCTAAGTCCCTTTTTATTCTCCTGACGGTTGGGGCTATGTGTTCTTCAGCAAGTTTTATTTTTGGAGGGATTTCCAGGGATCTACTTAAACACCTACATCCTCCAGATAAAAAAAGAAGCTCTCCCCTCCCCCCCACTCCTGGCCAGGAATTTGAGGGAAATTCTCCCTCTGTCTGCTCCCTGCTTGGACCTCAGGACCCTACATAGAGCCAAGCCAGAAGGTTGGCCTGGGACCAAAAGGCTGAAGTTGGGTGCAAATGTGCCATGCTCCCCATCCCTGATAGCCCTAATGAGACCATAGAGAACCAGGGGTACCCACTTTCACGGGGTTCAAAGATCTAAAAGCCAGAGATTGTCCCAGTGCAAGGCAGCCCACAGCAGCTGAGTTAGCCTTCCCCGGACTTTTTCTCAGCTCAGATGTATTCAAATAAAAGTGCCCGGCGGCTCGCTCCCACACACCCCTGACAAATGAATGTCATAAAGTTCCTTTCCTGGGGGTGGGGAGATGTCTGTCTGAAGATACGCAGTAGTGAAGGGGCCCCCCCACACACACACGGGGCCCTCCCTTCAGCAGTAAACACCCCTCCTTCTTACCCCCTAAATTTCCAAGGGCACTGAAGGAACCCACGCAAGCTTTTTCCCCACAAAGACTCAGACACTCCGGCAAATAAAACCAGGCACCCCGGACTGCAAAGGCCTTACTGAACGGACCCGAGTGCCCCACTTCAGACACCCAGCTGGT
Organism: Delphinapterus leucas; assembly: GCF_059928025.1. Lineage (NCBI taxonomy): Eukaryota > Metazoa > Chordata > Mammalia > Artiodactyla > Monodontidae > Delphinapterus > Delphinapterus leucas. The sequence continues at coordinate 47,513,963 of NC_143147.1, read as the reverse complement.
CAGAACTTGGTGCAAAATCAGGCTAAATTTCCCCCACTTATCATCCCACAGTCCTGCCAGAGGCAAGGTTTCCTTCCCCCAGTTCCAAGCCCCACAATTGCGAGGGGAAAAGCAAAAACTGGAAGCGACTTACTGTGGGAGAGCTGGGCCTGGGCTGCTGCCACACCACCGCCTTCTGGGCTGGGAGAGCGCTCACCTACCTCTGCCCCCTTCCCCACCACTGCGAGCAGTTAAAGTGTCACTTAACATTCTGGAGAATGTGAAATATACCGCGCGGTGTCAACTCCCCAAAACCATAAAACTAACTTTATGGACCTCACGTGACTTTCTCGAGCCAGTGAGGGGTATCTGTCTGACTTCTCCGCGATTTTTACGATGTAACTTCAAGATAAAACCCCTATCCATTTGACATCTAAATGTCATAGCGACTTTTGGGATAGTCTGCTATGGGCAAAGGGGGACAAAGTCAAGGGGGAAGGGGAAAGGAAGGCCCAGTAGAGCCACCAAGACCCTCAGCTGCCTCCTCACCAGCTCCCCTCCCCCCACAAGTCCTGTAAGAAGTTGGGCCAAGCTGGAAGGGATTGACCGGGTAAGTGTCCAGACTTAACTCTTGTGCTCAGGGTGGAGGCTGACTTGTATGGAGGAGGACTGGCCCCTGGCCCTGAGCCAGTCCAGTTGATGGGGGAACCAAGGGTCTTCCAGGAGGAACCCCAGCTCCTAATCAAGAGGGTAGGTCAGTTGGGCCCCTGGAGAGAGGAAGCCCTTGATAAGTGTAGAGAAGACTGAGGGTGAGAGGAAACCTTTGAAATTGAGCTAATTTTTTTTTTGTTTTTTTGGCCTTAGTGGGTGGCAGAGCTGAATTGGGATTTGGACCAGGGGACAGTGGCGCTGGGCAGGCCTGTATCACCGCCAAAAGGCCAGGAGCCTCCTGCTCAGGACTTAGGCCCAGATTACTTTCTGCTAAGAGGTTTCCAGAGAATTTTTGGCCAGCTGGTGGAAAGCCAGGGTGGAGTCCAGCTCAGCAAAGGCTTGCTTTTCGCCCCAGCCTTGCCCCTTGCCCCTTGCCCCAGGCTCATGTGGGGTTCCTGGGTCTCTCAGTCCCCAGGGCATGAAAGCCTGTCCCCTGGCCCAAGTACCGCTGACCAAGCAGAGCCATAGGTGGTTGAGAGGGGCTGCTGGTAAGCATCCTGCTTTCCCTTCCCTACACCCCAGATCTATCAAGAATGGTCTAGGGTGTGCCCGGTGATGGGAGAGGCAGGCCCCAGAGAAAAGACAAGTGGAAGGGCAGTGGAGGAGGGGAAACATTTATTTGACTTCAAGGAAAGCTACAAACAAATACCAAAAGCGAATCACTGAGACAGGCCCGCCCGGCAAAGACAGATTTCACATGTAGCACAGCATCCACTTGCTCACTACAAATGGTCTTGGAAGTGAAATGGGTAGGGAGGAGAGGATAGGTCTGACCCAGACTATCCCCATATTTACAAGCTCTGGGCCCTCTATGCCAGACCCATGAATTCACAGAGAAATACACAAGACATTTTACACTGAGGGTTATTTTTGTTTCCGGATGCTCCAAGACCAGGCCTTGTGGGGCCTACCCAGGCGGCAGGAACTTAAATCTCAGTATTTACCGGCCCTCTTCTCAACATCACCCCTTTGGTCCTCCCTGGTCCCCTCCCACCCCAGGACCAAGTCTTGGGAGACTTGGGCCTGGAAGTGGGGAGGGAGGAGGAAGAGGAAGGTGGAATGAGACACAGTCATGGACTCCGGTCTCCGAGGCCAGCTCAGCTGGGCCCGGTGCTGCGGCACTATCTGACCTCAACTGCTGCCCCTTTTAGAGAAGTTTCTAGCTGAAACTCAAAATACAGCGATCATCCGTTTATAAATAAGTTAGAAGAACACAGATGGGGAGGGAAAGTTCACATTAAACATGCGAGTTTCTTTTTGTCCTGGGGGAAGGAGTGCAACCACAGACACGAACGTTCAGAAACACTGGCGGATTTGGGGTGAGCAGAAGGGAGTGGGGAGCATGGTGGGAAAATAATAATTATCATTATTATTACAATAATAACAAGATTAACCAGTCCAAGAGAGAGGGAGCCACAGAAGACTTAAGACCAAACGAAAAATCGTAGCACAAGGCCCGGGCGAGGCAGGCTCGTGGGAATCGGTCCCCAGCGGGCAGCGGCAGCGCGGGGAGGCTTGGAGGGGCCAGGGCTGGGAGCAGCACGGGCTCTTGGGCCGCCCGGGGCTCCTCCCGGCGGGCTCAGGGCTGGAAGGCGCTGCCGGCTGTAGCCAGGCTCATACTTTTCAGTTTGTTGTCTTTCTTCCACTTCATGCGCCGGTTCTGGAACCAGATCTTGATCTGGCGCTCGGACAGGCAGAGCGCGTGGGCGATCTCGATGCGCCGCCGCCGCGTCAGGTAGCGGTTGAAGTGGAACTCCTTCTCCAGCTCTAGGGTCTGGTAGCGGGTATAAGCGGTCCGGGCCCTTTTCCCGTCCGGCCCGGTCATATCTGGAGCAGACAGAGAAGCGAGGCAACGTTATTCCGGTTAAGGGAGGGCGCCCTGGGTGGGAGAGGGGCGTGGAGCAGGACCCAGGCGTCCCCGGCACCCAGCTCACCGCAGCTCCAATTCTCCCCACTCCAGATGCCCGCATCCGAGCTCGCTTTCTGCACCTCTTTCTCCTGCAGCCCCCACTTCTGCTGGCAGCGAATGCGCCCGGCTTTGTCTCTTGCTCCCTCCCTGTGCCTCACCCTTCGCTGGGCTCAGGCGGTCGCTCACCCCAGGAGGGAGGAGAACGGTTGCACTTTTGCCCTGGAAGGCTCGTTTTACTGCTCGCCCCTCCTCTGCTAGAAACAGTCTCAAAATTTCGGGGGCAAAGCAGGACCCTTCCCCACGTTACATAAACCTCATCCTTCATCCTAAAGCTAGTTCAAGATGGGCAAATAAAACCTAAGGCGAATCTGGGAACAAATTATTAAAAATACTCCTCCCCAAACCCCCAGCTAAAGACCTTCTTTGGCTCTGTCCCCCCGAGCTGAGCTGTGAGGACCCTCCTAGAGACTTCTTCCCCTCTGGAGGAAAGAAATCTATATTTGAGGAAAAGCCAAGTTCTCCTCGCCGCCGCCCCCACCCCCCAAACGCGGAGCAGGAAAGCCGAGAAGACAAAAAGGGGAGCGAGAGCGAGAATTACCATGGCTGATGTGAAGCTTCCTCATCCAGGGGAATATCTGCGGAGTCTGCCCCTCGGGCGCGGCTGTGGAGGTGGCCATGGGCTCTGGCTGCGCCCGAGCTAGGCTTGGGCTGCTTAGCTGGGTCGCCGCTTCCTCGGGCTCCGAGGACACGCTGGCCTCGTCTATTTCGGTGAAATTGGCGCTGGAGCTGGCCGGGGTCGCCTGGTCGGAGGGGGACGAAGCAGAGGGCTTGGCGCCGTGGCTGTCGCCGTTGGTGCAGGGCAGGGACTCGGGCGAGGACAGGGAGCAGCTCGACGCCGCTTGCCTGAAGCGGGGCTCCTGGGAGGGCGCAGGGAAGGCGCGCGAGCTCTCGCCCACCGCCCCAAAGTGGCTGGAGGAGGCCGAGGAGCGGTTGACGCTGAGGTCCATCCCATTGTAATTGTAGCCGTAAGAGCCGGTGTGCATGGCAGCGGGATCCCTGTAAGAGCCGCTCAGAGAGCTGCCACTGCCATAATTTAGCAACTGAGAGTCCAGGCCATTTGGATAACGCCCCGAGAAGGAGTTTACAAAGTACGAGCTCATTTGGGTGATTTTGGAGGGCTTGATTTGTGGATCGTGGTCGTTATAACCCTGTGCTTCACGATTTATGATGTATTAATGAATTATAGCGATGCACTGTACTTCGTTTTGCTATGTATGCGGCCAAATATGGGGGGGGTGGAAGGGGGATGGGGGGCGTTAGGGAATCACGTGCTTTTGTTGACCAGTCGTAAATTCTCGCTGATGACCTCAAGAGGTAATTCATGCTCTATGGTTACAAATAATGACGATCCGAGAATCGTTAGGGCCGATTCAATGCGAGCCTCCGAGAGAGGGGGAAAAAGGAGAAGGGGGAGAAACAGGGAGAAGGTTGACGGCGGCCTCTGAGCAGAGCGCGCCACCTCCCGGCGAACGGCGGGAGCGCGGGCCGCAGACAGCCATGGCGGCGACAGCTGCCTCCCTGACGGCTCCGTGCAACCGCGGGGCTCGAAAGAAACCCGGCCCAGGCTCACCCACAGGGTTGAATCTTTTAGAGGAGAAGCCCGATCGAGGATTTACCCACTTTCTCGAGAGTGGAGTTCGTCTGTCCATCGGTCCTTCTCCCTGTCGTTTTTATTATTATTATTATTATTATAACAACTCTGGATAAGATGACCAAAGATTGAGTTGCTCTTCCCTTACTCGGGCTTTGCAAGTCTCCGAGTTGGGGATGGAAATGGGGGAGAGGTTGGAAGATGTGTGTGAAAAACAATGATTGCAAAGGGTTTCCCCTGTGAGCTCAGCCTGGCCTGCTTCCTGACCGGGATGCAGTGGCCCATCCACAGCATCCAAGCCGAGCCGGTGAGGCTAAGCTGAGGGTTCGAAGGAGAAGCCTTCGCTTCTCCTTGTTCCCTTAGAAGTTTGAAATCCTCTTCCTGACCTCTTCCTCATCCTTAGCCCAGGACGGAAGAAGGGCAGAGCAAGACAGAGACCCCAAAGGAAGAGGCCGGCTGGGGCTAAGTGGCCTAGTTGCGAGAAAAACGGTGGAGACGACCGCGTCGGAGCTGGGGTTTGGGTGTAAACATGGTCCTGAGAGTTTGGGACCAAGGCAGAATCCTTTCACCTTCTCACCAGATGCCCGCTATTGCCTTGGGATGCCCCAGTTGAGACCCCTTGCTGGCGTCTGGGTAGTTTCAGAATTTGCCCAGCGGCCCACTCCTTCCCCGGAAAAGGGTTCCGAGGACCCGCGGCCCCTTGCTGAGCGCGCTGGGCGGCCAAAGACCGCCACAGCTGGGCCCCTTCTGCCAGGCGGCTATTTTCTTTAAAAATAAAAAAGGGAGAGAGAGGGAGGAGGAAGAAAGGAAAACAGTCTCCGCAGCTTGCCGCCTGGGTGAGGGTGAGGGTGAGGGTGAGGGTGGGGGTGGGGAGAGAATGGGTCGGTTTTTGTTGATGGGATGAGACCGAATTGCCCCATCACCTGGCCTCCTGCCCTCAGGTCTCCAAAGAGCAGGGGGAAAGTCTTGCCCTTCCCCCGGCGCCTGCCGGCGGCTTCACATTCCCCTACTTGTCGCTGAGCTACTACTTGAGGCAGGAAGGGGTGCCGGGAGCCTTCAGCTGAGGGCAAAGAGATAGATATCCGGTGGCCCCAATTTAGGCCAGGAGCCGAGGGCCAAGGCCGGCGGAGACCAGGCCGTGTGGGCAGGCCAGAGACCACGGGCCTTGGCGATCCTGTGGACAGAACAGCGCCGCTGAGGCACTGAGACCCTCCTGGCTCAGTCTCTGCAAGAGCTCCCGGCTGGAGGGCCTTGGTAGCGTCCCTCGTGCCACGGACAATCGAGGAAATGCTAGAGACTAAGAGGGAAACGGCCCTTCTCCGTCCCCTAATTCCACACCAGGAGAGGCCGTTGTGAGCCTCAGCACCGGCGAGGCGAGGCGCTGGAGCCTGGGCCGAACCGCTGCAGCCTTTATCGCAACTGTAACTTCCGAGCCCTCTGGGGCCGACCAGGGCTCCTGCCTTTGCTGCGGAGTTTCCGGCGCGGGGACGCAGGGGTGGCGGTGGGGATAGGGGAGTGGCCCGGGAGGAGCAGAGGTGACCCAGCAGCGAGGTTTTACGTCTTTATTATTATTATCATTATTAATAATATTAATATTATTACCGAAGTATTTCATGTCCAGAGCTAAGACAAGACTACAAACACAACACATAGAAAATTAATAAAATAGAACTTTGTTTTCTTCTGAGGCTCCTCTTCTTACTTCTAGGTAGTATGTGCTCCTTCCAGTGGCTTTGGGGAGGGGCTGGGAGAGAGGTCTGGGGTCAGGGAGTCTTCGAGGCCCCCGCTGAGGGGACTGCGAATCTACCATTGAACCGTGCACGGGGGACATGGACGAAATGAGACGCGACACGGACAAGAGCATTTTGCTCTGCTTCCAGGAAACATCAAGTGAGTCCGGTCCTCAGTTCTCACGGGGGAGCCTCTTTGGGCTGAGGAGGTTCCACGGGGATGGAGGGGGCGCTGGGGTGCTGGCTGGGCTCAGGCAGCGCGGCCTCCCAGCGCCCAGCGAGAGCTTTGCGCGCGGGGGCATCCAGGAGAGCAGGGGCCCCGCCTGTCGCGCACTGGAGAGCAGGTCCCCAGGCTCCCCCGCCCGCAGAGCCTTCTCGGGGCTCTCCGATGCCCTCGGCTCCCCGAAAGCCTCTCCCTTCGCGTCCCCCCGCCCCGTTCCAGCGCCTTCATTCGGCTGGTTTTTCTTCTTCCTCCTCGGCACTGAGCTGAGACGCGCTGAGCAGTTTGCTCTCCTTTTTCCACTTCATGCGCCGGTTCTGGAACCAGATCTTGATCTGCCTTTCCGTCAGGCACAGGGCGTGCGCTATCTCGATGCGCCGCCGCCGCGTCAGGTAGCGATTGTAGTGAAACTCCTTCTCCAGCTCCAGCGTCTGGTAGCGCGTGTAGGTCTGGCGGCCTCGCCGGCCACTGGGCCCAAAGGAGGAACCTGTTACGCAGAGAGGAGATGCTGAGGCCTGGGGTCACCAGGGCCAGAGCCCCCCTCCCCCACTCGACCCTCGAACGGGGACTCTAGCCTGTCCCGGGATGCCCTCCACTGTCCCTGTTTCCCTGCCCCCCTTCCTTCCTCACTCCTCCAGCGCCCCCTCCAGATTCCCTCCAGGTCTCCTAGGCTTATGCCTTCTGTCTAGATTCTTGGTGGGGGGATGGGAGGAGCAGTTTTAAATCCCACCTGAGCCTAGGGGGAGGGGCTGGGAAAGCACTGGCCAGGTATGTCTCTTCCTAGCCGCATCTTTTCTTTCCATCCATCTGGCTCCCCCACCATCCTGTGATAGATTCCGGCCCTTAATCCGTAATGACGTAGATCGATCCGTAGTTGGCATTAAGGGCTCCTCACTTTCGTGTCCCTTTAACGGACATCAATTTGGGATTTAAGGCCGACAAATAATCCAACCTGAGATCCCGGCGCCTGCTTCTCCTTCTGTTCCCCTCCGCCTGCTCCCTCTCTTTCTTCTCCTTATTCTCCCTCCCTCCTCTGACCACCACCCCTTTCCTGGTGCCTCATCTTTCCCCAGCCCCCGACCCCCAGGGAAAACCAGTCCGGGACAGACTCAACCCTCCCTCGCCAGCGTCACGCCGCCCCTCTTCCCATGACGCACTCTGTTTTTAATGAACAGTCTTGGGGTGGGGGGATCGGACCAGAGATGGGGGCGATAGGGAGATCCCAGCCAGTGACTGCGGCCCCTGCCCGCCTCCCTGACCCAGAATCCCGGCTGCGGCCTGGCGCTCCGGGAGAACCCACTCATTCCCCCGACTCGGAGTGCATCTGGGACTTTGCAAACTTTGCAACTCCTGAGGGCGGGAGGGCAGCGCGGGAGACCGGTGCAGGCGCCCAATCTTCCTAAGCTCCGACCCGAGACGCTCTCTCTGGAGGAGAAGGGGGTGCTCTCTAGCTCTGGCTCCGGGAGGGGGGCCCGTGGGGGTCGCGGCGGCCGCAGCAAGTCTCACTCACTGTTGCATGAATTCATCCGCTGCATCCAGGGGTAGACTGGGGTGGAGCACTTCTGCTCCTCCGCCTCGCCGAACACGCTCTTGTCCTGCGCGCAGTCGGACTTCCGCGGCTCCGGGTGGAACGCGGGCGGCTCGTCGGCACCCGAAAGCGCGCAGGCCGACTCCTTCTCGCGGTAGAAGGCCGGCGTCGGCCCGTAGTCGCAGGGCGCCGCCCGGCCGTAGCCGCTGCCGGCCGGCGGGTAATAGGAGGAAGCTGCAAAGCCCTTGTCCTGGCCGGGCCCGGGCCCGTAGGGCGTGGGGTAGTGCCTCAGCGGGTCCGCATAGCCCGACGAGTAGAGCGGGAGCTGGCCCAGGAAGGACTCCTGCCCGCTGGCCAGAGTGACGGGGAAGGTGGAGTTCACGAAATAGGAACTCATTGGGAGGGGAGGCGCGCGCGGCCGCTGCTGCTCCGCCGGGTTTATGATTTGTTGTGTTTTATAGTCCGAGCGCCGCGCCTATTAGTAGTATATCTGAGATTGGGTTTTAGCTGAGGGGGGATGGCGAGGTGCCAGTGAGGGCCAGAAGGAAATACAACCATCTGATCCAACACTGACCAATGGCAGAGGCAGGAATTGTCAAATAGCACCCAGGAGGAGCGCAGCCCGCGCTAGGGACCCGCGCACAAACCTATCAACCTTTTTTTTCCCCCTCCTTCTTCTCCTTCTGCTTTCTCTCTCTCTCTCCCCAACAGCACAACCCGTCCTGTTCCACCTACGTAGGGTCTGCGAAAGAGGCGTCTGTGCCTTTGAGGGAGGAGGGAGCACTTGGATTGATACCACCCCATCCCCCAGTGATCAAATAAATATATCCCTCCCCTCCCCACGCAGAATAGGAAAAAGTTAATTGTGTTTTCAGAGAAGTTAACCCCTGATTTGCTTGGGGTTAGGCAAGGCAGGGGTTATTCCCTCCAGGGAAGGTGGGTAAATGTCTCTGAATCTTGAATCTCAATCTCCTTAGAAGAGAACTAAAGGAGGAGGCTGGTTTCTCGGGGTTTGTACTGGTAGAAGGGGAGAAGAGTTCTCCACTGATCAGCATTGTTTTCAGAAAGGGAGAAGCAAAGAAGAAACCCTCTCCTTCCCAGGGTTTGAAAAACATTTTTCCTGTTTCTCAGATCTACTCCATCTCCTCCAAGCCTGGGTTTATTATTCCTGCTTCTCTGCAACTCTTATGGTCTGAGAGACAGGCCAGAGCCTGCTGCCCAGAGGACCCAGAAGGCTGGGAAATGGGAGCAGGGTCTGAGGCTAAGCTTCTCCCTCTGGTTGTGCAGCTAGGCTAGGAGCTTCTGGGAAGGCTACCGCTGCCGCTGCCCAAGACATCTTGCCTGGTTCTAGTATGTACTGCTTGCTCTTGGCACAGGAAGGGGCACGGGGAAGAGGGGGATAGGGAGAGGAGGGGTGAAAGGCATCCTCCAACCTAGGTTGTCTGATCCCTATCCTGCCTGCAACCTCCCTCCACCCCACCTCCTACCCCAAAAGACATTAGAATATACTGGGCTATAGATTCTTAGGAATCAAAGGTGTTTCAGTAAGTCTGGGTGCAGGGAAGAAATTGTTCCCTCCTCCAGCTCTGGGTCCTCAAACCCTCCTGATATTGGAGACAATCAGAAACCACTGGGAAGAGAGGAGCCCTTGCTCCTTTTCCAGGTCTCTCCAGAAGCTGGCAGTTCTCTTTAAAATTAATTCTTTCTCAAGACTTGGTTTTTGTTTAGTTTTATAAGGAGAGAGGGGGATTGGGTCCTCCTGGGATTGCAGCAGGCAGCTTACAACTATCATTCCGTATCCCCTCTCCAGATGCTCACTACCCTTCTGTTTGTCTCTCAGCATCTCTATAATCCCTACCACGTCTCATGTCTGTATCACCAGCTTGCTGCCTACAAGCTTTGGTGTGAGAGAGTGTGTACATCTCTGACACTCTCTCTCTCTCATCTAAGGAAAATGAGCATTGGAGGCAGGCTGGAAGACTCAGCCATGGTGTATTTTCAACATTCTAATGTGCACGTGGAGGCTAGGCATAAAGGGTGACAACCTTTGGACCTGGGGCCAGGAATGGGCCAGGGTGGGAGACAAAACCTGATGATGAAGGGGCCGGGCTGACCCTTCTCTGACTTGTTCTTTGGGCTCCTTTTTATGGGACAATTCTGCCCACTGAAGATGGCACAAGACATTAGGAAAAGAGGTAGAGGGCTGAAGTTGGTGACCAAGGGTGGGAACTTGGTTGCTTGCAAAGTGGCCTCCAAGGCTCCCTGAACTCAGGACAACTTCTGGGCTGCAACTTCATGGCTAAGTGGCTATTCCCAGTTGTCCCATCAACCACTTCCTAGCCCAACTCTTTGGGGGGTTTTGTCAAGATTTAAGAAAATAAACTCAAGCCTCCTAATGATGGAGATTCATAAGTGCTCTAATCCAGCTGTGGTTAGGCCCACTCCTGGAGAGGAATGGGGAACATTTGGGCTGGAGGAGCAAGGTGGGGGGAGTGCCTTGTGTACCTCCCTCCTCCTTGTTACTGAGGCGGGGCCTTCGGCCTCAGCCCTCTGTGCCTCCTCTCTGGCCACAATGTCCTCATACTTGGACTGGATGGTGTGGGCTTTTCCATGAAGCCTGGATAACATAAGATTTGGTGAGGGAGGAAGTCTTCCCCTGTGATAGAAACACGAGAATAATCGCCTTATCCTTAGAGTCATAGCCCCAAATTAACCTCACCTCTGCAGGTTGCCTGTCGTGAGATGGAGCCGCAAAGGCAGAGCCTGGGCGCCTGGAGTCCGGCATGAAAGGAAATAGCGCCTCATCGCTCTTATCTAAGCCCAGAGGTATTTATGAGCGTTTATTCGTCTGATCCGTTTGTTTGGGAGAAAGAGCAGGCAGGCAGGGCCGGGCCAGAGGCCGCCTGGCTTCTGGAGCCAGATCTCTATGAATCTGTCTGTGGTTCCGTCCACTGCCGTCTGTCTGTCTCCAAGGGGGAATATGTAAATACACAGTGGGCACAGCCATCGGCAGGTCTGGGGTGTCTCCCCCTGCTCAACGAGAAAGTGTGTGTATGGAGAGGTGGATATAAACATGTACTAAGTCTGGAGTACACAGCAGAAGGATTGCATAGAAATCCCACAGGCAGGATTTATAATTGTAATTTTCTGAGCTATGACCCTGTGGTCCTGTGGACGTACACACATTCCAGCTCCCAGGGAAAAGTCTAAGTTGTGTTCAGCTCTGGAGTAAAATTCTCCTGCACCGGTAATCTCAGGGAGGATATTTGCCAGTAGGTGTGTGGAGGGGAGGGGATTGAGACATTGTCCAGGCTTCCCACTTCCTCTCAGCTGCAAAGCTCCCCCCACCCCCAGCTCTTAGGACTGTGGGCACCTTCCCCCACCCCACTCCCAACTGTGATTGGGGTGGGGTGAATTCAAACATCTCAACCCAGTTCTTCCACTAGACTCTGTGATTCTCTGGTTTTGGGGAACACAAATGTTCCCAGAGGGAGCAGTGTGGCCTCTCCCACTCTTTGAGAGTTGTTCAGAGAGAACATTGCCTTAAAATTGGCCAGTCCAAAGCACAGTACAAAGACATTTCCATTATGCAAATGAACGGCATCTTCTCTGATGGAGGGGGGAGCAGTGGCAGCTCAGCTCCCTCTCCCCAGGTCCTTGGGCACCCTAAGAGCCCTTAAGGGTTTCAATCCTCTATACCAGCCGCCTTACCCTCCCCATCTGTCCTTCGGATTGTCCACAAGAAAAAATCCTCTGAGGGGCCCAAGACCTTCGGAGAGCGCTCCCTCGGGGCCTCCAGCACTGGGCCGGGCCTTCTAGCCGCCAGAAAGTCACTCTCTGCTAAAGAGCTGAAAGGGCTGCTCCTGCGGCCCAGACTCAAGAGGCGCCAAAGACTCCGGGCCGCAGCCCCCGCGTTTGCCCCCAGTACCGCTGGGCCCCTCGACCTCGGCAGCTCCGGGCCAGACCCTAGTAACACCTCGGCCTGCCTGGCACCGCAAGCAATTTCCTGGAGCCCCCGCCCAGGAACTGGGGCCACAGCACCTTGAAAGGAGCGGCCAGAGCTTCCTCCTGCGGCTTAAAAGCCCGAGCTAATCAGTAACCCGTGAAACAGGGGCCAATATTCAAACTCGGCGGCAGCGGCGCGTACCCCCGCCCTCGCCACCCGCTTCTGGGAAAGCAGTCGGCTTAAGTGGGTATGAGGGGTCCGGCAGGAACGGAAATTACAAGGGTTAGGGTTCCTTACTGATTGATCCCCACTCCCACTCCCCGTTTTTTCCCAAAGCATATTTGTGTCGATTTCGCTTGACATGATCGGGAATAGGGAAGGGGACGCGCACTCACTTGCAAGACACCAACGGTTTCCAGAAAACTCGGCTCAATTCCTTCACCACAGACTCAAATGGCCAAGAAACTGGCAAGACCCACCACCCAACCCGGAGAAAACAGACTCGGTTTCTCTTTTGACAACCGAGTGGAACTGCCCGGGCCAGCGCCTCCCCTGCGGGACCCCTCCCTTAGCCGAAAAGGAAGCCAAATAAACCTTGAACAGCCTTGGCCTCGGATCTCCCTAGCGGCCCTGGTGATCCCCTCTTGAGCTTGGAGGGGGATAGCGGGGAGAGGGCTCTCGACTCTGATCCCCCAATCCTTTGATTCAGGGCCACCTGCCCGCGGGCGGGATGAAGTATTAGTCCTTTTTAAATATGCCCTAGAAAAAGCCGCTTCCCTCAGCCAGCCGCCAGGTTTGGAGCTGGGATGAGGCTGACAAGGGGGAGGGGACGCTTGTTCTCCAATTCACACGCGGGCAGGAGGGAACCAAGATCCAGCGGAAACCGTCAATCTGGGCCGACGTCCCCAGAAGCCCGCGGAACCAGAGCGGCGGGGGCTCCAGTCGTCGGGCACGGTTCAGGCAGTGTCGCGGGGCATTCGGCGCCGAAGCCGCATGTCTCCAAACGGACGGTAGATGGCAGCAAACCGCATAATTTGGGTCAGAGTAAACTGTCTGAGGGATGATTTATACCCCGCCAAGACTACAGGAGAAAAAGACCTTTAGTCTGGGTGGGTTTGGGGAATTTTTCCTTTGAGAATAGGCTCTTAGTGCCGTGGGTGCTGGCCGAGAACTTCTCTCGCTACGCAGCCGAGGAGTCCCTTCAGGCACCCATGCCGGGCCTGCTTCGAGGGCATCTACCTGTGCCTCCAGGGGCCCCCCTCCAGCGCCACAAGTGGCTGCTTCTCTCTTCTCAGCTCAGAATTGAGAGGGTCAATATCCCCCTACACACACCCAGACCCCCAAATCCCTGGGCAACCAGAGGCCCGAGGCTGAACGCTCTGCATCTGCTCTTTAAAAAGAGGAAAGCAATCACCTATTCCTGCAAACCAAACTAAATCACAGTCTCTTCTGCCCTCCGCGCTCTAAGTCCCTTATCTGTCGTCTGGCAGCTTCCCCAGAAGCCCTCTCTATTTTTAAGTCCTCACCTAGCGACTTGTGCCTTTTTCAACCCCACCGGCTACTTTAGGAATCTCGGCCTCCCGCCCTACGGTTCTTCTCCCCCCTACCCCCGCCCCCGGAGGCCTGGCTGGGGAATGAAATCAGGTGCCGGAGGGACAGGATTAGCTGTCTGAGCTCAGTGCCAGGCAGCTTTCTGGTCCGGACACCATCAGGTCCCCTAATGGGATTTTCTTTTAATTTTATTCTTCTCTTTTTTTGTTTTTGTTTTTCTCTTTTGTTTACATGCCTAAAACAACGTGTTAAACAGCTTCTTCACAATCACCACATTTGGATCTAGGAAAGTTTGAAATGTTTCCACATCAAGACACACACGGCAATTTGCTCCTCCACCGAAATCCATACCAATAAAACACAAGTAATAGAACCAATATTGCACAGAAATCAACACGCTGTAACCTACCGCGTTAAAAACCACAAAATTGTCTCCCTGCAGAGCGAGGCTCCCTCCTGCGGGAGTGGCGAACGACCTGGGCATTTTCAGGCATGCTTCCTGGGAGGTCTCCCTCGATTTGGGTGCCTCCACCCACAGCCCTTTAATTTCAGAAATATCTCCGAAGGGAGATAATGAGTATTTCTCTGTGAATTGTTCTCTCTGTGTCTCTCTAGACGCCTCCTCGCCCTCGCTGGCCTCTGCGGAGATTCCAGGCCCTCCAGAGACCAGGACGTCCCTCAGCGCCACCGCCCCTTGTGCCACTGCTGCCGGGAAACCACCGATACCCGATACCCGCACCGGGCAAGAGAACTGCGCGGGGGCAATTGGGGGAGGCCAGAACAAGGGAAGGATGGTGGAGGGGGAGGGGGCGCAAACCCACAGAGGCCGTCGCAACCGGCTTCTGCCGGCGTCCCGAAGCCCAGACATCCCCATCCTCTCTTTCGCAGCCCCCTCGCTTAAACCTCTCCTCCCAGCTTAAAAAGGCGACTTAGAGCTCGCCTCCATGGCCCCTTTCGGTTCCTCCTCCCGTCTCCCTGCCCTGCTCCCCCTCCAGGGAGCATCCACCCCTCTCTCGGCCACCGAATGTCCTGAGAAGCTTCTCCCTGCAGCGCCCAGAGGTGGGGTTCAGCCCCGTCTTGGCCGGGGGGAAGAGAGAGACAAACCCAAGCCCCACCCCCTGTAAAAATCGATGCAAAAGAATAAGAAGAAATTGTAAAATTTCTCTTACCTTTGCAGACCTTGAGATTTCTTTCCTCCGATTGAAGGGGGTGGAGAGAAAGGAAAGAAAAAAAGAGAGAGAGAGAGAGAGAGAGCGTTCGGTTTCTTCTTCATCTTCCAGATAATATTGTCCCAACCTGAGAGCCGTTGCTTCCCCTTCTCTGACTTGGGAAGAGAGGGTGTTCGCTTTTCTGATATTTGCATAGAAAATGGAGTAAGTTCTGGCTTTGAAAAATGGTATCAGGCTGCAGTCCTGGGCAGATTGTCCATTTACCCTCCATGATGACTAAAATCCCAGATCAGCAAGCAAATTAACTTAGAAATTAAAATTATTTTTGGTTTTCTCTTTTGTGTAATTCCCACCCCTCCTTCGCCCTCTCTCTCTCTCTCTTCTTTCCTCTCCCCCTCGCTTTTCCTCTCTCTCTTTTGCTTTATCGAGCTGATACTGAAGTATAAAAATATCAAGAGGCTGGAGCCCTGAAGGGCGACAGTGCTCCGACCTAGGTGTGGTGTCCAAAAGAATGCTGCATTATAACCACCAGGGAAATGATAAAAAGTTCATGTTCACGATCGCCCGGCCACATGACCGGCGCTGGCCAATCGCTGGATTCAACCACTCATAAACTTCTATCACAAAGTTGTAAATTTTCATAAAACAACAAGGAATTTATTGCATTTCTTCATGGCTGCTCCACCAGCAACGCTTTTCTCAGTCGCCATCTTCTTTTCTTCTCCTTCTCGATTTTTGGGGAAACCCCAATCTGAGAAAGGGTGCGACTTGGGGTGTGGGGAATCAGGCGGAGGAGGCACAAGCATCCAGCTGGGAGGGGGGTTCTTTTTGGAACCTCCCTATTCTCACAGGAGTTCTGTCCCCTCTTCTAGTAAAAATTCACCCCAAAACCTCCACACAGGGACCATTCTAAGGCAATCTGGGGGTGAGTTAGGAGCGGCAACTAGTGTCCAGAGTTGCCACTTGCATCAGGGCAAAATGAAAGCTTCAGTGCCCCCCTTCCCACCTCTGAATGCCCCCCTCACTCCCAGCACTATAGATGGCGGGAACCCCACCTGTGAAGCTTGTAGCACTGCCGGTGTGGGGCCCTAGATCTCCTAGGGCCTACTTTTTGCCCCAAAGAGGCTAATGGGGGCCAAGGCGGGCACTCTAGCCACTGGATGCTTGCCTCTGCACCCCAGAAATTGGAGGAGGGTAAAGCCGGACCCTTGACTCTCCCACCCAAATGCCCACACGCCCAGGTTCCCAGGGACAACTCCCTGTGCTCTGCGGGGGGCGGGGGGGGGTCTGCGGTCATTAATGAGGGAACTGAAGGTTTAGGAGCCTTTTACTTACAAATTCAGATTAAACAGATTCTCCTAAAACACGCTTTCCTCCAACCCTCTTCCCCTTCTCTGTTCCGATGCCCGATCTTTAAATTTAAATAATTCAGGGTTTATAATCGAATAGATACTAAAAATCAACTCCGCAGGTCTAGCTACGTAGGCACCGTCCTCTGGGTATTTATCCCTCAATCAAGAGGGTGTTTTGGAGACAAACAACAACCCAGATTCACCCCAGGTTTCCCAGGTCCCCTGAAATATGTCCGAATTTTGAATTGAGCTACCAGCGCCCAAATGCAGGAAAGGAAATAACCTCCCACGCACACAAATATTTTTCTTTTTTCTCTTTCTCTGTACTCCGGAGAAGATTCCAGGTTGCCGGCAGCGCGGACAGCGGGCAGAAAGGCTCAGAGGCAGCCCGCGGAAGGCGGGCGGCCGGGCTCAGAGCAGCAGGGATGCGGCCACAGCAGCCGGGTAGTTCGCACCGCTCAGCTTCTCGCTATCGGCGCTCATTTTCTTCCCCCAATTTCAAGTTTTACTTGAGTCGCTGGGTCAATTTAGAATAAGATAAATTAAAATAAATGAAAGTAAAATAAATTTCAATAAAATAACCGAATAGCTCTTGCGGAAAATGTTTGCAGACCGAGCGGAAAGCCAGGAGCATCTTGACGTTGGAGGCCTGATTGGGCGGCCGGGAGGTTTTTGCTCGCCGGTCTGGCCTCTGCCCAACGCCGCCCGCCCGCCGGCGCGAGAAGGGGGAGTGGATTTGGGTGGTCACCTTCCCTTTCCTTCCGCTCCTTCTTCGCTTGAGGCCTAGCACTTCAGATTTCAGCTCTATATTTGTGCCTCGGCGGCGCCGAGCCACAGCCTGGTGTGAAGGCCTGAATGAGGAAGAGTTTGTGGAACTGTGGGGGGTTTGTTTTTTGTTTTGTTTCGTGAATGTGTGCGACTGGGCATGTGGACTCAAGGACGTGTTTACTTGGGGGCAAATGTGAATCTGTGTGTCTTATGGGCCCATGTGTGAGTGTACCCTGGTATGTATAAATATGTCTGTGAGTAAGAACGTGGGTTTACTTGTGTGAGTGAATGCGAATACTATGTGTTCTGGGCAGGGTTTGGGATGTGTGAATACCTGTATGTTTATTTGTGAACATATGAATATGGATGTTTGTGACTGTGTGTGACAATGTATGTATTTATTTATGTGCAGTGTCAGCCTGTAAATAGGTGTGGTTGGGTGCATCTGCGTGTCAATACGTGTAAAAAAATGTAAAGGGAATGTGTGTGTGTGGTATCCGAGGTTCACTAGTTGGCAGCCCCCAGAGCAAGGGGCACAAGAAAAAAGAGGAGGCCCCAGCACAGAAAGAAATGGGCCAGCAGCAGAAGTTGGAGCAAAGGGGTGCTGGGATGCATGACTATCCTTCACCCCCTCCCAGCCTTAGGGAGACACAGAAAACAGGGGATCTGTTTATTTTTAATTGCTTTTATTTCTCCATCCTTCAGATACACATAGAATGCAAAGAGGATCACAGGGGCTGGTGGGAGCAAGGAGCAGCGGGCAGGCCAGGTGCACAGAGGGGACACTTGAGCTAGTTGGTGGGTCCTTAGGGCTCCCTAAGGCCCCTTCAGTGCCACTACTGGGAAGGGGGGGTTGCTCAGGAAGCCGGGGAACCACACATGTTATTCCAGACCCACAGACCACACAGACAGCGTCAAAGATGGGGCTTACAAAACAGCAAGATTTTACCAAAGACCTTAACAATTAGCAACATAGAAAAGGGGAGGCAAATTCCAGAAAGCTACAGAACAGGTAGATGATGTCCTTCCCATACTGTACAAAACCTGATGGACTTTCCTATAGGTAGTATTTTTTTCCAGTGTTAAGAAACCAAAATTTCACCTTCTCTCCTTGAAAAAAATTAACTGCTTTCCATTTAAATAGTTTTTTTTTCCTCCCTATTTGACTTGAGTTTCCTGGTTCAGTTCCCAGAGCTGGGTTTCTCTCTCTCTCTTTCCCTTTTTCATCTCTCTTCCTCTGCCCTTTCTCTGTCCCTCACTCTTCCTCGTCCTCCTCCGCCTCGGCCTTGTCCTGCCTGGTGGCCCCGGGGCCCGCTGTCTTGTTCTCTTTTTTCCACTTCATGCGGCGGTTCTGGAACCAGATCTTGATCTGTCTTTCGGTGAGGCAGAGCGCGTGCGCGATCTCGATGCGCCGCCGCCGCGTCAGGTAGCGATTGTAGTGAAACTCCTTCTCCAGCTCCAGGGTCTGATAGCGGGTATAGGTCTGGCGACCTCGCTTGCGGTCGGTCCCTGCGCAGGTTATTTGCAGGAGAAAAATCAGTGAGTGAGGAACGAGCCATGAGAGTGCTCCCCTCCCTCTTGGACCCTGTATGCGGTTTGGCATCGGTGGTTGGAAGAGCTTATTTCCCATTACATCAAATTGTCACTATCCATACCCCAGCCTATGCCTGCCATCTTTCCTCAACGTGCAGACCTTTCTACAGGCCTCCCAAGGCAAACACTCCCATCTTCCACCCAGGAAGTCTTCTAGCCTAGGGCTTCTGAACACAAGGTCTAACCTGCTGGCTCTTGAAGGCCCTGTGCCTAAAGGGGTGTGTATGTGGGATGAAAGGCAGTTAATCCTCTGGGACCAGGGACCCCAAGTCTCCCCTTTTGCATGCTGACTCTGATGGTCTGTGGGGGTACGGGACAACACAAACCATGCAAGTGACCCTGGAGTGGGACTCTAGGCCTGGCCTGAGGGCTTTTCCCAAAAAGAAAAGGAGACAAAGAGCCTCACAGGTCCAGTCTTCCCCCGCCCCCAGCCTGTTGTGGAATGAGGAGGAGGTGAGAATTTGCAGACTTCCTTGGAGCGTGGAGTCAGTTGGAGAGCAACTGCCTTCTGATGACTATTTTCCAGTGAGTGGCTGAGGTTCAGACAGGGCCAGGCTGTCCTGCCTGCCCACCTGCCCAGACAACCCAGCCCTCCAAAGCAATCTCTGGGCCTCCAGGAAGGCACAGAGGGAGAGGAGAGACAGCAGCCTGGGTTGGGGTAGAACATTCAGTATCTGGCTGGTGGGGGCTGAAGGGCAGGGAAGAGATTCCCAGGTTAGGCCCCAAACCCTGAGGAGGCTTGGGGGAGGTGCTGGTGCCAGCCCTCCTAGGAAGGAGACAGTGGGAGGAGGGGCTAGGGGCCCTAATTTCAAGTCAGATAAAAGCCAAGCTGAAATGTTTATGAGCAGAAAAATTGGGGCTTTAATAAATCAGCTGGAAAGCCAGTTGAATTATGAAGCAGGTAATGGGGACCATGACCACGAATACTGAAAGTGTAAGAGCTGGGCTCTCCTGGCCCTCAACCCTGGCTGGATTGGGAGCTTCCGACCACAGGTCTTGGGTCTTCTGGACCTTGAGATTGGCCTCTGAGTCCAGGACAACATTATGAAGGTTGTCTGGGACAGGCTTGTCAGGAGACCCCACGGAGCCCCTGGTCTCTTGGGGTTCCTGCAGCAGCTTCCTCGGTGGCCTGCACTCTCTCTTGATTTGGCTTTTTGGAGTCCTAGTGTCTCCCCCAAGAGGACATCCACCCTTCTGGAACACACTTGCAAACTAGTTGGCCAGTTCTCCAGGGGTGCTAGGAAGGGCACCTGAGGAAGCCAGCTGTACTCCCCTGAGGCCTCTGCTCCTTTCTCTAGTTTCTCTAGTTCTCCTGCCTCCCGTTTCCCAAGTTTACTGGGGGTCAGGAGCCTGCTCTCTCTTGGCCTCAGCCCCCCTCTCTCCACCTGCCTCTCTGGCTCTGTGTCCCTGGCTGAATCCTCATCACCTCTCACACCCCCTCCTCCCACCAGGCCTCTAGAGCCCACCTATAATTGTCCAGAAGGGAATAATGGGGGAGCGGGGTTGGCTGGGAAGAAAGAGGGAGGGGAGAACTGCTCAGCGCTGCAGCCCCCTCCCCTAGACCTTATCCAAGCTGGGGCTGGGGGACACACCCAGAGTTGAGATCCCCGGCTGGGGAAGGGAGAAGGGAGGGGGGAGATCCTAATGGCTATTCTCTGCAAACCCCAGTCTTCCTCCGCAAGACAAACGGCCTCCTCTCCAGCCCGTGCCGGCGCGGCTGATAAATATTTAAAGCTAAAAGGCCGGGAGGAAGGGTGGGGGGAGTGGGCTGGGGGCTCAGAGCGCCGCGGCGTCGGCGGAGAGGGATCCGCTAGGGAAGCAGCGAGCGAGCCTGAGAGCACCAAGCAAAAACGGGAATGGGGGCGGCGCGCCGGGTCGCAGCTCGGGGTGGGGGGCCGCGTCCCCAGGGCCGACCTCCTACCAGGAGCACTCTGGACAAGGAGAGGGGCACTTGGCCGGGAAGGGGGCGCCTTCCGGGGAATGTGCCCGGGCCACTGCGGCTCGGGACCGCTCGGGACTGCTCGGTGCGCGGCGTTACCTGAGCTTCGCATCCAAGGGTAGATCCGGAAGTTACTCTCGGCCGCCAAGTCCGAGTCCCTCTGCTCCTTGGCGCCCGCCGCCTTGGCAGAGTCGCCGGGACACACCCCGGAGAGGTTCTGCTCAAAGGGTGCGCAGTGCATGTTGAAGGAACTCGGCTCGAGCCCGTAGCCGGCCGCGTAGACGCCGGCTGCACTCTGGCCCGCCATGCCCCCCCCGCCGGGGTACAAGCCCTGCATCGAGGCGGCGAAGGAAGCGCCCGAACCCGCTCCATAGCCCGGGCGCTGGGGGTTGGAAGCAAACGCACAAGAAGTTTGTTCGGGGAAGGCTCCGGTAGCGAAAACCGAACTTGCGGCTGGATATTTAGAAAATAAAGCATTCGCATAATACAATGAACTCATAATTTGGCCGGATGATTTGTAGGCAGGGACGTTTTAGTGTCGGTTTTACGAGATTCCTTGATATATTACAGAATTAGAGTCCAGATTTACACCAAAAAGGACCCCCTTTTTCCTCTCTGCACCACGTGACGCCGCCCACGTGACGTCCCCTCTGCCAATAGCCGGGCAGCCTCCCCACGGCTCCCGGTAATGTGGAAAAAATTGTGTGGCGTTGGATTTATAAAATACGATCAATAATGAATGAGAAAACCAGGCCCTGTGGATTAGGGCTGGGGGCTCAAGGGCCGCTGTCGACCCCCGTGGGCTGGAGGAAGCTTGCAGGCGAGATTTGGGGAAGAAGGGATTGAGTGGAAGGGAAAATAAATAACCTCCGAGAGCGATCCTTGTTGTCACCCCCTCCTCCCCAGCCCGTTACCCAGCCAGAAACAAACGCAGGGATTGCATACAACCGGGTGAGTGGGTGGGTGGGGGCAGGCCAGGTCTTTATTAATCCGTACCACTTCAGCCTGGCTGGGCCTTTGGGGGAACTTAGTCCGGAATTGGTCCGTTTCTCCCGAGGTGAGCCTGGCCTCAAGGCTCGCTCGCTCTCTCTGCCCCAGACGGGCAGGGACGGAGTGAGGTTTCCTGGGTGCTCCCAGAGGCGCGGAATCCAGCCTACGGGCGTTGGATGCTGCGGTTTCTGGTGGCTAAAAAATTTTTTTAAAAGGTTTGAAAATTTAAAAAGGAAGGGGGTGGGGTGGGTGGGAAGAGAAAGGAAGGGAGGAGGGTGGCCTGGTATGCTGCTCTCCTGGTTCCCGGAGGCGGATGCCTCAGTCGAGCGTGGCTGCTGGAGAAGCAGAGGGAGCGAAGGAAGGAAGGCGGCGAGCCACCACCTCGGAGCTGGGCGAAGGTGGCCAAGTCCCAGAAAGGGAGAGGCAGGGAAGAGCATCTCCCTTCTTCTGCTCCCCCCCACGAGAGTACGAAAAAATTTAAAAATTTTTTTTTATTTTTCAGCTTGTTCATCAGCTCCGCACTCCACCTCTACCCCCCCCACACACACAGGAGAGGGCACACAAAAACAAAGGGGGAGGTTGGGGGGTTGGGGGGATAAAGCCACCAGCCCAGGCGCATCTCTCCAGCATGGCCTGGGCGCGGGGGTCTCCGGGGCCGGCAGCCTCGGAACGCGAAGGGAGGGGGAGGGGGTTTCTCTCGGCTCCCCTCCCTCGTTTGTCTCTCCTCCAATCACGCGCAGCCGCCTCCCTCATCCCCTGCGCCCCTGGGCCAAGGGACTCGCACCACCTGCCTCCAGCCCCCGCCCCCTCCGCAGCGCGGCCAGGCGGACGCAGGAGCCCGGTGACTGGCTCCCCGCCTCCGCAGCTCTGCAAGGCGCCGGGAGCAAATGAGGAGCGCGGGCCGGGCAAGTCTCAGGTTCTCGCTTGTAAACTTTATTGTAACTCTTCCGCCCTTTTCAGGCGCAGACAACAGAACAAAGTATAGAGGAACAACAAAATATATAATTAGCCCTCCCGCCCCCCAATAAAGCAATTCACGGATACAGGATACATTCTCTTCACAGCAAACCTAAGAACACTTTAAACAATTGCCCACAGCGCGCATGCTAACTAAAGTAACCTCTTTTGAGAAACACTTAAGACGAAATTGTCAAACCAAAGCGGGGGGCGCGGGGGGGAGGAAAAGAGAGAAGCCAGAGAGAAAGCCAGCGAGCTAGAGAGGGCAGCGGGGAGGGGGGTGGGAGGGGAAATAAGGACGAGGCGAGAGAGAGAGAGAGAGAGAGAGAGAGAGGAGAAGAAGGGAGACAGAAAGAATTACGGCGTGAATAGGCAGTTTCATGTTGTTGGGAGAACTTAGCAGAAATCGGTACCTCGGTCATTACAAAGAAGCACGTTCAAAGGAAAAAAGACCATTGCACAAGGAGGCTTTTTACACGGGGCAGGGGCGTGGGGGTGGGGCTCAGCCAGGCCGCAGCCGCTCACCCTAGCAGGGAGAGGGAGTCCTTGCTTAAAACCCTTTTCTTTCCCACCCCTCCGGCCCCCAAGAGATGGGAAGGAGATCCACGGTAGCTCACACACAGAAGCTATTACGAGAAACTACCACTAGCGGGGACTGGCGCGGCAGGGAAGCTGCAGTGGGAGGCCAGGCTCCGGGCCCCGCTCACGGGGCTAGAGCTGTCTCGGGCGGGGGCGGGCGACGGCAGCGCGGTCGGGTGACCCGCGGAGGCAGGGCGGCCGCGGCCCTGGCAGTCCCAGCTGGAGCCTACTTCTTGTCGCCCTTCTGCGCGTCGCCCTCGTCCGCCGCCTCCGGGGCCCGCTCCAGCTTCTGTTTCTCCAGCTCCTCCTGCTCGCATTTGCTGCTAGGAAACTTGTCTTTGTTGTTCTCTTTTTTCCACTTCATCCTCCGGTTCTGGAACCAGATTTTGACCTGTCTCTCTGTCAGTCCCAGCGCATGCGATACCTCGATCCTCCGCTTGCGAGTCAGATAGGGATTAAATAGGAACTCCTTCTCCAGCTCCAGGGTCTGGTAGCGGCTGTAGGTCTGTCGGCCTCGCCTGCGTCCGGCGGCTGCTGGGAATGGGGGAAAGGGCGAGACAGAGGGGAGGGGAGGGTGGGGGAGGGGGCAGAGACAGAGAAGGTTGGAAGATTCGTGAACCAGCCTAGGAGACCAGTATAATAAGGGCAGGGGACCTTCTACCCCGTGCAGGGGCGGGAGCGCTGGGAGGCCGCGGTCAGCCGGAGGGGGGCGGGTGAGGGGGATCAGACACCACTGAATCTAAGGGAGCCAGAAAGGGGAGCCCCTCCCCTGGTAACCAGCACCAGAGAGCTGGGCGGGGGTGGTTGAATCTATTAAAAGTGCCATAAACTTTAGAAGGAAGGATGTGAAGGAGGGGGAAAAGTAAGAATAAAAAAGCCAGGATGGGGACGAATGGACCCACCTTGAAAAGCCCCCAGAGCCTCTGCCCCAGAAGAAAAGTTTCTTCAGGGTAATTAAACTATAAAGCAATTGAGAAGTGCAAAAGTTGAGCGCCCCATTCCCACCACCCTTTCTCCACTACCCCCCATAAAACAGTAAAAGGGGAAAAAAGGAGGGGAAGAAGAAAAAAAGTCAGGCAGGGTGAGGGGTTTATGGATTCAGGAAATGTCGCTTAGCGACCTCCTTCAAGGGAAACAAAAAAAGAAGGGAAAGGAAGGAAGGAAGGAAGGAAGGAAGGGAGGGAGGGAGGGAGGGAGGGAGGGAGGAAGGAAGGAAGGAAGGAAGGAAGGAAAGAAGGGGGAGCCTATCTGAACAGAACAAGCAAGTCTTCCAGGGGCTGGCGGAACCGCGCCTGGCCTGCCCGACCCCCCGTGCCGGCCTGGGCCCCGGTTCTCCCTTCCCCCCGCCGGCCCCGACGCGAGCTCACCTTGCGGGCGCATCCAGGGGAAAAGCTGTGTGGGCGACGGGCTCTGCTCGGACCCCTCGGCCTCCTCCCCCAGGCCGCTGGCGGCGGCGAGCTTGCAGTCTGCGTACTGCACCAGGTCTGGATCCTGCGCACCGAACAGGCTCTGCCGCTGCAGCGGGTCGTAGCCGTAGAAGTTGCCCGGGTCCCCGTGGCACGCCACGGCGCACGGGTTCTGCTGATAGGGAGCCGTGGACAGCGACGACGGCCCGTGGTAGAACTCCTGGATTTGCGACGGGTGCTGGAAGCTGCCGCCGCTGCTGGGACCGTACACCACGGTGGGTCGGCCGCCCAGGTCCTGGGCGAAGCCGCAGTCATAATAATTGGGGCGCAGGGACTCCCCGGTTTTGTATTTGGAGAACAGTGAGTTGACGAAATAAGAGCTCATTTTATTGAATTTTGAGGCGGCGGCGGCGGCGGCGGCTGTAGTTGGGGGCTGTTGGGGAGGGGGTGGGGAGGGGGAAAGGGAGGGAGAGAGAGAGAAAAAAACGCGGATTCGCCGGCTCCTAGTTACCCTCGCCAGGAAAGGAGAGGAAAAGGAGGAGGGGGGAAAAAGAAAAGAAAGAAAAGGCGAAGAATATCTCGAAGCCACCACACTTTTTGTGATTTCCAGGAATAGAAAAGGACAGCGAAGCCTCCAAAAGTCTAAGCTTGCATGGCAGCCGCGGCTCGCTCGCCCTCCCCCACCCCCCACCCCCCCCAAAATATACCGCCACTTAAAGAGGTCCTCGCTTTACATTTCGAAGAAGGGATGCCAGTTCATAAACAGTTTTCGGTGATTTACTTCCCTGCAAATGAGTTGTTTCATATTTTGCACTGTCTTTTCATGATCATTTGCATCCATTAGAGACCCCGCATCCTATTGGCTTCTCCGTACTCCTCCCGGACAGAACGCAGAGCTAGGGTGAGAGCGAGAGAGAGCGAGCAAGAGAGAGAGCTAGAGCGAGAGAGCGCCAGGGAGTGAGGAGAGAGCGGAAAAAAAAAAAAAAAAAAGGAGGGGAAGAAAAAAAAAAACCCAGGGAGAGAGAGGGGGAGAGAGCGGGGAGGAGAGGGGGGAGAGAGCATGAATACGGATTAAATCTGTTTAACTACCTACATTAATGAGATATCTCTCGCCTCACAACAAATCAAATACCCTCGCAGACCACCCCCAAAGACTGATGTGGGGCGCACGGAAAAAACCACGCACACACATACACAACGCGCCAGGCGTAGGCACGCTGTTAATTTCGCGATTTTAACGAGGCAGTTGGAGTCTTTTTAAATGTCAGGGTCGCTTCGGAAAAATGTAAAAGAACACGGTTTAATTGCACCGAGTTTTAAAAGGTCCTATAAATGTAATTGGTATTTTAATACAAGTTATCAAATCATACAGCTTCCTCTCCTAAACATATTTTCAAACAAACGAGGTAGTCATATTTAAAGCTTTAATGATCAATTTCCTTATTATTGATAAAGGTTTAACTATCGTGTGGAGGGAATTGGCTGGGTAACCGGCCCCCAAAAACGGCTGTAAACTCTTTAACAAACTATAAAACGCAATAAAGCCGAGTCTGTTGTTGTTTATGCCGCAGCGCATAAAAGCTGTTAGCATTTTACGAGTTCTTTCCTCTACAGCTATAAAACTGCAGCTTCGATCGCCCCCGCCGCCCGACTGCAGCACGGTGGGGGTGACAAAGCCGAAATGAGAATGATTATGGGTTTTTTTTCGGTGCAAACGGTGACTTTTCAGAGATTTTCTGCCTCCTTCAGCTTTGAAGCACCTGCCCCCACTCCCTCTCCGGAGCCCCCAAACCACACTCTCTGCCCCACCCAGGCCACTCACCAACTTTCCAACAAACAAACAAGGCTTTTCTTTGGAGAAGGGATCCAGGAGAGCTTGAGGAGGCACCAGGAGGAAGAGCCGAAACTTTCTGGTTAATGGGCAGTGGTGGAGTCCTGACCAAAGCTCACCCTGTGACTGCGATTCTGCAGTTTTACACAACCCTCGGGTGGCCTGGGAGGGGGTTGCTGGAATGGGGAGGGGGTCTCTAGAAGGTCCTGGAGCCCAGTCAGCAAGCCTTTGGCAGACCAAGTCTGTGTGATGGGAGAGAGGCCTGATGCCACCAGCAGGATAACATTCAGTTGGGCTGCCCCAGTCCTGCATCCAGGCCTCGGGACCCAGTAACCAAGCCCAACTGGCTCCCAACCTTCCCAGGCCAGTCCTCCACACCTTCCGCACCACCCTCGGTTGAGAGGGCAGTTCCAGGCTCATCAGTACATCAGAGGGAGGGGACAGCAATGGAGGCTGCTGCCCTGATGCCTGGCCTTGGTGCCCGCTGTCCTGTGCCCACCTCTGCCCTGGACAGTGACTGCAGAGTGTATGAATGGGAGGGGCACCATTTAGCCTTCACTGTCCTTTGAGCCACTGTCACTACCTAGACTGACTCTGGGGTAGAAGGGATTTGGATGCAGCAAGGTCACTGAGTCCCCCATTTTCTCTCCTCTCCCCTTGGGAGCCTCTAGTTAAACCCTGCTCTCCCTCCAGACCTGAGGACCTAGGTCCTGAAACAGACTGCTGGACCCAGCTGACTGAATGCCACACTTTCTTGCCAGTTGCCTTTCCCAGCCTACTGGGCCTAGTGACAATGGTGGCCAGGCTTTAGAAGGCCCCAGTCTGAGGGTCCAAACCAATGGCTTCCTGAAGTGGCTCACTCAGCAAGGAAAGAAAAGGAAAGGAAAGGAAAAGAAAGGAGAGGAAAGGATAGGAAAGAAGGAAGGAAGGGAGAGAGAGAGAAAGAAACCTAGTAACAAAGGTGGAGCCTTTACAAATACATTCGATCCACTGTTGATCCATTGTTTATTCACGAGAGAGTGGCTTCGTTTTGGAGGGGTGCTTTTTGGGGATCCCACTCACCCCAACCTTTGTAAAAATTAAACTATCACCTTTTCCAAAGGGAAGGTACCAGTGGGGCCACTTGGTCCTTCAAAAGTGAATCTGGAGAATGGGAGAGGGGCTGAAAGGGAGAGAGAGAAAGGAGAAAAGGAGGGGAGAGGACCAGGGTCTTGAATTTTCAGCGCCAGGCTGAGGGGGCGGTGAGGCAGCGGAAGGCAGAGTTAAGTTGTTGCCAAAGCGAACATTTTAATCAAGTGCCGGGGATTTTATGGTCATGATTTGAGGACTCACCGGTGAGGTAGAAATTCAATGGCTTGTTCTAAATCATCCCTACACCGTGCCAGAAATTCCTGATGGAAGGAAAATGTTTCTATTATAAGAAAAAACAAGAAAGAGCGAGGAGGTAATTTATAAACACCCAACGGAGAGCAGATTTATTAGAGAAACTCAAGTTGAGAAACTCAGCTAGCCTCCCGGTCCTGGGGGAGGAGAGGAGAGGCTGCGGCGGGGCTAATCTTAAGAGGAGGGCATCTATTTCTCGCACGCGTTTGTCTGGATGGAGGGCAAGGATCGACCGGGCCGGGTCGAAATGGGAGATGTGGAATCTAAGGGGCTATGGGCAGGCTGACAGCGCTCAGGTCTCAGAGGGAGAAATGCCTGAAGTCCAGGCCTCCAGCTGCTAAGCTGAGAAGGGACCGGTGTTCCCTAGGTCGGTCTGGGGCCGGGGCCGCGGGGCACGGAGCCCGAGCTCTCACCTGGAAGCCACGGGACGTGGGGAGAACCAAGCCCCTACTTCCTGCACTGCGCCTGTTCCCACGTCCATCCGGAAAACGCACTCTTTATTGGCGGCCCAAATTGGAGCGCCCAGATCAACCGAGGAAATAGCCGAGCCTTTCGCACCTCGCCGTTCTGGGAGCCCCTGCCCCGAGCCTGGGTCGCCCGGCGCCGCCCTGCCCAGCCCTGGCCACATACAAAGGCTCTAGAGCCTCGGTCCGTGCGGAGCCGCCCCGCCGGCTCTGGGCACCTCCGAATCCCCGCCAAAGCCACGGATCCGTTTTCCCCAAAGTGCTCCCACCCCTACCCCGGGCTGGCTCACCCGGTTCCCTCTCCCGCCGATTCCGCAGCAGGTTGGGGCGGCTTCCTCTATATCCGACCTTCTGCCGGCTCGCCCTTCTCACCTGACCTGCTCACCCGTATCCGCAGACATTCGTCTCGCACCCTCCCCGGATAATCTCATTTTCCCGAACCAATCCTCCTCTTTTATTTGGATCCACTAGTCCTATTATTACTATTATTCCCCGTTTTCATGCATTTGTTGTCCCACCGAACGTAGAAACTGGGTGAGAAGCCCTGAGCCCTGCTCCTGGGGGAAATTCAGAAAATTGACCATTTGAGGAGAGGGGGTCAACACCACTATATCTGAAATCTACAAAATGGGGGAAATAGCCACAATGAACCCAATATTTTTATTCTGGGCAAATTATTCATGACTTTTGATAGCGCTCAATTCGTAGATTCAGGGCCGACCGAAGTGCGAGGTGCAGCCGCGGGCGCCGGCAGCCGCAGCACGGAGAATTTTCACGTGGAGCAAGGGTGCCATCTAGCGGTCACGCTGAGAAAAGGCGCCGCCGCCACCGTCTCCTCCAGCTTCTCAGAGAGCCAGCCAGTGCGGCGACAATGCGGAGAAACTTTCAGTATTAGCAGAAAAGGGCGAGGGAAACGAGAGCGGGCGAGAGAAAAGGCGTCGGAAATCAGGCAGTGGTTCATAAAATTGTGCAGATAAGCTAAAAAAAATTTTTTTAAACAAAACAAACAAAAACAAACAAACACGGAGAGGGGATAAGGAACGAAAAAGAAACCAGAATCTTTTCTCTCTCGCCCCACCCCCCACCTCAAGCCCCTAATTTCGGGCGGAGACCGCCGAGCAGTGCGCCGTTCATGGCCCGTAAAAGGGGGAGCCGGGCACATTTCAAACCCAACACGATTGTTTCAAATTCTGAGGGGAAACAATTGGGCTTTTTGTGGGGGGAGAGGAGGCCTGAGAGAGTGGGACGAGACTGTAAAAGGATCAAGAGGCTGCCAGCGCCCAGACGTCTGGCCCCGCCGGACCTGCGTGTGTGTGTGTGTGTGTGTGTGCGCGCGCGCGCGCGCGTGTGCAGGGGCTTTTCTTTATGACACCCGATTCTGGAAGGGGGTGCGGTTGCGAAGAACAAAGACGAGTCCCAGTTGCGTTCCGTGAAGCATTTGTGACAACAGAAGTGTTCTTCCCTCCCCCTCCCTCCTCGCCCCTCTTTTCCCCCTGGGGCCCCCGGAAACCCCGCGCCCTGCACTTCGGGAGGGTGAGGGTGGGGGCGGCCCAGTCAGGCCCACCCATTCGCCCGCCAGACCCGGAGCCCAGGCCCAGCTGTGGCTCTCTCAGCTCCGGAAAGTTTCCCCTCTCTGTTTGCTTTGCTGCTGTTTAGTTTCTTAACCTTCAGAAATTTATACGCTATAAACTTTTATAGCGGTCATATTCTTTTATTGCTGCGCGCACGGCATTGAATTCCTCTCCCGGCTTCCTTCTGTCTCGCACTCTCCCGGTCCCCCTCTCTGAATCTCTCTCTTTTATGACAGCAGATTTCCCCATCTCCAGCTTCCGAGCCTCCGCATCTTCGCCTTTGTTTGTTTTTAAAGAAGCCACCCCGGGCTGGGGATCCAGACGCGGCCGGAGGCTTCCCGGGGCGCCCTCGCCCCCTACCCCGCAGCACTCCGTTCAGCTCCTGCCTCACTTTCTTGCGTTTCCTCTGGGCCGAATCCGGCCTTTTCGGCTCACTCTTCAGCACGGGCTGGCTGCTGGGAGCCCAGGATGGGAGGGAGCCCATTCTACACAAGCTCTAAAGGCAGATTCACTTTATATAACGACTGGAACCCTCCTCGGAGGATGCAGGTTGGGGCCCAGCTGTATCAGGAGCTTCGCGTTCTCCTGCCTCCTGCTGTCTCTCCGATTAGCTCATCCTTCCGTTCGCCGGAGAGGGGTAGGCAGGGCCTTTTCGCTTCCAGACTGCTTTCTCGAGGGCCAGGCTTTGTCCCTACCTCTACCCCAACCTCAGGGTCTCCGCGGACTGCAGCGCTGCTGGGTGGGCCCGGTGGGAGGCTCTGGCAGGAGGCCGGCTCCCAAGCGCCAGCCCGGCAGAAGCAGAATCCCAGCGGTTGGATGGGAACGGCCGGGCTGCCGAGAACAGCGCTCCCCATTTGAGGCTTTGGTGGGACGCCACAGTCTGAGGGGGACAGAAAGGTGCCTTGAAACCGAATTTAACTCTGGGGTCCGACTGGGAAGGGTTTTTTGTTGTTTTTTTCCCCTCCTGAACCATTTCTGTTTCACACTCAACCATCCTCTCGCAGCCTGTAGGAGCTGCCTCCACTCCTACCAAACTCCACCCGCCTTACACCAAGGCTGCTACCCTGTGGCTCAAATTGGAGCCTCAAACTCCAGGTGGGGATTGAAAACCCTAAGGGGCTTACTCTTTTTGAGTGGAAGAAAGGACAGCCTGGCCTTCCGGAGGCCTCTATCTGCATCCCATCCCTCCGCTGCAGGGAATAGCAGAACGGAGTTACTGCCTTCTTCACTTGCATGATACTTTAAAGTGGCCAAAGCAAGGTGGCTTTCTCAGCCAGCTGAGAGAGGACCTGCTTCCAGGGATGGCAGGGCAGGCCTCGCCATCCTCTGGCTCTGGAGGTGGTGGGGAAGTCTCTAGTGCAACTTAAGAGGAAGATTCCCATTGTTCCCTGCAGACCCAGACCCCTCTCCAAACCACTAATCTTTCCTTTTCTCCCCCTCCAGTCTCCCAGCTCTCCTGTTGGAAGGCTCTTGCTCAGTTTAAGCAGTGGTCTTGGGAACCTTGGTCTGGACCAGCTCTCAGCTCCACTAGGAAGCCCACCCTGCAACCTCTTGGGCACAGGACTCTCTCTTTATTCCAAGCCACCCTCTTGGAACTAGCATCTCTACCTCTGGTCAGGTGAGGTGAGCCAACACAGAATGACACACAGGAAAGATTTATTTTCTAGAGTGATATATATTTTTTTCTTTGTTTTTTTCCTTCCAAAACAATCAGCTCTAAGCCCCTCGCCCTCCCCACTCCCACCCACAACCCTCCCATGTAAGCAACAACTGAAAACAGGCGAGACAATCACCCCCAAAGAAATCACAAAACACAGCACAATTTCACGACTGCCACCGACAGAGTAAAAGAAGTTCTACTGGAATGTCCCCTTGCAGGGTCGGGAGAAGCAGGAGAGAGAGTCCATGAATTGAAGGGGATTGGAGAGGTGGGGTAGCAGGGGGAGGAAAGGAAGCCGAGAGTAAGCTCCGGCCTAATGCTTAGGTGCGATTTCGCCTCTTTCCTTAGCAAGCGGGACTGCTCCCCAGAAGCGTGCGCGCGCAGATCGCCATCCAGGCCCGAGTCTCAGGAGGCAAAGCCAGGCACTGGGGCTGGTCTCTGCGCTTCTGCGCTGGGGGAGCAGCTGACAAGCCCGGGGCTCCTCCGCAGGGCTCAGACTGGGCAGGACAGGAGAAAGAAGTCAAGCTCCGCGCGCCCGGGGAGCCTTCGCTCCCCCCTTTCCTCCATAGCTTGCTCTGGAGAGGAGCCCGGGAATCGATTCACAATAAATTCTCCATCGGGTTCTCCTGACTTGGCTTTTCCGCCTAAGCAGGGGTAGAGCTAGCAGAGGATGGAGGGTGGAGGGGGGTTTCTACAGGGGCGACTTGGCTCGCTGGTGCAAGGTGGATTGGCCGAACAGAGTTGATTTCAGAGCTGGGGAAGATGCGAATTCAGGGCCGGTGTTGAGCAAGAGAAGCTACAGTCTCTGTCAAGCGGGGCACAGATGAACGTGAGGACGACACTGCCAAGGCTTACGACCCACGATCTGACCTCCTTTTGTTGGAAGGAGAGGAAAACATGCAGAATTAAACATTTCCTGTAGCACAATGTGTTTATGTGGACGACCTTCATAAAACCCAAGAGACTCTCCTAAGACCACCGCTGCCTTTCCTTGTCCTTTCTAACCCACTAGCTTGGGAGCTGAATTTACCCCACTTGCCCTGGAGTCCATGCCCGGGTATAGTTAAGGATTCTGTGGGGATGGTGTTGTGATGCTGGGCCCTTTGAGCTGCAGCGCCTCATTCAGGAGTGTGTCTCTAGACTTCTTCTTGGTGTGTAATTGCATCGGGGGCAGACCCTGGACTTGCCTGATGGTCTGTGGGCTATTCTGCCAGATTTGGGGTGTGATGGTCTGCATTTAGGGTGTCGCTTCATTTGAGTGTTGACTGTGAGCGCTTCCCATTGTTACTGTGGGCTCCAGGCTTTATGCAGGTGGGCATCTGTTGGGCTGTGTGCAGTTGGAGTGTCCCTGGGTGACTTTGGGATAGGTGCAGGGGGGAAACAAGCAGGCTGGAAGTGAGGGGCTGGGGCTTCCCAGGAAAATTAAGAGGGTTGCTAGGGGCTCTACTAGGGGCACTCTTTCCTTGGGGCCCATCACCTTCTTAGGAACCAACTATATCTACCTTCTAAATCAATAAAACTCCCTCCTGAGGCCCAGGGAGAAGAGAAGGGCAAGTGAGGGCAAAGGAAAGGAGCGAGGCTCTAGATGCAGAAAAGGACTTTGAAGAAAAAGACCCCCTTCCCCATTCACTTGAATACATCCCAGACAGCACAGGCTCCACAGCCATCCCTTATAAATAAGCATGAGATGGGGAAGGGGTGGGGAGGGCTGGGGGGAATCTTTACTCTTTGCCCTGTTCCTTATTCATTTTCTTCATTTTCATCCGCCGGTTCTGAAACCAGATTTTGACTTGTCTCTCACTCAGATTGAGGAGTCTGGCCACTTCGTGCCTACGGTCTCTGGTGAGGTACATATTGAACAGAAACTCCTTCTCTAGCTCCAGCGTCTGGTATTTGGTGTAGGGACAGCGCTTTTTCCGGGAAGAGCGAGCGTGCAGCCAGTTGGCGGAGAGGTTGGCTGAAAGAGAAGCAGCGATAGAATCAAAGAAAGGAAAGGGGGTGAAGGGCCCCCGTGTTCTCCTTCCACGAGGGTGCACCCCTGGTCTCCACTCCCCATCTTACATTGGAGAAAGGGGCACCTGGGCCTTCAGGTTCCCAGAAAGGATTCCAGAGATGGGCCAAGAGTTGCTATAGGCACCTCCAGGTGAGTTATTTGGTCAGGATAGAGCCAAACGTGTGCCAGGCTTCTCACCACTTCCAAAGCTTTGCCTGCCCCAGGTCCTTACTCAGTCTCTTTCTCCACTTGGGTCGGAACTGGTTAGGACTCAGGTCAGAGCCCAGCCTGGCTAAAGCCCTCTCCCCCACCAGCTCTACCAGACTAACTAGTGGTGGCTGACTGAAGGGTCCTGGCTCTAGGTCTGAGAGGTGAGAGAAGGATTGGGCTGGGGGAGAGGAGAGTGGCTTCTGCTCAGCCACAGCCAAGAGACCTCCCGGCCCTCCAGTCCAGTTTGAGTGCACCCTCCTGCCTTGATCCCAAGCTTGCATCTCTTGGCCACATGGCAGCAGCCATGTGTGTCTGTGCAGATATCTCACTGCCCCCCCACACACCACAAATAGGGATTCACATTTAGAGATGCTGCAAACATCCAGCACACTCCAATTCACACGCAACCCAATTGCAACCATTTATCAACTCCAGCCTGTGGACAAGGGAGTGCTGGGGGCTCACAGGTAACTTATGGTTGCAATAGTCTCCTTTTCCACTCCTGCTCAGCTCGCAGTTTGGTTAAAGTAAGTTCAGGGAAATTGGGATGCAAGATTGGTCCAGTCCTAAGGGGGGGGGAGCCATGGATCATGTGGGGGTAACAGAAGTCCTTCAGAGCATAGCTAGCTCCAACTGGCTCCATGTGGTGAGAGGGAACAGAGAAAGGGAAGGGGTGACGGAGTGGAAGTGGGGGAAAACAGAGGAAACATACATACAGGCTTCTCTTCTCCTTACCCCTGAACTCAGAAAAGTTGCCAAATAAAGGAGAGCCAATTAAAAATAACAGCCACCCTCTACTAGATTCCTTCACCCCAAATGAAAAGCACTGAATATTAAAAAAAAAAATCTGGTTCATCCTACACTAAGTGCCGCGTCTTACCAATTTGCAGCTACTTCCTTAATGTGAGTGCCCGGGATGGGACCCACAGCCGCATTAAATAGGAAAGAGGAAAATAACTGTTAATTATTGATTCTAGCCAAACTGCTGCTCTGCAGTAATGGACTTTCCAGGTAGGGTTTGTGGGCCTGGGGCCGGGGGGGGGGTCTGTTTGGGTGTGAGCAGGGAGGGTTTGGGAAGAGCCAGTGTGTTACCCAAATGCCAACTCTTGTGATTCAACCTGGCAGGTCGGAGGTGGTGGGAGCTCACAGAGACCTCAGGGAAGTTGGGCAGTTCTCTTCCCTCCAGCAGGCAAGGGCACCCCCAAAGGGCCTCTGGGCCGCTCTGCTGATGGGAAATCCGGCAGGGCAAAAGCAAAGACTAAAAAATCTGACCCTCATTCTCCAAAAAGAGTAAGGGGTGAGGACTTGTGCCCACCATCCTGAAGGTTATTGTTTGGGGGCTAAGAGCCCCGACCAATTTGCCCTTCTCAACCTTAAAAGACGAAAAATCCGCGACTCCCCTCCTGCCGCGCTTAGCGAGCAGCACATCCTGGAAATTAGTCAGACTTCGGTTCCTGGCGGGGGTGCTTTTGGAGGGGTGGGAGATGGTGAGAAACTACCTTCCGAGGATGAAGTTAGCCTCTCCGCAAGCTTCTCTCCCCCCCCCTTCTACTCCCCAGGGTCCTTTCGGGGGATCTCTCCTTCTCCACGCAGCCGGTCGGCCGCGAAGTTCGGAAGCGATTCCCCAACTCCCTGCGAGGTGGACAGCTCTGGCTGGGGCTAGGGAGCCCCGCGGAGAGCAGCTGGAGCCGCAGAAAAGGAAGCTGGAACCCGGGCGAGGATGCCACGGAGGGGAGGAGGCGACCGGAGGCAAGGCCCCCGGGGAGGGGCCGGCGCATCCGGGGAGGGGGCTCAGTCTCCGGGTCCCGGGCTTCCAGCGCCCCTCCCGGCGCCGGCTGCGGACCCTGAGCGGCTACTGAGCGAGATCTGCTAAAAACAATCCTCCGTCAAGCTGTTGCATCGCAAATAAAATCCTAATGAGCCCCCTCCCACTACCCCTTGGCCGGCTTTTACGGTGTGCGCGTGGCGCGGGGAGCTCTGCCAGCCGTGCGGTGCCCGGGAGCCCGGTGCGCTCCCGCCCTGGCCCGCGCGAGCTCTCGGCCTCGCTGGCTGCCTCCCCGGCCCCGCCAGCTCCTCTCCCAGCCGGCGGTGGTCGGCTTCTTCCCGGGCTTTCAGCCCAAGCCTCGGGGGCGTGGGGGAAGGGAGGCCGAGAGTGCGGCGAGCTGGTCCCTGCGCCCCGGGTCCCCCGTGGACTTGGAGGAGTGGGGGCGGCGCTCCTCCAGCGGCCTCAGTCTCCCTTTCTGGGGCACTCATCTGCCTCCCTCCATCTTCCCTCCGCCCCCGCTCGCTCTCCGGCAGTCGCCGCGGTTTCCCTTCACATTGTCCGCAGTTTATTGCTTCTCCCCTCCCCTCCCCTCCCCCTCGCCTGGCCTTCGGCCTGGGTATTTCCTCACTTTTTATAACTTACTTTGATCCGGCCTCTCTTTGTCCTCGCTTCCTTCGCAAATTTTATTGTCCCCGTAGCCGGGTCTTTGATTAGACAGGACGGCCTCCCTGCCCGCCGAAGTTTCCAAACTGTACTCGGGCGTGCCCTGCTTGAGCAGCTCCCCAGGCGCGCCCAGCAGCGGCTCCGCCTTCACCGCCGCCTGGCCCTGCACGGGAGCAGCTTCGCCGCGCGGTGCCGGCTCCAGCCAGGTGCGGAGGTACCTGCTCTCGGCCGGCGGGACGCCCTGGGGCTGGATGTAGGGGTGGTAGACGGACGGCAGGCTTCCGGACGCGTGCGGGCTCAGCGGCGCCCAGGAGGCGCCGAACACCGGCGCTTTGGGCTGGAAGCTGCACGAGGGGAACTCCAGGTGCTCCGCGTGGCCTGGCTGCCGGGGGCTCGCGTACTGGCCGGAAGGAAACTTGGCTGGAGGCGCGTCCTCACTCTCGTGACTTATGATCGAGTCGACATAATAGCTGCTAAGCGTCCCAGAAATGGACATTCTCAGACATTATCCGGGCGCTCGCAGGGGGAAGCGAAGCGCTCGCGCGCAGCGCCCAAGCAGGGAGAGGTGGCACCCGGACCGGTGTGAGGGCTTTCGGACGCGACACCCCCAGCCCCCCACCCTCCCACCCCCACCCCTGCTCAACTTCTCAGCCAACAAAGTACAGTGGAGCAGCCTGGCTCAGCGCTCCTTGCAAAATGATTGGTCAAAGTTTTTCCGACTGCCTGATAAAGCGTCAGCTCCGACATAAATCAATCCGGCGAGGGGGCTGCGCTCTCGCTGTCATCCGTCCGCACCGCATTCCATATCGAGGATGGATTGTTTTATGCTGATGCAATGTGCTATCACGTCAGGGCTCCGGCGGCCACGTAACCCTCAGCCCGAGCTGCCGGCCGCCCCCCCCTTTTGCAGGAAGGGGGGCCGTTCTCGCCATGGGGCGGCGGGGGCGGAGGAGAGGCGGAGGGAAAGCAGCGGGCTGCCTCGGGAGGGACGCTGGCTGTGGAGCCCTCCCCAGACGGGTCCGGGAGGGAGAGAGGGAGCGCAGCACAGAGGGAGGGAGCGAGCCCCAGCCTGGGGCGCAGCCAGAGAGGCCCAGGGCATAATTAAAGCAAGAGGAGGTGGTACCGTCCCCCCACAAACACACCTCCACTCCACCCCGCCGGCTCTCCTTTTCTCTGTCCCCTGACACCAGATATTTATTAAACAACAGCGCAGCAGCAAGCCACTGGAGATGAAGTAAAAGAGATGGGGGAGAAGTTGGGATTTTATAGGATGTTGTCTGCTTTGGAGGGGACTCTGTAACTAGTTTGGGAGGTTTGTAGGCCTGGGAGTTTCTCCTGACCCTTCAGTGGCTGAGGGAGGAGAGAAGGGAATAAAAGGGCCTGCGTGTCCAAAGATCCTGTCCTAAAATTTAGCTGTCCTGAAATTAGAACCCGCATGAGGTTAAAGGGATACAACAGCCCCTGGAAAGTTGAGCCTCTGAACGAGTTTAATACAGATAGTCAAAGCTCCTTTAAATTTCTTGGGCCTCTCTCTGGCCCTGGTCAGAGGAAAGGGGGGTGCATAGCCATTTCTCCTTTCCTCCACTGAATAACAGACCTTTAAAATTGCCCAGATGGGGGAGCCGAACAGGAGAAAGGGTTAAGGGAACTTCCCTAAGGTGTCAGCAGAGCAGAGGTGTGGGAAGGGGTCCAGAGTTATCTCCCCCTCCACCCAGTGGGGAAGGAGGTGAGTCGGGAGTTTTCGCCTCTCCTGTTCGGAAGGATTTCCAAACACGCTGTATTGGACACCAGCATAGACAGGGAGCCTGCAGGGTCAGTCTCCCACCCTCCCGCCACTTTCCCTCCTGCAGACTCTCTCGCAGGAGCTTCCAAATAGCCCGCTTTATTGATATCTCCTCTGCGGCCCTGCGCTGGGGCTCCCTTGGGGCCACCGGCTGGCTTCCTGGCCCATCTCCAGCAGTCTTTCCTCCGGCTTCTGCCCTGGGTGCCGTGGCTTCTCGTGGTGTGGGCTCTCGGGGAGATGCGGCCCCTGGACAGACCCGATCCTCTCCGGTCAGGTTTGGGGCAGGCTGGGGCCGATTTTCTCAGCGTTCTCCGACCCTGGGCCCTTATAAGATTGGCTGTCCCAGTCCTGTCGTTTTAACAAAAGCGGGACCATTCGAATTTGAGGTTTTATCTTTTTGGCCATGTACCCCTCTGCCGTGCAGAAAGCTGTGGATCACCTCCGCACACGCACACACTCCCGCCCGCTTTTCTTTCCAAATGAAGCTATCTCGTGTCATTACGTGTGAAATACGAGGGCAAAGCGCCATATTTCTTCACATTATGGCGATTTCAAAATGATTTTTTTAAGATCAATGCCGGCGCCCAGCCGGCCCCCTCCTTTTCCACTCCAGCTCTCCGAGGGCGACAGCCCAGCAGATCCGGAATCAAACAGCGTGAAGATCTGCTCTTTCCATAGGACCCAAGTGGGAAATCCGATGCAAATTCTTCTAAGTAGCGGTTGGACGCTTGGGAAAGTCGAGGGAGCTCCCCGGACTCGCCAGCGGAAAGAGCTGGGCGCCTAGAAAATGAATCACAGTTAAGGCAAAGCACCTGTTCTCGATTTGCCAGACCTATGGAGTCTGCTGTTGGCTTTACCTCTAATAAATGTATTCCTCTTCAGAAAAAAAAAAAACTCTTCTCCTGCTGTAAATAATGGTGTTATGAAGCATGGCGGGCTTGAGTATATGACTTTCTGTAGTATATAAATTAGGGCCCAAAAGGACATGTGGGCTGTGGGCAGAGTTTTTTTAATTTATGGCAAAGTCACAGCACTGGGCTGTTCTTAAGACCCAGGCTGTGCAGACGCTGGGCTCTGGCCACAGCCCTTCTGGTTCCCACTCTGGCCCTGGCTTTGCCGCTGTCTCTCTTTGCAACAGGAGAGAAGTTGAGGAGCCACTTAGTTTAGGGAAGAAGTTAGAGGAAGGAGAACATTCAGGCTCATGACTTGTGCTCTGCAAGGGTGGAGTGTCCCAGACAGACAGGGTTCAGCTTTGTGGGTTGCTGGTTGTCTGGTGAGTTGTCCCTAACCCCTGGTGGCTCCTGGGTGCACTGGGTAAGGAGGGGACCCAGGCCTCTCTTCTGAGACCAGAACGTAGTCTTTGCTCACAAACGAGCTGGAGGGTGGAAATAATTCCAAAGTGACAGGTTTTGGAGGGCTCATGTCTTCTCAGGAGAGGTGGCTCTGGAGGGAAGGGAATGAAATAGCACCCAAGCCCTGGAGTCTGTGCCCCAGCTCTCATCTCCTCCAGGTGGGGATCCAGATACAGCAAGCAAGGAGTCCCACTTCAGCCAGGCTTTCTAGAAAGCACTGCTGCCTCAAATTGAAGCTCAATTCCAGCTCAGGCAAATGACTAAAGGGTCAGCTGAGAGGAAGCCCCTTGTTTGGGTGCTCTGAGGACCACCCCCCAAAACATACTTTTCTCTCCCAGACAATGGTACCCCACCATGACAGAGAGAAGCAAACAGAGAGAAGCGGCCCCTGGAGCCCAGCTTCTAGAGCTGCGTAATAGAGGGGTTGCTTGAGTGGGGGTCACTTTGCCCTGAGAGACCAAACTGTTCCCCACCTCCCCCCAGTCCTAAAGAGAAAGAAGGAAAACCCTCTCGAAGGCTTTTGCCATTCCCTGCACCAGCACTGCGCCTGAGCACAGCTGGGGCCGGTAGCTGATAATTCCAGGAAGGGCAGGCAGGGAAAAGCTACAGCTCCTGGCCACAGTAGGGCCCAGAGGCCAAGAACCAAGAAGGAGGCTGAGATGGGGAAAGCAGAGGCCAGCCCTGGCCAGGACCAGCCGGTGAGTGTCTGTGGTTTAAGGTCTGCTTTTGGAAGGGCCCTTCACTATAAGAAGAGAGAGAAAATCTCAACAGAGGGAAGGAAATAAAAGCAAGGAGAAAAAAAGAAAAAGAATAAGTGGAGAAGGGGGAACGTTTTTTAATCGATAAGCTAAGCTGAGATTTATGCATGCGTACTTGAATAGATGTGTGTTTCCTGTACCTATATCTCAAATCAATAATTCTTTATGGGGAACCCAGTGTGCACATGTGCTGTGCTCTATGTTGTGTATAGAATATGTAATAAATAAATCTGTCCAACTATAATACTAAATGTGCTTGGGCATTTGTATATAAGATCTAATGGTGCATACGTGATGCGTGTATAACCCCTCTGAATGATACGGGTTTACAATTCTGCTCATATAAGATCTATGACCCAGAAGCCTGTGCGTACATTTTTATAGCCATCACACGCTTATAGAAAGGGCGAAAAACTTGAGTATTTGCGGATTTGAATTGTGGCTATAAAACACCAGCTGATTCAGAAGCTTCACTTGAAAATTGGCCTGTTGACTTGATATTCAAGGAAAATATATACCGTATCCGCAAACACATGTGACTTAAATCTGGATTCTTTTACAACTTCCTTCTAAAATATTTCTCTGGAAGGTGAAAGAAATTCCTGGCCCGGGGCAGGTCATGAAATTTTGTGACTTTTTTGTCTGACCACGATATCCTTTACTGTGTCTCTTACCCGAAACCGCAGGGACAGAGTACATCGTGGGATGCTTATTTCATGGTAGCAATGGACACGGGGATGAAGGTGCCGTTACTTGGGCACAAGCGTGTCCCACACAAGTGTGAAGCTGACCAGTGGACAGAAATGAGTTGAATGGGAAAGCTCCCAGGAAACTGTGGAGGTCATACAAAAGCACTGCTGTGTACAACGAAATTAGAGAAATCCCCACGTCTATGTCCCCAAGCACCTGGAGTTATTTCTTCTGACCCAGGATCAGAGTCCAGACCCACTGTGGGAAAGAAAGAGGTGTGGGGACACTTGCTCCAGCGGGGAAGAAATCAAGGCCCCCAGAACCGTCACCCATTACACACAACAGACTCCAAAAGGAATCACATCGAATCTGCACACATGGGTTCAATCCTTAGTGCTTCCACACACTCCAAGTGGGGATTTTAACTGTAAAGTAACGAAATCTTCTCCCAAACCTCCCTCCCAGGATGTCAGAGGTGAAAGGAAGGACGGACAGTTCAGCGGCCCAAGCAGATCTCGGGAATCTTCTTACCAGCTATCAGCCACCAGGAATATGGAATGTTGGGGGGGGGTGGCTGACTCTTTGGGAGGGGGCATCCAGGAGGCCAAACGGGGTGGGCGGCAGGCAGGGCGGAAAGGAGCTGAGCAGGTAGAAGGTTATTACGGAATTGCTTCCATAAAACCTGAGGCTGTTGTAAAACTCTGCTTTCCAAAGACTTTATTTCCTCCTTTCTCTCTAACATCCCCCTTTTTTCTTTTTACAGCACTATTCCTGGGAGGGGGTGGCAAAGGGACGCCAGTGATGGAAGACAGTCAGGCTCTGAGTGGCTGGGCAGCTTTGTGAGAGGCCAGAGGAGAAGGATGGTAGGCAGCAGGACACTCCAGACCATCTTCACCCAGACCAGAGGATAAGAAAATGTCAAGGGACAGCATTGTTGGCCTTTGCTCACCAGGACAGTGGGTTGAGGGCTGCATTTCCTCCCAGGCTGAAGGTGGGTCTCCCAAGGGCCTCGTCCACCCTAGCAGGGTCCACTTATTCAGAGACACCCTTCGCCCTCCAAGTCAGCCCAGAGCCAGAGCCCCATCCGGTCGAGCCTCTTCCCCAGGCCCCTTTCCGCCTTTCCTCTGCCTCAAGCAGGGGAAAAAGTTTGGGAACAAAAGTTAGCTTATGCTTTGGACTGTACCCCTCCTTCTGCCAGCAATTCTAGTTACTCCTTTCCTGGGCAGAGAGCTAGCAGCCTGGAGAGGGCTCGGGTCACAGAGGGTATCACAGCTTTGCCCCGTCCCGCCTGCCCCTTCTCTATCTCCTGCCACTCCATCAGCCTGGGCTGAACTGTCCAACAGTCTGGGGTCCCCACTAGCCTGCAAGACGGGCCCCTCTGGGTGTCGGAGGTGGCCCTCCAGACGTGCGTATACCCATAGCCCAGCCCAAGGGTCTACAGGGGAGGCTTAGCCACTCAGTGGGGAAGGGGCCAGCTGAGGGATGGGAAAAGGGAGGACTTTTTTGGACCCACCTCTGTCCCACTAGGGGGCCCTAGAAAGGACCCTGGGGGCCTGTAGGCTGAGACTGCAAGGGATTCTGATGTTTCCCTGTCAGAATGGGACAGACTGAGCTTTCTTCAAGGACCTGAAGCTTCCTGCTGAGGTGGAGCCCTGTCTACCCTGCAAAAAGTTACAAAGACCTCAAGGACCCCCTGTGTCTCTGTTGAAATCAAGCATTTGCCAAGCTGGGGAGACTTTCTTTGGAAAGTCTGGATGTACACAGGAGCCCAAGCCGGAAGCTTGAAGCCCCAACTCAGATCCTTCTGACTCTGTAGAATAGCTCAGAAATGTGCCTTTGGAGAGTGCAATGCTCCCCATTCCCCCTTTCCCTCCCAACACACATGTAAACAAATACAGAAGTGGAAGACACCCTAGAACATCCCAGATCTCTTCTCCAGGGAACATTCTTGCTGCTCTTGGGTTAGGGACATCAAACCTCTTCACCATGTTGCAAGGGTGATACAGTAGTCCTGACTCTGCTTCACTACCCACCCACCCACCCCCACTCCTCCAACTAAGCAAGGAATAGTAACTGCCGTGAGTCGGGTGGTTTAATGTCGTTGTGTTCAGAAATCCAGGCCCGACAGCATGAAACTACCTAATTCACTCAGCAGTTCCAGTTCGCGCTCTGGGTCAAGGGCTCACTGGGGGCCGGCCCCTGCCGCCATTTTTGTGGGCCCAAAGGGGTGGCCAGCTAACTCCATTTTCCTCCATCTCTTCCCAAACAGAACACAGTTGCTAGTAAACATGTCCAAAGAACTGGAGGCAGGACTCCAGGCAAAAACATGCTGGAGCTGGTCGTGGCAGCTCAGATTCCAGGAACTTTCGCTCTCCCAGGAGCCCTGGTCAGAGGGGACCCTAGGCCCAGGCTCAGGCCTGGGCAGGGCCCTGGGGATATACCTGCTTGGTCACTGCCTCTCAGCCTCTGTCTCTGCAGCTGAAGGTCTCCACAGCCAAAAAGATTTCTCTCTCAACTTCAAACTGTTATCAAGGTATGTCTACGGTCACCATCTGGCTACTGTCTCTATTCCAGAGTCACCCAGGGTAGCTCTGAGAGGCCAAATCTTCAAGCCCTATATCAGACCCCAACTTTGAACCAGGGATAGACAAGAGAGTGGAGAAAAACTGACAGTCGGAGAGGTAGCCAAAAAGCAGAGCGGGAGAAAGTATCAGGAACACTAGGGAGCAAACAGAAACCTAGGACTGGAAGGGAAACCGGGTTGACCTGAGCAGTCGCCAGGAAGTCACCCCACCCCGGCTCCACAGAGGCTGAGCTGTCCCAGGTAAGACAATCTACTCTGAATTCACAGATGAAACCGGGAAATTTGCTCCTTCCTTCCGGACCTTCGGCCTGGGCCCTTCGCTCCCCGCCCCCCACCGATGTCCCCTATTGCCACCTACGCCCCTCCAGACCCCGCACCCTCACAGGTGCCCCGGCGAACACTCCGCACCTGGCGGCGGCCGCGCGGGCCGAGCGGCGGACTTACCTGGGCAGCGGCGGCGGCGCTGGGCGGGAGCGACCGTCGGAAGGGGCTGGAGGCGTGGAGTGAGCGGTCCCATCCCGCCCGGCCCGGCTCCCTCTCGGCCTCGCCCCGGATGCAAGGGTCCCAGCGGCCACGTGTCCGACGGGGAAGTCCGAGGGAGCGCAGGAGTCTGCGGGGCCGCCCTCTCCCCCTCCCGGGTATAAATCTTGGGGACAGGAAATACAATAAAACTTCACCGTGTTGATGAACTTCAAACGGTTTACATCCCCTCCTGTCCTGAAAAGAAAGACGGCCGGGGGCGGGTTAAAGGAAAGGGAAACCAGTTTACGAGCCGTGGAAGCCCCGCTCGGCCCCTTTCTTTCGCCGGACGGACCGTGTCTGCGTGGAGAGAAGCGGCCTGGCCTCGGACTTGGCCCGCGGTCCCCGCCGCCCGGTCGGCCTGCTCGGCGCTCGCGAGGGCTGGAGGCCACCGCCCGCACCGAAAACGCACCGAGCCCGCGCACGTCCTCGGCTCTGCTCTCCGCTCTTCTCGAGGCAGAGCTAGGCGCCCCGGTCCTTGCTTGCTAAAGCTCGGGCCCTGCCAGCCACGCCCTGACCTCCGTTCTTTGCATCTTTCCGCCGAAAGCGGGTTTTTTTCTTTTTTCGTCTCTAGCCACCAGATCTTTGCCCTGCCCCGCCCCATTTATTGCCAGGTACTTGCTAGAAGGGAGGAGAGGGGAGTCCGAAGGTCTGAGGGGGCTGAGCCGGGCAAGGGTGCCCGGAGGAGAAACAGAGGGGCCGGTCTTCGCCGAAGTGGAAGTGACGGCCAGGGCCTAGTAATGTCCAAGCTGGCCTCTGCCGAGCTCTGCCACCGTCTGCTCTCCTCTCCGGCTCCTTAAAAACCTCAAAATCAAACAAAAATGACCGCTACCCGGACCTGCACGAATCCTCTCCATAGTTCTTTTCTGCTCTGAGCCGTTCATTTTTCACAAAACTTTGTGGAATCTGCATTTGGAATCACAATTCGACCACGTGAACCAAAACTAAGAAAAATCCCTTTTCGCCTTGGGCTCCAGATAACTTGGAGTAAAGCTGTTGATTTCTTGCTCACTTTCTCTGCTGGAGGGGCCTGGTTAGGTGCGCTTCGGGGTGGGAGAGCAAAGGAATTCCACCATGCCTCCCAGTTCTTCACAAAACAACCAAGTATTCGGGTCTAAGAGGCTCAGGCAAGTCTTGGGTACAGGACTGAGGCCTAGCTGCAGACCCAGGTGGGAATTTGGTGCACTGACCCTCACCTTCCTCACACAGACACACAGGTGTGGCCCTGCGTGACCAGCCAAGTCCACCACCTCCCCCTCCAAGAAAAGGCCCTAAAGCACTACTGGGAATTTTTGCAAAATGGATAAAAAGTGGAATGCACCGGGAAAATACTAGGCTGTGGTTTACAGGTCCCACATTTTCTGAAAGGTTAACTATGCTTCAGGCAGTCCCACTCTGCCTCA
Source organism: Delphinapterus leucas (assembly GCF_059928025.1). Classification (NCBI taxonomy): domain Eukaryota; kingdom Metazoa; phylum Chordata; class Mammalia; order Artiodactyla; family Monodontidae; genus Delphinapterus; species Delphinapterus leucas. The sequence goes on along the minus strand of NC_143147.1, from coordinate 47,469,356 downwards.
GCTGGCAAGGGGTGGGCGATGCCCTCTGGCTCCTTCCCTTCACCAAGAAGGAGGAATCAGGGAGCTCATTAACAGCCGGAAGACAGGAAGGGGCTTGTTGCCATCCCAACATTCATATTCCAGGATATGCATGGGGACGCCCCTCCAGCTCCCCTCCTCACTATGTGTCCCAGTTCCCTTATTTCACCCTTCACCTTGCTCTATATATTTTTAACTAAAGAGTCACTCCTTTCCTCAGAGAGGATTTGCCTCTGGGAGTTGTTAGTGACAGGAGGAGGGCAGACCTGAGGAGCAGCAGTTTCCATACCATTCAAGAGTGTTATTACCCACCCCTGCCCTCCTAGGTTGGGGGGGGCAGACACAGGTCAGTGTGCTGGCTCCCTGCCCATTGCTGACCTGGGTCTCTGTGGAATCTGAAAAAAAGGAAGAGACCACAGCCTTAGAATGACACACCTGAGCACACACACATTTCACACACTTTTCAGGAGTTTTGTGGCTTCCCCTTACCCCATCCTGAGAACCCAGGCCATGGATTCCAGTTTAACAAATAAAATTCTCTGCATGGGGCCTCCAGCACCCGGAACCATGGATGCCGGGCAGCCTTTTCATCCTAGGTCACCTGGCCCCACAGTCAACTTTCAAATGCTCAGCACAGACACCCACCAACAGGGGCGCTGGTGCCAACAAGCACACTCCTGAATGTCACTCATACACGAGTTAATGGTCACTTAGTGAGTGAAGGCCATTTAGGCAATGTTTCTTTTCACCCTCAAAAGTTTTCCGAATACTTTTCCAAAAGCGCGTCCATTTCCAAATTATTCTGAAAACTGAAAATGTAGATGACCAAGCTGTTAGATTTAGGGGCAACTCTTCCCTACTCCCTTCCCTCCTTGAAAGACAAAGCAGAGTTCTAGCACAATTGGAGGAGGCCGGACAATTTGGATGGTGAGAGGAGGCAGTGCAGACACAGATGCACAACACGGGATCCTCAAAGAAACCAAAACTGAGACAGCCACCCCCTCCCATTTAGTGAGAGTCACAAGAATAAATATTTCTGGGCCTTCCAGGTCAGCGTCCCTTCCTAGGGTTCCTTAAGGGCGGGGAGTATCTCAGACAAGTCAAAGGTGCCAGAAGCCGTGTTCCTGAAACCCGAGCTGGATTTATCCCCCCCAGTTTCTGGCCGTGGCTGCGGAAGCAGCTGTGGTCGCTGGCGGATGAGGCTGGGGCAGCTGCCGACCTCTAGGCGGCGCCCTGGCGTTGAGTTCGCGCTGAAGAAGATCCTCCTCCCGCAGCTCTGTGTCCAGCGCCGGGTTGACGGGGCCCGCTCCTGCAGGCGCACTGGGCTTGGCCTGCAGCTGGCCGCCCGCGCGTCGCCTTTGGCGCCCTCTGCCAAGCAAGAGAGACACGATTAAACGAGTGAGGGCTGGGAAAGGAATCCACAGCTAATCATGGCTCCATGCGCTCCCCACCCCCTACCCCATCCCCGACTCTAGGGAGCCTTCCACAGCCCAAATCGCCTTTGATCTCTCCAGAAGCCAGCTCAGGGGCAGCACCAGGATCTTTAACCCCCTCCCATAACATGCAAAAGAAGTCACTGAGAGGCTTCCCTGGTGGCGCAGGGGTTGAGAATCTGCCTGCCAACGCAGGGGACACGGGTTCGAGCCCTGGTCTGGGAAGATCCTACATGCCGCGGAGCAACTAGGCCCCTGAGCCACAACTACTGAGCCTGCGCTCTAGAGCCCGAGAGCCACAACTACTGAGCCTGCGCGTCTGGAGCTTGTGCTCTGCAACAAGAGAGGCCGTGACAGTGAGAGGCCCGTGCACCGCAATGAAGAGTGGCCCCTGCTCGCCACAGCTAGAGAAAGCCCATGCACAGAAACGAAGACCTAACACAGCCAAAAATAAATAAATTAAATTAAATTAAGAAAAAAACAACGAAGTCACTGAGGCCCGAAGAAATTAAGTGGTTAGCCCAAGATCAGAGCAGTTATTAAAAGTGGTGACGCAGGGCTGGAGGACGTGTCCTCTACTCCGAATGGAATGTTCTTATTCCAAATTCTGACAACCCCAGCAAAAACTGTCTTTCTTATAAGCAAAATTCATTTCCAGAACGACAGCCTTTGGAGGTTGTCTATGGTGGAAGTTTGGTGTTTTCTGGATTTAAGACTTGGGGGGCACATAATGGAATTGGAGCCAGATATAGGAAAGGCTGGCCAAAGTTGGGAGCCAAGACAGGTCCGGCCCTTTCCCTTCCAGGACTGGCCGGCTCAAGCTGCTTATAACCTCCCTAGCTGTGTGCGATCACGGGCAAGTGCTTTAGTCCTTCAAAGCCCCGGATGAAAACGACCTACTGGACGGACGGGGATATTGTAAGGTTTGAATCCTTTGTAAAAGAGACCCCATGGCTAAGAGAAGGTGCCTGATATACGACTGTCCCATAAACCCCAAAGAAAGGGGCCTTAGGGCAGGCTGTTGGGTCACTCTCCTTGGCTTGAATGGGGCCAGTCAAGTAATAGGGGGGGTAAGGGAAAAGAAGCCTTACTCAGGACCCAGTCCCTCTGAGTCTGAGCTCAGAGACATCCAGGACCTGAGGAGAGGTTGGGAGAAACTGGGGTCACTCTTCCCCTTCCCCCACGGCAGAGACATCATTTTATACTGCAGAGCCCTCTAAGAGAAGTTTGTCCAAAGTTATTCTTAGGACAGGGGTCCCGGAGAATCCTCTGCAGGAAAGGAGGGGAAGAAGAGAGGCGAGGGGGCCACTGGGGCCGTGGCAGCAAAGGGCACGTGCCTACCGTGGGGCTACCGCGGACGCAGCGCCTGCCCAGGTCTGGGCCCCGGGAAACGCTCCTCTCCCAGCCAGGCAGGGGCTTTCGCCAACGCCTAAATACCAAGCGCACATCTGGAGCAGCTGCACCCTACCCGGCCTCGGGCACATCATTCCACTCCAAACTCTGTTTTCATTCCCAGGGCTGAGTCATAAAAGACTCTGGAGGCAGGATAAAGTTGGGTCTGTGTGTGTCAGCATTCCTGTGTGTGTGAGTCTGTGCGTGTCGGGGGCCATCTGTGCATCTCACTGTGATTTGCCCAATCAATTCACAAAAGTTAGGGGGGGAAATGGAGCAACATCAGGCGAATTCAACTGCAAACATACTGTCGGCCTCATTATCAGCCCATTTCAAGGGAAAGCATTTGGGCCTCGGAATTAGCCAGTTAATTGCAGCATTTCTTTGTTCATTTTAGGGCAGGAGGAACTGCGTTCTCTTAAAATATTCCATATTTCAAAAACTTCTAAGATCTTCTCGTTGTCGGTTTTCCTTATTTCCAGCCTCATTATGCCACTTGAGCATTCAGGTCTGCCAGTATCACATCGACATTATTTTACACACACACACACACACACACACACACACACATGCAGGCTTCATGCCTGGAAAAGTAACTCCGTTCCTGCATCAGTAAAATCTGGATGTCTTAACTCTTAGTGTGTTGTAAGGATTAACTAACATACAACGTATCTAGGACTTACCACAGTGACTGATGTGGTAACTATTAATAACAAGGAGGAAGAGGAGAAAAGAGGTGGAGGAGGGAGGCAAGGGGAAGGAGGAGGAAGCCTGCTTTGTTCTCAGAGAATCAGTCTATGTTGGAGGGTGTGTGTCTCAGCCTGTACATGTATAATGTATTCTTTTGACTTAGAGCCATGTCCATAAAAGTGAGGCCCCTTGAACCTCTTGGCCTGTAACTACCTCTTCAATAAGGAACAGAGAATTGGGGCAATTATCTGGCTCATTTCAGGTTCAAACTCCCTTTAGCCTGAAGTATCTAGATCTGGTTGGGGGAAAGGTCTGGGGAGTGGTGGTATATTCTTATCCAGCTTCTCAATGAGCCTTTTTCCTTTGCCAAGTGAGCAAGAGCCTGCCTTAGAGAATGGGTAGCAAAGAAATAGGGACCCCAGAAAGCTGGAATTAAAACAGAACATCTGAGAAATGCCTGAGAAAAACCAGGTCTTGCTCATTTCCTGGGCAGCCAGGAGGCCTTGGAGCTCTCCATGCACCAGCCTCAGAGGGTCCCCAGGCAAGTCACAGACCTTTGTTTGGTGGGAACTTTCATTCCACATTCAACAAACATTTCCTGAGTGCCTACTGTGTGCCCAGCACTGGGCTGAGCTCTGGGGCTCCACCCGTTAGCCTTGCTGACTTGCAGCCAGTGAGAAGTCTCTGCTCCCAGAAACTAGTCCAGAGGCCCGGGAAGGGGGACAACCCTGCTGGGCAAGAACTTCTGGCCAATGGCAGCATCACCTTTTCAGGGCCAAAGTCCCAGAGCAGGGGAGGGGCAAGATGGTCAGAGGGCATCCCCCTCCCATCCTCTGTCAGAAGGAGGCCAACTCCACGGTGGGGATAGTCTTGTGTGGGGGAGGGGTGGGTCAGAGGGGCGTGAGGAAGGGAGGAGAGATGACTACAGGCCCCTGACCCTCATCGGAAATTCCTATGAACACCAACTAGCTTTTTAAATTAGTAAAGTAGGGAACAAATGGGCATATATTTCTTCTGCTCTGATTAAAAGCATTTAGGTCACGTGTTCACAGCCAGAATTATTCAGTTTAAGTTGTCCCAAGCAGAAAATAGTTTCTTTTTTCTTTTTATTTTCAGGGAGTGGTCTGAATACTACTAGCCAACCATTGGCTTCTTGTTACAGCCCAGAACTGCTGGCACTGGTAGGTGTCGGTTGTGCCAGGTTCAGAGAGGGGCAATCAGGAATGGGTTGGGGTCTTTCCTGCCCCCAGTCACATTTGCCTGAAATGTGTAGGCAATTAAGGGGGTTTGGAGTGTGTGTGTAGGGGGAAGGTGCAATAAAGCCAGATAAGTTCCAGTTGCCCTAATTTGTCTGAACATAGTCCAAGAAGAAGAAAGTTTCTTCACTTCTCAGACCCCAAAGAAACCTGACTTTTCTTCTGGGAAGTCTAACTTGGTCAACTTAAAGGAGTGGAGAGAAGACCAGGAGGCTTTTACTAGGCTGTGGAGAAAGAATGAAGTCTAAACAAGCCACAGCATTGAGTCTGGGTGAAACTAGGAGGTCCCCCAGGCATGTCAGGGGCCACCTGCTGTTTGGATCCTACTAACAAGATTACAGAAATGTTTGGGAGCAAACATCTTCCCCTTTTAGCCCAGAGTTCAGTATCCCCGCAGCTTCTAGCCTTGGCTAAGTCTCCAGCCCCACAAAGAGTTGGGGTATCTGAGGAAACCGCACAGGTAGATCAATAAGGGACACAAAAGAACATTCTGTTGCTTGATGCCCATTGGCTTGGCTCACAGACAGCATTATCTAGGGGGTTGTTGCCAAATAACCTTCCCTTCCCAGGAGTTCCGGTATGTTGTTTATTCCCTGGGAGGCTGCCCAAGCCCGATTTCCCTCTAGCAGTTGGTGCCACTCTTGGCTGGTCCAAGATTAGCGCCCCTCCCCTACAAAGCTCTTCCCATTTTCTCAAGCCTCCTAGTCCTGGGGAGGGAGGAAAGACCAACTCTCACTGGGAACCCAGACCCCACCAGTAGTGGCGGGGAGAGGAACACTGCTGCATGGGCATTCGTAAAGGTGAAAGTTGGCCTGGCAAACACCAAGATACCAGCCACAGGGAAAAAAGTGAAGACCTAAGTTAACTGACCATATTGGTCTCAGCATTTTCCAGACACCAACTTCTTTAATTGATCCAAATACGAGTCATAACCTGGGGTCCGAAGGGTCTGAAACCCTCTGAAATTATGGGATTTGGTGAGTACTACCTAAGTGCATTTTTCCCCATGGGGAGGAGGAATTCAATAGCTTTCATCAGATTTTAAAGTATGAGTCAGTGATCCCCAAAATGCTAAGAACTTTTTATTCACTCTTCACATACAAACACCACAAATGTGATGCTGAGGGAGGCAGTGAAACAGACTTGGGCACCTGACAAGATAAATTAAAGGAGCCGGCCAACAATTGTGTGTATCACAAGGTCGCATGGATACTGTCACCTAGCCTTCCCCGGAACAAGAGGCACCTGCTCACAGGTTTTGAGGACCCCAGGACTGAGACAAGCAGCCCACAACGCCCCATCTCCACCTCATGCACCCTTGCCCACGTAGAGGGATGTACAAGGTCTCTGTGTCTCTAAGGAAAATGAAATGGAGCTTTTCTCCACTGGTGCCTGGGCCTTCAGCCATTTGCTGCCTTGTCCTGAGTTGGTCCGAGCCGAAAGTTTCAGGATCTGTTTTCCCTTCACGAATGCCCTACTCTTGGGGGGATGGGGTGGGGGGAGGACCTGTTTTCCCCGGATCTCCTGCTCTCTCAGCTCCAGCCAGGCCTACAGTGCAGTGTCTGAAACCCGGGAGCCGAGACCGCCAGCCGGGGCCACTCGCCATGACCTTAAAGTTCTCTTGACCCAGGTTGGGCGCGGAAAAGGGCGCGAGAAACAGCTGGACAGGTAGACAGAAGCAAACACAAAGAAAGGGGCCCTCGAAGGCGGCCAGAGAGAAGATAGAGAATGACAAAGATAGAAGTGAAACAGCCGGACAGGAAGGCGGGAGCTGGAGTGGGGCGGGCAGGTGGAGCGGCCGAAACCCGCGTGCTGAGAAGGACCCAGAGGGGCCGCGGAGGCTGCCAGGCGCACCTCCCTCCCATCTTTACCGGGAGGTTCCTGCCCCAGTCAGCGGCCCCTCTTCCAAACTGCCTTTTACAACTCCTAGGTCTCCTTAAGGCTCTGATTAATTAATTAGCCGGTTCGGGAAGAGAGAAGTGCCCCTCCGCCGGGAACTGGCGGGTTTCTCCAGTTGGTTAATTGTGGGGAGGAAGAGCGCGGGGAGAAAAAATCCAGGGAGGGGGAAATGGGGGCAAGTGGCGTGGGCGGCCTGGAGGGAGCAAATGGACTGTTCCTGAGGGGCTGCCGAGCGCCCACGCCCCCTCGGAGCAGGAGAGCAAGAAAACTCTCCCTCGGAAAGGGCGCCCCGCACTGGCCTCCGGTGGTCCCCGCTCACCGTCATACCGCTTGGGGCGGGATGCTCCCTGCGCTGGAGGCTGGACAGAGCCCCCATCCCACCCCATCTCCTCCCCTTAGACCGCAGAGGTTGTGAGTCTACAGGCCCTTGGCGTTGCGGCGTCCGGGGGAAGGGGGGTCACCTTGTAATTGCGACGTCCGGGGGGAGGGGGGTCACCTTGTAATTGCGACCTCCCTTCGCTCCGTAAATGCCGCTTCCCGACACCTCGGCCGGGTTTGAAAGCCTCATTTCTAATCCCTCAGCCGGGCTCCAGCCTCCGGAGGGCCGGGGCTCGGTGCTAGACCCTCCCAGGCTTCCAGATCCCACCCCTGCGGCGCCAACCTTCAGCTGGAGGCGCTCGGAGTCCTGAGGTGCCCCTGAGCCTCCTCCGGACGCCGACTCTGCGGCTCCAGCGCGGCCGCCTCCCTGCCTGGCGGCCTTCCAGTCCTCCTGCCCACCGCCAGGCCAGAGCCCTGCACCGAGATCTTCACGCGCAGCCCGGAGGCGAAGGTGCTGACCCCGGCTGAGCAGCGCGGGGTGCGCGCCGTCGGGGGCTGCCGCGCTGGCCCAGCGCCAGAGAGCCCTAGGCAGGACCTGCGGTGTTCCGCGCAGTCCCAAGCACGTCCGGAGTCGGGGACCGAGGGGCGTAACGGCTCCAAATTCCTCTCCAAGACTTCTCCAACCATCCCAATCCCCAGGAGTCCTGGTCCCACTGCAGTGCGCAAGGCAGGCAGGGACATCTCAGCATCCGGAGGAGCCTTGTTCCCTCCGGTTCACATCAGAGCCCAGGATCCCGGCTAACCGGGGGCAAGGAGCTAACGGACTGAGGAAGAGGTAAGAGGTTTAACGAGTAGAAATTTGGACGCTCTCCCTTTTTTATTGTTTTAAAGGACAAGATCTCTGGATATTGACTCCTCTCTCCGTAAGAGTTTTGGGCATTCTGACCAGTCCTTTCTAGTCCGACTGGGGCGGGGGCTTCGACCATAGTTTAAGGAGGAACTTTTCTGGATGGTGGAGGTTCAGGAGGTCATGGTTATGTTTCTCATTATTGTTACTTAATATCCAGTTAATTTCGGACTAAGCCCTCACCTCCACTCCAGCTGAGATTCACCCTTGAACAGTAGCCCGAGTACTTCAATAGCGGAGCAATGAGAAGGAGGAGACTCAGAGCCGCCCCAAAATGGGATGGGCTGGGGGTGCTCTGGCCTTAAGTACCTCTGCAAGGTAAAGGCTGTTATTCCTATAACTGGAGCTGAGGAAGGGACAGAAGAAGGTAGGGGAAGGATGGGAAGTGGGCTGAGGACAGCCACTCGGCATCTTCCTAAGAAGGCATCGGGATTTGTCCCATATTTCAGGCCCCACTGGCTTTCGCCCCTCTCTTTACAGACAGTGGTGAGAGAGGAACACAGCCGCCTGGGTGCTTTCACAGGAGGTGGACCTGGTAAGCACCAAGGTATCAGCTGAGTGGGAAAAAGTGAAGACCTATGTTAACAGACCATATTTGGTCTCAGCATTTTCCATACGCAAACTCCTCTGATCAATCCAAATAGGAGTTCTTAACCCAACATTCAAGGACTCTGAAATCCTCTGAAATTGTGGGATTTCATGGCTCTACAAGAAAGCCCTAGTCACCTTCTGAGAAGCTCTGGGAGGAGAAGGAAGCAAGGCAGGTATGAGGAAAGGAGGTGAGAGGCCCCAACCCACAGTCTAGCTCCCTAGACAGTGAGCTCTGGACCCCAAGATCTGAAACCTCAAGCTGACCCATCCACAAGGAGTGAGCAGAGTTGAAAGTCAGCCAAGGAGGCAGATTTCTCCACTGTTTTCGGGATGGGTCTGGTGCCCAAGTAGATTACAAATCTGGAGGTTTTCCTTTCAGTTAATCCTGATTTGGGGACTCTGGAGCCCATAGGGCAGCCAGGCAGGAGAGGAACCTGGACCCTCAGCCCCCTGATCTCACTTCCACCTGCTGAACAGGCCAGGGTCCCTTGCTGGCTGGGTCAGGGGCCAAGCCTGCCCTCGCCAAGTCAATCGTGGCAGGCTTGGCCCTGCAACCCTGTCAGCTCTGAGGACTCATTTCTCTGTGAGCCCAGGCCTGCTTCCTCCACATCTGGCCACCCAAATATAACTACATTTTTTTCTTCTTCCTATTTTTTTGAAAACTGCAGAAGGCCCAAATCCTTAGTTCCTCTTAAAGAAGATGGTGCCATTGGATCTTGGGTGAGGGGGGATTGTGGAATCAAATAACCTCTAAGCACTGGAGGGCAGGGTCTCCTATGATGGCTTGGTGCTCCGGATCACAGCTCTGGGTGCTGCCTGGATGGGTCAAATAGTCCCTCCTTTCTCTTTGTCCCTTCCCTCCAAATCCAGAAGAGCCATGGATTTTCTGTCTTTCTATGTTTGGGGAGAAAGAGAAGACAAAACCCAAGAGTAAAGAGTGATGAGAGAGGAGAAAGCCAGTGAGAGGATTCCAATAGATTAAAACAGGCTCTCTTTCTAATCCAACCGCATTTGAAGCCTGACGCTTGTTTTAATCAGGCCAGAAAGAGAAGCTGGAGGCAGTGTGGGTGAGAGACTAAGTTCTCAGCTGCCTGAGTCATGGGGTCAGTGCTTCTGAGGCAGTGAGAAGGCAGAGCTGCCATCCGTACTCTGGGGGTGAGGGTGGGGGTCTGGGTCTCCCAAATTGCAGTGTGGAAGAGTGAGGGGCTCTTCTTAAGGGCCTCTGGGGTCTCCCACAGTGCCTAACCTGGGACTAGTAAAGCCTTTCCTTGCATTTCCTCTGGGGCAGAGTGCAAGTGTGTGGTGTCTGTGTGTCGGGGTGGTGGTTCTAAACCCTGGCAGATGGCTGCGGGCGACTGCCTCCTGGGGAGCCCAGGGCGATGTGATTGGGCGTAGAAGGAAGCTTCATCCTTCCTGGGCTGGGGGAGTGAGGAGGCCTCTCTGGACTTGGAGCCAAGTGCTCCATCCAGAGTCTAGAGAAAGGGAGGAGCTGCAGCTCCAAAGGGGGAGTTAGAGGGAAGATTATATCAGGAAAAGCCCCCAGCTGTCCGTCTTCCACCAAACTCTCTTCCTCCAAGGATCAGGACTTTCTCCGAGGGAACACCTCCTCCCCATTATGGGTCTTTGTGCTTCTACTGATACTGGAAAGTACAATTCTGTGCTGTATGTTTCCACATTTACCATACATGGAGTAAGTGAAATGTACTGTGTGCTGCTGTTCTACTTTGGAAGGGGAGAGTAATAGGTGAAAATATTAATTTCCTGTCCGCTACATTTATTACTGAGCACAATTGGGAGAACATAATTTCCTGTCTCTTTTGCATGTTTTCACGAATTCTTAATCCTCAACCTTTACACGATTGCTTAATACTCCGAGAGGCACAGCTGCCCTGATACAGGATTGGTCTCTGACTCCTGAGAATTACTAATTCCTAGGAGACCTTGAAATACCCACCATGCAGTCCCTTTATGCCTGCTTCTCTCTACATGCCTTTTCAAAGGCGAGTAATTTTGTATTGGCCCAGTCCATACAGACTGAGATCCTTTCCCGGCCTTCTGCCCCCTCCCATAAACAACAAGCCCCTCTACAAAAATGCACACGCATCATTTTGTGAGTATGAGTTTCAAGTAAGATGGCGGCACCTGGCATCCCTTCATATTCAGATACAGGCTCTCCCAGGCAGAAGGCCACGCAAGCCTCAGCGCAGCCCGGAGGGCAATGAAATCTAGGTCCCCTTTACTGCGTGGAAAGGCCGTCCGAGGCAAGAGACTCTCCCCAAACATTCTCCCACCATTCCTTCCAGGAGGCCGCTAGAGAGAGAGCTGATTCTGCACCTTGGGGGCCTGGGGGTTCCCGTCTGTAAGCAGAGTTCCAGGCCAATTTCTAATTTCTGTGGAGAAAGAATAACCACTGTCCCTTTCCAAGCGACGCCCACCCACAAGGCCCCTCAGGGCCGCCGGCCCCTGACTCTCTGGCTATATCGGCTTGGAATCCCGGGCTGTGAGCAGGGAGACCCGGCGGAGAGGACCCAAGGCTGCCCTCAGCACCCAGCTCCCGGGAGCCAGAGCTGCGCGGGAAGGATGGGAGGCGACCCTCTGCCCCCTTATACACACCTTCGCTTGGAGAGCAAGAGTCCGGTGGGAGCCGGCGGGGGTTGGGGGTCAGGCGTTGCGGGTACGCCCCAAGACCCACCCAGGAGGCTGGATAGGCCAGGAGCTCAAGGTTAGCTGGTGGACCCGGGTGGCCCACGCCCGCCGTGGCCGCTCGGCGCTCAAAGTGCGGCTGTGGGAGTGCCCAGCTCCAGAGGGGTCTTCCGCGCCGCCGCTCTGAGCTGCATGGTCGCTGCCCCCAGCGGCTGGTGGGAGGCAGGGAGCGTCTACCTACCTCTCCGGACAGTGCCTTCCTCCGCTCGTCTTCCTAGGCTGCAGGAACCCGGGGCTTTGGGCGCGACAGAGCCTAGGGACGGAGGTGACGGCGCTGGGGCCAGGGGTTAGGCTGCTGCCGGTCGCCGCCCCCAACCCCGCCCTGGGAGGCCTGGGCAAGGCGTCTAGGTCTGGGGCAGCGGCGCCGACGGCGCGGGGGCGTGAAGGGACTCGGGCGTCCTCGTCCCCCTGGCGCCAGCGAGCTGGGGAGCGAGGACAGGGCCCGGGCGGCGGATCGGCGCGGACGCCACCTTCCTTCGCGTCCGCCCGGGCGGGGATTCCGCCAGTCTTACCTGCCCCTCCCTGGGGCGCTGTCGGATCGCCGCGCGGCGGTTCCCAGAGTGGGCCTTCCGCGCTTCTTGAAGGCCAGGGCCGCGGAGGAAAGGCGCCGAGATGGCCGGCAGAGAAAAGAGAGGGTATGTGTGTGTGTGTGTGTGTGTGTGTGTGTGAGAGAGAGAGAGAGAGAGAGAGCGGGGGAGGGGGGGAGGCAAAGGCAAAGGCGCGGGGTTGGAGGGGGGCGGTTAACAGACAAGAGGGAAGAGGATCCGAGGAACGCTTCCCAGAGAAGCCGTCAAATGGAGAAATAGACAAAAGAAGTGGGAGAAAGCAGAGTCTGGGGGACAGAAAGAAGCCCCGGGCTTCTGAAGAAAGCGACAAGTTGTCTTTGGGAGTTGGGAATGTGAGAGAGAAGGGCGAGGTCTGAGGAGTCTGAGAAGAGGAGGGGGTGCCCTGACTCTGGCCTGGAGGCCACAGATCTAGGCAGAGGACTTCTCCTCCGACCCCTCACCCCCACCCAGTCCCTTGCCAGGTTGCAGCCCTTCCCCCGCTGGATGCAGCACCCGGGGGCGACTTCCCGCGCACCCCTCCTGCAGCTCGGCCTGCCTGGGGCTCGGGCCGCCCCGGGGGTTCGGCACCAGGCTGAGAGCTGCACTTCTACCTGCCACCTTTCTTCTATTCCCTGGGCCGCAAATGGGATCTTCCCCCATTGAATGAACAGGACAGGTGAGGCCCGAGGGAACGACCTTGGCCAAGGTCAAAGGAAGAGCGTGGAAGTTTCACTTTCCATCCCAGCCCTTCGGGCTTCTTTGTGTTTTGTTCCTTCAGGTTACTAGAGGACCATCCTGAAACCACAGGCTCTTCTCGTTATTTTTCTCTCAGACCCAAACAGAGGTTTCAGCTTAACCTGTTATCAGTGAAACTGCCCAGTCTGAGTTCTAGCCTTCCTGACTCCTAGCTGGCTGGTCCCCAGGAACTGCCCTGCTTGCCTGGCCTCATACTGGAAGCCTTCCTCCACAGCCAGAATGTGGTTGGGGACCCAGTCATAATCCAGCCCCTTCCTGCAAATGCATGGGGAGGGGGAAGGCGTGTAAGGTGTGTCTCAGATCTGAGTTGTAGGCCTGGCTCTGCCACTAACTTCAGCCCTCCCCACCCACCCACCCCTGGACTCAGTTTGTTTCCCCTGTAAAATGGGGGAGCAGGCAGGATGATTTACGTTTTGCCTCTGCATCCTCCACTGGTTCGCAGGTTCTGGTGAGCTTACACTGCTGAGAGAAAAAGGCATCCAAATGGTGATTTTATTCTATAGCCACTTAAATATGAATGTAGAAATATGAATATAGAAATATGACAAAATTTCAATTTGTTCCCATGAATGAGTCTATTTTTCTACATTTTTAATTTTTTTATTATTTTTAAAAAATTATTTATTTATGGCTGCCTTGGGTTCCCGTTTCCCACGCGCGAGGGCCCTCTCCAGTTGCAGCAAGCGGGGGCCACTCTTCATCGCGGTGCGTGGGCCTCTCACTATCGCGGCCTCTCTTGTTGCGGAGCACAGGCTCCAGACGCACAGGCTCAGTAGTCATGGCTCACGGGCCCAGCCGCTCCGCGGCATATGGGATCCTCCCAGACCAGGGTTTGAACCCGTGTCCCCTGCACTGGCAGGCAGACCCTCAACCACTGCACCACCAGGGAAGCCCTACATTTTTTATTGATAATGCAGCAAAGGGTGCCAGTGTTAAGTGTGTGGCTCCATGTATTTTTGCATATGTACATGTGTACCTAAATCAAGATATTGCGAGCCTTCCCTTATAACCTTCTAGTCAATAGCCCCCAGAAGTAACCATAATTCTGTCTTCTGTCACCATAGATAAGTTTGTCTGTCCTTGAACTTCATATATATGAAGTCATGATATGTATTCTTTTGTGTTTGGCTTCATTTGCTCAATATTATGTGTGTGGGACTTATCCGTGTTGCCGTGTGTTATACTAGTTCATTCTTTTTTATTGCCTTATTCCATTTAATGTCATATTCCATTGGTTGAATATATACCAATATATTTATCCATTCTTCTCTTGGTGGACATTTGGGTTGTTTCCAGTATTATAAAAAAAAAAAGCTGCTGTGAACATTGGTGCCCATGTTTTTTGATGGACACCTGCACTTAGAGACTCATGAGTAGAAATGCTGGGTCATAGGGTACGGGTATGTTTATCTTTGCTAGATACTGGCACTTTTCCAAAGTGGTTGACCAGTTTACACTCCCACCAGGAATGTACGAGAGATCCAGTTGCTCCATATCCCTTCCAATTCCTGGCATTATCTCTCTTGTTCATTTTAGTTTTTCGGGTGGGTTTATAATGATGTTGCAATGTGTCTATGTGTGTGCGTGCATTTTAAAAAGTAGTAAGAACAAATAACAAAAAAATTACAACATAAAATTTATAACACAAAATATACACTGGTCAACAGCTCCCCCTTCCCCCCCCTTCCACCATCCTTTCTTTTTTTTTTGAGTTTAACCACTGTAAATATCTCATGTACATGGACTCATACAGTATTTGTCTCTTTGTGACTGCCTTATTTTACTTAGCATAATATCCTCACAGTTCATCGTGTTGCAGCATGTGACAGGATTTCCCTATTTTTTTAAGTTGAATAATATCCCATTGTATGAATATACCACCTTTTCTTTATTCACTCATCTGTTGATGGACATTTGGGTTTCTTTCACCTCTTGGCTCTTGTGATTAATGCTGCAATGAAAATGGGTGTGCAAACATCTCTTTAAAATCCTGCTTTTCAATTCTTTTGTGTACATACCCAGAAATGGGATTGCTGGATAGTTCTATTTTGAATTTTTTGAGGAACCTCTATACTGTTTCCCATAGTGGCTGCACCATTTTACATTCCCACCAACAGTGCATGGGATTTTAATTTTTCCACATCCTCACCAACACTTGTTATTTCCTAGTTTGCTTTGTTTTGTTTTAAATAGCTTTCATCCTGATGGGTAAGAGGTGATATTTCATTGTGATTTTAATGTGCATTTCTTTGAAGATTAGTGAGGTTGAGCACTTTTTCATATGTTTATTGGCAGTTTGGATATCCTCCTCTGTGAGTCTTTTTCATTAAATAATTCATTCCGAAATCATTAACTGCTAAGCATTGGGAGGGATCGTGGTGACTAAGACTTAGGCAGGTCCTGCGGTCAGAGAGCACACATTCTAGAGGGGAAGACAGAGAGGAGGCCAGAAGCCATCTTGCAAATTGTCAGGAAACAGGCCCAGGGACCCTGCAGAGGCCCCTGACCTGAGTGGGGGGCAGGAGAGGGGAGTCTTCTGTTCAGTTAAAATATATTTACTCTTAGATACACACTACTAAATAAAAAATAGATAAACAACAAGGGCCTACTGCATAGCACATGGAACTATATTAAATATCTTGTAATAACCTATAATGGAAAAGAATCTGGAAAAGAATGAATTGAATCACTTTGCTGTATACCTGAAACTGACACAACATTGTAAATCAACTATACTTCAATTAAAAAATTATATATATATTTACTCTTCAACACAATTTTATGACTCAAGCATTGTGCCTTTTTTTTTTTTTTTTGTGGTACGCGGGCCTCGCACTGTTGTGGCCTCTCCCGTGGCGGAGCACAGGCTCCGGACGCACAGGCTCAGCGGCCATGGATCACGGGTCCAGCCGCTCCGCGGCATGTGGGATCTTCTCGGACCGGGGCACGAACCCGTGTCCCCTGCATCGGCAGGTGGACTCTCAACCACTGCGCCACCAGGGGAACCCGCATTGTGCCTTTTTTAAGTTTGTGTGTTTTAAATATCCATCACTTTTTCCCCCAAATTATATAAATTTGGGGATTTATAATAATACAAATTATTGTTGTGTTTTTCCATACCTTTCTCTCTTGCTTTTACAAACATAAACACACAATACACACAGAATTTTTCTTTTTTTGCTTATTTGTCTCTTTTTAATGAGATAGAAATATATATAAATATGCACATAACTTTACAGCCAGCTTGCTTTTAGGAGCTGGTCAAAGGGTATGGGTATTTCAATAGCTGTTACCAGACAACCTTCTTTAAAAGCTACAATAACTCTCATTTCCACCAGTAGTGTTTTTATCCTTTATCGTATGTGCCAGGGTGATAGAGAAAAGTTATCCCTTTTTATTTCATTTGCCTTAACTGGATATTGGAGAGGCTGTCCATCTTTTCTTATATCTATTGACGATTTAGATGTGCTCTTTGAATATTTTCTTTCTGAAAACTTTCCCCCTTTTTGTACTATTTTAGAAATTTACAAAATATCCTGTGTGTTATAGTTACTAACCTTTTGTCAGTCATCTGCATTGCAAATACTTCCCCAACTTATTTTCAATTTTGTCTATGGTATGTTTTCCATGTGTTTTAAAAATAAGATCAAAGATGCTTATCTTTTTAAAATAGAAATTGGGGTGTCTGGCTTTAGTTAGAAAGTTCTCCACGCTCCACGAAGTGTTCATATAGACACCTGTATTAGTTTTCTATTGCTACCATACAAAACTATCACAAAGTTGTCATCTTATAATTTGTAGGTCAGAAGTCATACAGACAGGTTTCACTGGGCTGAACGCAAGGCATTGTGAGGGCTGCATTCCTTTCTGGAGGCTCTAGGGGAGAATCTGTTTCCTTGCTCATTTGAGTTGTTAGCAGAATTTAGTCTTTTGCACTGCAGGACCCTATTTCCTTGCTGGCTGTCAACAGAGGGTTGTTCCCAGCTTCTAGAGGTCACCCATATTCCTTGCCTCTCTCCTTTCTCTATCTTCAAAGCCATCAGTGGCCTGTCAAGTCCTTCTAATGTTCAAATTTCTTTTCCTTCTTCTCTGGTTTGTTTCTCTGATTCAGCCAGGAAAGATTCTCCCGTTTTAAAGATCTGTGATTGGATTGGTCCTCCCTGGATAATACAGGATAATCTCCCCATCTCGAGGTCCTTAACATATCTATGAAGTCCTTTTGCTGTGTGAGATAACATATTTACAGGTTCCAGGAATTAGGGTGTGGACATCTTTGTGTTCGGGGTGGGAGGGGTGTCACTATTCTTTCTACCACAACACCTAAATGTTATTTTTCTTTATTTTGTTAAATATACCTGAGATTTGGGACTTCCCTGGTGGTCCAGTTGTTAAGACTCTGTGCTCTCAATGCAGGGGGCCAGGGTTTGATCCTTGGTCAGGGAACTAGATCCCACATGCCACAACTAAAGATCCCACGTGCCGCAACTAAAGATCCCACATGCAGCAACAAAGATCCCACATGCCTCAACTAAGACCTGGCACAGCCAAATAAATAAATTTTTTTAAAAAAATATATATATACCTAAGATTTATTTGTATAGATGGTGTGAGAGTACAAGTTTGTTAACAGGTTTGTTGATCATCTTTTCATATGATTATTGGCTGTTCTGTAAATTGCCTATTTCAAACCTAAGCTCATTTTAAGCATTGGTCTTTTCATTGTCACTTAGAGAGAGCTCTTAGTTTTGGGTAAATATTAATCTTCAACCTTTTATCTGTCAACCATGATGACAATGGCCTTTTGGGTTTTTAAAAACATTTTGTTTGTTTATTTATTTATTTATTTTTGGCTTCATTGGGTCTTGGTTGCTGCACGCAGGCTTTATCTAGTTGCAGCTAGCGGGGGCTACTCTTTGTTGCAGTGTGCAGGCTTCTCATTGCAGAGGCTTCTCTTGTTGCGGAGCGTGGGCTCTAGGCTCGCGGTCTTCAGTAGTTGTGGCATGCTGGCTCAGTAGCTGTGGCTCGCAGGCTCTAGAGCCCAGGCTCGGCAGCTGTGGCGCACGGGCTCAGTTGCTCCGCGGCATGTGGGATCTCCCGGACCAGGGCTCGAACCCATGTCCCCTGCGTTCGCAGGCAGATCCTTAAACCACTGCACCACCAGGGAAGCCCTGGCTTTTTGTTTCGTTGAACAAAAATAGACACAGTTCCTAACCTCATGAAACTTACATTCTGGGGGACCATAGATGTTAAATAAATTTATTAACACAGAAGCCAACATTTAATTACAGAGTCACATAAAATGCTTGAAGAAAGAAGGAACCAGGTGCTATGATAGAGAATAACGGTGGAACATAATTTGGAAGGGTGGTTCAGGGAAGTTGTCTATAAGGACATGATATTGAAACTAAGACCTGAAGGGCAGGTGAAGAGTTATTTAGGAGAACCGTGGAAGGCAAGAGTGTTCCTGGCAGAGGACAGCTAGTGCAAAGATCCTGAGGTAGTGTATTGGGCTAATTAAAGACTAATTTTGTATAATTTTGAAACTATTTTTATAACAAGTCATTTAGTCTGGATATAGGAGACTCAGATTCACAGAATGTGGTTTTTCTGCCCTTCAGTATTTTTTTTGTCAGCTTTATGGAAGTATAATTTATATGTAATAAAACTCACCATTTTAAAGTGTATAGGGACTTCCCTGGTGGCGCAGTGGTTAAGAATCCGCCTGCAAGCAGTCGCATAGCACAGAGAGATCAGCTCCTTGCTTTGAGACCACCTAGAGGGGAGGGGTAGTGAGGGTGGGAGGGAGATGCAAGAAGGAGGAGATATGGGGATATATGTATATGTATAGCTGATTCACTTTGTTATAAAGCAGAAACTAACACACCATTGTAAAGCAATTATACTCCAATAAAGATGTTAAAAAAAATAACCACACACACACAAAAAAAGAATCTGCCTGCCAATGCAGGGGGCACGGGTTCGAGCCCTGCTTGGGGAAGATCCCACATGCTGCGGAGCAACTAAGCCCGTGTGCCACAACTACTGAGCCTGTGTTCTAGAGCCCAGGAGCCACAACTGCTGAACCCTCGTGCCACAACTACTGAAGCCTGCAAGCCTAGAGCCTATGCTCTGCAACAAGAGAAGCCAATGCAATGAGAAGCCCGCGCACGCAACAAAGAGTAGCCCCTGCTCACTGCAACTGGAGGAAGCCCACGCGCAGCAATGAAGACCCAACACAGCCAAAAATAAATATATAAAATAAATAAAATTTATTTAAAAAATAAAGTGTATAATCCAATGATTTTTAACAAATGTGTATAGCCACATAACTACTATCCCTAATCATGATACAGAATGTTTCTGTCACCACAGAAAGTTTCCTGGTGTCCTTTTGCAGTCAATCTGCTCCTCACTCATCCCCGATCAATCACTGATCTGTGATCTTGTTGTCACTATTAACTTGATTTTTCTAGAATTTCATGGAAATGTAATTATTCAGAATGTAGTATTTTTGTCTGGCTTCTCTCATTTAGCATGCTAATTTTGAGATTTATTCCTATTTTATGTTTCAGTAATTGGTTTCCTTTTGTCACTGAGTGTATTTATTCCTTTTTATGTATATACCACAATTTATCTATCAATTTACTAAATGTTAGACATTGGGGCTGTTTCCAGTTTGGGGCTATTATGAATAAAGTTGCCATAAACATTAACTACAAACCTTCATGTGGACAGATGTTTTCATTTCTCTTGGTAAAATACCTAGGAGTGGGATTGGTGGGTCATATAGTTGGTGTATATTTTGCTTGTATCCTGTGACCTTGTTAATATCTCTTTTTAGCTCTAGTAGTTGTTTTTTTAGTAGATTCCTTAGGATTTTCATCATAGATGATCATTTCATCTGTGAACAAAGACAGCTTTATTTATTTCCAATCTATATGCCTCATTTATTTCTCTTGCCTATTTCACTGCATGGGACCTCTAGTACTATGCTAATGATAAGAGCACATAGCTTTGTGTTGTCCTGATCTTATGAGGAAAGCATTCATTCTTTCACTATTATGTATAATGCCAGACGTATGTTTTTTCTTAGTTGCTCCTTATCAAGTCGAGGAATTTCCCTTCTGTTCCTAGTTTGTTGAGAGTTTTTGTCATGAATGGATGGTAAATTTGATCAAGTGGTTTTTATGTCTCTATCTTTTTTAGTTTTTTGATATAGTGAATTGAATTACATTGATTTTTCAAATGTTAAACCAACCCTGCATTCTCAGGATGAACCCCACTTGATCTTGATGTATTAGCCTTTTTATTTACTACTGCATTTGATTTGCTTAAATGTTAACATTTTTTGTATCTAAGTTCAGGAGGATTATTGATTTGTAGTTGTTTGGTTTGGTTTTCTATATATTTTTTTCTCATTTTGATATCACGGCAATGCTGGCCTCACAAAATAAGTTGGGAAGGATTGCCTCGTATTTTCTGGAAAAGTTTGTGTAGAATTGATATTCTTTCCAAAATGTTTGGTAGAATTCACCACTGAGGCCATTTAGGCCTGTAGTTTTCTTCGTGGGAAGATTTTTTTTTTTTTTGCGGTACGCGGGCCTCTCACTGCTGTGGCCTCTCCCGTTGCGGAGCACAGGCTCCGGACGCGCAGGCTCAGCGGCCATGGCTCACGGGCCCAGCCGCTCCGCGGCATGTGAGATCTTCCCGGACCAGGGCACGAACCCGTATCCCCTGAATCGGAAGGCGGACTCTCAACCACTGCGCCACCAGGGAAGCCCGAAGATTTTTTTTTTTACCTCAAGTTCTAATTCTTTATGAACATGGGACTATTCAGGTTGTATATTTCTTCTTGAGTAAGCTTTGAAAGTTTGTGTCTTTCAAGGAATTTATTCATGTATTCTATGTTGTTGAACGTACTGGCATAAAGTTGTTCCTAATATTCCCTAATATTCTTGTAATGTCTATAAGATCTGTAGGGATGTGCCCTCATTCATTCCTGATCATGGTAATTTGTGTCATCTCAGTTGTTTTTTTTTCCTGATCGGTCTGCCTAGACGTTGATCAGTTTCATTGATCTTTTAAGAAAGTGTTTGGTTTCACTGATTTTTCTCTATTGCTTATACATTTTCTATTTCACTGATTTCCACTCTTATCTTTATTATTTCCTTCCTTCTGCTTACTATGTGTTTGATTTGATCCTTTATTTTTTCTAATTTCTAAAGTACAAGCTTAGAGCATTACTGATAGACCTTTCTTCTTTTCTAATAAAAGTATTTAATGCTATAATTTCCCTTTAAGCACTGCCTTAGCTGTATCCACCCATTGTGATAAATTGTATTATTCAATTTCATTCAGCTCAAAATATTTTCTAATTTCCTTTATGATTTCTCATAGGATCTGTGGGTTATTTAGAAGTGTGTTGCTTAGGGAATTCTCTGGTGGTCCACTGGTTAGGACTACACTCTTTCACTGCCAAGGGTGCAGGTTTGATCCCTGGTCGGGCAACTAAGGTCCCACAAGCTGCACAGTATGGCCAAAATAATAAAAAGCTTTTTTAAAAATTATTATTTAAAAAAAGGGCTTCCCTGGTGGAGCTGTGGTTGAGAGTCTGCCTGCTGATACAGGGGACATGGGTTTGTGCCCTGGTCCAGGAAGATCCCACATGCCGCAGAGTGGCTAGGCCTGTGAGCCATGGCCGCTGAGCCTGCGCGTCCGGAGCCTGTGCTCCGCAACGGGAGAGGCCACAATGGTGAGAGGCCCGCGTACCGCAAAAAAAAAAAAGAAGTGTGTTGCTTAATTTTCAGAAATTTTGATGATTTATCGGCTCTGTTGTTATTGATTTTTGGTTTAATTCTGTTTTGGAGAGAACATGCTCTGTAAATTTTAATCCTTTTAAATTTATTGAGAATTATTTTATTGGTCAGATTATGAGCCAATAATCATATGAAAAGATGATCAAGCCCTTATCACACCTGGATTATAATTCACCCTTAATGTTTCATAACTAAAATGTGTCCTTTCATTTAATTAAATTTGAATTTGCTTAAGTAGGCCATTATGGTGCTCTAGGAGTGTACAGCCTGAAGCCAGTCATGGAGGTGAAAGTTCTACGGAATGCCTTGTTCAAGAGTGCAGTATTATGTATCTTTAGAAGTGAAATGAATGCCTTGGTCATTCTCAATGTCAGGAACTCTGAAAGGGATGAAGAGTGTCTTGGTGAGGCCTTGTATTGTGGCTCTAGTATGTGCAGAGGCATGTCTGACCTTGATTTAAGTTTTTGGGCAGTTGTGAAGCAAGAACATTCCCAGAGTTCTTTATCCGGAAGGGGGTGACCTTGGAATAAGGAGCTCTTGTTGCTGTCATTGGTTGGACCAAATGGCTAGACCATTGACTATGGCCTAAAAGTCTGAAAAAATGTGCAGAAGGAGCCAACTGTTGGTCGAGACATCCTTTATTGCTAAGATGACTGCTGACATTTGGCAAATTGTGTAGACCCTCAGGTCCTGTCCTTTATCAGAGATGTCTGTTAAGGAATGGAAGGCACAGAGAGAAAGCAAGCCTCATCAGACGTGACGGTGGTGCTATCCTTAAAGCTTATAAACTCCCTTTACTGTTCACTCAACTGATCCTGAGGGGCATCCCCAAGTGGGTGGGATGACCTCCCCCAGCACTGTGGCATTTGGCCAGGGACTGAGAACGGGGAGGCCACCCCCTCCTTCAGGAGTGATGTGCTATGGGAACAGGTTTGGCTGTCCTCTAGATACCATTTTCATTAGCAAGGAGACATCAACAACCATGCCAAGCTTGTGGGTGATTTGTTATGTAGCAATAGGTAGTTAGAACCAATAAGGGCCAACGCTTATTAAGTACTAACAACCACACCATCCTGACTATTTTATGGCTATAATTTTTTTTTCTGTTTTTAGATTCACTTTGCTTCTGTGACCCAGGAAATGGTCAGACGTTCTCTGGTTAGAGCTTTCGTTGTTTTTTTGTTTTTTGTTTTTTTGGCCGAGCTCCACGGCTTGTGGGATGTGGGATCTTAGTTCCCCAGCCACAGATTGAACCCGGGCCCTCGGCAATGAGATCGCCGAGCCCTAACCACTGGATCACCAGGGAAGTCCCCCCTGGTTAGATCTTAGAGTGGTGAAGAGCAGGGTCTTTGGAGACAGGCAGACAGAAGCTTGACTCATGGCTCTGCCTGCACTAACTGTGTAACCTTAGGCACATTAATCTTTCCTTAACTTGAAAACTCAGCTAATAAGTCTTTGAAACAATCACATGAGATAATATATGCAAGCAGTTTAACACAGTGCCTGTCATGCAGCGAGACTTCAGTTAACTGTTAATGATAATTTTTACTACCTGATTTGCATCTCAGCTATTTACTCTCTGTGGACTAACCTGAACCTCAATTTCTTCAACTGCTATGTGGGGATAATAACAATAAGCATCTCACAGTTGTTCTGAGACCTAGCCCAGTGTCTCACACTGAAACACATTTATCCTCAGTATAACAGATCAGGCACAAACACCAAGGACCCACCTCCAAACTCATTGTGTCATGGGACCTCCGACACTCTGGAGCTCAAACATCTCTGTAATATAGCAGCTCCTAGAATACAGCTCAACGCACATTCTTGTCTATCCAATTCATCAGCCTCCCAGACACCATGTCTGTGATCTCAGCCCTGGCTGCTGAGGGGGTATTTCTTTTGCATAACATAGTGGTTGAAAGCCTGCTGTCCTGGAGTCAGACTGTCCTGTGTTAAAATCCTAGGTCTTTCTCTTATTAGCTGTGTGAACTGAGACAAGTTACTTAACTTCTCCAAAACTCAAATACAAATTGGGGCTAGTTAATGTCTATCATCTTTCAATGTAACTCCAACCTCTGAAGTTTAGAGAAAAAAAACATGATTGGATAAGCACATTAGATTTTTTTTTTTTTTTTTCCGGTACGCGGGCCTCTCACTGTTGTGGCCTCTCCCGTTGTGGAGCACAGGCTCCGGACGTGCAGGCTCAGCGGCCATGGCTCACGGGCGCAGCCACTCCGCGGCATGTGGGATCTTCCCGGACCGGGGCACCAACCCGCGTCCCCTGCATCGGCAGGCGGACTCTCAACTACTGCGCCACCAGGGAAGCCCGCACACTAGATTTTTAAAATAAACTTACTGTTTTTACTCACAGGTTCTGTCACAAAAAGAAGAAGTCTGAATTCTTTAGCTCCAAAAAAAGGAAGAGGGGTGGCTATAGCATGAGGAATTTCATTTAGACCCGAGATGACCTTCTGGGCAGCGTGGGTTGCTCCAAGAAAACTAATGGCTAAGAAGAGGGAAGAGAAATGGAAGTCACATTATTGGGGTCTCAAAAGAGAAGGCAGCTTCACCTGGATGAAATGGTTTGACTATAGTCCTGGGCAGAGAGGAAGATAGATAGATCTGCAGTTTTCAAATGTTTTTGATCAGTCCTCTATGTATATTCTCATATACATATAAATATATATTATGTGTTGATATATTATATGTGTATATCGAGAGAGAGAGAATATGTGCTGGGTTGCTGTGCAGTCTAGTGTTTTCCTGATCTATTATCGTATTTCAATTTTTAACGTGCTACTCACAACCCACTAAATTTTTTACACAACGCATCAGTGAGTCATGACCCGCAGTTTGAAAACCCTAGTCTTGATTATTCCTTTCTATCCCTTTTAATATGAGCCCAAGAGAGGCTCATTCTCATTCCATACTTGACATTTCAACATAAATCTTCTGGATTTACATAAATTACAATTCTCCCAAGTAAACAGGAGAAATTTGACTAGATTTATCTTTGGATTGCCTGGGGTTATTGCTTCTCTTTGACAGTAAATCAAAAAATTAAGCATGGTTATGAAGTCTGACAGCTTGGATTGAATTCTGGCTCTGCCTCTACCTGGCTGTCTCACCTGCCTCGGTTTATTATTATTTCTGTATAACAGAAATAATAATAGCAGTAGTAGAAGTAGTACTAGTACTAGTGCTACTAGTAGTAGCAGTAGTATCTACCTCTTGGGTAACCAGGTAAGACCATTAACACAGGCTTGGGACATAGTAAGTGCCCCCAAATATTGGCAACTATGTTATTTATTATTTTTAAACTGTCAGTGTTGTTGTCTTGCGGCGGAGACCTAAAGGCAGCTTAACCATAAGGAGCACTAAACTAAGGAAAGAAACTATTGGTGGTAAATTGGGATCTTTGGAAAGTTTCCCATTGGACCTGACTTACCCTGGACAGACACTAGAGGGTGCTCCACGCTCAGCAAGCCACGTATTTCGAGGCCCAGAGACCTCTGCCAGTGACGGCTTGCCCTGAAACTTTCCCTTCGAATCCGGTGATTTTCGGTGGAGAAGTAGTTGCTGCATTGGTTCCAAAACAAAGGACTTTGGAGGAATTAGGAGGGACAGCAATCAGTTGTATCAAGGAGAAGTTTAGCTCCCTCTAACTTTTACCAATTGGCTTTTAGCTGGGCTGTGACCTTCTGGAGGACTGGGGCAGCATCTTACTCATCCATGAGCCCCAGGGTCTAACACACATAGTGTCTGGAATATTGTAATCACTTTGTAAATATTTGTGAAAAGGGACCACCCAGTGGGAGCATCTGACACCTAAATAATAATTACAAATTGGCAAGTGCTGGCATATATAACCATTGAGCATTATGAAAGCTCCCAGAAGGCTGGGGCTGGGAAAAGTGAGCCAGAATGACTTCCTTAAATTCAGGGGTCCTGGTCCTCTCTAGAATACAAAGAAAAGATATTTTCTTCCACATTTGGCTTTGGATATTCAAAAACAACTTTGTCCTCCATTTCCTTAACGTCCTTCATGTGGAGTGATTTCCAGGTGTTTTACCAAGTTGATCACTCTGCAGAGCTGTAGGAAGGCAAGTAATAGTTTAGGGTCTACTGGGTTCAATAACCTCCTGCTATTCTATTACATCATTTAATTATATCTGTATGTCATTTAATTTCCACAACAACCCTATGAGACTAAAGTTATTATCCACTTTCTACAGATTAGGTTATGGCAAGATTTCATAACTAGCCCAAGGTCGCACCATTAGGGAGTGGCAGGTCCATTATTTGAACCCTGATAATCTAGCTTCAAAAGATGCTTCTTTAGGGAATTCCCTGGTGGTCCAGTGGTTAAGACTCGGTGCTTTGGGCCTGGGTTCAATCCCTGGTCGGGGAACTAAGATCCCGCAAACCGCGCGGTGTGGCAAAAAAAGAAAAACAAAAAAAGATGCTTCTTTACATTGTAAAGCAACTATATTTCACTAAAAAAGTTTTTTAAGATGCCTCTTCAAAATTTCACTTAGAAGAATAAAAACAACAGCTAACAGTATAGAGGGTGCCACATACTCTTCCAAGTGGTTTACATTTATTAACTCAAGTGATTTATTCATCACACATATTCAGCTGTCACCCATTTTATTAATACAAAAATCTTAATACAGAAAAGTAAAGAGAATAATATAATAAACAGCTGTGCACTTAGCACCTGGAATGGAAAAAAGTTAATATTAAAGCTAATATTGTCTAGCCAAAACAATCTTGAAAAATAATGAAGTTGGAGGACTCACACTTCCCAATTTCAAAAGCTACAGTAATCAAGGCCCTGTGGCACTGGGCCATAAGTAGAGATGTATAGATCAATGGAATAGAATTGATAGTCCAGAAATAAATCCATATATCTATGGTCAAGGTGTCAAGACCATCCAATGGGGAAAGATTCTTTTTTCCAGCAACAGTGCTGGAACAAGTGGATATCCACATGCAAAAGAATGAATTTGGATCCCCAAATTCCCCATTCATTCTACAAAAATTAACTCAAAATGGGTCAAAGACCTAAATATAAGAGCTACACTATAAAACTCTTAGAAGGAGCCACAGGTGTAACATTTTTTTTATTAGGCAATGGTTTCTTAGATATGACACCAAAAGCACAAGAAGAAAAAAATAAATAAATTGGGCTTAATCAAAATTAAAACCTTTTGTGGGTCAAAGCACTGTTAAGAAAGTTAAAAGACTAACCACAGAATGGAAGAAAATATTTGCAAATCATAGCTCTGATAAGGGTCTTGTATCCAAAATATATGAAGAGCTCTTACAATTCAACAATAAAAAGACAAATAACCTAATTTAAAATTGGGCAAATGATTGGAATAGACATTTCTCCATAGAAGATATACAAATGGCCAATAAATGTATGAAAAGACACTATCATTAGTCATTAGGGAAATACAAATCAAACCCACAATGAGATATCACTTCAAACTCAGAAGCATGGCTATAATCAAAAAGGCAATAACAGGTGTTAGCAAGAATGTAGAGAAATTGGAACCCTCACATATTGCTGGTGGGAGCATAAAATGGCAGAACTACTCTAGAAAGCAGTTTGGCATGTTCTCAAATTGGTACTATAAGACCCAGGAATTCCACTCCTAGGTATATGCCCCAGAGAATTGAAAACATAAGAGTTATATAAAAACTTGTACCTGAATGTTCATAGCAGCATTATTCATAATAGCCAGAAAGTGGGAACAACTCAAATGTCTATCAACTGACGGAATGGATAAACAAAATGTGGAATATCATGATATAATTCTACCATAAAAGGGAGTAAAGTGCATATACATGCTACCACATGGATGACCCTTGAAAGAAGCGAAAGAATGCTAAGTCAGAGAAGCCAGGCACCACATATTGTGTGATTTTATTTATATTAAATGACCAGGTAGACAAATCCATTGAGATTTGTGGTTTCTAGGGGCTAAGGAGAAGTGGTAAGGAGGAGTGACCGCTAATGGGCACAGGATTTCTTTGGGGGGATGATGGAAATGTTTTGGAATTAGATAGTGGTGATGATTGAACAACCTTGTGAATATAGTAAAAACCACTGAATTTTACACTTTAAAATGGTGAATTTTATGTTATGTGAATTATATCTGAATAAGAAAAAGAGAGAGAAGTTTATATTCTCATCTCTAGCTCGGTGGTTCTCAAACATTCTGGTCTCAAGACCCCCTCTATATTCTTAACAATTATTGAGGCTCCCAAAGAGCTTTTGTTTACGGGTTTTGTTTTCAGTTTTGTTTATGTGTTTATGTTAAATACGCATTGTCATTCACCATGTTATAAATTAAAACAGAAAAATTTTTAATATTTAATTCATTTAAAGTAGCATTAATACACCATATGCATGTAACAAGAGTAACAGCTTATGAAAAATAACTATATTTCCCAAATAAAAAAATAGCAAGAAGAGTGGCATCGTTTTTGCATTTTGGCAAATCTCTTTAATGTCTAGAATAACAGAAACCAGGCAGCTTCTCCTATCTGCTTCTACATTTAATCTGTTTTGATATGTTGTTTGGGTTGAAAGATATGAAAAAAATCTGATTTCACACAGATATGTAGTTGGGAAAGGGAGGAGTATTTTGTAGCCTTTTCAAATAATTGTAGATATTTTTCTTAGATACCACACCCCAACTGGTCAGGTGGGTTTCTTGGAGGTTAGTTGCAACGTGGAATCTGAAATCATATCAATGAACTTTTCATTCTGTTACATTAAAATCCATTGGTCTATAAGGGACTTTAAATTGATCTTTTACCCATGCATGATTTTGGAACATTGTGCATTGGTCATTTGGAAAATATTTGTTTCACTGAGTTATGAAGCTCTTCCAAATGTTGACACATTTCATGATTCAATACCAAAATCTCACATTCATTGATATCAACACCAAGCTCATCAGAAAAGTCTTTAGGTTTGGGGAAGCTGCAAGCCCTCAGTGGTAGATTTAAGTTTTCCAAAATTCCAATGTTTGTTTTAAAACTTGAATCTCATAATTAGCAATGAAAGCTCTCAGTTGTTTTCCCTGAAAGGGAAAGCTCACTTTGTTTTCAGAAAATGTCTACCAATACCCAGGTCTGAATTAGCATAGATTTCTTTTCTGTCAGTCACTCTTTCAAGGAGAAATGATGTTCCATAAAAAAAAAAAAGCAGCTAGTGGGGTTCCCTGGTGGCACAGTGGTTAAGAATCCGCCTGCCAATGCAGGGGACACATGTTCGAGCCCTGGTCCGGGAAGATCCCACATGCAGCGGAGCAACTAAGCCAGTGCGCCACAACTACTGGAGCCCATGCGCCACAACTACTGAAGCCTGCGCACCTAGAGCCCGTGCTCTGCCACAAGAGAAGCCACGGCAATGAGAAGCCCGCACACCGCAATGAAGAGTAGCCCTCGTTCGCAGCAACTAGAGAAAGCCCACGCGCAGCAACAAAGACCCAATGCAGCCAAAAATAAATAAATTGAATAAATAATTTTTTTAGAAAAAAGCAGCTAGTTTAGCTCACAACTCAAACAAGTGCCTTTCCTCAACACAACCACTGTCCTTCTATGTGCAGAAGTTATGACTTCTTCTTATTTAATGTACTCAGGGATTGAGTTTTAATAAAACTAATCATTTTTATTCTTTTTTTTTTTTTTGGCTGTGCCGTGCAGCATGCAGGATCTTACTTCCCCAACCAGGGATTGAACCCACGCCCCCTGTATTGGAAGCGTGGAGTCTTAACCACTGGACCACCAAGAAAGTCCCATCAAGCACCTTCTTAAGTGAAACTGGGTTTTGTTTCATCTTGTTCGTTCATGCATGGCGGTGAAGAACGCAATGACTTCCAGTATAATACGGTGCTGTGGTGGCTTTGCCATCATTGTAAATGTTGTCAATGTCGTTATGGGGAAAAGACAAATTATGACTCAGTGTTTGACTTTGTGGGCCCTCTGGAAAAGTCTAGAGTCTCCTAGGAGTCTGTGGACCAGACTTTGAGAACCACTGCTCTTGTTCATTCATTCGTTCGTTTTAATGGAACACTTGGTATGTGCTAGGTCCTAGGGCCACAGCGGGCCACAAGACAAGGCCTTGCATTCTCAGGGGGAGACACATAAATAAACAAGAAATTTTCTGATGGTGGTGTCACAAACTTGAAAGAATATCACTGAGGAAGAAGGGGACAATACTAGGGTGAAGGAACACCTCTTTGAGGTGACATTTCAATGGTGACCTAATTGGTAATGAGAAGGAGAGTCTAATGGTATCCTTGTCAAAAGGCAGTACTCAAGGTGCAAAAGATGTAGACCTCTCTTTGCTCTATACCATAGAGCAAAGCCATCGCCTCTCTGGGTCTGACGTCACACTTTTTAAAGAAAGCATCCCACCCAAGACACTGGGTTGGAAAGGATCAGAAACCTGTGCTCTGATCCCATCTTTTTATCAAGCTATTCTCTTCACCTCTCTGGGCTTTAAATTCCAAGCCCTTATCTGAAAGTAGTATGGTTAGTAACTCCCCAGCCCACCTTATAGTCAGAGTGGAGTTCAGATGACCTAAAGATGCACTGGAAAGTTTTTTATCCATTGTAAATGTGAGTGTTGCCTAATTCAGGCTCAACTACCTTCATCTGCGGGCCACGGGGCTGCAGGCTCTCACCCTGAGCACAGGTCAGCTCAGGCAGCTCTTCCCCCGATACCCGCTCCCTTTTCACAGGAATCTTAGTTGAGTCATATCTCTTCTATTCCAAATGGGGATTCTTGATTCAGGGAGGATACGATAAAGGACCTGACACCAATCCTAATTTTTGAAAATATCTAGTTCCTTTCTACGGGTAATCTTAGCTTGTTGAAATTTTTAAAGATCTTGCCTACTAAATCAATAGATTTGAAGTGCTAACAAGCCTGTCTTCTTTGTTTTTATTCAAGTCATAGAATAAAATGCCAATTCCCTGCACAGGACATTTGAGACCCTCCTCCCCCCACCCCCCAAACACACACCTCGCCCTCCGGATTGCTACTGAGCTCGTTCTCTGTTGTTTTACCAACTCCACATAAATATGTGGCCATATGTCATATCTCCAGCTGGTTCCCTGGCTGTGTCCGATCTTTGGCTGCCTTGCAAACCAGGTCTCCTGAAGATTTCTCCCCCAAGTGCTTCTCTTATATTAAGAAATGCACGTGATTATATTGAGACGTTGTTTACCTCGGTTCTTGGAGTGTTTAACTCACTTCATTTTGCAGAGAGCAAATGGAGGCGTGGAGCCACGTTGGGACTAAAAGCTGAGAATACTGAAGCTTTTAACACATTGTTTAGTAGTTCTGGCCTGGGAAACTGGAGAGATGGGAGGCGGGGGATGGGATGAAATGGGGAGGAGCCCAAGCCCCACACCTGGCGAGCTGCAGGCCTGAAGAGCCCTTAGTGGCAGGATTAACCCCTCCCAACCCGCTTCCGGGGGATGCCAGGAGGGGGACAAGAGGCGGCTGCCATTACAGTGTCTCCTCAGCCGGAGAGCAAGTGGCTTTTGGTCTACAGTTGGTTAAGATGCCCCCACACGAGGCTCGGGCTCATCCCTAGGGATGTCCCCCGCCCAGGTGGCCGGCATCCTAAGAGGGGCGCGGCGGGCGGCCCTCCAAACCCCCTAAACAGAATGGGGGGCTGCGCAGCAAAGATAGACCCCGGAGATGCCCGGGGTCGGGACCCAAGGCAGGAAAAATCCTGAGCTCTGACCCCTTCTGGTCAAAAGCTGAGGGAGCGAGGGGGGCATGCGACGTCACCCTAGGAAGCCCAGGCCGGCACAGAAGCCCCGAGGTGCCGCCGCTTCTCCGGCTCTCAGTCTCGTTCCGAGAAAGGGGGCATGGTCCCCAGGGCTCCTGCCTGTGCGGTGAGCGCCCTCGGCATGGTTCCAACCGTGGGCAGCCCGCAGGCTCCGGGAGCTGAGCCGCCGGCCTCAGCCCCTCGGGCGGCCGGCAGGGGGCAGTGTTTGGCCGCAGGTGAGCCGACCCAGCCAGACCCAGCCAGACTCTGAACGTGGTTCCTCCGGTTGGGTCTTGCCACTACCAGTGTGTCTGGACTTGTTCACTAACCATTATCTGGGTTCTTGCCTGCCCAGACCCCACATCTCTCCTGGTTCTCCCTGGCTGCCCTTCCCAAGTAACTGATGGCTGCACCCGTCCATAAACGTACGTCACTCCCCCCATGGATACTTCTTCTTGGCCTCATGCCAGGCCGTGGTGCCAACTTAGAAAGAGGAGGTGCAGGGACCTTCAAGATGGCGGAAGAGTAAGACGTGGAGATCCTCCCCACAAATATATCAAAAATACATCTACATGTGGAACAACTCCCACAGAACACCCACTGAACGCTGGCAGAAGACCTCAGACCTCCCAAAAGGCAAGAAACTCCCCACATACCTGAGTAGGGCGAAAGAAAAAAGGAACAACAGAGACAAAAGAATAGGGACGGGACCTGCACCTCGAGGAGAGAGCTGTGAAGGAGGAAAGATTTCCACCCACTAGAAGCCTCTTCACTGACGGAGACAGGGGTGGCGGAGGGGGAGCTTCAGAGCCGCGGAGGAGAGCACAGCAACAGGGGTGCGGAGGGCAAAGCGGAGAGATTCCCGCGCAGAGGATCGGTGCCAACCAGCACTCACCAGCCCGAGAGGCTTGTCTGCTCACCCGCTGGCCGGGATGGGTGGGGTCTGGGAGCTGAGGCTTGGACTTCAGAGGTCAGATAGATCCCAGGGAGAGGACTGGGGTTGGCTGCGTGAACACAGCCTGAAGGGGGCTAGTGCGCCACAGCTAGCCGGGAGGGAGTCCGGGAAAAAGTCTGGACCCGCCTAAGAGGCAAGAGACCATCGTTTCAGGGTGTGCGAGGAGAGGGGATTCCTTCCCCTTCTGCCCACAGAAGGCAGAACATTGCCTAAACAAGCTCCAGAGACGGGCGCGAACCGTGGCTATCAGCTTGGACACCAGAGACGGGCATGAAACGCTAAGGCTGCTACTGCAGCCACCAAGAATCCTGTGTGCGAGCACAGGTCACTCTCCACACCCTCCCGGGAGCCTGTGCAACCCGCCACTGCCAGGGTCCCGGGATCCAGGGACAACTTCCTCGGGAGAACAAACGGCGCGCCTCAGGCTATTGCAATGTCACGCTGGCCTCTGCCACTGCAGGTTTGCCCCGCATTCCAATCATAACTACCATACCCCTCCCCCCCCCCCCCCCGCATGAAGGAGCCAGAGCCCCCTAATCAGCCACTGCTTTAACCCCGTCCTGTCTGGGCGGGAACAGATGCCTGAGGGCGACCTACACGCAGAGGTGGGGCCAAATCCAAAGCTGAACCCCAGGAGCTGTGCGAACAAAGAGGAGAAAGGGAAATTTCTCCATGCAGCCTCAGGAGCAGCAGAT
Organism: Delphinapterus leucas; assembly: GCF_059928025.1. Taxonomy (NCBI): domain Eukaryota; kingdom Metazoa; phylum Chordata; class Mammalia; order Artiodactyla; family Monodontidae; genus Delphinapterus; species Delphinapterus leucas. The sequence goes on along the minus strand of NC_143147.1, from coordinate 47,436,573 downwards.
TAAATCCCCACAATCAACTTGATGTACCCTGCATCTGTGGAATACCTGAACAGACAATGAATCACCCCAAAATTGAGGCGGTGGACATTGGGAGCAACTGTAGACTTAGGGTTTGCTGTCTGCGACTGACTCGTTTCTGATTTTTATGTTTATCTTAGTATAGTCTTTAGTGCTTGTTATCACTGGTGGATTTGTTTATTGGTTTGGTTGTGCTCTTCTTTTTTTATTACTTTTTTATTTTAATAATTTTAAATTTTTAATTAATTAATTAATTAATTTATCTTTCTTTTTTTCTCTCTTTTCTTCTGAGCTGTGTGGCTGACAGGGTCTTGCTGCTCCAGCCTGGTGTCAGGCCTGAGCCTCTGTGGTGGGAGAGCTGAGTTCAGGACATTGGACCACCAGAGACCTCCCGGCCCCATGTAATATCAGTTGGCAAGAGCTCTCCCAGAGATCTCCATCTCAATGCTAATACCCACCTCCACCCAACGGCCCAGCAAGATCCAGTGCTGTACATACCATGCCAAAAAACTGGCAAGACAGGAACACAATGCCACCCATTAGCAGAGAGGCTGCCTAAAACCATACTAAGTTCAGAGACACCCCAAAACACACCACAAGACGCAGCCCTGCCCACCAGAAAGACAAGATCCAGCCCCACCCACAATAACACATGTACCAGTCCCCTCCACCAGGAAGCCTACACAACCCACTGAACCAACCTTACCCACTGAGGGAAGACACCAAAAACAACGGGAACTATTAACCTGCAGTCTGCAACAAGGAGACCCCAAACACAGTAAGTTAAACAAAATGAGAAGACAGAGAAACACACAGCAGATGAAGGAGCAAGGTAAAAACCCACCAAACCAAACAAATGAAGAGGAAATATGCAGTCTACCTGAAAAAGAATTCAGAGTAATGACGGTAAAGATGATCCAAGACCTTGGAAATAGGATGGAGAAAATACAAGAAACGTTTAACAAGGACCTAGAAGAACTAAAGAGCAAACAAGCAATGATGAACAACACAATAAATGAAATAAAAAATTCTCTAGAAGGAATTAATAGCAGAATAACTGAAACAGAAGAACGGATAAGTGACCTGGAAGATAAAATAGTGGAAATAACTACTACAGAGCAGAATAAAGAGAAAAGAATGAAAAAAATTGAGGACAGTCCCAGAGACCTCTGGGACAACATTAAACACACCAACATTAGAATTATAGGGGTCCCAGAAGAAGAAAAGAAAAAGAAAGGATCTGAGAAAATATTTGAAGAGATTATAGTTGAAAACGTCCCTAAAATGGGAAATAGTCAACCAAGTCCAGGAAGTGCAGAGAGTCCCATACAGGATAAATCCAAGGAGAAACACACCAAGACACATATTAATCAAACTATCAAAAATTAAATACAAAGAAAAAATATTAAAAGCAGCAAGGCAAAAGAAACAAATAACATACCAGGGAATCCCCGTAAGGTTAAGAGTGATCTTTCAGCAGAAACTCTGCAAGCCAGAAGGGAGTGGCAGGACATGTTTAAAGTGATGAAACGGAAAAACCTACAACCAAGATTACTCTACCCAGCAAGAATCTCATTCAGATTTGACAGAGAAATTAAAACCTTTACAGACAAACAAAAGTTAAGAGAATTCAGCACCACCAAACCAGCTTTACAACAAATGCTAAAGGAACTTCTCTAGGCAGGATACACAAGAGAAGGAAGAGACCCACAATAACAAACCCAAAACAATTAGGAAAATGGTAACAGGAACATACATATTGATAATTACCTTAAGTGTAAATGGATTAAATGCTCCAACCAAAACACATAGACTGGCTGAATGGATACAAAAACAAGACCCATATATATGCTGTCTGCAAGAGACCCACTTCAGATCTAGAGACACATATAGACTAAAAGTGAGGGGGTGGAAAAAGATATTCCATGCAAATGGAAATCAAAAGAAAGCTGGAGAGCTTCCCTGGTGGCACAGTGGTTAAGAATCCGCCTGCCAATGCAGGGGTCACGGGTTCGAGCCCTGGTCCAGGAAGATCCCACATGCTGCAGAGCAACTAAGCCCGTGTGCCACAACTACTGAGCCTGCACTCTAGAGCCCGCGAGCCACAACTACTGAAGCCCGTGTGCCACAACTACTGAAGCCTGCGCACCTAGAGCCTGTGCTCTGCAACAAGAGAAGCCACCACAATGAGAAGCCTGCTCCCCACAACAAAGAGTAGTCCCCACTCACTGCAACTAGAGAAAGCCCGTGTGCAGCAGTGAAGACCCAATGAGGCCAAAAATTAAATAAATGTATAAATAAAAAAAAAAAGAAAGCTGGAGTAGCAATTCTCATATCAGACAAAATAGACCTTAAAATAAAGATTATTACAAGAGAAAAAGAAGGACACTACATAATGATCAAGGGATCAATCCAAGAAGAAGATATAACAATTGTAAATATTTATGCACCCAACGTAGGAGCACTTCAATACATAAGGCAAATGCTAACAGCCATAAAAGGGGAAATCGACAGTAACACAAAAATAGTAGGGGACTTTAACACCTCACTTTCACCAATGGACAGATCATCCAAAATGAAAATAAATAAGGAAACACAAGCTTTAAATGACACATTAGACAAGATGGACTTAATTGATATTTATAGGATATTCCATCCCAAAACAACAGAATACACCTTCTTCTCAAGTGGTCCTGGAACATTCTCCAGGATAGATCATATCTTGGGTCACAAATCAAGCCTTGGTAAATTTAAGAAAATTGAAATCGTATCAAGTATATTTTCCGACCACAACGCTATGAGACTAGATATCAATTACAGGAAAAAAAAAACTGTAAAAAATACAAACACATGGAGGCTAAACAATACGCTACTTAATAACTTAAATACGCTACTTAATAACTAAAAGATCACTGAAGAAATCAAAGAGGAAATCAAAAAATACCCAGAAACAAATGACAATGAAAACACGACAACCCAAAACCTATGGGACGCAGCAAAAGCAGTTCTAAGAAGGAAGTTTATAGCAATACAACCCTACCTCAAGAAACAAGAAAAAGTCTCAAACAACCTAACCTTACACCTAAAGCAATTAGAGAAAGAAGAACAAAAAAACCCCAAAGTTAGCAGAAGGAAAGAAATCATAAAGATCAGAGCAGAAATAAATGAAAAGGAAAGGAAACAATAGCAAAGATCAATAAAACTAAAAGCTGGTTCTTCGAGAAGATAAACAAAATTGATAAACCATTAGCCAAACTCATAAAGAAAAAAAGGGAGAGGACTCAAATCAACAGAATTAGAAATGAAAAAGGAAAAGTAACAGCTGACACTGCAGAAATACAAAGACTCATGAGAGATTACTACAAGCAACTATATGCCAATAAAATAGACAACCTGGAAGAAATGGACAAATTCTTAGAAAAGCACAACCTTCCGAGACTGAACCAGGAAGAAATAGAAAATATAAACAGACCAATCACAAGCACTGAAATTGAAACTGTGATTTAAAATCTTCCAACAAACAAAAGCCCAGGACAGGCGAATTCTATCAAACATTCAGAGAAGAGCTAACACCTATCCTTCTCAAACTCTTACAAAATATAGCAGAGGGAGGAATACTCCCAAACTCATTCTACGAGGCCACCATCACCCTGATACCAAAACCAGACAAAGATGTCACAAAAAAAGAAAACTACAGGCCAATATCACTGATGAACATAGATGCAAAAATCCTCAACACAATACTAGCAAACAGAATCTAACAGCACATTAAAAGGATCATACACCATGATCAAGTGGAGTTTATCCCAGGAATGCAAGGCTTCTTCAATATACACAAATCAATCAATGTGATACACCATATTAACAAACTGAAGGATAAAAACCATACGATAACCTCAACAGATGCAGAAAAAGCTTTTGACAAAATTCAACACCGATCTATGATAAAAACTCTCCAGAAAGTAGGCATAGAGGGAAATTACCTCAATATAATAAAAGCCATATATAACAAACTCACAGCGAACATCGTTCTCAGTGGTGAAAACTGAAACCATTTCCTCTAAAATCAGGAACAAGACAAGGATACCCACGCTCACCACTATTATTCAGCATAGTTTTGGAAGTTTTAACCACAGCAATCAGAGAAGAAAAAGAAAGAGAAGGAATCCAAATCGGAAAAGAAGAAGTAAAGCTGTCACTGTTCGCAGATGACGTGATACTATACATAGAGAATCCTAAAGGTGCCACCAGAAAACTACTAGAGCTAATCAATGAATCTGGTAAAGTAGCAGGATACAAAATTAATGCACAGAAATCTCTTGCATTCCTATACACTAATGATGAAAAATCTGAAAGAGAAATTAAGGAAACACCCCCGTTTACCACTGCAACAAAAAGAATAAAATACCTAGGAATAGGGCTTCCCTGGTGGCGCAGTGGTTGAGAGTCCACCTGCCGATGCAGGGGACATGGGTTCATGCCCCGGTCCGGGAAGATCCCACATGCCACGGAGCGGCTGGGCCCGTGAGCCATGGCCGTTGAGCCTGCACGTCCGGAGCCTGTGCTCCGCAACGGAGAGGCCACAACAGTGAGAGGCCCGCGTACCGCAAAAAACAAAAACAAAACAAACAAAATACCTAGGAATAAACCTACCTAAGGAGACAAAAGACCTGTATGCAGAAAACTATAAGACACTGATGAAAGAAATTAAAGATGATACAAACAGATGGAGAGATATACAACATTCTTGGATTGGAAGAATCAACATTGTGAAAATGACTATACTACCCAAAGCAATCTACAGATTCAATGCAATCTCTATCAAACTACCAACGGCATTTTTCACAGAACTAGAACAAAAAATTTCACAATTTGTATGGAAACACAAAAGACCCCGAATAGCCAAAGCAATCTTGAGAAAGAAAAACAGAGCTGGAGGAATCAGGCTCCCTGACTTCACACTACACTACAAAGCTACAGTAATCAAGACAGTACGGTACTGGCACAAAAACAGAAATACAGATCAATGAAACAGGATAGAAAGCCCAGAGATAAACCCATGTACATATGGTCACTTTATCTTTGATAAAGGAGGCAAGAATATACAATGGAGAAAAGACAGCCTCTTCAATAAGTGGTGCTGGGCTTCCCTGGTGGCTCAGTGGTTAAGAATCCCCCTGCCAATGCAAGGGACACGGGTTCGAGCCCTGGCCCAGGAAGATCCCATATGCCGTGGAGCAGCTAAGCCCATGCACCGCAACTACTGAGCCTGCGCTCTAGAGCCTGCAAGCCACAACAACTGAAGCCCACCTGCCTAGATCCCATGCTCCACAACAAGAGAAGCCACCACAGTGAGAAGCCCATACACTGCAATGGGGAGTAGCCCCCACTTGCCTCAACTAGAGAGAGCTCGCACGCAGCAATGAAGACCCAATGCAGCCAAAAATAAATAAATAAATAAATTTATTTTTTAAAAAAAGTGGTGGTGGAAAAAGACAGCTACATGTAAAAGTATGAAATTAGGACATTTCCTAACACCATACACAAAAATAAACTCAAAATGGATTATAGACCTAAATGTAAGGCCAGACACTATAGAACTCTTAGAGGAAAACATAGGAAGAACACTTTTTGACATAAATGACAGCAAGATCCTTTTTGACTCACCTCCTAGAGAAATGGAAATAAAAACAAAAATGAACAAATGGGACCTAATGAAACGTAAAAGCTTTTGCACAGCAAAGGAAACCATAAACAAGGCAAAAAAACAATCCTCAGAATGGGAGAAAATATTTGCAAACGAAGCAACTGACAAAGGATTAATCTCCCAAATATACAAGCAGCTCATGCAGCTCATGCAGCTCAAAAAAACAAACAACCCAATCCAAAAATGGCCAGAAGACCTAAATAGACATTTCTCCAAAGAAGATACACAGATTGCCAACAAACACATGAAAGGATGCTCAACATCACTAATCATTAGAGAAATGCAAATCAAAACTACAATGAGGTATCACCTCACACCAGTCAGAATGGCATCATCAAAAAATCTACAAACAATAAATGCTGGAGAGAGTGTGGAGAAAAGGGAACCCTCTTGCACTGTTGGTGTGAATGTAAATTGATACAGCCACTATGGAGAACAGTAGGCAGGTTCCGTAAAAAACTAAAAATAGAACTACCATATGACCCAGCAACCCCACTACTGGGCATATACTCTGAGAAAACCGTAATTCAAAAAGAGTCATGTACCCCAATGTTCATTGCAGCTCTATTTACAATAGCCAGGACATGGAAGCAACCTAAGTGTCCATCGACAGATGAATGGATAAAGAAGATGTGGCACATATATACAATGGAATATTACTCAGCCATAAAAAGAAACGAAATTGAGTTATTTGTAGTGAGGTGGATGGACCTAGAGACTGTCATACAGAATGAAGTAAGTCAGAAAGAGAAAAAACAAATACCGTATGCCAACACATATATATGGAATCTAAAAAAAAAAAAAAAAGGTTCTGACGAACCTAGGGGCAGGACAGGAATAAAGACGCAGATGTAGAGAATGGACTTGAGGGCACGGGGAGGGGGAAGGGTAAGCTGGCATGAAGTGAGAGAGTAGCATTGACATATATATACTACCAAATGTAAAATAGATAGCTAGTGGGAAGCAGCCACATAGCACGGGGAGATCAGCTCGGTGCTTTGTGACCACCTAGAGGGGTGGGATAGGGAGGATGGGAGGGAGACGCAAGAGGGAGGGGATATGGGGATATATGTATGCCTATAGCTGATTCAGTTTGTTATACAGCAGAAACTAACACAACATTGTAAAGCAATTATACTCCAATAAAGACGTTAAAAAAAAAAAAAAAGGAGGTGTCTTGGAATCAGATTTGGGTTCAAATTCATGCTCTGCCAATTATCAGCTGTGTGACCTTGGACAAATCATTTTACCTCTCTGTGTCAAGTTTCTCATCCTCAAAAATAGGCTAATAACAATAGGAATAGCTTAAGCAATATGCCAAAGATTTATATGCCATATACTATGTACGTATATTATCAGCTCAGGGCTTAAGATGAGAAAACTGTGGCTCTGAGAGGAAGCTGTAGGAAGTAGCAGAACCGGCACCTGAACCCAGGTCCGGCCCTTTCTCCGATGTTACCCTGCCTTGCAGGGCTGCTGTGAGAATTAAAATGTAAAAATTTAATTATCATATCCTTCTGACAACTTGGCCTGGATCCTGGTGGGTGTTCTTTCTTACTAAGAAGGGAGGTAGGGAAAGGCATTTTTCAATTGATAGGACTTAACCCAGCCCACTAGAATTCAAGTTCCAGAAGGGTAGGGACCTCATCTGTCTTGCTCACTGCTCTGAGTCTGTTGCTCAACATACTTCCTGATGCATAGTAAATGCACAATAAATATAAAAGAATATAAAAATTTGTATACTTCCTACCTTCATTCCTTGCTGGATCCTAACATGGAGCCATTTTTCACACCAACCATTCAATTACCAGGCAAGTGACACTAATTACTAGCTCTAACGGTCATTGGCTAATTTAATTAAAAGGAATTATTGGATCTCTTAAAACTCCTGTCACCTGCCCATTATCTAAGACATAGGGATTCAATAACAGTCTTTTTATTAGTGTGTTCACAAGATAAATTAAGTAAATCAGCTTAATGAGTCATCTTCATGACTTATGACATTGAGAATAAGGTGTGGGGAAATGACAGATGTGATAAACTGAAGTCTCTGAGAAAATGTGGTGGGCATGTGGCTCCCAATGTCCCAGGAATGCTCTCCCATGTGGCCCCAGGGCTTCAGACACCCTCAGCCTGGTCTCCATCCACACTCTGCTTCAACATTCTACTTGCCCTTGTCCAAAGCATTTTTGAGGACCTTGATGCTTTTGGTGCTGATCAGGCCCTTAGGCCTGAAGTACCTAATCCTAGGCCAGACCTGTGAATATTGATCAATAGGATGGCAACAGCAGGAGGGCAGAGCAGTGGCAGCCTTCAGTGCAAAACTAGGCACAGGCGCTGAGAGGGAAATTGGAAAATAAAACAGGTTGTCTATACTGACTCTCTCCCTTAAAGTCCATTTTAAAAAAAACAAGCTACTTGGCATCAAGACTCAAAGATTCATTTGGGGGCTTCCCTGGTGGCGCAGTGATTGACAGTCCGCCTGCTGATGCAGGGGACACGGGTTCGTGCCCCAGTCCGGGAGGATCCCACATGCCGCGGAGCAGCTGGGCCCGTGAGCCATGGCCCCTGAGCCTGCGCGTCCGGAGCCTGTGCTCCGCAGCGGGAGAGGCCACAACAGTGAGAGGCCCGCGTACCGCAAAAAACAAACAAACAAAAAAAAACACAGAATAATCAAAATCCATGGGACTTTTTGGCATTGGTGTAATAGAAAGAACAAAGAGCTGCATTGAGTCTTGAATTAGCCAGCTTCTTAGCTTAGCCTCTTAACTCCAGTTTCCTCACCTCTAAATGCGGGCATGTGATATTGTGATGTATAATCAGAAATATATATTTGGTCTTCTGGCACAAAGCTCCTAAAGCCTTTGGAATTTCCTGTGATGAGAGTGAGAAAAGGGCCATTTGTTATGTTAATGAGGTGATTTGGGGTCCTTACTTAAGGATGGGGGCTGGTTGTCAGAGCCAACCACGGGTTAGAGGTTTGGACTTTTCAGTCCCATCCCCCAAACTCCAGGGAGGGGAGAGGGATTTGAGACAGAGTTTAGTCACCAGTAGCCAATGATTTAATCAATCCTGCCTATGTAATGAAGCCTCCATAAAAACCCAAAAAGTGTTCGGAGAGCTTCCAGGTTGGTGACCACTTGGAGACTTGAGGAGAATGGGGTGCTCAGAGAGGACATGGGACCACTGTGCCCTTTTCCCATGCCTTCTGCTATGCATCTCTTCCATCTGGCTCTTTCTGAGTTATAACCTTTTATAATAAACTATGATCCAGTAAGTAAAGTGTTTCTCTGAGTTCTGTGAGCCACTCTCGAAAATTAATCCAACCCAAAGAGAGGGTCGTGGAAACCACTGATTTATAGCCTGTGGGTCAGACGCACAGGCGACAACTGGGCTTTCAACTGGTGTCTGAGTTGTGGAGAGTGCCAGTCAGAACTGTTAACCTGTGAGCTCTCTTGCTATTTCCGAGCAGAGAGTTTCAGAATTGAGTTGAATTCTAAGACATTCAGATGGTGTCCTGAGAATTACTTGGTTGTGTGGGGGAAATTCCACACACATACATAGGAATTGGGTACAGAACCCAAAATAGGGTAGTACACTCTCCTGGTTTTCTTCCTACTTCTCTGAACATCCCTTTTATTTCAGTTGTGAAGTCTTCTCCTGTTGCTCTCGCCTTAACCTTTGATAGATTCCATCCTCAGACTTCTTTCTCCCCCGACACCCTCTTATTGCAAAGTGTTGTTAGGAAGTCTCGTTCATTCTTGGATCTCACTGCCACCTCTACGGGGTGATTCCCAGATTTATCACCAGTCCTGCCTTCAGTATTCAAAAAAAACTTAAAAAGAAAAAAGAACTTTGGGTCAGGCCTCTATCCTTGACCAATCAACTGTAGTTAGGGTGGTAGGATCTGTATGAACATAGCAACTACCATTAGTATCACAGAGATGGAGTAGGGGAAAGAGGCTTTACCAGAGGAAGTCTAGGGTGGAATGCTGGACAGACACCACTTTGTTTGTTTGTTTGTTTTGAAGTGTAGTTGATTTACAATGTTTTGGCAATCTCTGCTGTACAGCAAAGTGACTCAGTTATACACATTCTTTTTTTTAACATTCTTTTCCAATATGGTTTATCCCAGGAGATTGGATATAGAGCTCCCTGTGCTATACAGTAGGACCTTGTTGTTTATCCATTCTAAATGTAATAGTTTGCATCTACCAACCCCAAACCCCCGTCCATCCCCCTCCCTCCCTCCCTCCCCCTTGGCAACCACAAGTCTGATCTCTGTGCAGACAGACACCACTTACAGCTACCAGATGAGGATCTTCCTACTTGAGTGACCCCACTGGTGTTTCACCATATTCCCCTAGAAACCTGATCATCCTCCTGTTCTTCTAACCTCAGTGAATGGGGCCACCATTCACCAAGTCACCCCAGCTACAGCTCTGAGAGTCATTCTAGAATCCTCCTTCTCTCTCACCAATCCCAATACATCTAATCACTTACCGGGTCCTTCTGATTCTACCTTCTGAATATTTCACTTCCCCATCCTACTACCACTTTCTGAGTTCAGGCCCTCCTCTTAAATCATCTGACCTATTGCAATAGTTTCTTAGCTAGTCTCAGCTCCTAGTCTTGCTCCACCTTATCCAATTCTCCCTATTGATGGCCTTTGTTTTCTTGAATGAAATAGATTATTTTCTGATGATATTAAAGTGTATGATAATTTAAAGTACCAGTCAAGGCCTTCCCTGGTGGCGCAGTGGTTGAGAGTCCGCCTGCCGATGCAGGGGACACGGGTTTGTGCCCTGGTCTGGGAAGACCCCACATGCCGCGGAGCGGCTGGGCCCGTGAGCCATGGCCGCTGAGCCTGCGCGTCCAGAGCCTGTGCTCCGCAACGGGAGAGGCCACAACAGTGAGAGGCCCACGTACCGCAAAAAAAAATAAAAATAAAAAATAAAGTACCAGTCAATACAGAAGAAGAACAAGGAAGAATGTAAGTAAGCATTGACTGAAATTTAACTACCATGAGATAACTATGTTATCATGTTGGTGATCATTCTTTTTTGCATTTCTTTATTCCTATAAATATATGTATATATATTTGATTTATTATATATATATATCATTTATGAGATATATATGTCACAGGCCATGTCCTGCCTTGAACGCTATACTCTATAAATAGGGAGTAGCTTACAGTTTCCTCGCACGTACCATGTTGTTTCTCATCTCTCTGTTGTTGTCTGTGCCCAAAACACTCTGTGCTAGTTACCTAGAGCTGAAGCAACAAAGCACCACAAACTGGGTGGCTTAAAGAACAGAAATTTATTCTCTCACAGTCCTGGAAGGTAGAAGCCTGAAATCAAGGTGTTGGCAGGACCATGGTCCTTCCAAAACCTCTAAGAGAGAATCCTTCCTTGCCTCCTTCCGCTTCTGGTGGCCCCAGGCTTTCCTTGGCTTGTACAGCATAATCCAATCATTGCCTTTGTCTGCACATGGCTGTCTCCCCCATGTCTGTGCCTTCACATGGTGTTCGCCCTGTGTGTCTGTCACTGTGTCCAAATGTCCCTCTATTTAAGAGGCTCACCTTATTCCAGCATGACCTCATCTTAACTAAGAATATCTACAATGACTCTGTTTCCAAATAAGGTCATATGCTGAGGCACTGGGGGTTAGGACTTCAATATCTCTTTTTTAAGGATGACACAATTCAGCCCATAACATACCTTTTCTATTTTCTTACCTGACCAACTTCTTTTCAACCTTCATACTTCAGCCAAGGCATCATTTTTCCAAGGAAGTTTTCCCTGAAGCCCCTAGGTGGGCCTGTGTGTTTCCATAGCAGCTTTATCAGCATAGCACATTTTATTGGAATTATCTGTACATGAATGAGTTCCCTTACTTAAACTGGAACCCCCTTGAGGGTAGGGACTACAGCTTCCATCTTTAACATGTCCAACGTTCGTCTCTCACATTAATTGGTTCAAGGCTAAGTGGACTGGAGGCTCAAAAATGCTTAAAGAAGAATAGAAACTTACCTCTCTCCCACATGGCAGTCCTGAGTCGGGCCGTCTGGTTAGTAAGGACTCTGCCCTGACACAGGCACCTGAGAACTCTGATTCCTTCCATGTTGTTGCTTCACCAAATGAGAACGTTTTCCTCATTTTGACGGCCCATCTGCATCACAGCTTGCGGGAGGCGGGGAAGAGACTGTGGAAAAGCACAGCCCAAGGTTTTAAAGTTCAGACCCCAAGTGGCCCTCCTTACTTCTGCTCACATTCTGTTGGTGAGAACTTAGTCATACATGGCCACACTTACTTGAAAGAGGGTCTGAAAATGTGTCTTTAGTTGAGCAGCCATGGATTACTCCACAACTCTGTTATAGTGCCACAACCCCTTATCTGCAAGTTCTGAAATCTCAAAAGTTCTGAAAAATCAAAAGCTTTTTCTTTTTAAAAAATATTTATTTGTTTATTTTATTTATTTTTGGCTGTGTTGGCTCTTCCTTGCTGCGTGTGTGCTTTCTCCAGTTGTGGCGAGCGGGGGCTACCCTTCCTTGCGATGCGTGGGCTTCTCATTGTGGTGGCTTCTCTTTTTGCAGAGCACAGGATCTAGGCACTTGGGCTTCAGTAGTTGTGGCACGCGGGCATCCATAGTTATGGCTCGCGTGCTCTAGAACACAGGCTCAGTAGTTGTGGCACACGGGCTTCATGGCTCTGCGGCGCGTGGGAACTTCCTGGACCAGGGCTTTAACCCTTGTCCCCTGCATTAGCAGGCGGATTCTTAACAACTGCGCCACCAGTGAAGCCCCAAAAGCTTTTTCTGAGGTTTTGCACGAACTCATCTGGTGGCAAAATCTGACTTGAAATGACATGAGACATCTATAGAGACTAGTTATAGTCTTTATTTAACCCACCTAGAATGAATATTAATGTGTTTTGTTGCATAAGTGTCCACATATTTGATTAAGTTCTGTTTCCCCAGCCCCCACTGGGATAATTGTATGCAGCATATTATCCTTCCAAAACAGTTATCTCTCTGAACAATTCTGAATTTCAAACTCATCTACAGTGTTGACATTCAGCCCAGGCAAGAGGACCCCTGCTTTGCCCGTCTTTTAAGTGGCCCTTGCCTACTAGCTGAGGAGTCTGTGAGATAAAAGAATAGTCCCACCTGGAGCCTAGACACCCCCTCTTCTAGACCTTGTCCCAGGCCCCTGGGACACTGGAATTTGCCCTCCAATTGGCCCAAAGCCTCTGCAGGTCTCTTTTCTGAGACTAAAGGCTGTGCAGTCCTCTTTAATGTATCCTCCTTCCGGATAGAAGAGTATGCTCCTGGCATATTCACTCTTAAGTCCAAGGGCAGCCTTACAGCAGGTATGGATGGAGGCTGACTGTGCAGACTGAGGTGTCCACACATGTGCTCCTGAGACCCCTCAGGTGGGGGCTTGTTCCGTACCTTAGGGGGAAAGCATTCAATCTTTCACCATCGAGTAGAATGTTCGTTGGGCTTTATAGGTGTTCATTATCAAGTAGAGGATATTCCCTTCTATTCCTATTTTTCTGAGAAGCTTTGCTTAATTATAAAATGGGTGTTGGATTTTGTGAAATGTTTTTTCTACATCACTTGATACGATGATGTGGTTTTTATTCTTTATACTGTTAATATGGTGGATTACATTGTTGATTTTTGAATATTGAATCAGCCTCACATCCCTGAAATAAACTCCTCTTTGTTCATGTTGTGTATTTCTCTTTATATTTTGCTGAATTCTATTTGCTAATATTTTGTTAAGGACTTATACCTCTATATTCATTGGTCTATAGCTCTGTGTGTGTGTGTGTGTGTGTGTGTGTGTGTGTGTGTGTGTTTGGGTACTGTCTTTATCTGAGTATCAGGGTAATATTAACTTCATAAAATGAATTGTTAAGTATTCCTCCTCTTCTGTTTTCTGGAAGAGATTGTGTAAAATTTAATTCTTCTTTAAATGTTTGGTAGAATTCTCCAGTGAAACCATCTAGGCCTGGAAATGGGGAAGAGTGGGGGGTTTTCATTATAAATTCAATTTTCTTAATAGTTATAGGATTATTCAAATGACCTCTTTCATACCAGGTGAGTTGCGTGAGTCAGCGTTTTTTGAGGAATTGGTCCATTTCATTTAAGTTGCCAAATTTATGTGTGTAGAGTTGTTCATACTGTATGTTTCCTGTGGCTGCTGTAACAATGTAACATAACATAATGGCTTAAAACAATAGAAATTTATTCTCTCACAGTTCTGGAGTCCAGAAATTCAAAACCGGTGTCAGTGAAGCAAAATCAAGATGTTGGAAAAACTACACGTCTTCCGGGGGTCATCCATTCCTTGCCTTTTCCATCTTCTAGTGGTAGCCAGTATTCTTTGTGGCCACATTGCTTCAACTTCTCCTTCCATGGCCACATTATCTTCTCCTCTTCTTTGTATGTCAAATCTCCCTCTGCCTCTCTCTTATTAGGACATTTGTGATTGTACTTAGGGCCTACTGGGATAATCTCATCTCAAAATCCTTACTTAACCATATCCACAAAGGCCCTTTTTCTAAATAAGGTAATATTTACAGGTTCCTAATATCTTTGTAGGCCATTATTCAGCCTACTACATACTATTCCCCGATTATTCTTTTAATGTCTACAGGGTCTGTAGTGATATCTCCTGTTCATTCCCAATATTGGTGATATGTTTCTTCCCTCTTTTAAAATTTTTCGATTGTGCTAGAGGTTTATTGATCTTTTTAGATAATCAGCTCCTTGTTACATTGATTTTCTTTTCTGTTTTTCTGTTACTGTCTTCTTTTTTTTTTTTTTTTTTTTTTTGGCAGTACGTGGGCCTCTCACTGTTGTGGCCTCACCCATTGCGGAGCACAGGCTCCAGACGTGCAGGCTCAGTGGCCATGGCTCACGGGCCCAGCCGCTCCGTGGCATGTGGGATCTTCCCAGACCGGGGCACGAACCCGTGTCCCTTGCATCGGCAGGCGGACTCTCAACCACTGCGCCACCAGGGAAGCCCTGTCTTCTTTTTTTTGTTTTCAATTTTATGAATTTATGCTCTTATCTTTACTATTTCCACTTGCTTTGGATTAATTTTGTTCTTTTTTTTTTTTTCTAGGTTCTTGAGGTGGGAGCTTAGATTATTGATTTGAGAGTTTTCCACTGGAAAATATATGAATTTAGTGCTACAAACTTCTTTCTCAGTACTGCTTTAGCCATAAATTTTAATATTATATTTCCATTTTCACTCAATTCATTGTAGTTTTAAATGTCACTTGAGAATTCCCTCTTTGACCCATAGATTATTTAGAAGTATGTTGTTCAGTTTCCAAGTATTTGGAGATTTTTCTGTTATCTTTTTGTTATTGATTTCTACTTTGGTTTTATTGTGGTCAGAGAACACACTCGGTATGATATCAATCGTTTTAAATTTATTGAAATTTGTTTTATGGTCAATAATGTGGTTTATCTTGGTATATATTCCATGGACACTTGAAAACAATGAGGATTCTGCTGTTATTGGATGGAAGTTTCTGTTAATATCCATTAGATCCTCTTGGTTGATGGTAGTGTTGAATTCTTGTATACCCTTGTTGATTTTCTGTCTAGTTGAAGTCTGTGGATAGGACTTTAAGTGAGAGAAATAGGTAAAAGAGGGGGATAGAAATCACACGCAGGAGAAGAAAGTGACTTACCCAGGTGGTGGCTGACAGAATAGAACAACCTCACCCAGCTGGTTTTGATTAGGGAAGACACCCTGGAAAAAAGTCAGAATGCAACTCCCCCCCACACACACCTTTTAACAAGATGCTATTGAATTCCTTTCTTTTGTAGATGTCCTACCAATGGCATGGAAGCAGTCCAAAGTGGGGAAGAGAGAGCTCCATCCTGTCTGGAATTGGACATTTATCCCCTCATCTCTGTCTGGGTTCATGGGTACACAGCTAAACTCAAGGTCAAAATTCCTCTACCACCAACTTTAACTCTTGCTCTAGCCTTCTCCATCCCTTTTCAGGATCCTCCCTGCCTAGGAAGGGGGAATCTGGACCAAGTCTGCACTAGCCACTCCTCTCCAGTCGTTCAGGAGGGAACCTGAAGCTGGAGGCTGAACTGTGGCACTGTGCCTACTACCAGAGCAGGACAGATGAGTTCCCCTCAGACTAGATTATCCCCAGAATTAGACTATCGAGAGTACCTGCCTTTGGGAATTCAGCTCCTAGAGGCAAATGGTACTGGCCCTAGAAAGATCCAAGGAAGCCTGGAGAACCACTCCCCTCCATTGCTTCATGCTGTAGAGGCGGTGTACATACCTGGAGGGGTGGCCGGGATCAAACCTTTGATGAGACTCTCTGCTCCAGGAACATGGAGCCTCCCCATCTCAGAGCCTAGCAGGTCCCTGACGGCATGCGCTGGTCTCGCCTGCCGCGTGAGCCTTTTGCTGGCCTGGTTTGGGAATTATCCTCCAAGCCTTTCCCAGGCACATACCCTCTCTGCTTCTCTCTGTCCCTCTTTCTCTTTCTCACTCTCAACTCTCTATGTCTCCTTTTTTTTTCTAGCTTTTAAAATCTGTTTTCTGGGACTTCCCTGGTGGTCCAGTGGTGAAGAATCCACCTTCCAATGCAGGGGACGTGGGTTCAATCCCTGGTTAGGGAAATAAGATCCCACATGCCCCTGGGCAACCAAGCCCGGGTGCGCCACAACTACTGAGACTGCATGCCTCAACTAGAGAGCCCGCATGCCACAAACTACAGAGCCCACACGCCACAACTAGAGAGAAACCCACGCGCTGCAACGAAGAGCCTGCGTGCCACAACTAAGACCCGATGCAGCCAAAAATGAAATAAAAAATTAATTAATTAAAATATTAAAATAAATAAAGAAAATCTGTTTTCTTTTTCCTTTCTGGTATCCTCCATCTTTTTCCTGTCTCTTCTCTTTCTTTATCTCTCCCCATCGTTCACTCTGTTCTCTCTCTCTCCGCTCCTATTCACTCATTTTCTATGGTCTCCAAAACATAGTTTCTTCTCAGAGCTGATTCTCTGAGAGATGAGGCATTGGTCTAGAGGAGTAATTCTTTGGGTGACCTTAAATTTGCATTGCTAGTGGCCAGGTAAATTCATCCTGCAAAAGACTTCTGTATTCTTTCTAGCTTTTTGTTTAAAAAATTATAAATATGATGCAAACATGCCTTAAATAAAAAGAGTTGCCATTTATCTGATTGAAAAGAAAATCCCTTTTTCTATCCTTTTTTTTTCTCCCTCCCTCCCCACCCCTGGCCTTCCATATATCAAGTGGAGTTTTACCGCCTTCTGCAGGGACAGCCCTGCCACCTGCTCTAGAGTTGATGGGCTGATGACAGTTTGTGGATGTTGTCACCTCATAAGTGCAGGGACAGCATCAGGAATAGTCCCTGGTGGGTAAATCACTTCAGCAACCTTTTTGATTTTTAAGAGAAATATATTCACATGGTTTTAGAAAACTATAAAATTGTATAAAGTGAAAAATCTCCCTCCCGCACTGTCTCCATCTCTCCCATTCTCACCGTAGCCCTGTCCCCTTAGAGGAAACCGTTGTGATTAGTCTCTTATATGTCCTTCCAGATTGTCTTTATGCAAATAAAAATTACTGTGATAATATATTTTTATTTCCCCCCTTTTTAGACAAAAGGTAGACTACTATATCCTACTCTACACTTTTTTCACTTAACAATAAAATCATGATTTTATTAATAAGCGTTTATTGAGTAATTACCAGGTGCCAGACACTGTGCTGGGCCCTGGGGGACATAAAACAGGTGAGTAAAACCCATCCCCGTATTCAAGGATCTTGCAGCCTAGTGATGGAGCCAGGCAGGTTCATCCACAAATAACTACACTTTGCTTTAGATAGCAACACTGTATTTTAAAGCCGAGTATTTTAAAATCAGTAAAGTCATGAGCACAAAAGAGAGAGGAGACTAAACGTAACCTGACCACTCAGAGGAGAGGGAGAATCTGAGTTGAACTTTGAAAAATGGACAAGACTGAACACACAGTGTTGGGGGTGAGGTATCATATGATCAAAGATCTAGGGGTCAGATAATTCTGGCACCGAGAAGGAAGTAAAAAGTAGCAGCTTAGGGGGTTGGGAGCGGTAGTGCATGTGTGGGAAGCATAGAGAATGTGGGCTCAACAACCTGGGTTCAAGTCCTGGTTCTACCTTCGGTGACATAATAGGTTCTTTATCTGTAAAATGGGGATGAAAAGTATTATCTCCCAGAAAGATTAGAAGGATTAAATGAGGCAACATTAATGAGAACTCTGAGAACAATTAAGGACTATACAGTGTGAATTGTTACGCCCGCAAATGTAAATAGGAATTTGATCATATATGGCCCTGGGGGCGGGGCATACGGCAGAGTTCAGGCTTTATTCTGAAGGCCTTAGAGAAGGGAACATTGAAGAGTTTGGGATAAAGAAGTGACTTCCAGGACTGAGGAGAGAAGGAGCAAGGGGTGGCATGATAGGCATTCCATTAAGTGCTGCAAGGTGGAATCAAAATCTTATCTTTCAGTTACCAATGACAGGCAACCACATATCAAATAAAATTTTACTTTATTATAAAAATGACTTACAGTTTTACTTTTGAATGCAGTTTCAGTTGTATGATGTGTAACTGTGATAGTGTCCTTGGCATATACTGATTTATTCACTCCTTGTATATTTATTCATTCAACCAACATTTATCCAGCACCTACAAAGACCCAGGACTTGTGACTCTGAAGTCAAGTTATCAAGCTATGCTGTGAGTGCCAAGTGAAGAGGATGAGTTCCACAGCCTCTCAGCTGTATCTCGCTGTCTCTCTGGAACATCGTGCCAGTGAAAGCAAAACCAGAGCCTGAGAGAAGCCGTCCACTTCCTCAAATCTCACGGTCAACAGAGCTCGTATTTTTCTCAGACTTCTAGCTCCCTGCACCTGGAAGGGATCAACTGAGGCAGGACTGAGAACTACAGAAGTGTCAGGTTAAGAGGGTGAATTGATGGCGCCAACAGCATAGATCATAAGATTAGCCAAGAGAAGCCCAGGACAGAAAATTCTCGTGCAGGTAATTGGGACTTGGTGATGTATCACTGCCTGGCTCTCCGTTTGGCGGTTCAAGACTAGGAGGGAGAATGCCTCATTCCCACTTCCTTTTCTCCCCATATGCTCCCGCAGCTTTGCAAAACTGCTTTAAAGATCAGAGGGTATGGATTGAGGTGTGGTGCAGATGCAGGGCAAACCTCATCAGCCTCTTTAATGAACCAAGGTGGCAGAGATGGCCCACTTCAGCCCAGCCACTAGAAAACCCCTTGGCAACGTGGAGGCAGGCTTCCCAGCCTGGAGTCACGCTTTCACCCGAGAGTTTTGCCAAAAATGTTCTGGACCACGGAAACATTCAGAGTAAAAATAGTAAGTGGGGCATGTTGAGATGCTTCCAAGGAAACCTTCTCAGGGACAAATAAAATGTTTTTATTGGGAAAGGGCTTGTATCGACCATCTAAATCATCTCTAAAATGAAACAACAATCAGTCTCCTGTTACTGGCACCTGGGCTGAAGGAGAAGCTCCTCTGGGGAAACACTTGTTTTGCACACTAATAGGGAATCCTTTGTTTTAGAGCCAGGGCTTACTGTCCAGGAATGTGGCAGTAGGAAGGGAGACAGCTGATTCTTAGGTCCAAGGCCTAGGAAGTAGTGCTGTCTATAAGGCCAAGTAAGCCCCATCTTGGGCCATGCTGACAAAGAGGGAAAACTGGTTTTAATTGTCACGTACACACACACTCCACAAGAGTCCCCGGCACCAAGTTTTCAGATCTCCCATGCCTCAGACCACATGGCCCCAAACATGCAGATGAAAAATTCAATTAGACACAACGGCATCATTTTCCTACAGACCCCTGAGATGCTAAAGCAATAGGAAATTTAGATGTGCTCATTTTGTTTACCCAAATATTTTAATAAAGAGGGAAGGAGTCTGAAGAAAATAATGTTGAGTCTCAGGTGGAGTGTCAGAGTAAGAAGACACAGAAAGGGGACTTCCCTGGTGGCGCAGTGGTTAAGAATCCGCCTGCCAATGTAGGGGACACGGGTTTGAGCCCTGGTCTGGGAAGATCCCACATGCCGTGAAGCAACTAAGCCCGTGCACCACAACTACTGAGCCCGCATGCCACAACTACTGAAGCCTGCACGCCTAGAGCCCGGGTTCCGCAACAAGAGAAGCCACCGCAATGAGAAGCCTGCACACCACAGTGAAGAGTAGCGCCCGCTCGCCGCAACTAGAGAAAGCCCGCTCGCAGCAATGAACACCCAACGCAGCCACTAATTAATTAATTACTTTTTAAAAACCGACACAGAAAGAAGGACATAGCACGTGCCCCCCAGATTCTCAGAGGAACAAAACTTTCTAGGGCAGTTTTATATAGTTGATGTAAATTGTGAAACTACATGAAATCAGCCACAAAAAGTTGTGAAACGTTCTGCTATTTCATGGCAACTATGCAAAATTCGTGTTGTTTGTTAAGTTAGAAATAACAGAAAATTTTAAAATATTTTGCTATGGTGCAACTGAAAATGAACCTTCCACTTCACCTCTTGGGGAGATCCCTCCCACTACCATGTCTGAGTACCAGGTTCCCCAAACCCATGCCCCCAACTCCAAGCATTTAGATGAGGTATCTACTGACGGGCTGTCTTGTACAAGTAATTGTACTTGGTTCAATTATGTGGCTAATTCTTGACCTGACCATTCAGACCGTTTCCTTAGATCTCCCTTTGACTTGGCCTGAGCACCCCCAGGCCTGCATGACAGAAAGTTCATTGATAACTGGATAACTTAGCCAGGAAGATCATCCAGGAGACTGGATGGGAGTAGAGAAACTGTGTGGGCAGAAAACCTGGCTCGACCCTGAGAGATCTCTGTGAAATATCGCCCCCATCTCTCCCCTCCCGCCATACAAATTTCTCAGAGTTGTTCCCAAAGCTGCATAGGAGAGAGTTAGAGACAAAAGCCAATGAGTGGAGGCTCTTCTCACCTCCAAAAATAACAACAAAGTGCTCCCTCCAGGGTGTTCACTTACCTTCTCTGTAAAATGGGCAGATTCTCTCCCTCTCCTTGTACGTCACTGAACCACACGAGGTAGAAGATGCGAATGTACATAGGTACTTGGAAAAATTAAAAAGCACCATACAAACATAAGAGGGCTTTTCCCTCTGCCACAGCTGGGACTTGAATCCAGCCCGCCGACCGGAAGTCCAGTGCTCACTCCACTCCACCACGGCCGCTGAGCAGCAAGGTAAGCTCTGTCTCAGGCCAGGGCAGAGCCAGGCCAGGGCAGAGCCAGCCCAAGGCAGCAGGTGGGAGTCTGTGAGCTGTGTAACCTGCTGGGATGGGGCAGTGTGATCTGGGAAATACAGGCAGATCCTAACACACCCTGGGCTCAGGGTGTAGCTGCAGAAATAGCACTGGGTTTCCTTTCTCTTCAATATTAATATGTCTCATAATGTCTCTCCATGCCCCAGATTAAGATATGAAGCTGGAAATTAGCATTCTGTTCCAACACACTGTGACACCTTCGCTTTGGGGGTGAAATGATGGTTTTTAATAAGCTGGCTGCAGGCACCTGTCACTCGTAATGGAAGTTCTGCCCAGGAAGATAGATTGTTTCTTGTTAAAAGACCATGGGGCCATAAATTTCCTGAGTCATAACTCAGCATCCAAGTCAGGACTCGGGAGAATCACTTCCATCTTCTAGCACTAACCCCTGGGCCCCTGGGCGCCCTGCTGATTCTACCGTTGACCTCAGTCATAGTTCTTCTTTGCCCTGACTCATTGCACTTGCATTTGGGGGAGTTTGGTGAGAGCCATGTAGACCTAACCTGCAGATGTTACTCTGCCCCATGACTGGATCAGTGGAGGGAGGCTACAGGAAGAACCAGAGCCATGAGTTTTGATGTTCTGCTATCAGCAAACTCAAATCTCTGCTGTCCCAAGGATCCAGGTCATTAAGACCTCAAAATGAGCTCGTTCTAGAAATTCAAGCAAACGTAATCATAACCATTAATGTTAGATTTTTCTTGCTCTTAAATCTGACTACTTGTGCTAGTTGTGGGGAATTGGGACTGGTCCATGGATAATTTGATTTTTAAAAACACCACATAGCTAGTAAATTTAAACATATACCTACCCTATGATCCAGAAATTCTATAGGAAATGAATCAATTGATCCACCAAAAGATCTGTTCAAGAATATTCATAATAGTCTTATTCATAATAGCCCAAAATAGAAACAACTCAAATGTCCGTCAAGAGGTGAACGGATGAACTACTCATGGTTCATCCATACAATGGAATAGCATAGAGCAATTTAAAAGAACACTGATACACATTACAACATGGCACATTTTGCTGAGTGGCATAAACCAGACCCAAAAGAGGTCTGTACTCTGTACTGTATGACCTGTTTACAGGAAGTTCAAGAAGAGGCAAAACTAATCCATAGCAACAGAAACCAGAATGGCAATTATCTCTGGACTACTATACTGGAAAGGGGCTAGAGGGAACCTACAGAGGTGCTGTAAATGTCCTATAACTTGTTCTGAATGGTGGTTACATGGGTAAATATTTCCCGAGCCATACACTTAAGATTAATGGACTTTACTGAATTATGCTATACCTCAAAAGATCAGGAAAAGCTTTTTTTTTATATAAAATAAAATAAAACCCATGGGGCTTCCCTGGTGGCGCAGTGGTTGAGAGTCCGCCTGCCGATGCAGGGGACACGGGTTCGTGCCCCAGTCCGGGAAGATCCCACGTGCCACAGAGCGGCAAAAACACCCACAGTATATTTTCCTGACATGGAAAGATGTCTGTGATGTCTTTCTTCATCAGATATTAAAAATCCAACTTTATCCTAACTGAAAAAGTGAACTAATTAAAAAGAAATTAAAAATCGCCAGTGAAGAGTGTGCAGTGGTTGTGGTTGTAACAGTCTCCTCTCTGAGGTACAACAGGAAGTAAGCATGGGGCCAAATAGTCTGGAGGGTTTTCCCCGCTCCTCCAGCATCCCAGGGAGGGAGCATATGTTCTGGCCGGCACGCAGCATCACACGAGATAGTGCCAATAAAACCAGACACAGACAGCAGGCACCACTCCGCTCCCTCACGGGTCCTCCCCGTCATCTGGGGGAGCAGTTGCCCCGGCAGACTCCAAGTCCTGTCTGCTATCCTTTAAAGTGAAAATGTAGATTACAGAATAGATCCAAAATGAATCTTTCTGAAATTAAAAATCTTTTTCATTGTATATAAAGCACCCCACTTCTGTTTCACGTGACCATGTTAGCTGAGTCAGCTATTTATATGTTAATTTTAACTCTCTTTATAAACCTCATCTAGCCTATTTTTATCTTCTACTCGCTTGGAAAATTCAAAGCTACGTGAGTGTAAGTGTGATAGGAAAAATCTTCTTTATTTAACATGGGGCGGGGAGGAAGGGCCAGGCTCTTTTTTTGTCTGTTTTCTCCTCATCACTAGCTGTCCAACATTTACTCCTGGTCTCTATGAACCAAAGGTAATACCCTAGCAAGGGGTGAACTGCTCCAGTTTGGGTTGGTCCCCACTCCTTTCTCACTTCCTCCACCTACCTATTTTCTGCATTGGTCCTTTTCTGTGTAAACAGATGTAGGCTTTCAGGAGTGGGAAAGAAGTGCTAAAATTAAAAAGTGGGGACTTCCCTGGTGGCTCAATGATTAAGAATCCGCCTGCCAATGCAGGGGACATGGGTTCAAGCCCTGACCTAGGAAGATCCCACATGCAGCGGAGCAACTAAGCCCATGCGCCATAACTACTGAGCCTGCGCTCTAGAGCCCACGGGACACGGCTACTGAGCCCGTGTGTCGCAACTACTGAAGCCTGAGCGCCTAGAGCCTGTGCTCTGCAACAAGAGAAGCCACCACAACGAGAAGCCCGCGCACCGCAACAAAGAGTAGCCCCCGCTTGCCGCAACTAGAGAAAGCCCGCACGCAGCAATGAAGATACAACACAGCCAAAAATAAAATAAAAATTTTAAAAGTAATTAAAAAACATAAAAGTAAAGTGCAGAAATCTTAAATGTTCAGCCTAATGATTTTTTCACATGTATACACACCCATGGAACCACCCTTCTGATCAAAACATAGAATATTTCCAGCACTCTAGAAGGCCCACTTTCATCCCCTCCCAGTAGAGACCTAGGAGGGGGACTTTTTAGCCTAAAAATTTCGAAGCATTCTATTCGAAGGAGATTCAACTATTGTCTTCCTACCAAACACACGTAGGGTCATAACAATGTTCCCTTACTCTCTCGTGAATTATTTTAAAAAGTAAACATGGGAAAAAAAAAGTAAACATGGAAATGATCAATAATTAGAGAAATGCTTTTCCAAATGATGGCAGCCCTGGAAGACTGAATACTATGCAATCATTAAAATCATGTTTTTGAAGAATGGTTAATGACACTGAGGAATGTTCATCTAATATTAAGTTAAAAGGCAAGATTCAAAAATGTTCATGCAGAATCTCAATTTTGAAATTATACATACTTATATAAAAAACAACTAAAGAAAATACAACAAAAGATTCATTTTGGTAAACTTTGGGTGATAGGACATGGGATAGTTTTCTTTTCTTTATAATAATTTTTAGATTTTAAAAAAATTCTTGACAATGAAAATGTGTTACTTTTCTAATTAGGAAAAAATAGTTTTCTTTTTAAATGTGGGGACAACCTAAATGACCAACATTAGGGAAATGGTTTTCTAAATGATAACTCATTTCATTTCATATTATGCATTTTTAAATGGCATTTAGAAGATTGCAATAACTTGGGAAATTGCTTATGACATTGTAAATGTATAGTGTGTTTTTAGACTCGAGATAGGATGCATATAACTAAGTTGGGAGGGGAAAGACAAAAGTAACGAATAACAGTGATTGCAAATTATAAAACATGAGCATTGGAATAAAGAATGGGAAAAAAAATTTAAAGAGCGTTGTTTATTAAAAGTTTTTAGAGTATGTGTGTGTTTAAAGCCCCATATTCTATTTTCTGCTATCTGAATAGGGTTTTTTGGTTTGTTTTTTTGTTTGTTTTTGCACTTTGAGGGTTTTTTGTTTTGTTTCGTTTTTGTTTTTGTTTTTGTTTTTTGCAAGGGCTGGAATGTTGCAGGTAATTATTTAAATGTGTTTAGTCTGAAGCTTTTGAGGAGCAGTGTAGATGTGGCTTCTTTTACTCTAAGTCAGATTCCGCAGAAACGGTTGTACCAACTAAACACTGTAAATCCTTAACTTTCATAAACACCGGGACAGAACTAACGAAAAACTACCCAAGTGCCAAAGACTTAAGACCATTTCTGAGAAGCCCACTCCACGAAGCCTTCGCATTTATTTTTCCAAATAAACGGCTTCCTTTCAGATCGAGTTATTTCTCCTCTACAGAGCTGAGTGGAGGCGCGGGCGGGGATGTGAGAACGGAACAGCAGACTAAAATCAAAAAGCCTTTCTGGAAGCTTTGCCTCCCCGCCCCTCCCCCCAATCCCGATTGCTTAGGACCCTTCTGGTCCAAATGACAAAGGTGGCCCCACTTGCCCTAAAAGATGCTGGCCGGGTGCGTGAACTTGACCCAGGCGCCCACGCCTCTTTTCCCCAAAGGTCAGACAAAGGGAGAGGGGTTGACTGAGTTCTTTCCGGGGCCCCGAGGGCCTGGGGAGTCGAAGGCTGGGGAGGAGAATGAGACAAAAAACCCTCTTCGGTCCAAGTCCTCGGGCGGTTAAAGCCAGATGGGGACGAGGGGGCGGGTTGAGTGCGGAGAGTAGTATCCTGACCGCTCCGTCAAGCCCCTTTTCCGGTTTGCTAGTGAGGACCTGCCTCCGGGCGTTTAGGAGGCCGGGAGCTTGTCGTAAGTTCGCCAGGGTTTGGTGCCTTCTCGGCCGCTCGCCGAGCCGCCTGGGCTCCTCGCGGGGAAGGAAGCCCTGCGCGCGGAGCTGCCCCGCACGAGATACAGAAGAGCCCCGCGTCTCCCGCGCAGCGCGCCCAGTTACCCTTACACTGGGTTTTACTGAGCCAGGAAAAGACCCCGGGATAGAGTCTTTGATCCTCCCTTGCTCCGGGATCCTGGAGGAAGGAAGGAAGGTAGGAAAGAAGGAAGGAAGGAAGGAAGGAAAGAAGGAAGGGAGGGAGGGAGGAAAAACTCTAATAAGGTCTCAGCAGGCCGCTCTGAGCAGCCTCCGCCGGCGGCAGGTCACTGGGAAGCACGCGCCAGGCTCCCGGGTCCCGCGGGCGGTTCCCCAGGCCAAGGATGGGGGCGAGGGGGGGCATTTACCAAGTCTAAGCTTCCGGATCCTGGGGAGAACGAGGGCTCCGCGGGGCTCGTCGGCCGCAGGCTGGGATTGTTCCACCCAGAGAGGGGCGCTTTAAAAATGCAGAGGCGATGGCCTAGGGATGACCTACTCCAATCTTCTCTAATAATTCCTCTGCTGTAGCTATTATTCGTTTGGTCTTTATGCATTTGCTTTTCCTGCTCATTAAAAAAAATAGGGGATACTACTACCTAAAATAAGATAAGAAAACATGAATTACGAATGAGTGAAAATGAAAGTTACATTACGTTGATCCTGACTAAATTATTGGTCTAACTTGCAATAAGGCCTCAATAATCGGATTTTTAAAATGCAGATATGGCGAATTTTCTGCAGAATGCAAAGATCCGAAGCTCGTTGATAAAGCAATGCAGGCTTGGGTGGGAGATGCCCGGTCTCTGGCGTTCCGGATCCTTCCACAGCCCTCTTCCGCCACCTTTCCCTCCACCCCCTCCCCGTCCCGGTCCAGCTCCCCGAGGGGTGAAGGAATGTTTATGGCCTGGCTCAAGTTCAACGGCAAAACCCTGCCTGGAGGGGGAAGGGCGGCGAACTTCAACCGTCAGCCGAAGACCGTCAGGTCTCAGACGGGGGCGACAGACTGGACACACCTAAGATGGGAAGCTGAGGGTCCGGGGGGTACCGATTCCTCTCTCCGAGAGCTGTCTCCTTATCTCCGCCTGGGGCCTGCGGTGTGCCACCAGTAGCGCCTGCACCAACATTCGGTGCGTGCGCGCCTGGGTGGGAGTGGGGCGGTCACAGCCTGAATGGGCAGGAGGCTGTCTGATCACAGCACAGGCTTCGCCCAGCGTTCAGGACCCAGTGAGAACGCCCTTGTCCTCTTTCCTACCAGCTCTGCCCCAACCAGAGCGGAGGTTCAGACCTCTCTCCCTAAGAGACCTGCCTCTTTTGTCTCCTCTCCCGAGTTTTGCTCACATCTTCCACCCAGGTTTGGTATTTAAGCATCTTTCAAGGTCCTTCTCCAACACAGCCTTTTCCAGAAAGCCTCTCCATATGCCGTGGGGGGAGGGGTGAATCTTTCTCGGTCTCAGTTCCCCATGTGTAGGCATTTGGCCCACCTTACAATGTCAGAGATCACAGAATATAGGCCCCCGGTTTCAGGTCACATCTGAGGAAACAGCAGACCTAAGATCTGGCAGCAAGTGAGAGGCAGAACGAGAGGCAGGGATCAGTAGGAAGAGAGATAGTATTTCCACTGTATCTCCTCCAGCCTTCCACCTCAGTGGAAGGTTTTGCATGCAGTAGGCACTCGAAAAGTGAGTGATGGAACTTGTGTTTACTCCCCTGTTGTTGCACTTATGCAAATCTGCTGGGTGCACCCAGGAAGGGTTGGGTCTAGGGAGTCTGAGTGTAGCTCTGTGACCTCAAGGGATGGTTCCAGATGGAAACAGGTGAGGAGAGGTATGTTGGGAGTGAAGGAGAGGCTTGGCTTCCTATTCTCTCTCTCTCTCTTTTTAAAATTTTATTTATTTATTTATTTATTTATTTTTGGCTGTGTTGGGTCTTCCTTGCAGTGCGCGGGCTTCTCACTGCAGTGGCTTCTCTTGCTGAGAACACGGGCACCAGGCACACGGGCTCAGTAGCTGTGGCTCGCGGGCCCTGGAGCACAGGCTCAGTAGTTGTGGCACACGGGGCCTTAGTTGCTCCGTGGCTTGTGGGATCTTCCCGGACCAGGGCTTGAACCCGTGTCCCCTGCATTGGCAGGTGGATTCTTAAACACTGCGCCACCAGGGAAGTCCCCTTCCTATTTTCTTGCGCTGGCGTAGACCACAGAGCTTAGTCCTCAGGAGCTCCTGCTTTGGGGGTCCAGCTTAGCCACTGCTGTCTGCGACACTGATCAAGTAACTTACGCTTAGTCTCAGCGTCCTCATTTTATAAAGTGGGTTCTGTCAGTGTGGGGACAGTAGCTCTGAGAAGGCATGGGCAGGGACCAGCTGGGGCGGGGAGGGTTAGGTGAGTCCAGAGTGTGTCTGTAGATTACCTTGCCCCCCCACCAAGAACAACAAGTTAGCAGTGTCAGTGGCTGAGGACATGGGCATGTGGCCCCCTACTGCTTCTGTGCAGGTTCTGAGTCCCTGTGCAGATGTGCCAGCCATGGGCAACACCTCCAGTTGCTCCTCAGATCTCAGCACTAACCAAGCTTCCGAAGAGGGCATAGGAATGGCAGAAGGAAGGCAGCCATCTGAGACTAAGCTGCACTGATTTATTTTTTAAAGGGCCAGAGCCTTTCCCTTAAGAGTGTGTTAATAAATCATCATTACCGTTATCATTACGGTTAATTTTCACCCAGCTTTCAAAGTAGATGTTTTGTAAAGTATTGCAGTTTAAATAAGAACAACAACATAACAATAACATTAATTTTGTCTGTACCAGGATTCCATCCAGTCAGAGACAAATATAAGGTCGTACGGGGGGGCCTTGCTCTCACCCGCCAGACTCTCCCCTGCCGAGGGCGCGCAGGTCCCGCGTGCTGCGAAGCGCTTTCTTTGTCCCTTTCTGCCCAGGTGTCTGCCGGTCTCTCCAGGAACCAACGAGGAGGCGCTCCGCCGAGTGGTCTCTGCAAGAGCCTGACGCCCGCCCTTCCCTGCCCGCCGTGACC
Organism: Delphinapterus leucas; assembly: GCF_059928025.1. NCBI lineage: Eukaryota > Metazoa > Chordata > Mammalia > Artiodactyla > Monodontidae > Delphinapterus > Delphinapterus leucas. The sequence goes on along the minus strand of NC_143147.1, from coordinate 47,407,800 downwards.
ACGGAGTCCCCCAAATTCCTGGGAGGACCCCCCCAGGGCTCCCTGAGCGGGTCCTCAGGCTGAGAGAGCGGTAATGCCCTTGGCCCACGAATCAGCTAGTTTATCTTTTTAGAGAGAAACGCACTCTTGGAGGTGGCAAAATGAGCAGGTCTTGATCTGAGAAATAGGGGCATAACACTCTTGCTCCCTCTGCAAAGGCCAGGGCTGGAATTCAGCTGGGCCCCAAGGCCCTCAGCTGGGGTGGCGCCGGCCTGAAGGTTCCAGCCTCCGAGTGGCTCAGGGCTCTGCTCGAGCACCTTAGGCTAGAGGAGGAAGGACCGGGGGCCCCCCTCCCAGTCGAGTCTGGGGCGAGGCTCAGGGAGACGGCGCACAGCCCCAGGGTCCCCACCTCGGGTCTGCGAGCCCAGAGAAGGCTGGAGTACCCCTCCCCACTGCAGCCCGGGGCCGCCTCGTCTCCCCGCCAACCTCGGCGTCTCTGGACGGTCTTCCGGTCGCTCTGGCCACTCCAACGCCGCTTGGCCTCCTCCTCCTTCCCGAGGCCAGAGATGGGACCCCTTCCCTCACCTTCCTCCCTCTTCCTATAAAGAGTTGAGGAGAGTGGGGGTAGGCGCAGCGGAGACCAAAGGCCTGAAACTTCAAGTTCAATGGCAAAGGCCCTGACCCGACCCTCACCTCTGGGCGCCGGCAGACTGCCTTTCCCTCCCTAACTTTCCGAGGGTGATTGAACTCTTGTTGTTCCCCGTCATTTTAGAGGCGATTTAGGGGAGGGGGACCAGTGGTGGAACTCCCTCTTCTCCGTCTGCTCCGACCACCCCCACCCGCTTTCTACACAAAAGTAACTGGTAGCCTAGAGAGGAAGAAAGGCTGGCATCAGTTCCCCATTGGATGTTTTAAAATCTCTCCCCGGGCCCAGGCCAGCGCCTGGGGGGAGGGGCGGGGTGTCCCACTCGGGTGAGAGGCCGAGGGCCGATCCAGTGCTTTCTCCCCACTTTCCCGGAGAGGGACTATTCAGGTGGGTGAGAATGTGGTATAAATTTCTTTCAAAAACAACGGAACCTCTCCTTTCGCCCCCTCCGCAGCAGTTACCTCCGCGCTTTATTGCCAGTTTACGGTAACGGGTTCATTTATTTAATTCACGTTTGAAGCTCTGGGGTTTCTATTAGACCGGACGGGGGCGGGGGCACAGAGGGTTTCCCCCGAAGGAAACCTAATTAAAGTGCAGCACTTAGGACCTTGAATAAAACTTTAATTAAGGGGAGGAGGGGGACTGGAGGAGGGGAGGGCAGTTGGCCCCGTGTTGGAGGAGGGGAGCCGCGCCTCTCGTAGAACTGGCGGGTCTTGATCTGGGCCTTTTTCCTGCCGCAGGACATCTTCTGGTCCTCGAACCACTCAGAGTAGGGGTGGCTAGCTAGGGGTGACTGCGGAGGGGGGCACGGCTGTGCAGAGTCGCCGGCTTCGGCCTCGCGACTTCCAGGGTGGTGGGAAGCGTTTGCCAGCACGAGTGAAGGACCCCGGAGCCAGAGCCTCGGGTTCGCTCTCCGCTGGGCTGCTTGGAGAACCTAGATTCGAAAAGAGCTTCCGGAGGTCACGTCTATGCACTTCTCCACCACTACCCCCTAAGTCGGCCTAATAAAATCCACCTGGTTTGGAGTTGGAAGTAAGTGATTTCCGTCCTGGAGCAGCGTAGACGCGACCCTCGGATCCTGTTTCGACGTTTGCTGAGACTCAACCGGGGATGATCCGCTCCGAGTAAGGGAGAGGGCGCGGAGGGCAGCTCCGAGTAAAATTACACCTCGCTGGTGAAAAGACACCCGGTGTATTTTCTGGAGTCTATTCGTGCGCCTTTGCGTTTATTTGTTCGTGAGAATGTTGTTTGAATTTACCTATTTGTGAACGTTATAGTCAACACATTTCAGTCTAAATTTAGCAAAACCCTCTCTCCTGTAGCTTAAAATGGCCCTATTTAAAAAGCAAATAGCTACAGGCAAATACATGTAGATATATTTTGTTGTAATTTTGACACAAATTACTGAAAGATTTTTAAATGGTCGGCCTCGGTGGGAGGGGGTATAATTTGCCTCGGGAGTAAAATTGGTGTTTGGAAAGAGCTTCCATAAAAGGGTTTAATACAAAGAGAAATTTAAAAAAAATTTTTTTGCACAGGTTCCATACAAGTAAATGAGTCGGGGGGATAAAAGGGGAGGAAGGGGTTCGCCGCGAATTGGCCTGGCGAGGAAGATAAATATAATACTCCAGTGGAACGAAGACCTGGACCGAGGGCTGATGGCGCCGCAGCCTTGCTCCCGGGAGTCCTGGCCGCCCTGTTTTTTCACTATTCGAGATCGCTCGCTGCTCTCCTAGCCTTCCTCCTGAAGTCTCTCAGCCGCTGGACCGATACATTTGCTTATACCCTGGCCCAATTCCAGGCGACTCCAGGTCCCGGCGCTCTCACACGCAGCCCCGAACTCCCCAACCCCGAAGGCCCGACGCCCCAGGCATCTGGAAGCCAGAGGCTCGGTTGAGGGGTTAAAGTCGAGCAGACCGGCGGGTTTCCCTGAAATGGCGAGCTTCTACCGGAAGGGGGCGCACTTGTCTTTTTAATAGGTCAAACACACTGGTAGCGAAATAAATCTCTAAAATCCCAAATCTTTTGTTTGTTCTAAAATTATTGAGAGAGAATAATAGAAGAGCTCCGAAACTTTAAGGGCTTGATAGCGGAGTGGAGGAGTTAGCGCTCTGGGAGTCCAGAGTCTCGAGGCCCCTGACTCCTTAGGCCTCTACCTACACCATCTCAGGAAGTCCAAGTGGCAACCCTTCTTGCGGCCTTTCTCCTCCCCATGTGGGGAGCCGGCACCAGGGCGCTCTCTCTACCCACGGTCCTATCTGAAGTCTCGCTCTTTCTGAAGCGGCGAGGGAGGGGGTCGCACCCACTAAGCTTGAGAACCTGTGATATTAAAAGCTCCTCGCTTGAGACTAAGCTTGAAGGAGAACGTGGAAGGCAGAAAATCACTTCCCCTGGGCGGGACGCGATACCAGGGAGCTTAAACTGGACCACGGGGCTTGGAAGAATTGTTTAAATCACGAAATTGACACCCTCCCCTTCCCCAAGTACAGGCATTCTAAGACCCGGGGAGGGAGGGCGACTGCCCGTCGGGGCCTTTCCCCTCAGCCTCGGGATCCTCTTTGGTAAAAAGATTTAGAACAGTCTTCCCAACTCTCTCCCGGAAGAAGAGCCAGGACTGGGATCCCACCCGACTCGAATTCTTCGGCTGCGGCGGCCAACGCAGGGTTTCCTGGAGAAGGAGGAGCCTGCTCCGAGATGGAGCGGCCGTTGAGACCATGGCCGGGGGCCTCCCTCGGGCTGCTCGCCTCCCGCCTACTCGCTGCTCGGTGGCTCGGATCGTGGGTCCGGCGTTGGGTCCTCTCCACTTCACGCCTGTGCGCTCGATCGCCGGGAGAGTGTCTGCCGGAAGCCTCCAGCCTGGGCTGCAGGAAGATCCAGCTCAAACACGCTGATTTGCTGCGCGGCCAAGGTAGCAAGTCCCACCGGGCACAGGGCCCAGGTACAGGACATCAGGGTCCCCGGCCCTGCTAACAGCTGGTCTGCCCCAGGTTTTTGGAACTCCGCACTGTTCCCATACTGTCTACGTGGCTGCGGAAAACAGAGTTGGCGCCAACCTGCCCTCCACCCACCCAGAATTCAGGGTATGCGGACTGAACCAGCGCAAAGTGAAAAGGGAACGAGTCTGTGCCCATTGTTGTCCCGGCTGCCTGCCGTTCCCCACTCTGAGACTGGGTCTTTGGGCTTCCGCCGCCCGTGGTTCTTTCACTCGAAAAAGAGCCTTCCGCGACTCCCAAGCCTGAGCCCTGCAAGCTCCGCGGTGTCACCGGCAGGCAAGCAGAGGAGGAATGGGTAGTGAAGGAGCCATTTTCTGCTTTCTGTTTTATTGTTTTTCTCCTTCTGGGCTATACCAGTGTGTTTGGCACGTGCCTACCATGGATAGGTTACTATTCCCTCATTCTGTAACCGTTTGTGCCTGGGAGGGGCTCCGTCTACAAGGCCACAAATATCTATTTCATGCGGCTCCCAAATGCCCAATGAACCATGACCTCCTTAAGTCAGAACCACCAGGAACATTAAGGGAGGGTTTGGAAAGTTTTGGAGAGGAAGTGGTGAATTATCCAGGCACTTTCTCAAACCCCATTTCTCTGAAAGGAAGATGAACAGACCCCGGAGGGCAGCTCGCTGGCTTGTTTTTCACACACGGACAAAACGGAAGAGGTGGGGATGCGGACTTCTGAGGCCAGTGGGTACAACCTAGGGGATGGGCATGGACGGAGGGAGATGCACCCTCCAGTGTTGTCCATCCTGCCTAGCTGTCATCTTAGAAAAATGCTAAAGGGGCAACATAGTCACAGGGGTGAATCTGCCATTTCTTGTCTCCTCTGCCCTCACTGGGATGGGGATGGGCTTTGGAAATGGAAGGGGTTCCAGAGGAAGCTCTCCTGCCACCGGTCTCCTTCCAAGTTTATTCGTAATCAGCTCAATCCATGAAAGCAGTTTCTAAAGTGCTCTACAGAGCTCTAGATAGAAAATATGACACTAATTATCATGACGACTATTACTGGTTACGGTGATTATTGCCACTGCCAGGATGAATGATTATGACTGGGACAAGGTCCTTTGGGTGGTGTTACCTGGTGGACTGGGCTGTAACTCTGGGCCTCGCTGGCTCTCTGGGACAAATGGGGTACCCAAGCTGCCCCTGAGGAACAGCCCAGGAGCATTGGTCTGGGAAGAGTGTCACCTCTGGGGGCCTCTCAGCAGAGTCCTGGGCCCCAGCCTGGCTGTGGCAGGCTCCTGGTCTCCCCAGGATACTCCGACTTCCTCCTCCCCCGCTCCCCAGGCACAGCCAGGGAGCTCCCTCAAGGAATAGCGCTGGTTTTGACCTTGGCGAGGACTTTCTTCTCCTTGACCCGGCGATTCTGAAACCAGATGGTGATCTGGCGCTCTGAGAGGCTGGTGGCCGCCGAGATCTTGCGCCTCTTGTCTTTTGTGATGAACTTGTTAGCCGAATACTCGCGCTCCAGCTCCCGCAGCTGCCCCTTGCTGTAGGGAATGCGTTTCTTGCGGCCGCGGCGGAAGGTGCAGCCGTCTGGAGGGTGCTGCGCGCTCGAGTCTGCGCGGCAGGGGAGGGGGGGAGAGAAAGACATGCTCACACCACCGCCTGGCGCAAGCTCAGGCGCAGACCCAGGCCCCACAAGCTAAGTCATCCTGCAGGAGCACTCAAGTAACCCTACAGGCATTCGTGCACTCCTGTTCCCCCAAAGCACAAGAGGACACCTTGGCTTCCAGCTCTGATCACCGCCCAGCCTTGGAAAGCGGTTTCTGCAGGCCACCCTCACTCTTCACTGCCCTCACACCTGCAAGTCTGCAAACACACCCATCACACACGGCCAGACCTTTGCCCACCGTCTACGTATGTCCACCCTCACATGCATTTTCCAACTCTTGGCCATTCTTATAGATACTACGAGCAAGTTCTGTACAGGGGGAACACGTTTCTGCCCCCACTCCCAACACATACATGCACTAATGCACACACCTAAGCCATGGCTGCAGGAAATCTAAACTTCCCTTTGGAAACTGAAAAACTCATCTGAGAGAAAGTGAGGGGTTGTATTCTTTACAGAACATCCAATTTCTCTGTTCCCACTCACCCCACTGCACCCCATACTCAATGAATTGAGAGTTATTTGGCCCTTTTGAAGAATTAAACTGGGATCCTGCTGGGCAGGGATACCCTGAGCCCCAAACAACAGCAAAGAGAGCCAAACACACCAACATATTGAAAGGCTGGTCCCAAGACCTCCTGGGGAGGTCAGGGGCTTGGTGGTCCTCAGGCTTCAGATAGCCCGCAGCTCAGGCCCTCACACAGACCCTCTGGGGCCTCTACCCAGGCTCTCTAACTGCCTGGACCCTCCTTCAGAGTCCTAATAGCCAACCAAGGAGAACCAAGCTCCTCCTCACCAGCCCCAAGTCTCCCTCCACCTCCTCCCAGGCAAGTGCCAGGAGGGCCTACAACCCCACACTCAGCGCCAAGGGGATCCAGAGTAGTGGGCAGTTTACCTGCAAATGCCGCCTTCCAGAAGGGACCCGGTGGGTTTTGTTCTCCCTGGCAACACATCTGGCTGTTCCAGCCACCGGTGAGGGCCCAGGGCTGGTAACTGTCCACAGGCAGCAGGGAGTCATGGCGAGGCTCCCCAGGGGCGCCCAAGGTCTGCACCACCGACACATCCAGGTAACTGGCCATAGGCTGGTAGGGTCCCGGGTACCCCGGGTAGAAGGCAAACTCGGTGGGGCGGCTGGGGTACTCCTCCCCGGCCGCGGGAGTCTCCGCAGGGTAGGCGGCCAGGGTGGCCGCCTGGGCACAGGGTTTCAGCGAGCTCCGGGACACTCGGCAGGAGTAGTACCCGCCTCCAAAGTAGCCGTAGGGCACCGGAGCTGGGGACGCCCCCTGGGGCACCCCGTGGCATGGGTGGCACTGCTTTGGTGGTTCCGCAGAGCCTGGCAGATCCAGGGGGGCGTAGTTGACAGCGGGCATAAGCGTAGGCGCCGCCGCTGGGTGGCTGGTCAGTGGGGAGTGGGCGACCAGATTCCGACTCCCTCCGGCTCCCAGCAAGCCTTCGATTTCCTTGGCCCCGTCCAAGGTGGCATAATTGCCGGGCTCCATGGGGCCGAGGGTCGGCTCATGGGGTGCCGGGGGTGGGGGATACAGGGGGCACCCAGCTCGCTCTCCCCACCCAGGCCCCGGGAATCCAAAGCGTTTTAAATCGCTCCCAGCTCGCTCGGCGCCTGCATTCGCTCAGCCCGGCCGTCTTGACGCAGGAGACGCAGGTGCCCGGGCACGCGCGCTGATTGGCTGCGGCCTGGCGGAGAGAAGCTAATAAAATCTTCATGGCAGAAATTGCGAAAATACTTTACCCCCGCTTTCTCTTTCTCTCTCTCCCTCTCTCTCTCTCTCTCTCTCCCTCCCTCCCTCCCTCCCTCCCTCTCTCTCTTCCTCTCCCTCCCTCCCTCTCTCGGTTTTTTATTGCGTTTGAAAAGGAGAGAAAAGAGAGGAGGTGTCCTTTCGCTGCTTTCCAGTTTGGAGCAACCCAGCTACGTCGGGGGTGGGGTGGGGGGAGTAGTGGAAGGCGGGAGAGGGGACGCGGAGCCCGCCCCACCTCGGTCGCCTCCTCTCCCTCCCTGGCTCTCTGTCTCCTGTGCTTTGGCAGGTTTAACGAGAGAATAAAAAGCTCTCCCTATAAAGTGTCCATCTCGTGGGGGGAAGGGGAGTCGGGGGTGGGGCCGGGAGGCCGCTCTGGGCCTGAAAGGGGAACCCGGGAATGTGCCTGAGTCAGAGGAGGCTGGAAAATGGGGATCAAGGCGTATTTCTGGAAGTCCCTTGCTTTGAGTCCTAGGTACTAGCATCCCAGTTCACTCCAGGTGCCCCTTCCATCCTGGATGCGCAGTAATAAGCTGCTCCCGGGCCCGGGGAAGTGCCTGGGACTTCTCTTCCCCAGGGACTCAAGTTTCTGCCCAGAAAGCTCCGGATTCGGAGAGGGGTGGGAGGGAGAGGGAGTGGAACACGTGCTCCAAAGAAGGAGACTTGAGAACTGAAGACGCTAAACTTTTAGACCTAAAGTGGAAATGGAGCTTCTGGACCTGTCTGTAAAAGGGGGTCTGGATTTCCATTTCCCCTATCTGCTTCCTCCAGGCTTTACATTTTCTTAGAAGGAAAAGGAGATGGGAGAGGGAGCCCCAACCACTGGAGGACTTGCCTGAGGCCTCTCTGTTGGGGCCTATTGTGCAGTGCAAGGCAGAAGACCCAAACCAGTTTGTTTCACAGATCTGTCTTCAGAGGTTTTCTGTTTCCACCACTACCCCTCCCAAATCAAATCCTTCTGGGTTCACTTTTTATAGAACTCACAGGTTTTCTGGAGAAGACAGGAACTTTTGCATTCTACACCAGGGTCAAGGGCAATTATATAGAACAGACCACCCTGCCCTCTAGGTGGGCTCAGCCATGCCCCCTCACCTGAGTTCAACCTGAGTCTGAACTTGAGCCATTTTTTTGGGAAAGGGCCCATGCAAACTGGAGTTGCCCCAAGTTGTAGGGCTGTAGTGAAGATGATAGATCACCCTCAGTGAACACTGCTAATAAATGAGGCCACCAAGTATGAAATCTTCAATGGATTTTGTCGTATTTGAAAACAACATGAGAGAAAAGGGAGGAGATGTCTCTTTGATGCTTTCCAGTTTCTTATTACAACCTCTTGTTTGTCTGATTATGAAAGGCAGAAATACCAGGATTTTTACCTAAAGACTAAGAATTTTTTTTACTGGTTTTTGCTTGGTAGATGACAACACAGGCATGAATAGATCCCTAAATTTTAAAAATAGACCAATCAATTCCATTTCTGGGAATATACCCAACAGAAATGAATGTTTATGTCCATCAATAGGCATGTACCGAAGTGTCCAAAACAGCTTTATTTATTATAGCTCAAAAATAGAAACAACCCAATGTCCATCAATAGTAGAATGGGCAAATAAATGGTACTATAATTAAAGAATGGAGTGCTAAACATCAATTTAAAAAAAGAGACTGCTACACACAACATAAATCGCACAGATAGGTGGGTGAAAGAAGCCAGACAGAAAAGAGTAACTTTTGTATGATTCTATTTCTATGCAGTTCAAGCATAGCCAAAATCCATCTATGGTGATAGAGGTCAGAAGAGATCACCCTGGGGAGGGGAGCTCCTGACAGGGAGGTGATGTAAGGAAGCCTTTTTGGGGGCTGGAAATGTTCTCAATCTCAATCTATATGACACTTACACGGGTGTGTTCACTGTGAAAAAATTCAAGACGTACACTGGCTGTTTCTTCGCTTGACACCAGCCTATCTATTTTTTAGAAGGAAAAATAATTGAATACAAAAATTTAAAGATTCATAGCAACACTGCCTGCAACTGTGCTTTTTGGATATTAGTGTTCTTATCTGTGTCCATGGAAATAAGCAGCTAAATGCATGTAACTCTGCATCATTGTGGAATGCAGAGGCGACCAACTCAAGCCTTGCCCTGGAGAAGCTCACCAGCTGTGCTGGAGACCCCTATGTAAACAGATACATTTCAATACAAGTAAATACTATGGGGGTGTTGTTTTTGTTTTACTCTACAATTTATTTATTTTTTAAATATCTTTGAGGCACTTTTTAAAATAAATTTATTTATTTATTTTTGGCCGCGTTGGGTCTTCGTTGCTGCGCACGGGCTTTCCTCTATTGCAGTGAGCAGGGGGCTACTCTTCATTGCAGCGCGCAGCCTTATCGCGGTGGCTTCTCTTGTTGCGGAGCACCGGCTCTAGGCACGCGAGCTCAGTAGTTGTGGCGCGGGCTCTAGAGCGCAGGCTCAGTAGTTGTGGTGCTCAGGCTTAGTTGTTCTTCGGCATGTGGGATCTTCCCAGACAAGGGTTTGAACGTGTGACCCCTGCATTGGCAGGCGGATTCTTAACCACTGTGCCACCGGGGAAGCCCTCCTCCCCAATTTATTAAGCATCTAGTAGATACCAGGGAACAGTTCTGGATATCATATTATTAACATATGAGCATGTGCTCCCATTTTCTACATCACGGGAAAGCTGTGAAGATTAAATGAGATTTTGCACATGAAAACATTTTCTAAACTGAATAAATGAGCTCTATTTCTGTTTCTGTATGTGTATCTGTTTCTAATGAACTACAAGGCACCTGTTTTTATTTGAAAAGAAAAGGGCAGTTTCTCTAAAGAGTATTGGTCACTTCTCACTTGCCTCTTTCAGCCTCGGGTAAAGCCTGAGGTTCCCACATAGAGAACCTGAGGCTCAGTGCCTCCGTATCCTCCCTGGGCTCTACAAGAGTTCAGGGCTGAAGTTTAGGACAACCCAGGCGTCCTGACCTCCCCGCCGGCCTGGGCTGCGCCAGCCCTTCCCCCAGCCCCACAGACTCCTTTGTGTCCTGCTGGGAGCCTCCAGGCAGACCCTCAGGACCCCTGAGCCTCCCCCGAATCCCAACCCCCTTTACTGACCCAGCCAAACGCGTTGAAAGCCTCAGCTGCTCCTTTACATACCGGCCAGACACCTCCAGGAAGGTCAAGGCCAAGTTGAAAGTTAAGAGTCTGTTTACCTCCGGGAGCCCATTCAGCGCGGCCCCACAGACCGCCTGTGACCTTTACAGCCAGGCCTTTGAGCGCGGCCGCCTCGCCCCCGGGGGTTCCGGCCACGGGGACTTGGCACCTCCTTGTCAGCTCCCGCCCCTCCCGGGCTCGGGACCGCCGACGAGGGGGAGGGGGCGAGAGAAGCCCACCAGCCCCGCTTGGGGCATTTGTTAAATTATGGTTTATTTTTTGTAAAGCAAAGCGAGCGCCCGGTGCCGTCGTCCTCCCACCCGGAAGAATGTACGTGGTCGCGACGACCGCGGCCTTCAGGGAGGTCGTGATGAAAAATGAGAATTTATTTGCAGCGGCAACGCTTCTTTTTCTGGAAAGGTTGGGGCTCCGCTGGCCGGCCAGAGTGCGCGGGCCTGGCCGAACTGCTTGAGGAGGTCGCTTACTTCTCTGGGTTTCAGGAAAATGGCCTGATGCGGTGCTCTCCTTTCTTTGGGCTTTTCTTCCGTTCCTTTTCTTTCTGGCTGTATGTTCTCTCATCTGTCTTTTGTCTTTTGGAATCTTTCTTTTCTATTTGTGTTTTTCTTTCTGCCTTTCTTTCCTTTAATTTTGATTATCTTGCCTTTGGGGCCGTCTTGTTTTCTTTCTTCTCGTCTTTACTGCTTACTTTCTCCCCACCCCCCCTCCACCCCCGTTTACCTTTATTTTCCCCTTGGTTCCTTTCTCCCTTTCTGTCACTTATACTGTTTTCCTTTTGTTTGCTTCTTCCTCCTCTCACTTTTCTTTCTTTCGTTTTCTCCTTTTTCCTTCCCTCTTCCTTTTCTGTCTTTCCCTCTCGTCTAGTTCTTTATTTTTTTTTCCTGTTTTTTCTCTCTTATTTCCCTTCTTACTTTTCTCTATCCCCTTTCCCGGCCCTCTCAATTTTCCATTGTTCTTCTCTGCACGGGGCCTGCCCACAGCTCCCCGCGGCCGGGGCCTGCCCTTGGCGGGGCGGCCTCGCAGGGCGCTCCTGGAGCGGCGTCGCCAGCCCGAGCCCGCCAGCGGCGAGAACGGCCAGGCCCGACTGGGGATGACAGGCGACCCGGGCCCTTCTCCCTGAAAAGAAGTCAGGCGGGGCCTGGACGGGCCTCAGAGGAAAACCTTTTGGACAAAATGACGGCGGAGTCTGGGAGCTACAAGAACCAGAGAGTGGAGGCCTGACTGGTCAGGAGGAGGCCACTCTCACCTCCGCGTCCCTCTTGCCCGGGCAGCCCTGCGACATCCTTGGGCTTAGGACCCTCTCAGGACGAACCTAAGTGCTTCGGAGGCGGAGGCTGAGGGATCCAGCTATTAGTCCATAAATTAGAGCCGATCGTGGCCTCCACCACCCAGCAAGTGGATCTGAGGGGCGATCGAAGAGGGTCTGCTAAGGGGAGAAGCTAGTGCCAGCCACATGGCCGCCGCCACCGTCCTGATGGCGCCGAGAAACCGGAGAAGCGGTGAGCCGGGGAACGTGAGCGGGGTTCAGAGCCGAGGGAGGGAGGCGGGGAGTGCGAAGGGATGGGAGTAAAGCTGCTGCGCGCTGAACAGCCGGCTGCTCCTGGCCTGCCACGTGTGCGCATGCCGGGTTGGAAGGCCCGCTGGCCCAGAGACTCCAGCCCCCCTTCGGACCGTGCGCTTTACTGGGAGGGCGACCTCGATCACGCACCCGCAGCCCCAATCCAGAGACGCCCAGGCGCATCCGGCCCCAGCCATTAGGAATGTTGGGCCTAGAGGGCCGCCCTGAGAGGCTCAAGGTTCAGGCAAGGTTTGATCTAGCTCGGAGTGGTGGGCAAAAGTCATCTCCCCTCTCTGTGCCTCCGTTTTCCTATCTGCCGTGTGTAAGAAGGGAAGCGTTGGACCAGCTGCTCTTTAAGTCCGCATCAGTGTTCACTTTGGGCACAAGAGTGGCGCAGGGCAGGCGGGAGGAGGGAAGGGAGCGCTCCTGGAGGTTGAAGGCCTCAGTGTGGAGGAAAACCGTGGCGAGAGCCAGGAAGAGGCCTCTAGGCTCGTCGCTGATTATTCCGCGCAGGTCTAGAGGGCGGGGCGCAGGTTTTAGGTCCTTGAGGGAGCCCAGCCCCTCGACCTGGCCTCTGAGAGGCAACCGTTATGGGACGATCAGCCCTAGGGTGTAAACTCCACAGTAGCCCATTAAATGGGACAAAATTGGTGCAGGAGATCACCTCCTCCACCCTCACCCTGTAGTTCCCCGAGCCCTCCAGCCTTCTCACCCCCTACACACACTCGGGAGCGGATCCTCAAATCCCACTCATAAAGGTGGAATCCTCAAGTGAGAGCCCACGGCCAACGTCTTTGGGGTTTGCAGCAGCTTCCAGGGTCCTGGGAGACTCAGCTTCCTTTGTTCCAGCCCCTGGGATCCTGCATGGGGCTCAGGAATGGGGAATATATCAACAAACGTACCTGCAAATTCGAGAAAGCGATCTGAGTCACAACCCGCCCCCCACCCCCTTCTCCACCTTATTTTTTCCCTCAGGGAATGTGGATGTAGGTGATAATTATCAGGATAAATTCTGGCTACTCACGTGTAGACTCTGCTAAGTTTTCACTCCTGAAATCAAGAGGAATGTCAGCAACGAGGCCCTGGCCCCTCCAGTCCCAAACCTGCTTATTTGGCCTGAACTGGAGCTGTAGTTTTGAGGTTTAGGGGAAAGTACAGTTTGAAAGATTTGATTTCTTGCTCTGATTCCCTCATTCCCCTTGCTGAGAGATCTGAGACCCTTCCAATGGCCCAGGACTAGACCATCCTGTGGCCCTCTTCCCTCCACCACCACCATAGCAAAAGCTTTTCCCTGTTCCCCTCACTGAGTTATGTTTCAAGAAACAAAGTTGGGAGAAGAGAAAGGCAAGCATTTCACACACACGCACACAAAATGGAGCAGAGGAAAATGGCCCATAATCCATGCCTTCTAAGACATGTCCTGTCCATGGTGCTCATGAGTTCCTGTCTTTGAAGGAGCATAACCAAGATGGGAGGGAAAGATGCCACAAAACACTACCTTCTGAGAATTCAAGAAAGCCTTGAAAATAACCCTTCTGCCTCCAAGAGTGTCTGGCTGTACACACACACACACACACAGACACACACACACACACATGCCATCTGCCTTTCTGAATCCCAGCCTCAGCCTGAGATGAACATTGAGTAGCTCCTTGTTACCATCTGAGGACTCTGATCTGGAGGAAAGTCCATCTCATTCACGCCCCCAAGGTTCTGGACTGGCCATTTATCCCAGAACCTGACACCTATGAGGCTGGAGGAATCTGTCCAACTGTCTACACTGTTACCCTAAACGTCCAGAGGTGATATTGGGCCACACATAAGGAACTCCACCAAAGTGAGATTTGGGATTGGTGCAGAGCTCTGGGCTCATAATCTGCTCAGCTCTAGGTCACTTGGGCTTAAACTAGTGCTTCTTCCCCTCTAGCCTCCTTCAGAGGTTTTCTAAGAGTTCTGAGAGGGTAGATGAACTGTCTTTTACTTTAAATGGGAAAATCACCCACTAAAAATTTTTTTTTAAATATTTGGCCTTGGGCTTCCCTGGTGGCACAGTGGTTAAGAATCCGCCTGCCAATGCAGGGGACACAGGTTCGAGCCCTGGTCGGGGAAGATCCCACATGCCGCAGTAACTAAGCCCATGGGCCACAATTACTGAGCCTGCGCTCTAGAGCCCACGAGCCACAAGTACTGAAGCCCCTGCACCTAGAGCCCGAGCTGCACATCAAAGAGTAGCCGCCGCTTGACGCAACTAGAGAAAGCCGCGCAGCAACAAAGACCCAATGCAGCCAAAAATAAATAATAAATAAATTTATTTAAAAAATATTTGGCCTCCATAGAGTCCATAGCTTTATCCATGATTGGAAGGGATTGTGGTTGTTATTGTCCCCAGATGCCAGAAAATTTTCCCCAGAGACATGAAAATCTTTGCTCTCCCCTCACATTTCTTATATGGCCACAGTAGGGCTTGAGAGGAGATTCCAATCTTAGAAGCTCCAGGTGTAGAAGGTAAATCAGGAGCTAAGGATCTAGAAGTTTAGAATAAGGATCTAGAAGTTTAGGAGGCCTCAAATCCCCTAGTTACCCAAACTAGTCAGTTGGCGTTTGGAATTGGAGGATCCTTAGAGATCATTCAGTTCTAGCCAGTTACGTGCTCAAGTAGCTGGGTGGCGGATGCTAAGGAAAAGAAGCTGTCTTGCCTAAGTCAGAATGACTTGACCTGAGGAAACTGTTAGCCAGTTCTGTGGGTCCAGGCAGCTCTGCACTGCCACAGTGGGGGCAGGAGGAGGGATGAGCACTGAAGTTAGATGCTTATGGCAGCTGGATGTGATATTGGAACTTCCAGTGATGCCCTGACTATCCCTCTCATGCCTCCCCCAGGCAGACAGGGGACTTTTGAGTACGTAGAAGCTTCACAAGTTCAGTTCAGTTTTCAAGTCTCAGTTCCCTGTCTAGCAGGTCCTACAGGGCCAAAGCTTGGTCACAAGGGCAACCCGTCCCAGGCTGAGGGATTGCTGGTCTGGCTGTTCCAGCTCCTCTAGGCAAGGCCAGGGCTCCAGTTTCTTATTCCTGAGGTCAGTCTGGAAACTTTCCAGAGCAACAAGGCTCGGCCCCAGAGGCCCAGATGGGGGCCTGAGGAAGAGCCATGGGAAGCAGACCATATCTTTCCATCCCCTCCAGTCCCTCCATATCCCCCAGGATCTAGCACAGGTCCAACCCAGATGTGCAGCTGCCTGTGTGTATGGAGGTGATGCAGACAGGGATTGGGGGTGCTCTCCGTCCTTGGATTGGAATCCCCCCCACTAGCCTACCTTTGGTTTCTGCCGCATTTATCCCCTGCTCGCCCGCCCCACCTGCATGGTTTTTCTAGCTCAGGAATCACCTGTCCCAGGGATGCAGGCCAAGCCTTGGACCAGGGGAGGTGCAGATGGACCGTGGACCTCGTCCCCGGGGGGCCCTTCGTGGCCTGAGACCCGTGCGTGTTAGGCGGGCTAGGCGGCTCCCAAGGGAAGCCAACAACTCTCCCCCAGGACGAGGGGCAGCCTAAGGACTTTCCCGCTTTTGTCCAAGAGCCTTAATTCCCTTCCGTGCCGTGTGTAAACACTTGGTCGGGCAGATTTTTCAGTAACGCGGCGGACCCAGCTGAGGTTTGTCTACTCGCCCGCGCCTGGCAAAACGGCCCCGTTGGCGGCTGAGGTCTCTAACCTCAAAGGCACAGCTGGAGAGCATGGGAGCCAGACCTCCCTTCCACCCAGAGACTTAGGTGCACCTTGCCCTCCAGGGATCCCTCACGCTCAGGTAGAGGTTTTACCTCAAGATGGAAGCTCTCGCTGGACCAAAACCCGCTTAGAGCGTCGGAGAGAAACGCGCGGCCGCCTGCCCGACCCGGGTTTGCGACGCAGCCTCCCTGGACGCCGCTTTGGCCAGCACCTTGCGCCCCTACCTCCCTGCGCGTTGTCCCTCCTGGGGGCAACGTTGCTTCTTGGGGAGTCTCCTTTAGAACCATCATCATCGTCATCACTCATGTGCGGGTGTGCCAGGGAGTGTAAGCGCTCTGTATGTACTTTTCATTTAATCCTCACAGCAATAGAACTGGGTAGAGGGCAATTGTTATTCTCGTTTCTGTAGATAAGAAAACTGAGGTTTAGGAGAATAATTTGTCCAACTTCAAGAGGCTAATAAATAATGAAGCCTGGACTCCAACATGGGTCTTTATGGCACCAAATCCAGGCTTTGACCATTTCACTTTCTCTTCCCTATTCAAACACCAAGTCGTTTCCAATTTTTAAAATGGAAATAAATCCCATTTAAAAGTACAAACTGATACAAACAGACTTGAGATATTTGGGAAGTTATAAAAGGAAAAAGGAGGAAATAAAGGGATTGGGGAAAAATAAATTACTGACTCCAAAATAAAGGAATCCTTTAACACACACGCGTTTTTTTAAATTGAGGCATAGTTGATGTACAATATTATACAAATTTCAGGAACACGCAGTAATTTTTCTATGTATTCCCCGTGACTTCTAAAACTACAAAGTTAGGGACTGAGCTCAGCCCGCTTATGCCTACCCCTCTCCTACCACCCTGTCTCACTTCGGAGCCTAGTCCATAAGACCAAGGAGGGAGCTATGCCTGGAATATTCACCTATAGCTGAATCGCCTGAGACTCAAACTCCTCAGTGTTTGTTGGCCCCATTGCCCACACCCATAGCACTGCAGAGAAAAAACGATGGGATCAGTCTGGTGCTAAAACACTTTCCAATCCTGCTCTCTCCCTGGGGAAAAATGGGTGTTTGGTGAGCCTGAAGATTCTGAACTTGATTCCATGAGGGTTCTCAAAGGCTCACCCCTTGATATTGAGGGTGAAAGTTGGTGTGTGTGTTTGTGTGTGTGCGTGTGTGGTTTTTCTGGGATGTGGATCCACAGCCTTATTGATTTGTTTTCTAGTGGCAAATTTCACATATACAGAAAAGTAAACAGTAAACATAAAAAGTAAATTTCACACATACAGAAGAGTATAATAACCCCTTAAACTCATCATTCAGTGTCAACAGTTAACAACACTCAAAACGAATCTTATTTCAGTTTTTTTCTGGAGTATTTTAAAGCATGTCCCAGACATCATTTCCTCCAAAAATACTTTGGTTTGAATCCTTAACAGACAAGGACTTCTTTCTTTCTTTTTCTTTTCTTTCTTTTTTTAACAGAACCTTCATGTGATTATCACACATAACAAAATTAACAATAACCTCTTAATACTATCCATGTTTCAGTTTCCTCAGTTGTCTCAAAAATTGTCTTTTTACAATTAGATTACTCAAATCATAATCTAAATAAAGTCACACATTACATTTGGTTGATATGTCTCAGCTTTCTTATGGCAGTTTACTTGTCTCCTTGTCTCCTTTTTTTCATACCATTTGTTTATTTGAAAACCTAGGTCAGGGACTCCCTGGTCGTGCAGTGGTTAAGAATCCGCCTGCCAATGCAGGGGACATGGGTTCAAGCCCTGGTCCGGGAAGATCCCACGTGCCGCAGAGCAACTAAGCCCGTGCGCCACAATTACTGAGCTTGTGCTCTAGAGACCGTGAGCCACAACTACTGAGCCCGAGTACCACAACTACTGAAGCCCAAGTGCCTAGAGCCCGTGCTCTGCAACAAGAGAAGCCACCACAATGAGAAGCCCGCGCACCGCAATGAAGAGTAGCCCCTGCTCGCCGCAACTAGAGAAAGCCAGAGCTCAGCAACGAAGATGCAACACAGGCAAAAATAAATTAATTAAAATAAATAGATTAAAAAAAAAACCGGGTCAACCATATTCCCAAAGGTATTGGTCATCCTCAAAAAAGATTACTGTTCTATGTTAGACCAAACAACTTATTCTTACAGGTTTCTGCTCCACTGTCTAGGGCAACTGGCTGTGGACAGGAGAGCTGCACAGTTTCCTGTACCCCCTCCCAAAGAAAATGGAGCTGGGCCAGGCAATGCCCCTCTCCCCACAGGCCATATTCTGCCCCCCTTTGGTTCCCTTATTGCCCTTGGAATGGGGGACCTCCCTCCCTCTCCCATTCCCAGGCAGCCAAGAATGGAATCCTCTGATGAGTCTTTGGATTATCCAGGTTTTGAGGAGTGTCAGAGATTGATACACAGCTTCAGATCTAGAGGCAAGATTACTGCCACTGTGGCAGGACTGTCCAGTCCCTTCCTTGGGGGTGCCCCCAGAGGCCTCCATGCTTCCCAAGGGAACCAAAGAGCATGGTCTGTTTCCAAGGTGCAGTGGCCAGACTAGCTTTGCCATATCTTACTCTTTCCTGCCCCTAGGGCATTATTGACGTGGGGAGCTTGAACTTCTCTTCCTGCTCTGGTACATGTTGCCAGCTGTGTGTCCTTGGGCTGGCCATCTCTCTCCAACCCTCAGTCTCCTCATCTGTAAAGTGGGAGTGTTGTCTCTGCCCAGCCGTCCACACAGGGCTTCTTGGAGACAAAAAAGGTGAGGGAAGTGGAGATTCTGTATAAAGATTACAACACACATATAACCAATAGGTTGTTTCTCTCATAGTTGGTGGTGTCCGAGGAGAATGTGAGGATTTCTACTGGGGGAAGAGGAACCAGCCTACAAGCTTGTTCTGGTCCCATGTCTATGGGGAAGCACCTCCATACAGATACAGCAATGCCCCCCCACACCTCAAACTAAGAAGAGATCTGGGCTTGGTGGTGCCCAACCGGAGAAGCTGTGACCTCCTGGCATGGAGAAGTGTACCATGATGCTGACTTTTCTCTCCCAGGAACTGCCAAGGAGCCTGGAGCTAGGATTTTGTTTCATCCCTGAACCCTTTCCCCACTGCCCACACCACTTCCCTCTTTCCAGGGCTCCCAGTTTTGGTGCCTCAGCCACCCCAAAGCCCCAACTCATCTCCAAGAGGAAGTCCAGGAAACACTGGCCGGGCCCTGGTTACAGGAGCTGAAGAGGGTCCAACTCAGCTGCAATAAATGGGCTCTACCCTTCCAAGCTGAAGTCCCCCACCCCCCCTGACTTTGCTCTCTGGGATCTGGTGAGAGGGAATCTCCATGAGCCAGTGCAAAATGCAGTGCAAACATCATTGAAGAGCCCTCACATTTTTCATTTCCAAACTACACTTAGCTCATAAAAAGCTGGTGAACGTAATAAATTATCCCCTGCAGAACATGGTTTTAATTAATTATTGGGTTATTCAAGGTGACTCATGTGTGAAATGCAATTTGCTCTCGTAAACTGAATCTCACATAATCCATTCAGAGTAACAGGCTGTTTGTGATCCTCTCCAGAGACTTGCACCAAACTCATATTTATCCTTAGAAGGTCTTGGGGTGAAATAAAAGTGTGACTTTAGCTTAAAGAGCTAAAGTCGGACAGTGGTACTAAGAGATTGAGTCTTGTTTTTCCAACTGCTGATCTGACAGGATTTCTTTCTTAGAAAATCTGGTGTTTTGTGTACACGTGCACACATGCACATTTATGTATATTAGTCACTTGTTTTGCAATGTCTGCAAAGGACACGGGAAGCCATCTCATTGCAGAATAGAAATGTAAGCTGAATTTTGCTTCAGCTAACCTGGCATCTGCTGGTCCTCCTACTGCTGGGGCCTCTGAAATTCAGTGTTTATCATCCAAGATTCATGTTTGCCACCTATCATGAGGTCTCTGCTGTGCAAGCACAGAATTGCTCTTGTCTAGGATTTACACTCCTTTCTGTTTAACTTAAAAGCCCTTTACTCCAGGCCCCACACCTACAAAACAGGCTCCTTCCCAGAACGAGTGTGGGATCCCCATAGAGCCGTTAGCACTGCAGGGTTGGTCCATAGCATCAGGGAGGCTACATTTTTTAGACTTTTTTGAGTAGGGTTGGGGAGCTGAACGTGTTCATTTAAAGAGAGTCTGGAGGTATAGTGGGTGGGGGGAGCAGTCTGGCTGCTCTGAGCAGTGATACGTGTTTGCTAGGCTCCTTCCCCAGATCAAGGCAGTGCTAGTGGGAGGCGGGGAGTGGGTAGAGGGACGGGGGTCCAAGGTCGATTTAAAGCCCCCCCACCCAGAATTCAACCAAGAAGAGGTGGGAGATTCTGGCACTGTGTCTGAGTTCCTGCCCTAGGGAAGAGTGGGGGTCTTTAGCGGGGGAAGAAAGGAGGCGGAGATTTAAAAAGAAGAGCAGCGTGATGTGTTTTCTCTTAGTCTTAGTCTGGCCCCTGAGTTGAGCTTGGAGGCTCTGCCAGGGGACCTGTACTGAGCCAGATCGGAGCCAAGAGAGGCCTCCCCCAGCTTGTTTTCTTTTCCCTTTTGCCTCCTTTAATTTCCTTCCTTGATTTGGGTGCCAGAATTTATTATTTTTTTTAGGAAAAGGGAGGCTGGATTTCAAACACCACTCAGCTCCCTCCGGACCCCAGAAATCTGTCCTGGCTGATCCCTGAAGTGGGGTCTTTCCAAATGGAGAGGAAAGTCTGTCTCAGCTGGAATCTCAGCCTGGAATTTTTTTTCCAGACATAGCCAAGACAAGGAGACTCCAAACTGAAACAAAATAAAATTGCCTTCCCTCTCTGGCTTACTCATATTTTCAGTTTCAGGAGGAAAGAAATTTTGATATCATTTCAAAGTATGTGGGAATTTAATGAGCATAGGTAGGTGGGTCACCCTCCCCACGAAGACAACTTGTCCAGTCCATAATACATCCAAAACAGGTACCCACAAGCTCCGCCTGTGGACAGACTGACAGAACCAGTCTGACAGAACCACAGACAGCAGTTGCATCATCACACAGATGCTCTGACCGAACATGTGAGCCGATTAACCAGTGATCTGTTAATTTTTTCACCAGGAGTGAATGAATTCAGCGGAAGCCCCCTAGAAAAATGGATGCAGTCTATGACAGAGAGACGGATAGAGAGCCGGATGGGAGCATATATAGAGAAAAGAATAGGGATCGAAATTGGAGCAAAGAAATTAGGAAATTTCAGTGCATGCAGAACAGAGGGGAAGTCCTAGTGAGCTGGACAGGAAAGCAGCGGGGGCTGGGATCTTCCATAACCTGTGTTGACACAGGTACAGATATCCTAGTTCAGCACCCGCTAGGCTGGCCTTCTAAGATGCCAAAATGCCCAGGCAGCTCAGCCAGTTCCAGGAGAAATCAGCCAGAGCCATTGCTTGTCTTTTCTTCAACCAAACAGCTTTCCCTGAGCTGTTAACTCCTGAAGGGAGGTGGTCAGGCTGCTTCTGCTCCAATCTAGGATTGGACTCTCTCCCACAGCTCCCATGGGGGAAAATCTCTCACCTTTACTGATTCAGTATTGGAGAGGAAGTGCTTCGGTTTGTTGCATATAAACAAAACAACCTTGAATGATCTCGAAGTTTTATCAACTTCAATTTTATTTCCTTGATCAGGTTATAGGCCAGAAGCAGGACCAGAGGCCCAACCATAATTTTCAAGTCCCAAAAAGCCAATGAGTTTTTATTTTATTTTTATTATTAGTCTTATTCTTGGTCATCTCCTCTTGCCTGGTGTGACAGAGCCACAGCCATATTTACATAAAGAAGCCTGGAGCATTTAGGCAAATACTCAGATTCCAAGCCACCACCACCCCCATTTTAGCCATGCCAGTCAGATGGGGGAGAATGTGACAGAGGAGCAAGATCCCAAGGGCCCTGCTGGGCTGACGCCGATCTTTCCTTCATTTAGAAGTTTCCTTGGAGAGGGCTGAAAATGGGTAGCAGAATCCCAGGAAGGGAGGAAATGAAGGAAATTAATGGTTTGGGGGTAAATCCAGTCAGTTTATAATTCCCATGACGTTTGGACCATTTCAGCCTCTGAGCAGCTGCTCTTTGAGGAGACACGGGGTGTGGGGGTTTGCCTTGCTGTCTTTTAAATCAAAATCTCCCTCCCCAGGGCTCTTTGTGAGGGGCTCCGGGAGTGTGGGATCTCAATGTCCTCCAGCAACCCCTCTCCTGACCCCCAACTCGGACCTCCCTTATTGTCTGTTCCGCCTCACACAATTCATCCTCTGGGTTTGCCAAATATCCTGCTGGCCAAGAAACCGTCCCCAAGATCTCCTTCTTGACCCAATTCCAGCAAATGTCTTGAATCTTCCTGTGCCTCAGTTTCCCTATGCTTTTAGTGAGGGAGGCTGGGAAGAGAGTTGAGGCACTGGTCTAGGCAGGGGAGGATTTGGGCCACAGACTCATGTTTCTCCTGCATGGATTGGAGTCGGTCGCTGGTCGCTCCAGTGACACGGAGAGCAAGTGCCAAAAGCCACCCCAACCGAAGCGGGTGGGAGCAGCGGACCCACAGGCGCCCCAGAAGCCGCCTGGCTCTCGCCCCATGTCCCCCAACTCACCCCCGGCCCGCAGCTCAATGCAGGGATCGGGAGAACTTCAGGCCCGCTGGCTTCCTCACCGTATCCTAGGATACCTGGCCTAAAGGGCCGACTTTCTTTAGAACGACGCGCGGCAGCCGGCCCAACCCGGTGAGATTGCCCGAAGCGGTCCGGCGGTCAAGGTGGGTTGGGAAGCCAGGGACTGGGGAGGCCGCGAGGGGCGCAGAGGGAGGCATTTCCCTCCAGGAGCATTTACTCCCATCAGGGGAGGTGCCTCTACCTCTGCTCGGTCTCCATCCCCAGATGCCCCAGGGCAGCCCCAGCTCAAGTCGCCCGCCGACTCCCCGCCAAGTGGCCGCCGAAACAGCATCTCCAAGAGCGTCTCGGCCGGTCCCTGGGCGAAATGGACGGAAGATCTACAGAGCCGAGCCGACAGGGAGAAGGCGGGAAGTCCCGCAACAGTACATATGTTTCAACTTGAAAATGAACGGCTACAGTTTGGCTTAATTTTTGCTCTGAGTGGTGCAAACAATGTCCCCTTTTCACTCTTCGGTCGGAGATCGCAGATGTATAGACCTGGCCTGGGAGCTAAAAGTTAATTCCTACTGCCCCCGCCCCCACCCCGCCAAATAAATCTTTTTACTCGGACTACCAGCTAAGTGCCTGCTGTAGCATCGTTCTCATCGAGTTAAACTCTGAAAACTTGCTTCAGAAAAAAAAAAAAAAGACAAAAACAACCAAAAAAAAAAAAACCCTTAGTTTTTATTTTTTAAAACGAATAAGTCAACGGCCTGATTTTTATTCTAATTCTGAGAGAAGTCTACATTTTAGTTGTTACAAAGACTGTGTGGATCAGACCTCATAAGCAGAAATGTAATTCGTTTTTTAATTTTTCTGTTTTCAATTTTTCCATAATAAATTTTATTATCTATAAAATTAAAAATGAATACTACTAACATAATAAATACCAGATTTTAATCTATCTTTTTAAAAATTAGGTAATGTATGCTAAAAGTAGAATTCCAAGGTTACAAAAGGACATAGATTGAAAAGTAGTTCTCTGTCTCTTCTGACCTCCGTTCCTCCCAGAAGCAACCACTGTGCTCAGAGTCCTCTGTATCCTTACAAATACCTTTAACACAAAAGGCAGCATACCATACACAGAGCTTTGCATTTTGTCTTCTTTTTAAGTGTTAATGATGTTTTTATGTCTTTACTATTGTCTTTTTAATGGTTCCATTTTACTGTATGAATGTGCCACAATTTATTTAACCAGGCTACTACTGATAGATATAGATTGTTCCCAATTTTCTCTTCCTTTTTTCTTTTTTCTGCTATTGCACCAAAATACGCTACTCTGTGTATATATGCAGGTGTATCGGTATGATATATTCTTAGAAATGGGAGGTATTTGATACCTTTGAGGCTTTGTGAATTTTTAATATTCATAGAGGTTGAACCTTGCTTCACAGTGTTAAAGCAATTTGTATGTCCTTTTTCAGAGAGCTGTCTTTTCTTGTCCTCCCATTTTTCTATTGTTTTTTGTTAATCTAGTTTCCTACTAATTTGTTTTTTACGATATTTTACTAAAATGTGAGGTCGTGGTTTTTGTCCCTATGATTATACTTGTGACTGAGGATTTGGAGTTTATATGTATTAGAGTTTTCCTGATATTTTTTTTTTCTGGAGGGAAGAGAGTGTAGATTTCAGACTAGTGCCCATTTGGATTTTCTCTTGCAGAATTCCATTTTTATTGGAAAGTGGAGATAGAATTGTTTTTTCTTAATCATTTCCTCATCTCCTCTGACTCTCCTTAAGAGTAGAAGACACAGAAAAGTCCCAGGTTGGACTCTGATGGAAACGGCTTCAGCGCTACAGAACTAAGACCTCAGGCCTGGCTCCCCCTCTGTCTCCTTCCCTCCAAGCCTCAGCCCAGGGCAAACCCCTCAACAGGTCACAGACTCTCACCCAAGAACTTACAAAGCACTAGAAAATTGGGGTGGGGTCTAAGATACAGTTCCTCCAGACACCTGGCAGATGGGCCTTTGGAGATTTGGCCCTTCCACTCTGGACGGCGGGGGTTGGGGGGGGTACCGTCTGTCGACTTGGCCTCTGGTTCTCTGGAAACTGAGAGAAAGCTGCTCCCTCTCGGAACTTAGTGATCACCACGCGCTTAGTTTTCCCCAGAGGACATCTGGGACGGCCAGGACTGCCTGGGGTCGGGAGGGTCGGCGGGGATGAAGTTGGGGAACGAGGGAGGCAAGCGAGGAGTCGGAGGGATCGGAGGTGCTGCAGAGGCCGCATCTCGCTCCCCGCAGAGGCGCCCATCAACCGCGGGATCCCGGCAACAAACCGACCTCCCCGCATCCTGCCTCCCAAAACTCCAGGCGTGGCTCCGCGATCCCAGGTCGCAAACAGAGCCTCTTTCTACCGCACCGGATATTCCGCTGGTGGACCAACGAGCCTTTGCCAGCGCTTTGCTGGGCGGGGTGAGGGGACCTTCAGCCGCGCATTCCCACCACTTTCAGGAACTCTTTGGAAGGCAGAATGGTTTGCGTCTTTATCCTACCTGGGCAGTGTAAAGAACCTGGGCAAAAAACGTTAGGCAGCTCTTTAGAGAAAAGGTCAAGAGAGAATTCGGGCCCTGCAGAGTTCCTTCGTCAGGAGCCGGATCTACCCAAGGAGGAGAGGACGCGCGCTGACACTGAGCGCTTTGTGACCCAGACCAACGACTTGGAATTTGGGGGAATTTCAAGGTAGTCAAATGCCCCGGGGCAGTGTTTCAGATTTGAAAACAAGATATGCCTTCCCCAAGATTTTGTTATAAAGTTTTATCCCGTCAGAATTGAGGTATGGATTTGGTAAATCGAATTTTAAAGGTTTTTTTAAAAAATTAGATAATGACATTATCTATTTATTTTTCAGTCAAAAGACCTCTTTCCCAGGAGAGGCGTGAGGGGCTTTCTTACCTGATTTCTGATCAAAGGACGTTTAACTTCTTGGTCCCCTTATTGCATTATTTCAAGTGAGGAAATGTTCCAATTATCCAAATATTTGCTTGAATTAGTGTAAGCCACATACTTGGGTTTAAGTGCTCAGCTCCAGGAAGAAGAGTTCCCCATTCCCACCCTCGGGACCCTTCTGCCCCTCCCTGTGGATGCCACTTCCCCACAACCCCACACTTCCTCTTTGGCCAGAGCCTGTCTTCCTGGGGTCTTTTTCCAGTAGCCATCTCTTCCTCTGGAGGAGTGAAGAGAAGAGATCTAGGGAAGGATTTGAGGGCAGAACCGGTGTCGCTGGTGGCAGTCGGGGTGCTTGAAGCACGCAGCTGCGGCGAGAAGACCCAGCTTTGTAACGGTGGCTCCCTCCACCCTGGACAGAGGGTCTGCGAACCTGGGGCCATGACCCACACGGGCTTTGCCCATGCTCCTGTGATACCAGGGGGAAACCACCAGCATCCTGATGTTTCCCAGCAACTGGTTGTTTTGATGCAGACGGTCTCCTATTAGCGTAATTCCCTTTTCGTGTGTGTGTGAGCAAAATTTCAAAAAGCAAAGGAAACTGAGAAAGCAAGAACATTATTTGGTGGTTATGTAGTCCCAGTGGACAGTCCAATCCGTTTCACTCCCCCCCCCCCCCGCCCAAGTTCAAGGTGGAGCTGAGAGGGGTTTTAAGTTTCAGTTTCTGAAATCATTATTGACACTCTGACATCAATTTCTCCTTTCTTTGTCTTAATTTTTACCGTTTCCTGGAGCTCTTCTGAGACAGAATCTACACAGACAACGGGACTTGTGGCGAGACAGAGGGTGAAGGAACCCTATTTTAGACCAACCGTGTTTCACAGAAAGCTGGCTCCGGGTCCTGAAGCATGAGGATGGGGGAGGGGATGTGGGGGGAAAGGCCAAAAGCGTGGTGCACCGGAGTCCAGCCCCTGGGGGAAGTGCAGACTCACCAGCTGAGCCCTCAGCCGGGCTCGTGGAAAGGACAGGCAGAGAAGTCTAGAAAGGCAAAGAAGTTAACGATGTTTGGCCGTCTGTGGACGTATCAGTGGGTCGGGGTCAGGCGGGGCCGAGGCGACATGCTCGGGCAGACAGGGCCCGGGGTGGAGCTGCACAGGTGAGGACGCTGACCCCACTCGGGACGTGGCGGCTGGCTGGGCTAGGGGACAGTCCATCCCGGAGCCTCCAGGTGGGAGGAACGGGGTAGCTGGTGAAATATCAACCCCTTCTGGGTTCTGAAGCGGGGAGCCATTCCTCGGAGGTCATGGACTAGAAGAGCTGGGAGGCTGCTACCCCTTCCTCCCCGCATCCTGAGATTCACTTCCAAACCCTTTGAATCCCCAACCCCTGGCATTTGGGACGGTGCAAGTTCGTGAGTTTACCCCGCCTCCTGGCTGCTTCTCTCCAAGGGCACAGAAGAGTCGCTCAGCTAGGTTGGGGGCTGGGGTGGGTGGGGGGAGGTGAGCAGAAATCTCTAGCCATTGGACAGGGATGCACCAGACAAGCCAGGAAAGTCTTAAAGTAAACTGGGGGTGAGGTGGGGTGGATTATGAGAACATCCTCTCCAGAGCCCTCAATTCTGACAGCGACTGGGGCTGGGGAGCGCCCCTCGGAGTCCTCCCACGCTTGAGCGAGCATCCGGGCTTAGCGGGCGGGCTTGGGAGGAAGGGCCGGGTCGCTAGAGGGATGCCTGGGAGGCTGGGGAGTCACAGACGCAAGTCATTGGCAGGGCTGTGTGGGGTTTCCAAGGCTGGATTTCCTCACCCTCTGCTGAGCTCGGGGCCGTTGGCTGGGGGCCGGGCTCGTGTACCTCCCTGCGGTGAATCAGGCTTCTGATCTCAGCGCCATCCCGGCCACACTCCAGAGGGTAAACATCCTCTCCACTTTGAAAACTGGTGGGACAAGAAAGCGAGGGGGTGGCTGGGAGAGGGAGGGAGGAAAGAGAGAGACTGAGACGAGGGAAGGTTCTGAGATCCTCTCTCTCTTTCTCCTGCCAAGAATCCAGTGGCGGCCTTTCTTGAGGGTAGCCTGGCTGCCTGCTCGAGGCGGAAGAAGGAGCATCCCATGGGGCATTGTTTCTCTCCAGCTAGATAAAGAACTGGCATGGACATATATACACCAACAAACGTAAGGTAGATAGCTAGTGGGAAGCAGCCGCATGGCACAGGGATATCGGCTCGGTGCCTTTGTGACCGCCTGGAGGGGTGGGATAGGGAGGGTGGGAGGGAGGGAGATGCAAGAGGGAAGAGATATGGGAACATACGTATATGTATAACTGATTCACTTTGTTATAAAGCAAAAACTAACACACCATTGTAAAGCAATTATACCCCAATAAAGATGTTAAAAAAAAAGTGAGGGTCCACTAATAAATTAACAAGATCAGAAAAAAAAAAAAAGAATTGGTTCTCTAGGGCCTCAGAAGTGGGACTTTGAAAATAGTTCCAGCCTTGGGGGATGGGGGGAGCAGGAAAGAGCTGGCAGGTACCAGCTGGATTCCCATCCCTCAAAGGACATCCTTCTGAAGGGACACTGGGCATCTGTGAAAGGTTAAGGGCACATACCCAACAAGAGGAAATCCTCACTGTTTAGGGAGGGACTTGGTCACTAAACTTTAAGAACATAGTTACCATGACTATCATTTTAATGTTGAAGATGATGTGGAGGGAGCCTGTTTTGACTCTCAATTCAAAGTCATTCTTGGGCCATGGACGGAGTAGGGAGAAGCTGTGAGGTCAAACAGATCCAGCACAGACTGGGATCCCTCTCCCCACCAGCTTCAGCAAGAGTCTTCATCTCCCTGAGCATAACCTTCTCGTCTGTAAAAGAGGGATGATACTAACAGCTACAGTGTTGATGCTGGAATCATATCAACACGGTATAGCCCAGGACTTTGTGTCAGCAAAAATGTCCCACCAGCCTCAGCTTCCTCTCAGACCTTGCTAAGGCCCCAATTACACGAGTCCCAGAAAAACCCTCAGCCGCTCGCCCTCTGTCTAGTCCCAGCCGAGTGACTAGAATGACTGAGAAGTGAATTAAAGGAAAAGTAACATCCAACTCCACTCTTCTCCACAGCCCCCAGAGAGGAAGGAAGGAAGGAAGGAAGGAAAGAAGGAAGGAAGGAAGGAAGGAAAGGAGGGAGGGAGGGAAAGGGAGAGAGCTCAGTTCCCTTTCTTCTGGTGTCCAGGCTGTAGCCCACCACACCAAGAGAACCAATGGCTCTGGGAAGAGACAGATGCTAGTAAATCACAGCTACCATGGGCAGAGACACCCCTAACAGTCTGTGTTTTACTCTGAGGCTGCAAATAAGTCAGGAGAACAGCCAGGCTGAAAGCTCTTCTTGGGTTTAGGACATCAGAAGACCTTCCTTGAAACTTCTCTAGAGTATAACTTGGATGTAACTAAGCCCAGTTCTGAGGTTGAGGTTGCCCATTCCCACCCTGTCTTCATGGGAGTCCTTATGGGAGCAGCAACGGAACGGAGGTGACCACGCTGGAATGTCCAAGCTCTGTTCCCTGCGTGGGAGCTCGAGATCTAAACACTAGAAACTAATTCCAAGCCTGAAGTGTAAGTTCAAGCAGTGGTGGTCCAGGAGTCCAAGGTCTCCCCTGGCTTTGGAGACATGGCCTGTTCAATCTTGAATCTGACACATATTGGTTTACTCCGCTTCTCAGGCTCAGTTTTCTCATCTGTAAATGAGGATAGTAGCCCCCTTATCAGGTGGTTTGGGGGATAATAAAGCTCCTTATGTGCTTTGCCCCAGGGTCTGGAACATCATATTTGTTAAATAAACAGCAGCGATGCGTACTGATTCGGATTCTCAAGTCCGTACCGGAGGAAGCCAATTTCACGCCTCTGGGGAGTCGACTTTACTTCTGCTTTGTGGGGCGAAGCCGGGAGAGGAGCGAAAGGGAAGCGCCTGGTAACCGGCTTTCCGGCCCTGCCATGAGCGTTTTCAGCGGGAGCTCAGGCACAGTTCCCCCAACCTCTGTCCTGCTTCCGGCCCCGACAGATCCTCTTCCGACCCCGCTGGGGCGAAGGCCTGGCTTCTCTGCGGGGAGCCCTTTTGCCCGCCCGGTCCGGCGCCGGAGCCCTGATGCGCTCGGCCGGACAGCGCGCGTGAGGCGCGGTGTCGGGGAAGCAGGCTGGGAGTAATGGTCCACCCGCGATTTTTCCCCGCTGGGGAGTGCGGGGCTCAGCGCCCCGAATCAGTCGTACTGCTTGGGTTGCTTGCAACCGCGCTTCGGGTCTGGGTGGTGGGGAGCGAGGTTTTTACTCCGCGTGTCCTAATCTCCAGTTACCAGCAAATTCGCCCTGATGCGCCTTTCCGGGGCCGCACCTTCTCCAACAGAAGCTCCAAACCAGCTCCACACAGACCTCGCTCTCTCCTGGGGACCCCCAGCCCCACTCTGCCTTCTAAGTCTTCTCTCCAGAGAAGGGGATGGAGGACTTGCTCCAATCACGCCCTCCACCTCCACTTTCCCGGACCCCTTCTGACAGTGGCTTTTCCCTGCAGGGTTCCCAGAAGAAGAGCAAATGAAAATGTTAGGGGGAAAAGGACTGGTTACAGGGTCCGAGTCCAATGAACGATTTCTCTTTCTTCCTCCTGTCCCTCCTTCCCCTCAAACAGTCATGTTGGAAAAATAATCAGGAAATTTCAAATAACCAGGGAATCTGCTGAGGAATGGGGACCCAGAAGGAAACAGCCATCCCAACAGCTGGCTTTTCTTTTCTCAATAGGAGCCCAGTCCCTCCATTAGATATGAATATAGCTACTGTGCAACTCTCCGTGAAATATAAATTTCCCAACCAGGTGGCAAGGGATATGAATTTTCATTGGGCCCTAGAGACACCAAGAGGCTGCAAGTCAGAAGAGGGTCTATTCAGACGATGTCCAAACACAACCAAATTTTAACATGAAAACCAGAGATCTTGATTCAGATCTTTCCTGTTTAAATAAGGGGTGGGGGTCAGAAACACTATTGAAATATCCAAATAACTGAAAATATCTGTAAACAAATTCATCTCACTGGGCCTCCATTTGTGTTGGTGGGTGTGGCAGACAGAATCAGGGAGGTCAGCTAGCTGTTTCCTGGTATAAAAACAAAAAGAACCCCCTCTCCCTCCTTTGAGCGGCTGCTCACTTTCTCAGAAATGGAAAGAAAGAACTCAAGTCTCGCTTAGAGTGTGGGAGCTCTGCCAGTGATGGGACTGGGAACTGACATGGGAGAGTTTGGGGTGGAAAGGCAGAGGGGATGAGAAGTGCAGCAGACACTGAGTCAGAGGCCCTGAGACAAAGTCCAGGCTCTTTGTCTTTGATGTCCCCTAGCCTCAGTTTTCTCATCTGCAAGATGGGGATAATACTGATCTACAAGACTGCTGTGAAGGACAAACAAAGTAATACATGTGAACACGCTTGATCATTAACAGACTTTCCTTGGCCTGTGCCAAATTCAAAGGGGATCATGGCAAGGAGAGCAAGGGTCCAGCTTGTGCCCCAGCCCGGGGATGGATATGAGTGTCCCCATGGCTACTTGATGCCCTGACACCTGGGTTTGGCTGCCTCAGTCTCACCCTCTACCAGATCCAAGGGGAAGTGAGAGTCCATCACAGCGGGCTGCCTCAGCTCCTGTTTGCTTTGGCCACGTTGTGATGACCCTGCTTGGTTTGCCAGCAGGACTTGGGTGTTTGCTCTCCCACCTGGCATGACTGAGGAGGCAGCGGGCACTCTGCTCCCAATTATCATGCTGACCAATGTTGCTCACAGCAAGGGAACCTCAGTGCCTGCTTGGACTTCCTACTGCTTCCGCCCCTTTCTCAGATGGGCAGGGTCCCTTTTTATTATCATTACTAAGACTCCTAGGCTTGGGGAAGCAGGGTGTTAGAGAGACACCATAGTCTTTCCCTTTAAAATGGCTGATGAACAGATACAGAAGATGTGGTACATATATACAATGGAATATCACTCAGCCATAAAAAGGAATGAAACTGGGTCATTTGTAGAGACATGGATGGATCTAGAGACTGTCATACAGAGTGAAGTAAGTCAGAAAGAGGAAAACAAATATTGTATATTAATGCATAGATGTGGAACCTAGAAAAATGGTACAGATGAACCGGTTTGTGGGGCAGAAATATAAACACACATGTAGAGAACAAACGTATGGACACCAAGGGGGAAAAGTGGCGGGGGGTGGCGGTGGTGGGATGAACTGGGAGGTTAGGATTGACATGTATACAGTAATATGTATAAAATGGATAACTAATAAGAACCTACTGTATAAAAAAATAAAATAAAATTCAAAAATTCAAAAAATAAAATAAAATGGCTGCCCAAGTAGTACATACTCAAGAATTAAGAGTAGCCAGGAAATAAGCCAGCAAAAGAAGTCAGACAGAGAGCTGAAGACACCAAGCACCAAATCTAGATTTTTAAAATTAAATCCTAGATTTTGCTTTCTTTCCTCATGCTTTTTGGGGACAGTAGATGTTCAGGAATAAAGAGTAAGAGGGGGCTTGATGAAGACCACCCCAGGCCAGTCAGGGCCCATGGTTCGGGAGAGTCATGGCGGAAGCATGATTAGTAGGTGCCTGGTGGGAAAAACACATGCTCAGAACAATCCCCTCCCACCTCAAGGCAGCTCCCGGAGCTTCTCACCACCTCTCCAGCACACAGCGTGTTCTCAGGAGACGTGAAATACCCTCCGCAGGACACATGGTCTGATCGGCTTTCCCAGGCTGCTGGTTAATAACAAGAGTCATGGCTGGAGAATGCAAAATAATTGAAAGCAATGCTTAGTAAATTGCAGTTTCAAGGTCTTCATTGCCTTCCTAACAATTTGCAAAACCCGTTTTATTGCCTTTTTAGATTCCTTGAGTTGAAATGCCACTGTGTGCTGTAATTAAGCTAAGTGATATGCCAGCTGTGAAGACTGCCTTCTAAGTCTTCTCTCCAGAGAAGCGTTGGGAATGATTACATTCGGCTCATGTAATCAATCGGTATGGGTGGGGGAGGACGCTGGAACAGCTGCCAATCTGCCTGCCTCACACTCCCTGACAGGGTGGAGGGAAAACTGGAATCTGAAATGGCTCTTTTAAGGCTAGGGAGAGCTACCCAGCCTGTTTGAGGTGGGCTGGGGCCATCCAGTGGGATGAGCCAGGTAAGTGGTTCCCAGACTTGTCTGTGCCTCTGGACCCTCTGAGGGAGCTTTCTAAATCCAGGTCAACAACCCCCCTCACCCCAGCCAGACTGACTACTTTCGTGTGATGGGTGGGGGCACAAAGATCTTTTAAGCTGCCGGGAGAACCTACCCAGTTCTGAGCCTGGAGAACCTACCCAGTCCAACATGGCTACATTTAACAATTTTGTCTTTAGGAAATCACTTTTGTATTTGGAAATGTTTCCTTCAGTGCTGCTCTTTTAAATCCATCTGGAGACAGAAACGCATCCATCTGCTTTATGAAACAATGACCCTGATCTCCCTCCCCCAAAGCTCCTTCTCCCAAAATTCCTATTTTCTTTCGAGGGACTCAGTTCTTTTGAAGCCATCTTTCTTGTTCTCTTTTCCTTTTCCCCTCCATTCATTCAGCTGCTATGTCCAAGCTCGACAATGTTTTTCTCACCTGTCTCCCTTTCTTTCCCACAGTCAGCCATCCTGATAGGGGCTGCAAGGGCTTGAAATCTGGGTCATTGTAATGAGCCTCCTGATCTCTCTCCCACCTTCGTTCTCTTCCCTTGCCAATCCTCCATTCTACCATCTACTATGAGATTCACCTTTCTAACACTTAATAAAGTCTCTCTTCCATTCAAAAACCTTCAGTGATTTCCCACTGCCCACTGAATTAGGTCAACACCTCCCAGAATAACATTTTAGACTCTTCACAATATCAATTCATTCAGCAAGTATTTACCGAATCCAATTATGTCCTAAGCACCAGGCTGAAAGCAGGGGATACAAAGAAGTAAAGACATGGTACAGTGCAGTGGAGAGACAGCCACACAAACAGGTCCACCATCATGTAGGGTACAATAACGACAACATAAACAAAGAGCACCTGGGTCTCCAATGTCTTCTTTTAAACTATCTTTCTATCGTCATCTCCCACTTTTTCCTTTCTGATCCAGCCAAATTGGACTAGACCTTACTTCTTAATCATGTTCAGCGTTGTTTTTATTTTCTTCCAGGACTTTATACCTCAGTCCCACACCTCATATACACTTGTAAAAATCCTATTTATAGGGAGAAGATATATGTAGATGATATATCCGGTAAGGGGTTAATATCCAAAATATATAAAGAAATAGCACACAACTCAATAGGAAATTTTTTTTAAAAGCCAAACAATCCAATTAAAACAATGAGCAGAGGACCTGAATAACCATTTTTCCAAAAAAGACATACAGATGGCCGACAAATGAAAAGATGCTCAGCATCACTAACCATCAGGGAAATGCAAATAAAAACCACAATGAGAGATCACCTCACACCTGTCGGAATCCCTACTATCAAAAAGATGACAAATAACAAGTGTTGGTGAGGATGTGGAGAAAAGGGAATCCTCGTGCACTGTTGATGGGAACATAAATTGGTGCAGCCACTATGGAGAACAGTGCACAGGTCACTGAAAAAATTAAAGGTAAAACTACCATATGATCCAGAAATTCCACATCTGGGTATTTATACAAAGAAAATGAAAGCACTAATTAGAAAAGATATATGCACCCCTATGTTCATTGCAGCATTATTTACAATAGGACAGTTATGGAAGCAACCTAAGTGTCCATCGATAGATAAATGGATGAAGAAGATGTGGTATACATACACAATGGAATATTATCTAGCCATAAAAAGGAACGAAATCTTGCCATTTGTGACAGCATGGATAGTTCTAGAGAGTATTATTATTATTATTATTTTTACATCTTTATTGGAGTATAATTGCTTTACAACGGTGTGTTAGTTTCTGCTTTATAACAAAGTGAATCAGTTATACATATACATATGTTCCCGTATCTCTTCCCTCTTGTGTCTCCCTCCCTCCCACCCTCCCTATTCTAGAGAGTATTATGCTAAGTGAAATAAGTCAGACAAAGACAAATACCATTTTTTTTTTTTGCTTATATGTAGACTAAAAGAAATGAACAAACAAAATAAAACAGAAACAGACTCATGCTGGTGTTCACCAGAGGGGAGGAAGTTGGGCTAAATAGGTGAAGGGGATTAAGAGAAACGAACTTCCAGTTATAAAATAAATAAATTACAGGGATGTAATGTACAGCATAGGGTGTGTAGTTAATAATATTGTAATAACTTTGTTTGGTGACAGATGGTTACTACATTTATGGTGGTGATCAATTCATAATGTGTGTAAACATTGAACCACTATGTTGTACACCTGAAACTGATATAATATTGTATGTCAACTATATACATCAATTTTTAAAAAATGTTTTGCTTTGTTTTCTGCCACACATGCGCGGCATGCAGAACTTCCCCAACCAGGGGTTGAACCCATGGCCCCTAAGTCCTAAAAAAAATTTTTGTAGGAGAAAGGGATTTGAACCTAAATTTTTTTGAACCTAAATTTTTATACAAAACTTCATGCAAAGGCAAATAAATCACCACTGAAATGGAAAACTTTCTTACATTAAAAATCTTTTTAATAAAAACCAGTCCATTTATCTTTTTCTGTCACCTCAAATATCACCTCTTCTATTGAAGCAGACTTGATCCTCGCAGCTGGGTGTGAGAGCGTTTCCTTCTCATCCACCGGTGCTCTTTTTCAGCGGCACTGAACTCAGGCTAGTTGTCCGTGGACCTGTCTTACCCGACTGTGCACTCCATGGAGGCAAGGACCACCACAAGCGTCTTTTGTCCCCCATGAGCATTCAGCAGACAGCTGCTCTGCATAGCCCCATGGCTGCACAGGCAGGAGGCGGGTGGGGCTAGAAAGGCAGACTACATTTTGCCTTCTCATTGGACAACTCAGAGCCGTTACAGTCTCTATAGGCAGGACCAGCTACCTAATTTGGTGGACCCAGTGCCAAATGAAAATACAGGACTCCTCACTGAAAACTTATTCAGAATTTCAAGGTGGTAACGGCAGAGCATTAAACCAAACGCAAGGCCCTTCCTAGTGTGGAGCCCTGGGTGACTGCACAGACTGCATGCCCAGGAAGCCGACCCTGTCTCTAGGATCAAAATTGTCCCTTAGAAAGACAAATAATTCTGACTTCACCTTATTAAGAGACTTCCTTTTTATCAGCTCAGGAACCTTGACTCGCTGGGGCTGGTGACTAGGGAGAAAAGGGGAAAGATACAGATCTTCCAGGAAGCCCCATTTCAGCAAGTCTTACATCTTTTGTCTGGGCCAGACTATGACCTATGGCAATCCAATAGTGATAATGGCATCAGGAAAGGGCTGGTGAAAGCGGGTGAGGTGACAGTTAAGCTTTTACTAGCCTGCCCAGTGGTAACCAGGGCTTCCTTCTTCTGGTATTCAGGTGGGCCTTGAATTACTACTAAAAAGAACCCTCTACCAGGAGTCCTTGATAATCAGGCCTAGGTCGGGATAAAGGTGGTGTGTCTTTGTGTGTGTTTCACAGCTGGACACAAATGGCTAGAGCCTAACTTCTCCATTCAATATCTTGGATAATTAAAGTCTTTTGCCTGAAGGGTACTGTAGGCTTCAAGTATCTCAGAATCCCCTGACATCCTTGAGGCCAGAAATCCATCCCATTGGGAATCCATCAAGCAAAGTGAGTCAACATTGCAAAGCAGTTGCTTGACTTCAGACCTCACCCTTCTCCCTCCTCTTGTGCTCCATACTCCTCCTCTAAAGCTCACCCCAGAGATCTAACTCAGGAAGAGCAAGTGAGGCAAAACTCCTGACTCACATTCCTGGAGACGGTAGAGAATGAACTGGCGGACAAACTGAGATGTTACGCCTCGAGTCTAGCCAGGCCCTATGCTAGCCAGAGACATGGCAGCCATGGTGCCCCCAAAACGGCCACCTCAGGCTGTGGGCTCCCAGCAAGGAGGACGAAGCTTATTGAAGACCACTCATCCAAAAGAATTCTTCAGAGCCTCCTGACACATTTGGAGCTCTCTTAATGAGAGGTGCTCAGAACTCTCTCCCACCCGCCCCTTCCCATTCTCACTCTGGTTCAGGCGGCTCATCCTGGCATGGAGCATGGCAGTTTATTTGATTAACGCACACTCGAGGGGAAGATGCATCATTTCTGCAGGTCAATGGAAGAAACACCTGCAGACAGGGTACTCTCACCTCATCTCTGTCTTCAATGGCAATGTGAGTTAGGCTGGTAAGGGAGATAGCCAGAAGATGTTTGCGCACGGAGGTGCTGGCATAGGAGGAGGTCTGGTCTTTCTTTACCTGATGAAGTTACAACCGCCTCAACTCCCTTACTCAGAGTTCTCCATCAAGCTTAGCCTTCTGTCTTTTCTCTCTGGAGTTGAAGACAAACTGACACTGGCCTGTTGGTGCCCTGAGGGCTTTGGGCTCCTGGAAATTGTGAGTCCTTCTCTGCAGCTCTCCTCCCTTCGTGTTGCTCGGTCCTTGGGAGTGTTCTGGATGACCCACAGGAATGTCACCAGTGGGGCAACTGGGGTGTGTCCTGGGCAGCACCAGTAACTCCCAGAAGTCATGGTTCTCCAGAACTGTAAGCTAACGGGGGGGGGGGAGGGGGGGCACAAAAGGCAAGGCTATTAGCCTCAGGGTGCTAATGGGTGGTAGTCATAAGACCAGGATGTCTAGACGAGGAAATAAAACTCAGTTGCTTCTATGGGCATTGTAGACACTGTAGGAAGAAACAAATCATTTCCTGGGAGTAAGAGGAGGAAAGGGACACAGTGGCAGAGATCCAGTCTGATTCTGGAAAGAAAAAAGAAAAAAAAGATTTTTCTTAGATTTTCCTTTAAAAGAGCTTCTAGAATATTCCAGCCAATTAACTCATCATCACCATTCCTATCTAATGGGTCAGGAGGCACTCAGGTGATTCACATCCACAGTAACCAGAAACTTTATTTTTTTTTAACATCTTTGTTGGAGTATAATTGCTTTACAATGTTGTGTTAGTTTCTGATGTATAACAAAGTGAATCAGCTATATGTATACATATATCCCCATATCGTCTCCCTCTTGCATCTCCCTCCCACCCTCCCTATCCCACCCCTCTAGGTGGTCACAAAGCACCGAGCTGATCTCCTATACAACATTCATCTTCCTGCATCCTTACAGCCCCAGACATTTGATATGGATCATTTAAAAGCTGGCCACAGATAACAAGTGGTAGCAGTTAAGAGTACAAACTTAGCTCTTGGTATCTATGTGCCCTTGGGCACATTACTTAACTTCTCTAAACCTTGGTTTCCTCATTTGAAAAAAGAGAATAACAACAGTACTTACCACAAGGGGTTGCTTTGAGGATTGAGATACCGTATGCAAAGCTTCTAGTACACCCAAAGCAAGTGTCCAGAGTGCTGGGCTCAACACCATCAGCACGGTATCGTCATCACCATCAACAGCATCATCATCATTGCAGCTACGTTATTCAGTAGGGTGCCCGGCACCCTGCTTCAGCAAGCTTCAAATCGTCCTTAAAATCCTACACAATGGCCTATCTATGCCCTAAATAAGTGGCCCACTCACTATGAAAGTGGATCCCAAGGAAGGATGATGAGATTATAGAGATTTAAGCAGAAAAATGGAGGAAATTCTCAGGGGGCCATTCCTCAGGATGGGTCAGGATGCGATCTAAGTTCATGGCAGAGTGGTAAAGAGGAAGAAATATCAGGCTATGTTGTCCACAGCCCACCACTCGTGGGAGTTTGGGCAAATCATTTAATGTCCCCGAGCCTTGATTCTCTTCATCTGCAATTTGAGGATAAAGTAATAATGTCTGCCTTGCCAGACTCACAGCACTGACCTGAGGATTGTATGAGATACGGTACATAAACTCGATGTGTGGGAGGTTTTATTATTACACCTACCAAGAAAGCCCATGATCCATAATTTGGACTTCTGCTCTGCTCTTTCCCTCTTTCATTCAACCATTATTTATTATGCAGAAGCCCTATTCTCACACCACATCCTGCTCCATTTGTAAATCATTCTGCTGTATATAATCAGACTTGTATGTGTCAGTCCTTTGCAATCTGGCTAGTTGGGAATTTTTAGAAGCCATTATTTGATCTAAAAGCAGAGGACCAGCTCTGAGATCTGGTGACACCACATGGTATTCTAGGAAGCCCTGCTTGGCCTTGGCCATCACTACTTCCTACAGAAATGCCTTCACGAAAGAGCCATTTATTATTCCCTCAGCTCTAACTGAAGCCTAATATTAAAAATGCCATTTGAAAGAACAACAGTGTAGCTTTAAGAGCTTGAGGGTTGGGAATCGGCAACGTCTGACTCAAATCCGTCCTCCACCACCGTGGAACCTCCTGAATGTTAAGCCTTATGCTCTTTGAGCCCCAGTTTGTTCTTTTCTAAAGTGTACAGTTATGATTAGAATTAAATTAGATAATATATATATATATATTTAGAGGAGTGCTGGCGCCTAGAGAGTATGCTACCAAAAAAAGGGTAAATTTTACCATCATTAATATTCATTAGAAAACATGTCAATACCTTCAGCCATTATCCACCATGGATGGTAGTAAGTCTATAATAGCAAGTGACCACATGACAAACCGCTTTTAGAAATTAGAGGCAGGGAAAGAAGTCTCCCCTAAAGAATCACCTATTTACTAGGTGAGTAAACTTATCTTTACTCATTTAGGAGAAAATATCGAAACCTCCTCTGCCTACAAAATCCCAGAGCTTCTCATGGAATCTGAACCCAAGCTGACTTTGCTAAAGAATGGTATGAAGAAGCAGCATCCCTTGTCAGAGCTGTTCACCAAGGTTCCACTGAGGGGGAAGCTGTCCTTGTTCCCAGCTCACTACAACCCAAAGCTGGTGCTGAGTGACCGGTCATGTGAGTGCCAGTGTGTTACAGGGATGTCCAAGAGCTCAGTGTGGGGTGGGGGTGGGAGGATGAAGCCCCTGCCTTCAGAGAGACCCCAGTGCGATGGTGGAGGCATAGTCCATGTCCTTAAGGAGTCTCTATTCTGACTGGGGAGACAACAAAGTCCAAAACAGAATGCTATGTTTGGCTTTTTCTGTCTAGAGCCAAATTCAATGGTCATTACGGGAAGCACTTTATCACATCCTTTCAATATAATTATCTCTTCCCTGTCCCTGTGTGGCTTCTGATCATTATAACTTCATTTTAACAGTCATATTAAATATAAGTTTTTATTGTAATCTGCTACATGATCCCCCTTTTTAAAAGTAGGATCAGAAATAACTTAAAATTCTGGAAAATTATGAACAGAAGACAGTGGGGGTAGGTTTGAGCCCCATCAGGATTGGGGAGTTTTGTTCCTATCACAGGCCCACAGGCCAGGCCTGGCCGTCACAGGTTCCTCTGCCCAGACCTGGGTCTAAACACAGGACAGTGTTCACTACCACACCTGAGATACTTCCTTGAAAGGCAAATTCTCAGTGGCCTGTCCCAAATCTCTTGTGTCAGGATTTCCAGAGGTGTGGCCTTGGAAACTACAGGCTTAACAAGGAGCCCCATATGATTCATATCATCTGGGAAGTTTGGGAAACACCAGGCCCAGGTTTTCTCTGATGGTGGTAAGAGGACCAACAGAATCACCTAGAGGAGCTTCTTAAAATGCATATTC
Organism: Delphinapterus leucas; assembly: GCF_059928025.1. Lineage (NCBI taxonomy): Eukaryota > Metazoa > Chordata > Mammalia > Artiodactyla > Monodontidae > Delphinapterus > Delphinapterus leucas. The sequence continues at coordinate 47,367,979 of NC_143147.1, read as the reverse complement.
CTGGGCCCCCAGCAGGACCTACTGAATAAGAATTTTCAGGAGCAATCCTTGGAATATGCATTTTTATGAACACCCAAAGTGATCCCTATGGGCTGATGTTCACTCGCCAGCCCTTCTGCAGTGTGAGCTACGGGTCACGAGGGGGTCAGGTCAGACTGTCTGGTCACAGTCTGCCTTAGGTGGCTGGCAGGAGTGAGGGAGATGATTAAAATGTATCTCCTTCCATAATCAGCCAAGCAGCACAGATCCCTCCACCATAGGCAATACTACGTTGTAGAGTTCTCCTAAGTTTTTACGTATCACCTTCCTTTAGAAGCACTAACTTTCTGACAGAGGGCTCCCTTGCTATCTCTTTGGTCCTTTTACACAGTGGAATCAGAGCTTAAGGGTCTTTGTTTCCAGGTCTTCTCAGGCGCCACTATCCTGTTGCTCCGTGCCCTCAGTACACTCCATCCCAGGGCCAGCTCTCAGGGCAAGTGACCTGGACCTAGGCCAGGCCGGCAGAGCACGAAAGGTGTGGAAATCAACCCCTAACGGTTCTACTCACGGGACCGGCGTTAGCGACTGTCTCAATTTCAGCTATGAGTGGAAGACAAGGCTAAGTGTACCTAAAGCAGTGGGGCCGGATCAGTCATAGCAGAAATATACATTGCAAGGGGGTCACATTTTGACTGAGGTTAAGTCTTAATTGTCTACCTACCTGTATGTATTTATGAATCTATCAGTCCACCTACCTACCCAACATTCTAGAAGTATATGTATAGTGCCTGCCAATGCAGCAGACACATGAAGGGAATATGGATGGGCCTACCTAGTTCCTCTCACATCCTCTTTGGCCAGAGGTCATGCAGTGGCTGTACGCTTCCCGATCCTGTATACACCGGTCTCGCACAGCACCTGTATGGCTTCTGCCAGGCCTCGGATCCAGTCGGGCTGCAGTGGCAACCACCAGCAGGTCATTCAGGGAAACAGCATGGCTGTGAGAATTCTGCAAGAGGAGGAGGGAGGGCACATCCAGCTGCTTCTTCTCGCCAGAGCTTCGGCCGCAGAAGCAGCACTCCCGGGGCAGGGAGGGGTTTTCTGGAAAGGCAAAGGCATTGGCATCGTCAGTCTGTGCTGCTGGACTCGGCACAGATTCCTGGCGAAGGCCACCTCCCACTAGGGTCTCCCACTGAAAACTGGCGGAAGTTGCTGAATCAGAATCAGCCACTGTGCCTTTCCTCCAAACAGTTTCTCTTCCCTGTTTTTTTTTTTTTTTTTTTCAAACTTAACATCCCCAACTTGTACAGGCTCAGTTGAGTGGGCCTCATTTGAATGAGAACGGGAAAGATTAAAGAGGGTACTTAGACATAGCTCTACTTTTATCATTTTTTGGCTTTCCCAATAAGCCTAGAGACTCCCTAAGAACAAAAACTATGTCTCCGCCATCAGACTGGGGTCTCCCTGAAGGCAGGGACTACAGTCCCCCTCAGATGGGGCACTTTCCAAGATTAGGACAGGTTCTGTTGGTTTCTCCATCCCCTAAGCTCTTCGCACGTCCCTGTACACTGGCACTCACGTGACTTGTCACTCAGCACCAGCTCTGGGTTGTAGTGAGCTGGGAACAAGGACAGCTTCTCCCTCAGTGGAACCTTGGTGAACAGCTCTGACACGGGATGCTGCTTCTTCATGCCATTCTTTCGCAAAGTCCAGCTTGGGTTCAGACTCCTTGAGAAGCTCTGGGATTTTGTAGGCAGAGAATATTGTTTGATAATTTTTCCTGGATGAGGTGCCAAGGCATCTGCTGCTGCTCGCATTTGAAGGAGGCCCCCCCGTCCACCCCTGAGCTACTGCACTCAGAGCTGGTTCCCATGGTCACCCCTAGCAGAGACTGGGGGTGTCTGAGACCTGGGTGATGAATTCTGGGAAGGTTTCTACTGAGGTTAGAGGCTGAAAAAGAAAATGGTCCAAAATGAGACTGTGGAAAGCAAAGGGCTCCCTCCTATGCCATTTTTAATTAAGACAAACAGACGAAGAGCTGAGTTCATGAGCAGCAAGAAAGATTTTGGTTAGAACAGTTTCTTAACCATGAACTGGTTAAACACTAGGGCAGAAGATGGTGGGGAGTGTCCACAGAGCTTCCTCTGAAGGTCTTTAAACATGAGATCGATTTTATTTATTTATTATTTTTTAACATCTTTATTGGGGTATAATTGCTTTACAATGGTGTGTTAGTTTCTGCTTTATAACAAAGTGAATCAGTTATACATATACATATGTTCCCAAATCTCTTCCCTCTTGCGTCTCCCTCCCTCCCACCCTCCCTATCCCACCCCTCTAGGTGGTCACAAAGCACCGAGCTGATCTCCCTGTGCTATGCGGCTGCTTCCCACTAGCTAGCTATTTTACGTTTGGTAGTGTATCTATGTCCATGCCACTCTCTCACTTTGTCCCAGCTTACCCTTCCCCCTCCCCATATCCTCAAGTCCGTTCTCTAGTAGGTCTGTGTCTTTATTCCCATCCTACCCCGAGGTTCTTCATGACCTTTTTTTTTTTCCTTAGATTCCATATATATGTGTTAGCATACGGTATTTGTTTTTCTCCTTCTGACTTACTTCACTCTGTATGACAGACTCTAGGTCCATCCACCTCGCTACAAATAACTCACTTTTGTTTCTTTTTATGGCTGAGTAATATTCCATCGTGTATATGTGCCACACCTTCTTTATCCATTCATCTGTTGATGGACACTTAGGTTGCTTCCATGTCCTGGCTATTGTAAATAGTGCTGCAATGAACATTTTGGCACATGACTCTTTTTGAATTATGGTTTTCTAAACATGAGATAGATTTTAAACCCTGGAGACTGGTAATCAGAGAAATAGGTATTATTTCACAGCTATTAGACTGGCAAAAATTAGAAAGCTGGATATCAGTGTTGGTGGGAAGGGGGGAGTGTCTCATGCACTGCTGTTGAGAATGTAGGCTGGTCCAGCCATTCTGGTGAACCATCTAGAAATACTTGGTTAGATAAGATTGCAAATATCCTGTGACCCAGCAATTCTGCTCCTAGCTATAGATGCTAAATAAGTTATCAGATTGCTCCTTTTAAACAAGTACACCAGGGTTCCCAGCAACATTATTCACAATAGCCAAAAGTGGACACAACCCAAATGTCCACCAACAAATGAACGGGTTTAAAAAATGTGGTGTATGGGCTTCCCTGGTGGCGCAGTGGTTGAGAGTCCGCCTGCCGATGCAGGGGACACGGGTTCGTGCCCCGGTCCGGGAAGATCCCACGTGATGCGGAGCGGCTGGGCCCGTGAGGCGTGGCCGCTGAGCCTGCGCGTCCGGAGCCTGCGCGTCCGGAGCCTGCGCGTCCGGAGCCTGTGCTCCGCAACGGGAGAGGCCACAGCGGTGAGAGGCCCGCGTACCGCAAAAAAAAAAAAAAATGTGGTGTATACACACAATGGAATATTATTTAGCCTCAAAAAGGAAGGAAATTCTGATACACGCTACAACATAAATGAACTTTGAACACATTATTCTAAGTGAAGTAAACCAGACACAGAAGTACAAATATTGTATGATTCTATTTATATGAGCTACCTAGAGTCCTGATAGAGACAGAAAATACAACAGAGAGGAACAAAATAAGGCAGGAAAGATATATGAAGACATAATGGAGAGAAACTTCTCAAATTTGGTGGAAGACATCAATTTACAAAACCAATAAGCTCAAGAATCCTAAATAGGATAAATACAAATAAAACTACATCATATTGCATTTCAAATTGCTGAAATTCAGAGGTAAAGAGAGCCGCCAGAGAAAAATGACACATTACATACATGGGACAATGATATGAATAGAGTTAATTTCTCATTAAAAAAAAAAAAGAAGAAGAAGATCAGAAGAACTGGAACAGCATTTTGAAAGTGCTTCAAGAATAATGTTAACCCAGAATTCTAGGTCCAACAAAAATCTCCTTCAAAATGAAGGCTTTTAAATAAAGACATTTTCAGAAAAACAAAAACAGAAAATTCATCACCAGTATACAGATGTGCACTACAGTAAATACTAGTAGTGTATGTTAGTACAAAAGAGAGAATAAGTTTCCCATATTTAAAATTAAGTACAACATTACCTCTAAGGAGACTCTGACAAGCTGAAGATGAATATTGCAATCCATAGAATAACACCCCCCACAAAAAGGCAAAAACTTATAACTAAAAAGATGACGGAGAAATTAAAACTAACAAATACTCACTTTTTGATTAATCCAAAAGAAGGCAGAAAAGGAGGAACATGGGGAAAAAGCAGAAACAGAAAAGATGTATAGAAAACAAACAGAATTTCAGCCCTAAATTGTATTAATAACTACATTAAGAAAATGGAGTACTCCAATTATAAGGCAGATGTTGTCACACGGATAAGAAAGCAAGACCCACTTATGTCTGTATATAAGAGAAATCCTTTAAATATAATGAGAAAAGTGAGTTGAAATTAAAAGAATTTTTTTAAAAAAGATATACCATGCAAACACTAACCATAACCAGCTGGAGTGGTTATATTAATATCAAACAAAATAAATTCTAGGACAGGGAGTATTACCTGGGATAAAGAAGATTTTATCATTTCATGATGATAAAAGGGTCACTACATCAAAAAGACAAAATAATTATAAATGTGTACCTAATAAAAGAGCTTCAAAACACATGAAACAAAAACTGACAGAACAAAAGGTAGAAATACACAAATCCACAATTGGGGTTGAGATTTTAACATCCATCTCTCAGCAACTGATATAAAAAGTAGAAACTAAATCAGTCCAGATATGGAAAATCTGAGTGATGCTGTCAACCAGAGTGATCTAATTGATTCACAGAACATTATACTCAGCAACTGTAGAACACACATTCTTTCCAAGTGCACATGAAACATTCATCAAGACAAATCATTTGCTGGGCCGTAAAATAAGTCTTGATAAATTTTAACAAAGCATTTCTACTAATCGCAAAGGAATTAAATTATAAATTAATAACCATAAGATATCTAGAAAATCCCTAAATATTAAAAAATTAAACAATATACTTCTAGATGACCCATGGAACAAAAATGAAATCACAAGGAAATTAGGAAATATTTCAAACAATGATAATAAAAATGCAACATATGCAGATAAACTAGTGTTTACAGGGAAATTTATAGTGCTAAACACATATTAGAAAGGAAGAAAGGCTTACAATAAATAATCTAACTTTCTACTTTAAAAGCCTGTAAAATGGTGACCGAATTAAACTAAAAGCTAGTAGAAAAAAAAGGAAATAATAAATACTGGAAAGCAATGAAATAGAAAATAAACCATAGAGAAAATTAACAAAGCTTAAAGCTGATTCTTTACTTAATAAAATGGATAAGCCCATAGTAAGATCAAGATTTAAAAAAGAGGAAACAGAAATTGCTTTTATCATCCATGAAAGAGGGGATATCACTACGGATCATGCAGACATCAAAGGGATAAGGAAATTTAAAACAATGAGAAGGGACAGTAGTCTTGGTTCTAGCTGAGATGGATTAAGCATACTGCATCTGTCTCTCCCACTGACTGTTCCTATAAAACCTGCACAAAAAAAAAAAAAAAAAAAAACCTGCACAGAATGCATGCATAGAGTATCTATCCGACAATTCTGAAAAGTAAACAGTAGCAGGCAGATTGAGGAAGATGAGAATTTAAAGTACCAGCAAGAGAGCAGTGAGTCTACTGTTTTTCCTCCAGTATCCTCTGACCTGAACTCAAGGCAACTCAAAACTCAAAAGTGGCTACTGGGGAGTAGACAGAGAAAGCTCTACGAGAAGCCCTATAGCTGTGGCTCAAAGACCTTTTTGTCTTCTTCTCTTTTCTCCGCTCTCTGTACCCCCATGTCCATGATGAAATCCTGAGGTGGGTTTCGATAATTAATAGAACTCAGTGATTAACAGAACTAAGTGTACAGAAAATTAATAAGAATATAGAAGGACTGAACGACATCAGCAACCAAACAGATCTAATTGACTCACTACCCAACAGCAGCAAAATAGACATTCTTCTGAAGTGCACATGAAACATTCTCCAAAAGAGACCATATTCTGAGTCATAACATAAACTCTAACGAATTTAAAAGAACTGAAATCATATAAAGTATGTTCTCTGACGATATGGAATTAAAGTAGAAAGCAGTAACAGAAAAACACCAGGAAAATCTCCCAACAACTGAAAATTAAACAACACATTTCTCAATTGCCAAGATATGGAAGCAACCTAAGTATCCATCAACAGACGAATGGATAAAGAAGATGTGGTCTATATTTACAATGGAATATTACTTAGCTATAAAAAAAGAAATTTTGCCATTTGCAGTAACATGGATGGACTTAGAGGACATTCGGCTAAGTGAAATAAGTCAGACAGAGAAAGACAAATACTGTACGATATCACTTATATGTAGACTCTAAAAAATACAACCCACTAGTGGATATAAAAAAAAAAGAAGCAGATTCACAGATATAGTGAATAAACTAGTGGCTACCAGTGGGGAGAGGGAAGGGGTGAGGGGCAATATAGGGGTAGGGGATTAAGGAGTACAAACTATTAGGTACAAAATAAGCTACAAGGATATATTGCACAACATGGGGAATAAAGCCAATATTTTACAATAAAATAAATGGAGTATAACCTTTAAAAACTGTGAATCACTATATTGTATACCTGTAATTTATATAATATTGTACAGCAACTATACTTCAATAAAAATAAATTTTTTTAAATTAAAAAAACCCTACATTTCTAAATAACCCATGGGTCATAAAGAAAATCTCAAGTGATATTATAAAATATTTTGGACTAAATGAAAATGAAAACATATCAAAATTTGAGGTATCTAGCTAAAGTTGCTTCTTAGAAATTTATAGCATTAAATGTTTATATTAGGGAAGAAGGTCTTAATCAACATTCTAAGCTTCCCCCATAAGAAATTAGAAAAAAGAAAAGAAAAATAATCCAAAGCAAGCAGAACATAAGTATTAATAAGGGCAGAAATCAGTGAAATAAAAAATTGGAAAATAATAGGAAAAAAATGAAACAAAAACCCAGTTTTTCGAAAAGAATTAACTGATAAACTCCTAGCAACACTTTCCAAGAAAAAAAAGAGAGTGAAAGAACAAATTACCCATATCAGGAATGAAAGAGAGGGTATCACTACAAACTCTGCAGACATTACAAGGATAATAGGGACCTACTATAAACAACTCTTCACATATAAATCCAACAACTTAGATAAATTGGACCGATACCTCAAAAACCACAAACCACCAAAACTCACTCAAAATAAAATCCATAACATTAAAGAAATTGAATTGTAGTTTAAAATATTCCGGAAAAGAAATCTCCAGGCCAAGATAATTTTACTGGAGAACTCTAACCGAATATTTAAATAAGAAATAATGAGAATTCTACACTATCTCTTCCAGAAAACAGAAGAGGAGGGAACACTTCCCAATTTATTTTATGGAGCTAACAGACCAAAAAAAAGAAAAAAAAGTAAAAGAAGAAAAAAAACCTTATAAACTAACATCTCTTATGAACACAGAAATAAAAATCCTCAACAGGGCTTCCCTGGTGGCGCAGTGGTTGAGAGTCCGCCTGCCGATGCAGGGGACACGGGTTCGTGCCCCGGTCCGGGAAGATCCCACGTGCCGCGGAGCGGCTGGGCCCGTGAGCCATGGCCGCTGAGCCTGCGCGTCCGGAGCCTGTGCTCCGCAATGGGAGAGGCCACAACAGTGAGAGGCCCGCGTACCGCAAAAAAAAAAAAATCCTCAACAAAACATTAGCAAGTTGAATCCAGCAATGCATAAAAAGAACAATACATCATGGCTAAGTGGGGTTTATTCCAGGAATGTAAGACTGGCTCAAGATCAAAAATTAATCAATGATGGGGCTTCCCTCGCAGTCCTCTGTGCTTTCACTGCAGGGGGCATGGGTTTGATCCCTGGTCCATGAACTAAGATCCTGCACGTCACGAGGTGTGGCCAAAAAAAATAATAATAATAATCAATGTAATCCACCATATTAACAGTCTAAAGTAGAAAAACTATATGATACTATCAACTGATACCAAAAAAGCACTTGACAAAATTCAACATCCATTCATGATTAAAAACAACTCTCAGCAAACTAGGAATAGAAGCGAACATCTTCAACCTAGTAAAGAATATCTACAAAAACCCTACAGCTAACACCATACTTAATGATAAAAGACTGGAATGTTTCCCCTTTAAGACTGGAAACAGGGCAAGGATATCTGTTCTCTCCACTCCTGTTCAACACTGTACTAGAAATCCCAGCCAGGCAATAAGGTAAGAAAAAGAAATAAAAGGCATAAAGATTGGAAAGAAGGGAGTAAAAACCATCTTTATTTGAAGATGACATACTTGTTTGATGAAAATCCTACAGAATCAACAACAAAAATCCTTACTAGAATTTATAAGGCACCCAAGCAAGTCAATGAGAAAGGAAAGTCTTTCAGTAAATAGTGTAGTAACTAGATATGCATATGGGGAAAAAATCCTAGTGCCCATCACCTAGCACACTCAAAAGTTAATTTGAAACAGACCATGGAACTATACACAAAGCTAAAGCTATAAAGCTTTTAGAAAATACCTAGGAGAATATCTTTGTGACCTGAGAGTGCATGAAAATTTCTTATATAGGACACAGAAAGCAAAAACCATAAAAGAAAAATTGATAAGCTTCATCAAAATTAAGTTTTTTCACTAATCAAAAAACACTATCAAGAAAAAGAATAGGCAAGTTTCCAGACTATATAAAGCATTCCTACAACACAACAGTAAAAACATAAATAATCCCATTTCTTAAAAGGGAGGAAGGCAAAAACTTGAACAGACTCTCCATAAAGAAACATACAAGAATGACCAATAAGCATTTGACAAAGTACTTGACATGCTTAATCATCAGAGAAATGCAAATTAAAACCGCAATAAGAAATCACAGCATAGCCATTAGAGTGGCTAAAATTTAAAAGACAGCACCAAATGTTGACAAATGTGGAGCAATTGGTACTTTCATTCATTGTTGGCTGAAATGTACAAAAGATACAATCACTTTAAATAAAGACTTTGGAGTTTCTTATAAAGTTATACATAGATCTACCCTTTGACCTAGTAATCCTTCTTCTAGGTAATTATCCAAGAGAAATGAAAACTATGTCCACAAGAAGACTTGTACAGGAACGTTCATAAGAGCTTTAATTACAATAGCAATAAAAGAATAAAAACCGGGAAAACCCAAATGTCCATCAACAGGAGAATGATAAAAAAAAACCCTGCAGTGTATTTGTACAATGGAACACAATTCAGCAATAAAGAAGAACAAACAACTGATATACCCAACAACATGAATGAATCTCACAGATATAATACTGAACTAAAGAAGTCAGGCTCAAAAGAATATATACTATATTATTCCATTTGCACAAAATTCTAGAATAGGCAAAACTACTCTAAGATGGAAAAAGTCAGAGTCAGGATAGTGGATGCCTTGAGGAGGGATGCAGGGAGCAGGAGGGCAATTACCTAGGAATGGGCAGGAGGGAACTTTGGGGAAATATCAGAAAGTTGTATATTGTGATAGGGATATGGATTACACAGGTGTATTTATTTGTCAGAATTGTACAGTTAAGATTTTAGAAAAAAAAGGGGGGTTCAATAAGAAAAAAAATAGGACATAGAATGAGATAAATAACCCAATCACATTTAAACAGATTTTAAATGCATGTATTTAAAAAAATCCCTTCTTGGGACTTCCCTGGCGGTCCAGTGGTTAAGACTCCGTGCTTCCACTGCAGGGGGCGCGGGTTAGATTCCCTGCTCTGGAAACTAAGATCCTGCATGCCACACAGCATGACCAAAAATTTTTTTTAAATAAAATTTACAAAATAAAGATTATAAAAAAATTTAGAAATCCCTGCTTTACAAAGAAACAAACTAACAAAAGATGGTGGATAGATGAATGGGAGGTGAGCATAGGGATAAAGGGACAAGTAAATAAACACACCAGTCAAAGGCTTTGAATGAACCAAGTATGATACAACATCCTGAACCAATGAATTTGATTAAATCAACATGAAATCCAAAAAAGAAAAAAAATAATGAATTGTTGTTAGCTGCCTTATTTTTTTAATCTCTTTAGTGTTAAATAGTACTGCCTTAAGCCTTAAGTTAATGCAAAAAGAACAAGGGCAGTCTTAAGAAGTAGTTATATTAAAATAATAGCTAACGCGTACTGACTCCTGTGTGATAAACACCACTCGTGGATCCACTTTCTTGGATCCTTTCATTTAATCCTCACAATGATCCGCGGGTAGGTACTATTATGAAAACACCAGTTTTTAGATGGGGAAACTGAGGCTTAGGTAGATTAGAGTGACTAGATGGGAGTCATGTATATAATAAAAGGAGACCCCAGGATCCAAACAGTGGCAGCCAGATTCCCCAAAGTATACTCCTTACTCATTATTATTATTTTAAAATTTTATTTATTTTTGGCTGCGTTGGGTCTTCGTTGCCGCACGCGGGCTTTCCCTAGTTGTGGTGTGTGGGCTTCTCCTGGCGGTGGCTTCTCTTGTTGCGGAGCACAGGCTCTAGGCACGCAGGCTTCAGTAGCTGTGGCTCACATAAACCCACATAATGTAAAACTTACCATCATAACCGTTTTTGAGTGTACAGTAGAGTAGTGTTAACTCTATGTACACTGTTGTACAACACATCTCTAGAACCTTTTTAACTTGCAAAACTGACACTTATACCCATTAAACATCCTTTTGTTTCTGCCTCTCCACAGCCCCTGGCAACCACCCTTCTACCTTTTGTTTCTAAGAGTTTGACTACTCTAGATGTCTCATAGAGGTGGAATCATGCAGTATCTGTCTTTTCGTGACTGGCTGATTTCACTTTGGAGAAATGTCTATTTAAGCCTCTACCCTTTTTTTTTTTTTTTTTTCAGTACGCGGGCCTCTCACTGTTGTGGCCTCTCCCGTTGCGGAGCACAGGCTCCGGACGCGCATGCCCAGCGGCCATGGCTCACGGGCCCAGCCTCTCCGCGGCATGTGGGATCTTCCCGGACGGGGGCACGAACCCGTGTCCCCTGCATCGGCAGGCGGACTCTCAACCACTGCGCCACCAGGGAAGCCCGCCTCTACCCATTTTTTAATCGGGTTGTTTTGTTGTTGTTGTCATTGTGAGTTGTAAGAGTTCTTTATATATTCTGGATATTAACCCCTTATCAGATATATGGTTTGCAAATGTTTTCTCCCATTCCACAGGTTGCCTTTTCATTTTGTTGACTGTTTAAGTCTGATGTAGTCCCACTTATCTACTTTTGCTTCTGTTGCCTGTGGGGTTGGTGTCATATCCAAGAAATCATTGCCAAATCCAATGTGATGAAGCTCCAAAGCATACTCTTGGAAAGGTGTTTATCAAACCACGGTTGCAAGCCTACCAGTAGGTCAGGAAATTAACTTAGTGGACTGTAATGGGTATTTTTATTTTTAATAATTCTACAGCATTTCGATTGATTGATTGATTGGCTGTGTTGGGTCTTCGTTTCTGTGCGAGGGCTTTCTCTAGTTGCGGCGAGTGGGGGCCACTCTTCATCGCGGTGCGCAGGCCTCTCACTGTCGCGGCCTCTCTTGTTGCAGAGCACAGGCTCCAGATGCGCAGGTTCAGCAGTTGTGGCTCACGGGCCCAGTTGCTCCGCGGCATGTGGGATCTTTTCAGACCAGGGCTAGAACCCATGTCCCCTGGACCGACAGGCAGACTCTCAACCACTGTGCCACCAGGGAAGCCCATGTAATGGGTATTTTTAAAAGAATAAAATGAGGATTTCCCTGGTGGCGCAGTGGTTGAGAGTCTGCCTGCTGATGCAGGGGACACGGGTTCGTGCCCCGGTCCGGGAGGATCCCACATGCCGCGGAGCGGCTGGGCCCGTGGGCCATGGCCGCTGAGCCTGCGCGTCCGGAGCCTGTGCTCCGCAACAGGAGAGGCCACAACTGTGAGAGGCCCGCGTACCGCAAAAAAAAAAAAAAAAAAAAAGAATGAGTCACTAGATGCAGTGTGGCTAAGCACTGTTTTAGAAAATTTTCTCCAGTTGTATGTGTGTGTATGTGATGGACTATGAAATAAAATGAATTTCTACTATGGGCTATGGTTAGAAATTTGAAAAACATTGCCCTACTCTACACTGCACTTGGACCAAGCAAAGACCCAACAACGCGGAAGATTTTCCAGTAGTTATAGTAGAGTCATCACATAGCTCTTGGTGGGCCTAAGTATGATGAACACAAAAGAACCTGTGTTAGCATTGTTGGTACTACATTCATGTGGCAACTTAGTTTCCAGAAAAATAGAAAATCAACTGTCATATTAAATTAATATCTTATGCAAATTTTATTGGTGCTACTTGTTTTGTTTTGCAGTTGCATAAGAGCTATATACGTGTAAAGACTTTATATCTGGTTTTATGCTTGCATATATTTATACAAATAATTTAAGTTTACAATTGGAACCTAAAAGAGCTTTCTTTCCTTCAAAACGTGTCCGTACAACAATGGAGTTTGAAAAACACTGTTTAGGTCGTGGACTGGGTTCAACAATATGCCCCCGAAAATTTATGTACACCCACAGCCTCAGAACGTGACCTTATTTGGAAATAGGATCTTTGCAGATCTCAAGTTAAAATAAGCTCATATTGGATTAGGGTGAGCCCTAAATCCAATGACTGGTGTCCTTATAAAGCCATGTGAAGAAACACAGAGGAGAAGCACAGGAAGAAGTCCGTGTGATGACAGGGGCAGAGATTGGAGTTATGCTGCCACAAGCCAAGGAATGCCAAGGATTGCCAGCAACCACCAGAATCTAGCAAGAAGCAAGGAAGGATCCTCCCTAGAGAGCCCTCACATGGAGCATGGCCCTGCCAACACCTTGTTTTCAGATCTCTAGCCTCCAGAACTGTGAGAGAATAGATTCGTGTTTCAAGCCACCAAGTTTATGGTAATTTGTTACAGCAGCCCTACAGAAGCTAACACAATAGGTGGTAACCTGCCCAAAAGAGGGGATGCATAAGACGGCCTTTCTAAAAGCCCTAAAGGTATAGGTCTAGACTCCTAATAGTATGCCATTCCACAACTTGGGCTTCACAAGTGGGGAAATCGAGGCCCAGAGAGGGTAAGTGGCTTACTCAAAGGGCCATAGTAAGTGCAGAGAAGGGACCAGAAAGCCAGACTCCTACCTCACCCCCCACCCCACCCCACCACCAGTTCGGCCCTCAGGGAAGGCAGACTGCTCTACTTACCACAGTGCTGGTGACTGTGTTCACTGCAGAGGTGGACTTGGCTTCCTTGATTCCGGAGACGGGTTTACTGAGCTCTGGCCTGGAGCAGCTGAGGAGGCTTGAATTCCTCAAGTCAGTAATAGAGCTGTAAGGCCTCGCAGATGTAGGCTTATGGGGAGCAGGGCCAGCCTCCTCCCTGGGGGCCTCCTGCTCGAGGCTGCTGTCTGTCTCATTTTTCTTTGTGTCTCTGATGCTCGACAGCAAGTCGGGTGTGCAGGACACTAATGTCAATGGCTGGAGGTACTGGGAAGGAGGAAACCAAATGTATAGCCCATGGGAACCCAGTTCTGTCCACTTCCAGATCATCTGCACCCAAGGGTGGGTGCAAAGGAGATGAGGAGGAGAGGAAAGCAATCAGAATCAAAGTCTCTCTAAGCGGGGGCTCTTAACCTGGGGTCCAAGGACCCCTAAAGGGCTCATGGATGGTTTCACGGGGCCTTTGAGCCACTTGAAACTGCAGTTTTAAAATTGTATCTTTGTATACGTTATGGCAAGAGATTCCATAGCTTTTATCAGATTCTCGAAGGGTCTATGACCCTAACAAACTTATTTTTTTAAAAAATAAAAACCTGCTCTAAACCTGTCCCTTCAGGTAAGTCTTTGAGAAGGAGATAGACTGAAAAGTCAATGAATCTTTCCAGTGAGCCAGAAGAGAGAGCTAGGCAGAGAAGCGGAGGATCCAGAGATTCAGATGATAGGACAACTGGATAGCTGGCCCCAGCCTAGAGGCTGGTCCACACTTTGGGCAGAGAGCAGGCTGGAAGCACCAGCTGTGTTCAGTCACCCCATGCAGTGTTCTGAGGTCCTGCCTCCCAGAAGCTTTTCCCTGTGGCCTCCTCTCTCAGCTGTGCCCCTGGCCTGCTGGAGGGGAGCATTCCAACCCAAACTAGAGTTGGGGACCATGACCACAGGTAGTCTTAGAGCCTACTCCCTACATGGGGATGGTGGTCAGCCTCCCAGCTGTTTTTACTCCAGCTGAAGGACGAAGGGCAGACCAGCGAGAGTCCTCTCTGCCTGGATGGAGGGATCCTCTGAAGGCCTCCGGGCTCCCCTCCCAGGGCCCAGCTCTCCATGCAGCCCCATTCCTTCAGTGTGCCTGAGATCTCAGTAGCGGCCTCCTCAGCATCCCCCCCTGAACTGGCCCCAGCCAGGGAAGGGTGCTGGGCATGTGCGCTCCCCTCCCATCCAGGTTTACTTGTTTGGAGGCCAGGCTGGTGGCGGTCTTGCACTCCTGCCTTTGTTTCTGTCGCCAGTTCTGCATGCTCTTGCCTCTCACTCGCTCGCCTGCTGATTCCCCCTGCATTTCCACCCTCTTATCTTTCGTTTGGAAGGATATTTTCTCCTGTTTCAGTCTCAGCTCCTGGATCAGCTGCCTGCCCAGTGAGGAACAGTCATGTAGGTTAGGGATGGGCTGGGAATGTGGACACTCTCCTTGAGGGCAACGAGACACCCTGCCCTGCCCACCTCATAGAGTGGAGTGGCGGGCTGCACCCCACTCACCACACCCCACCTCTCTCCTCATTTCCCAGTAGGCCAGATCCCACAACTGGCAGGTGCTGGGAAGAAGGTCTGGGTAGGACGCTAAAGTTAGGGGCTCCCACGTTGGACCCCTTCATATGCTGGGCCTCTCTGGCCAGTGATGTGACGGAAATAACTCAGTCACATGACTCAGGAGACAGGGGTTCTAGAGCCTCTTCTGTCGTTATCTGCTGTACGATCCTTTTTCTGCTCCATGAAATGAGGTGGAGGGCGGGGAATGGACCAGATGGGATGAGTCCCTTCCGGCCCTTAGATTTGACACCTGCATGAATCCAGGAGGCAGCCCTGAGGGGCTGGGCATTCTGGAGTGGGGTGGGGGTACCTGTCTCATGGGTGAGTTTCTAGAAACAGCCTCATATCCACTTAACAACATCCCACACCAAAGAATCTTACGATTCCTGGTCCTTGCGAGACCAAAGCAACTTCAAGCCTGCCCCAAGGTTACGCCTCAGGTCAAGCAAACCCCTCTTCCCCCAACACCCTGCTCCCCTAGCCCCAGGAGCCTTCCTACCGGGCATACACCTCCCGAGCCCTGGAGGCAACTGTATTCCGGAAGAGGGAGTTGTTGTCCTGGAAAAACTTCTCATACTTCTCCGAATTCACACTGGGATAAATCAGGCGGAAGCCTCCACAGTTTTCCTTTTCATACTTCTCAGTTTTCTCTAGAAGCACGGCCTGAAAGCCCTTGACTTCCTCCTTCCTGTTGGGAAGCAGAACACAGGGCTGCATTTGGGGTTTCCTGGGACCGAGCTTGGAGAGAACATGGCCTTTCCAAGGACACAGATGTCATCTAGGGCCAGACGGAGGCCTCGCACGCAACGGTGGTCAGTCAGCATTTCCTAAATAAATGAACGCATGAACGTTTCCCTGAAAGGAGATTCTAGCCCTCCCGGGACAGCAAGTGTCACAGTGCACTGAGAGCTGGTTGGAACGGTCTTCCTGACAGCTCACCAAATTCTCTCCCGTTACAAGTAGAGCCTATTTCCCTCTTGGCTTTGTTCTGACGAGGCAGACTGTCGCCATCTTCCCAATCACAGCCCCTGCTACCCTTCTCTGGCGAACTGGCAGCCTGTGTTTTGCTAAATTTGAGGGCTTCGTGGATGAGCCTGATGAGCTTTTATGAGCTGTGATGATCTCATTCTTCCTCACAACCCCCCGGGGAGGTGGAGGTCAGGGAGCGAGGAACGATAAGCCCCTTTTACAGCAGGGAAACCAGGAGCCCCTGAGCCACCCAGGGCCAAGTCATGACGAGGAGACTGATCCAGAGACGGGCCCTGGCCGCCCGTTAGCTGACGCTTCCTCCTTCTCCAGGAGTTTAATGGAAGGCAGCCCACCCAGTGGGCTCTGTGTCCAGACCTGCCACTTACCAGCGAGGTGACCTGTACAAGGTAATTCCCCTTCCAGAGTCTTGGTCTTCTTAGCTCCAAAAATAGGACCATACAACACCCCATGCTACCGCCTACCCATCCCCCTTCCAGGGAAGACAGTGCACGTGAACACGCTCTGAGAAACACAGTGCCATCCAAACCGAGATGCCATGCCCCGGTTCCAGAAGCTCAGTCCCGAAGGATCAGGCTGGCTCTGCTCATGCGGGGGGCAGCGGGCCACCGTGGGATCTGAAAAGCAACAAAGCCACTCCTTGGCCAGGCTCCTGTCTTCTTTCTCACTCTACAGAGGAAGGCCTCTGTTAAAAGGTAAATGCTACCCAGCAGGGAGCAGGGCGACAGAGGCTCCTGCCGACACAGTGGCAAGGGGAGGATGGACAAATCCTCCTTTTTGTATAGATAAATGGTTTTACTTTTGAATTGGTAATCCCTGGATCTTCATATGATATTAATAAACTCATATCCATCACAGGTATTTATGTCTATAACTTAATCTATTTTTAGGAACAAAGGAATAGCCACAGTAAAACTGCTCAAACTGCCACATCCTGCCAATATATATTAATTTTCCAAACAGGATTATCATTTGTTAGAATTGACCCATTACTGTACCTGGTCTCCCGAGAACGACACTGCTGCAGGAACCGCACCCGTTGTCTCTCCTCCTCCAAGACTTTCTTTTTGTCACAGCTTCTCAGGTTGATCAGGACCAAAGTGTCATACAGCAGACTGTCCTTTACCTCTTTATCCAACCAGGAGTCAGTGGAGAAGCTCGGAGAGTGGTTGACCTGTGAGGGCAAGACGGCAGCTGGGGAGGCTGGGCAGGGTGCAAGCAGGGTGTGAGGCGAAACGGCCCCTCCAGGGAACCACCCGAGCCCACCTCGGTCGGGGCCCGGGCTACCAAGATGAGTGGAAAGGAGAGGGAGAGAGGGTCTAGACTGGAGCCACAGTGAAGAAAGGAGGAAGCAGAAACCCCTCCAGTTTAACTAGCTTTCATTTTAGTCCTGTCTTCCTGAGAAGCATGGCAGGGGGCGGGGGGGGGCTGTCTTTGGTTTCCCCTCCAACTGGTGTGCGTGTGCCCCGTCCCGTGCACTGTGCATCCCAGAGAGTAGATGGAAGGGGACAGTCCAAAGGGCCAGGCTGGGAGGTGGGGAGGGGAAAGGAGTGATGCATTTGGGATCCTGACCGGGGTTGACAGGGAGACTGGTGGGAGGACGGAGAGGACTCATTTCTGCCCACAGAAGAGTCTACGTTGTTCAGAGGCACTGTGTGACATTTGAAGATTTCCAGCAGTTTCTGAAGGCCTGCTCCTGGTGGCTTATTCTGCTCTTCGGGTGAGAGCTCCAAACGGCCATATTCTCCTTCCCAGCCACACTTGGGAATAAGGGCTGGGAATGGAGGAAAGGCAAGGCCCCAGGAATCTCATCTGTAAATCTGGGTCTTGCGCTCTGAGGGCTGACGCTGTGTCACTGGCAGCTGTCACCATCACCTCTGATTTGTACCGCAGCCCCACTCCCACCCCCACTCCCGGCGTGCACCCTGAATGGCCACGGGAGAGGGCTGCTTGCACAGGTCCAATCGGGAAGAGAGGAGGCCACCCAGGAGCTTCTCTTCCTCCTCTTCCCACCACCCCACGGGTCTGGGGGAAGCAAGAAACTCACTGAGTGGCTCCCCACCCATTCCCGTGCCCACAGACACCGGGCCGCTCTCCGTTGGTGCTTGGAACTGAGTGGTCCAGGCCCCTAAGAAACAAGCCTGGTGGCTCCTGTCTGATCTTGAACATCCTCCACCCAGCTTTGGTGAAGAACCACCCCTTTCTGGGAGATGACTCTGTTATGAAAGGTAGAGCTGTCTTTAGAGGCCTGAGATCAGAGCTTCTAAGTCTGGGTGGACCTCGAGAAGGCACAAGGAATTCTCTAATTCCCGGCCGTCTACCTCCCTCTGGTGGCCACTTTTCAGCAAAGGGAGAAGCCCCAGGCAGCAAGCGCCTCCGAGGGGGGGCAGTGGCTTGGGAAGTGGATTACAACATCCTGGCTGAGCAGGAGGGCGGAAGGATGGGCCCGGCTGGCTCACCCTGGTAACAGGCATCAGTTTCACCCCTCGCCCCAAGCCCGCACCTCCAGCAGCCAGGGCTTGAGTTTGTGATCCAGCAAAATGTCGAAGCCCAGGATTTCAAAGCAGGCACTGGTGAGCGTGTGATTGCGGAAGCAGGTGTGGTAGTTATGCTTGATGATGGGGTGAGCCGAGATGAGCGTCTTGATGATGATGTCCTCGATATCTCTCCAGATCTGCCCCACGTTGTAGCCGTGGCTCTCCATGTACACGTTGAAGGTGGAGAGCTTCCTGGAAGGGAACCACGGGCCATGAGGCAGGGCAGCCCACCTCTGGTCATCTAAGGCCATGGCATGCTGGAAACCAGAAACTTCTGGAGAAGATAAGGCCCCAAGGCCAGTGGGGAGGGACACCCAGGAGCCAGGGTCATACCAGGGCTGTGTCGGCTCAGGAGGACCTTGCAGGAGCCACAGGGCCATACTCCTCAAGCCTCCACAGTCCTGGAGTGGGCAGAGATATACTGACATACTGTAAGCCCTGGCCTGGGCACTTTCACTGTAACATAGAAAGCACCTGTGGGCTGGGGCAGGAATTCGGTATCCCAGGTGAAAGCTGAATGGATGAATAAAAAATTTTTTAAAAACACACCCTACGGGCTTCCCTGGTGGCACAGTGGTTGAGAGTCCACCTGCCGATGCAGGGGACACGGGTTCGTGCCCCAGTTTGGGAAGATCCCACATGCCGCGGAGCAGCTAGGCCTGTGAGCCATGGCCGCTAAGCCTGCGCGTCCAGAGCCTGTGCTCCGCAACGGGAGAGGCCACAGCAGTGAGAGGCCCGCGTATCGCAAAAAAAAACACCCTACATCATGGTTTTGCTTTGGAGGCAATGGTTTCTCAGCCTGTGGTGTTCATTAGAAGCACTTAGGGAGGCTTTTAAGGCCACCGATACCTGGGTTCCACCTCAGCTATCTGAGGGGATTCTGGGGACGCTAAAGACACAGAAATTTTGTTCATTGTTAACCCCCTAAAGGGCTGACCAGAGGGGAAAGGAAACCCCAGGGCATCTCAACAGATAGGGTTACCAACTGTCCCAGGGCAAACCAGACAGTCTGATTTTAGAGCTGAAAGTCCCACATCCCAGGAAACCCCTCAGTCACAGGCAAACCTAGATGGCTGGTCACCCTATCACAGAAATCAGAGGATATCTACTCCATGAGGAGAGGTTTGTGAGGAAACATCTGAGGAAATGCTCTGGTCAGCTCTGAGCTGGGCAGTACAGAGACAGGGCGCATCTGACAGGTCCCAAAGGCAATGGCGGGGACAGACACTCACACGCACACAGGTGTGCACAGAGAACCAAAGTGGGAAGTGGAAATATTGGAGGAGGAAATACGGGCGATGCGGGGGAATGAAGAACAAAGAGAAGGATGAGAAGACAGGAAACACAGCTCACCCGGGCCATCCAAAGAGCTAGATGGACTCCCGTCAATGGAGCCAATGCACATTTGCGAAGGACCTGCTGTGTGTGCAAAACTCATGCAATGAGGGGATCCCAAGAAACCAGCACCTCTCTTCTGGGAAGCCTAAGGACCATTTGAGGAGTCAGCACACACATGAGACAACCAAAGATGCATTTATATCACGACAGATAAACAGAGGCCACTCAACATAGAGGCACACCTTTTCTACCTGCCATTGTCAAGGATGGAGTGTTGCACTTACGTGAATTTTCCAGATCGCTTGAAAGCAACCCTTTCAAGTGCAAAAAAAAAAAAAAAGTGTTTAATTTGCCTAACTGGAAAATAAATGTTCCCAGAGTAGATTATACACACCTCTACCTTCTTATAACAGACGTTATGAATCATAACATAACCTCTTCTTGATGACTCAGGCACATCACAATGAATACACATAATTGTGCAATTTCATAATGGCCAGTGGCTAGTCCATTCAATTGAACACACCAGCTATGTGCCAGGCACCCTGAAAGACGAAGAGGACCCGGTCTCTGCCCCAGAGGCCGGCCAGGTTTCCAGTTTTTCTTCTTCTTCATTGCTCCTACTGAGTTTGCAGCCTGGCAGGGATTTACTGCTGGTACAGCTGGCCTCAGGCTAGGGAGGGGGGAATTTGAGGTAGGGGATGGGCTAGTAGGAGAAGCAGATTGTCTCAAAAGATGGGGAAGAGGAAGATGAGGAAAGGTGAAAGCAAACAGGAGGGAGAAAAGGAAAGGACTCTGCCCCGCAACATGGGAGGCACCTAGAAGGCCAGGGCACCATTCTAACCATCAAGGAACTTAAGTACCATTGGGGACACAAGGAAAACATGTGCCCCAAGCACAGAGAAGTTACGGGCTACAGCTGATGCTGACCGTGAGGGTGGTGGGAGTCCAGAGACAGAGAGGTTACTGGGGGTGGTTAGACTCGGATTCCATAGGCTTGTCCTTAGAGATGGAAGCCAATCCTCTCATCTGACAGGTGAGGAATCAGAGGCCCACAGAGAAGATGGGTTTCACCCACACTGCAGTGGTTATATGGCTGAACCAGCACCTAGAACCAGGTCAGAGAAGGCAACACAGAAGCTTAGTTTGACATCAAGGATGTTCTCCCATGTTTTCAGTTGGAGCTGAGCAAAGGCAGAGAGGTGGGAATGAGCAAGGCCTGTGTATCAAAAATGAGCAAAAGAGTGTCCTGGGAGAACACCACGGAGCGGGTGGCACCGGCAGTACCACTAGTGGTTAAGGGCACAGACTCCAGGGTTAATTCCAGCTCTGCCACTTCCTAGCTGTGCGAACTTGGGCAAGTTTCTTAACCTTTTTACACCTGTTCCCCAATATGCAAAATCGGGGTGATCATATCACGCCAAATTTATAGTGTTGTTATGAGGATTAAATAGGTTGAGGAATGTAAATTTCTTAGAGCAGTGCCTGGCAGACAGGAAGCGCTCAACAAATAAAATGGTAACTATTAATGTAGTAATAATAATAGTGGGAAATGGGGTCTGGTCAAAGCATACAGGAAGCAGAGGAGTTTGAATTGGATGCTCTAGGCACCTGGGAGCCACACCGGTTACCTGAGAGCAGAAGTAATGAGTATACGGAATGTGTGATAATAACAGCACCCACTTGCATAGGGGGTATTGCTTTTGAGGCCTATTCATACCCATCATCTCAATAGGTCCTTACGGCATATTTGTGAGGCTGGCCAGCCGGGATTCATGTTTATTGTGTCATTTTATTTATTTATTTTTGGGCCGCGCCCTGCGGCTTGCGGGATCTCAGCTCCCCCACCAGGGATCAAACCTGGGCCCCCTGCAGTGGAATTGCAGAGTCCTAACCACTGGACTGCCTGGGAATTCCTTATTGCGTCATTTTAGAGAGGAGAAACCGGAGGTACAGAAAGGTTAAGCAGAGGTGGCTGGGACTAAGAAGAGTGAGGAGGCCGTGCGGCTGTCGAGGATGAGGCTGAAGCTAAGTCTGGTGGAAAGGAAGGGATGGAGGGACATTTGAAGGGGGAAACTTCAGAATTCAATGACATGCTGGAAGAGGAAACATCTAAGATGACACCAAACTCTCCAGTCCTGCGGGTTAGAAGTTAGAGAGGGGGAAGCTTGGACTGCTGAGGTGGAAGTGATGTGAGAGAACACGTGACATTGGGAAATGCTGAGCTGGAAGCAACGGGGAGACATCCAGGTGCAGCTGAGGAGAGATGGGCCTGGAGCACCACAGGGGGACAGGTGGGGCGTACTGCAGGGGCAGGGGAAGAGGGGGCAGCCGACAGCTCCAGCAGAGAGCGGGGATGGAGAAGAGGGATGAGGCCAGGCCCCAGTGAGTGAGGCGAGGAGAAGGAAGGGGAAGGAGGGAGGGGGAAATAGGGTAGCAGAACAATATTCCACACCCTCACCTTAGCCCTGGCACCACATGACACACACACCCATCACAGCCTGAGGGCCCAAAGCCTGTTAGTGGGGTGTCCATTCTCATAAGAGGAGGGAGATGAGGGGCCTTTGATGACGTGCCTTTAGACGAAGGAGAAATCACAGTAACTACAGGCATTATCTGTGCTCTGTCACAGGTCACTTGAGTCTCAGGGTGACCCTACGAGGTGGGCAGGGCAGGGCGTCTCACTGCCCTATTCTACAGACCAAGAAATGGAAGCTCAGAGAGGTGAAGGGACTTGCTCCAGCTGACTCAGCTGGCGTGGGTCAGAGCGGGGACTGGAAGCCAGGCCTCACCGAGCCCTGATGTTCAACATGCAACCGCGCAGGAGGCCAGAGGGTGCCCACAGACCAGGTGGGCAAAGAGGAAGTGGGGGAGCCGTGGGCAAAGTCGGGTGGCCAGCGCCCTCCGACAAGGGGGAGATCGCCTCCTGCCAGCCCAACACGTCCCCTTCCAGCAGGCTTAACCTAGTGATTTTCCATTTGCTTTTTGGAACTCTGCTACCAAGGGAGTCATGAAATTTCCTGTGCTTCTCTGATGCTCTGAAGCCAAACAGACTGCCTGTTTATCAGTCCTTTAAGTCTGATGCAAGAGAAAGAGCAGGGGCATCGTGACACATCACTTGAGAATCTCTGTTGGAGCAACACCCCAGGGAACCACAGGCCTGGCAGGTCCTTCTCCGGTGTCAGACCAGCAATCGATAAATATCTGTTGGTCTAGAAATGTCAGAAGGGCCAGCTGTAATAAGAGTATGTTTTGGTGTGTGTGTGTGTATCCTGCTGAGGAAACAGTTCGTGTTTATCTCTCCTCCTCCCAATCTCCTAGGGTTTATGATGTGGCCTTCTTTTAATGATTAACAGCCAGAGGGCAGAGACTAAGGAGTCTGTTCTGGGCTTAGAGGCAAAGAAATATTTTCTGACACCATGTGACCCAAGATGGAAACACTGATGGGGACTGACAGGGTTTGGATAGAATCTCAGAGAGCAGCTCGGAGCCCAGCAGGGAAAGAAAAGAGAAGGGAAGCCGCTTCCTTACCTCTTGCTGCCAGAGTGAGCATCTCGAAGGAAATTGGAACTGTGCTTATTAATGGAATAATTAGTCAGGTGCATGCAGATATCGTCCTGGGGAAAGAGACACAAGTCTGTGGGGTCAGGAGGAAGGGCAGCCTTCCACTTCCTCTCTGTGCCCTTCCATGGCCCCTGGGGCTTAAAGAGATGGAAAAGAAAGGGGGCGTCTTAGGGCTTACTTACACTGGCAAAACAGAGGAAGTAAGAAGGCGTATCCTACAGCCTGGAGCATAAGAAGCTCCCACTCCTGAGGTTGGGTGGCGCTCTGCTGAGGGGGGACTTCAGGAGCCCTGAGGGCCTGGGGATGTTGGGGGAGGGCTGGGGGCTTGCCCACATCCTTCTTTCCTTGAGCACCACGGAATTGTTGCTTTGCAGTCAGGCCACGAGTCCCCACCTCACCTCTTCCTAGCTCTGTGACCTTGGACAAGTCCCTTATAACTGGATTTTAATTTCCTTATCTGTAAACTGGAGATGATAATCCCTATCTCTGAGGGCTCTTGGGAGCGCTAAACGAAAGAACAGATACACCCTGGCACATAGTAAACCACAGTTCAGCAAGTGACAGCCACATCCACCATGCCTTGAGAATGTAGGTGTTAACTAGGATTTTTTACCAGCTAAGAGAGGAGGGGAGGCGGCATGTCCCCGAGCTCACCAGGTTGTCTGGGCAGGGGCGGGAGTAGGAGGTGGTGGCGAAGCGCGCCAGTCCTTCATTGTACACAAAAATCCTGAGAGGGTCACAGGATGTCATGAGCACGTAAATCCGCAGGTCAAACTTGAACCCGTCGATGATAAAGGGCTGGGAGGAGAGAACAGAAGACACACGGCAGCGTCAGAGGAGAAACCCCGACTTGAAGCCCATTAGCGCCCTGTCTTGTTTTTGTGGTTTCAGCTCCGGTGTTACCTGCGTTACAGAGGCCAGGCTGGGGTTGGGGAGGGGGACAAGGGAATTTAGGCCATGTGACCTTGTGCAAGCCACTAACCACACCAGGCCTCAGTTTCCTCATCTGTCAAATGGCATGAGTAACCACCTCCAAGAGCTTTCCTGGCAACAAGACAAAATAACATGAAAAAGGCCTGTGATGAAGGCCATGTTGTCACCACCCAGGGCTTGCTACCGTTGCACTTCTGCCAGAGTTCTCCCTGCAGTTGCAGTATTGATTGCGATGCCAGCCAGGTCTCCTATGCACCTTCTAGAAGGCTCCCTCCCTGTAAAGGGCTATACCTCCAGTCATGGACAGCTGGTTACCATGCTCTCTCCAGGGCTACTTCCCTCTCCCAAAGGAGGTGGGGCCTCCACAGACCCAAGCGGCTCTCCCAGCTGCCGTCTGTTAGAGGCAAGGGGCCAGCCTGGCAGCGCTAGACCAATCGACAAGAGTGCAAGGGCAAGGGCGCTCTGGCCCAGGCACATGTCACGTCTCTGGTCAGAAGGCTTGGTCCGACCAAGTCCAAGGCAGGACTTGGCTTCACCCCCACCCCACCATCCCTTCCCTCTTTTCACAACCAGTCCAGTGGAGCTTCAGCCTGAGGTTGCCGTGGATGATAAATAAATAATCACGATGAGGAAGTACCTTTGAGATATAGAGTTGACAGATCATATCCTCCCCTGGTTTGATTTCTTTCACTGTCCGGGTGATGAATATACCTCTGCCCTGGCAGCCCGAATCCGGCTTACAGATGTACACCTTATTTTTTCTTGACCTGCTGTAGTTCTGCAAATCTCCCCAGCTACCAGAGCAGGAAGAGAATGAGATACACCTTTAGCGGGGGGATCAGTGAAAATGAAGGCTAGCTCTTTATTTAAAAAAAAAGAAAAAAGTGACAAAAGCCCTGGAGTTGACAGACAGACGCCCAGAGATCTGGTTATAGGAGAGGCAGTCGAGCACACACAGCGGAGAGAAGATGGGCTCTGGAGGGAATTCAGACCTGGATTTTAGCCCCGGCAACAGCACTCACCAGCGGTGCAGCCCTTTACCAGGACTTGACCTCTCTAAGCCTCAATTCCATCATCTACACAATGAAGACAATGACAGCTATCTCACACATGACATGATGCGGGCACGGTGCTGGTCCACGCCACACACCCCACAAAGGTAACTAACTGTGACCCAAGCACTTCGGCTCTCTGAGTTTGCAGACAAGACGTGTGAGGTTCTGAATCTGACTCAGGCCCTGACAAATGATGTGACCTTGGATCCATCAGTCTCTTCCCCTGCTCTGGGCTTCAGCCTTTCCTCCGTAACACCTCCACTCCAGCTAGAGTGTGACAGGGCAAATGCTATCTTTGAACGTAGTTTGAAGAAAGTATATTCAGAAGAAAGAAACCAACTTCAAGGATTATAAATCTCAGGCTTGCTATACTTCTTATTTTCCATTTTAACTCAAAGGAGCATTGTCACCACTGGAGAAGTCACATGACTGCAATGTCCCTCAGTGGCCATGAAATCTGGAGGCTCCTGTCAACCCGATGGCAAACACATTTTCTCTGAAGTTGCTGCTAAGCTCTGCAAATTGTTCCAGACAAGTTAGGAAAGGCTGGGAACTCTGGGGCGCTTGGTTTGGGAAAGCACTGGGAGGAGACGGGAGAGTGGGATTCCTGGGGGGCCTTTGTGAGTAAGTATAATTCTGATGGCAATGCTTCTCTACTCCCCCACCTCGTCCCAAACACCAGACTGTACCCAGGTCATGCTCATGTCATCTCACATTCCTCCTGCTTCTCGTGATGTGGTCCAGAGTATTTTAGGTACCAGGAATGGATGTCCATTTTCCAAATGGATATAGTGAGACCAGAGATGGGAAAAGGCTGACTGCCATCCACGGCACTGCCATGGGTCAGAGGTCAGGTGTCCCTCCCTGCTCCTAACCTGGGTGCTAACCATTACCTCACTCCCTCCAGAAATGCTCGAGGGCCTTAAAAATTCCGAAAGTGCACAGTGAAAAGGCTGGAACAAGTTCAAAATCAACAGCTTTCAAGGTCAGAACAAATTCTCATCCCAACTGCAGGCACAGGCTCCAAGGCACCCAGCCCCTAAATGTCATCTAATTGTATAGGCAGAGCCTTGTGTTTTCTCAACCTTGGACACACCCTTTATTCCTTCTCTTC
Organism: Delphinapterus leucas; assembly: GCF_059928025.1. Classification (NCBI taxonomy): domain Eukaryota; kingdom Metazoa; phylum Chordata; class Mammalia; order Artiodactyla; family Monodontidae; genus Delphinapterus; species Delphinapterus leucas. Next base: position 47,341,479 of record NC_143147.1, on the reverse strand, counting down.
CTGAAGAGGAGAGAGAGATGGGAGACCCTATGGGAAGGGAAAGTAGCAACCAGGGACTCGGGGGCAAGTGGAAAATGTAAATTGGTGGTGGGGAGTGGAGAAAGGGGCGCAGGTGGGCACTCACTCAGCAGGAAGACACCAGGTCCTAGGGAAAAAGTGGAAATCTTTTGGGAATATCTTTAACATGCGGCTCATATTCCTGGCCAGCAAGTCCTTGCGGCAGATTTCAGTCATCCCTGGGAAGTGATTGATTTTCTGCAAAGGAAGCCGGAAGTCGTGAACAAGGGGGCCCATGGGAGTACCCATGAGCTCCCCCTGGGGACAGTCATAAGACTGAGGCTCCACGGGGTAGATGCCACGCTTACACAGAGGACCGGCTCTGACCCAGATACCTGGTAACTTTTGATTTCCATCACCCGCCCCAGCGACACCAAGTAGTCGGTCCAGTAGAGAGTCCAGTCGTCGTTTTCCCCTCCCTCTCGAAGGCCATACTGTTGGGCAGCCCTACGCACTGCCGTGGCAGGTGGAGAAAGAAAGGCCCGTCAGCCGGGAAGTGGGGGAGGAGCACGTGGTGGGGAGGTTATGTTTCTAGGTGCTCCCAGACCGTACACTGAAGCCAGACAACTGGGCTCCTTGGGACTGGAAGCCATCTTGCCCCATCTGGACACACCGTTGCCGAGAAAGGAACACAGAGAGTGGAAAGCTCCTGGGGAACACAGCCTGTGCCCAGTGACTTCCACAGAAGGTTTTCTGGGGTGAATGTTTCACCCACCCTTGCCAGGAAGTAGGCCTCTGGCTTTCCTCCAAGCACTAGCACTGAATGTTCAGGGGATATAAACGAATCCTTAACGTCAGCCACAGCCAAGCTTAATTAGCAAGGTAAATTGACAGAAAAAACTATGCAGTGTATTTCAAAACCATATATATGCTATCACGTCCTTCTTCTCCAGTCCCTGTTAATCTTAATAACTGGGAGCTGACTCCAACACAAACTCAAATGCCTTCAAGAGCCTGGAAAAAAAGAAGTGCCTGCAGTGACCAGGAGAGTCAGGACCAAACTAAAGCACCCAAATTTGAAATGAAAATAGTGGACTTCCCTGGTGGTGCAGTGGTTAAGAATCTGCCTGCCAATGCAGGGGACACGGGTTCAAGCCCTGGTCCGAGAAGATCCCACATGCCGCGGGGCAACTAAGCCCATGTGGCACAACTACTGAGCCTGCGCTCTAGAACCCATGAGTGTAGAGCCCGTGCTCCACAACAAGAGAAGTCACCACAGTGAGAAGCCCGCGCACTGCAACAAAGAGTAGCCCCCACTCGTGGCAACTAGAGAAAGCATGGGCAGCAATAAAGACCCGACACAGTCAGAAAATAAAAATAAAATAAATAATTTTTTTTAAAAAATCACCCTTCAAAAAAAAATAGAAAGAAGAATATATGAGTGAGCCTTCCCAACTCTTTGGGGGAATCCAGTGGGTCCCCATGGTGGGTGCCTTGAATGCAGGTGCTCACCACTCTCATATCGGCAGCTGGATAGATTGATCACCAATCATCTGGAAAAGAGAAAGGGGAAAGCACCAAGACAGAGACAGACACACATGCCAGAACAAGGGACTGCACGTAGAAACATGGTGTCCCACGTGGAGCTGCCTGATACCTAAGTGGTCACACTAAGCCCGGTTTGACCATCCCTGTTACTGAGGACACAAATCCCCAGGGTTGCAGAGTGACAGAAAACATGGGTTCAGAGTACTGTTACTCTGCCCACGAGCTAGAAATTCTGTATTGTGATTATAGCTGATTTTGCTTGAAGCTTCATATTAACATCATCACCTCCTCAATCCTTTTACTCCAGTGGCCCATCGGGAACAGGAAGTGAATATCTTTTTGGCCAAAATACTTCATAGTCTTCCTCCTCTTGCCCCCCCATTAAGGGAAGCTGTGAGTTAGAAAGCAGACAAGCTTTCAGACGTCAATCAGTCTGAGGAGGAATTCACTCCCCCTCCAGAATGGAGCAAAAGGTATGGCAAAATATTAAATAAGAACTAGAATGTGGAAGCTGCGGTCAGATCCTAAGAAGTCGGCGTGATTCTGTTACATTTAAAGTGTACTAAATCCCCAAGACAATAAGCACTTTCTTAAAACAAGGAAATCCATCGTCTCTCCCCACACAATTTTTTAAAGGGATTCTAAACACAAATAGAATGAAGATTAGGACAGGCATGGTTTTATATTACACACCATTATTTGATTCTATAAAACAGATGATCAAAAGTGGGTTCTTTTTATATGAACCAAAAGTGGTGTGATTTTTACTCCGCACAGTTTCTCCTTTACCCACTCCTTAGCAGCCGAGGCCCGTCCCCCTCCAGGTCCCTCCTGCTCTTACCAACATGGATCCCCATTCCTCATCTTTCAGTCCTAACCTCTTTTTCTTCCTCTTCTTCTTGCCTTGCTGCTGGGCATGCTGAAGCCCATTTTGAGCCCCAGTGTTCTCTCTCACAAAAGCCAGGGTGACGATTTCTTTTGAATCTTCTATGGAACTGTCCTCTCTCTCTTCTGAGTCTGTCCCTTCCTCTCCTTCCAAAAGCAGGCACTGAAGCATCTCCCCTGCCTGGAGGAAGCTCTGGGGAAACACGGGTCCTCCCCTGGAGAGAGGGTAAATGGAGTGGCAGTTACTCGCATCCACCTGCAGGGGGACCCCCCTCCCTTGCTCTTGTGGGCGGTGGACCAGCGCTCAGAGACCAGACAACAGGTTGCCGTTTATAAAATGCCACGCCACCTCCACAGTTGGTGCAGGCTCCAGCAAGGAGCTGATTCCACCTTTTGCCATGACTATGACCTTGGGGACTCATTCAGCCAACACTGGCCTTGGTTTTTCCCTCCTGGGGTTTTCAGAAGCAAGCTGAGATGCTATGCATGGCACCATGCCATAAACAATCTTATTATTAAAGTGAGTGAGTGTCTGGAGACAGCTTCAGAACCAAGCCCTAAGCCTCCCTAGCTGAGGAAGTTAGTCCCCGTGGGTGCAGATGAGGTGAGGTGCTTTGAGGAGGTCTGTTAACTATTTGGGCTCTGCACCAAACCTCCCTCCCACAATCTGCTGGCCTCAGAGTGAACACAACTGGCGCTCATGAGTGCAGGACTGGCTCGTAGCTGGTTGAACAAGGTTCAAGCCCGGGGCCAGATGCAGCCCTTCGGAGAGACCTCAACCACAAAAGAGGCTACAGTGTCTCCCTCACTATCCAATTCAAAATAAAAGCAAGACCAAATTGTAAAATACCTACAAGGAAGTCCAGCAAAGTTCCCATTCCACCCCCACCCCCGCCGCCCCCGTGATGACTTCTGTGATGTTTGCTTGAAATTTCAAGTATCAAATTTGTTGACATGGTTTTTAATGCCCCTGCTTCACTAATCCTTAGGAATGTGCTTAGTCTGCCTTTGGGTACCCAGAACTGCCCAGGCCCAATAAACTGATTCATATCCTCTTCACATCTGAGGCTTCTATGACCATAAAGCCAAATTTCTGGTGCTTTCCCTTCCTCTCCTCACCTCTCCAAAGCCCGCCAACCTCCTCACTATTTCAGGCCCTCTCTCTTCTTGCTACTTACCCTGTTCTTTCCTCACAAACTCTTTGGCTTTGAAAAAAGATATTAATAATATCTTTATTATAATGTATTCTAATGTACTATTATCATTGAAATACTATAACATTAAAGGAAGCTCAGAAAAGGGCAGTGTGGGAAATCACCCGTAGCTAACATAGCAACTTTGGCCCTACTGTGTATTCTTTTTTATTCTAAATTTCTAAGCATAATTATTCTTATATGATTGTGACCATAATAGATAAACAATTCTGTATCTGCTTTTTGCCCACTTACAATCATAACATAACCATCCTTTTGGTTGTGGCAAAGTTTACATAGTTCTAATTTTTAATGGTTGTGTAATAATATCCCATTGAAGGAACGTGTCTGAATTTAACCAACCATTGCCCTATTACTGGCAGGGTAAGTTGCTTTCAATCTTGCTATTATATAAATAGCTCTAAAATGCACACTTTCATGTTCAGAAGAGCTTGTATTTCTTCAGGATTATATCCTTAAGATATTTATCCAGAACTAGAATTACTAAGTTAATGAATATGAAAATTATGTAGCCTCTGATATTTTATTTATTTATATCACCATGTTATTTCCCAGAGGGATTCCAACAATTTCGACTACCACCAGCAACGTGCAATTATAGCAGGCTCACCAGAGTCACACAATCTCTTGGGAATCATCTCCCCTCTGTACCCAGCCGTGCTAATTCTAGACAACTTTTATACCTTACGGCCAGGTTTTTTTTTTAACATTAATACACCCTGCCACCTCTCTCTGCTTCTTTCTCAAACCAGAATGGGGAAGGGGGCTCTAACTCAGAGGCTACCTATGAATAATTTCATAATAAACCCTTACATGGGCATCATTCTTTAGGCTTTCCAAAGAATTGTCACATATACGATCTCACTGAATGCTTGTAGCCACTTCTCAGAGGGAGAGCAGAGTTTTTTAATGGCCAGGGATTGCCACTTGTTTCTCTCTCTTGCTGAAGAGGGCTGTCCCTTAACACCCAAGGCCTCTGTGGTGACACGGAACAGGGGGAGAAAGGGTTGTGCTCAGCACAATTAACGATGAAACCTGGGTCTTGTGAGTCAGCTTTCCTTAGTGAACGGGCACATTCCTGGCAAAAGCTCAAGAGGACTACAGTACATGAGATCTTGACCTTGGGCTGCTCCCTTCCTGCCAGGTAAAGGGCCAGCTCCCCTCCTGTGGCCTCCACAACAGCTCCTGTTTACCAAGCCCTCCAGGAGCACTGGCTCCGTTTACCTAAATGTTAATGTTAACTTGAGGAGAGAAAACTGACCCTGAATTTGGCCTCTGGAGTTGTGAGTTGTCTTTGCCCTTTTTCGAATCCTTGCCCAAGTGGTATAAACAAGCCGTGGCCGCTTATATTTGTCTGCCTCAAAGAGAAGAACAAAAAAACAGTCAAATTCTGTTTACTTTCGCACAAGAGGGCCTCAGGCACGTAAGCAAGGAAGAGATGGAGCCCATGTATTGATACTTCTGCAGGAGCTGGTTCATCACGGCAGCCTTGCCCACCTTCCCCTGTAAACTAGGCTACCTATGACACGAGAGCCTCTTGGAAGGCACCCGAGACAGGTGCAAGACGGCAGACAACAGTCAGTGCCACGTGTAACTATATTTGCTTTCTCTTTGGGGGCTTTCTCTTCTCCCAGCTCTCTCCTTCCTGTTTCATCCCCAAGGCTAAATCCTTCTGGCTTCTCTCCAACCCCTGAAAGAGAACGGCTCACTCAAAAGTTGCCTACCGGGCTTCCCTGGTGGCACAGGGGTTGGGAGTCCGCCTGCCGATGCAGGGGACACGGGTTCGTGCCCCGGTCCAGGAGGATCCCACGTGCCACGGAGCGGCTGGGCCCGTGAGCCATGGCCGCTGGGCCCGCGCGTCCGGAGCCTATGCTCTGCAGCGGGAGAGGCCACAGCAGTGAGAGGCCCGCGTACCGCCAAAAAAGAAAAAGTTGCCTACCAGGGCTTGCGTCCTGAATCTAGCCTACAGAAATGTTTACTGGGCCACGGTGGTGGTGGTAGTTGTTATAGCTGTAAACTAGAAGTAGCTGCCAATAACTAGGAAATGTAGATTTCTCATAAAAACAGCTGCCAATAACTAGGAAATGTAGATTTCTCATAAAACAGCTGCCAATAACTAGGAAACGTAGATTTCTCATAAAAACAGCTGCCAATAACTAGGAAATGTAGATTTCTCATAAAAATCTAGATTTCCATTCCTCTTTGGAAAAGCAGGTCCCCATTGCCTCACGCCAGCAATCAACTAGGGCCGAGCAATGGCTCCCTCTTTAGCCATTTTCCAGCCTGTCCCAGTCCCCGTCTTTCCCTATTGTCTCCGTGATTCAGGAGCCAAGTGACAGCTGTCCCTGTGCTATTATCTTCCATATAGTAGCATTAAGAGAGAGGGGACATTTTCATATGCCTCAGATCACTTCTCTCTCATTTAGGCTACACGCCTGACCCCAGACATCTGAATTTACCCATCTTCCACCTGCGCATCTCTACTTCTCTTTCCCAGTCTCAACAACTGCTCCCTGCTAACCTGGGGGTTCCTCTCCTGCCTTAAAATTTGTTCAAAAGCAGTCTTGCAGCCTTGGGGAATCAAAAGAGGTGGGGCCACAGATTCAAAGGACAAGGCTAAGGAGAATACAAAAGAGAGAAGGGGGCTGCTGCTGGCATCCTGAAATACTATATCTATTTCCCAGTTTAAGGGCCTCTGCAGTCAGGGATGTGGCTTTAAATCACTTGCTAAGAGGCTATCTGCCTGGATTTAAATCCCTGCTCTGCCACTTCCTAGTTGTGTGACCTCAGGCAATTTACTTAGCATAACAGCCCTCTGCCTTAGTTTCCCCATCTGTAAAATGGTCTGCCCCAGCCATGGGAATTAGATGAGGTAATTCATTTGAGTTAATACAATGTGCTTAGACCAGTGCCTGGCACATAGTAGGTGCTCACTAATTGCTACCTATCATTCTCAGCTGTGTGGCCCTGGACTGTGAACTCCCTGATGGAAGAGGCTATGTCTAAATTCTCAGCTCCTACCACAGCGTCTGGCGCACAGCAGAGGTTTCTATGCTTCTTGAATGAATGGACTGGAAGGATGAATAAATGCATGAACTAGTTTCACCTAACTAAGGTTCTTTTTCCCCATTTATATAATAGAAATGTTGCTGTGAGCATTAAAAAATAAAAAACATTTTTTAAAGCATCGACCTTGCATCCTTTCATATAGCAGGCACTTAAAACACTTAGTTTCATTCACTTATAATAGTAAATACAATTTACAACCTACTTACCAAGTAACAGGTATTAACTATACTAAAGCACTTTATATACATACTGTCTCATCTCATCCTCATAATATCATATCACAGATACTCTCTTCCCTCTATTACAGATGAGAAGGCTGAAACATGGAGAGGTTAAGAGGCAGAGCTGGGATTAGAAGCCATGTCTGTCTGACCCCACCAGCTGTCTCTCCTCTATACTCCATGCACTGCCTTTTCCTCTCTGTTGATCACCTATAAATGATTGTGACCATAAAGAGAAGCAACTTACTTCTTAGCTCCCAGAAACAGTCTCGGTGACTTTAGTCCCTTAAGAATCAGCTGGTCCCACATTGTTTTCCTTAAAGCCAAGTGCCTCTAAATTCCCACTTCCAACAAGGGGCCTAGGTCTCCTCAGGTTTGACATAACCTGGGACCAGCCCTATTGTTTCTACTTCGCATTTATTTTCACTCTGTTTCTTTCCCTTCTTTTCACCAGTATCCATGCTGTACCAGGGCTCTTATTTGGAGTGTAATTAGAACATTTTCTAGTGGAAGTCCTGAATATTACAACTGGGAGGGACCTTGGAGTGTGTCTAGTTCAATCTGTTTGCTTTTTAAAGGTTTTGAAATCCCCCCTCCCAGCTGCTGGAGGGGACATGCACAAAGCCGGAGAGAAGTCTGCAGAGCCAGGATCAAAGCCCCAGCTTCCTGCCCTTCTACATAGCTTTCCATTATGCCAGGTAGGTGGGCAGGCAATGAGGACCAAGGGATTTGGGGAGTTCAAAAAAGAACACTATGTTGTACAAATATATGTAGCAAACATAGAAAATACCATCTTCGGTTTTTCTTGACGACACAAGACACATTCAATTCACCTTCCCAAGTAGGAGAGTTAAGACAGTGAAGAAACCCTGATGTTTCCTTCCATTTTGGTATGGGATTTGATCTTGGGATCTTCCAAGTCAGAGGCTGCCAACTAAAGCCGGGTTAGGCAGCATGAAAATGACCTTCATTGGCCACCAGGGGGAGGGGATGAGCACTGGGATGGCTCCATGCAAGCGAACACTTTGCAGGTTACTTGGAGGGACTCGTTTCCACTTCTGAAGGACTACTCATGTTGACTACTCTTCTTGGCTCTAAGGGTATTGCAGAAGGGTGGGAAATGTTTAGTGCTTTCCTTTGCAAGGCTGAATTAATATGGGTGTTCTGTAAATGGGAGGAAAAGAATCATTTGGTAGTTAAGTGTTTCAAGTTTTCGCCAAGTTTTTTCACCCTGACCTTCACAGCCTAGACTTTTCTTTCAGTCTGTAGGAATTCATACGGCACTGAAGAGTTTTTCCTACTGTGTCTGCCTGTGACTTTCCTTCTCTTCTCCCAAATAATAGGCTTTCCTGCACTCCCCTCCCCTTCTCATCTTTTGGTCCTCATTCCCCTCCTAGACGCATCCTCTGAAGGTTTTCAGTGGGTAGCCCTCGGAAAAGGTCGAAGTAGATAGGGGAAAAAAAAAAAAAAAAGGTGTGGAGGTAGGACCCCTGGATCTTGCTTTCAGCTTTGCCTCTTTGACATAGTATGTCATAAGAAGCCAGTACTTATCTCCTCCCTCATTCCCTGTCTTCTCCATCATTACAGAATCACCAGGAAGATAAAAGCTTCATATCCAGAAAAGTGCATTGAGCTTTGAAGCAGGCAGGATAAAATAAGATGCCTTCTATGGTCTTTGGCTTTTCATTCTAGCCACCCTTTGAATTTCAGCACAGGGCCTGAAGGGATCCTTAGCAAAACGTGGACTAACAAGGGAGGGGAGGGGACACTCAGGTACTCAAGGGCTTTGCCAGTAAGTGCTGAGAATGACTGACCACATTCCCTGGGAACAATAAGAACCTTGCTGACTCAGATGCCACCTTTTATTCGGCTAGAAACTGAGGAATTCTGCAAAACTGGAAGATGCAGTTTTCAGAGCAGGCTCATGCCCAGTCATTTTCTCCACAAAACGCAGTGCATAACTAACAAAGACAGATGGTTCTGGATCTAAATCCCATCTCTACCACTTACTACAAGGGCGATTGTGGGTGAGTAACTGAGTTTCTTTGTACCTCAGTTCCCTCATAAGTAAAGGGAAGATAATAATATTCATCTCATGGGGTTGCTTTAAAGATTAAATGAGTTAATATTTCTAAAGCTCTTAAAGCAGTGTTTGGCTCAAAATAAGGGCTATATTGTAAAATGAAAATATAATGGTGGCATTGGTGTATACAATAAATAACTTATTTAAGTGCCTGGCACATACCAGTGCTTAGTAAACTGTTGGCTCCCTTCCTGCGTCATCCCCAAATGGAAGTTACATTTTTCCCTAGGGTTCATATCCCAAAGAACTTTTCTCAAGCCTAGAAGAGTTTTCCTTAAGGAGGGTGAGAAATAACATCTGGAAATGAAAGAAAAAGAGGCTGGAAAGGGGGTAGGTTATTTGCAGAGGGCTGTGTTGCCAAGAAAAACAGCAGTGTCTTTCTGTTAAGGATTCTCCAGGCAAAGGAAGAAAGGTTATCAAGAGAAGGATCCAAAGATGGGGAAGGGGGAGGTGGAGAGGGTTGTGCGATTCCCAGGGATCTCTTGTATCTAAGGGACTGCTCCCTGGGGGCACCGGGTTTGGGAAATCGAGGGAGGTCAGGAAGTGAGGGTGCACACAAAGGGCGACCCGGGTTCGGGAGAAAAGCTAGGACAGGAGGGGAGTAAGGAGCTGGGAAAAGAAGGGTCGGTGTGCGAGAAAGGTCCTGGCATGGGGGTCTTGAGGATGAGAAAAGGGTGTGAGAATATTTTAGCAGTGAACTCAGTATGGGGCGTGGAAGAGGGTGAGCGATACCTAGACCTGCTGAGAAGCGGTGGGCTATGGAGCCGAGAGGAAGCGGGTGCGGTGCGGGTGGCTTTTGCCACCTGGTAGAACGCCACCAGGGAGAGCAGAGGGGGTAGCCCTGGGGCACTGGGCACCGTGGGGGCCAACGGGGACATGTAGAACCTGGTTTTCAGTGGGGAGGCACTAGGAAGCCGCGGCCTGGGGACAGCACCGAGCTTTGGGGCGCTCTTACCCGCGATTTTTACTCTCCCGTCTCGGCCCCGCTCTGCCACCCGTACCGCTCGCAACCACACTTGTGGGTCCACTGCTCGAAGGATTGAGACACGCTCCCATTGGCTGCCAGACAACCCGTAACCCCAACCCGCGCCCCTCCTAACTTGGGGTCTGCCCGGCCCTCCTATTTGCATATAGGGCTTTCCAGGCCTTCGACTGGCCCCTGCGGTAGGCTGACACGCGCGCCCATCCCGCTCCCCAATTAACCGCTCGGAGAAGGAAGCGCCCGAGGTCGCCCCGGGAGACGCCAAGGACGCGGGGACGCCGGGCCGCGCTCCCAGCGCGCGAGGCGCGACTACCGCTCACCCTACGCAGGTCCCCGCCCTCCCCGGTCCGCCCCGCCCCCGCGTCCGCGTCGGTCCGGGCCCGCGCCGTCGGGGCGTCGTGCGCAGGCGCGGCTGGAACGTCCTGGCTAACGCAGATCAGCAAGTCTACCTCCGGAGCTCCGGCGGCGCGGGTGGCGCCGAGCTAGGGGCGCCTTGCCCTTCGGGCCTCTGCGGAGGATAAAAAGCCAAAACCGGGAGCAGGAGGCACCTTGCAGAGAGCACTGGATTGAGACCTAAGTCAAGATCTCAGGTTGCTTGTGTAACCTCAGGCAGCAGACGTGACCTGAGGCCTCGCTTCTTTAGCAGTAAAATGGGTATCACAAACCTGTGATGAACAGCTCAGGCTTATTGAATCATGACATCTCCTCAGAGTGTGGGGGGTCCTGGCCCTTGCACTGAACTGGCCAATAAGAGAGGGCCGCCCAGGGCTCAGGGGTCTTGGCTTCTCGAAGCAACACCTTGACTGTCCTTAGGTGGAGAATCAGAGTAGTGACTGGATTTAAATAATTGTGGTTTCCTAACGTTTCCACCTGTCTAAGCTCAGAGTCCTGCCTGCAAAGGATTGGCAGCCAGTAGGGCTGTTTCTGCCTGGGTTGATTCAGGATTGGTGAAAGATTGAACAAAGGATAGATGTTAAGGTCTTGAACCATAGTGATTTGGAGAAACTCCCTTATGGATTGAGCCGAGGGGTCTTGCTGCCTGTGTCCATCCCTCTTCATTCTTGAAATTTTTCCAGATGCTTAACTTGATGCCACTGAAATGTAACTGCTCCTGTAAAAAAAAATCATTTAGTCCCAAGGAGTAAGATTTATGTAAGATTTGGATCATTACTCTCCACTGAGGGTAGAGCTCTTTTCCAGCAGTTGAGAGGAGACATGTAAAGAGAAACAAGGCCATCTCAGAAAACCTGTAGTCGAAACAACTAAGGGAAGAGGCAAAATCCACATCTCTGATGTGAAGCATGTTGGAGTTAGTCCAGGAGTGTTTCTTAGAGTATGTAAGCTTTTAGCAGATTCATTGGGAACATTCTGGTCAGTGACTATGCCCAGGACTTCGTGCTATGCTGTGATAGGATATTGGAGAAACAGCAGGTGAAGGGACTAAAATAAAAACCCTTCAGGATGGTTTTTACTTTAAGGTGGAAACATTTGAGCTACAGCAGATGCAGAAAGAAATCTGAACTTCCCTTATCTGAATAATGCAGAGGTTTACAAGAGCCAGCAGTTACAACCCAGCAACACCCCCACCCCTCCAGGGAGACCTCCAGTCAGGGAGGCAGCATCCCGGGATACACGGATATTCCAAACAAACTGTCTAAATAAGTCTCATCAGAGCCTTCCATCCTTTGAAGCCTTGAACACCCCCACACACACCCTTATTAAACTGATGTATAAACCTTAATTCCTAGCTATCGGGGGAGTTACTCACTCTAGACTGCTCTCGTATGCCTATAAACTGTTACCTTTCAGACCTAAATTGGTAGAGGAAAAGATTTCCTGCCAACACAGGACACTGCCCCTTTACCTGCCGATCTGCCCAGGCAGGAGGATAGAGGCAAAGGCATAGCTTAACCCGAAGCAGACACTGAAATCCTGCTACGTGGTACTTAAATTCACACTGTAGGGCCCGAGGTGGAACCAGCAGCCCATCTGCTGCTCTTCCAGAAAACTCTCTGCCATCCTGTCCTCTTCCCTCTTCCCTTTTCCCTCTTCCCTCCAGGTGGCCCTAGGCCATCTTGCCCTTCCCCCTCTCCAGGGCCTCGAGGATCCAGGTGACCATCATCGACTTGTCACTCAGCAGATGCTTCCCTAAGACCAACTGTCCCAGCTTGGTTCCCCTCCCCCCATCCTGCCTCTTTCTTTCCCCAGTGTCCTACCAATCTGCTCTGGCAAGCTCACACTTTGGTCTCTGGTTCCTGTGGAGTGATATTGTGATGGAAATGAGGGAGAGGATGCAGGAGGGAGCTGCAAAGATTTACAGCTTCCAGAGGGCTTCCATTAAAATCCCTGACAACGGGTTATTTATGAGAGGGTTGGCTGCAGTGGGAGCTAATAGGCCAGAGCCTGGCACTGCTGTCCTTTCAGGGGTGATGACAAGAACAAACACAGGGTGAATAGTAGAGCTGCCCCCACTGTAGAACAAAGCAGGCTTCGACCCCATTGGGCATCCTCTCCAGGGCCAGAGAGTGACAGCCAGGAGATCTGAGAGCATCAGCGATTTGTAGCAGACAAACCGGAAACAGAAAAATACAGGTGACAAATAAGTGAGGGGTTTTCTGAGCCTGGGTATGAAGGTTGAAGCAGTGTGTTGGAGGGTCCTTCTGGTCCTTGCAAAATGTGAACTACGTACCCTCCTCTGAGCTCCAACTCAGAGGAAAGATTGTGTGAAAAAATACAGGTCTGAAACTTTTGTTTTCACTTTTTGTGCCTAAGGCACCCACCTGACTAAATAAATAGTAAAACAATAACAAACCCCTCAGAAGGTTGTTTACAGTTGACACACACTCTCAGTTTGAGATGCTTCCTTTAAGTAATTAATGAAAAAAGAGAGAGTCCTGCTTTCGCTCCCCCGAACCAAGGTCCCGCCTAGAAGCACTCTCTTCCTGTGTGCCAGTCAAAAGAAAGTCTTGGTATATGTACCAGGGAGGAAGTAGGGAGTTGAAATGCTGCAATGTATTAGGGAATGTTATAGAACTGTGTCCAATCACAGAATCAGAAGTCTTGTTAAATCAGAAGAGATCTTAAAGACCCTGGTATTTCTCTTGTTTTCAGATGAGGAAAGTGAGGCCCGGAAAAATATGGTGGCTTGGCCAAGGCCTTGCAGGGTTTCATAGAGAACTGCTCCTTCCTTCACACATTCTTATTACTGTTATTGGTGAAACAGAAACAGAAGTTGCTGTCCAGCACCTCTTTTGATGCCTCCCATTTTGGTATGTATCTGGTGGGGCTGAGAGAGCCCCTCGGAATGGGGTTACTTGACGAGGGCAATGGAGCTTCCAGGCTTCTGGGTTTTCTTTGGTTTTTTTGTTTTGTTGTTTTGTTTTTAAATTTATTTATTTTATTTATTTTTGGCTGCGTTGGGCCTCTGTTGCTGCACGGGCTTTCTCTAGTTGCCACGAGCAGGAGCTGCTCTTTGTTGTGGTGCACGGGCTTCTCATTGCGGTGGCTTCTCCTGTTGCAGAGCATGGGCTCTAGTTGCGTGGGCTTCAGTAGTTGTGGCTCGTGGGCTCTAGAGCGCAGGCTCAGTAGTTGTACTCAGGCTTGCTCCGCGGCATGTGGGATCTTCCTGGACCAGGGCTTGAACCATGTCCCCTGCATTGGCAGGCAGATTCTTAACCACTGCACCACCAGGGAAGCTCTCCAGGCTTCTGTTTTTATCTTGTCCTTCTTCATCTTCCCTCTGCCTTCTGGGGAAAACAGCTTTCCTTGAAAGGAGCTATTCATGGCTGTTTTTAGGGCACCCTTTTCTTGGCATAGATGCTCTTAGAAACAAGTTCCATAGAAAGTGCCCTGACTGCAGCTGAAATAACAGGCACATTACTTGAACAATTTCTATGAGCAAGGCAGTTTGCTGGGTGCCATGGGAGACACCCAGACACATGCACTTATAAGTGCACTGCATGTAGCAAAGGATCCTCTGCAAAGTTGCCTTTTTATTTTTCTTCAAAGTGCTTGGAGCACTCATTTCCCACCAACACTCCTTTTTGGTGGGCCAAACAATATTTATGTGTGTGACGTGGGTATATAGTATGGATTCCTCTCACTTACACATTGCTGTCATTTTATAGGGTAAAAATAGTAATGATAGTCAAATTCAAGAATTACAAAGCAGTTAAATAGATGTAGAATCTTTGCTTTTTAAAAGTTGTTTAGGGAATTCCCTGGCATTCCAGTGGCTAGGACTCTGTGCTTCCACTTGCAGGGGCGTGGGTTCAACCCCTGGTCAGGGAACTAAGATCCCACATGCTGCACAGCACATCAAAAAAGAATATAAATAAATAAATAAAGTTTGTTTAATGCATAACCTAAATATTCAGTGGTTAGAGAATGGGGAAGTAGACTGTGGTAGAATCACTTATGTAACAACAACCAAAAAAAAAAACGAAACCAATCATTATGAAGTTTTACAGCAGTATAAAAGAATTTTTTACCTCATAGTAGTAAGGGAAAAATAATTTTATAAAGGCTGTGACTATAATTATGTCAAACATGTATTTGTTTGCATTAAAATTTTGAAATACTAAGAGAATGTTCACCAAAAACGGTAAAACCGGGGCTTCCCTGGTGGCACAGTTGTTAAGAATCCGCCTGCCAATGCAGGGGACATGGGTTCGAGCCCTGGTCCGGGAAGATCCCACATGCCGCGGAGCAACTAAGCCCGTGGGCCACAGCTACTGAGCCTGCGCTCTAGAGCCCGCGAGCCACAACTCCTGAAGCCTGGGCGCCTAGAACCAGTGCTCTGCAACAAGAGAAGCCACCGCAATGAGAAGCCTGCGCACTGCAACGAAGAGCAGCTGCCACTCACCACAACTAGAGAAAGTCCGTGAGCAGCAACAAAGATCCAATGCAGCCCAAAATAAACAAAATAAAATAAATTAATTAAAAAACAAAACAAAAACAAAAAAAAGGTAAAACCATGACCCATACTGGCATAAAAGTGAATGCATGTTAAAGATGTTATTTAACTTATTCACTGAAGATAGTCAGATAGTCAGATCGTTCAAATAAAGCAGTACAATTTGTCTGATAAAAAGAATTGCCAACACAAATATTCAATAACCAAACTATAATAGGAATATAAAAGAGTTGTATTGGAGCCAACCAGGAGACAGCCTCTCAGATAACTCTGAGGAACTGCTCTGGAGAAGCATGGTTTTCAGCACAGTTTTATATCTTGTCAGAACAAAGAACATCAAACAAGTCAGGGATACATTCCTTCAAGGTTTCCAGGGAGAATCAAAAGAAAACAGATCAACATGTACACAGCAAGTCAGTATGGCCTTAGCACCTGGGAAGGGAGTCTTATCATCAGAAGAGTACCAGCACTGGTGTCCCAGGAACTTTATTTTTAACATGGATATTCTTTACTTCTGGTCAACGTCCCCTTTTCTTTGATGAGTAAAGCAGATGCATAATGTATGTTTGATAGGCCACAAACGGTCTGTATTAGTTAGCATAAAATTCAACTTAAATCATCTATAAGCCAGAATGACGTCCCCATACCTCTATGTGAAAATTTCTTCCATTATTTCCCCCTTTTGATCGTAAATCTTTTTTTTTTTTTTTGCGGTACGCGGGCCCCTCACTGTTGTGGCCTCTCCCGTTGCGGAGCACAGGCTCCGGATGCGCAGGCTCAGCGGCCATGGCTCACGGGCCCAGCCGCTCCGCGGCACGTGGGATCTTCCCGGACCGGGGCACGAACCCGTGTCCCCTGCATCGGCAGGCGGACTCTCAACCACTGCGCCACCAGGGAAGCCCAAAAGCCAGTAGTATTTCAGATAAAAAGTCACAAAAATCATAATCACATTTACCAATTAGTCAAATCCCATGTAGTTGATGTTTGTTCTGCTTGAGTTTAGTTTTTCCTTTAGATTTGTTGACCATGCCTGGTGATTGAGGATGATGGTGACAGTAATCATTTTAAGAAGTTTGTAAGATTTTTTTTAAGATTCCTATGATTGGGAATTCCCTAGAGGTCCAGTGGTTAGGACTCTGTGCTTCCACTGCAGGGGGCACGGGTTCGATGCCCAGTTGGGGAACTAAGATCCTGCATGCCATGTGGCATGGTCAAAAACTTAAAAATAAAATAAAAAATAAAAAAATTTTATTTTAAAAAATAAAAGATAAAAAGAAGACTCCTATGATTTGCCCAGTGAAGTGGGTGCCTTGATCACCGGAGACTGTGGAAAGCATACCCCTCACGGAAAATACATTTTCTAACAGTTTCTTTGTCCTTGGGAGGATGTCAGCTTTGCAGCAAGGGAAGGCTTTAACCCATCAAACAAAAAGGGGGTTGCCAGGGAGCCAGGAAGAGCCAAGCAGCTGTATTGGGTTTCCCATAGCAGCCCCAACTGTTTAATTTACAGCTATTGTTTACCCATCTTAATTTCTCTGATTTGGGAGCAGACTGTTGTCATGTTACAAAGACATCAAGATGGCAAAAGTCTGACAGCAAGGGGTTCATTTTTGCAAAAGCAGAATGGACTTTATCTACACGTGCCATAACCTTTACAGATTCTGTTGTTGTTGCCTTTGTATCAAAGTCAGCTAGAGCATTTCCCTAATACTTCGGTTCAGTCCCTTTAGTGTGAGCCTCAATTTTGATGACTAATGACATTTTTATGTAAGGACATATAAGACTTCCAGGAGGGACTTCGCTGGTGGTCCAGTGGTAAAGAATCCACCTTCCAATGCAGGGGACACAGGTTCGATCCCTGGTCAGGATACTAAGATCCCACATGCCACAGGGCAACTAAGCCCGCCAGCCACAACTACTGAGCTTGTGCGCCTCAACAAGAGAGCCCACGTGCTGCAAACTACAAAGCCAACGCTCCCTGGAGCCCACATGCCACAACTAGAGAGAGAAAACCCACACACCACAACTAGAGAGAAGCCCCCGCACCACAACAAAGACCCCACATGCCACAACTAAGACCTGAAGCAGCCAAAAAAAAAAAGACTTCCAGGAATTTCACATAATTTCTGGAACGTTTATAATATATATTTATATAGGCATAACATAAAGGAGGCTTAATGTTACCTTTTATTTGACAATGCTTCCCATGTAATTTAACATAACAAATAAGCCCAATTAGTTTAATATCTCCCTTTGAGACACTTTAGGGCAAAATTACTTTCTTTTCCCTTAACAAAATTCATTTCCATTCCTCATACCATTTTTTTCTGGCTGCATTGGGTCTTTGTTTTTGCACGCAGGCTTTCTCTAGTTGCGGTGAGCAGGGGCTACTCTTCATATAGGTGCGCGGGCTTCTCATTGTGGTGGCTTCTCTTGTTGCAGAGCATGGGCTGTACGCACGCGGGCGTCAGTAGTTGGAGCATGTGGTCTCAGTAATTGTGGCGCACGGGCTTGGTGGCTCCATGGCATGCGGGATCTTCCCGGACTAGGGATCGAACCCATGTCCCCTGCATTGGCAGCTGGATTCTTAACCATTGTGCAACCAGGGAAGTCCCTCCTCATACCTTCTTTTACTTAAAACACACACCTATTTTCCTTGTATACTGAAACGTTTCCCATATTATTTCTAGTAGCTTTAATTACATGTGTATTATAATTTTTAGCCCTTAAAAAACCTTAGTTGCTAGATTAAGAAACCAAGAAGCAAGCAACTGTGAACTGTTTGTCATACCAACATTTCCTCATTGGTGAACTTATGAATATATTTCCAAACCTCTAGAAACATACATTTTCTCTTCCAATAAACCCAAACATCTAAGAAGACAAAGTAGGTAAACTTAGACTTGCTTAGCAATTAATGTTTTAGTATTTTATCTTAATTGGAAATGATCTGAATATTCAATGAGTTCCATTATTTAAATTAATTTAGCAAAACCCAAAAACCTGGAGAACCTATTTTTTTTTTTTTTTTTTTTTTTTTTGCGGTACGCGGGCCTCTCACTGTTGTGGCCTCTCCCGTTGCGGAGCACAGGCTCCGGATGCGCAGGCTCAACGGCCATGGCTCACGGGCCCAGCCGCTCTGCGGCATGTGGGATCTTCCCGGACCGGGGCACGAACCCGAGTCCCCTGCATTGGCAGGCAGACTCTCAACCACTGCGCCACCAGGGAAGCCCTGGAGAACCTATTTTTAAGTAGACATACCAGGGAGATCCCTGGTGGTCTAGTGGTTAGGATTCTGGGCTTTCACTGCTGTGACCTGATCAGGGAACTGAGATCCTACAAACAGCGTGGTGTGGCCAAAAAAAAAAAATAGACATACCATAAAATGTAATTATTCTCGGGACTTCCCTGGTGGCACAGTGGTTAAGAATCCGCCTGCCAATGCAAGGGACACGTGTTTGAGCCCTGATCCAGGAAGATCCCACATGCCATGGAGCAACTAAGCCTGTGTGCCACAACTACTGAGCCTGCATGCCACAACTACTGAAGCCTGTGTGTCTAGAGCCTGATCTCTGCAACAAGAGAAGCCACTGTAATGAGAAGCCCGTCCACTGCAACAAAGAGCAGCCTCCGCTTGCCACAACTAGAGAAACCTCACGAGCAGCAACAAAGACCCAACGCAGCCAAAAATAAATAAATAAAAATTTAAAATTAATTAATTAATTTTAAAAAATGTAATTATTCTTAATCACCTAAAAACTCTTATCCTATTTGTCTCTATTTTATTACTTATGAAAATATCATCATACCAAGTTAATTTTCTTGTTGACAAGTTTTATAACAGAGATAACATAAGTTTATTGACTTTCAGTAAACCCAGGCACATTAAAAGTATTACACTTAATGTTGATGACTCCAAAGACATGCCTGTATTAATAAAACCAATAACTTAAACTTGTTTTCATTCATTAAAGATTAATCTTAGATCATGTGATCCTTTAAAAATTGGGGTTAGTTTTTCATTACATGTAGAAATATTTGATTTGTAAGTGCTTACTTTTAAGTCAATTAAATAGAGCTCTTTTACAAATTAATTTTGATAGTATCATCTGAAGGTAGAAACATCATATTTATAACACACACACAAGACACACGTATAGACAGATAGACACACACAGAGATCTCATAGTTTTCTTGCTTGAGTTTAAAAGGCCTCTCTCCTCCCTATCCCCCCACCTGCCTTTTGTTTTCAATTTTAGTTTCCAGTAATTGAGCCAAGGCTGTAGTCTCAGGCAATGTGGGCTGTGTTTGCATTTCAAGGACATGATAAGAGTTATAACTTCAAGTTTTCTCCTAGGAGTACTTTTGTTCTCTCAGGGTAAGAATTTTGAAAAGATGTCTTATCAAGCCAGATTTCTTTAACTGCACATGCAAAAAGCAGTTCTGGAATGTCAAAAGAGCTCCATCCTGGCCATTTTAGGGTTAGATAAGTACTTGCAAGTATTGGCTCCGTAATTGTACATGAAGCCAACAGTTCCAATGGGTGGCTGTCTGTCTGGGAGCTGATAGGCTTTAGAAGCATAGTTTCCCACTTTTTTTTTTTCGGTACGCGGGCCTCTCACTGTTGTGGCCTCTCCCGTTGCGGAGCACAGGCTCCAGACGCGCAGGCTCAGCGGCCACGGCTCACTGGCCCAGCCGCTCCGCGGCATGTGGGATCTTCCCGGACCTGGGCACAAACCCGTGTCCCCTGCATTGGCAGGCAGACTCTCAACCACTGCGCCACCAGGGAAGCCCTCCCACTTTTTTTTTAAAGTTTAATTTTACTATAAAGTACACATCTTTCCAATTTTAAGCTACATTTTTTAAAAAAGGTCAGCTGACCTAGTTCACTCCAAAGTTCTTTCTAGGTCCTTTGCCTAGAAATTCTCCCTAGGTCCCTGCCTAGGAATTTTCCCCTAGGTCCTTTTGTCTAGGAATTCTCCCTAGGTTACTTTCACCTAGAAAATGAACTGTTACCCCCTTAAGACTACGAATCTTAAGATAACAGCTCAAATAAAAGTGATGGACCATTACTTAATAAAAGGATATCCAGATATCAGGAAAAACTCACCAAAGCATCTGAAGAGTGCTGTGAAGCAGGGGTGGAGGGTGGGAGTCTCCTCAGGGGGGCTTGGTACCAAGCACCAGCACAAAGTAGCATCCACGTGACCTCAGGCCAGTTTTTCTGATATCCTGCCAAGAACTCCAAGCATTGTCGATGTAAATAATTAATAACCAAACTATAATAGGAATAGAAAGGAGTTGTAGTTCAGCCAAACTGAGGACTATAGCATAGGACACAGCCCCTCAGATATCTCTGAGGAACTGCTCTGGAGAAGCATGGTTTTCAACACAGTTTTATATCTTGTCAGAACAAAGAACATCAAAAAAGTCAGGGATACATTCCTTCAAGGTTTAAAAAAACACCAGATCAGCACATACACAGCAAGCAGTATGGCCTTGACACCTGGGAAGGGAGTCTTATCATCAAAGGAGTACCAGCATTGGTGTCCCAGGAAGGGAGGCGTTTACTTTTTATTTTTAACATGGACATTTTTTACTTCTGGTCAATATAACCTTTTCTTTGATGACTAAAACAGATGTATAATATATGTTCGATAGGCCACAAACAGGCTGTTGTAGTTAGCATAAAATTCAAGTTCAATCGTCTACAAGCCAGAATGATTTCCCCATACCACAATATGTGAAAATTTCTTCCATTAGAATATTGAAAGGAGGGACTTCCCTGATGGTCCAGTGGTTAAGAATCTGCCTTCCACTGCAGGGGATGCAGGTTCGATCCCTGGTCGGGGAACTAAGATCCCACACGTGCTGGGCAACTAAGCCTGCACGCCACAACTAGAGAGAAGCCCACACGCCACAACGAAGAGCCCGTGCGCCGCAACTAAGACCCAAATGCAACCAAATAAATAAATAAATAAATACTTAAAAAATATATGTTGAAAGGAATTGCAAGCAGAGGTAAAACTGATTTTTTTCCACAAGGAAAGGAGGGAAAACAATCAAGCCTCTGTCAGACAAGTCAGAAATTACTTGTCCACAAATTACTTAAAATTTACAGAATTGTGAAATAGTTCCCGTGAAATCAATTTGAATCAGCTAATTAAAGGAAGGGTGTGCAACACACACATTTTTCTCTACAGATGGCAGTCTTAAAAACATGGGTGGGATTATAGAATTTTTTTTTAGTTTATTTAATGTAATTTTAAAAAACAAATATATCTCTCCCCAATTTTTTTTTAACATCTTTATTGCCAAATTTTTAACAGGACATTCCAAGGCACCTTTAAATATTAACACCCCCTGAAGTGCTTAGTAGGTGATTTGATTTGCCAGAACATTTTAGAAACGCATGGTTAATTTGAGGCATACCTGGCTCCTGTTTCTGTCTCTCTCTTTTTTTTTTTTAATTTTATTTATCTGTTTGCGCCAGGTCTTAGTTGCGGCATGTGGGCTCCTTAGTTGTGACATGCAAACTCTTAGTTGCAGCATGCATGTGGGATCTAGTTCCCTGACCAGGGATCAAACCCAGGCTGCACCACCAGGGGAGTCCCTGGTTCCTCGTTCTCCTGAAGTTTATAAAATACCATACTTGACCTAATTAATAGTCTCCTTCTTCCCATTGATTACTCATTCCTTCTCTTTCTCAAACCTGGGCATACAAGCTATCTCTGCTTTGTAAGTCATCAAATTGCAGAGTCTCTAAATGGTTACAGAGACAGCAAGCTTTAGTGATAAAAATTCCTCTCACCTTCCTTTTCCATGGAGTCGAGAGTCCAAAGGCCAGAGGAGCCGTTGCTACTGTACAGGACTGGGCAGGGCTGGAGCTGAGGGCAAAGGTGAAAGTAGCAGCAGCTACCTGGGCACCTTCTCCTTCCCAAAGTCCACACCCCTGCCACCCAGATGCTGCAGATCTGCACTAGCCAGGACAATGATCATGTAGACCTAGTTAAATTTACATTAAAAGAAAAAATCCAGTTTCCAGTTGTAATAGCCACACTTCAAGTGTTCAATACCCACACGTGGCAAGTGGCTACTGGATCAGATAGTGAAGTAGCGAACATTTCCATCATCGCAGAGAATTCTACAGGACTGCACCACTGAAGATGACCACTCCCTCCCTCCATCTCAGATTTCTCTCCCATCACTTTTTCTGCCTGCCACGTTTGTTATTCAAATAAATCAAGCGTCTGACAAAGACTGTCTCTTTGACCAAACTCCAGTTAGGTGCCTCTGAGCACTTTTCTCAACTAGGTCTCAACATTTGGCTTCTGTGTCTAATCCTTGCCAAGTCCAGTTTTAGCAAATATCCTAAGTCAATTTAGAGGGAATCCTCTACCCCTGATATCTGATCCATCCCTAGCTTGCCCTCAGCAAAAATCCTATTTAGTCAGTTTAGCAAGAATCCCCACTACCCTTGGTGTGTCCTCTTGGTAATTTTTCACCTACTGACCCCCTCACTCTGCTTAATGGCTATAAATTCCTACTTGTCCTTATTGTATTTGGAGCTGAGCACAATCTCTCTCCCCTGTTTTAATGTTCCTATTGCAACAGTTCTGAATAGTCTTCCTTACCATTTAACAGGCTTCAGAATAATTTTTTCTTTAACACCTCTTCTATGAAACCTTCCTTCTTGCCCCTAGGAAAAATTAATTCTCTTCTATCTTAGCACCACGTCAATTCCTCTTCTAAAGCCAATATCGTGGTATTAAACTCATTTTTGTGTTTTTCGTCCCTTATGGATTACTGAACTCTCATGAAAAGTATAGTGAGCATAGTGATTAAGAGTATACTTGAGTCAGAATGCTGGGTTCAAAGCCTTCTAATGGCACTTACTAGCTGTGTGAGCTTGGGCAAGTAACCTTATTTCTCTAAGCCTCAATTTTATCATCTGTAAAATGGGGATAATAAAAGTGCTTCTCTTATAAGAATTAAATGAGATAACCCACTGTGTCAGGCACAGACAAATTACCCCAATCCCCAGTCTTTGTTCGACTCCATACCTGGAAGTTGAAGATAAAAGTGGAAGATTTTCTCTGTAGGTCTGAATGTAAATTCCCATTTCTTCAATATTCAGTTATAAAGGGTTGTACTTGCAGGCTTCCCTTGACACTTCTATTGGAAATAAGTAAATCAGACTAATTAACCTTTTTTTTTTTATTCTGTGCTGTCAAATTTAGCTCTCCAAGCTATCAACAAAACAACCTACTGCTAAGACAAAAGTGAGTTTATTCTTACTGCAGTAAGGAAGACTAGTATCTTGACAGAGTTGTAATAGTGGCCGACAGGTGGCAGGACAAAGTAGTAGTATTTATTGAGAATTTGAAGATTGGTTGGAGGCGGGGTGGGGGTGGGGGCGGGAATCTTTCAGTGCAGGTGCGGGGGCCGCAGGATTTGATTAGAATTGGGCAAGGGTCATGATATAATAGTTTAGGACTGGAGGGCACAGCAAGGATTTTGAGGCCAGCGGTTCTAAGAGTCTTGGAGTGTACAGAATTGTCAAGTGATACTTCCTATTGAAAAGCTGATGGTTCTTTTAGGAAGTTCTTAAAATGAACAATGGATTTATTTGCATTTTTAACTTCCAGGCAAGAGTGTTAATAGTTGTCATATTAACATAGACAGTAAGCTGTGTGTGTGTAGGAGGTGTCAGTTCTCAGTGCTTTTAAGAAAGCTAATAAGTAAAATTAATGGAAATATATCCAAGATTCTAAGGTCACCCCTGTAGATAGAGTTTTAAAGGGAAGAGTATTATTTTGGTAACTCAGAAGGTGATCTGAACTTTCAGTAGAAACCCCACTCCCAGGTTTACTCATCATTTCCCACCATCCTTTCATCTCAGTTGAGTGCCACCAGTCTGGTGAGAAGGCAGGATTAAGAATGCTCATTCTCCTGCCTGAAACCTCAAGTGGCTTCAGGGGCATAAATCCCTGGTTAGATGACATGGAAAACTTTCTCTCCAGATTTAGACAGATGCTACTCCTTGGAGAAGGGGCACTTCTGAATTTAACCTTCCATAGACAGCATGTTCAGTGTTAAGAAATAATTATCCTGGGCTTCCCTGGTAGCGCAGTGGTTAAGAATACGCCTGCCAGGGCTTCCCTGATGGCACAGTGGTTAAGAATCTGCGTGGCAATGCAGGGGACACGGGTTCAAGCCCTGGTCTGGGAAGATCCCACATGCTGTGGAGCAACTAAGCCCGTGCGCCACAACTACTGAGCCTGTGCTCTAGAGCCCATGCTCTGCAACAAGAGAAGCCACCGCAATGAGAAGTCTGCACACTGCAATGAAGAATAGCCCCCACTCACTGCAACTAGAGAAAGCCTGCACGCAGCAACAAAGACCCAACATAGCCAAAAATAAATAAATAAATTTATATTAAAAAAAAAGAATATGCCTGCCAATGCAGAGGACACGGCTTCGAGCTCTGGTCTGGGAACATCCCACATGCCACGGAACAACTAAGCCCATGCACCACAACTACTGAGCCTGCGCTCTAGATCCCGCGAGCCACAACTACTGAATCCTGCGCCTAGAGCCCGTGCTTCGCGACAAGGGAAGCCACCACAATGAGAAGCCTGCGCACTGCAACAAAGAGTAGCCGCCACTCGCTTCAACTAGAGAAAGCCTGTGTGCAGCAACGAAGACCCAATGCAGCCAAAAATAAAAATAATAATTTTTTTAAAAAAGAAATAATTATCCTGACACTTGATAAAACAGTAAAAGAGACTTTAACCAGGACTACTGCAATAGGGGAGAGAGATTGCACTCAACTCCAAATACAATAAGGACAAGTGGATAGAAAATTACTAAGAGGAGACATCAAGGGTGGGGGAATTGTTGCTAAACCTACTTACAGGATTCTTGCTGAAGGCAGGCCAGGGTCTGATCAGATATCAAGGGTGGGGAATTTTCTCTAAACTGACTTAGCAGGATTCTTGCTGAGTTTATTCTTACTCCGATTAAGAAGAGCACTACATTAACAGAGTTAACACTAAAGAATAATTTCTTTCTGGAGGGGTAATGATGAAACACAAACTGGGCTACCCAGGGAGGTTGCTGGGCCTCCTTTAGGGGCAAGTGGGAGGCATGATTAAATGACAAAGAGATTCTCATCTATAAGATTCTTAGTGAAGTATTACGTGGAGCAGGAGAAAAATGAAGATGACCTCTCAATGGTCCTTCAAATGTATGGAGCTTTCACTCAGGTCTAAAAGAAAAAAAAAATTTTTTTTAAAGGAAGGTAAATGGCTCTTTCTAGGGAAAGAAGTAGGCTCCTTGGAATGTGATCTTTGCTCCAGACTGGGGAAAACCATACAGGGCTGCGGAGCAACCCTGGGGCCCAGTCACCTAAACACTACAAGTCCCCAAAAGCACCGCGGTGGGGGCGGGGCTTGCTGACCGTTTCGACGTAGCGGGCGGGGTCAGACGGGACCGCTCTGCCCTGGGCTTTCAGCCCCGCCTCTGTCCCTTTCCCCGCCCTGTTGCTGTGGCGCCGCCGCTGGCTGCAGCCCCTGGTGAGTCCCTGGAGTGAAGGTGGGCAATTAGGGAGAGTTGGGCCCTCGGGTTCCCCGACTTCACACATCCAGTCCTGAGAAAGGGCCATGGGCGGGCAGTGGTGCGGCTGGTTTCGGTTTTCACCTCCTTCCATCTTTCTAGGGTGACCGTAAGGGAGAGTGGCGTCATGGGGCCCCTGGAGCCCCTCCGCGGCTTTGGAGGGTTGAGGGCAGTTTTTTCCCCGAGGAGGGCAGGGCTTCAGTGCCCGGGGCCGGGTGGGCGGCTCCTGGGGCAGAAGGAACCCTCTGACCCGAGTGAGGGTCTTGAAGTCACGGCGTCATGACCCCGCCTCTCCGGCCGAGGTCGTGCTGGTTCCTTAATCCCCGTGCTTGACGTAATTGGTGGCTGTGGCCGAGGGCGGACCTTGCCCAGTCACCGTAGGCAAGTTACTTTCTCTTTGGGCCTCAGTTTCCCAGTCTTGATCCCTGAAGCCCCCTTCCTTCAGTTGAGGCCGTTTGTAATTGGAGGAGATGTTCTAGACGACCGAGAAGAAAGAGCACTTGGGGTGCGGTGACCTGCTTCTTTACCGTTGATCTCCGGTAGCCCCTCCCTCCCCACCGTCCCCCCATCTTCCCCCCCAGTTTAGTTTGGGGCTAATGTTCCCACTCTAATTTATTATGATTTCAACCCCTCCTGGACACTTAAACTTTTTTCTATCACTTGGATTCTTTGCTTCTGATGTAAGCCAACAAGTGGCCATGGTTGGAGCTGAGTAGAATAATACAAAAGCTATGTATTATAACATCTCCACTATTGCAAAAACTGTTAAAAGCAAAAGACTTTTAATACAATAGGTCTTTGTAGATTATGTAGAGCACGTGATTAAGGAATATCCAGGTGAGTCGCTTTCACAGATACTTTCAGAGGGCGTCTATTTGAAACTCTACTCTTTTGCAGAAATGACAGCTGTGGAGTGGAAAGGACCCTAAGAAAGGTAGTAAGAGTTACATAACACAAGTCATGTGGTCTTTGGAGTCAGATAGTACAAATAGGGCTCTTTAAAATTTTTGACTGTACTTATTAATATAATACCATGCTTCCTCATTTTCTTAGATGAAAAGACAGTTAAACTCTTTCATTTCCTTTTTCCTTCACTTGGGATCATCATTATAGCTGGAAAGTTCCTTAGAGATTTTCTTGCCTGATCCATGTGTTTTACAGATGAGGAAACTGAGGCCTAAAAAGAGGTAATGTGACTTGGCCAAGATCTCAGAGCTAGTTAGTGGCAGAACTAAGACAGGAACCCAGGTCCCTTGGCTCCTAGCTTAGTCCCCTTTCTACTACACTTCAAACACTGTCACTACCCAGGTCACTTCAAGGGTTAGCAGAATCACCCTTTTCACAGAAAAAGTATAAAATCTCAGTAAAGTAAAATGGAATAAAATGGAGATTTAGTCCACAGCTTGGAGCTTTTCGCAGTTTCTCCTGGTTGCCCAGAACAGTTTTTCTGTTCTTCCCTAGTACTGTTGGCACTGTGGTGTTGTGGTATGTGGGATGAAGGCTGCTTAGAATAAGCCGGACAGCTAATCCAAACAGTTGTTACTGAATTAGGTATTAAAAGTCTCCTGGGGGTACAAAATTTACTTAAGGCACTAGAAAGATTTTAGGTAAGGAACTGGAATGAACTTGGAAAATTTGGATTAGAGCAAGTGGCTCTCATAATTTGAGGACCGGTGACTATGTGTCTGTGCTTTTGCTCCCCATCTCAGGGCCATCTACATATCCATAATATCTATTGTCAGTGTTCTCTAAAGGGTAGTTTTGTGGAAGCATCTATTCCAGGGCCAGGGGGAGTGGAACTCAAATCAGTTCGTCCATTTTGCTAATTGCTAGTAGTTTAGAAACTTAAGTAAGCAGAAGGATGAAGGGATTAGGTTGAATGTGTGTTTAGTTTTTACTTATTTTTGTTTTTACTATTCCCAAATGAAGAACTGATTGGCATTTCTCTCTCGGCTGTGGATTCATTTGGTTTCCTTCTGTGAACTGATCCAGAGAAACTTATAATCTGTAGTCTTCACTTCTCTTGAAACATGTGCCCACTGGTATAAAAGGCTAACGTAAAAATGTTGGGCATTCTTTGTGCTAGAATTTTAGTTTTTGTTGCTGTCATTTTATAAGGTTATTCTTTGTGGTTCAGCACACATGAGGAAAAATCTTTAGGGAAATTGGTGAGTTGATTTGGTTGAATATTTGCACTGTTAGAACCTAAACCAGAAAGCTTAAAAAAAAAAAAACGACAGAAAGCTTAACATTTTTCAATTTTTCTGCTAAAAAGCGTATCAGCGTCATTTACAGATTCAAGAAAGAGCAGGAGTAGAACTGGCTTTTTGTTCCTTCAGGAGAATATAAGAGAATCTGTGCCCTCATGGAACGGTCCTGGGAGTACTGTATTAGACTTGAGAAGCTCATTAGATGAAAATGTGTCAGGTTTTCTTAGAAGCCAGGAGCCAGTTCAGGAGACTCATTTTAAGATATATTGCCTATTATTGCCTGCCTCCTCTGAGGACCCTAATCATTTTGGAAACTGAAAAAAAAGAAAAAGTAACAACTGTGTCAGAGTCCAAGTAAAGTGCCTCTGACAGTTTGTGGAATCTCTGCATTATTTTCCCACGTTTGATGGTTTGTTTTCTGGTTTTGGTTTTGGTTTTTTTGCGGTACGCGGGCCTCTCATTGTTGTGGCCTCTCCCGTTGTGGAGCACAGGCTCCGGACGCGCAGGCTCAGCGGCCATTGGCTCACGGGCCCAGCCGCTCCGCGGCATGTGGGATCTTCCCGGCCCGGGGCACGAACCCGCGTCCCCCGCATCGGCCGGCGGACTCTCAACCACTGCGCCACCAGGGAAGCCCTGATGGTTTGTTTTTAAAATTTTCTATTTGTTTTCCCTGGTCACTCGTTATATGGCCAGTCTTTGATTTGAGGGTAGGAGTAAGGAATTAAGTGGAATACCATTCCATGACTTCTAGGGAGCCTAATTCATCCCACTGCTTTTTAATGACTCTAGGTTTCTAAATTTAACATTTGCTCTTTTTGTATTTCTTCTCTCTTCCTTGTCTCTGTGGATATTGCCAGAATTAGAAGTGGATGGTGGACAGGTTCTATAGTGGGAAGAGTGGTTAAAAGAGGGGAGCTGATGCTTAAATCATTCTAATTTTCCTTCCGCATCCTTCCTGCCCGCCCCCGCCACAAACAGTCGTTTCTAGACTGCTTTGTCAGAAAGACAATTTCCCAAGCCGTTGTTGGAGCCCATTTCTCCCAGGGAATTTTATCACTGGGAGGGAGGATAAGCTTTAAGGATCACTGACCTTAAAAATCAGTAGATAGCTTCCTTCCAGGAAAAGTTGAATGAGGTATCTCCTCACTGACCCAGTGTAGATTGACATGGTTATGCTCTAGGTTTACCCATGGCCTTTTCTAAAAGTCGTCGGCTTTGGTAAGAAGCAGAAAAGCCACTATTTTTCTTCATTCTACCTCCTCAAACCCTTCTGCAGTCTTGGCAGAAGAGTTTTTTATTTCAAGAATGATTGAGTTCCAAACACCCGGAGTGCCATTGGGTGTCCCCTGAGTCCTTCTGGGAATGTGATGAGGTCTCTGAAATGGAAAACTTCATGGAGTCTCTTATATTTTTGATAAGCAGGAACCAAGGCTGTTGACTTTTCCAGACAGATGTTAGGTTTTCAGATGAATGACAAGAGATGAAGGTTCCATTGGCTGTGCACTCAGGCCTCAGAATATGAGCTCTTTCATGTCATTTTGTGTGTGTATGCTGTCCTTTCTTCAGTGAGATTCTGTCAGGATCTCAGTTCCCCAACCAGAGGTTGAACCCGAACCACAGCAGTGAAAACCCAGAATCCTAACCACTAGGCCACCAGGGAACTCCCTCCTCACCCTATTTTAGAAAAGAGAAAGCTGAGAAACAGCTTCTCCAAAGGTACCCAACAAGTTAAGAGCAGGGCTAAAGATAATAATTAGCCCCACCATCATTCACAGCATTGTTTACCTACAAAGCCCCTTCCTTTCACTTTTTGATGAATTGGGAGTATGATGGTATTTAGGTTAATTGAGAGACAGGCCCTGAATTCACTCTTACCTGAGTGTTCTCATGATCCACAGTAAAGGACAGATTAAGTCACATGCTCAGATAAATGGTGCTCCAGGCTTAGGACACAGGGGCTATGCTGGCCTCAGTGTGACTGAAGACCACTAGGAAAGACAGGGGTCTGCGAGCTGAGAAATCTCCCTGCCCAACCTCCCACAGCCTCCAACAGATCAGTAGTCAACGGCTTATCATGAGGAACAAGTACTGGCCTAGACTGGAATGTGACCTCTTTCTTCCTTAGAAAAACTGATCTGAGGTTTGAGGTTGAGGATGTGGCCAAACTGTGTCACAAACCAGAAAGCTAGTATATTTCTTAGTTCCTTAGCTCAGTCTCGAGAACAGACAGTTCAGTGCCTCAAAGTCCTCTTACCTTCTCTGTGAAAAAATTGACTTCTGGGGGAGCTGGAAGAGGAGGCCTGTTTGCTTAGAGTTCAAAATAAAACCAGGAAATAAGTGGGGTGGGACAGAGCTAGAAGAGCTACTGTGTTTTTCTGGTTATTGTACTTACTGTTTTTTTAAGGGTGTGTGTGTGTGTGTGTGTGTGTGTGTGTCTCTGTGTGTGTGTGTACAATCTTCCAACATGTTCTAACAGCTGAATTTGTAAGATACCATGTAGTAGTATTTGCAAATGTACAGCTCTTTCTTCATCTGCTGTGTAGAGCTGCAGTATTTTTTTTTTTTTTGAGCTGCAGTATTGTTTTCATTTCCCAGTAGAACTCTGGGTTGAGAAACATAGACTCACTAAATGCATTTAGAAGACAGGGCATGTGGCTTTTGAGGTCCCGACAATTCAAAACACTTTGTTTCTTTTGTGTATTGTTTTTATCTCCCCAATAGTTCCCATCCTTGATCACATTTTATCTGTACTATGACCTAGAAAGGTGAAATACAGCTTACTATCCCCATTTTATAGATAGGAATCCAAACTTGCTTGCTGTCCTCCATGGGCTGCATTTTTCCGTTCCTTTGTTTTTATGCATGCTGCTTCGTTCATCTGGAATTTCCTCACCCCCAAACACATTTGTCAGAATTCTAATCTTCCTTGAGGGCTTATCTAGGATTCTACTCACTCCTCGAAGCTTTTCTTCATTTTCCTAACCAGTTTCATCTCTCTCTCTTGAACCCAAGAGCATTTTGCACTTATTTGGCAGTCACTTAAATTCTCATCTAACCTCCATATCGGATTGGGACTCTTTTGAGGGCAAAGACTGACAGAAAAGAAAAAAAACACAAACGTAATAGTCACTAACATCTGTTAAACCCTCTCTTTATCCAGACTTTGTGCACGTGCTTTATTCTGTCACTCCGCCTTTACTTTGTGTGAATTGCCTACTCTATGGCAGGTACTGATTTAAGGACTAGACACTGCACATTGTAGGCATACCTATCTGCTTCACAGATACTATTTTTTCTTTTTTTTTTTTTTTTTTGCGGTACGCGGGCCTCTCACTGTTGTGGCCTCTCCCGTTGCGGAGCATAGGCTCCGGACGCGCAGGCTCAGCGGCCATGGCTCACGGGCCCAGCCGCTCCGCGGCATATGGGATCTTCCCGGACCGGGGCACGAACCCATGTCCCGTGCATTGGCAGGCGGACTCTCAACCTCTGTGCCACCAGGGAAGCCCACAGATACTATTTTTTTTTTACAAAATTGAAAGTTTTTGGCAACCCTACCTTGAGCAAGTCTGTTGGCGCCATTTTTCTAACTGCATTTGCTCACTTCATGTCTCTGTGTCACATTTTGATAGTTCTCACAATATTTCAGACTTTTTCATTATTATTATATTTGTTACGGTGCTCTGTTATCAGTGGTCTTTGATGTTACTTTTGGAAGTTTTTGGCATTTTTTAGCAATAAAATATTTTTAAATTAACGTATGTACTTTTTTTAGACATAGTGCTACTGCACACTTAATGGACTACAGTATAGTGTAAACATAACTTTCATATGCACTGGGAAACCAAAAAAACTGTGTGACTTGCTTTATTGAGGTATGTGCTTTATTGAGATGGTCTAGAACTGAACTTGTAACGTCTCCGAGGTATGCCTGTGTTTCAATTAATGCTCACAAAAAAAAGAATGAGGTAGATGTTATTAGCCCCATTTTACAAATGAGGAACCATGCGCAGAGTCCAGTTAAGTAAATTACCCAAGGGCATGCGTTTAATAGGTGATGAAGCTGGAATTTGAACTCCAACATTTTGATTTCTGAACCCATGCTCATCACCACTGCATGTCAAATAATCTCCTTCTCTCATCCCTACCTTTCTTTCTGCACCCATCCCCAGCTCTTAGCAGAGTGCCTTAATGTATAGAAGGACCCGATAATTACAGGATAAATGAAATTGAATAGAGAAGCTGAAATCTAGAGAAATTGACATTCCAAAAGTCACAGGGCTTGTTGGAATGAAAAATCTAGAATCTAAGTCTTAACAGCTCCCAGCTCAGGAACCTCTAGGCTGCCTTACTTAAGGCATTTAGAGGAAGGGGAGCAAACTAGATGTGAGCAGAGAACAAGGGTATGTGAGGGCGGTGGTGCCTGTGGTGAAGAGGTCACAGAGACTCAGAAAATTCTTATAGCACAGGAAGTTATGAATGCAAAGTGGCTCATAGTGAAACCGAAAGCAAGTTGTGTGATCTCAATACTTGTCAGGCTTTTGCTTTAACTGACTTGCCCCGAACTGAGTGTTCCCTGGGTGAGAGCCCAGAAATTTCCAGCATTTCAGACAACCCTTTTTGAGCCTTATTCTATCCCATATCTCATAACAGGACCCCTACCATGGAAGAGACAATAGAAGATCCCCCCACATCAGCTGTCTTGCTGGACCACTGTCATTTCTCTCAGGTCATCTTTAACAGTGTGGAGAAGTTCTACGTCCCTGGAGGAGACATCACATGCTATTACACCCTCACCCAGCATTTCATTCCCCGTCGAAAGGATTGGATTGGCATCTTTAGAGTAAGTGGTGAATTTAGTACCAAGTGACTGGGAACTAGAGGTTCATCTTAGTTACCTGAGTGTGTGTCTGTCTCTGTATTATAAGCATTTTGCATATATGTGTGGCCAATGTTAAAATCCTAAACTAAGCTCCCTAGCACTTCTCCCTTCACACACCAGCATGTGCTGTAGGACTCAAATTTTAATTTCAGTCTTAAGCTAAAATAAGATAGCAAATCATACAATCCACAAGTTTTATTATACTTTCAAAGACCAAATGTAAATGTTTTTTAAATTATCCTATTTTGAAATATTCATCTATGACTTGACTGAGGTAGGTGGCCCCTTATATAATTTCTGTGAATTTAAACGTCACTTGCTTACTTAGTACAATGTTTAATTTGTTTTAATATAAGTATTACAAATCTGGAAAGGATGTTGAAAATTTACCTTGTCCTATATCTTGCATCCAAGAAGTTTGTTCCTGAATAAGCGTGTCTTGCTTCTTTGTGAAGATTTCCAAGAACAGAAAGTTTATGAGTTCCCTTGGTTTCCTCTTCCAGTGTCTAATTGCCCTGTCAGTTCAAGTACAGAAATGGTACTTTTTATTATAGTCAACTTACTGTCTAGCTCCTCTTCTTTTCCCCTCTGTATCTCTGTCTCTGACATCCCCTCACACACAAACACACACATGCACACTCTTACTCATTCACTCACACACCATAATGACAAATCGTCCTATTTACAGAGACAGAGATAAAGGTCAAACGTAAGTAACTTACACTGCTGAGTCCCAACATAAGTGACCTTTGTTTTGACACCTCAGTATGTCATGTGCTTGTTTACCAATGCTGTTCATCCTAAAATCAGACATCGTTCTTGAGTGCACTGTGTAGGAGCTGATGCTAATTCACATTTCCTCATCGAATTCCTTTTCCTTAATTGTTTGGAATTCCAAGCTAAGTGATAGAACGATGGAAGCTGTAGGTAACAAGGCTGGTGTTTAGAGGTGGGGGTAGTGGACAACCGGAGGGACAGCCGGAGCAACTTCCAGTGAGGACTTCACTCTAAACCAGATGAGAGTCTTATGCTTTTTATTTATTTATTATTTATTTAATTATTTATTTATTTTAATTTATTTATTTATTTATTTATTTATTTATTTTTGGCTGTGTTGGGTCTTCGTTTCTGTACGAGGGTTTCTCTAGTTGCGGCGAGCGGGGGCCACTCTTCATCTCAGTGCGCAGGCCTCTCACTATTGTGGCCTCTCTTGTTGTGGAGCACAGGCTCCAGACGCGCAGGCTCAGTAGTTGTGGCTCATGGGCCTAGTTGCTCCGCAGCATATGGGATCTTCCCAGACCAGGGTTCGAACCCATGTCTGCTGCATTGGCAGGCAGATTCTCAACCACTGCACCACCAGGGAAGCCCTATTTTTATTTATTTATTTATTTATTTGGCTGTGTCAGGTCTTCGTTGCTACACGAGGGCTTTCTCTAGTTGCGGTGAGCGGGTGCTACTTGTTGTTGCGGTGCGTGGGCTTCTCATTGCAGTGGCTTCTCTTGTTGCAGAGCACGGGCTCTAGGCACGCGGGCTTCAGTAGTTGTGGCACGCGGGCTTCAGTAGTTGTGGCGTGCGGGCTTCAGTAGTTGTGGTGCACGGGCTTAAGTAGTTGTGGCACGCAGGCTCAGTAGTTGTGGCTCTCGGGCTCTAGAATGCAGGCTCAGTAGTTGTGGTGCACGGGCTTAGTTGCCCCGCGGCATGTGGGATCTTCCCGGACCAGGGGACCCATGTCCCCCGCATTGGCAGGTGTATTCTTTTTTTTTTTTTTTTTTTTTTGCGGTACACGGGCCTCTCACTGTTGTGGCCTCTCCCGTTGTGGAGCACAGGCTCTGGACGCGCAGGCTCAGCGGCCATGGCTCACGGGCCCAGCCGCTCCGCGGCATGTGGGATCTTCCCGGACCGGGGCATGAACCCGCGTCCCCTGCATCGGCAGGCGGACTCTCAACCACTGCGCCACCAGGGAAGCCCAGCAGGTGTATTCTTAACCACGCACCACCAGGGAAGTCCCGAAAGTGTTATTCTTTTTAAAAACAAATGTTTAAAAGCATTGTTTTTAAATGCATCTATACTTCATTCATTTCAGAGGTATTGCGTACCACAATAAGGAAATTGTGGTTAACCCAGAGAATGGCCTCTGATGTTCATTGTCACAAAGCTGTTGATTTGAACACCTACCCTAAAGTGTGCAAGCAAAGTTTAAGACTAATAAAGAGAGAACACAAACTTTTTGAGAACATATGATGTGCCAGGTCTTTGATGAGGGTGTGTGTGTGTGTGTGTGTGTGTGTGTGTGTGTGTGTGTGTGTGTGTTTTCTAATTTAATCCTTACAGCACAGCAGCCCCCTGAGGTAAGTAGTAGTATTGCTTGTGCACAGATGAATAAAGTGAATGTACTCAAGATGGTGACCTTCCCAAGGTCTCCTAGCGGTGAAGCAAGTTTGTTTGACTCCCAAACCTCTGTAGTCTTTTTTTTTTTTTTTTTTGCAGTGTAGTCTTAATCATACCCCTCAACTCCTCATCTGCCCTAACACCACTGGTTCCCAGCACCAAGTAGGCACTCACAAAATGTTTCTGCACGTGCAATATGCTACATCTTCTCCATAGAGTGAAAGCTACCACCAGTGATAAAGCCTAAAGTGGATGGGAGTTAGCTTTTCTTCCTTAAACGCAGAGCCCTACGCTCCATACTCTCCTTTACCCGGGCATTTATGCCATGTTCCAGGGTTCCGGGGAGGGGAGATGTCATAGCACAAGAGGCAGGCTGCGACTAGGACTGCTCAGATGGAAGAGCCAAGGACAGAAATCTCAGGTGGCTAGAAGTTGCTTCCTTGTTCCAAGGCAGCAGTAATTCTTAGGCCTTCCTAGATGATATTTTGGTCACAGTGCATTAAGAAACTCCAGGATGTGAATGAAGACTCCATAAAATTCCTGCTGCCTGTACCTCCACAGGTTTCAGTGGCCCAGAGGTGCTTACAGCAATGGTGTGGGTGTTAATGAGACACTAAAACATGCCCTAGTATGTGTGATGCACTTACAGCCTTTTCAAACCTGCTCTGATTCCTTAGTATATGAACACGGAATTTATTTTTAGTTCTTTTTCTTCCCACTGGGCTCAGGCAGGGTCACAATATGGCAATAAATGTAATTTTGCTTATTTGCTGAGTATTCTCCCCTTGAAGACACAATGGCTCCTTTTCTGTTCTCCGGTATACTCTTATCTTCCAGATAGGATTTGAGCCGTCTTCTACCCCTCTTCACATTTAGTGAGAATATTTTCCACTTAGCCAGCTTTCTGCTCTGAGGCATATTTTATAGTATCCTTATATCTTATGATTTACTGCATTCCATACCTAGAAGGGGCCTTTATGACTACCAGATTGTTGTTGTTATCTTTATCACCAAAAAGCCTTCATTAAACATGCATTAAGAAAAACACTGAAGAAAGAAAACTCTACAGATTGGACTCAGTTATCTGGTACCTCATAGTCTAAGAACACTCTTGCATCCAACCCAAACACACACATTATTTTTAAAATGCACTTTTAGGGGCTTCCCAGGTGGCGCAGTGGTTGAGAGTCCGCCTGCCGATGCAGGGGACACGGGTTTGTGCCCCGGTCCGGTAAGATCCCACATGCCATGGAGCGGCTGGGCCCGTGAGCCATGGCTGCTGGGCCTGCGCATCCGGAGCCTGTGCTCTGCGATGGGAGGGGCCACAGTGGTGAGAGGCCCGTGTACCGCAAAAATAAATAAATAAATAAATAAAATTTTAAAGATAATAAAATAAAAATAAAATGCACTTTTAAACGCAGTGATATAACCGGGCTGGTATAGGTGACAAGACTGAATTGGACACAGGAGAGGACGAACCAGTGGAGAGGGCAGATCAGAAGTGCTTTCTGATTAAGAAGTTCCAAGAACACTGTTGTAGGAAAATAGCGGGATCAAGGTTCACAATCCCACAACTTTTTTCCCGATCACTCTCAGTTCTGTTTCTGACTTGGAGATACAATATTTGGAACTCTTGTCCTGGGTGTTGAATGGCCAGTTTTTGTTTCCTTCTAAGACAAGTAATTTAGACTGTGTGTGTGCATACCAGTTTTTAATTGTATATATAGTTATCATAAGTCAAAAAACAAGATTTGATCCATTGTGGGTAGATCTTATCATAATGAACTTACTCTATTGTAAAATCAACATAACAAAAAGTGCATTTTACGAAGACATGGCCCAAACCTGAGCACTTTCAGATGCTGAACAAGAGCCTCTTGTCATTGCAGGTGGGATGGAAGACAACCCGTGAGTACTACACCTTCATGTGGGTTACTTTGCCCGTTGACCTAAACAGCAAATCTCCCAAACAGCAGGAGGTCCAATTCAAAGGTGAGAAAAATACTGGATCAAAGGTAGAAGACAGCTAGCAGCCAAGACTAATTAATTCCCTTGAGCTTGAGCTTTCTGGGTAGATAAAAGACTTCCGGATTTTTAGTTTTCTGAATAGACCTTATTTTGGATTAAAAATCATGTTCTGTTTTCAGCTTATTACCTGCCCAAGGATGATGAGTATTACCAGTTCTGCTATGTGGATCAGGATGGTGTGGTCCGGGGGGCAAGTATCCCTTTCCAGTTCTGTCCAGAAAATGAGGAGGACATCCTGGTTGTTACCACTCAGGTCTGTAAGCATCTCATCTCAATCCCTTCCTGCCGCTAAGGGTAGCAGTTCCAGGATAGGGTAGAATTTTAGTCAGTAAGCCTTTATTGAATGTCTTAACAGTTAACTGTTGGGAAAATTTTATACAGTACCCATTCAAACCCACCATTCCTAAGGGAATGACTTAGGAATGTTAACAAGAATCATAACAATAAGTGATTTCTCCTTTCTCTAAAACTTCTGTAACTCAGTTGACATTCAGTTATTTAACTTTCCCAGTTACTTAATTTTTGTCATCTGCACATCTTATCACCATAGTAAATTTTATAAGCTCCTTTGAGGAGAGACACACCAGATATTCTTCTTTGTATCTCTCAGATTCATTTGCTTACTCAGTTATTTAACAGGACACCTACTTCCATCCAACACTCTGGTAGGCACTAGGGATGTAGTGAAGAATCAATTAAAATCCTGTCCCAGTCTCAAGGAGCTAAGTCTGAGAGGAGAGACAAACAATATTAAGTGTTTGCAAGAAAAAACTCTGTTCTTTTGTCATTACCCCTTTTAACTTTTTGTGGCCTTAATTTTGTTTATCTTTCTTTCTTGGTAATGGCAGCCTCAATGCTGCAATTATACAGACACACCTCTCTTACCCCGCTTCCCTACATACTGAGGGGCTGCTTCCACTTGGGGTACACAGATGTCACTACAGTGAGTGGGAATCAGCTAGACCCTAACCATCCCAGCCTATGGGAATTTTCTGCTAGAGGGACTTGAATATCCATTGAGCTATAAAGGGCCAAACATGAGTTTATGGAACGTTTTTTCGTAGGGTGAGGTGGAAGAGATTGAGCAGCACAACGAGGAGCTCTGCAGAGAAAACGAGCAGCTGAAGGACAGCTGTGTCAGCCTCCAGAAGCAGAATGCAGACATGCACGCTAGGCTCCAGAAGAAGCAGGTATGGCTGCTGGTTAAAGGTGAACTTGGAGGTTGGAGATCAGAATCTTTTTCTGTTTTTCTTGTGATCTCACGCCCTTATACTAATATCTGGCACAGATTTTAGTATATTAGAGATTTCCTTTTTATTGTTTACATATTGAAATGATATTTTCATTTAATGAATTAAATACATATACTATTAGTAAAATAATTTCATCTATTTCTTTTTACTTTTTTTAATGTTGCTACTAAAATTTTTAAATTATGTATGTGGCTTTCATGAATTAATTGGACAGCACGTTTCTAGGAGAAAAGCACCTTTATTTTGCCCACTGCTGTGTCTGCAGTGCCAGAACAGTGTCTGGTGTGTAATAGGCACTCATTAAATATTTGTTTAATGAATTAATGGACAAATATAAGCTCCACTAGAAGAGACATTAGGTAGATGTATTTTTTCTTACTTTTTTTAATTGAGTTGTATTTGATTTACAATGTTGTATTAGTTTCAGGTGTACAGCAAAGTGATTCAGTTTTTTATATATATATATATATATATATATTAGATACTTTTCCCGTATAGGTTATTACAAAATATTGAGTATAGTTCTCTGTGCTATACAGTAGGTTCATGTTGGTTATTTATTTTATATATAGTAGTGTGTATAATGTTAATCCCAAACTCCTAAGGTAGATGTATTTTTAATATGGAAAGAACATATTAAGGACATTTTAATATAGAAATCCTTTTACTTGGATATTTCATTCACTGCTGTGTCATGCTATATGCCTGACATATAATAAGTGCTCAATAAATATTTGTTGGCTGCCTGAGATACTAAACACTGTCTTAGAAATGTTAAGTCCCTTTGATGTTTCAATCTACAGGAGGAGCTAGAAACCCTAAAGAGCATCAATAAGAAATTGGAACAGACAATGAAAGAGCAGAAGGACTGTTGGGAGACAGAGCTTCTTCAGTGAGTGTGACTCTTGAATGGGAGGAGCTGCTGTATTATAGACACCCTTAGGCAGGGTCCGATTAGATTTTAGAACAGTCTTCCTGTTATGACAGTGATAGGTATGATTCTCCCTCTTTGATTCATGAGCTCTTTGATTCTAGGTTAGAGAATTAGTATCAGAATTGTAAGGACAAATGACCTGAATTCAAGTATTAGCGTTAAGTATTGAACACTTGCAGTTTGAGGTCAGGAAGCCAAAATAGGACTGAAGAAGAGACTAGTGGATTTAAAAATAACTCTGCAGGCTTAGGGCCAAGGCAGCCTTAAATCGTTTAAGGTCTGGGGGAGCTGACCTAGAATCAGTATTTTTTTTCACTTAGTCATCTCCACTTCCACAGACTGAAAGAACAAAACCAGAAGATGTCCTCAGAAAATGAAAAGATGGGAGTCAGAGTGGATCAGCTTCAGGTAGGTAATGCCAAACCTTTGCCAAAGTATATTTTCTTAGCCTTGCCACCACTCCACTGTGGTGGCCCAGGAAGATACAGCTCATTGTACTGAGTGCCTAGTGGTGGATCTCTCAGAGCATCACACTACAGTTTCAGTGTGTGTGTTTTCCGTTCTTGGCCCTCCACACCCTTTTTAACTTTTCTTTTAGCTACAAAATCTTTTCAAGCAAAATCTTACTAAAAAGCCTGGAATGTAAAGCAGGTAGCAGCGGAACTCTCTTTTTTAGGAAGCTGTGCCTTGAAGAGGGGCTTTAAAGGGTGGTTTGTCAGATTTTACTCAGTTGAGTCTTAGATTCTCAGGTGTAAGGTAGAGCTGAAGAGTGAAGAAGTTCTTAGGGATATTTGGCAGCTGGGAGTTGCTGGGGAACACACATCTCCTTATGTTACTGTACATTTAAAAGCCTTGTTCCTGTTTAGTTTTCCTTCTTTTTTATTTTGGTTATATTGACTATTTTTGCTTTAGGCCCAGCTGTCAACTCAAGAGAAAGAAATAGAGAAGCTTGTTCAGGGAGTTCAAGATAAAGCAGAGCAGTTGGAGGACCTGAAAAAGGAAAATGGCCAGCTCTTTCTCAGTTTAACTGAACAGGTAGAGTCATGGAACAAAATATTTTTAGGCATTTGTGAAAAAATATATACATTGTTCTTTCTTTGCTCTGTCATATACCTGGGTGTCACTGGCTGCGGGAAAGGTCTCGGGGGAAGCCATCTGAAATGAGGTATCTAACGGCTTTTCTCAAAAACTAATAAGAGAAGACTTGCTTTTCTCTCTGCACCCTGCTCACTCATTAGCTTAGCAGGCCTTTCCCCAGTGCGTGCACACATGTGCTTGTGCGTGTGCGTGTGCGTGTGTTTTCCCAGCAGTGGTACTGAAATCTGTTTTTGTGCAGAGGGAACACCGGAAGGAGCTCGAACGGACAGTGGAGGAGATGAAGCAGAAAGAAACTACTGCAGCGAAGAAAGAACAGGAGTTAACGGCATGTCTGTCTTTGGATGGCTATGTGGGAGGCAGCCTAAAGAAAGGAAGGGATAGAGCCTATTTTCAGGGGATGGACAGGATAAATGACACAGATTAGAATAGCATTTACCTCTGGACTTTCTTCTCTCTACCCAAAGGGACAGAGAATCTGCCATTTATAGACTGTTTAGGAGAGGTGGGCATTTCTAATATGTGACGAGTGAAAAGGAATATTGGAAGTTAAACTTCACGAGAGGTTGTAGTAAATAGAGCCTTGGGCTAGGAATCACACAGAATAACCCTTACCCCCTTCTTAAAGAGTTTCTATCGGGGCAGACAAATTCATGATTGTCAAATGAGCTCTACAATTAGAAGATATTATAGTAGTCAAACAAATTTTGTTATAATTAATATAATGTTAGCAATTATCATCATTATAAATTGTTCTGAGCTATGTAATATAGTAATAATGAAAGCCTAATTGACTAATAATTTCCTATAATATATTGTTGGAAACGAGGCCTCATGGTGATCACAGGTGCCTAGAAGCTCCATTTTCTGAACTGTTGTAAGGACATGAGAACTCCTGATGTGTGGAGAATATCCAGTTATTGGGAATGTAACTCATATCCTCTATGCATCATTCATTCATTCAGTCATTATCTAATTGATCATTGAGTACCTACTGTATATAAGATACTGCGTATTTTAGCTTATATAATAAAGAATAGATGCAACAAAGTTTGAAAATCATCAACTCACAGATTAAGTATAGCTCACAGGAATGTTTTATTTGTTCTAGATGGTGTTCTTTAAAAAACTGATTTGGTGAACAGCACTTAAAAATGGGAACATTTCCCATTAAAAGAAATTTGTATTTCCAGCTTCTTGAAAAATCAGAGGCTCTGGCAACATATGAGCCGACACTCCCGCCCAGTAGCAGTATCTGGAGCTCGAGCTGCTGACCCTTTAGATGGGTCATGAGTTCCCCATGTGGCTGCCATCCTCACTGTTTTGTTGCATCCCACTCCTTCATTCAGTTCCATTAATTGCCAGGCCCCTATTGGCACTTTTGAGCTTGTGACCTCTGATGTAACAAAGAAATCTGCTTTAAATAATCTACAGCCATTCAAAGGTTTGAACCTCCTTGGTTTTCATGGAATACTTTGAAAGATCCGGGGGCTCCCCAGCTGTCTGATAGCAATTCTTTATTCCTCATGCATCCAAAAGTCCCCTAACTCTGAGGACTATGTATCTTAGGCTTCAGGAGCCTAAGAACAAGAAAACAGCAGTGGAGGAGCAGCTGGTACAAGAGGTGGAACGCCTAAAGGCAAAGGTAGAGGCGGGGAAAGCCTGTTTCTTAGAGAAGTACAAAGAGTGTCAGCGGCTCCACAAACAGATCAGGCAACTCAGGGCTGCCGCACGGGTAGGTGACAAAGATGAGGGGCCCAGGAAGCAAAGGGTGTGAAGGTTTGTGGCTCCTGGACCAAGCCCAGAGGATTGTACATCCTTGTTAAGGAGAATACACCCTCTGCTAAAAAGAGGTATGGAGTATGGGGCCAGAAACCAGCCTGGAGATCCCCAGATATAGAGGCCCCAGCTCAGCCATGGGTCTCAGGGAAGGTTTTTTTTTGTTTGTTTTGTTTTTTGCAGTACGCAGGCCTCTCACTGTTGTGGCCTCTCCCGTTGCGGAGCACAGGCTCCGGACGCGCAGGCTCAGTGGCCATGGCTCACGGGCCCAGCCGCTCCGCGGCATGTGGGATCTTCCCGGACCGGGGCACGAACCCATGTCCCCTGCATCGGCAGGCGGACTCTCAACCACTGCGCCACCAGGGAAGCCCTCAGGGAAGGTTTTTATAACCATTGAGCAGGTTTCTGTACAGACTCAGATAGTGCTTTCTTATTTCTGCCTTTTGAGGAAGTGAACCAGGACCAGAAGAGCCAGCAGGAGCCATTGGGGGTGGGGAACCAGGGGCCTGCAGTCAGTACTGTCATCGGGTAGCCCCCTTTCGCATTACTACCTCAGGGTCGGCTAGAAGTGCACAGCAGTCTGGGCACCAGCATTCAAATAAAAAATCTTGAAAAAAAACCCCACAACTGGTAGGATTAGCTTAAAGTGTTTTTGTGAGGTATTCGCATGTGTGTGTATATAGGCAGGTGTCGGGAAGCGCTGAAGCATGCCTCTGAGTTTTGGCTCCATGAAACTAGTCAGGTGAACCCATCGTACTGGGAAGCCCAGGACCGCAGTCTGGGTTCCTTTTAGCCTTGGATAAATGCCTTCCAGGGTTCCTTCTTCCTCAGTGTAACTTGAGTCCATATGCCTATCTTCACACTGGGAGGGAGTCACACCAGCCTAACTCAGTGCTTCACGCTGTGTTGGGTGAGATGTTTATTCAAGACAAAGATGATGATCGTTTCCATGGTTGCGTGGGGTTTAAAAAAAGCTCAGTTTATCCCTAATTCTGTAAAGCCAGTCTTGAGGTTTCCCCCAAGCTAACTTTTTCTCTCTTTGGTCACTTACTCCCAGCTAAACCAAACGAAACTGGCATCTTGATGCCAGCCCAAGCCTTCAGGCATTTTGTTAAGTCATTTTTCTGTAAGTCAGCATCACCTCCATGGTACCACTCCTCCCTACCCCCATTTCCTTCTCCACCACCTCAGTCCCACCACTTTGGACAGCCAGATCCTCTTTGATCTTGTTTTACCCCACCTTGGATCCAGACTGCAATAGGTGGTCCTAATCCTAATTTTTTTTTTGACAGGACCAGAACTTTGACCTGTCAAAAAGACTGAGTGAGAACAAGATTATATGTAATGTTCTGCAGAAAGAGAAAGAGAGAATGGAAGAAGAAAACGGTGTAAGTGTGTAAAAGACTTTTTAAGGGAAGGAGCAGGGTGACCCAGAGATGTGGTGATAACATAAAAAGTTAAACAAAAGAGCCTTTTCTGGGACATTGGATGAGACAGTTGCTCCCAAACAAAGAGTACATTTCATCTGGTTTCCTTATCTACCACAAAACCCATTCTTTGTTCTGTAACTGAAGCTTGTTTGGCATGGCAGTAGTGACCTTGAAAGGAGCAGCCTTGATGAAGATCTAACTTATTATTTTTGCTTTTAACTCCACAGCTATTCTAAGTATTGTCTTTGGGGAGTAATATCCTACATCATTTTTGTGCTAGCTGAGGGACCCTTTTCCTTCAGCACAACTTTTTTCTTTTTCTCTGCTGCCAAACCAGGAGCAGAAGTGGTGGTCTGTACCAGTGCTGGACCCATGGTAGGCCCCAAATAAATACTATGCATTCATTCATTCATCAGTTCATTCTTTCATCCAACGAGTATTTATTTTCTGCTGTATGCTAAACACATTATTATTGATTGATTGAGGATGATGGCAGCAAATAAGAAGGTTGAACTTGAAGTCATTCTTACGTGCTTGCTGGCATCAAAGAGCAGGTGTCCATGCATTCTGGCTGCTCCTCCGATCTACACCTCCAGCCATTCTCCATCTCTAC
Source organism: Delphinapterus leucas (assembly GCF_059928025.1). NCBI lineage: Eukaryota > Metazoa > Chordata > Mammalia > Artiodactyla > Monodontidae > Delphinapterus > Delphinapterus leucas. Next base: position 47,297,339 of record NC_143147.1, on the reverse strand, counting down.
CCTCTCCATAACCCTTCTGGGCTGTGCCTTCAAGTGATCATTTCTACCTTTGATTATATCATTTATGCCAATGTGTTTCAATTTTGCAGAAAGACTTTGGGGTCTGTTTCTGGTCCTGTCATTCTCATCCTCTTGATTTAGTTAGCGGTACCTTGACTTGGAAATAGTCGATGGGGTGGGGGAAGGGTGTGCAGCGGATGGGGAGGAAGAATGCACACAACTTGTAGCGAGAAGAGAAAGACCTGATATTTGGGAGCTTTGTTAGGAACTATACTAAAACCCTCTTAAGATGTTAAGAGGAAATTTACTGATTTTCTTTTTTCTAAGAACTTTAAATGCTGCCTGTCCCCCTTGTGGCTTGATCTCTTACATTCTTTCTCTCTCTCACATTCCCTCCCTCTCTTTTTTCCTCCCTCTCACTCTCTGTTGGCATATCCATTTAATGGGATAAAACATGAAGAGGGAAAATTATATCAGATGAATATTCACACTATGTAAGAAAATTGTTCTAGGAAGGAGACTAAAAAGCATTCTGCTCTCAATAATGTGTAACAATTTCAGTCTTAATATAGCTCCCACCACCCTCACATATCCATACAACTTCTGTACCCCCTTCAGTTGGTGTGTATTTAAAGATTTAAAATTCCTTTTTGCATTCATTCTAAACAAAATTCAATACATATTTAAATTCAGATATTAAGAACTCAGATCTTTGGAATACTGAGGCTGCTGCTTCCCCTTTTGAAGAATTATGGTTTATCATTTCTTGGGCTTCTCCAGTGCCACATTGTTAATTGAGAACTACCTGTAATGGGCATCCCTGGCCAGTTCCTTGCGGCCATTTGTTGTTGTCTTTTAACATGTCTCTGTAAATACTCTATCCTTAGCTTTTGAAGATGGAGAACAGCACACTGCTGAGTTACATGGGTCAGAATTATGACTCTTTGCCGCATCAAGCGCCTGCTTCGAATCAAGGAGGTGCAAGACAAAACCCAGGACTTGTCTATGGAAACCCATATTCTGGTAAGACAACTTTGCCATTCGAGCTGGAGGCCCCTGCTTGCATCCCTTTCCTCCAATAAATTTTTTTTTTATCTGAAATGCTAATTAAGACCAGCCTCATTGTTAAGACTTGTTGGGCAGAAGCTGAGTACCCAACAGAAAGACTGCCAGGCAAGAAGTGTTAATTGAGAAATAAATCTGAATCTAGAAGACACAAATAAGATCATTCGCCTAGAGGCAGCAGACACAAATTGAGTCCCGTGGCTATATTCCAAATATATGAGTCAGAGAAATGTCTCTGTGTAGAAGATACATACATCTAAAGCTGAGGAAGCTAATTAAGATTTGGAAGTGGAAGCACGAGAGGCGGACTGTGCCACCCAGGATGGGCTGTTAGGCAGCCACCCCTGTGGCCTGACCAAGGGTAGCAGGGATGTGCTCAACAGAGACTCCTGAGTGGTTTGGAGGACAGGAAATGGGGTGACAACCAGTCTTGTCATTGAAGGACCCGGGGTCAGATGTCTTTGCCAAACAGGGAACTTTCCTCCTTTTTTGTCTCCAAAGCGATATGAGACCTCATTTGCTTTTTTGCGACAGTTTAAATCAGTCCTGTTCTCTTTTTTTTTTTTTTTGCGGTACACGGGCCTCTCACTGTTGTGGCCTCTCCCATTGCGGAGCACAGGCTCCGGACGCGCAGGCTCAGCGGCCATGGCTCACGGGCCCAGCCGCTCAGTGGCATGTGGGATCTTCCCCGACCGGGGCACGAACCCGTGTCACCTGCATCGGCAGGCGGACTCTCAACCACTGCGCCACCAGGGAAGCCCAGTCCTGTTCTCTTAACAGTCATAGTCTGATCTTTGCAACAGGCAGGGGTACAAGTATATTTTTCCTTAAAAGTATTTTTAAACATTTCATTTAAAAAATGACTGTGTGGATTTGGTCTTAAAATCTATTCTCAGACTATTTCCGTGTTAAATTGTTACTGTTTTCATTAAAATCTCATTTTCTGCACACTGAAAATAGGTTTATTGTTTTTTTCTGATTATATAATGGCTACTGAAAATGCCACTTCATTATTTTTTCCTCTTTTCCCACTATCCTTGACCTAGATCCCCTCTATCAAAGTAGATGGTATATATGAGAGCTAAAGAATCAGAAGGGGAACAATGAGGGTTACAAAAAACAGCTGCTAGAACACAGCTGGAGAATGTATTCTAAGGATGCATTTCATTGAGTGCAGTCTTTTTTATTACCTTCAGGTATCCAAGAAAGTCCTGCCCCCATCCTGGTAAGTATTTGATTCCTGAGATTGCCCACAGCAAATCTTTGAGAAGATTTCCCTTCCTGCTCCATCCAGTTCACGGGAGAACCGTAGGGAGACTGGTTCACCGTGATAATCCAAGTCAGCAGGGTCAATTTGGTCAGTGCCGAAAGCTGAGTGAGCCTGTTAGGGCGGGGAGAAGAAAACACGGTTCATCCGTCAGTGTTCCGCTGAAGATTTTTCACCTGTGAATTGAGTTTGGTAGAAGGACTAGGGAGGAGATATGAACCAGGCAGGTAGCCAAACAAGGTATGTCCAGTGCCCCTTCCAGGCAGTATTACATCCTTTCGATCCTGGAGTTAGAGAATGCCCCAGTGAGTATCTCCAAATGTGAATTTGTTCATTCATCCTCTATTTCTTGATCACCTACCATCTGCCAAGCATGATGCTAGGTGCTGAGGATATAGTAGAAAGTCAGACACAGTCTCTGCCGCATATAGCTTACATTCGGACTGACCTCTTTGCTCTTCCTCCCAGCTCTCCATCAAGAAATGCCCCACCTGCAAATCAGACTTTCCTGATGACTTGTTTGATCACACCTTGGAGCAGCACATGCAGCCCCATAGTTTGAATTGTCCAATTTGTGACAAGGCCTTCCCAGCAAAAGAGAAGCAGATCTTTGAAGACCATGTGTTGTGCCACACTCTCTAAGTGTCCCAGCCTCTTGGATCTATACTGTACATGGATTTTATAGAGTAGAAGCTTCTACTATGAGTTATGACCCGAGATCCTGCCTAACCTGAATTATTAGGGATTTACTTAGTCCTGCTGCCCTATAGGTGGAGTCATGTCGATTATCTGAAGCATAGTGTTAAGGGCTGTTACTTCCATCCTTGTGGGTTTTAGTACCTTTTAAGTCACATAACTCCAGCTGTGTCAAAATGCCCATTCTTGCGAGGGTATCCAGCATAAAGGACCTGGGATGGAGCTGACCTGGCTGTTCACAGGAGGCCTGACTCAAGTACTAAGTGAGTAGTTTTCCAGGTTGTCCCACTGCCATTCAAGGTCAGGCCTTGAGTGTGTTTGCACTCAGTCCTCAGTCCTAACCCTGGGGCTGGTGACTGATCAGAGGTTAAGAATTTCTACCTCCTCCTCAGGCCTCCTTCTCCAACTAATTTAGAATAGTCAAAAAAGGCATGGCAGAGAACCCAGACATCCAATTTGGATACCAAGGTTTTCTCATCTTGATTTCCCAGCTCCCGACGGAAGCATTCCTGAACAATGGACATGAAATACTTCACTCACAGAAAGGCTTTCTCTCTGGATACCTCTGACTGGCATTTTCTACTCTGGTTTTTTCCTGTGCACATAACTATTATTGTTGTAAGTCCTTTCTTAATGGTTAGTGGGACTTGTTAGGAACTGTATGGGTTTGCAACTTTCTGAGCAGGTGAGTTTGAATATGGATAAGTTAGAATAAGAACTATTGTTAATCGCTTTAATACTAAAAATAAACTAGTCCTCTACTTCAGGGACTTTGGTAATTTAAAATAAACCTTGAGTTCATGTTTTTTTATTTTTAAGCTTGTGGGGAAAGTATAATCAAAAGGATTGTCGGAATTATAGACCCCACCAAGGATTTCTCTTCACCTGTCTTCACTAGTCAACAAAAGAGTGTCCTGGCCATTATCTTGAGGTGGAGAGGGAGGTGACGAAGCATTAGTTTGAGAAATCTGGAGCCCTGACTTTCTTGTTCTAACTTTCTGTGCATTTTTGAAAGGGTGTGGATTTGGGCACCTTTTGTGAACTAACTTCAATTCCCTCCATCCAGATCTGCCTAATTGAACTATAAGAAAGCAATTCCATTTTCTCCACCCCAGGGACTGAACAAATGGAAATGACTCCCAGGCAGTCAGCCAGCTGGTCACTGTAGAGACTTTTACAGAAACTTTTGAATGATGTGAAACATGATGCTGTGCATCAGGTTGAGCCAATTATAGCTCTGCATTCCTTCTGTGGTTTTCCCTGACGTGACTGAAGTTAGGCCTTAGACTAACTGTATTGTCCTAGTCACAGCTCCTCACCTTTATTTCTCCTTTGATAAAATGGAGATGAGACTGTACTCCCACTGCTTCTCCCGTATCACCATTTCGATATGATGTCTCTTGGACTCATAAGCCTTTGCCCTGTAAGAATCAGATGTGACATTAAGACAAAGTCTAGAACAGAAATATAGGACTTCCCTGGTGGCGCAGTGGTTAAGAATCCGCCTGCCAGTGCAGGGGACAAGGGTTGGATCCCTTGTCCAGGGAGTTCCCACATGCCCTGGATCAACTAAGCCCATGTGCCACAACTACTGAGCTCACATGCCGCAACTACTGAAGCCTGCGCGCCTAGAGCCCGTGCTCCGCAACAAGAGAAGCCACGGCAATGAGAAGCCCGTGCACCGCAACGAAGAGTAGCCCCCGCTCACCGCAACTAGAGAAAGCCCACACGCAGCAACGAAGACCCAACGCAGCCCAAAAAAAAATGAATGAATGAATGAATAGAAATATAACGGGGAGACGGTAACACAGTTTTTCTGGCAGATACCCTGCCTGCAAAATTTCTGTTGCTCCCCAGATAGTTCCAGTGAAGAATTGCAGTTTCATTTATTTTATACTAGTCAGCTCTTAATTAAGCACACGAATGGAGAGGAGCAGTGGTGCACATAACCCAAATCAGCGAATACCATTTTCTGGTGAATTACCCACCCCTTTGCCCCTGCTACCCTGAGGGTTACCGTGATTATCAACAGCAGCAGGAGCCCTTCCACAGGCTTGGTACAAAAAAGCAGTTGAGGTGTTAATGATCCTTTTTGATGGATGTAAAACAAAGCATCTTTAACCACTGTTCATTATCCCCAGCTGCTCTTACCAAGGCTTTGAAGGGGAAATTACGCTCCAGGCATCTACTAGTGGTAAAGGAAACAGTCATTCTTATATAATCCAATCATCACCCCAGCCTTTCCCGTCTATACCTCTTACACCCACAGATTTTAAAGCTGGAAAATTCCTGCAAGAAATAACAGCTTGTGGGAGCAAAATGGATTTGAGAATCTGTGTACTTATTATGGCAACAAGTTTTCCTTCCTAGTTCATTTTCTCTTTTCTAATATTAAAATGTTTTTGCGTTACCTTAGCACACTCACTCACTAAGCAGTGGGGAGAAAAGTCACCCTGGCATACATGAGTGTGAGTGGTGAAGGAAAGCTAACCTAAAATCAGAGAAGGGAGAGTTGGCAAGATATTTGGTAAACTTAGACCCCTAAGAACACCTGTAGCTTCAGCCCTTTTGCCTCGTCTTGCTAAAAATTGGGATGAAATGGAACTGCCTTGATGTTTAAATATGATCCTGTGGTTCGAGTGATTTTCCACAGTGGCTGTGGATTGCGCTGAGCTAAGCATTCTCTAACCTGGTCTCCTAGCAACAAATGCTAATGAGATGGTAGGCTGTGGCAAAAAGATGCCGTCCATTACCTAGGGAAAAAAGCAAAGTGGATTCAGCGTAACAGAGCTCAAACCTGAAGAGATAGCACCTAATTCCCCTGAGTTAACCAACAATAGGCCACAAGCTCAGGGAAATTACACTGAGATCTCCTTAATTGATCTCATATAAATATTAAAATAATGGCTTTACACGCATGTAGTGCTTTATAGTTTAGAATGCATTTCATATAGTCCACGTATACTTTCAGTAACCCTTTGAAACAGCTTTTTTAAAATTTATTAATTATTTTTGGCTGCATTGGGTCTTCTTTGCTACGCGGGCGGGCTTACTCTAGTTGCGGTGAGCAGGGGCTGCTCTTCGTTGCGGTGCGCGGGCTTCTCATTGCGGTGGCTTCTCTCGTTGTGGAGCACGGGCTCTAGGCGTGTGGGCTTCAGTAGTTGTGGCACGTGGGCTCAGTAGCTGTGGCTCACAGGCTTAGTTGCTCCACAACATGTGGGATCTTCCCAGACCAGGAATCAAACCCGTGTCCCCTGCATTGGCGGGCAGATTCTTAACCACTGCGCCACCAGGGAAGTCCCTGAAACAGCTGTTAACTCCCATTTTTATAGATGAATAAGATGAAACGTGGAGAAATAACCTGCTAAAAGTGGAAACAACCCAAATGCCCGTCAATTGATGAGTGGGTAAATATGGTATAGCCATACAACGAGCTATTATCTGGCAATAAAAAGGAACGAAGTACTGAGATGTCACAACGTGGACGAACCTTGAAAACATGCTGTGAAAGAAGCTAGTCACAGAAGATCACATACTGTATGATTCCATTTATATGAAATGTCCAGAATAAGAAAATATTCTATGGAAATAAAATAGATCAGTGTTTTCCTAGGGCTGGGTGTTGGGGGAAATGGAGAATGACTGCTAATGGGTATGGAGATTCTTTCTGGGGTAAAGAAAATGTTCTAAAATTTATTACAGAGATGGTTTATTACAGAGATGGTTGAATATGCTAAATACCACTGAATTATACCCTTAACAGGTGAATTGCGTGCTATGTGAGTTATATCTCAAGTTGGTATGTTTTTAAAAGGTTAAAAGGATGTCTTTTTTTTTTTTTTTTTTGGCCATGCCATGCGGGATCTTAATTCCCCAACCAGGGATCAAACCAGTGCCCCCTGCGTGGAGAGCGTGCAGTCTTCACCACCAGACCGCCAGGGAAGTCCCTAGGATGTCTTAAATACAGATACAGAGCAGGTTCAGCACTGTTGACCTTGGTTAAATCACACTTGTCAGTACAACCCCTGCCTCAGCAGTGTTGGGTTCTCCCCCTCTCTCGGGCTGGAGGCAGCGCTTCAGTTGTGATTAGCAGGGTCAGGCCAATTAATGGTAGCCTACCATCTGGCCAGCAGCATTGGTGGTCTCTGGGAATATCTATTTTGTGGAGATGAACGGACCCAATAAAGTTGGGGTAAAGAGTCACCAGCCCACAAATCCCAGGTAATCATATTAAGGGATCCAGCCTGCTCTGCCTAGTGTTATTACTTTCTCCCTGTGGAAAGAAAGAATATGACACTCTGGGGAACTAAGTCTGTCGTTTACCCAGTCAGTCAACGTTTAGTGAGCACCCACAGTGTGCAGAGCTAATACAGGGCCAGGATTTTTTTTTTTTTTAATAGAAAAGTTCTTCCCTCGAGGGGTCTGCAAGATTAATGAAGACATTCTGTCTGCCCTCTGGGAGCCCTCAAACTGCTGGGGGAGAGATTCTCAGGTTTCAGGGGTCTCCTAATCTGTTGGGGAAATGAGATTAACTGCCCAATTTAAGGACGCAAAGATAAGGGACATCATCTCGCAAACTGAAGACAATGAGGGCTATGGGACCTGAGTGTTAATTAAGATGTGAGCAAAGCCCAAGTTAATGATGTCTTATGTGAGTGTGCTTTGGAAGAGGTTGAGGGACAAAAATGGCAGACCAAAATGGGGAGGGTATCCTGAGGGTCTCTACAAAGGGGGAGAGAGAAGCCGCTCCAGAATGCAAAGAACTTTTAAGCAAAAGTACTAGCATATAAAAAGAAACAAGTTTCTGTCCTGAAAGACTCCAGTCTAGTTGAATCACATCTAACAAGCTCATTTGAGCTCAAAAGGGACAGGAGGGAGGGTGGCGAAGGGTGTCAGTTTTAAGGATATAGGACTGTCTCAGAGCCCCAGGCTTAAGATTCCCAGCCCTCAGGGCTAGAGTGCTAGGTGACACAGAGACATCATCCCTTGCCATTTGTTACCCTGCTTCTCTGCCTCTGAGTCAAACCTTCTCTTTCACTCCAGTCTGATCTCTGCTTCCCAGACTGCATGATGGAAAATGGTTGCTGCTTATCTGAGTTTTTAGGCTACTCTGCTTTAAAAAAAAGAGTTTTGAAAGGAAAGGATGGGAATCTCAGTCCAACTCTACATTTCCTGAGGGAGGGACTTGTTTGGCCCTGCTAGCGTGAACCAATGCACTCACTCCTTGTTCAGTCAACTGTGGCCAGAATGTGCCGTCACCCTGCACCAACCTGGCAGCTCTGAGTCACTGCAGGGATGGGAAGGGGGGTGCATGGGGAGAGGAGAGTACCAGAGAAGATGGTCTGAGCTGAGCGTGCAACAGATAATTGCAATAATTTATAACAAATGCTGCGGGTGGGAGGATGGGATTCAAATCTGATTAAAGGGATGAGTGGCCTTTAGGTGGAGAAAACTGGGGAGGATGCCATAATAAAGCGCAGGATGGGGACTTCATGGTGGTCCAGTGGTTAAGACTCTGCACTCCCAATGCAGGGGGCCCAGGTTCGATCCCTGGTCAGGGAACTAGATCCTGCATGCTGCAACTAAAAGAGCCCGCATGCCGCAGCTGAAATCCCCGCATGCCACAACGAAGGTCCCGCACACGGCAGCGAAGATCCCACATGCCACAGCTAAGAACCAAGCACAGCCAAATAAATAAATGATTTTTTTTTAAAGGCAAAGGATGGAATACTACCCAGCAATAAAAAGGAGCAAACCTGGCACATGCAATAACTTGACTGAAATCTCCACAGAATTAAGCTAAATTTGAAAGCATTTTAAATTACATACTATATATTCTGTTCATTTAACACTCTTGAAATTTCAAAATTATAGAAATGGAGACTAGGCTACTGATGCTGGGGGTTAGGTAGAAGGGAGGTTGGGGTGTGAGGGCTATGTGAGGAAGGGGTCCTTGTGCTGTATCTTGACTCTGGTGGTGGATCCACAAACCTACATGTGATAAAAATGCATTGAACCAACTATGTAATGAGAACCAGAAAAATGGGAAATTGAATAAGGTAGGTGAATTGCATCAATGTTGATATCCTGGTTGTGATATTGTACTAAGGTTTTGCAAGATGTTGCCACTGAGGGAAGCTGCATTAAAAGGTGCATGTGAGGGTTTCCCTGGTGGCGCAGTGGTTGAGAGTCCGCCTGCCGATGCAGGGGACATGGGTTCGTGGCCCGGTCCAGGAAGATCCCACATGCCACGGAGCGGCTGGGCCTGTGAGCCATGGCTGCTGAGCCTGCGCGTCCGGAGCCTGTGCCCCGCAACGGGAAAGGCCACGACAGTGAGAGGCCCGTGTACCACAAAACAAAAACAAAAACAAACCAAAAAAAAGGTGCATGTGATCTCTCTATTATTTCTTACAATTGTACATGAATCTACAATTACCACAAAAGTAAAGGTTTATTTTCTAAAAAAGAGCAGGAGCTTCAAAAAGCAGGTCATGACAAGGAGATTGCAACAATCCGTGTGATGAGAGCACGGCGTTCCTAGTGGGGCAGAGTGAGAAAGGAGGAGGCTGGAAAGAAGGTTAAATCCAGCCTGGGAAAGGCCTTGTATACCATCCTGAGGAATAATCTGGACTTGGTCCTATTAAAGGCAATAGAGAGCTTTTGAGGTCTTTTAATAGGGGAGTGATCCCTGTGGTTCTAGGTTGTGGAAGCACTGTGGAGAATGGATTGGGTGTAGGGATAATAATCAGGGGAAGCTGGGAGGAAGGGAGACCAGTTAGGAGACCACTACAGTGGTTCAGGAGAGCTCAGGAGGGCCTGGACCAGACAGTGGAGATGCAGAAGGGAGGGAAAACCAGAGCTATTTAGGAGTTGAAGTCAACAGGACTTTTGCGATCAATTAGGTGCCAAAGAATGAGGTTATATTAATTTCCATAACAACACTAACTGGGTGCCTTAAAGCAACAGAAAGTTATGCTTTCACAGTGGCAGATTCTGGAGGCTCTTAGAAGTTCAAAACCAAGGTGTTGGCAGGACCACACTCCCTCCCGAGGCTGGAGGGGACAGTCTGTCCTTTGAGTGGCTGTTGGCATCCCTTGACTTGCAGCGTCATGCCAGTCTCTGCCTCCGTGGTCACAATACCTCCTCTTCTCAGTGTGTCTCCTCCTCCAAGTGTCTCTTAAGGGCACTCCTCATTGGATTTAGTACCCACCTAGATAATCCAAGATAAGCGCCTCTCAGGATCCTTAATCACATCTTTCTTCTTATAAGGCAGTATACTTTATCCATATAAGGTAGTAATTATAAGACATGGACATCTCTTTTCAACCTGCTACAGAGAGGTAGGGAAGAATAGATAACTACGATTCTGACCCAGACCACCAAGATAGATGATACAGAAGGAAGAGTTGCTCTCAGGCAGAGAGTTTAAGTTTTAAGCATATTGAATCTGAGGAACTTGCAGGAATAGACAGTAGATGATTGGAGAAATGTTTCTGCAAGAAGATGGGTTGGGGGACTTACATGGTGGTCCAGTGGTTAAGAATCCGCCTTCCAATGCAGGGGACGTGGGTTCGATCCCTGGTGGGGGAACTAAGATCCCACATGCCACGGGACAACCAAGCTCGTGCGCCACAACTGGAGAAAAGCCCGTGTGCCACAGTTAAGACCTGATGCAGCCAAATAAGAAGATGGGTTGGAGCTGCAAGTTGTTACTGACACAGGGCGGTGTAGCTGCAGCCATGGGAATGAGTGTGCTAACGTGGAGGGTCAGTTGAGGACAGGCCCTGAATAACATCAACTTTAGGGGCTAGGCAGCCATCTAAGAAGCGGAAGAAAGCTGCCACCTGAAAGCCAAGGGGTGAAACAGCTTCAGAAAATGAGTTCAATAGTGTCAAATACTAGCAGGTAAATTAGGTGCAAAGGAATCATTAACAAAGGAAAAGAAAAACATATGGAAAGAAGACGTGCAAGTGAAGTATAAGGTGATGGAGGCCTAAGTAATTTAGTCAGTTTTAGCTATATCAGTAGGGCTAGAAAGAAACCTTTGATTTCAGGAACTAAACGTTGACAGGCAGATGCGCTTCTTTTCTCTCTTTTTAAAAACCAGTATTTGCTCATTAAAGAACATTTGAAATGCATGAAATAGAAATAAAAGAAATATAGTTCCATCAAGCAATCACTATTAACATTTCCATCCAGTTCTTTCTATGCATAGGTGACCTTAAAAAAAAAAATTTAATTATTTATACATGTGTGCTCCTGTGTGTGCATAGCCACCTGCCTTGATTTCAAACATAAGGATCCTTCTCTAAATCCTCCTGGAGGATCTGTCTCCAGGTAGGGAGACTGAGTTCTGGACCTTGGTGAGGCTCCCCAAAGGCGAGCTGCAGGAGCCTCGGCCTCCCAACCTGGGCCATCTTCCTGCACCTCCTCCCACAGAAGCTGCTGCACTGCACTGCAGCACTGCTGCACTGCTGGACAAACACCAGGCACTTTTCTCTGGGTCAGCATTTCACATCCGTTGTCAGAGGCTAATCCTTTCTCGACATCTGCTCCCTGGGGTGCTGTTCTCTGCCCCGAGACCTCTGATACCACCTGGTCTCTCTACAAGCCCCCAAGGCAAAGGTGCTTTCTCCACCTTACTGCTTCTTGGTGTTGATCCTCCTCTCCTTTTTGAATCCTATACCCTTTACCTGAGCCAATAATCTCCCGCCAGTTACAAGAAGAAGCCCCCTCCACCTGGAAGCCTTCTCTGATTACTGGACACACAGGTGCCTGGTAGATGCTTGTTGCCTCCTGTGGAATTCGGTGACCCCTGCCTAGTCTTCAGCCAGCACAATCTAGTCCCTGCCATCCCCTCTGTGCTTTTGTAGTGAAATGGTCGATTCCCCAAGTCAATTCCCCAGAATCTGCCAGGGGGCCCAGAACACATTCTGACCAAATGTCCGGCTCGCCACCATGTGCTTCCTGACTGCTGCTTCCTGCTGTCAGTGTGTGGGAGCCCAGAGGACACACTTTTATTTGAACAGCATCTCGAGATAGACAGGGCTGAGAAAACCAATGCAAAAGTGTGACAAAATATACTGCAGAGGGTAACTAGAAATTCTTTCCAATGTTTGTGTTTTGCTCCCCACCACTGGCTGGAAAAGGCATTTTCCAATTGCATTTCTTTTGATTTATGCCTGGCTAGTTCCTCTAATTAGCTCCCAAGAAAAGGGACAGACTCTCTTCTCTGTTCCTTCCCCTCAGTGCAAATCTCTGACCTCAGGAGTCATCACATATTATTTAAATCCAAGATACATTGAGTGTTTACTACCAGTTAAGCGCTCTTGTCATCCCCTTTTATAGAGGAGGGAGCCAGGGCTTAGTGAGGATGAGGACTGGACGAGGGTGGCACTGCTGCAGGAGGCCAAGCTGGACCGGGGTTTAGGTTTGTAACACAGAATCCTGCTGTGGGGGAATGGGTGGGGTGGGTGTGGCGCCTGAGGCCAACTTCCTCTAGCCCACCCATTCTGCCCTCTTCAATAAAGTTCATAGTCCAGGAAATCCCCTGCAAGTGACAATGACTCTGAAACTTTCCCGAGGATAAAAACTGCTTGGCCAGGGCCCCACTCACCGCTCGCCATCCCTTCAGCTGATGCTCAGTAACTCTTCCTTTGCCGGTAGTCAGGCTTTCCAGCTACCTTCAAGTCAGGACAAATTCTCTTAAAGAGGCCCTAGGGACATCCAGGCTCGGATTCAGGCCCATCCCCCATTATGGAGGACCCATCCCTGCCACCCCACCCAACCCACTATCCCTTCCTTCCTTCCTTCCTTCCTTCCTTCCGGGGGTTTTTGCAGCTCAGCTCTCACTCAGGCAAAGGGAAGCAACTGCTCATGTTAAGCAGTAAGGAGACTTAAGTAGGGGCCCAGGAGGTACTTTTTAAACAGAAATTTACTCAGGTTCAGGAAACAGCTATAAAGGGCATCTTGGCAATGCAGGCGCTCCATCTCCTGGTTGTAAACCCCAGGTAATGCCATACAGAGTGTCTGTTTATCAGTTGTCATGGATTCAGGAAGCCACACAGACCTGCCCATCACCAGGGCATCCCCAGGCCCTGCCTCCAGAAATGACCACCCCTGAGTTGAAATCCGCTCTTGGAAAGAAACTGAGGAGGGGCTTTTACAATTTTCTAAGGCTTCACACCCTTTGTTGTTCGGAAATTCTTTCTATAGCCAACTTCAGTCCCTGTTAATATATTCTGAACGATAGAATTGTTCTTGTTGTTGTCCCCCATTTAATTTGAATAAAATAATAGGCATTGAACGTTTGTATGACAAGCATTGTATTAAGCACTTTGTACTTGGTCATTTTAATTCCCACAAAAAGCCATTAATCATTACTGTATAAACAGTTAATGATTAACGGTATCATTAATATACCCATTTTACAGATGGGGCACCAAGGCTTAGGTTGAGTAAATTACCCAACATCATACAATAACAGAGTAGGGATTTGAATTCAGATAGTCCCAACTTCAGGGCCCATGTGCTTAATTAATTATTAATGCCCTGTATCTCCCTACAATTTTCCTTTCCCCAAATGGGATCGTTCCACCTGCATATATACCTGTCCACAATATTTCCCCTTGAGTCAGGCAACCTAAAACTGGTCCCAAAGACCCTGAATAGAGTCATATTAGGGACCAGGGCCATGGAAGCTTTCCATTCCATCTCCTAATTCAATCTCTGACCACATCCACACCAGCCTTTCCCCTGTACGGCCCCACCCTGTTAATATCCTTCTTAACAAAGTGGTTCCTGAGCCTAACTGGAGGACTGTGAGCCATTCAGGAAAGCTCCAACAGACCAGTAGCTCTGGTCACAAGCGGAAAATAAACCCCTCTTTGCAGAGCAGCTGTATTTGCTAACTAAAAATTACTTCAACAGGGCTTCCCCGGTGGCGCAGTGGTTGAGAGTCCGCCTGCCGATGCAGGGGACACGGGTTCGTGCCCCGGTCCGGGAAGATCCCACATGCCGCGGAGCGGCTGGGCCCGTGAGCCGTGGCCGCTGAGCCTGCGCGTCCGGAGCCTGTGCCCCGCAACGGGAGAGGCCACAGCAGTGAGAGGCCCGCGTACTGCAAAAAAATAATAATAATAAAATAAAATAAAATTACTTCAACAAAATGCCATAAGGAAAAGATACCTGGGGAGGCATTATGCTCTCAGTAGCTTTGGTAGGAACTCAGCACTGAATTCCAACTGAGGAAACAGCAGGGTAAAACACTGTGATCGGCTCGTGTGGCTGGGTTCTCCCTCACACATCACATAGACCACCACATCCCTCCCTCTTGTTCTCTACCCCACTCGGCTTGTCACTGCCCCAGCCCCATACCTTATGACCCCATAGAGTAGGCAGGCTTGTGGTAAAGAGCCCAGACTCTGGAACCAGACAGCCTGGCAGCAACCTTCAGCAAGTTACTTAGCCTCTCTTGGCCTTGGTTTCCCCATTTATGAGTGGCAAATGAGTTAAAATGTTCAAAGCATTTAGAACAGGGTCTGACACATTGATTGGGAGCAATAAATGTTCCACCCTTCCGTGTGATTCACAGCCCTGTAAAATTGGGCAGGCCACTTTGAAAAAGGGCATGATGTAGTGATTAAGAGCACTTGGTTTGAAGTCAGATAACCTTGCCCTTGAATCCTAACTTTCAACAACTTATTTAACCTCTCTGAACCTCAGTTTCCCTATTTGTAAAATGAACCTAATAACATCTACCTCTCATTAGGGTTGTTGAGAGGATTAAATGAGACAATATACGTAAGGGGCTTAGCACAGGGTCTGGATGGAAGTAAGCACTCAATGATTGGCCTTGGTTACTATTATTAACTCTGAACTTCAGCCCCTTCATGTGTGACTTGGAGACACCACTGCCCTATGAATTCTGTGAAACCTGAAGGACATGCCATCTAGTTTCCCCTCCACTCTCTCCCGCTCTTTTAGGATGTTCCAACTACTGCCTGTGTGACACTCACTCACCTGTCAAAGCCAACTCAAAATACTGCCTCTTCCCAGAAGCCTTCCTGGGTCCCTACCTAGTGCTTTAGAGCCCCTGACTGGTTCTGACTTGAATTCAGAGTCGCTTCGTCCCGTTCTTGTCTCCTGCCCATTCTACCCACTGAGCCAGAAGTCCCAGGGGACAGAACCTCTTCCTATTCAGTATCTTCCCAGTGGAGAAGCTTAAACCACCCCTCTGCCATCTTACCTTGAGGCCAAGAAAGATGTTGGCTGAGGTCAGCCTTTGTTACTGACCAGGCCTGGGCAGGCACGGCTCCAGAGCCCCCAGCAGGAAGGGGGGAGGCAGATGTGGGTGTGCGGGCCTTCAGCCTCAGACTCATTGGGTAGCTGAGCTAAAGAGAAGGACCTTGAGCCCTCTGGTGGGGAGTCTGGGCTTCCAAGTAACATTCCATTCCGCTTACTCCCTCCCAGGGCCTTTTGAAGGGCACCAAGGGCACTCGATGCTGTAGGACTGCCCACATAATGACAAAAACTAAGATGCATTCACATGCCACATGAAATGTCATTTATACATAAACTATGTACAAGTGGAACTGCAGTTAACTGGTTGACATTTTTGTCTTATAGCCATTTATTTAAATACGAATTTTCATTTTGCAGTTTTCTTTGTTCATTTTGAAACCAAAAACTTTTTTCCATCTTTCAACCATAGTCCCTAGGCCCTAAGCCTATGTCTAAGGTATGGGCCGGCAGTGCCTGGTTAGAGTCCCAAATCCCAGTGCTTGTCAATTCCTGGGCCCATCTGGACCACCCGACCATATCTATCCACCCAACTATCTATCATCTATGTAGCATCTATCTACCTACCTATCTATCCATCATCATCTATGTAGGCTGCCTAAAGTAATAAAGGCAACTGGACAGAGGGTAGAAAAGCCGCATGTGGTGTGAGACTGCCCTCTAGAGGTTGCTCCAGGAAGGTGCAGGTGGGGAGCCCCCTCAGCCGTCAGGCTGAGATCAACCCCACCATTCACTCACTCACATTTATTGAGCGCCTACCTATACCAGGCGTCCTGTACGCACTTTGGGAACAAAGGGTAACAGGAATAAAGTTCATCCCTGTCATCTGGGAGGTCACCATTTTGTAGCGGTGACTACAAACACAAACACAATTACAATTCAGTGCAATGACTACTGTAATATATGTGTGTACCAAGTTCCATGGGAGCACAGGGGGGATGTGAATAAGTCTGGGACAGTAGCGGAAGGGTCACCACAGGGGAGGTGACATTTTACTTGGACTTCGAAGGATAAGTAAGCATTTTCCAGGCAACGCTAGACAGGGAAGACATTCTGGGCAGAGGGAACCGCATGAGCAAAGGCAACGCACTGTAGAACTGTGAGCTTGTTGGGGGGCAGTGAGAGGTGCCCTGCAGCTGGAGTGTGTATAGCATGGAACAGTGCAAGACCCGCCTAGAGAGGCAGGTGGCGCCAGATAGTGACGCAGCTCCCATTTGAAAAACAGGGACATGCTACTCTGGCCAGGACCCTGTGCCCAACAAGAGGGAGGAATGTCTCTCCATTCCCACGGGTTTGGTTAAGGTCTTGCATTGGCCTCCTTGTTTCTCCCCTGCCCCTCACATCACTACCTAAGGATGCTTCTAAATCACAGTCAGGTTGCTCCTGACTTCTGCCTGCTTAAACCTCTCCATTGGCACATCAACAGGCACAGGGCAAAGGCCAGACTCCCAGCCTCACATATAAGGGGGTGAGTTTGGGGCTCTTTCAAGGAGAAAGTTCTTTACATAATGGGGGTTTATTACGAGGCCGCACGAGGAAGGCAGGAGGACAGGAGTCTTAGCCACCAAACAACCAGGCCATGCAGTGACTGGAAGGCGACTGAGCAATGCCGAAGGCTGCAATACAGCTGTGAGGGAGACAGTCCTTTACTGGCAAACATGACACATTCCTACAAAAGTGTACGAGGGTGATATGTCTGAAAGCTGAACAATAGATTCGTGTGTTAGAGGAAAGAAGGTTCTGGCCCCAGGGAGCAAAACAAAAAAAATATCTCAAAATACCTAAACATGGTCCAGAAGCAGAATAAAATAGTGACTAAGAGTATCGGTCCCGGCACCAGGGTGCCTGGCTGCATCGCTTATTACCTATGAGATTCTGGGGAAATTAAGTAATTGACTGCTCTCTACCTCGGGCTCCTTTCTATACTAGTGCCCATTTCATACATTTTTGTGCAGATTACAAGTTTCACACGTGTCCTGTGTTTGAAATAGAGTGTCCACATAGGAGCCACTCAATTAACATTCTCTGTTATGATTCATGCAGGCCTTGGGGCAGAGAGGCCGTAGTACCCCCTGAAGTACTACTCTCCACTACCTAGTCTCCCTGTCTTCTGGTTGGTAATGGAAACCCCACCCTCAAGGATAAGTGGTAGTCCAGCCAGAGACCAGATTTCATCACCCTCCTTGCAGCCCGCCGTGGCCACGTGACCGAGTTCTGGCCAATAGGAGGCAAGCAGTACTGAGGTGCCCAACTTCGGGATCCCGTCCTTAGAAGGAGAAAAGGTGCTTGCCCTTCACGTCTCCCCTCCCTGCTGATGAGAAGTGGCTTAGACACAGAGACGGAAGCACATGCTGAAGGTGGCAGAGGCGCTCCAAAAGCCCCAGGCTGCTCCCTTCTTACTGCTACATGAGGAGGAATTGATCTTCTGTCTTACCTAAGCCACTGTATTAAGACCTAAGCCACTGTATTAGGGGCCTCTGTTACAGCAGTTTAGTGTATACCTTTAATGAATGCAGTATCTTTTTCTAAAGTAATCCTTCCCCGTTAGAATAGTGGGCAAGAGGCACAAAGAGATAGTTTACTCACATACATCAGAATAAAGCATCTAAAAATGGCCTTTAAATAGATGAAAGTATGCTCAATTTTACTCATGAAGAAGAGAAATGCAAATTAAAAGTACACCGTAACCCCATTTCTCATTTATCAGATGGACAGAAATTCAAAGGCTTGACCACATACTCTGTTGGCGAGGCTGTATGGGAAACACACACTTTCATATTTTGCTGCTGTGACATAAGACAAATATATTTGGTCTCTGCCACTGTTACCTGACACTGAGCCCTAGGAATTTCCTGAGTGTAGGGGTGATAAGCCCCTTTCAACTTTACCTGAATTTATGCTAGTGAGGTGACTCTTGGAGGATAGGGGCCGGTTGCCAGAGGAATCAACCACAAGATCAGAGGGTTGGAACTTTCAGCTCCATCCCACGTCCACCTCTGGGGAGGGGAGAAGGTCTGAGGATCAAATTAATCACCAATGGCCAATGATTAAATTAATCATGCCTGTGTAATGGAACCTCCATTAAAATCCTAAATGAATGGGTTCAGGGAGCTGCACGTAGAGGTGCTGCGTGGCTGGTGCACCTGGAGAGGGTAGGGGAGCTTCGCACCCCTTCCCCACATACCTTGCCCTGTGAACCTCTTCCATCTGGCTGTTCCTGAGTTACATCCTTTATAATACACCAGTAAGAGTATGCAAAGTGTTTCCCTGAGTTCTGCGAGCCATTCTAGGAAATTATTGAACCTGAGATGGCTTCCCTGGTGGCGCAGTGGTTGGGAGTCTGCCTGCCAAGGCAGGGGACACAGGTTCAATCCCTGGCCTGGGAGGATCCCACATGCCGCAGAGTGACTAAGCCTATGCACCACAGCTGCTGAGCCTGCACTCTGGAGCCTGCAAGCCGCAACTACTGAGCCCGCCAGCCACAACTACTGAAGCCCGCGCGCCTGGAGCCCGTGCTCTGCAACAGGAGAGGCCACGACAATGAGAAGCCCGCACACAGCAGCAAAGACACAACACAGCCAAAAATAAAAACAAATAAATGTGGGAAGCCCTGATTTACAGCTGGTCGGTCAGAAGTATGTGAGGCCTGGACTTACGACTGGTGTCTGAAGTGAGGAAGTAGCTTTGTGGGCCTGAGCTCTTAACCTGTGGGGTCTTGGGGTCTGCTCTAACTCTGGGTAGTTAGTGTGTGAATTGAATTCTAGGACACCCAGTTGGTGTCTGCAGAGAATTGGAGAATTGGTTGGTATAGGAAAAAAACCCACACATTTGGTTCAGAAGTATTGTTGGTGTTTAGAGGAAACAGTTTTCCTTTAGCTGGTGGGAGTGCAAAATGGTACAACCCCTATGGAGGAGGATCTGGCAATATCTAACAAAATAGGTGTGGACCCTTTGACCTGGCAATCCCACGTCAAGAATTTACCCTGAATATAACCCTCCGACACTATTTTTTAAAAAAACACACACAGGTTTTTCAGCATTATTTGTAAGAGCAAAGTATGAGAAACAAATGCCCAAACACAGGAGACTGGCTAAAGAAATCCTAGTACATCCCTGCAGTGGATTGCTAAGCAGCTATAAAAAAGGAACAAGAAAGTTTGCTTTGAACGGATACAGAGTCACGGTCAGGATGTACCATTAAGTGGAAAAAGCAAGATACAAGAGAGTATGCGGATATCCCCTGCTTCTCAAAAGTTCACTTTACACCACTTTGCTTTTCCAGAAGACCTACATTAGTATCTGGTTTTGCTAACCAAAAGAAATCTGAAGAGGATTTTTGCTTTAAGAAAAAAAGGCGAAAGGGGGGACTTCCCTAGTGGTCCAGTGGTTAAGAATCCACCTTCCAATGCAGGGGACGGGGGTTCGATTCCTGGTCTTGGAACTAAGATCCCACATGCTGCAGGGCAATTAAGCCTGCAAGCTGCAACTGGAGAGAAGCCCACCCACCGCGACGAAGATGCCGCATGCTGCAACTAAGACCCGAAGCAGCCAAATAAATAAATTTTTTTTTTTTTTTTAAAAAAGGTGAAAGGGAATTCCCTGGCGATCCAGTGGTTAGTGCTCTCACTGCCAAGGGTATGGATTCATCCCTGGTCAGGGAAATAAAATCCCACAAGCCGCCTGGAGCGGCCAGAACAAAAGAAAAGCGCTCAGCTTTGCAGCTAGCTGGGCAGCGGGAGTGGCGCCACCAGGCTCCTTCCCTGGGAACTACACCCAGCATCTCAGCATCAAGCCACTGTAGCTTTGAACGAGTCTGTGAGCATCTGTGATTTATCTCAGTTTATTTTGTGCATCCCATTAGCAAGATGCGTCCGAAGGTAATTGTTTCTTCCCTTCACGCCATTTTATTTTATGAAAGATTTCACAGGAACACTCTACTTTCAGATAGCAAGGGAAACCTGTATATGTATAGAAGACTACCTTTCGTATAAAAGAAATATTCCCAGTCACAAATGGGATTAAGGAAGGGGGAGGGAAGAATCAGTATTAGCTTCAAAGAAAACTAAACAAATGAAAGAATGAGACAATTACTTCCAGGCAAAGCAAAACACTGCATAAGAAAGGAAATGTAATTATAGTATAGTATATGGCTTAGCTGGGAGTCATTGTTATTTAGTCATAAAATGTAAATGTTAAATGTTGAATTAACCAAAAATTATGATATGTAAAGTGTGGAGGTGTACAAGAGGAGAAACCAGGAATTGAAGGGAGCTCTATGCTCATCTACCATAATAATAAGTAAAATGGGTAATGTCTAATGTTGAGAAATTAGGCATTAACGGTATAAGCATATTACTTAGAAATATGGTGGTAATACCAGAGGAAACAGCTAGAAATGTTAGACGAAAATAGTGGCCTCTGAGAAGTAGGGAGGGGTCAGGCAGGGAATTGATATTTTCCATTATAAGCCTTTTAGTATCATTTGCTTTTTTTTAATATCTTTTTTTAAAATTTTATATTTATTTATTCATTCATTCATTCATTTTTGGCTGCGTTGGGTCCTTGTTGCTGCGCGTGGGCTTTCTCTAGTTGCGGTGAATGACGGGCTACTCTTCATTGCAGTGCACAGGCTTCTCATTGCGGTGGCTTCTCTTGTTGCAGAGCATGGGTTCTAGGTGCACGGGCTTCAGTAGCTGTGGCGTGTGGGCTCTGTAGTTGTGGTTCACGGGCTCTAGAGTGCAGGCTCAGTAGTTGTGGCACACGGGCTTCATTGCTCCGCGGCATGTGGGATCTTCCCGGACCAGGGATGGAACCCATGTCCCCTGCAGTGGCAGGCAGATTCTTAACCACTGCGCCACCAGGGAAGTCCTCATTTGCTTTTAAATGGTGTAAATATATTATGTTGACTTCAAAAACATGTTTTTCACTTAAAAAAAATAAATGAAAAGTTAAGAACAGGAGACTCCATACCAGCAGTAAAAGCTAGAAGAGCGTGAAGGGAACTGGGGAACCCACTTCTGTTCTCACTTGGTCAAACCACATTCTATCCCTCTGATGTCAGCAAAGACCGCACACAGGGGAATATTACTGGCAATTATCTGACCCAATCCTGAGATGTTTGGGTTTTTAAAACAGAACAAAGGACTTAACTTGGGTTCCCCCAGAAGCAGACCCTGAGTCTGTTTTTGAGGACAAATAGTGTTATTGGGTGGTAATCCCAGGAAGCATGGGCAGAGATGGGTGTGGGGGGGTGAGGGGAGGAACACAACACAAGATGTGTTCCACAGCAGGTGATCGCTGTGGGCAGCTGGGGCTCAGTCCTTACAGAACCCACCTCAGAGCTGTCCCAACCACGAGTGAGAAAGCTGGGGTATTTATCCACCAACTCCTACCCACCATTGGTTGAGGGCCACCCCCAGAGCTGTTAACTCCCACCAGCTGCCCCGTTTCCGGCCTGCCCCAAGGAGGTCTCCTCACTTCAACAGCAGAGCCTCAAGTGGGAAGTTGCAGGAGCGTGATGTCGAGAACCATGTGTGTGGAAGGGAAGGTACATGAGGGGAGAGTGGACGTGGAAGGGATGTGGAAGGGATACGGGAGGGACACTGGCGTTGTCTGCTTTTCTTTTGGCCAGGGGTGAAGCTTCTCAAGAAGGGGCTGGGATGCACCGTACCGTGCGTCCTATAAGAGGGGAAAGGGGGGAGAGCTGAGGGGACGGAGAAAGCTGAGCGAGAGGGACGCCCACATTAAACACCCTCCTTTCCAAGGCTTAGGATGGGAAGACCCTTCCCTTTTATGGTGCGAGGGAACACGTAGCAAAGTTAATGCTCTTTTTTCCCATACTCTACTGGTCTTTTCAGCTCCTTTAGTCATTGTTGCCTGGTGTGTGTTTCATGAAGGGAAGACAGGGCATCACTTTACAGGGGTCTTCTGTCGAGCTAGCCCAGATTTCTAGGTGGAGTAACTGTTAGTCACCCCCTGATGGTGTCAGCTTTGCCTAAAGACTCTTCTGTCACAGCCGCCAGGCAAGTACAGCAGTTCCAGGCATAAATCCAGACGACAACGTCCCGAGTAAGAAAAACGATTAGTTATCCTTCTTGTATCTCTTTCTTAGAAATCCCCTGGCAGACTTCCCCTCATATATCATTGGCCAAACTTGGGTTTGATGTAGAGGAACCAACCATCCTGGTTTGCCTAGGACTGAGGGTTTTCTGGGCTGTGGGTCTTTCATGCTAAAACCAAGATAGTGCCCTCAACATAAAAACAAAAGCAAACAAACAAACAAAAAAATGATTAAAAAATGGGCAGAGGACC
Source organism: Delphinapterus leucas (assembly GCF_059928025.1). Taxonomy (NCBI): domain Eukaryota; kingdom Metazoa; phylum Chordata; class Mammalia; order Artiodactyla; family Monodontidae; genus Delphinapterus; species Delphinapterus leucas. The sequence goes on along the minus strand of NC_143147.1, from coordinate 47,274,703 downwards.
TATTGAAAAATAGATATTTTTCAAAAAAAGACATACAGATGACCAACAGACACGTGAAAAGATGTTCAACATTGCTAATCATCAGGGAAATGCAAATTAAAACCACAATGAGAGATCACCTCACACCTGTCAGAATGGCTATCATTCAAAAGACATCAAATAACAAGAGTTGGCGAGGTAGAGAACAAACGTATGGACACCGAGGGGGGAAAGCGGTGGGGTGGTGGTGGTGCTGTGATGAATTGGGAGATTGGGATTGACATGTATACACTGATGTGTATAAAATGGATGACTGGACTTCCCTGGTGGCGCAGTGGTTGAGAGTCTGCCTGCCGATGCAGGGGACACGGGCTCGTGCCAGTGCCCCGGTCCGGGAAGATCCCACATGCCGCGGAGCGGCTGGGCCCGTGAGCCATGGTCGCTGAGCCTGCACGTCCGGAGCCTGTGCTCCACAACGGGAGAGGCCACAACAGTGAGAGGCCCGCATGCCGCAAAAAAAAAAAGGATGACTAATAAGAACCTGCTGTATAAAAAAATAAATTAAATTAAATTAAAAAAAAAACCAAACAACCAACAAAAAAAGAGTTGGTGAGGATGTGGAGAAAAGGGAACCCTCATGCACTGTTGATGAGAATGTAAATTGGTGCAAGCACTATGGAAAACAATATGGCGGTTCTCCAAAAAGTTAAAAATAGAATTGCCATATGATCCAGAAATTTCACTTCCAGGCATTTACCTGAAGAAAACAAAACCTCTCATTTGAAAAGATATATGCACCCTTATGTTCAACCTAAGTGTCCATTGATAAATGAATGGACAAAGAAGATGTAGTATATATATATATACACACATATACATACATATATACATACATGTAATGGAATATTATTCAGCCATAAAAAATGAAATCTTGCCATTTGTGACAACATGGATGGATCTAGAGACTATTATGCTAAGTGAAATAAATCAGAGAGAGAAAGATAAATAATGTACGATCTCACTTATATGTGCAATCTAAAAAACAAAACGGAAACAGACTCATAGATACAAAGAACAAGTGGGTGGTTGCCAGAGGGGAGGGGGGAGGGGTTGAGTGATATAGGTGCAGGGGGTTAAGAGGTACAAACCCCCAGTTACGAAATAAATAAGCCACAGGAATGTAATATGCAGTATAAGGAATATAGTCAATAATATTCCAATAACTTTGTATGGGGACAGATGGTTACTAGACTAACCATGGTGATTGTTTCATAATGTCAAATCACAATGTACTACACCTGGAAACTAACATAATATTGCATGTCAACCACATTAAAAAAAAAAGGAAAAGAAAAAAATCCAAGACAGTCCCATGCAAACTGGGACAGTTGATCACCCTAGCTCCATGCTATAATACATGTCTTTGGTGTCCTGCTCAAATTCCCTTTGTTGGGCTGGGGATTCCCCTGAGGGTTGACTACTAATGACCCACAGATTGTCTCCAACTCCAAAGAATTGCCTTCAGGTGAACCAGAGCCACCTTGCTGTGGAGGTTACACCATCACCACCACAGCTCCTCCTCAGGGGAGCCTGTAGCCAGTGATTAACTGATGGGGGGTACAAAAGGTTGGCCCCTGGTTCCAAGATGGGAGGAACTGTGTGGTGCAATTTACACTCCAGAACTCCCCATGGACTCAGATTGAAGCTAATCTCCAAATGAGACCATGTCCTTGCTTCCCAGATTCCCTCATTTCCCTTCTCCCGAGGGCAGTCCGTCTAACAATCAAGCATCCCTGTCTTAGGCTGTGCTCTAGTGAACCCAACAGAAGACACTCAACCATTGCTAAGCCAGTCAACGACAAGGGCAATGGAATTGCCATGATTCACTTCAGGTTCTGCCACTGGAGGTGGGATAAGGTCCCCTTCCACTGACACATGTAACACCATGGAGAAAAAACACCACTACAAACTGCCCTTCAGAAGGAAGACATGGTTACTAGTCAGGCAATCAAACCAACAGGGGCACCCTAGCAAGTCAAACTCTTGGGAAAGAATGGAAGTAATCCGCTTACATCTGGGCTACACATTGTATAAGGAGCAAAGTTTGGGTTTTATGAAATTTAAGCTTTTACTCCCTGTGAAACACCTCTATATCTTTATAATAAGCCCTCTTATTTTAAAAACAAACTAACTTGCAACCAAAGAGTCCTAGGTGACATAGAAAGGAGCATCCAGAGTAGGGTTCATTTCACAAAACTTGAGAGATACCGTGCACTTGGCTGAGTTGGGCAGAGGGGTGCGAGAAAGAATATGTGACCACAGAAAGGGGAGCTGGCAGTCCTTGCTACGTGGTAGTGAAGTGGTTGGTTAAGCTCTTCCCTGGTGTCTTTTTTTTTTTTTTTTGATAGTTTCTCTTTTTTTATTATTGAAGTATAGTTAATTTACAATGCTGTGTTAATTTCAAGTGTACAGCAAAATGGTTCATATATATATATATATGAATATATATATATTCTTTTTCAGATTCTTTTCCATTATAGGTTATTACAAGATATTGAGTAGTTCCCTGTGCTATACAGTAGGTCCTTGTTGGTTACCTATTTTATATATAGTAGTGTGTATATGTTAATCCCAAACTCCTAATTTATCTCCCCCATCCCTTCCCTGGTGTCTTTTGGTGCTCAGTCCATGTGTCCACTAAGACCAAGGCTTCAGATGACCTGATAGCAAGACACAGTGTGTTGGCCATTGTTTGTGGACTTCAGTAAGGTGCAGCCAGAGACAAGCTGTTATCCAGCAATGGCCCAGCTGACCAAAGATGGTAAAACCCCGGGCGACCTGACGTTGTTGCAGTCATGATCAAGAATTAGCCTTGGGGAATGTAAAATAGCTAGCTAGTGGGAAGCAGCCGCAAAGCACAGAGAGATCAGCTCGGTGCTTTGTGTCCACCTAGAGGGGTGGGATAGGGAGCGGGGGAGGGAGACGCAAGAGGGAGGGGATATGGGGATATATGTATACGTATAGCTGATTCACTTTGTTATACAGCAGAAACTAACACAACACTGTAAAGCAATTACACTCCAATCAAGATGTTAAAAAAAAAAAAAAAGACTTAGCCTTGGGGGAATTCCCTGGCGGCACAGTAGTTAGGACTCTGTGCTTTCACTGCTGAGGGCCCTGGTTTGATCCCTGGTCAGGGAACTAAGATCCCACAAGCTCCATGGAACGGCCAAGAAAAAAAAAAAATTAGCCTTGGAATGGGAGTTTGGGATTAGCAGAGGCAAACTATTATATATAGAATGGATAAACAACAAGGTCATTCTCTATAACACAGGGAACTATATTCAATATTCTGTGACAAACCATAATGCAAAAGAATATGAAAAAGAATATATGTATAACTGAGTCACTTTGCTGTACAGAAGAAATTAACACAACTTTGTAAATCAACTATACTTCAATAAAAATTTTTTAAGAAATTAGCCTTGGGCTTCCCTGGTGGCGCAGTGGTTAAGAATCCACCTGCCAATGCAGGCGCCACGGGTTCGAGCCTTGGTCCAGGAAGATCCCACATGCCGCGGAGCAGCTAAGCCCGCGCGCCACAACTACTGAGCCTGGGCTCTACAGCCTGTGAGCCACAGCTACTGAGCCCGTGCGCCACAACTACTGAAGCCCGCACGTCTAGAGCCCGTGCTCCGCAACAAGAGAAGCCACCACAATGCGAAGCCCGCGCACTGCAACGAAGAGCAGCGCTCCCCCACACTCGCCGCAACTAGAGAAAGCCCGCATGCAGCAAAGAGAAGACCCAACACAGCCAAAAAAATAAATTAAAGAAAATAAATACAGAAAATTAAAAAACAAACAAACGAATTAGCCTTGAATCCTGCTGAATTGCTGTGTCAGATTTTCTGATTCTCTATACCTCCCCACACCCAGGAATGAAGTTAGAGCATTGATTAGAGAAACTGTAAGATCTTAGCTGTTGGAATGAAGGTATTGATCGATACATTCAGTCAACAGATGTTTGTTGAGCACCTACTCTGGGCCAGGTACTATTCTAAGCACAGTGAATGAACATCCCTGCCCTCAAGGAGCTCATGTAGGAGGGAGAAAGATGATAAATAGTAAACATAACAATTACATTTGTTTGTAACAGTCAGTACAGAACAGTACGTTAGAAGGTGCTGAGTACTGTGGAGGAAATAATAGAGCAGGCTAAGAAATTTGGAGAGAGAATAGGGAAATGGTGGTTGCAATTTAAATAGAGAGGTCAGGGCAAGCTTCGTTGAAAAGGCAAGATTTGAGTGAAGACGTGAAAGAAACTAGGGAGTGAGTTACCTGGACATAAAAGGGGAAGAGCAAGAATATGCCTGGGAGTTCAAGCAACAGCCAAAAGGCTAAGGGGGCTGGAGCGGGGTATGGGGTGGGGGGACTTGTAGGACAGGTCAGACAGGTAGTGGGGGACCAAGTGGGATGGAGTTTGGGCTTTTACTCTGAGAGAAATGAGAAAGCCTTTGCAGGATTTTGAGCAGAGGAGTGACACAGTATACTTATATCTTAAAGGATCTCTCTGGCTGCTGGGTGGGATGAGGATAGGTGATAAGGAAGCAAGTAAAAGCTGGGCAAGTGTTCGGAGGTCTCTGCAGTAACCCAGATGAGAGAATGAAGGCGGTTCAGGCTAGAGCGGTACCATTGGAGGTGTGATTAAGTGGTCAGATCCTGGACGAATTTTGAAAGCAGAACCAGCATAGTTTCCTGGGATCGAATGTAGGGTGTAAGAGAAAACAGCTTTGTTGGGAAAAAAAAAAAAACCACCACCAAACCTCAGATCTCTCCAAACCATCTTTCATTGAGCCCCCTCTGCTGGACAAATGTGAAATTGCCTCCCATCTTAAAAGACCTTCCCCATGGCTGTGGAACGCGAGGTTGCAGGGATGACTGACCTTCGAGGGCAGATTAGAGGAGCAAGTCAGACACCTCCACCCTCATTATTCACCATCCATACCCTGAAGCTAAAGCATGAATTGGAGAATTGGTATAGCTGAGCAGAACCCCCTAGGCAGGCCCAGCTCTGAATCTTCACCAGGCCTGGATATTATCAAAGAAAGACAAGATTCTTAGTTTGGACTTTTTAGCAGAGAACTCCCAAAGGAAATGCTCAGGTCACCAAAATTTTATGGGAATTGTAGTACCAGAAAAAAAAAAAGTAATGCTGGCAAATAGAGGCCTCAGATTTTCTTAAACCAATGTTACAGGAAGACTCGATCCCAAACCTCATAAAAATGATACCAGCAATAACAGGAAGTAGATGTTTCCCTAGAGGAGACCCTACCCACTGGTCCTCTTTGAAGCAGTCCTGAAGGATGCTGGTTATATCAATATAAAGGAAGTCCTCCAAACAGGTAGATCATAGGAACCAAGGAAGTCACTCCACTGCTCAAGAAGTGAGTTATACAATGATGCCAATGTGATTTGCTGTTGCATCATTTACCTATACAGACTTGTCCAGCAAGATACAGCACAGCCCCTGGACCAGTGGCCAAGTATGGTGCTTTCATGGAGGCCTCCCACTAAACCCTTTTCTTAAGAATAGCTAATGTGATTCTCCTTTTTTTTTTCCTTTCCCACTATTGCATATGAGTAGTGGTTACTGGTAGGTACTACTTATCAGAATTAAAATTGGGATTTTGTATGGTCAGTAATATGTAGGGAAATGTACCTTATAATTGATGCTAATGTGAGCATGTATGTTTAGGAATACTTTGTGTTAGAAAAAATTCAGTAAATTTATATGAACGTGTCTTGGTCAGCAAAATGCTGGGAGATGCAAAACTAATTTAAAAAATAAATTGTACCATTTGACTTTTTTAAATCATAAGAGAGAGGGAGGCACTGGGCTAGAAAGTGGAAGAATTTTGTGCAAAGATAATGACTGAGATCTTTAAACTGAAGGTCTAAGTTATGGACAAAATGGAATGCAATCCGTCTAGTGCTCCAAAAGGTCTTGGCACTGCACCTGCATAAATGAACCAAGTGTCCGTGAATCTGTCCTGATCCTTGCACCATCTGAGACCTCTGCTGCATGGAAGGAAGCCCAAGTGTGCAGAAGGTGGGGCTCTATCTATTGTTTAGTCCATAAATAACAGGATGATGTGGAGCCACACCAAGGTAAGATCGAACCTGAACTAGAAGATTAGATAGACATCAGTGGGAGGTAATACACTTGGGGAATAGCTGCCTCATTATGGTGTCTCTGGCTACTAGCTGGACACAGATGATTTTAGCTTTGGGAAGAAGGTGAGTAGTGGTTATTCTTGAAGTGGTTGGGTCATGCTTAGAGGGCTCATCTTAGGCTGTACTGGGAGAAAGGTGGTGGGGGGATGGGGTTTAGAATGTAGTGGAGACTTTTCAAGGTATCTGCCTGGCTAATGGGGGTCTTGACTTCCTCTTCTCTAGTTACTGCCCTTCAATTCTTGATATGGACTCCAACAGTCACGTTTGAAAGGTTTCTTTATGTCTAAATGCATGTTTTGTAATGTTTTGATTTCTCATTTAATTACATTGTGGTCGGAGAATGTGGTCTGTATGACATTGATTCTTTGGTATTTATTGAAGCTTGTTTTGTTATTTAGTAAGTGGTCAATAAGTGTTCCATGTGTGCTTGAAAAGAAAGTGTACTCTTTACTGCTGAGTGCAGAGTTCTATATAAGTTCACTTAATGAAGGGAGTTAATTGTGTCATTCAAATCTTCTATATCCTGGTTCATTATTGGTCTGTAGATCTGTCAATTACTGACAGAGATGCATTATCTCCCAACATGATGCTGAATTTCTGAATTTCCCCTTATAATTATGTCAATGTTCACTTTATATGCATGTTATTAGATGCATACACTTTATTTTATTTATTTATTTTTGGCTGTGTTGGGTCTTTGTTGCTGCCCGTGGGCTTTCTCTGGTTGCGGCAAGTGGGAGCTACTCTTTGTTGTTGAGAAGTGTTGCGCCGGCTTCTCACTGCGGTGGCTTCTCTTGTTAAGGAGCACAGGCTCTAGGCACGCGGGCTTCAGTAGTTGTCGTGCATGGGCTCAGTAGTTGTGGCGCACGGGCTTAGGTGCTCCGCGGCATGTGGGATCTTCCCAGAGGAACAGGGCTCGAACCCGTGTCCCCTGCATTAGCAGGCAGATTCTCAACTGCTGTGCCACCAGGGAAGCCCAGGAAAGTTTTTCTTTACCAACTGAATCTATTTGATTATCCCAAAATACAGTTCCTACTGGAAAGGCAAGACAAATGCTTGTTTATTTTCCTTTAATTACCAATTTTCAAAGTAACATTTGTTTGTTTGTTTGTTTGTTTTAGGCCATGCCTCACGGCATGCAGGACCTTAGTTCCCCAACCAGGGATCAAACCTGCACCCCCTGCAGTGGAAGCACAGAGCCTTCACCAGTGGGCCACCAAGGAAGTCCCTCAAAGTAAGTTTTAGTTAAACAGTCATTTAAAATTATGACAAATAACTCTGTTCTCAAACCCGCTCGAATCATCTTTCACTCCCACCAATCTACAAAACTTTCCTTGTTAAGTTGACCAATGACCTCCAGGTTGCTCCACCCAGAAATAAAGCCTAGTTCTCACTGATTCGCCTATCAGCAGCAGTTGAGACAGTTGATCACTCTCTCCTTGAAACATTTTCTTCATTTTACTTTCAAGACACCACTTTGCCTAATTATCCTCCTACTTCCTGAGCCATTCCTTCTCAGACTCCTTTGCTAGTTCCCCTCATTTCCCTGACCTCTTAAGATTGGACTTCTCTATCTACACTCATTCTTTTTTCAACTTTAACCGAAAGGTATGTTTTTATTGTTAATTTATATATTTGATTTTTCAAAGTAAATGTAATATATATTCATTATATACAATTAAAAATTCAAAAAAGAAAAAGATTAATTGAGGCATTGTTACTTATAAACTAAAAACCCAGAGGCAACCATTGTTAACAAATGTATTTTTCAGATTATTAGGTTCTCTATTTAGGAGTTGTGAAATGCCATTAAAATGTATTTACGTCACCTTGGGGACTTCCCTGGCGGTCCAGTGGTTAAGACTCAGCGCTTCCACTGCAGGGGAACTAAGATCCCACGTGCCTCGCAGCCAAAAAAAAAAAAAGAAAACAAACGTATTTACATCACCTGAAACTAACAGAACATTATAAATCAACTATATTTCAATTTAAAAAAAATTTTAATAGTATTTACATATCACTTGGATGTATTTTCCTCCATATTGTAGTGTGTGTGTGTTCTGATACACAATTTTTGTTTAATTTTTACACATATTTTAAAAATTGTGGTAAAATGTACATAACTAGGGCTTCCCTGGCGGCGCAGTGGTTGAGAGTCTGCCTGCGACGTAGGGGACGTGGGTTCGTGCCCCGGTCAGGGAAGATCCCACATGCCGCGGAGCAGCTGGGCCCGTGAGCCATGGCCGCTGAGCCTGCGCTTCCGGAGCCTGTGCTCCGCAACGGGAGAGGCCACAACAGTGAGAGGCCCGCGTACCGCAAAAAAAAGAAATAAATAAAATGTACATAACAAAGTTTACCATTTTAATCATTTTAAAATGTACAAATCAGTAACATTAAGTACATTCACATTGTTGTGCAACCTAAAATATATATTTTTAAATCTCTTTAAAATTTTTCATAATTCAATTACTATGCAATTCACCCATTTGAAGTGTACAGTTCAAAGGTTTTAGTCTATTCACGGAGTTGTGCAATCAGCACCACAAAAAGTTTAGAACATTTTCATCACTCTGAAAGAAACCTCATACCCTTTAGCAGTCACACCTTCTTCCCTCCAGCACCTGGCAACCACTACAGATTCTGTCTCTGGACAAATTCCATATAAACGGAGTCACATAATATGTGGCTTTTTGTGCCTGGCTTCTGTCACTAAGCATAACGTTTTGTTTTGTTTTTTAATATTTATTTATTTGGCTGTGTTGGGTCTTAGTTGCAGCATGCGGGATCTTTGCTGCGGCACGCGGGATCCTCATTGCCGCGCACAGTCTTCTCTAGTTGCGGTGCGTGCGGTTCTCTCTAGTTGTGGTGCGTGGGCTCAGCTGCCCCATGGCATGTGGGATCCTAGTTCCCCAACCAGGGATTGAACCTATGTCCCCTGCATTGGAAGGCAGATTCTTAACCACTCCAACGGGGAAGTCCCAGAACAATGTTTTCAAGGTTCATCCATGTTGTAAAATTTATCAGTATTTCATTCCTTTTTATGACCAAATAATATTCCATTGTATGAATATGCCACATTTCATTTATCCATTCATCAGTTGATGGAAATGTGGGTTGTTTCCAGTTTGGAGCTATAAAGTTGCTATGAACATTTGTGTACAAGTTTTTCTATGGACATACATTTTGATTTCTCTTTCATTTCTGGGTGTATACCTAAACTGGAATTGCTAGGTCATATGACAATTCTGTGTTTTCAGAAATTGCCAAACTATTTTCCAAAGTGGCTGCACCATGTTATGTTTCTACCGGCAGTGCATGAGGGCCCTGTTTTCTCCACATCTTCACCAACACTCCTTATTATTTATCTTCTTGAGTATAGCCATCACAGTGAGTGTAAAGTTGTAGTTCATTGCAGTTTTGTTTTTTGTTTTTTGGCTGAGTTGCTGCGGTTGGGCTTTTCTCTTTTTTTTTTACTGTAAAAGTTTTGAAATTGGGAGATATGAGTCCTCAAATTTTGTTCTTCTTTTTCAAGATTGTTTATGCTGTTCTGGGAACCTTGAATTTTCACATAAATTTTAGCATCAGCTCTTCAATTTCTGCAAAAAAAAAGCCAGCTGAGATTTTGATAGAGATTGCATTGAATCTGTAGATCAACTTGAGGAGTATTGTCATTTTAAAAATGTAAGTCTTCCAGCCCAGGAACCTGGGATGTCTTCTTTAATTTCTTTCAATAATATTTGTACTTTTTAGTGTACAAGTCTTATACTTATTTTGCTAAATTTATTCCTGATCATTTTATTCTTTTTGGTGCTATTGTAAATAAAATTTTTTTCTTTTAAAAATTTTTATTAGAATATAGTTGATTTACAATGTGTGTTAGTTTCAGGTGATTAAAATTGTTTTCTTAATTTAATTTCTGGTTGTTCACTGCTAGTGTATGGAAATACAATTGATTTTCATGTATTGATCTTGGGCTCTGCCACACTATTGAACTTATTAGTTCTAATAGATTTGGGGGAATGTCTTAGGAATTTCTATATACAAGATTATGTCATCTGCAAATATAGTTTTACTTCTTTTCTAATATGGATATCTTTTCTTTCTTTTTCATTTCTAATTTCTGTACATTGGCTAGACCTTCCAATAGAATGTTGAATAGAAGCAGTAAAGCAGAAATCTTTGTCTTGTTCCTGATCTTAGGGGAAAGCATCCAGTCTTTCACTATTAAGTATGTTAGCTGTGGGGTTTTTTTTTAAATAAATAGGCCAAGATCTTTCTTTTTTAAAAAAATTTTATTAAATTTTATTTATTTATTTGGCTGCATTGGGTCTTCATTGCTGTGCACAGGCTTTCTCTGGTTGCGGCAAGTGGGGGCTACTCTTCGTTACGGTGCGTGGGCTTCTCACTGCAGTGGCTTCTCTTGTCACGGAGCATAGGCTCTAGGTGCGCAGGCTCAGTAGTTGTGGCTTGCAGGCTCTAGAGCGCAGGCTCAGTAGTTGTGGTGCACAGGCTTAGTTGCTCCATGACATGTGGGATCTTTCCAGAGCAGGGATCAAACCCGTGTCCCCTGCATTGGCAGGCGGATTCTTAACCACTGCACCACCAGGGAAGTCCTAGTTGTGGGTTTTTAATAGATACCCTTTGTCAAGTTGAGGAAGTTCCCTTCTATTCCTAGATTACTAAATATTTTCATCATGAAAGGATGTTGGATTTTGTCAAATGCTTTTTCTGCATCTATTGAGATGGTCATGTAGTTCTTTATTCTATTAATATGCTGTGTTGCATTAAATGGTTTTGTATGTTAAACCAACCTTACATTCCCATTCAGTCATGACATATAATCCTTTTTATATGTTGCTGCATTTGGTTTGATAGTATTTTGTTGAGGGCCCTTGAATCATGTTCATAAAAGATATTGGTCTGTAGTTTTCTTTTCTTGTGATGTTAATATCTGGTTTGGGTATCGGGATAATACAGGTCTCATAGAGTGAGCTGAGAAGTGTTCCCTTCTCTTCTATCTTTTGTAAGAGTTTGTTAAGGACTGATGTTAGTTTTTCATTAAATGTTTGGTAGAGGGACTTCCCTGGTGGCGCCATGGTTAAGAATCCGCCTGCCAATGCAGGGGACACGGGTTCAATCCCTGCTCCAGGAAGATCCCACATGCCGCGGAGCAACGAAGCCCATGTGCCACAACTACTGAGCCTGCACTCTAGAGCCTGCGAGCCACAACTACGGAGTCTGCGTGCCACAACTACTGAAGCCCACGTGCCTAGATCCCATGCTCCGCAACAAGAGAAGCCACCGCAATGAGAAGCCTGCGAGCACAGTGAAGAGTAGCCCCCACTTGCCGCAACTAGAGAAAGCCTGCGCTCAGCAACGAAGACCCAATGCAGCCTAAACAAACAAACAAATAAACAAATAAATAAAAACTTTAAAAATGTTTGGTAGAATTCACTAGTGAAGCCATCTGGGCCTCAGCTTTCCTTTTGGGATTTTTCTTTTATTACTAATTCAGTCCCTTTACTTGTTATAAGTCTGCTCAGATTTTCTGTTTCTTCTTGAGTCAGTTATAATAGTTTGTGTCTAAGAATTTGTCCATGTCATCTAAGTTATCTAATGTGTTGGCATATAATTGTTCACAGTATTCCCTTATAATCCATTTTATTTCTGTAAGGTCAGTACTGACATTTCCTTTTTCACCCCTGATTTTAGCAATTTATCTTCTGTTTTTCTTGGTTAGCCTACCTGAAGGTTTGTTAATCTTTCCAAAGAATCAATCTTTAGTTTTGTTGATATTTTTATCTATTCTCTATTTCCTTTATTTCCATACTATCTTTATTATTTCCTTTCTTCTGCTTGCTCTGGATTTAGTTTTCCCTTCTTTTTCTAGTTTCTTAAGGTGGAAGATTGGGTTATTGATTTGAGACCTTCCTTATTTTTTAATATAGGTGCTTACAGCTATAAATTTACCTCTAAGCACAGCTTTAGCTGCATCCTATAAAGTTTGGTACATTGTGTTTTCATTTTCATTCATCTCAAAGTAGTTTCTAATTTCCATTGTGGTTTCTTCTTTGACCCACTGGTTTTTTAGGAGTTTATTTTCTAATTTCCACATATTTGTGAATTTCTTCTTTTGCATCATATAGATATTTCTAGTATGTCATCTGAATTCTCTTGTTGTCTCTTTTACAGTATTTTTTAAGGTTATTTTCTTAATGGTTGTCCTGGAGATTACAATTAACATCTTAGCTTAAAATAATGTAGTTCAGATTAATACTGACCTAATTTCAATAATATACAAAAACTTTACTCCAGTATAGCCTAATTCCCTCCCCCTCCTTTGTACTATTATTATCATACAAATTTCCCTTTAGATATTATAAACCCCATTAACACAACTTTATAATTATTGCTTTATGTAATTGTCTTTTAAATCAGGTAAAAGAGGAAAAGAGTTACAAACAAAAATACATTTATGGGAGTTCCCTGGTGGTGCAGTGGTTAAGAATCTGCCTGCTAATGCAGAGGACATGGGTTGGAGCCCTAGTCCGGGAAGATCCCACATGCCATGGAGCAACTAAGCCCATGCACCACAACTACTGAGCCTGCGCTCTAGAGCCCGCAAGCCACAACTACTGAGCCCACGTGCCACAACTACTGAGCCTGCAAGCCACAACTACTGAGCCCACGTGCCACAACACTGAAGCCCACGTGCCTAGAGCCCGTGCTCTGCAACAAGAGAAGCCACCGCAATGAGAAGCCCGCACACCACAACAAAGAGTAGCCCCCGCTCGCCGCAGCTAGAGAAAGCCCACGCGCAGCAACAAAGACCCAACGCAGCCGTAAATAAATAAAATATAATTAATTAATTTAAAAAATACGTTTACATTTACTTGTGTATTTACTTTTGCTAATGCTCTTTATTTCTTCATGTGGATTTGAATTACTGTCTAGTTTCCTATCATTTCAACCTGAAGGACTCCCTTTAGTATTTCTTGTAGGCAATTCTGCTAGTAGTGAATTTTCTCAGTCTTTATCTGGGAATGTCTTAATTTTTTCTATGGTTTGTGTGTGTGTGTGTGTGGTACGCGGGCCTCTCACTGTTGTGGCCTCTTTCATTGCAGAGCACAGTCTCCGAACGTGCAGGCTCAGCGGCCATGGCTCACGGGCCCAGCCACTCTGCAGCATGTGGGATCTTCCCAGACCAGGGCACGAACCCGTGTCCCCTGCATCGGCAGGCGGACTCTCAACCACTGCGTCACCAGGGAAGCCCCCCTTCTATGGTTTTTGAAGGATATTTTTGCTATATATAGAATTCCTGGCTAACAGGGTTTGTTTCTTTGTTTGTTTTGGCCATGCCACGCAGCTTGTGAGGTCTTAGTTCCCTGACCAGGGACTGAATCTACACCTTGGCAGTGAAAGCACAGAATCCTAACCACTGGATCTCTCAGCACTTTGAATATGTCATCCCACTACCTTCTGGCCTCCATACTTTATGGTAAGAAATCAGCTGTTAATCTTATTGAGGATTCCTCTGTCCATGATCAGTCATTTTTCTCTTGCTGCTTTGAAGTTTCTCTCTTTGTCTTTGTCTTTTTACAGTTTGGCTCTGACGTGTCTAGGTGTGATAATTGCTAACTACTTACTGATGACTTCCAAATACATATTTCAAGCCCAGACTTCTCCTGGACCCCAGACTCATATATTCAAATGCCTACTTTTTGTCCTCACTTGAATGTGTAACAGTCACCTCAAACTTAATATGGTAAAATTGAAATCCTAATCCCACTTTCCCAAAAATATCCTGCTCTAAACATAGTCAAACCTTATCTCAGTTAATGCCAACTCCATTATTCCAGCTCTTCAAGGTAGAAACCTTGGAGTCATTCTTAATTGCTCTCATTCTCATCATCCATTAATAGCAATTGTTGTCTCTACTTTTAAAATAAAACCAGAATCCTATCATTTCTTACCACTTCCACTGGTCCAAGCCACATCATCTCTCATCTAGATTATTACAATAACCTCCAACTGGGGTCCCTGCCTATCCTGGTCAGTACTATTTTCTCAGAATTACCCTTTTAAAACAGAAGTCAGACTATGTCACTCCTCTACTCAAAACCCTCTAATGAGTCACCATTTCATTCAGAGTAAAAGTCAAAATTCTTATAAAGCTAACATTTACAAGCCCTCCTCTCCCACCACCAGTATCTCTCTCATTACATCTCCAGTGATACTCCTTCTTGCTCCCTCCTCTCTATTCAAACTGGTCTATTCCTACTCCTAGAATGTGTTAATCATTCTTCTGCCACAGCACTTGCTGTTCTTTCTGCCTGGAATATGTTTCCCCCAGATATCCTCATACCTTATTGCCCCTCTTTCAAGACTTTTTCAAATATTACCTTCTCAGTGAAACTTTCTATTGTAGACAAACTGTTTTTCTTTGTGGTAACTTTTAATATCTTCTCTTTGTAGAGTGGTCTGTAGTTTGACTAAAATGGGAAATGGGATTTTTCTTTTTTTATAGCTATACTACTTGGGATTGGTTGAGATTTCTAAACTATAGGACTCATGTTTTTTATCAGTCTGTAAACGTCTCAACCATTATATTTCAATATTTATTATTTCCCATTCTCTCTGTTCTCCCCTTCTAATATTCTAATTAGGTGGATGTTAGCTCTCATTTTGCCCTCCATGGCCCTTAACCTCCTTTTCATATTTTTGATCTTTTATTTCTTTGTGCTTCAACAGGAATAATTTTCTCAGACCTGTTTCCAGTTTGCTGACTTTTCCTTCAGCTCTCATTAATCTTTTGTTTAACCTATCCATTAAGTTTTTTCTTAACTTCAAGTACTATATTTTTCATTTTCTGTTTAATTCATTGCTTTTTTATTATTTATTATTTATTTACTTATTTTTGCTTTTTACTGAAGTATAGTTGATTTACAGTATTGTGTTAGTTTCAGGTGTACAGCATAGTGATTCAGTCATATATATATATATATTCTTTTCCCTTATAGGTTATTATAAAATATTGAGTATAGTTCCCTATGCTATACAGTAGTAGGTCTTTGTTGGTTACCTGTTTTATATATATTGTAGCGTGTATATGTCAATCCCAAACTCCTAATTTATCCCTCTCGCCCCCCATTTATTTCTTTTTCAAATCTGCAAGTTCTTTTTTATACCATCTTGATTTTTTCTTATGTCCCTAATCATTGTAAACATACTCAGTTTTAAATAATAACAAATGCACCTGTGACACTATGTGCCAAGCACTGTTCTAGGTACTTTATAAATATTAATTCATTTAATCCTCATAACAACCCTGTATAAGGAAGTGGAGGCACAGAGAACTTAGTCAACTTGCCCAAGATCACCTGGATAGTAATTAGAATGCCTTGACTAGAATGCCTGGCAGTCTGGGTTTAAAGTCCACATTCTTAATCACGACACTTTACTGCCTCTTTTATAGTTGAGCTGCAATCTGAATATTGTGTTATCTGAAATTCTTGCTGTTTGTTATGTTTGCTGATCCTCGCTCATTGTGGATTGTTTCTTTATGGAGATTATGTTTCAGTTATTGTGAGAATCCTGCATGGGTCCAGAGGAAGTTTGACATTGTTTCATCCCAGGGACATCCCCTGTCTAGAACAGCTTTCAATATCAGTTCCTTAGCCTGGACATTCCTGGACCCACAGGGTATAGATTTGAATCCAAATCCCAACATATAGTCCTGTCACTATAAATTCTCAGGAAAGTTTTTGTTTGTTTGTTTGTTTTTCTTTTCCCACTGAGAGCCAGGAATAGGCACACAAGCTTCCTTGTTACCTCCCTGTGGATGGTAGTGCACATTTGAAGTCCACCCTTCAAAGGGTGTAGCCTTTTGAGGATCTTAGGTTTATCCGCAAATTTCAATTTTAACTCCTTATTTTATACAGACCCCAAATCCTTCTGTCCCCATGGGCGATTAAAAGCCAAGCCACTTAATTGCTGCGACTGATACCCCTTTCCCTATCCCACTATATTCCCAGTCATGGCAGCTTCAGTTTAATATCACATGTTTACTGCTCTAATTTTATGTTCTCTCTTTCTTTTGGGTCCTTAGGGACTCTCGTTACTTTCTTGTGAGCTCAGCTATGTATTTAAAAGCTAGGATTTATCACCATGAATCATCTATGCCAAAAGCTCCCCCCACCCAAAAAAACCCCTCCCTTTATATTTGTTACTATTGTTGTTACAGAATATATCATCACCACCTGGGTCATTTGGCAGAGGAGATATTATTTTCAGACTGTGAGAAATTGGTAATTTGGATATAATATAGAATATATTTTATTTTAGCTGTCAAAAACAAGGCTATGCATTTTAAAATATGTGTGCTATATTTATGTAGCATTTTTAGGTGTTGTGGCAGGAGGATTTTCAGAATACTTAGTCTGGCCATATTGCCAGAAATGGAGTATAGCAGTCATATTTCTGCTGTCCCATGGCCATGACTGATTGGTCTAAAATTGGCCACACCAACTCTCCTGGGTTTCTACATCTCATTCACTCTGCCTGAAATATCTTCATCCATTCTCACTCTCTCCCTTGATATATCTAGCTAACATATGTTTATCCTCAAATCTCAGCCCAGAATTTTTTTTTCCAAAAAGTTCTTCCTTGGTTCTCTCCACCTCCCTTCTCTATACTTTGCAGGAAGTTTTCTTGTAGTGCTCCTTAAGATACTAGTTCTTAGTATTTATTTGCCTATTTATTTTCTTGTTAACTGAGTTTCCTTAGTGTGGAAACTGGTTCTATTCATCTGTGTTCCCCCAGCACCAAGTACACTGCTTGGAGCTGTCAAGTGATCAAAAATGTTTGTTGAACTGAATTCCTAAAGGAAGAGTGAAAAGCAAGAGGAAAAGCAAGACGATCTGAGATAAGACTCTGGGTGGAAGAGGTAGATTTGAGGAGTCAGAAATGCCTTTGGAAAGAGGGACCTGCTGGTATTATTATCCACAAGTTTGCCCTTTGCCACCTTCATCAAAAGCTTTTTTGCCATTCAAATGAACTTATTTACAAAGCATAAAGAGACCCACAGATAGAAAACAAACTTATGGTTACCAAAGGGTAAAGTAGGGAGGAGGGATAAACTAGGAGTTTGGGATTAACATATACACACCAAAACAGATAACCAACAAGGACCTACTGTATAGCACAGGGAACTATACCCAGTATTTTGTAATAATCTATAGGAGAAAAGAATCTGAAAAAGAACAAATATATATATATATATATATAACCAAATCACTGTGCTGTACACCTGAAACTAACACAACATTATAAGTCAACTATAACTCAATAAGAAAATATATCTCTAATAAATCATTTTGTAACCATAAGAAAAAAGCTTTTTTGCCTACTCAGGAATCCTCTCAGAGTTCCCACAGAAGTTTTTGGGCCTCCTCCAAGCCAGCTAGTACAACCCCCAAGATGTCAGGTCTGGGTTTGAGGTTTCCTAACCTCCTTCCACTTCCTACAGCCTCTCCTGGTTTACCAGTACTTTTTACTTCAATAATTAAAGGAGCACCTCTACATGTACTATCTCATTTACTCATAACAATTCTGTTGAAAAAGGGGTATCTCCTTTTTATAGATGATGACAGAGCACTAGAGAGGTTAAGAGCCTTGCCCCAAATCACACAGCAGTAAGTGGCATTGCCAGGATTTGAATCCTGCTTATTTAACTCCAAAATTCATGTCCTAAACATGGCACTGAAATACCTGATTTCCAGCAGGTCACAGGATAAACTTGACAATGTTGAAGTTAAGCTATGAGTAGAGCTATGTGACAAATCTGGATGTGAAAAAAAAATTAAAACATGTAGACAAAGTTAGGGATTTCCACACGAAAATATAACTTGTCCTAGAGTAGTAACAGACAGGGACTATTCAGCAAACACCAACCTAGGCCTGGCATTTATTTTACCTCATATTTCTATAAGGTAAGTAGTATTAACCCTGTTTTACAGGTTCCCCAGTTTTAGGGAGACTCAAGAGCTGATGGTTAAGCACTTTGGACCCAGACCGACCTGGGTCCATATACTGACTTCTTACCAAATATTCCAAACTGGAAAAAAGATGCTCTGTAACATGGGGGTAATCTGTAAAATAGGGATAATAATATCCACTTAAAAGGCTGTTGTTGGGCTTCCCTGGTGGCGCAGTGGTTTAGAGTCCGCCTGCCGATGCAGGGGACACGGGTTCGTGCCCCTGTCCGGGAAAATCCCACATGCCGCGGAGCGGCTGGGTCCGTGAGCCATGGCCGCTAAGCCTGAGCGTCCGGAGCCCGTGCTCCGCAACGGGAGAGGCCACAACAGTGACAGGCCCGCGTACCGCAAAAAAAAAAAGGCTGTTGTCAAGCTTAAATCATATAACAGGTGAATCCACCTAATCCAATGCTTGCCGTATGGTAAATGGTAGCTTATTGCACTAAAGCCAAAAGAGATGTGGTAATCTGCTCGGAGACAGACATACCTAGTTATATGACAGAGCCATGATAGGAACTCAAGTCTGTGTGATTTCAAAACTCCACATTCTTTCCATTGTACCATTCTTGCAGAATACCTTAAATCTCAATCTTAAAATATTTTTTCTAAGAGTCCAAAGTTCAGACTTTCCAGATTAGCATAATTGTTAATATATTGCTATTATAAATCTTATACAGGGACTTTCCTGGCGGCGCAGTGGTTAAGAAACCGCCTGCCAATGCAGGGGACACGGGTTCGAGCCCTGGTCCGGGAAGATCCTACATGCCACAGAGCAACTAAGCCCATGCACCACAACTACTGAGCCTGCGCTCTAGAGCCTGTGAGCCACAACTACTGAATCCCTCACGCCTAGAGCCCATGCTCCGCAACAAGCCAAGCCACCACAATAAGAAGCCTGTGCACCACAATAAAGAGTAGCCCCTGCTCACCACAACTAGAGAAAGCCTGCGTGCAGCAATAAAGACCCAATGCAATCAAAAATAAAGTAATTAATTTAAAAAATATTATTTTAATAAATAAAGGTACATCTGGCTGAAGTCAGATTAAAAAAAAAAAAAAAAAGGAATCCGCCTGCCAATGCAGGGGACACAGGTTTGGTCCCTGGTTTGGAAGACCCCACATGCCACTGAGCAACTAAGCCTGCGTGCCACAACTACTGAGCCTGTGCTCTAGAGCCCGCGAGCCACAACTACTGAGCCCACGTGCTGCAACTACTGACACTCACACACCTAGAGCCCGTGCTCTGCAACGAGAAGCCACCACAATGAGAAGCCTGTGCACTGCAACAAAGAGTAGCCCCCACTCACTGCAACTAGAGAAAGCCTGCCTGCCCAGCAACGAAGACCCAACAAAACCAAAAAAAAAAAAAAAAACTAATACATAATCATAAAAATATAAATCAACTTTATTATACCATACTGAATTAACTATTGTTTTTTTTTAATCTTTTTTCCATTTTTTTCACAATGCTATACAGCTCTGCATTTAAATCTTCAAAATTTGTCTTACATCATGAAAATTGTCTCAGTATAAAACATAAAACCAGAAACATGGTTTTACAGGCCTTGCCTCAATTTCTGATGCTGCCTCCTGTTCCTGGCAGCTGCCCACAGGGAGGGTTCACAGGTAGGGACCAAAGTAGGGCTAAGCACGAGCCACCTTAATGCAACCTTGGATCTGAGAGCCCAGAGGATGGCTGGGGAGAGGGGGGTAGTAAGGGTGGGGTCAGGGATTGAGACTTGGTCTTGTTGAACCCACCGTGCTCACCTCGGAGAAGCACTGAGCAAGAACCCAGGCTACATCAAAACTGCACAAGATCTGGGCAGCACAGAACATCTCCAAGACAATCGCCACATCACAGAATTGTATCTATCTCACTGCTGACAGCCTTGTGCTGAACCTACAACATGAAGTGTAGGTCACTTCCCTACACCCAGGGAAGTGACAACCTCATCAAGGGTAAGAAATGAGCCTGGTGACCCAGAACTCGGCCCCCAGAGAAGAAGTGGATCTGTTTCTCCCCTGGTTTTTCAGGAGCCAGTTCGGGGTCCAGCACACGCCCACCCTGCCCCCAGCAACATGTGATGGTCCCCTCAGCATCTGTCCTCCCAACACTTCTTGGAATAATGAGAACTGACCCATTTTCAGGGGAATGACTTTCCTCCCTATGTTGGCCAGGGGTGTTGGGACTGTGTGATTTCTCAGTAATTTCCTAGTGTTGGTTGTTCCTCTCTTGAGGTTGGGAAGCCACAACCACCATCCCAGGAATTCTTAATAAATTTTTATTACTTAAGCTGAAAAAAAAAAAAGGGGAGGAAGGAAGGAAATTTACAGTGTCTGCTTATTTCATCAAGTGAAAATATCACAATTTATTTAACGTTTACCATTTACTTGTTTCCAATTTCAACAAATTCTGCAATGTACATCCTTTGAAGGGAATCTTTGCATTTCTGATTTTTTTCTTCAAGACCGATTTCTATGTGTGATATTCCTGGGTCAAAGAGGATAGAGAGTTTAAAGGCTCTCAATTCCTCGAGAATTTCTGAGTCAAAGAGGATGGACCATTCAAAACCTTTCAACAAACATTACCAAATCACTTTCAAGAAAAGTTCTAATTCATACTTCTCACCAGCAGTACAGAAGTGCCTGGCTCACATTAGTAAAAAGAACTCTGCTTTTTGATTTAGTGAGAAAAGTTGCGTTTAAACTTCTATTTCTTTTTATAGTTTAAGATTCTTCCCTTCAATTTATATTTCTTCTGCCTGTTTCCCATCCTTTGCTTGTTTAACAGGGTGTTACGCGTTTTGTCCTTGGAATGTTGTTTTTAACAATACAAAAATACTTTAAAAAAACAAGCAAACAAACTACTGGTTGCTAGCTCACGACTGCTCAACACCGGCAGACGCCCACAAAGTTGCGCTCACCCACTAGAGAACTTACATGGAGGCAGGTAGCCTTTACGCCTCTTGGCGGAAGCAAGACTCCCACAAAACACTAGGGCGGGAGTTGCTGCAAAGGCATTGGCTCTCCCAGCCTGGGGAGAAACGTCTCGCGGGATCTCAGCCGCCCTTAGGGCCTCTGACCCGACTACAAATCCCAACATGCAACGCGCCTCAGGGCCCGAGCGCTCGAATGAAGGCTAAGGTCCAAGGTCATGTGTCTGTCTGTGTAAGGCGACCGGTCATCTCTCCCACGCCTTTTTCTGCTGCTTTCCACCTTGGCCGCCATTTTGTGCGGGAGGTTATAGAACCTCTGAGTCAAGCCGACTCTGTGATCGAGCCCTTCAGGGATCGGCCAATCGGAAGCCAGATCTCGGAGGAAAACCCCGCCTTTACCCGCACGGAGGCGGGAACTGCCACGAAGCTCCTGTGGAGAGAGAGGAAGAAGCTGCGGAAGACCAATAAGAAAGGAGGACTCGAGGATGTTAACCAATGAGGGCGCGGGGGGATTGCGGCCAATGAGAGTGGGGGGACCCCCGGACACGTGGGCCGGGGAGCTGAACGCTGAGTCCTAGAGCTAAAGCCCGGAGGTGAGTCAGTCACCTTGAGCCGGGCGAGCGCTGTGTTCCGAGCAGGGGCAGCGGGGCAGTGGGAGTGCAGGTGACCTGGGGCCGAAAGCCAGCTATCGGCAGGGATGTGGCTGGGTTGTGTGATGGGGCATTTGCCCCTAGGGCCGGGAAAGGCAATGGCCGTCTGTAACCTTAACAATTAATGTTAGTTACCAACGGTAATGAGCAATTTACTGTCCCGGCTGAGGCGGGCCGTGGACTGCTGTGTGAAATGGGCAGGACCCTGAACGGCACCTGCCTAGTTTCTGCCTCCCCAGTCTTCCCGGCAGATCATCCTCTTTGGGTATCATTTCCCGGCTGGGGCTCGGGCCTCCTTCCTTTACTTCCGATCTCCGTGACCTTCTTTTGCAGACCTGTCGCGCTGAAAGTGGTGGAGAGGGAATTTGCGCTGTCCCTCTGACCTCTAATGGTCTCCTCAGCTGGGGCATGGTTCGAGGAAGACCGTGGTCCAGGGAGGACGGGCGGGGTGAAGGGGACGACCGAAGGTCGCGACTGTAAGCAAACAACCAGGCTGTCAGTAGATTTTTTTTTTTTTTCCTCTGCAGACCGAAAAAATGCAGACCACCAGGGCCCTACTCATTCCTCCTGCTCTGGTAAGCTGCGGCTCCCGGGTGCTCTGTAGCGCCAGGTGTGGGAACCATCAGTGTTTAATGAATGAACTGAGAGGAGCTTGGCATTCTGATGATGTTGCCCCTTTAGCGAAGCAGTAGGATGGATGCAGTTAACCCCTGATTATTTAAGCCTGTAAACCAAGCTATCTTGGCTTTGCAATGTGGTCAGAGTCTGGATCTGACCTTTACCCCCAGTCTGACTTGGCCATAGTTAGCCCATTGAAACAGTGATTTTCAACATTGGCTGTACATTGGAATCATCTGGGGAGCTTTTAAAACTCCTGATGCCCAGGCTGCACCCTATGAGAGTGGAATCCATGCATCTGTATTTTTTTTTATAACTCCCCAGGTGATTCTAATGTTCGACCAAGTTTCACAACTGCTACGTTATATTTCTTGAAATAGTTCAAGAAAGCCTTGTTACAGGAGTCTCTGCTTAGGTGACTGTTTCAGGAGCCTCACCAGGCTTACTGGCTCACTCCATTCAGGGTGTATAACAGTGACTACAGTTTTAGCAAAATAAGATTTTCCCCTTCTGATTCCTTTGGTGGTCTGGGTACAAACCCTTCCTGTACTTGGTTTGATGTTAGTGTGGGTTTTTGGTTTTGTTTTTTTCCATTCTGGGATATTGATTAAGGGCTGTGCTCATAGAAGTGAACTTTGTTACCCAGTTTTAAATGGAAGGGTTGCCACTGCTGACTACACCAGGGTCTCAGGACAGCTGTCTCTGGTGTGGGCATATCTGGTAGCAACAGTAACACATTAATTGACCTTGAAATACCTTGGACTTGTTTTATTTATAATATTTGTAGTCATTTTTGACTGAAGCTCAGCAGTCAGGGGGATTTTTTGTTTTGTTTTGATTTCTTGCCTGATTTGGAGAAATATGTCTTTCTGATTTTATAGATCCGCTCTTGTACCAGGGGTCTGAGCAGGCCTGTGTCTGCCTCCTTCCTGAGTAGGCCAGAGATCCCATCTGAACAGGTAAAGGAGATTGGGCCTTCTTAAGAATTTCCCCAGACTAAGTTCCTTTAAGTTTGTTCAGTTGCCTTTAGGCCAAAGTGGGAGGAGAGTCTGTGGTGCTTTAATAGTTCTAAGTACCTCAAGGTGAGCATTGTAGGTGAGAAACTTGTAAAAGTGAAATTGGGTTTATCATGAACCCCACGAAATTTCCCTAGTCCTGTCTGGAAACGGACCCTAAGACTAATTCCAAGCATGCTCTGCAGTCTGAGCGTTCTGTACTTGCTAAGAGCTTGCCAACAATTTCTGAGCTCAGGTGGGTGGGGTGAGGGGTGGAGTCAGCCACCTGTCCTTGAGCCTCACTATCTCCCTTCTTCCTCTCTTTCCTGCTCTACTTCCCTCTCTCTCCCCCTCCTTCTAGCCTTCCTACAGCAGTGTCCCACTCCAGGTGGCCAGGCGGGAGTTCCAGACCAGTGTTGTCTCCCGGGACATTGACACAGCGGCCAAGTTTATTGGTGCTGGGGCTGCCACAGTTGGTGTGGCTGGTTCAGGGGCCGGCATTGGAACAGTGTTTGGCAGTTTGATCATTGGCTATGCCAGGTAAGTTGTGGGGTGGCCTAGAGCGTCTTCTACTGTAAATTCCATCTTATTTGGAGGAAGCCTCAGCAAGAGATCCTTCTAGCTTTGTGTTGATTTCATCTACCTCCTGTTTTCTCAGAATTTAAATATAAGTTTCCAATCTGGCTCACTTAAACTTACCATGTTGGTACTCTGCTTGCCTGTCCAATCCCCAGGATATATGCAAGCTAGGCCCTCTCCCAGTTTCAGCACTATCCATTCACCTAACCTACTTGAGTCCTCCACCACCACCCATGACCCATACCCTCACCCCTTCCTTTCCCTGTTTCTGTCCCCGGCAGGAACCCGTCTCTGAAGCAGCAGCTCTTCTCCTATGCCATTCTGGGCTTTGCCCTGTCTGAGGCTATGGGGCTCTTCTGTTTGATGGTCGCCTTCCTCATCCTCTTTGCCATGTGAGGCTCCATGAAGGTCACCTATCCACCCCTGCTGCTTCGACTCCAGGCCATGCCCGGTGCTAGAGTGTGCTAAGCTTTACCATTAAACACAATGTTTCTCTAAACTCATATGCCTGCGCCTCTGTCCTTTGCCCTTGGGGAGGGCCTTCATAGAAAGGTGGGACAAGGAAATGGGATTGGGTCAGGAACCATTAGTGATTAGGAACTTCTCAGGGCTGAGAAGTAGCACTGCCATGACTGTAATAACATCTCCCACAGGAGGGAACACGGATTTGTCTAATGATAATTAGTGCTTTTTTCCCTTCAAATTTACTGTAATAATACGTAACATTTTTGAGGGGCTTAATTTGCACCAAGCTCTTTACCAAGTGTTTTGCATTTTTTATCTCAGCAACACTATGAATTGTAAGTGCAGTTATTATACCTGTTCTGCAAATGAGGGAACTGAGGCTTAGGGAAGCAAAATAACTTGTCCATCATCACAGAGCTGGAAAGTGGCAGAATTGGAGATTTCCTCCCCCCCCACCCCCGCCTCGGGCCAGCCTAAACCTTTACCTGCTGTGCTGTGCCATCTATTTTCATTTTGGCCACACAATTAAGGTGGCACAGATAGGGAAACTTTGTCCCAAAGAAGTTGTATAGCACGTTAGAGTTAGAGGTGGGCCTCCATCTTCCTGCACTTAGCTCCACCTGTAAGTTTCATTTCCTTTCTTAGAGTGCCTAAATGTTCTTGAATAAAGCAGATAAGGGACATGGTCTTTGTTCTTGGAGAATTTACAATCTTAGCTTTGCTAGGGATGAAAAGGGTGTTTGGGGGGTGCGGGGTAGTGAACCAACAAATGAATTGCTTAGAGAGCTCCTCACGGTATCATCCTGTGCTCGCAGTCTGTGCCCAGCAGGTGCCCCCCACTTGGCCTGACGTGGGACTGATAACCCAGGTAAGAGAAAGCTAAGCTGATATATCCACAGAATGAACTCAGGGGTGCTAGTAGGCATGGTCTGTCTCAAATATGGGACACATTTTTTGAAAACCCAATACTTCAACTTATTGCAAAACTCTGAACTAGTGAAACCAAAATAAAATTCCTAATAATTGTTAACACCTTCCAGCTGAAGGGCAGCTAGTAGGGTTAAAACACCAAAAAATGTGAGTCAGTAAGAATGGATTCAATTTAATGCAATTTAAAGACAGTTATGGGACTTCCCTGTTGGCGTAGTGGTTAAGAATCCGCCTGCCAATGCAAGGGACACCGGTGCAAGCCCTGGTCCGGGAAGATTCCACGTGCCGCGGAGCCGCTAAGCCCGTGCGCCACAACTACTGAGCCTGCGCTCTAGAGCCCGCGAGCAACAACTACTGAGCCCGCATGCTGCAACTACTGAAGCCCGCGCATCTAGAGCCTGTGCTCCGCAACAAGAGAAGCCACCACAATGGGGAGCCTATGCACTCCAACAGAGTAACCCCCACTTGCCGCAACTAGAGAAAGCCCGTGTGCAGCAATGAAGACCCAATGCAGCCAAAAATAAATAAATAAAGATAGTCGTGCAGTTATTTAGGTGTTAAGCATCCTCCTAGGAGTCTTGGGGAATGCTGAAAAATCAAGAGTGGAAACAATACTGAACAATGCCATACATTATTGAATACGTGGGTACAGAAGCTATGTGCTATAGAAGAGGAAAAGCAAGGAGGCTAGTGTTGGTTGTAATAACATGAGCTAACATTTGAGCACTTGTATGTCAGGCATGGTGGTAAGTATTTTCAATGAGTAACTTCAACCTCCCTATGAAGTAAGTCATTCTATAGGTAAGGAAAATGAGGGAGATTTAGCGAGGTGAGGAATCCTGTGAAGGTCATACGGCTGGTTAGTAAAGCTGGGATTCAAACTCCAGAACCTGTGTCCTAATCACTGTGCTGACTCATCCAAGATTCAGTGACATGCTCAAGGTCACACAGCAGGCCAACGATTTCAATCCGAGACCGCCTAACATTCAACGATCATGGTCTTCTTCCACAGGATCGCTCACCCTCGGCACTTTCCCGGCCAGATAAATCATTGTCTGATAATGTTTAGCAACATCCCTAGTCTCTACCCACTAGATGCCAGTGGCAACCTCCCCTCCCCCAGTTGTGACAACCAATTGCCAAATGTAAGATTGACAAATGTCTCCTAGTTCTGGGGCAAAATCACTCCCAGTTGAGAACTGTTGGTCTACTGTAACCTGCTACTTGTCCTCTTAGTCTGTTCACCTTAAGTAACTCTCAAGATTGTCCACAGCAACCCAGTGATAGAACCGGAAGCAGAGCCCAGGAATCTTAGGGCCAAAGAGAAGGAATCAGACTGAGGTTGAAGTGGCAGCTGAGGTATCACCAAGGGAGCAATGGATTAACTGGTAATGCTGTTATGCAAATGGAATGCAGTAACCTTTTGGGATGTCAGGCTGGCATCCTTGCCAGGTCACTACCCTTTGGTGGTAATCAAGGAGCAGCCCCCAGGGAAGATGGTTACCTTTTCCTTCCTGTGAAGCCCCAGGAACTTACGTTTTTCCCAAGGGGCTGGTAAGAATTTCCCTTCATCATGGGTTCCAAAGAGCTTCGGAATTGCTGGGCTTTCAAATCCAAATCAGCGGGGTTGGGAATGTGGTTGGTGGGCCCATGGAACTCGAGTCAAGAGAGAATGTGCGGGACTTCCCTGGTGGTCCAGTGGTTAAGACTCCACACTCCCAATGCATGGGGCCCAGGTTCCATCCCTGGTCAGGGAACTAGGTCCCGCATGCTGCAACTACAAGATCCCAGGTGCCGCAACTAGGAGCAGCCAAATAAAGAAATATTAGGGAAAAAAAGAGAGAATGTGCTCCCACCCGCAAGCAGGCAATTAGTCCATTACCATTGAGATTCTTTATCTAAGCTCTATGGCCCATGGATGGGACCATTTTGCTTACCGCAAAATATTTGTGAGTGCATACAGAGGCGCACTGTTCTTGGGAGAGGGGTAATGACCAAAAAAACACTGAGTAACCACTGCCTTAAGAGTTCAGCAAGGTGGCAAAGACCATGAACTTGGGAGTTAGAGGGGAGTGCAGATCTCAGCCCTGCCATTTCCTAACTATGAAGTTAATTATCTCTCCTGAGTCTTGATTTCCCCATCTGTAAAATGGGGATGAGAACAATTCATAGTGATTGTGACAACAAAGTAAGATAATACAGGTAAATGTATGCAAATAATGATAATATATGTAATGTATACATGTACAGTATTTTTAATGTACATGTACAGTATTAATTATATGTAATATAAAGATGTATTGAGATATGTAATGAGATAACACATAATACGTGTATTATTAAAAATTTTAATAGAGCTATTACTTAGAAGCCTCCGACACCCAGTCCAAGTTCTGATTTTTCCTTTTAGCCCCCAATTTGTGACCTGGGTGGGAACTCTTCATCTATTCCTGGCACTGAGCCCAAGACAAAAGGCTAGGCCCTGGAGGGGAAGGACTGCTCCAGAGAGCAGTGGGACACAAGACCTTGGGGAAGAGGAGAAGGATCTTCACGATGTATCTATTTAGAAGTTTGAAGCACAGCAGTGACCTGAACATCAGGATACTTGCTGGTCTCTGTCCTGAGGGAGAGTGCTTGCCAGGTTGCCATGAGCAAGGTGCTACCAAACTTTGCTGCACTGAGAGATGGCTCAATGCAGTCCAGTGTGCTGGGGAGGAGAGAGAGGCTTGGATCCAGTTTCCTGTCGGAACACAGCTTGGTTGTGTCATCCATCCCCAGAGGCCATGGGAGTGGCTTCAGAAGGCACAGTCTTGCTCTCTGGCCAAGCTGCCAGGGAAAAGCAGCCAGGTGTTGCCTTGAAAAAGTCAGTGAGCACTGGACTAAGCAATGCCAATTCACAAAGTTCTGCCAGCCTCTCCCTGGTCCTTCCTCTTCCCAGTTTAGAGGCCTTCTGGAGTTCCCTTGGGAGTTGGTGAGCTGGTCCTTCAAGCAGCTGCAGCCCTTTAGACCTTGAGTTGAAGATTCTTTGTACAAGCTTGGCCAGCCCTTTGGAAAGAAAATAGGCATTTCTGAGGAAGAGGAGGTGAAATCTTAAAGATCCGTGGCCAGGGGAAGGGCACCTGGCTACCAAACACTTCCATTGTGTTTACCATTTCTGCAATACTCACTGAATGTCAGGTCCTGGAGATACAAGATAGGTGCTCCATGCTTACTGCCCTAGAGGACGTCATATGTAGTAGCTAGACAGATGAGTAACCAAACCACTAAAATAAAAAGCAGGGCTTCCCCGGTGGCACAGTGGTTAAGAATCCACCTACCAAGGCAGAGGACACGGGTTCGAGCCCTGGTCCGGGAAGATCCCACATGCCGCGGAGCAACTAAGCCCGTGTGCTACAACTACTGAGCCTGCGTGCCACAACTACTGAAGCCCGCGCACCTAAAGCCCGTGCACCGCAACAAGAGAAGCCTCCGCAATGAGAAGCCCGCGCATCGCAACGAAGAGTAGCCCCCGCTCACCGCAACTAGAGAAAGCCCGCACACAGCAATGAAGACCCAACGCAGCCAAAAATAAATAAATATTTTTTTTAAAAAAAGCAGTACATGCTATAATAAAGGTATGAATTACTTCAGAGGATGGAGTAATTAAAAATGACTAATAATATTAATAATATGCCTGGGGGTGTTAAGGCTTGGCAGAGAAAGTAATATTACAGCCAGGCTTGAAGGTAAGAATAATAATTGTTAATAATTATTGGGACTTCCCTGGTGGTGCAGTGGTTAAGAATCCACCTGCCAGTGCAGGGGACACAGGTTCGAGCCCTGGTCCGGGAAGATCCCACATGCCACAGAGCAACTAAGCCCATGTGCCACAACTACTGAGCCCACACACCCAGAGCCCATGCTCCGCAACAAGAGAAGCCACCCAATGCAGCCAAAAATAAATAAGTAAAATTTAAGATAATAATAATTATTATTATTATCAAACACTCTGGCCAGGTATTGTGCACATTCATCATCACATTATCTCTTCTTTATAGCTACTATTTTTTTTATCAATATTACTGATGAAGAATAGAAGCTTAGAGACTTTAAATAACTAGGATTTTCCCTAATAAAGGGAAAGCGTATTCCAGGTAGAGAAAATATGAGCACAGGCCCAGAGGAGAGAAGGCACATGGACAAGTGAGGTGCCAATTATTTGGACAGTGCTTACCACTTTGCAAAACACTTCTAAAAATGCCACACTTAATCCTCAGAAAAACCCTGAGAGGTAGTAATTATCACCATTCTATGGATGCAGAAATAGGCTCAAAGAGGATATTTGCAGAGTGGTACATATCAAAGGTTGAACCTCTTTTTTCTGGATCTGAGGTAAGTGGTTTTCTGTTCATTGTCCCATCTCTAATGGACCTTGTACCTGAAAACAATGGTCCAATAATAAGTAAGGGACCCATTGAGGAGTCCTCTCACCCCATGGGCCCCCTATGGGCCTCTGCAGTCTGTAGCCATGGAGAAGCTATGAAGTAGTGTTTTTCTTTGCGTGAGGTTACCCAATGACTTTTGACCATCTTACTAAGTAAATAATACCCAAGAAAAATTCTAGAATCCTTAAAAAATGAATGAAATATATAGTTTGAATAGGCAATAGATGTACAGCACAACATTTAAAAGGTACAAGTGTGTTTGTGTGTGTGTATGTATATATATATATATATATATATATATATATATATATATATATGCCCTTTGCCCCATCTTGTCTGCAATCAAGAGGCAACGCTGTTACCAGTTTCTTGCATATCCTTTCAGAGATATTTAGGCATCTTTATTATAGAGTGGTAAAACGCTATACCAATAAAACATGAAATCTGTATAAAATATTGTATCAATTCATTTTGCTTCATGTTAAGTACCTAAGCTGTGACAGGCCCCATGCTGGATTCATAGGTAATACACGATCTAGAGTCTGAAGAACGGGGAGCAGGGGGGAGTAGGGGGTGGAAGCAACAGGTACCAAAGGACTGTAATTAGTACAAGGTACAATGTGATAAGTGTGAGAGAGAGTTCCAAGCTGTGACAGTATCACATAGTGGTCAGAACATTTTTTCTGGAGACAGATTTGGCTTGCTCTCACTGTGACCCATGTAAATGACTGAACCTCTGTAAGCCTCTCTTTTTCCATCTATCAGAACGGACTAATAATAGTACTTACTTCATAGGTTTGTTGAAAGGAATAAATGAGACATACAAAGCACTTGGCACGGGACTTGCCTGGTGGTGTAGTGGTTAAGTGGTTAAGAATCCACCTGCCAGGGACTTCCCTGGTGGCACAGTGGTTGGAAATCTGCCTGCCAGTGAAGGGGACACGGGTTCGAGCCCTGGTCCGGGAGGATTCCACATGCCGCGGATCAGCTAGGCCCTTGCACCACAACTGCTGAAGCCCACGCGCTCTAGGGCCTGCGTGCTGCAACTCCTGAGCCCGTGTGCTGCAACTGCTGAAGCCCGCACGTCTAGAGCCCATGCTCCACAACAAGAGAAGTCACTGTAATGAGAAGCCCGCGTACCACAATAAAGAGTGGCCCCTGCTGGCCGCAACTAGAGAAAGCCTGTGCACAGCAACGAAGACCCAGCACAGCCAAAAATAATTTTAAAAATAAGATAAAATTTTAAAAATAATAATAAAAAAAGAATCCGCCTGCCAATGCAGGGGACACAGGTTCAAGCCCTGGTCCGGGAAGATCCACATGCCGCAGAGCAACTAAGCTCATGTGCCACAACTACTGAGCCTGCGCTGTAGAGCCTGCGAGCCACAACTACTGAGCCTGTGTACCACAACTACTTAGGCCGTGCGGCTAGAGCCCGTACTCCGCAACAAGAGAAGCCACCACAATGAGAAGCCCGCGCACCGTAACGAAGAGCAGCCCCCGCCCGCCGCAACTGGAGAAAGCCCACGCACAGCAACGAAGACCCAACGGAGCCAAAAATTTAAAAAAAAAAAAAATCCATTTGTGTTAAAAAAAAAAAGCGCTTGGCACCTGTTAGGCACTCAATAAATGTTAACTAAAAATCCAGTATTTTGGCTCTCAATAAATGCTGGCTATTATCACTCAACTCCACAGTCCCTGGCTGGAAAATTCATAAAGCTGTGAAAACAGGACTTCTTTTTTAAGAAACAAATTTGGCGGCAAAACGTAATCTAAAGTGAGGCTAGGGGCTTACCTGGTGGCGCAGTGGTTGGGAATCCGCCTGCCAATGCAGGGGACACGGGTTCGAGCCTTGTTCCAGGAAGATCCCACATGCTGCGGAGCAACTAAGCCCGTGAGCCACAACCTACTGAGCCTGCGCTCTAGAGCCCACGTGCCACAACTACTGAGCCCTTGTGCCACAACTACTGAAGCCCGTGCGCCTAGAGCCTGCACTCGGCAACAAGAGAAGCCACCGCAATGAGAAGCCCGCGCACCGCAACGAAGAGTGGCCCCCGCTCGCTGCGACTAGACAAAGCCCACGAGCAGCGGCGAAGACCCAATGCAGCCAAAAATAAAAATAAATAGATACAACATTAAATAAATAAAAAAAGTTTAAAAATAAAGTGAGGCTATTCGTCTGATTTTGTATGAATATTCATAAGTGTACCCAAATTAATATGAATATTCATATGCTTTGCTACAGAAGTATCAGTGTGTTTGGTTACTGAGTGCTGCCCGAGGTCTTGCTGGGAGTGTTAAATTATGATCCTGTACTTTTTTTTTTTTTTAATTATTATTTATTTATTTATTTACTTTTTTTATTTTTGGCTGTGTTGGGTCCTAGTTGCGGCACGCGGGATCTGTGTTGAGGCATGTGGGATCTTTCGTTGCAGCGCGCGGGCTTCTCTCTAGTTGTGGCGGCACGTTTCCTCTCTCTCTAGCTGTGGCGTGTGGCCTCCAGAGCGCATGGGCCCTGTAGTTTGCGGCACGGGGGTTCTAGTTGAGGTGCACGAGTTCAGTAGTTGTGGCACGCAGGCTTAGTTGCCCTCTGGCATGTGGGATCTTAGTTCCCCGACCAGGGATCGAACCCATGTCCCCCGCATTGTAAGGCGGATTCTTTACCACTGGACCACCAGGGAAGTCCCGATCCTGTACTCTTGATAGGGAGAAAAGGGAAAGCTTTTTTTTTGGATGGCTTGTTTTTGTTTTTTTGATGGCTTGTATTTTTTCAGCTTAATCTCAGTAAAGTCCTGAGAAATCCTCCCAGGATTTAAACTCACAGCCCCTTGATTCCTGCATATTCAAGGCCTCGTGGAAAGAAATGTTGAGCTTGCAGTCAGGAAGCCTGATTTTCTTCTTTTTACCAAGCTTCTCTAGGTTTGTTTTATTATCCCTATGGCAACGCCTAGCAAAAGTGCCTGGCATTTAGCAAGCCCTTCATAAATATATATCGAATAAACTCTAAAACGAGGTAGTTTTTCACTCGTAGTTCCTGATTCCTTCCTTCCTTCCTCTTGGTCCTGTTGCAGGCAGGGGGCAATGGCAGCCTGCCCTCCGTGGGTGAGGGTGCAGGAAGGATAAATCACAGAGACTTTAGGACAGGAAGGGCCCTAAGCGGGTCAACTCCTCTACTCAGCACCTCCCCACAAGGAAGCTGGATCCCCAGTCCTACCCTTGGGCACGTCAGAGGGTCGCTTTCCTAGATGTGGTAAATGGTCCTCCTCTCCTCCCCTTTCAACGCTTGAAACTAAAATATTCCTTGGAATTGGGTCCTCAACTGCACCTAGGAGTCCGTACCCGCCTCAGAACTTCCTCCCGCAAAGCGCGGGACCCGCGCAGGCCCAGTACCCTCGCTTGGCCGGCGAGCTCCGACCCCCGCCCGCCCTGGAGGACTGTGGGTGGACGCTCTTGCAGAGCGCCTCTCGCTGGTCGGGGCGGGGGTGGGCGGAGCCAACACCGCCCAGGCCGGGGAAGCGGAGGGTGGGGACACTCTGGCCCCGCTCTCGGTGGTGCGGGGAGCGGGAGGGAGCAGCGGCCGCTCTGGTCGGCGGACGTGCTGCCGAGCAGTCCCGGAAGCGAAGGAGCGATGGCGGAGAGTCCGACTGAGGAGGCGGCGACAGCAGGCGCCGGGGCGGCGGGCCCCGGGGCGAGCGGCGTCGCCGGTGTTGTTGGCGTTAGCGGCGGCGGCGGGTTCGGGCCGCCTTTCCTGCCGGATGTGTGGGCGGCGGCGGCGGCAGCGGGCGGGGCCGGGGGACCAGGGAGCGGCCTGGCTCCGCTGCCCGGGCTCCCGCCCTCGGCCGCTGCCCACGGGGCCGCGCTGCTTAGCCACTGGGACCCCACACTCAGCTCCGACTGGGACGGCGAGCGAACCGCGCCGCAGTGTCTACTCCGGATCAAGCGGTGAGCCGGGGTTTTTCCTCCCCCAGCCCCGAGCTCCGGGGCTCGACCTTCCCCGCCGCCCCCACCCTGTACCACTACCACCCCCACTGCACTCGCGGTGGCCCAGCTCCCAAGCCCACGTCTTGCCAGCCCGGAGCGTCGGGATCCAAGTCCCCTTTCCCCCCGCCCCCAGCCCCACACGCACCAAGCCCCTCCTCGCGTATCCAGGTCCGACCCCGCCCCTCGGTAACCTCCCTTGAGCCCTCAGTCTCCAGTCCGGACACCCTCCCCCACACCTCCCGACCTCCCGCCCGAAACCCGACCCTTCGGCGCTTCAGTAACACCCCCTCCCGCCCTCCGCACCGCCCCTCTCCCCCCTTCTCCACCCCAGCCCTGTTAGATGCAGCCCGGAGGCCCCACCCAGCGGTCCCCTGCGTCGTCTCCTCCCGAGCCCCATTTGTAAGACACACACACAGCTTGCTTTGCCCGGCCTGAGACGTCAGGCCATCCTGGCTTTATTCCCGGCCTCCTCAACCCCCTCCACAGAGTCCCCTACCCAAGTCTAGGTCGCTTCCCACGCATGCCAGCAGCCTTCTCTTGAACCACTTTTCCAGAACCCCAAAGCTCTCTACTCTCACACCTGTTCCAGGAACTCAAGCTTCCATCCCCCCGCCGCCCCCCCACCCAGTCTCACATTGGCTTGTGATATCCCAGTCAAGACTTTCTTTTCTGTATTCTTTCCTCTGAGTCATGTGATTTACTTTCTGAAGCAAATGTACCCAATTGAAATATAGGAACAAAGGCCCAAGGCCCTTCTGTGCTTATTTCTTGGGTGACTGATCTCAGATCATATCATTTAATAGATAATGTTTTTGTGAAATTGCTCAGCATAGTACCTATCACATAGGAAAAGGGAATGCTTTTTAGCTGCTATTAATCCTGAAACCTGTTTGCTGATAGCCAGACTCTCTCTCCCCATGCCACCATCACAGTCATCCTCATCTAGGTAATCACATTCCCCACATTCCAAGTTCTTTCAGATGTTTCTACCTACTTTCAAGGTTGTACTAAAAATTAAACAGCATACTGTGTGTAAAGTACCTGGCCCAGTGCCTGACACAGTTTGCCAGCTCCATCAAGGTTGCCACCTCTAACTTAAGAAGCTCAGCACTCCTCAACTCTTGTGCTCCTTCAGCCATTTCAGTCTTCCAATCCTAACATATCTCTGAGTTCTGCCAATACTTCTTTTCCTCCTCTCTGTCACTTGTTTGCACTTTTTTATGTCCCTCTGTACCGTAGCAAGTCCCTAGATTTCCCACCTATAGGCCCTTGCTCACAACTGATCCATTCTAGTTTATGAGCTATGACCTAGAAGTCCTCTCATCTTCTATAGTAATGACTTCATGTCATCCTCCACCTGTGAGATTCTCAGCAGTTTCAGAGGGTCCCCATCCCAACCTGAAGAGGACTGTACACTATTAGTCTCCTGGGCAAGAAGGCCATTATTGCTCCCTGCTAGCTCACTTGCTTCATATAATCCCCGTGCTAACAACGGTCCACTGTGTGCTTTATGGAATTAGTTTTTTAGTGGAGTTGATTATGTCTTCCCAGTTACCAAGAAATCTTCATTTAGCATTCAGCCGTAGTACCTGGGAATCTCGGAGGTGGGGAGTGAATGAAGTGCCATGTGGGAGGAAGTGAGAGTAAATGGGATGTGGCTTTTCCAGGGTGACATTGGATACCATTGGGATCTCTGATTTTTTTTTCCCCCCTCCCTTCCCTCCCCCTGAGGAAACAATGCCCCTTTGATGATAATTTGCTCTCTGCTTGCCTGACAAATACTCAGCTGAGATTTCTCAGCCAACAAGACGGTGCAAACATTTGTGGTACCAAGCACCACTTTCTCGAACCCTGGCCTCACTGAGGTGATAACAACTGTCCTGCTCAAGGGATTCCCCTTTTTTCTCCTCTCCCTCACTCCCTCCCCCACTTCCTCTTGGTGTTATACAGGGATATCATGTCCATTTATAAGGAGCCTCCTCCAGGAATGTTCGTTGTACCTGATACTGTTGACATGACTAAGGTATGTACCTTGGTGGGGTTTGGGGGTTATTGGGAAATTGGGCCCATAAAGTTGAAAGAGCCTAAAAGAGATTATCCAGCTCACATCTCTGATTACACAGATGAATAAATCAAAACCCCAAGAGAGTAAGTGGCTTGCCCAAGGTCACACAGTGAGGTGGAACGGAGCCTTGAACAGGTATCTGTTTTGGGGTGCCAAAAGGTCCTGGTTGGCTTGGAAAAGCCCAGTTTATGCCTGTTGTCCAAGCTTAATTATTAATAGAGCACTCTTTACCTCTCAAAAATGCTCCAGTTTGGATAATAAATTATATGGTCACCCTATTGTACTAGCCAACTCTTCCCCCATCCTGCCACTCTTGACCTTTAAGTGTGGTGCTGTAAGTCAGATGCCAAGAAGGTTGGGGATGGGACAAGCTTGAGTGAACAGTGTTTGTAGTTACAGGGCCGTGTTTAGGCTCCTGTCCTTACTGATTGCTTTTGAATATCCTTTCCACCCCAAAGACCGTTCCTCTCTTGTCCACACACAGACACAAGAGAAAGCTTAAATTCCTCTGGCATAGATACCTAGACTTCTCTGTCATTGATTGCTCTACCCTGAGAAGTGAATTTTTACTTAAACTGATATCGGGAAGAAATCAGATTACCTAAATCTAGTGTTGTTTAAATGAAAACTCCTTTTAGTGTCAAATTTCTTATAGTAAAAATTCAGATTTGGTATTATTTGTGTGTCTGTTTTGTTTTGAATAGGTTTCCCTTTAAATTGATTTTTTTCTTTTTATGTGGTTGGAAATGTTTTTCCTAGGACATCTTGTTCTTTGTCAAGTATTAGTGTTAATATGCTAGTCCCTGGGGTCCCAGAATTGATGTCATGTTGATACCATTTGAGCTTGCTATTACAAATGACTGAAGGCTAAAAGATAACATAGAATGCCACCAGGGCAAGGTGGGGACTATAGACAGAGGCATTGGATTGCAGGTCCTTTTTCCTCTTGCTGTTTAAATTCTGAGCAGACTTAAGTGCCTAGGAGCCTTTGTAGATGAAGAAATATAACTGAGTCAGTTAGGTTTTCTTCCCTTCAAGAAGGGAAGTCTTGTTCAATAAATCACAGCTGGAGGAAGAGAACTTAGCATTTTGTTTCAAGTGCTGCTGATTTTTTTATATTATTATTAACCTACAGTGTTGGGGAAAGTTCTGGGGATAGTCTATGGCTCCGAGTGGACCCTGAGTTTCCCCATTTTTCTTTGTATCTTTCACACAGCTGGATGCTGCCTGAGCCACATCCTCCACAGTAGGTTTGATCCTCTGCGGAGGAGACAGATACCGTAGGCCTCCATCACAACCCTCAGCTCTGCCCTGTGATTGGCACTGGTGCTGTGGCCTCCAATCCCTTTCTTCTTTTCCATTTATCTCCTCCCCTTTGTGCCACATAAATGGAGGGTGGAGTTGCATCGTACGCATGTTTAACCTAGGCAAATACAAACATACGTACTCAGTAAAAATATGTATTGATTTCTTAAAATTAAGCATGCTAGGACAATATTTTATAGATGTATATTATGTTTTGCACGTTGGTGTTCTATCCATTTGTTATATAAAATACTGATCAGGGAAGTCTGAACAAAAAACATGCTTTAAGGGAGTTTTAAGGGACACTCAAGGGTGATTTTGGCTAGACTCAATTTTCACCTTGGGCTCTAACTTTAGAATGTAACCCCTGAGTAAGATGCCACTACACTGTAATGGGGTTTCTTAAAATTCCAAAAATATTTATTGGTGTGAGTGAGCACAGGCTATTCATTTTTCATGGTGAGGATATGGAATATGGATTCAGATGAAGGTCCTGCTTCTGGCGTGGGTAGCAAGTGGAAGCCAGGAGGGTTTGGGATGGGACATCACCTCACAATTTTGAGATGGGGTTTTATTTTGCAGATTCATGCATTGATCACAGGCCCATTTGACACTCCTTATGAAGGGGGTTTCTTCCTGTTCGTGTTTCGGTGTCCGCCCGACTATCCCATCCACCCACCTCGGGTCAAACTGATGACAACGGGCAATAACACAGTGAGGTTTAACCCCAACTTCTACCGCAATGGGAAAGTCTGCTTGAGTATTCTAGGGTAAGAGGAGACTTCTAAGTGGCCAAGTTGGTTGTTAGCAAATATTACTCTAGGCCAGCCTTCATCAACCAGGGTTTCTCATCTGAATCACAGGACACAGAAAATGATTGGAGTGACTGTTTCCTCAATTCTCCCCCGGATGGTACTTGATTACTGTCATTCTAGATGCAGAAAAAGACGTTAATTCATGATGTACAGTGGATGCCTTAGTGAAGTGGTTCACCCCGAGCAGCAGTAGCATCTGGGAATTTATAGCCATGTAGAGTCTGGGCCCCCACCCTAGAATTATTATATCAAGAACTCTGGGGGTAGGGCCAGCAGTCTGTCTTACAGGCTCTCCAGGTGATTCTGGTGCAAACTGTTGGAGAACCACTCCCTTAGGGCATCAGGGCTTAATTCTCTCCTGAGCAGGTTGAGAAAGGCTGCAGGTCCTGTGCCATTCAAGGCTGTGAATGTCTTATTCCTGAGTCTCGCGTGCGTGGCTTTGGAGGCAGTGGTGGTGGTGATGATGATCATGTTTTAGCAACTGGATGAAAAATGTCTGAGGTTGGAAGTCACATCAGATATGAAACACAGATGTTTCGAGTACATTTTTGTTTCTGGGTGCTACCAAGATTTTGCTTCATGTAGTTCTCATCCATTCCCT
The DNA here is from genome assembly GCF_059928025.1 of Delphinapterus leucas. NCBI lineage: Eukaryota > Metazoa > Chordata > Mammalia > Artiodactyla > Monodontidae > Delphinapterus > Delphinapterus leucas. The sequence continues at coordinate 47,236,091 of NC_143147.1, read as the reverse complement.
TTTAATCTCCTTCGGGGGTTAAAAATTCAGAATGGAAATATCTTCTAGCATATTCTGGATTGGTCTTTTTAGTGTGGTCTGAATTTCCCTGGGGCATAGAACAAGTAAAAGTTGAAGTTAAGAAAGTTGCCCAGACTGGTGATACTGTTTTCTTTCTTCCTGTCCAATCCAATATATTAGGTTTGTGTAGGGAAAAGGCAGCTGAAACAAACTTCTCCCTCTGCCCAATTCTCTCAGATCGAAGAATATGTTCTGTGATTGCGGCAGTGAGAAAGTCTTTTGAAGGACGTTGTCCTTAAAGAAGTCCTTTATCTCGTTAGGGTATAGGATTGTCTGTGCTGGAAGGATAGTGGTATATATAAACCACAGTGGTAAGGAAACTTAGTTGTTGTTTCTGTATGAAAGTTGTTCTTGTAAGTGTTTTTGTATTAGGTTTTCCTTCATTAGGCCAATATAAAACTATTTCGAGCAAACATCAGTTCACGGTAGAAACAGGGGAAGTAAGATGGTGGGGTAAAAGTGGCAGAAGTATTGGGTGGAAAAGGAGAAGCTACTCTGAATTTGAAAATTTGCCGTCAAGAATCAGAGTAGAAAATTCCCATGCGTACTTAGTTGACTATTCACTTTAACAGCTGCATTCCTTTCCTCCCTACCTAGAAAAAAATATTGGGCTGACTTACAAAAAGAAATTGAATGAGTTTACCCTGTTGACTTCAATGCCCGAATACTAGATGCTTCGGAGAGCACAAGGTCTAGGGTTCCTGGGGGACTGAAGCTGAGAAGAGAGGTTGAGAGGCACTGAAGAGCGAGCTCTGAGGAAGTTACTGTTCCCCATTACTTACTGGCCTTCCCTCAAGGCCAGCAGGGAAAGGGAAGTGGCGAGTTAACTTGAACAAGGCAGTCCTGGTTCAGGTTGTGTTCAGCTTCCAGCTCAGGTGCCATCTCTTCAATTAATTGAGTTAAAAGTAAATGTCCTTAATGTCCAAGCTTCCCTCCTTCTCCCAACATTCCATCAGGCATACGAAAGGGAGGAGCAATTTTGGTGTTTCTCTGTTGTTGAAGATGTTGTTCATATATTATTTTCAACCCTCCACACTCTAGAAGTGCCCCTTATTCCCTTTCTGTCCTTTGGCAGAGTTCTGTAGTTTTCAGAGGATTTGACACTCTTTGGGGGTTTGATAGAGAGCTGGATCCCCGATCATCAACCCCACCACATGGCCTCTAACCAGGGAGCTTCAGTCCCTTCTCTGCCTCTGTGCTCAACTTCTCTCTCCTCTCTGACGCCATCACCACCCATAAATAAATAAGCTCTTTAAGATCCATAGAGGTTAACATTTAGCTTGCCTTTGGAGCTGTTTTCTTACCTTATTTCTTTCATTTTGATGAAGGGAACCTTCCCTGGCTACTGTTTCTCTCCTAGCCCAAAGAAAATCCCTTCAAAGTTACTTTGCTTGCTTTGCCCTCTTTTGTGACACTTGATAAGAGGATTAGGCAGTTGAGTGATTTCTGGTGAATGAGGGTGAGATGGAGGCTGGGAAATTCCAGAGTATTAATAGTGAAAGAGAAAGTGAGTCACTTATGATGGTGCTTCCAGGCCCCGGGGTACTCGTACACTGGTCTTTCTGTAGGGCCTTTCCCGTCTCTCTCTGCCTCACCCTCTTCCCTTCCCTCTGATGTGTTTTGCAGTACATGGACTGGCCCTGCCTGGAGCCCAGCCCAGAGCATCTCTTCCGTGCTCATCTCCATCCAGTCCCTGATGACTGAGAACCCTTATCACAATGAACCTGGCTTTGAGCAGGTAAGGCCAGGTGGGCCCAGCTTTGGGGTGTAGAATATTGGGTTTTAAGAGATCTGAAAGATCTACTTGAGGGTTTTTGTTTTGTTTTTGACCTGGCTCAGCCCCATGTATTAAACTCGTCACTGTGGGAGAAAAAAGGAGCTGGCATGTGTGTGCCTTAATAATGAATTTTTTTCCCTATTACAATAACATTGTCAAGTTATTTCCATTTGACTTGGATTAAAGTCAGTGGAGTCATTTGGAAATTGATTCTGCGTCTGTTTTGGGGGCTCTTGGAGCCAGTGTGTTCTTCTGTATGCCTTCATTCCCCAGTATCCCTTTAAGGTGCTCCCTAGTGACTACTGCTGAGCCAGACTTTCTTTTGGAGTTATGAAGTACTGTTACCTGCAGAACCACAGGAACAGTCATTGGCTAGGGCAAGAATATTTTAGTCAGTGCTGCCAAATAGAAGGTGGAGAAAACTCATAATTTCCAAGGGTGTACTATATGCCAGCCCCTTCCAAACTTTTATATGTAACTTCTCATTTAATCCTCATACTAACTCTGCAAGATAAATGTTATCCCCATTTTCAGCTGAGGTAATGGTGACTCGGAGAGGTTAGTTAACTTTCACAAGGACACACAGATCAGGATGTAGTCCCAGGAGCCCAAAGTTTTCCATTGTTTCAAAGCCCCTTCCAGATTACTCATGAGCACAGGAAAAGAGTTCCAGTGATATTATCAAAAGATATAATAATTCAGTTTAAATGATTAAAACGGCTTAATTCATTTTGAAACTATTTGAGATGACACTAACATTGGTGATTCTTCTGTAGTCTTAAACAAAGGGAAATACCCTTTAAGAATGAACAAAAATTGGGCTTCCCTTGTGGCGCAGTGGTTGGAGGTCCGCCTGCCGATGCGGGGGACACGGGTTCGTGCCCCGGTCTGGGAGGGTCCCACATGCCGCAGAGCGGCTGGGCCCGTGGGCCGTGGTCACTGAGCCTGCGCGTCCGCGGCCTGTGCTCCACGGCGGGAGAGGCCACAGCAGTGAGAGGCCCGCATATGGTTAAAAAAAAAAAGGAATGAACAAAAATTATTCCCTAAGCCATCCTTTCAAACAAATAGTGAATGTGATTTCAGGAGTAGGTGGAAATGGAAACGGACCTCATTGGCCAACCAAGGACCTGATTTTTACGTCTTGTTTAGAAATTCAAGAGATGGGACTTTTATTCTTAAAACTACCAAAAATTCTTGGTTCACAGAACCCCCTTGTCTTGGTAGTTTTTTTTCACAGTTCCCCAGGCAGAAAGAAATGCCACACTGTTCCATTTGTTAAGTAGTTAGGTCTAAACAACTTCCTTCCTTCTCAGATGACTACACTGACTTAATAATAGGATGTGTACACCTGTTCAGTGCCATACAACTGTTAAAATCTTGGAATCAGATCAGAGCCACCACCCTCATTTCTGTTCCCTCCTGTTTTCATATGCTACTTGCTATTTATTAAAGTAGTGACTGAAAATCCGGCTTCGTGAAAACAATATGTCATCAAAAGGAATGTAATACAGTTCAACATTAAAACTGAACTACCTAGGGCTTCCCTGGTTGCGCAGTGGTTGGGAGTCCACCTGCCGGTGCGGGGGACGCGGGTTCGTGCCCCGGTCCGGGAGGATCCCGCATGCTGCGGAGTGGCTGGGCCCGTGAGCCATGGCCGCTGGGCCTGCGCTTCCGGAGCCTGTGCTCCGCAACGGTAGAGGCCACAACAGTGAGAGGCCCGCGTACCACAACAACAACAAAAAAAAACTGAACTACCTGTCTCAAGGTAGTAGTTTGCATGGAATTTCACAGGTGTTGAATACTGTGGTTTTCCTCAAAAAGTTTACAGTATCCCACAGTGCCCTTCTGATTTCCCTGTGGTGCACATTGGGAACCGTGGTGGTAGGCTGAAGGCATGTGTGTATTTCCTGTTCATTACCTGTTTTGATCAGAGCCAAGGCTCTGATTGACTAGAGTTGGTGGTGGGAGGGGGGAACAAGGGAAGAGTTAAAGGGTGGAACGCCATGCTCCCGTCTGTTCACGCCCACATGTTCCTATCAGCTCTCCAGACCAGGTTCGGAGTTTTTTCTTTTGAAAACTTCAGGTTCTACTTCTGATAGACAATAGTTGAATTCAATGATGGTGGAATCCACAGATGTGTAAAGGAGTTAACCAGGAAGCATCCTGATATCTATAGGTTTTTCAGGCTAAGACTCCTAGCATCATTTATACCTTTTTGTCCCACCATTATTCTTATACATGGTTATTTCCCACTTAATCCTTCCTGCGAGGCCTTTCATTTCAGGCTTAGGGAAATTTGATGGATGTGGTTTGCTGCTTATAGGTCAAATGACCCATAACAGAGGATGGGTACTGGTATGTGTGGCGGGGGGGGGGCGGGGTGAGTGGTCTCAAGGACTTAGCTGCTCTTCATGGATCTTCCATATAGTGGGAAAGGTGTCCTCTTAGTTCATTTGCTTGGGTCACGTACCCCATACTAATCCTAAAATCTCTTCCAATTGGCTTTTCTTTTCACCTAAATTTTGTACTTGGATACTGTGGTGTCTGTCACATTATAGGAGAGACATCCAGGAGACAGCAAAAATTACAATGAATGTATTCGGCATGAGACCATCAGAGTGGCGGTCTGTGACATGATGGAAGGAAAGTGTCCCTGCCCTGAACCCCTACGGTATGTGTGAAGAGAGCCCACTTGGTACTTGGTATTCCCTCTGGATATTTAGCTTGTTCGTACATTTGAGAACCTTTGTGGCAAAGTCCAGTGTTGGGCACCAGAGAAAGAGAGAGAAAAAGGAAAGATGTGGTTCATGTTTTTAAAGAGCAAGTGACCAAGGGGTTACCCAAAAGGAAGTTCAGAGAGCTTTTCGGTTCTTGGAGAGTGCCGAGCCTGATGGGAAAGACATAGTCCATGCCTTCAGGGAGCCCCTGTTTGACTAAAGACACTTAACTGTTATACAGCCAAATGAGGCGTAGAGTACTTCATAATAAACCCATTTCTTAGGGTTCAAGTTTATTTCTAGGTGTTAAAAACTAGATGAGCAAAGAGTTAATGAAACAAACTTTTCTAGGAAATGGGGGGGCAACGGTTTTTTCTTTCTTTTTTCTTAATTGACGTATAGTTGATTACAATGTTTCAGGTGTATCTAGGAGAATTTTGAGTAAGGTTTGGGATTAGGGATGGCCTGTGGAAAACGAATGAGAATGAGCAAAGTCATGAGTTGAAGTTGGAGTTCAAATGATCAGTATTAACAGTCACTCTCATTTTATAATCCTTAGGGTACAAGGGAAATCAGCCATGGGCAGTCAGCTGTTTCTTTTTCCATTTTCCATTGAAAGATCTTTGTAGGAAACCAAATCTGGTCTTGGGAACTCTAGCTGCTGAATTTGGCATTAAGGTTAGATGGTGAAGGGGTGGTGCCTTCCCCTCTTGTTCCTAAGTGAAGCTTCTTTGCTTGTTTTCCAGAGGGGTGATGGAGAAGTCCTTCCTGGAGTATTATGACTTCTATGAGGTGGCCTGCAAAGATCGTCTGCACCTTCAAGGCCAGACTATGCAGGTAACAGAGCCCCTGCTGCTGACTCCAGAGGCCTTACAACAGACCATGTAAACCCCCCTCACAAGGGTGACATCCACATCTCTCTTAGAGTTCAGAGCCAAAAGGAACCTGGTGCATTGAGTAGCTGAGGCCCAGAGAGAGACTGAAGTCATATGGAGTTGGCTGTAGGTTCCTGGCATAAAGTAGGTACTCAAGAGTAGAATCTGAATCATCCTGCTTTCTAGCCTGGAACTCCTTCCCTTCTTGGTCAGTAGTCTTTTCAAACCAAGAACATTCAGCCCTCTCGGAACTTAGGGATTATGAGAGTCATCTGTTGGAATTCCATCCCTAGCTCAGGGGGGTGCTAAGAGAAGGAATGCTTAGGGAAACATTGGGTGTGCAATTATTGTTGAAAGAACCTAATACAAGGATGGTAACCAGTTGTTCATTCTCTGCCTCTACTGGGGAAATGTGCTTCTGCTTCCAATAAGTGCAGAATTTAGGCTTGCTTAAAAGAAGAGGTTCTTATTAAACCGAATTGTAAATAGGATCCAATATAAGCAACTGGTTGAGAATCTTCCTGTCCTGAAGGGCCAGTCCTGTGTCTGTTGGATCATTTACTTGCTTAGAAAAGTGGTGACTTGGATAAGTGGCTAAAGCCTCTTTAGGTTCTTTCCAGTTCTTTTTGGTCTGTGTTCCCACCCACCCAGCACCACCAGCAGTGGGAGTAACTGTTTTGTTTCCTCAGGTGCTGCTCAGAGATGGTAGCTTCCCTATCCTCCCTTCAAGGACTTCCCTCCTACGTCCCGCATTTAAACTCAAAGGGCAGGACCAGCTCAAGGCTGACTTGTTTCCTGAACCTTTTTTGAGAATATATCGAGGATGATGCATGCTGTAGCTTGTTCCCCATCAGGAATTATCATTGCTGGTATCTAGCAGCATTTCTAATATTCAGTCTGTGAAGGAAAACCAACTCATGACAAGGGAAGGGCAGGGAGGAGCAGCATCTGGGAAGGCGGAGAATGGGTGGAAATGGAGCCAGTGAGGAAAGGAGGAAGATTTGGGAAATTGACAGCTCCAGAGTAAGTGTGGAGTTCAGTTTTGGGAGAACATAACCCTCAAATGTGAAAAGTATGGGCTGTAGTCACAAGAGACTGACTTATATCCACTGGCCCTTGATCATGATGGTAATGTGTGGGCAGAAGTGTGGAAGGAGTTTAGGTGGGAGAAGCAGACATTATGTGAGAGGGAAAATCGTGGACTTTTTGTAACTGCCAAGGAAAGAGGTCTCCACTTGTTTGAGCGCTGGGCAAGCTACTTTGCTGCCATAATCCTTATTTAGCATTTTAAATTTCTTTTTTTATACCCTTCACCCCACCCATAGTTATTTTTGAGACTTTAAGGACAGTTAACCCCTTTCCACGTAATGTTTGGTTATCTTTGATCTCGAATGACAAGGACTGGAGTGATGCCCAGAAACCTGGACAGGAATGTGATGACTGGTCCGTGGGGAGGAGGGCAGGTGCTTATCCGAAGTCAGAACTCCTTCATTCTAGACCTGCCTGTGATCTCAGAAAAGCAAATTACCCTTTTTGAGTATAGGGAATGAAGGATAATTTTCCCCTTATATAGTTTGTATGAGGTTAATTGAAAACACCAGCACACTTAATGATTACAGTCCTGGTCTTGAATTTCTCTTCCCTGTCTATCTCGCCGTTACTGTGTCCCCCTTCTGCACAGTGGCTTGCTTTGGGGGAATGCAAACACATTTTAATGTTGGCCCAAGCCAGACCTATCTGGGGTGGTGAACGTGCCACAATATTCCTAAACAAAGATGATGTTGTCTGCTGTTGGGAACTCTCTGTGCTATGCCCCCTTCTGTCCCCATGCTCAGAAGTTGAGCGTGTGTTTCACGTGGGCCTAAAGCTGCTCTGTCTAGGGTGAGCCACCCAGACTTGAATCTTCCTTCCCGCTTGTCTCCTTTCCCCCACAGGACCCTTTTGGAGAGAAGCGGGGCCACTTTGACTACCAGTCCCTCTTGATGCGCCTGGGACTGATTCGTCAGAAAGTGCTGGAGAGGCTCCATAATGAGAACGCCGAAATGGACTCTGATAGCAGCTCGTCTGGGACAGAGACAGACCTGCACGGGAGCCTGAGGGTTTAGACCCTGCTCCCCTCTCCCCTCCCCCCACTCGAGAGTCCCAGCAAAGTCCCTTCCCCCCACCCCAGGGATGGAGAGGCACTTGTGTATCTCCCTCCAAATGTGACATCATCCTGCAAGATGGCAAGAACCAAGCAAGCTTGGATCCCAGGGTGTGGAAGTGGGGAGGCTGTTCCCGGTCTGACCTCCTTGGCTCTCGAGCATCTGGGGCTGTGTTCATCCCATATCAGGGGCCAAGGTACCTATGCAGGAGCACCTAGGGCGAGGGCCTCTGGCAAAAACAAAACAACCAACACACCTCTCCACAGGGCCAGGTCCTTAGGGACAGGTGGAGACAGAAATTGCAATTCCTAGAGGGAGTGTGCCCAAACGATTTATGGGGATATCTGGAAGGGAGCTTGGGGTGGGGAGCTGTCTGTGACACTTAAGCAGTCTGGGTGGTTGTCTGTCTGTCTGTCTTCAGTTTTGAAGCAGGGCTTCCCAATGCCCTTTTCCTCCCTGCCTCTTCACCCCCATTATTTCCCACAGGCCAGCATAATTTTGTTTTTCCTAATTTATAGTCACTGTTCTAGACAGACCAAAGAGAAGGAACAGTGGTGGAGTCTAGGCTGCTGACGAGTAAGCTTTACCAGCACCTGAGCACCTTTCTCCTCTGCCCCCCATTCCCTCACCCACTCTAGATTTAAGACAGAAGGTAAACGTGACGGGGCCTGAACCGAGGTCTTGGGAAAGCCTGCACAGGCACCATAAGAAGCTGACTTGCCGTTAGTTCCCGCAATCACCGATTTGAAAGGTTCCCAATGCAGACAACTGTTGTGTGTATGGGATTAGAGCCACTACATAGAACAGTCTCTTACAGATTTTTCATAAATACTAGTCACAATGAGGGTATTACTCCTGGGGGTGGGGTACAGGGGGCAGGCTGATGCTAGTCCTATTGTATTTTGTTTGGCTGTCCTTGTGTGTTTTCACCTCAGCCTGTAGTCCCCCTCCTCACTTCAAGGCCCAGGGAGGGGGCTTCCGTGGTGGTGGGGCTTCCGTGGTGGCGCAGTGGTTGAGAGTCCGCCTGCCGATGCAGGGGACACGGGTTCGTGCCCCGGTCCGGGAAGATCCCACATGCTGCGGAGCAGCTGGGCCCGTGAGCCATGGCCATTGAGCCTGCGCGTCCAGAGCCTGTGCTCCGCAACGGGAGAGGCCACGACAGTGAGAGGCCCGTGTACCGCTTAAAAAAAAAAAAAAAAAAAAAGGCCCAGGGAGTTGTGGGGAGCAAGGGTGGCCAATGGCAGAGGGGATTGGGGCTGGGACTCTGTGAAGACTCCTCTCCTCACCCCCACCCCCACCCCCAACTGCTCTTTGTCACTGACTCTGATGGGTGTTTGCCTGGCTGTGTCGCTTCTCTATTTAGCTGCAGTGATCCTTTATCTGGTTGGCTCAGAAAAATGTGCTTTAGGTGCCCTGTGACACTGGGCATCAAGGGAACCCATCCTTCCCCTTTTCGATGTGTTCTCCTGTACTTTCCAGATTCTTACTGATAGGTCTCCCAGGGGGGTATTGGTGATCCACATGACACAGGGCCTCAGTCAGTATCCAGCCACATGTAAGGGAGAGGATAACTTGTACCTGCTCTGCCCGCTGCTAGAGAGGCCTCTGCCTTGTGGGTCATGAGACTTCCTGGGGAAGTTGGGAAGGGGTTGGGCACAAAGGAGAATGTCCTACTTGGGAGGGCAGGAAGCAAAGGAACTGGACAGGAAGTGGGCTTGGGGGACAGAAGTATAGCTTTGAAACCTGAAGGCTGGGCCTCTTCACAAGAAGACTCAAGAAGGGGCCCTGCTTCCAATTTCCCTCTTCCATTCCCAGAGCTAGTACAGGGCTTGGAAGAATGCCCTTGGTCTGTTGGTCCAGTGTTACCTGTCATACATTTAAGTGTTCCCACTTTCAAGTGACAATCCTCTCCTTGGTCCTGCCATGGGCAGAGCATGTCTGGCGTACCAGCCTGACTTTTACGTCCTAATCTTGAGTTGAGGAAATATATGCACAGGAGTCAAAGAGATGTCTTTATATCTGACTGTACATAAATGAAGTTTTTTGTTTTTTTTTTTTTTTCTTTTTGGTGCAATAAAGTTTGTTTTGGCAGAAGGAGGAAGCGCCTATGGGTGTGGGAGGGTTTGTGTAAAAGTAAGAACGGGATTGTTTTGACAGCCACACCTCTCACCTAGGCCTGAAACTGTCAGGGATAAAGATAGTGCTCAGTGGAAGCCAAAAACTTGGGTTATGTGGTGTGGGTGGAAGCAGGACTACTGGTGGCAAAAGTTCCCATCATTAAGAAACAGGGTCCTTTTTTTGAGGCTGTAACTTTGGCAGTCAGGAGAGGAATGCCATCTTAGCCTCGGCTGCTTCGAAAGAAATACCTGTCCAGGAAGTGAGCTTGTCCTTAAGGACAGGCAGAGGTAGAGATGGGCTCAGGCTATATATCCCCTTGCTAAGGGAAAGGTGTCTTAGTATGGATAGTCCAAACCATTGGGTTTTCAGTTTTCTGATACCAAACTACCCCTTAGGAATTCAGAATTCAGACCATGAAGACGGGGCTTAATGCTGGCCTCCCAGCTCATCACCTTCTCTACTTGCTATAGAAGGCTCTTGCTTTCTGGTACAGAGGCTTTTCCTCTTGGCTGACCATGTGTGTCGGAAGAAATTATACACAAAACGTCCTGCCAGCCTGTGCCACGCAAAGCTGCATACAGGAAAGCGTGGGCCCGGGGGGCTGTGGGCCTAGGCTCTAGCTTTGGCTCTGCTTAAGGTGGTGGCCTCTGGTCAATTAGATTCCTCACCTGCCAAAGTTAAGGACACCTATTTAACTTTTAAGGTTGTGAGGACTATACAAGGTGTATATAAAACTGGGTGTCTGGTAGGTGTTCAATAAATGATTCCCTTTCCCACCCCTAAGGTTAGAGGGATGACCTGATGACCACTATAGGAGGAAAAGGAATTTGAGAAATACTGCATCCACTATTGGTTAACTCCCCTCAAATTAAATTTTCTTTTCTGTAACCACCATTTAACATTGACCTCTATTTCCTTCATACTCGTAGCTGAGTCTGCTGCCATAACCTGGAACCTCTACAAAGGAAGCTGGAAGAGACTGAAAGGGTGACTATTTACTGGTCCGTTAGGGTCTGCTCATTTGAGATAAGGAACATTTTATGAGGAAGGGGTTTGAATTAACAGAGGCTATAATTTATGTCTCAGGGCCACAGAAACTAGACTGTCTAGCCAGGAGACAGAAGGCCTTCATTCTAGGCCCAGCTCTACCATGAACTTCTAGAGGACCTGTGCAAGTCATTTTATACATGTTCACTGTTATCTATGTTACTCAGGTTATCCTTAGCGGATAAAAAAGGTTTTCTCCAATAAAGATGCAATGTGAAGGCACTTTAAAAAAAAAAAAGTAATGGCTGAAGAATACTGGGGGAAGAAAAAAATTGGAATTTTTTTGGTTTTTTGGTTCTTTCTTAAAACAAAGTTGTCGAGGTTTTATTCACCACCAGCTCCTCCCTCTTCTCCCTGCCTGCTGCTGTGCCCCCTTCCGCATTCCCAGTCAGGGGAGGGCTTCTCTGGCCTCCTCAGCTGTAATCTCCTGGGAGTAGAGGTCAGTGAAGAGAGCTGGCAGCCAGTAGTGGGCCTCCCCTGGGGCCTGCAGGTCCAGCCAAGCCAGCCCTTCCTTCAGCAGGTGTTCCTGGCAGAAAAAGGGAAAAATCAACTGAGAAAGGGGAGTTTACATAACGTAGGGTAGATAATCCTCAAACCTATCTTGGCTTCAGTGGGGTTTTCAAACTAAATCTACAAGAGTGCCTTCACATATTTACACAGCCGAATTAGAATGATTTGTTTAGCCTAGGTCTTTGCCTGAGGTGTGAGAAATGCCACCAAGTTGCTTAATCTGTGCTGCTGGGAAAGAGGATAACGACAAAGTGGGATGTTGTGGAAGGAAGGGCTACAGAAATATTTGCTGTATGGCTTTGAGCAAATCACTAACTCCATTCCCTAAAACAAAATGGAGATCAGTACCTTTCAGTTAACTTACGGAGTAACAGACAGCTAGGGGGAAACCTTTTTGGAAAAGTTAATGGAAAAACCGTATTAGTATTAGAATGGGCTCATAGTTCCTATAGCTGGAAGTATGCTCCAGATGGGTTGGTTCTACCCAATATCATTAAATGTTTGTTATCCCCACTTCACAGATGAAGTTAAGTCTATAGTTCAACTGCCTGGGTAAGGAGAAAGGTATTGAAAGCCAGGGTTCCTACGTGTTCATGCCACTCTCTCTTCACAACATCAGTCTTTCATTAGTACCATGAAATGTGTATATATAAAACTATATGTAACATGCACTATAATAGTATATAATTATAGCAATGTAGTTATCAGTAGTTAATAATTCCCTTCACTCTGTACTAACAGTGTTACTTCCAGTACAAGCCACATTAACCATCTGACCAGGCTTTACAGGTCAGCAGAGAGAGGCATTGGTGACTCCCCAGTGGCAGTGGCAGCCTGGCTGTACCCATGTGCCAGGGCTGGAAGCCTGCCTTTGTGAGTTCTACCTCTCAGTGCCATCTTCAGAGAAATGCTAGGGTTACTTCTGGTGTGGCAGCAGCAGCCTTCCAGGCAAGAAGTCAGCAGAGAGAGAGAGGCCAAAGCTCTTGCCTGTGTGGTACCTGTCTACCCTCCTCCTCCCATCTGGGGCCCATCTTTTCTGGGCCATTCCAAAAGTCACATACCAGCACTTGCCGCGCTCGCTCCGTCTCCCATTTAAGACTGGCTTTGATGTCACTGACAGTCACATAGCCACTTTTCTGAAGGAAGGAGGAATGGAGGCTGCGTCAGTTAAGAGTGTGCTTTCCCTTAGAATCCAGCATCTGCCCAGGGACAATTAATTTACCCAGGCAGGAGGGGGAACTGCCCTTGGGTGAAGCCTAAGAGAGCACAGAAGAATGTTTAGAGGTCCCAGTAGAGAGCAAGAGAGAAGTGACTTTCAGGATGACAGAGGTAGGTTGAGGGGTTCAGTCCTAAAAAGTAGAGTCGAGTCCCTGGTACTAAAATATTAATGTAGACTTTACCAGAGAACTCTAAAGTGACAAGGAAAGATTCAGAATGATTAACTGATAGGAAGAAATGGTGATCATCATAAACTGTTCATAATCTAAAATATTTAAGTATTCAGCCCCTGTCCTGCCTCACCCTAACCATTCCCCAATCCAGAAAAGCCCCCTCCCTCGTTTAGTTCTATTCTACATTACAGAATTGAGAAAACTGAACATGTCTTCCCTGATAAGGATAAGGATTTCGAGGAAGATGATACAGCTTAAGGCTTTGCTGAGGAACAGGAGGATGGCAAACAAGATTAAACATTTTTTCAAAGAATCCATAAAGTAGTTTTATGAAGACATCAAAAAATCTGTCCACCAAGGAAATTCAGTTAGTGGTCTGCATGTCTGTCTACACTAGACTGTAAGCTCCTTGAGAGCAGGAACTATATGGTACCCATCTTTATATGCTCCTACAGCCTGGCCCAGTGCTTTGCACTATAGCTGCTCAATAAACGTCTGCTAAATAAGCACAGGTCTGAGTAGTGCATCCGTTAGACAGTTTCAGCAAAAGACCTGAGTGATGGAGGGGAGGAGATCAGAAAATCCCCTCCCAGACTGCCTCTACATGCACATGCTCACGTGCACGCACGGACACACACACACACACACACACACACACATACACACACCCTCCCTCCCCCCCTCCCTCCCCCTCCCTCTCTCCCTCCCTCCCTCCCTCTCTCCCTCTCCCTCCCTCCCTCTCTCCTCTCTCTCTCCCTCCCTCCCTCTCTCCCTCCCCCCCTCTCACACACACGCACACGCACGCACGCACACGGCCCACCAGTACCTCTGCCAGCTGCAGCACCACAGTGTGATCCATATTAAGCTCAGCTGGAACAGACTGAATGAGGTAAGTGCCGCCCACAGGGATGATGCCGAAGCCAGTGCCCAGTGCCTTTAGTTTCTTGATGGCCCTGATCAGGTCATCTCTGAGGTGAGAAAGAGCTGCTTAAAGACCCTTGGCAGACCAGACCTAGCAACAATGCAGTTTCAGCTCTGCCCTGGGCAGGATACCATGACTGAAGACTCAAAAGGCCGCACAACATTTAACTACATCGGTAAAAAGGCAGGGTCAAAGTGCACCAAATGGTGCTTGGACATTCCAGGGAAGTGGTATAGGAGTCAGGCTCTCCACTTAGCAAACCATTCCAATACCAGACAGAGGTTAAAAATATGCTTCCAGGAGCCCATCAGGAAATGTGAATAAGTGAGCTGAACTTAAGAGACAATAGGGAGTACTGTAAACTACGGCAAAATAGAGATTTGAAAGGGGCAACCCAGCTGATTACTGCCATTTGGAAATTCAGGCCCAGTAGTGCCAGATTTTGATTTCTTAGTTGACAACTAACTGAAATTAAAGAAAACCCACAAGATAATGTGTAGACCACATATCCAGCCCACATACTGAGAGTCTTTTTTACCTTTTCTCAAATTGGAGTCACACAAAGGCTAGTGAACCAGGTCAATTTACACCCCATCTTCTGAGCCCAACTCCTTTCCCCAGCCTTTCTCAGTGCCAGCTCTAGTCTCCTTGACCACAAATAATGTCAACAGTGTATACAGCCCCGAGTATGTTTAAAAAGAAGAAAAAAAAAAAGTGTATACACACACCCACATTATTTTTATGCATGAAAAAAATGCTTAGAAGGAAATCTACCAAAACTTTTAACAGTTGTAATATCTCAGTTGAGAAATAATGGGTTTTTTGTTTTTTTATATCTCTATTTTCAGATTTCTAAAATAAAAACATTTCTTCTGATCATGAAGAGGAATAAAAATGATTCTTAAACTAGCCTAGACGAACGAGTGGTAAGGAGAAAAGATTTCCACCTTTTTTAAAGACCTTTCTATACTCCAAGGGGTTGGAAGGCAAAACCTACTGGCTGACATCCTGGGCGAATTTGCCCCTTCCTTTTAACACCTGTTGATGTAGTTCCTCCAGAGTTATCAGACCTATTGGAAAGGGGGACAGAAAGCAGTTGAAGGATTACCTTTATGACTTTAAAAAAAAAAAAAGACAGCATCTCTGAAAAACTGTAAATGCTCTCTTGACACCAAGGCTGTGTCTACAGCCAATGATTTCTGTCTATAGCCAATGATTTCTAACTAGGTTTAAGTTTTATTTCTTAACTTCAACACAGACCATTCAGTGTGCTTATTAAGATGATATCACTGAATGATCGTTTTAAAGCTAACATTCTGGGGAGCACAGAGACTCCGTTGGCATCACCACACCTTGGAGAAGCAAGGCAGGCCTATAGTTACTAATGAGAAAATCATAACCCAGACACATCATCTATCAGGGAAAAAGGCCTATTTCCTACCTGCCTATATGTTCTGTAACAACTAGGAGCTAAGCCTTCCTGGCCAAAGACCTTTGGAGAACAGAGATAATCATTCAGATTTACCCTTGGCCATGGAGACTGGTCATGGATTCAACATCATGAAGCACTAAGATACTTCTCAGGACCTAACAGCTTCTCAAGACCTTACTGGCCTGCAGACTGCAGGATAGGAAAGATCATCTTTCAAGATTTTTTCCCTCTCAGAGAAGCCCAAAGCCCAGTCCAGGACCGAGCCACCCTCACCTCCATTCCGGTGTTTCAGGGCCAGGCACACTTCGATAATCTGGACACCCAGCTCGTAATAGAAGTCTCCCACACCTAGCATCTCAGACCAAAATCCTTTTCCAGCTAAAAGACATAAAAACAAAAGCAGGTTATTCAATAGTTACATCTTTTCTTTCAAAGTTAGATTAAAACATCTATTCTAGTGCTTGCTTCGGCAGCCCATATACTTAAAAAAATACATCTATTCTATGGGAAGTCTTCTCTGCCCAGCCTTACGTCCTTCTGCTCCACTTACAACTCAGGATCCTCAACACAATCTGACTCTTGGTAATTCCTACTAAACAACAGGTTCAGACAGTTCTAAAGGTGGGCAATCTATTTGGCTGCTAACTCTGGCTCAGGATACTATAAAAGTGAGTTTCCTTTCCCAAAGCATGCAGTGAAATATAATGGAACATATGGTCTAGACAGGCTAAGAAAAAGAATATGCAGACCTGGCATTCAAAAATCCATTGAAGATATTTTATTGAGTAAAAAATGCAAGTTACAGAGTAATAATTACAGCATAATCCCATATATTTTTATATATATATATTTTTTTTTTTTTTTTTTTTGCGGTACACGGGCCTCTCACTGTTGTGGCCTCTCCCGTTGCGGAGCACAGGCTCCAGACACGCAGGCTCAGCAGCCATGGCTCACGGCCCCAGCTGCTCTGCGGCATGTGGGATCTTCCCGGACTGGGACATGAACCCGTGTCCCCTGCATCGGCAGGCAGACTCTCAACCACTGCGCCACCAGGGAAGCCCAATCCCATATATTTTTTAAAAATAGTTTATAAATATGATGAAGGTGTCTAGAAAGATATACCTTAAACTGTTAACAGTACTTTATCTCTGCAATTACGGGCAGGGTCAGAAGACTTCCACTTTCTCGTTTTCCTTTTTCTCCTTTGTTGACTGACTGCCTGAATACATGCTACTTTTATCAAAACGTTTTTTTTTAACAAAGGGAAAAATAGTCATAAAAAATTCCACAGCACAGCATTCCAGGGAAGATCATGTACACTGGCTACTCAGCCTGCACTCCAACCTCTCCATCTTTCCCATCAAACTGGATACTCAGCCATCCTGCTAGGGACTCCCTGAAGACAACATCCTCTGGATCTCCCTGTAGGCCGTTATAGAAGACGCCCCAACAGTAGTGACAACAACTAGGTGAGCTTTGTCCCTTAGCAACCCTAGAAGAACACTGGACCCCTACAGACAACTTACAGGCCAGAGGATCCACCCCAATGGTGGCACACATGTCCTGGAACTGCACCCGGAACTCAGGATTCTTCCGTATCTCCTGCTTGTGCTTGCTGGCAAATTCTTCCAGGTTGGTCTTGAACATGTCCAACTGCTTTGACATCTGCAGGATGAATCACAGTTAAGTTTAGAGAACTTCCTTCATCACAAAATACAAAATTAAAGAAATAGAAAAAGAATTTTTTTCCTTGTGCTGAGAACTCTTAGGGTTTACTCTCTTAACAACTCTTATTATATAACACACAACAGCATTAATTGTATTTCGCTTGTGTTAAGTGCTTCTTTTCTTTTTCCCAGAAGAAAAAAATGTTATTAAATTGAAGGTGCAATCAACAAGGACCTACTGCATAGCACTCAATATCCTGTAATAACCTATATGGGAAAAGAATCTGAAAAAGAACAGACATATGTATATGTATAACTGAATCACTGTGCCGTACACCTGAAATGAACAAAACATTGTAAATCAACTATACTCAAAAATAAAATAAAAATTTTTTGAAATCTAATGAAATTAATTAATTGAAGATGCACCTAATAATTTTGCAGCATTCACACGGTGGGAAATCTTCAGCCACTGACAGAAAGGCTAGATAGGAGAGAAAGGAAGCCTGGCACGAATTAGGTGTGTTGTTTTAATCTCTGAGTCAAGAACCTCCTTGGGGATAACCATAGATAAAGAATCTCTGAGGAAGGGATGTGGCTCTACCAGAGTAGATTCTAAAGCTAAATACTTTTGGTTTGGGGATATTCTGACTTCCCATTTGCATTACTCCTTCTCTTTCCCTAATTAACAACCTATCTTCAGCTCACCAAGAATAACCACTCCTGGCCCAGCATCTCCTCATTTCCAACATATTAGAAATTTACACATTATTATAATCACCATTTCCAGTTGATTCCTGCACGTTATCTCCCCTGAGTGGGAGCTTTTGAACAGCACACCCTGTGTCTATTTATTTTCCTCAGTTCAAGGGCCCATTTCCCTGCCTCACTGCCTCCTTCTCTTCTTCACCAGGCAAAATAACTGAGTAAACAACAGGGCATGTACAGAAAAGGGAAGTGTTAGAGAAGGAAACTGCAGGAGCCATACCCCCATCACTGACACTTCTGGTATGCACCTAGATGTGATGGTGGTGGGTGCCACAGGTTAGGCAATATTTTCAGGTTATTCTTAGGTATTTAAAGTAAAAACCCAAAAGACCTAAATCAAACAACTCTACCACTTACTACCCATGTAACCTTGGATAAAGCACTTAACACCTCAGTGCCCTCAATTTGAAAGTGCGAAGAACAGAGTTCCTTCCTGATAGGATTGTCAGGAGGAATGAACAAGACAGTGTATGTAAAGAAAATGGACATGTGCCTGGGACGCTACAAGTAGGTAATCACTCAAAGATGTTAGCTATCATTGTTATCAGCAAGTCACCTAAATGACCTGAGCAGCCCAGAAACTGGGGTTTGCCAAATGCCCTATTTTTAGTTCGATCCAAACAATCTGGTTTATATCAAAGGTGTCCTGCCCAGCCTTGTCGGATCTCCCTTGCTGCCTGGAGCCCTCCATCCCACTCACCTGGGCCAGCTGGTCCTCAGCCAAGACAGTCCCTCGCTCCTTATACTTGGCCTGTCAGACAAATAGACCAGGATGAGTTGAGAGAGTGGGTGCTGGGGGCTCCCACTTGTACTGCCTCCGCAGAAGTATTAAGAGGGTCTCACAAATGGTTTTTCTTAGGGAGAGGGGGTGAGGAAGTAGAATAGACGACTCGACTGTAGTCTAATTGGGGGAAGTGGGGGAAAGGGCTGATGGATCTAGGGATGCTGACATTCCAATACACCGGAAGCTGGAGAAACTCAATTCCCTGGGACCGAGAAACCCGCGTCAGATTCTGTTGGGAGGCGATCTGAGGGTACAGAGCTCTGCGCGGAGAGACTTCTGTCTCTCGCGGGTCTGGAGTGATTGTAGGGCCCGCCTCCTTCCCCTCACCTCCGCAAGCTTCTTCTTGGCGATGGCGCCGGCTCCTACTCCGCGGCGGTGCATCCCCACCGTGGCCCGCGGGCCGCCCCGCTGCCGGGACCCCGGGTCTCCGCGTCCCGGGATCCTCCACCAGCTCCCCCACGCGGATGCGCAAACTGGACGTCATCTCCGCGCGCCGGAAGCTACGCCCAGACTTCCGGCCGCGGGGCTGAACTCCCCCACCGCCAGGGGCTGGGCGTCCCCGCCTCGTGCTCCAGCCAGGATCCGCAAAACTGTTTGCGGCCCAGCGCTCCCCACCCAGGTGGACGCCTCGGACCCTCTCGAGTTCATGCGACTGCCCCCACCGCCACCCCAGCCTGCAAGTGAAGGCCCGCCGCTGCGCACTGGCCGTCTGTTGCGTGCGACGCGCTGAGTTGGGCGCCGAGCGTTCCATATTAAACATAAAACAATCCGTTCTACGCTAATGGAGCTTGCCTTTTGGAATCACACGTAGAGCTTCTGACTGGGGAAGGCCTTACAGTTAAGAACTTGGACTCTGGAATTAGTTTACCTGGTTCCATAGCTCACTTCCACTGCGTATGGTCCAGTAACTTAAGGCAAATACCTTAATCTCTTTGTGTTCCATTTTCCACAGTTGAGAAAGAGTAATACCTACTCATGAAGTCGTTCTGAGAATTAAGCCAGAAAATATATAACAAAGAATTTAGTGCAATGCCTGGCACATAAATAAGTATCAGCTATGTTTGTTATTCATCAGGTCTGGGGTGAAATCAGTTATCTGTGTGTTTAGGAAGTTCCATAGGTGATTTCCAGAGTCTTACAAAAAAGGAGCCAAGGGAGGTTTAAGTCAGGGAGTAATAATATCAAAATTTTGTTATAGGAAAAACAGTGGCAACCTAGACTTAATTTTAAGTCAGTTGTAGCAATCCAAAGTAGAAATGATGAGGGCCAGAACTAAGATGGTGGCAGAAAGGATAGAGAGAATGCGACAGATTCCGGACAAAGTAAGAAAATGAGATGGTAAAACTGATGAGATGGGGGCAGAGTGGGTGGGAAAAGTTAGCAGGATGTTCAGTGTCCTGGCTTGGGCAACTGCGTGGTGCCATTCAGAGAGAGAGGTAGGAAGAGACCACAGGATGAAGCTGAGGAAATAAGAGTGGTTTTGAAAATGTTGAAATTGAGGTCTGTGGGACATCCCAGGAGAGATGGCCAATTGTCATTCAGATGTACTGGTATGAAGTTCTACAGAAAGAACTGGGCTACAGATCAAGGCAAAACCATGGATGTGAATAATGTTACCAGAGAGGTTTCAAGGAAAAGGAAAAAAAGAGGATGGGAGCAGGGACTTCCCTCGTGGTCCAGTGGTTAAGACCCCATGCTCCCAATGTGGCAGGGGGCAGGGGGGTGGGGGTGAGAGAAGGAGTTCGATCCCTGGTGGGTGAACTAAGATCTTGCATGCTGCACCATGCAACGTAAAAAAAAAAAAAAAAAAGAGGATGGGAGCAGAGAGATCGATGGCAGGATATTTAGTTGCCATTTGGGGCCTTGAGGGATGGTGGAGCCATGAGCCAATGAGTCTGGGTCCCTGAGGATTTCACGGAGCAAAAGCTGTCACACCAGCTCCGGGCTGCCTGCCTCTGGGTGTTTACGAGAAAGAGAAATAATGCTCTATCTTGCTAAAAATATTTAGCACTGTTACTTGTGTTTTTCTGTATTTTGAAAGAACGACCAAGGCTGAAACAATTATTTAGGCTATCATAGTCCTACCTTCAGATTCACTCCGATACATACCCTTAGATACTAAACTCAGATAACATAAGCCCCCCTAAACACAAACTTACTTTCCCAGACACAGATTTGTCCCCGCCCAACACATACATTTGACACCCTCTCATACACATTGACTTCCTCCATTATACCCTGTCAATGAAAAATGCATTAGCCCCATGTATGCACATACTGACCTCATATTTTCATATTCTTACTACACCACTCCCTAACACAAAAACTCCGTCCCTTAGGTGCCCACTGACACCATCTAGACACACCTGCCTCACTTCTCACTCTCTGACCCACACTGTATGGCTCTTTAAAGTATACACACTGATCCGTCACTCACACTCATGACTTCAGATTTAACTATTCAGACCCTCAAATGCACACATACATACTCCCTGAGGTACACACATTGACCCTTGATAAACTTCGTTGCCACCCTCAAGCAGACATGTTCATTCCCTTCTTCAGACACATTTGTTCTCCTCTATAATTTAAGAGAAAGTATGCTGACCAGTAATGTGCTGGTAAATGTTTAACAATCACCTCTCCAGGTTTGGAGGGCGGTGCTCTGATTTATATCATTTGCCAGTTTCCATAGTGTAAATACTCTGACCACAGCCTTTGGAGCTATTGTTTCAAGCTATGGATGGTTTTACAGCCTGCTCACAGAATTCCTGACAATTTCACAATGGCTCTCAGAAGCCCTCTGCCCCAGTGCACCACTGAATGTGACCGTCACAGATGCTCTCAGTTGCTTTAAGTGACTAGTGAGTCATTGGCCTTATGGCAGAGTGGCTAAGAGCATGGGCTTTAACTCTCTGCCTCAGGGAGGCAGTGTAGTGCACGGTTGACAGCTATGATGCTATCATTACCTCGAAGGACTGTGACGAGGCTTTCAATGAGATCACCATGACTTTTTTTAAATGATGTTTCTAAATCCGAATAAAAGCCAAAAAAATAAAAAACCAAAAGTTGAAAAAAAAATGGCGTCTCGAAAGTCCTGAGCATTAATGCCTGGCCCATAGTGAGACAGTTGTACAGCATTTTTTTTAATAACACTTGACAGATTCACTGATTCACAGAGACACCCAAGACTGCGGAAATATAGATCTGAACTCCTCCCCAATACAATCAGTTCTACCATGGAGAATCACTAAAATATAACCTCTGAGCAAAGGCATGCTCTAAATTGTGTGGTACACACTCTTAGAACTCTAGGAGTTTAGAGGAGAGGAAGCCCAAAATGTTAAGAACTGGAAGAGATTGCAAACTGGCAGCCCTCAGGCAAATTCAGTTCTCCAAAGAGTTTTGTTTGGTCATCAGAATACCTTTAGGGGCACATTTCTTTTCCATTTTCACAGTCCCAATCCTTCCCCTTATTTTACACACTCCCCACTTTGCTTATTTAGGTTACTGGCCCAGCCATTCAGCCAATCCAGTTTGCCACTCCCTGATTTTAAACTAATACCCCAGTGTTTTTAAACTGAGGTTTAAGTGTGTGAATAATAATAACAAAAGTTAACTTTTATTGACCACTTACTTTGTGCCAGGCATTATTTTAAAATACTTCAACCCTATGAAGTGAGTACTTTTTAATCTTTTCCAGACAGCAAACTGAGCTTCAGAGAGAGAGGAACTACCTTGCCAAGTCACAGACCTAGAGAGTGATTTGAATCTAGGTGTGTTTGACTCTAGTATGCTAAAATATGACTAGATCAAGGGGAGAGGAGGGGACATTAGGCAAAGGTAACCTAAACTAAGCGGGAAAGAGAGACAGCCTTGCCTTCCGTGGATGCAGAGCCCTGGGAGAAGGCAGCATGCCGAGGTGGGAAAACATTTAAACACCGGAAGAAAGAGGTATTGACTTTACTTTTGGACAAACTGAGTTCTCCCACTTCCCTTCACCTTCACTGGCAACTCCCTAGTGTGAAATCTGGAATCCCTTAAGAGCCTCTTCCACATTCATCCCTCTTCATCTCAATATCATTCTCACCATCATCAGGGTGATTGTTCGGGGATGCAAATAGATCTTCTCTGACCTGCCCCTGCTTAAAATCCTTCAAGTACTTGTCCTTGCACTGAGGATAAACTCTCAAAGCTTTAACATGGCCTTTGAGGCCCTGCCTCTGCCCACCTGCCCAGTCTCCACTTGTGCCGTTCTCACCGTTGCCCATTTTGCTGTGCAACCATAGCACTGGCTAATATTTATGAAGGCTCCCGTCACCCTTTGGCCATTTTATCCTTCAAATCTCACTCAGCTTAAACGTCATTTTCTCAGAGAGGCCCTCCTGACTGCCCACTCCATCTAGATGAGGCTTCTCTGTCCTCTCACAGCTCCCTAGTGTTTCTTCACATAACTCTGCATGTTATGTAATTATTAATGTGTTTGTGTGTTTAAAGATTAAAGTCTGTCTCCACCACTGGACTGTAAACCCCTTGGGGACAAGGATTGTGTCTGTTTCCATGATTGCTGTATACCCAGCGTTCAGCGCAGTCTCTGCCTGTGTTAAATTTCCAGTAAGTGTTCGTGGAAACAATAGATGAATTAACAGATGGGTAAGAGCCATATCTGCTTTTCACTGGGTTGTGCACACACGAAGACAAATGAACAGTTAGTGCTCTGTAGACACGTGAATATGTTTTGACAACGGGCACAAAGATTTATTTCAGCTTGAACTTGGTTTTGTTTCTTTGGGGTATCCTGGGGTGGAGCTGAGGCAGGAGCTGAGTAAGTGAAGGACAGAGTCCAGTTCTGAGCTGGGTTTGGTCAGAGTCACTGAAACCTGTGCAGAGTGGAGAGAGGAGTGGAGCAGGGGAGAGGAGGGTCAGTATCGGCTTAAAGGCAGCAAAGTAAATGTATCCTGGCACCCAGCCATAGTTCAACTGCTCCTACCTCCAAATTACCTCTCTAATTATAAGTAATCAAAAAGATTCCAAAAAGCACAGAGACTGTTACCCACTTTCCTGTGGAGATTTTCTCATACTCTCTTCTCCATTGTTCAGGTCACATGCCTCTCTTCCTTCTAACCCTCTTACAGGAAGCCATCCCAGATTTGTTCCCTCAGTCTCTCAACTTCCCAGCACCGAAGTCTGAATTTGCTTTGGTTTCTGTGCCTCGGTGTCTGCATCTTAAATGAGTGTCCTGTCTCACCATTCGGGTGGGTGGATCTCTTCATGGTATTGAGCCATCCCTTGTTTCTGAGACATAATAGATTGAAAGACTTCCTAGCTTAAGAGGAGGATTTGAGGACAATTGAGACCAGCAGCAGCTACAGAGAAGGGCAACATGCCTCCAACTCTAGGGGTTCCATCACTGAGAAGGTGCCATGGCACAACGGTACCAAGGAAAAGCTAAGGTTAGGACGGGCTCAGGTGGGTAGGGCAGGTGAGAGCAGCATCTCACCTGGAGGAAATTGAGGAAGAAGTGCAAGTGGTACTAATAACTGTCAAGGTTACCAAACTCTTAGCACCCTGCAGATGTTGGTTTCAGCCTTGTCCTCGAATGATCTTATTTAAACCCCACCAAATCCCATGACATGGTTTAAGTAGCCCCAATTTTCACAAAAACCCCAAGGTTCAGAGAGTCAAAGTAATTTGTCAGCATGTGTTGAGGTGAAGATGTGAACCCGTGTCTGACCCCAGAGTGCGAGCTCACAACCACAATGCAAGATGCCCAAAGCTACCAAACTCCCACCTGAGCCTGCAGAACTCCATCTGATCCACTATCCAGGACAGCAGCTCTCGAATCAGTAAATCCTTTAGCAAACCGTCATCACTGGGGTTCTTGGGTAGGGAGCTACAAAGGAGAAAGCCTCAGGCAGGCGCCTTTAGCCTGGGCACCACCCAGAGAGAGTAAATACCGGACCTGGGACTCCAACTTGGTGGGACAAGGTGGGGTGGGGGTGGGGTGTACGAGCCAACACAGCTGCCTCTCAGTTGTCTCAGCTTTCAAAGCTCCACCCCAGACCTGTCGGCCAGGGAATATAGGCTCTTCCATACAGGCAAAGACAAACAATTCTGGTGGGAGACATCCCACGCATCCACCTCTCCAAGTGTCCCAGAGTGCATTCCAAAACCCCAAGAGATTACTTTGGGAATATTCACTCTTTAGAAGGATCTGTGTCATCAATTCCTCAGCTTCCTACAGAAACAGGGTAACTGATTTCAGGGGACTGGCCTTCGGAGGGTCCCAGTTTCACAAAAGCCTTCCTGAAGTTTGGCAGGCAGAAGTGGAGAAGCCAGTTTCCGAGGTCTCTTTTGTGCCCCACTCCTGGACTTGTTGACTCTGCACACTAGGTCATCCACCTTAGAAACTGTGGCCCCAGATTCCCTCCCAGGACCCCCACCCCCTTTCCTCCCAGGCTTTCCCTTAGGCTTGGGCTGTCCTCCAGGAGTTCTGTGAAGACCCCTCTTTGAACTCTGAGTAGAAGGGGATGCTTATCTGGGGCCTAGCCCTGCTCTGGAGTCTGGGAGAGGGAACAATGAGGTGGGGTCAAGAGGCACCCCCCCCCCGCCCCCGACCCCTTCCCCTGTGGGCTGACTCACCCCTGCTGCGCCCTTGCCTCCTCCTTCCTGTTAGATTGATGGGCCAGCTCTAGGGCCCGGGCCTCCCTCTGGGTGATGTTGTGTTTCCAGCTGGTAAAATAAAGATTAGGGAGTGGGTGGGGCCAGGTGGGACTCCAGATGTTCTCCAGCCCAAAGAAGCTCCAATCTTTTGGTACCTCAACCCAAGGAGCAGAGGGGAACTCTTTCTCTACTCAGCCTCCCCGCTGCTTGTCTTCAGCTATCAGTGACAAGCTTTTCAGGAGCTACCATGCTGGCCAAACAGTGAGGGCAGGGGAAAAGATTTTGCATAGAGAAGAACGATGAAAGCAGTTTATCCTATTTCCAAAGTCTGAAGCTGCCGCCACCAAGTAGTCATTGGCAGCAGTTCAGCTCCCCTGGTTCATCCCCAGCCCCCCGGGGATCCTCTGTGAGTCCCATACATCTTCCCGACTCCTCCTCTTAGAAGAAAAGGATTGGAAAATTGCCCAAATCCTGCTCCAACCCCCGACCAGACTGCTGCCTGAGCCAGGGTCCCAGGCAGGGCCGCCATGCGGTCCAGCTTCCCAGCAGCACCTAAGCGAAAGGTGCCACCTGGCCTTGTGCATCACACGGGGGCACAGGGAGCAGGGAAGGGCACGCATGACTCACTCGCTCTTCTTCCCCTTCTGCGCCAGCAGCCAGTTCACAAAATCTTGTTGGCGGATCTTGTCCATGGCGATGCTATAGTCACTGATGAAAGTGCCTTCAGCGTACCTGGGGCCTCGTGGTTGGGAGTCGCTGGCCTTAGTGTGGAACCTGAGGGGCAGGGAGGGGAGAGAGAGGAAAACCAGGATGCCATAGAAGGAGCAGAGGGTGCGAAGATAAATGATTGTCACCAGCAGGGGCTGCTATTTGGAAAGGAAGCAGCCCATTTCTAGGGAGTCAGTTTTTATGGAGACACCCTCTTGTCCATGCGTCAAGCCCCTGGGGCTTTATCCTCAGCTCAAGCACCCACTTCCAGCATCCTCGGTGTTTGAAGCTCTGCTTCTGGGCAAAGATCAGGGGTCCCCCTCATCCCTAAGGACCGAGCCATAGTTTTCTCCTTTGCTCCTCTTGCCCTGGCCCCACCAGATTCAGTTCTTTGGTTCTCAGTTTCCTGACAATAGTGAGCTCTCATATAACAGCACTTACTATGAGTCAGGTCCTCTACAAGCCCTTTAATACAGAAACTTACTAAATCCTCACACCACCCCAAGGAGGCAGACACTATGTAGATCTCCCTTTGGTAAGTGAGGAAACCACCGTGCAAAGAGATTAACTTAGCATACAGTGTAGGTATGATCCAGGGTTTACCCCAGGTAGTCTGGGTCCAGGTCTATGGTCTTTAACTTCTGCATGATGTTGTCTGTCCTTGTATATATGTGACAGCTGCATCTCAAACTTAGCCAAGTTGACAGGGGCATATGGCTTGTCCTTGCATATGAGAAGGCCTAACTCTACTCAGACACGTCTCTCGGCCTCCCAAACACACAAACAGAGCTCCCTGCTATATTCATTCATAATCTTCCCTGCCTTTTCCTCACAGCGCTCATGACAGTTTGAAGCTTTGCCTAGATGGCTCTTCATGTGCTTTCCCCTTGGGCCTATATGCTCCACGAGGGCAGGTGGCATTTGTGGACCACTCTTCAGGTATATCCCTTGTGCCTGGCACACAGGAAGCCTGCTGTAAAATTTGATCAAATGCACACATAAGTGACTGGTTAAGGCATTCATTAGGAAGGGAGATGCTATCATCTACTTCAGACACTTAACCACTGAGAAGTCCTTCCAGAGATCTAAGCACACTCTCTCCATCTACAACAGTAGCTCGTAAAAAAGACTCCCTGGGGCTTCCCTGGTGGCGCAGTGGTTGGGAGTCCGCCTGCCGATGCAGGGGACGCGGGCTCGTGCCCCAGTCCGGGAAGATCCCACGTGCCGCGGAGCGGCTGGGCCCGTGAGCCATGGCCTCTGAGCCTGCGTGTCCGGAGCCTGTGCTCCGCGACGGGAGAGGTCACAACAGTGAGAGGCCCGCGTACCGCAAAAAAAAAAAAAAAAGACTCCCTGGTTCTAGCCTCACTCTGCACTCAGACTGCTGAAAAGTTTTTTTCCGTCGAGCATCTTTCCTCTTGGCCTGGGATTCCTCCCTTTCTCATCTCCCCCTTGAAAATAGAACCCAGTCACCCCCCGAGCCTCCTCCCCGGCACCTGACCCCTTCCTTCTCACCCCAACCTGGAGTGACCTTCTTCCTTCTCTCCTAGCACCAATGCCAGGAGCAGGGACACCAGCAGCAGAGAGAAGGTCTTCATGGCCACCATCTTCCAATGGTTATTTCCTGAGCTAAGAGAGAAAAGGACCAGCATGAGGTGGAAGCCCTGTGCTGAGGAAGCAGGCAATATGGCCACGCACTCCTGGTGCCCCAGAGCCTGTGGGGAGTCTGAAAGCTGGGGGGCCCTGTGCCCTGGGAGTTGGAGCTTTTCTAAGAGGCTAGAGCAACACCTTGGGGATGGTGGGAGGAGCTGGCATTAGAGTTAGAAGGGACGTTAGAAGGGATATGGAGCCTGGATGAGAGTGGACCTGCTTCTTGTTTTTCAGGTGGAGTCTGAGTGGGGTGGGAGGAGGGCAGCAGGGGGGCGATCCTGGCAGGAAAAAGCAGTGAAGTCCTGTGTGCAGGGACAGCCCCCTTCCTGGCCCCTGTGGCTAGACATCACAGGCATGTGGACTGGCAAGATTCTCCCTTCAGAGCCTCCAAAGTTCATACCAGCCAGCCTTCCAGCTCTCAGATTGGCTGTCACCTAAATCTTCGCAGCCCTCTTGGCCTGAGTGAAAACCATAAGTAGAACCCCTACCCCCCAGCCTTCACTATCCCCACTTAGGGATGTCCGACGCTTCTACCGAGGGCAAGCCCCGTTTCATCAGGGCATCTTCAGCAGAGACGAAAAACAGTAAGGAGCCTTCCTCCCAAGCCCTGAACACCAAAGCTAGCTCTACAGATGTGTGGATTTTCCTGCGTTGTCACCTGGGTGTTAAAGGAACCCTCAGCCCCACCTTTTCTTTCTTTCACAGAGGAAAAGAAAGTGAGGGGCTAGGGTGCCAAACACCTCAGGGGTGCCAAGACCCACCTCCTCTCCAGTGTCCTGTCCACGTCCACGTCCACCCCCATCCCAGCTGCTCTCTTACCAGCCTTCCTTTCCGGCTCTCCCAGAAGGATAGGGCAGGGGTCTCCTCCTCCCTTCTGGCTCTTTGGAACCTGTCTCAAGAAAGTCTGCCCCGGCTCCTTTATATCCAGATATCACAGTCCTACTGATTAGCCTGAAAGCATCTTATCTCAAGAAATTAATCCCACAGCTCCTGCCACATTAAGTCCATTTTACACGTAATAAAGTTGCCCTTTCCACCTGAACTGCGCTAATTGGTAATTAACATTTGGGTATCTCCAGCTGCTCGCTGGGCCTGGCCTGTGGGCAGGGTACCTTAAGTGCCCCTTTTCTTCTTCCCCCTCCTCCCTTCTGGGCAGGGAAGCCCAGTATTCCTCCACTTCCTTTATAGGTGCCCTCGGTTAGAAAGGATGGGTGCCCTTGGTGAGGGCAGGCTTGGGTAAGGTGACACTAACTTGGGGGGGGGCACTGCCATAGACATTAGACTACTCCTGGGTCGGAGAGAGAGGGGCCACAGTGGCCCGCGGCTTTGTCAATGTGGCAGTGTCTCCAGCTCGATATCTAGGGGGTGTCCAGCTGCCTGGGGAAAGGGCGGGAGAGTGATGGAGCAGAGGGTTGAGGGAACATGAAGGATGCGGGTTTCCTGGTGGTAGCTGGTGAACTGAGAACTTCTACTCAAGCTGCCTTCCTGCTGAGGGGCAGGCAGGGTGGGGAAAAGAGGCACGTGTACACCGTGGGGACGCAGAGGGAGGCGGACCAGCTACAACTCTAACTGTAAAGATTTATGAGGTCCAAGCCTCTCTCCTCCAGTGCTCTGCTCTCCTGTAAGAGAGAAGTATGTGCCCCTGTGTTTTGCCATCAGAGTGGGGCCTCTGAGGCTGCGCTGTGCCTCGATCAGACCCGGGGCCCTCAGACTGGAGACTCCTTGAGGTGCACCCTTTGCCTTTCTCCAAGCACTTAGTGCATGGCTCTGTCCCCAAGGGCTCTCAGTCCGGAAGGGGCGGGGCACAGCCTGCACGTTTGGCCGACCCCCAAGGCCTCCTTCCCAGGCTCTTCCCTCTCCACACTCTGTGGGTACTTTGAACCCTAAACAGCCCCGCTCCTGCCCTGCCTGTTAGCTGCAGGGCTGAGTAAAGGCCACTTTCCTTTCCAGGTCAACTCCCCAGCCTGGGAGCCGGTCCAGCATGAAATTAAGTGCTTGTGTGGGATGAGAGGTAGCTGACTAGGATGGTCACTTACCTCTGCTTCCTGGAAACCTCACTGACCCACCACCCACTTTCCACCGTCTCGAAAAACTTCTCTCTGGGCAAGCTCTCCAGATTCCATCTCCTAGCTATCAATGGGCAGAGATTAGACATCAGTTCAGATTTGGCCTCCAAAGAGGGTGCGGGGGCTGCTTGTGATCCTGCTTCCTGCTGAGCGGCACAGTAAATGGGCTCAGAAGGGTTGGTGCGAAACCTGAGCCCCACTGCCGGAGGCACAGCATATCCAAAAAGTGTGGACATCATTCCCTGGGACCCCTAAGTCTCACGCCGAACCAGAGTCAAGGAAGGTTCTGGGATGGGTCCCAGCAGCCCTGAACCCCTGCCTGGTGCTCCGGGGATTTGTTTGGGGGTGAGCTGCTCTGAAGGCCAGCTGCACTTTTTGTCCCTAGCCCACTTCCTCTTGGAAGTGAACTCTCTGCAGCCCCCTTCCCTGTTTCCCTTTGATTTGGGGCTCTCATGCCCAACAGTGGACAGATTAGGGAGAAATGTGGCCTGGGTCCTGGGGGAGGGACAGATGTGGGGAGGACCAGGGAAGGAGATCAGAGAAGATACCAGACTCCCAGGGGAACCTACAGCCCCGACCCCGCACGGTGTATTGGGAGGCCAGGGAATGGGAAAGATGGCCTTGGGAAGTTTCTGGAGATCAGAAGGGCCTGCTGGCCTTAAAATAGTTCAATAAACCCAACTGGCAACCCAACCAGCCTGGCGATGCCACAATGGGCAGTGCCCTGGTGTGTGGAGTCCAGTGCAGTGCAGGGGTGGGGGCAGGGCAGGGAGTGAGCAGGGCCTCAGTCCACAGAGGAGACTTTCTGGGATGTGAGGGATCAGACGGACACAGGGGATGGGGAAGCAGGAAATGCCCCTCACTGGTTGGAAGCCCAGACACAAAGGCTGATGGCCCAGAGAGGTGGAGAAAGTCTGTGGGGTTGGGGTGTCTGCAGAGCCAGGGACAGTTTTTATCAGCGCAGGAGGGGGTGATGGTAGCTCTTTTGCAGGAGGACCCAGGGTGCTTCTTCCCAGACCCTCCTGGCATCTGGACTGATGCGCCCCGGGAGCTGGAGTAGCAGAAGAGCTTTGGAGGCTTGCTGGCTCTTCCAGCTCAGAGGTGACTCACCATCCCCCGCAAGGCCCACAGGGCCACCACAGACATTCCAGGCCAGTCTCCGAAGCCAAGCCAAGGTGATCCAGAGGGCTGGCTGCAGCCTCCCTGCCGTGGACTCTGCTTTAGAAGTTCACTTGCTCTTCGAGCTCACCGGCTGACTCAGAAAGCAGACATCCCTCTCAGAGCTCACTTACACCAGGTGGCAGATTTTATTCTTCTCCTGAAGAGGAGACAAGAGGTGACTGGAACCCTGACAAACTCTGCTGAGTCATCTGGTCTCTCCTGAATCCTAGAAGGACCACCTCCATCTTTCCTCCCCAGTCACATCGCAAACAGGGGTACTCCCAGACATTTTTACCCACTCAGCCTCCAGTACCACTCTGGTCAAGAGAGATACTTTCCAGAACGATCTTAAAGAAAGTATGTATTGGGTGGGCCAAAAGTTTCATTCAGTTTTTTCCATAAGATGGCTCTAGTAGTGCTTAGTTGTCTTTAACTTCATTCAAAACAATTTTGTTAGATTTTATGTGACAGCTGTCATATCAGCGTGCTTTTAAAAAAAGACATCAAAATTGGTGAATTTTTGTGTAGCCATTTTTGTGTGAAGAAAAAAGCAACATTTTTGGCATATCGTGCTTTATTATTTCAAGAAAGGTAAAAATGCAACTGAAATGCAAAAAAAGATTTGTGCAGTGTATGGAGAAGGCGCTGTGAGTGATCGAAAGTGTCACAAGTGGTTTGTGAAGTTTCATGCTGGAGATTTTCCGTTGGATGAGGCTCCACGGTCAGGTAGACCAGTTGAAGTTGACAGCAATCAAATCGAGACATTAACTGAGAACAATCAATGCTATACCACGCGGGAGATAGCCGACATACTCAAAATATCGAAATCAAGTGTTGAAAATCATTTGCACCGCCTTGGTTAGGTTAATCACTTTGATGTTTGGGTTCCACATAAGTTAAGTGAAAAAAAACCTTCTTGACCCTATTTCTGCATGCAATTCTTTACTTAAACGTAAGGAAAACGTTCCGTTTTTAAAACAAATTGTGATGGGTGATGAAAAGTGGATACTGTACAATAATGTGGAATGGAAGAAATGGTGGGGCAAGCGAAATGAACCACCACCGACCACACCAAAGGCCGGTCTTCATCCAAAGGAGGTGATGTTGTGTATATGGTGGGATTGGAACGGAGTCCTCTATTATGAGCTCTTTCTGGAAAACCAAGCAATTAATTCCAACAAGCACTGCTCCCAATTAGACCAACTGAAAGCAGCACTCGACGAAAAGCATCCGGAATTAGTCAACAGAAAACGCAGAATCTTCCATCAGGATAACGGAAACTGCATGTTTCTTTGATGATCAGGCAAAAACTGTTACAGCTTGACTGGGAAGTTCTGATTCATCCGTCATATACACCAGACTTTGCGCCTTCAGATTTCCATTTATTTAGGTCTTTACAAAATTCTCTTAATGAAAAAAAATTCAGTTCCCTGGAAGACTGTAAAAGGCACCTGGAACTGTTCTCTGCTCAAAAAGATAAAGTTTTGGGAAGACGGAATTATGAAGCTGCCTGAAAAATGGCAAAAGGTAGTGGAACAAAAGGGTGAATACGTTGTTCAATAAAGTTCTTGGTGAAAATGAAAAATGTGTCTTTTATTTTTACTTAAAAAACCAAAGGCACTTTTTGGCCAACCTAATACTACCTACAGCCTCTCTTGACCACCTGCTACAGGGGATCGGTTTGGAAGTCCCCTCTCAGTTTTAACCCCAGTCCCTCTTGCTGTTTTCAAAGGGTTGCTTTTTGTATGTTTGTTTTGTCTTTTGTTTTGTTTTGGTTTTGGTCTGCTTTTGTTTGTCGAGAAAAGAGCTCAGTCCTTAGTAATTGCAGCCTAATCCACAGGAGAACAGCAGTGAAGAGTTAGAATTGGGAGGGGGTGGCCACATGTTCTCAGTTCCAGGGAGGGAAAGGATTGGCATTTAGGTAAAAGGCCAAAGGACTGGCCCTCCCAGAGAGAGCAGCATTCCCTCTCTCTCCCAGGTGGGAGCACACCCCAGGGAAAGGAAGAGAGGGGTGAAGAGTGAAGAGAGGGGTGAAAAGTGAGAGCTTTCCCTTCCTTTTCCTTGAACGGGGACACGAGGGATGAAGTAGTTTCCAGGGTCCCCAGTGAGCCCCCCCACCCTCCCATCAACACAACACACACACATTCCTGCAGTGTGTATGGGGGGGGCCTTCTGCAACTTCAGAGAACATGCCCCTCATTAGTTAGATTAGGGAGTAGCCTGGTAGGATGGAGAGAGGAGTAGAAGTATTCAAGCCCAGCTCTACCTGCTCACCACTCCCGGGGTTGTTTGGTTTTGTCTGGGCAAAGGCCTTACCCACTCAGAGTCTTAGCTTACTTGTCTCTAAGTAAGAAAACAAAATCTGCTCTGCCTAGCTTATAGGTAAGTGTAAAGTGTGTGTCCTGTTAACTTGAGGGCTTCCTGCCTGTGCTGGCTGGTGGTTTTCTCTGGAATTACCTCCCCTATCTCACTCTATGGTGAGAATTAAATAAGATGAAATAATAAGGTCAGGCTGATTCAGCCCAGCATCGGAAACATGGAAGGCTCTGAAATTCCTGAGTAGGGGTGAGGGAGGGCTTTGGAGACAGATCCATCTATACTTCCTGGTAGGGTGATTTGGAGCAACGTGCCCTTTCTGTGCTTTAGTTTACCTTCCTGAAAAATGGGGAATGTAATAGTTCCTGCTTCAAAGAATTCTTTTGGGAAGCATGTATACTTAGATGATACATTATGTTACATTATATCTTGATACCTTAGTTATCTTTTGCTGTGTAACAAATTACCCCAAATTTTAGCAGTTTAAAACAAAGAACATTTATTTCTCACAATTCTGGGGATCAGGAATCTGGGAGCGGCTTAGCTGGGTGGTTCTAGATCAGGGTCTCTCATGTCAGCTGAGCTGCAGTCTCAAAGGAAGACTCATCTGGGGCTGTAGATCACCTTCCAAGCTCACTCCCATGACTGTAGGCTGAAGGCTTCAGTTCCTCACCATGTGGACTTCTTCATAAGGCTGCTCACCGCATGGCTTCTTTCCCCCAGAGGCAGGGCATGCACCTAAGATGAAAGCCTAAATGTCTTTTAAAACCTAAGTCCAGAAGCAACATACCATCGCTTCATCTGTATGCTATTGGTCACACAGACCAACCCTGGCACAATGTGGGAGGGATTACACAAGGCTGTGAATACCAGGAGGCGGAGTCATTGGGGGCCACCTTAGAGGTTGGCTACCATATGCATAATCAGTGTTAAAAATTATTGACCTTCATTATCATTAGTATAGAAGATGCTAGATTCATTAAGTGTTTCTTTTCATCATCATAAACTCTGGCCATTTAATATCTATTTATATTTATCTCAGTCCCTATCTCACTGCAAGAGTAGAAACGGAGATGATGTTAGATATTGAAGGAGGATAATGCATGTTAATGTCTCTGATATGCTACAAGACTAGCAGAGGACAGGTATCAGAATGAATTTCAGGGACTTCCCTGGGGGCCCAGTGGTTAAGACTCCGCGCTCCCAATGCAGGGGGCCTGGGTTCGATCCCTGGTCAGGGAACTAGATCCTGCATGCCTCGACTAAGAGCCCGCATGCCACAACTAAAAAAGATCCCGCATGCCAGCAATGAAGATCCTACTTGCCACAGCTAAGACCTGGCACAGCCAAATAAAAAAAATAAAATGAAATAAAAGAAGAATTGCATTCCAAGAGCGTACTTCCTTGGGTAGGCAGCAATACTGCATGGGAGGTATTTATACTAAAAAATATTAAGATTGTTGTTTATCTGAAATTCGGATTTAAGTGAGCATCCTGTACTGTTATTTGCCAAATTTGGCAACCCTACCTGGAAAGATTTTTAAAATCCTAGTGCCTCAGTGTCATTCCCAGAGACTCTGTTGTGTCATTTGTCTGGAGATTTTTAAAACCTTCTATTTTGAAATAAGTTAAAACTTACAGGGAAGTTGCAAAAATAATATGGAGAACTCCAATATACCCACAGATTCACCAACTTTCAATATTTTGCCACTTTTCTTCTATCATTCTATTATGTATCTTTTAAACATTTGAGAGTAGGTTATGTACATCATGCTCCTTTACCAGTTAATATTTTCACCCACATTTCCTACAAACAAGGATATTCACTTATCTAACCACAATAAGTACAGTTATGAAATTCGAGACATTTAACATTGATATAAATCATATAGTCCATATTACAATTTTTTCAGTTATCCCAATAACATCCTTTCAGGTATTTCTCCTCCATTCTTAGATCAGGTCCAGGCTCATGTATTGCATTTAATTATGTCTCTTTATTCTCCTTTAATCAGTTTCTCAGCCTTTCTTTCTTTCATGATACTGACATTTTTAAGAGTATAGACCAGTTACGTTATAGAATGTTTCTCCATTTGGTTTTGTCTGAGGTTCAGGTTATGCATCCTGACCAGAACACTAGAAAATGAAAGTGTGTCCTTTTTGAGGTATTGCACCTGGAGGAACAATGTTTCCGCCTTCCGCCTTCCCATAACTGACGATAATTTTGATCACCCAAAGTTTTGTTGGATTTTCCCACTGTACAGTTACTATTTTTCTCCTTTTAACTAATAAGCAGTGTACACGGAGACATGTTAGGACAATGCAGATACCCTCTTCCTCATCAGACTTCCCCCACCCTCAGACTTATTTAACACCTTTGATGATCCTTGTGTGAACTTATCTTTACTATGATGATGGAAAATGGTCATTTTTCCAAGTTACCACTCCCTCCACAGTGCTGGGATTTTTTTAATGGCATTGTTGAGGTAAAACTGACACATAATTAACTCACATATTTAATTTAAAGTGTACAAATGATTGTTTTGACATGTGTCTTCTCCCATGAAACCATCAGTCCAGCTAAGGTAAGGAACATATCTGCTGTCTTCAGAAGTTTCCTTGAGCCTCTCGCTCTTACTATTTACTCTGTCCAGTCGCTGAACTGCTTTCTGTCACTGTAGATCTGTCTGTATTTTCTTGAATTTTATATAAATGGAATCATACAGTATGTACTCTTCTTGTCTGGCTTCTTTCATTTAGCATACTTAGTTTGAGATTCAATTACATTGTGGCGGGATGTTCATTCTTTTTTATTGCTGAGTAATATTCTTCGATCATATGGCTATATTAGTTTGTTTATCCATTTACCTGTTGTTAGACATTTAGGTTATTTCCAGCTTTTGGCTGTTACAAATAAAACTGCTGTGAAAGGGGCTTCCGTGGTGGCGCAGTGGTTGAGAGTCCGCCTGCCGATGCAGGGGACACAGGTTCGTGCCCCGGTCCGGGAGGATCCCGCATGCCGCAGAGCAGCTGGGCCCCGTGAGCCACGGCCGCTGAGCCTGCGCGTCCGGAGCCTGTGCTCCGCGGCGGGAGAGGCCACAGCAGTGAGAGGCCCGCGTACTGCAAAAAAACCACAAAACTGCTCTGAACACTTGTGGACAAGTCTTTGTATGGACATAATGCTTTTATTTTTCTTGGGTAAATACCTAGGATTAGGGTATATTTAACTTTTTAAGAAACTACCAAACTGTTTTTGAAGTGGTTGTAACGTTTTATATTCCCAAGAGCCGCATGAAATTTCCAGTTCTTCCACCATCTTGCCAAAACCGGATATGGTCAGTCTTTTAAATTTTAGCCATTCTAATAAGTATGTAGTGGTACCTCACTGTGATTTTAATTTGCATTTCTCTGATGGCTAATGATGTTGAGTATCTTTTCATGGGTTTATTAGCCATCTGTATATCTTCTTTGGTGAAATGTCTGCTCAAATCTTTTGCCAATTTTTGTGGGGAGGGGTGTTTGTTTTCTTGTTATTGAGTTTTGAGAGTTCCTTTGAGAGTTCTTTGGATACAAGTCCTTTGAGAGATATATGATTTACAAAAATTTTCTCCCAGTCTGTGGTGTGTCTTTTTTGTTTTTTTGCATTTTTATTTTTCTCTTCCAGTTTTAGAGGTATAGTGACATACAGCACTGGATAAATTCAAGGTGTCCAGCATAATGATTTGACTTACATACATCATGAAATGATTACCACAGTAAGTTCAGTGAACGTCCATCATCTCATAAAGATAGAAAATTCTTAAAAAAGAAAAAAATTTTTTCATTATGTTGAGACTCTTAGGGTTTACTCTCTTAACCAGTTTCATCTATAACCCACAGCAGTGTTCATTATGTTCATCATGCTGTACATGACATCCCTAGCACTTCTTTCTCTTATAACTGGAAGTTTGTAACTTTTGACCACCTTCCTCCAATTCACCCTCCTCTCACCTCCCATCTCTAGTAACCACAAATCTGATCTTTTTTCTATGAATTTGTTTGTTTGTTGGAAGTATAATTGACCTACAACACTATGTTAGCTCCTGGTACACGACATAGTGTTTCAATATTTCTGTACATTGCAAGATGATCACGACTGTGGCTTGTGTTTTCGTTCTCTTAACAGTATCTTTTGAGAAGCAGTTTTTAAAAATTTCGATAAAGTCCACT
The DNA here is from genome assembly GCF_059928025.1 of Delphinapterus leucas. Taxonomy (NCBI): domain Eukaryota; kingdom Metazoa; phylum Chordata; class Mammalia; order Artiodactyla; family Monodontidae; genus Delphinapterus; species Delphinapterus leucas. The sequence continues at coordinate 47,199,109 of NC_143147.1, read as the reverse complement.
TTATCAATTTGGCTTTTTGTGAATTTTGCTTTTGGTGTCGTACCAAAGCTTTGCCTCACCCAAAGTCACAAGGATTTTCTCTTAGAATTCTTATAGTTTTTGGTTTTACAGTTAATTACATGACCTAAGCGGTTTCATTTAGGTATATGATTGAGTTAACTTTTGTATATAGGTTGGGGTATGGAAGGATATTTATTTTTTTGCATATGGATATTCAATTGTTCCAGCACCATTGGTTGAAAAGATTATCATTTCCCCACTGAGTTGTCTTGTTTTTAAAATTAATTAATTAATTTTTGGCTACGTTGGGTCTTCGTTGCTGTGTGCGGACTTTCTCTGGTTCCCGTGAGTGGAGGCTACTCTTTGTTGCGGTGCGCGGGCTTCTCATTGTCGTGGCTTCTCCTGTTGCGGAGTACAGGCTCTAGGTGCGCAGGCTTAGGTAGTTGTGGCACGTGGGCTCAGTAGTTGTGGCTTGTGGGCTCTAGAGTTCAGGCTCAGTAGTTGTGGCTACAGCCTTAGTTGCTCCACGGCCTATGGGATCCTCCCAGGCCAGGGCTTGAACCCATGTCCCTTGCACTGGCAGGCAGATTCTTAACCACTCCACCACCTGGGAAGCCCTGCACTGAGATTTTTAAATGCTCCACTGGTATAATAGCAAGTGCAAGGACTTGGGTCCAGGCATATTTGGGTTAGACTCCTGGTCTTGCTACCTATCTGTGGCCTAGCTGAGCAATAGAATAGAAACAATGATACTACCACCTCAGGGTATTTACCACATTTTACAATGTTCTCTCTGCATTTCTTCTTTCCTCTTCTGCTCTCCTCCCAGGCAAAGTGCTGGAATTAGGAAAGCTCGTCCTGACTAATGTTTCTCAAACCCTAGGGTCCTCAGATCCAGGGCTCTAAGACAAAAGGAAGGTATAATGGGTACAGTATATCCATGAGCTATTTTCAGCCAGTTAGGACATCAAACCAATCAGACATTATTCCAGGCAAGGCTCTATGGGTAAATTCCAATGCCAAGTCCCTTTGCTTTTGGTGGAAATAGTATAACCTCTTGCCACTTGTGTGGAAGCTCTGCTTAGCCACTCAATATTTGATATTACTTGATCGATGGAATTTTTTGATAGGCAACATTTTTCAAAATATTGGGCTCATGAGGGAATAATAAAGGAGATCTTAGGTGGTAAAAATAATGAAGCCACTCAGAGACAGGAAGCAACATGGATCCTGCCATGTGGTTTCCAGTGTATTGAAGGACATGAGATCCCTCAGCAAGAAACTCCGAGACTAATGAGGAAGAAATAAGCTTCAGCCTTACAGGTTTCCAGTGAATGTAAATGAGAACGAAAATGACTCAAGCCTGGGAGTTGAAAGGAGCAATGTGTCTGCAAGATCCAGGACAGACTGGGCAAGTGTGAATCTGGGTGCTTGCTTCCTGTTGTTCACCAGCTGGTCTTAAGTTTTAGCACATACCACCTCAGTTTATTATGAATACATGTATAATTAATCAGACCTTTAGCTAAAGTCAAGCCACATCCATGATGGATCAGGGTGAGTTGCAGTTAACCCTCATCCCTGACTGCTAATGGAAAAAGAACTTCTGGCTGCATCAAATCTTGGAAAAGCGGATGAGCCGAAGCTATTCCCTAGCTTTTAAAGGTATTTGGGGATGATTAACTTGAATATCCCTTTTACCTTTTTTAAAAGTTTGTTGTAAAAATGTAATAGTCTAGAAATCTTGAAAATATAGCAGAGTCAAGAGACAGCAAAACAGACAGGGGGGAGAGAAAGAGAGAGAGTGGGAGGGAACAGAAAGAAATCCACTCATATTCTCAAAACCAAAGAGTTATTGTTAGTGGTGATAATTTTGAAATGTATAGAAATATTGAATCACTGTGTTCTGCACCAGGAACTAACATAAGGTTGTACGTCATTACTTCAAACAAACAAGCAAACTCATAGAAGAAGAGATCAGATTTGTGGTTACTAGAAATGGGGGGGTGAGAGGAGGGTGAATTGGAAGAAGGCGGTCAAAAGTCACAAACTTCAAGTTATAAAAGAAAGAAGTGCTAGGGATGTAACGTACAATGTGATTAATATAACTAACACTTCTGTGTGATATATACGAAAGTGGTTAAGAGTTCTCATCACTAGGAAAACCAATTTTTTCTATGTCTTTAATTTTGTATCATATGAGATGATGAATGTTCACTGAACTTGTAATCATTTCATGATGTACATTAAGTCACTACGCTGTACACAAACTTATACAGTGCTGTATACCAACTATATCTTAATAAAACTGGAAGAAAAAAAGTATTGTTAACAATTTTTCCAAACTTTATTATTTCCATTAATTTTTATTATGAAATATTTATACTTAACGAAAATAATGCAAACTATATACGTACAGTTTCAAGAATAAAACAAACACTTGCATAGCCATGACTCAGATCAAGAACTAGGACATCCATTCCCAATATCTTTGAAGTGCCCTATGAGCCTCGCTACAATCATCCCTGTGCTACTTCCCAAAATTCACCACATTCTGGAAGTTTGCTTATCATTCTCTTTCTTTTCTTTAAAGTTTAACCTCTTTTGGATGCATCTCTGAACAATATATTGTTTAGTTTTGCATATTTTTTTGAACTTATATAAATGGAACCATAATGTGTATATTACTCAGTCTCTGTTTTTTTTCTTTTTTTCAATCGACATTACGAAATTCACCCATGCTGATACACATTGCTAAAATTCTTTCACTGTTACTGCTCACTAGTATTCCATTGCATAACTATACCTGGCTTTACTTACCCACTCTCCTGTTGATGAATATTTGTAGCGTTTCTAGGTTTCGTTATCATAAACGACACTGATGTAAAATATTCTTGCACATGTCTCTGGGTACCCACATGCAAGAGTTGCTGTAAGGTAATTTCTAGTCCTTATGCACATGTAGTTTTTTTTTCAATCACACAGACTATATGAGCACAAATACTCAATTTTGTGACATGCATTTTTTGTAAGCTTCCCCCAAGTTTTTCTAAATTCTGTTTGAACATAATTTTTTTTGATGTTTTAACACAAATGTAGTTTTATTTTATTAAAGATTTATGCTAGTAACTGAGTTAAGAATTTGCATACTCAGGTAAAATAAGATAAAAGAGAAAATTCAAAATAATAAGACATGTATTCAAGGAATTTTATACAAAATACTGAGTCCAAACAATATCCCCAAAGTTAACTCTATAACAAGTGCTAAATTATCTATTTGGGGGACTTCCCTGGTGGTCCACTGGATAAGACTCCACACTTCCAAGGCAAGGGGCACGGGTTAGATCCCTGGTTGGGGAACTAGGACCCCACATGCTGTGTGGTGCAGCCAAAAAAATAAAATGAAATAATCTATTTTGTCAGTAAAACTAATATTACTGAGGTTACACTTTGAAATGATATTACCTCTGTTGTATTTAATTAAGGAAACAACATACAGACATACATCCATTACTGTATTCATGTGGCCAGTTTGTAAACTAAGCAGAGTGTAACATGAGATAGTTTTATGCCTCTCTAATCACAGTCATCAGTGATGATCTATGGAATCTCATTTTCACACCACTTAATGAAAAACTGATCAAATTTAATAATTTAAAAATTTTTTATTTTAAAATTTAGTCTAGTTTAAAACTTTAATTTTAAACTCAATGTAAATCACGTTTCTTCCTCTGCATTATATATGTTCAGGCTTGATCTGGAACTCTTGACAGTTTATTGTGAAGGATGGGAGGAAATATAAAATATAGGTCAAGTGTACAATTTGATAAGTTTTGACACATGTATACACGCAGGAAATCACAACCCCATTCAAGAATGTGACTCAGAGAGTGTGGGATTTTGTGTATGTCCTTCAGGAGCAGAGTTTCTCTTTCTAACAACCCCCCAGATCTCCCAAACACAAGCTCCACTGGCCTTGTTTGAACATAATTTTTAACGGCTACATAATATTTTACTAAGTAGCTATGTTAAAGTTACTTGAAGATTCCACTACTTTTAAGCATTTATATTGCCAACATTTTTTTTCTTGACACGCACATAACACATCCATGTTCATTTTTTTTTTAATTTTGAAAAAGATATTTTTTGCCTTCTTTAATCATGGTAAAATATATATAACATAAAATTTATAACTGTAACCATTTTAAGTGTAAGGTTCAGTGGCATTAAGTACATTTACATTGTTGTGCAACCATCACACTATCTCAAGAACTTTCTTATCCTCTTAAGTTGAAACTCTGTACCCACAAACATTAACTATCCATCCCACCTGCTCCTCCCAAATCCTGGTACTTTCTGTCTCTGTGAATTATTTAACTATTCTAGGTATCTCATGTAAGTGGAATCATATATTTGTCTTTTGTATCTGGCTTATTTAATTTAGTGTAATGTTTTTAAGGTTCATCTATATTGTAGCAGGTATCAGAATTTCATTTCATTTCTTTTTAAGGCTGAAAAAAAAGTTTTATATACTGGACTTTTGGTAGAAGTGTTACTCAAAGGTGCAATTTCTTAGTCAAATGGTATGAATTTTGAAAGGCTTTTGTTGCTTTAAATTTGTTTTCCTCCACAGTTATATGGAATGTTTTATTTCACTATATTCTTGCTAGTAATGAGTATTATAAATTAAAAACAAAACAAAGCACTTTGCTATTTTCATGACCGGCTTAATTTTTTCTTTAATTTAACCTGCTATAAAAATTGGTTTGCCTTCTCCTTGAGGGTTCATAGCTGTATTGATAGCTAGGATATTCAATAAACATCTACTATGGGTGGGTGACTCTACCAGACATTCTGGGAGATAGTCACCAAGATGGAAGGCTGTCCTGGAGTGACAGTTTTGCTTTGGATGACATACAAAATAACAAATCATTACATGGGTAATGGGGTGCTAGCTGCATTCCCAGAGGAAGACCCTAAGAGGGCTCTTGGCAGGAGGTGCATGTAGACTGCCCCTTGAGATTGTCATGCTGGCTGTGTGGCATCAAGGGAGATCAGGATGACAAAGAGATGTGCCAACTAACTCTGATGGTTGCCAATGAGTGCCTGAAACCCTGAGTTGAGAATAATTCCGAGGCTATTCCTTTGACCAGACATGGAGAGAGGATGTTCCTTACTGGGCAATGGGTACTGTCATGGGCACAAGACTAGGGAGCAACAAGCCCAGAGATACCCCTTGGTTGCTATTTTTGACGTAGACCAGTCCGTTTTTTGGATGGCTGCATTTACTTGTAGTTCATCCGATGATTGTTGAGTATTGTATTTAAAAAAGAAAAGAAGAGGAGGGGAGGGGAGGGGAAATGAAAGGAAAGAAAAGAAGGAAGGAAGGAAGGAGTGGGGGGAGGGAAGGAAGGAAGGAAGGAAAGAAGGAAGGAAAGAAAAAGCACTTACAGGCTGAGCACAGCATTTTATCTAATCACACTGACCTCATCTTCTTCTCAGGTAGTATCAAAAGATACTTATTTTATATATATACACACACATACATATATATACATACATATATATACACACATATACATATACATACATATACATATACACATACATATACATATACATATATATATATATATATATATATCAGTCACCTGTGTCTGACTCCCTGGGTGATAGTCTTTACCCCCAAGGATTTGAAACATAAAATACTAATAACCAAATTAGTTATAAGCAACACAAGACACAGGAAAACGATGCAAAGAAGTACAAGTGTCTAGTGAATGTTCAGACAACACATGCTGGGAGTACAGGATGGAGGAGCTCTGGGGTCTGAATTACCCTGGAGTTCTCCTCAAAGATGTAACAAGTTTCCCGTTTTGGTGTATAAAATAATTCAAGCATCTCTGTATCCTTCCACTTCACCGGAAATAACAGTTTGAATGACAACAAGTCAGTGATAGTGGGAGAAGAAGGAAGAGGGAAGGAGTGAAGAAAAGCATAGAAAGTTTGAATAGGTACACCGATTAAAAAGAGGGAAGAAATGGGTTGAGGGGCAGAAGAGTCAGAGAATAATAAAAGGGGGAAGAGAAGTAACAAAGAAAAAAGAAAAATTGAAAAGAGGGTAAAGGTAAAGGGGGAGGAGGAAAGGAATTGACAGTGTCGGGAGTAGGAAGAAAAATGGAGGAACAAAAGGAGAGGAGGGGGGAAGAAAAAGGGGAGGGGCGGGGGGAGGGGCGGGGAGGAAGAGGAAGATAGGGAAAGAGATCCTGAACCTCATTTCAAAGCAATTTAGAAATAACTCTAATATTGCTTCCTACACACTTTGTAAGCAGATTTTAGAAATGAAAAGAAATTCATAAAAATTATTCAATCATTTATCTTACACATGCTAATCAAATACTTTCCAGTTATGTTTAAGAATGGAAGTTGTGTTAATAATAATTGTAAAAAAATTTTCAGCATTTATGGGAGAAGTGTGTGGACCAAAACTCTTTCTAGATTGTTAACCCATGAAAATTGAAATCACTTTTAGAATTGTATCTCAATTTAGTTAAACAAACAGTTTTTAAAAAATAATATACTGTTAGGCTGGGTCCCTTTCCTTTTACAAAGGAAAGGTTTGTTTTACAAAGACAGATTGAAGTGTTTTTAATGAGCATTTTGCTGATGAAATATTAGTGAAATAGTATATGTATTACTTTTTTCAACTTAATAAAAAATAGTAGCATCCCCTTTTAAGCACTCAGAAACATTTAAGACACCTCGTGAAAAAAAAAGTCCTAACTAGAAACAGGAGTAAAATCAATTAATTTCATCATCAGAAGTAAATTTTTAATGAAGCAAACAAAAATATTTTGCTTTCCAGATAGAAAAATTCTTTCAGTCTTAAAAAACATAGAAGTTATGCAGCTAAAGTCAAATTAACTCCATGCAGTTTGATGTTGTAACTGATTCATTTTGAATTAAAATCATTTAAATACCTAGAAGATATGTAGCTTTCAAGTACAAAATTGTCTTCCTACTATTCCCAAATAATATTGAGGTATGTATTCCCTCACTTTTGTTGCTTTTTACAATTTGTTTTATTTTGAAAAGTAACATTTATTTCCTTGTCTTTTCTTCAATTGTACAATTTCCCCCCAAACAAACCAATAATCTATTTTACATTTTGTGCAAAATAGGGACTAAACAAAGTTGTTCATTATCTTTTAACCAAATGATTTTGGAGTGAAATGCAGTATTTGTAATCTGAGGAATGTTATCGACCATCTCTTTTACATGTGTCAATAGGGGCTAGTGTGGTGCAGTTTAATTGACTAACAAATTGAATTTGGAAATATCCATTTTTTTTTTAAGTTAATAAAATAAATGATTCCCTGCCTGATCCAAGTTTCTACATTGTAAACCTGGGCCAAAACCAAAAATTGAGCAGCTTTGTCACACACATTGCGTGACCCATACAAAAACAAATGATTGTTCTTCAAGTTCTTTTTCCTCCTTGAATCTCTTCTATCTCTGGAATAAATACATTTCTATTTAAGGCTTTAAACATTGAACACTTTTACATAATAATTTGAAGGAAGAAATTTCCTTTTCTGCTTATAATTCTCTTACATTTTATGAGTTATCTTAAACACATAGTTATCTTTATTTATTTGACAGGAGAAAATGCTGAATGTGCTTTAAAATTGGGACAAATGTACACTTTTTCAAAGTGTATAGGCATTTAAAAGAACCACACTAAGACTTCAAGTTGCAGGAAGAAATAAAATATCTGAAGACAGTAACAATGAAAAACAAGCAAACAACAACAGAATAAACAAAAACCAAGCAAACAAAAGACAAATTCTTTCAAACACTTTGAAGTCAAAGTGGCCATATGTCAGTAAACGTGAAATTTTCTTTTTCTATATTTCATAGAAACCGTAAGTTTATTTCAATATTGATTATGATTCATTAGAAAACAAAAAATGGAAAAATTATATTTTAATGTATTTTCCTCCTAACTGCTTTCCAGTTTGTGTGTGTGTCTTTTTTGTAAAACATGTGAACCTTTTAAAATAGAAAGTCATTGATAACTGTTAGATTTAAAATGCAATATATATTTTGGGGATTTATCCAAAGGAGCTAATCTAAAAGAGGAAAAAGTTATATGCCCTCAAATACCTATTCAGCACTAACAAAAGTTAAAAAAAATTGATGTAACATATATCTAAGAATAATGATTAACTTACACATGCTGGCTAAAAATGATCATTATCAAAACTTGGAGGCAGCATGGGAAAATACTTATGGCACAACAGCAAGTAAAAAATCAAGATATACAAATAAGATGACAAAATATAAAACTATTACAAATGGAAAACAACTGAAAAGAAATACTAAAATTAATTTTGTATGACAATGGTAGACATTGTTTTTTTTACTTTATATTTAAAATTTTTAAGTTGTTTTATTCTCTTAATTTTTTTTCTCTCTGCATGTATTTGTATGTTCACACTGAAGGAAAATGGATCAGAATCCCATCTTTAAAATGGAGTCAAGTTTCAGTGTTTCTGAATTCAGAGAATTGAATTATGTAACTAGACCAAACAGTTCTCCAGGAAAAAACAGAGAAGGAGGAAGGGGGGAGGAGAACAACAAGAAGTATAATGATAATACTTTTAAAAATCATTATTCTTAAAGAAAACAATTTATCCTGCAGCTATATTTTTAACTCTCACAAACTAAGTTGAACTCTGCACTAAAGAGTAAATTTTCCCAAAGAAGTTGTGTAGAAAAAAAAAATATTAACAAATAAATGTTGAGTAGTTGTCTTTAATTTTTAAAAAGCCAAAGAAAAGAATGATGATAAATTATGGAATCCCAAGTCATCCCATTCCTATCCCTAACCTGGGAATGTGAGTCTTGACAAGAAATAACCCTTCTCTCAGGTTAATTTTAGAGCTGGACTCACTCAGAGGGGAGAGATGAAGCACCAATCAACATCATTCAGTCTCCCCAACCTCAGCCTAAAATAGCCAGGTCACTGAGGCAAAACTGATTTGGGGGCTAAAAGGGTCTGCATCTCAGCCCCAGCTGCCTCCTCTCTCTTGTGTTCTTGCAGCCTCTGACTATACACAGAAGCTCTTGGTGGGGGTGGGGGGAGGATTAGAATTCAGTGAACAGCTGATTTTTAAAAAGAACTAATCAGTTTCAATTTATCAGTAGTTGGTAAATTTTTAATTTAATACATTTATATTTTTTCCTCTGTCATTTTAAAACATTAAAGAAACTGAGTAATTTCAGCTAACATTTAGACTTCTATTTTTAAATGGAAAAAATCAACATAAAAGTGAACCGATTTCAATTATTAACTTAAATTTGTTTCCCTTTGAATTTAGGATAAGAAAAGGTGGGCTGCATTTTACAGACGTCTAGAGATCTGAATGAAGATTTTTGTGGGGTGTAACTTGCTTTTGTTTTAGGAATAAAGAGAGAGTAGTGGACATGCTCCCCAGGGAGAAAACCTGAGAGGTGCTTCTATTAATTCTTAAAGATTTAAATTAAATGAAGCAAACAGCACTTAAAGTTTCTGGGAACTGGAATGCCCTCCCAAGTACCCTCTTCCTTGTTCCCAGATATAACAGAAAAGGTTTCAGGAGATCGGGGTTCCTATATAGGGAAAGGCCAAGGAACACAACAGCCTTTCTGAGACCATCTTTTAGCCCTTTCAAAAGTACACACACAGCACCAAGAAGAGTCCCCGGGCAACAGACCCACACATTCTCGCCAAGATAATTTTTTTTTTCCCCTGGCCTCTTAATTTTCCTCCGAATGTTCTTTGCTCTAGTACAAAGAACATTTGTATTAGCTTGCTTTTCACTTAAGAAATTACTTCTTGAATACCTACTATGTGGCAGGCAGTTTCCAGCTCGTTGGTTTGTTTAAAATTGTTTATGGTCAAGAGCTGACTGAATATTAAGAGTTAGAAACGGGGTAGAGTCGGAGGAGGTGTGGGGGGTGGAAGAGAGATATCGCCCACCTTCTTGGAGAGAAAACATTTTTTGTCTGCTCAGCAACTGATGGCTTATGGCATTTTAATTTCTGCAGACCCATGGAAAGAAAAAATATCACAAAAGTAAAAATCCGACAAACACGTGGCTGGCAAGAACAAAACGCGGACTTGGAGGGTGGGTTTTTAAGGTGGTGGAGATGGAGAAACCGAGTTGGAAGCCCTCCCCCACCCCCACCCCCAAGCCCCATTTCTTTTCAGCGCGCGGGGAAAACGGGGAGGGGGACAAAGGTGGAGCGTGCAGTTAACTCCTGACTTTTGAACGGTAGAAAATCTTCTGCCAGAAGGGCTGTGCGCCGAAGTCGGAATCGGCTCACTGACTCTGCAAACACAAAATAATAACAAGAAAAAAAAAAAATCTAAGGCATTCATATCGGTGCAGCCAACACGTGTTGCGGAGTCGGCCCGGGCCGCAGGCGACTGAGACAATGGGGTCGGGGACCGGGAAAGGGAGAGTGACCCCCTTCCTCACCTGCCCTCGCAGCACGCGTGCCCGCGACAGAATTATTTCTCCCTCCCTTAGAACCCAGAGCAAAACCCCAGCTTCCGCCCAGTTCGAGGAGACTCTGGTATGACTGGGGGTCCACCCCCGCCCCTTTCCCTGGTTCGCTGGGTAAGGGGGCTCCGGTGTCCCCTGGCCGCGCTCTCCACCACCCGCTGGCGCCATCCCAGCCCCCGCCGCTAGAAACTCGTTGGCCTCGCTCGTCCCTCTGCCTGGGATCCCGGGTGCTCGTGGACCGCACGCCCGGCTCTGCGTAGCGTAGCCGGGACTCCGAAACGCGCGGCCAACTGCCCCCTCCCCCACCGCCGAGACAGGGTGCGACCGCCCACGTCTCGCCCCTTGCCCAGTCGGGTCCGTCCCTCGGGTTCCCGGGGCTAGAAGATCCGGAACGAGTTGGTCAAAGGCGAGGGAAGGGACCAGGGCGGATCCGCTTCCCCCTCCCCAGGCGGGCGGGGGAGGGGCCGCCGCCCCCTCCTCCGAGCACAGCTCCCGCCCCTCGCTTCCCCGAGCGCCGAGCGGAAATTACCCCCTCCCCCTGCGGGCCTGACCTGGGGACGTGGGCGGGGCTTAGAGCTCGGCCCCCGGCCCTCGGCGCCTCTCCCGCCTTCCCGCCGGGATCCAAATCCCGCACCCCAAACAAAGTTCCGAGACCCGAACCCAACGCTGGGAAAGCTGCCGTCGCTGTCGCGGGTGGGACGGGGGTAGGGTACTCCACCTGTCTGCCCCCGCGTCAGGGAGGGAGAAAGGGATCATTTAGATCTCCACCCTGTCACTCCCTGCCTGAGACCTCCCCCTTTGGTTAGCCCGGGTCCGCTCACGCGACCACTCCTCTTCCTTCTCTCCACCCCTCCCTCTCTCTCGGGGTCATCTTGGGCCGGATCCGCGCTTTCCCCCAGGACCACGAGACGTTATAGTTCGACAGCCGAACCCCCGGTATGAAGCCCGGGGGAATCCCGAAACATGATTTCCTGTGGATCCCTGGTTTCCAGCCACGATCCCCCGTGTTTCCAGCTTCCCAGTCCCGCGCTCGCAGGGCCCCTCGATCCTGTATCCCCCGAGGCGAGGGATTCTCCTAGCGCTGGGGCTGGGAAGGCCGAGACCCCCCCCCCCACTTAAAGATCTAGGGGAATAGCGCTTTTCTTTTGAAATCACCGGCTCGCGCGACCCCCTCTTGAAGACCCCAAAGTCCTCGGCTTCTCTTTGTCTCTCTCGGCCGTCCCCCGCCTGTCAGTCGCTAGCAGTTAGCTGGGGTAGGGTGGGCAAACTCCCCCCACTCCCGGCCACTCGAATAAAAAATAACCGCACATTTTATCCAACCCATTAAGAGGTGGGAGATTCTGGGCCGGACCACTCTCCCCCCAGCTAGGGCCCGGGTAGGGGGATGGGTGGGGGGCGGGGCGCATCCCTAGGGGCCAGATTCTTGCAAGGGGGAGGGGGCAAGTAGAGCTTCGGGAAAACGGCCCCCACCAGCCCAACTTATCCGGGGGGTGAGTTAAGAGGCACCTTCCCCCCCCCCCCCGGCCGGGAGTTTGGTGGGCTGGGCCGGGTTGGAGGGCCCAAGGGCCCAGAGGCGTCGGGGGTCTTCCCCTGCAGGGTGGGTGGGGGCTTTCACCACGTGGCTTCGCCTTTTTTTTTTTTTTTTTTCCGCTCCATTTTTTTTTTTCAAGTCGATTTTATTTAGAGGCGGCGCCAGGGCGGCCGCGGAGAAACGTGACACACCAGCCCGCTTGGAGGGGTTTCGGACAGAAAGGAAGGAGCCGCGCCGCGTCGTCCGCCTCCCAGCGCGCCGCGGGCACTTCTCCCGGGCCTCCCCGAACTCTCCCGCGACCTCTGCGCGCCCTCCGGCCGCCTTCCCCTCCTCGGCTCCGGACAACTTCAGGGGTGGGGTGCAAAGAAAGTTTGCGTCTGCTGCCGCCGCCTCCCGCCTCGGCCTAGGAGGCTTGCCGCCCGCGCCCGCCCGCTCGGCCTTGCACAGGACTGCGTCCTGCCCGAGACCGCCACCATGAACAAGCTGTACATCGGCAATCTCAACGAGAGCGTGACCCCCGCGGACTTGGAGAAAGTGTTTGCGGAGCACAAGATCTCCTACAGCGGCCAGTTCTTGGTCAAGTCCGGCTATGCCTTCGTGGACTGCCCCGACGAGCACTGGGCGATGAAGGCCATCGAAACTTTCTCCGGTAAGAGTGCACCCACCTCCCCGGAAAAAGCACCGCGAAATGCCTGAACAACGGGGACCTGCTCCTCTTATTTCCTTGCCCGCCAACTCCTCTCTGCCCCCGGCCTGCGGGGCTTGGCCTCGGTACCGACGCCCATCCACCTTCTCCGACGCCCCCTGCGTCCCCTCGCTGGCCCCTCGCGCGGAAATATCCGTCTTTCCTTGCCCCTTCCTCTTAGCCCGAGATGAAGAGCTGGAGGCTTTAGTGAGGTGATCCTCCTAGCCCCCAACCGACGGGGCGGGAGCCCCTGTTGGCAGGAGTTGGGGGGGGCTCGCCACCGAGGCGAACTCAGTCTGGGCGCCCTACGTCAGTCCCTCGGTGTCCGAGGCTGGACGCCCCCACCCCGTGCGCACCCCCTCGCCTTCCTCCGCCGTAGGCCTTTCCGGGCTGGGAAGGGGTCCCCGCTCCGCCCCCGACCTCCAGGGTTTCCGTGGGGACGGCAGCCTTTGGGCCTGACCTGAGAGGAGCGGGGTCCCGCCTACCGCCCAGGGCCCGGGGCTTGAGCCATTTTGATTTGAAAGTGGGGCGTGAGCGGGGTGGCGCGGCGGCGGCGGCGGCGGCGGGTCGCCATGCTGCTTCCCGAGACGCCCAGGCTGGGCCGAGAGGCGCGCGCGGCGGCCGCCGGGGACCCTCCCCGCGGGGCCCAGTCCGCTCCCCCGGACCTCGCCTCCCGGCCGGCCCCGACAGGTGACCACCCCGCCGCCCGAAGCCCTTCTCCCTGGTTCGACAGGAAAATAAAGTTTCATTCTGCAGCCCCACCCCCACCCCCCGCCACAGACTTTGGGAGAAACGGGGAGCCCTTTCTCGGTCCCTTCTCCCCACATCTGGGAGCCGTAAAGGCAGCCGGCCCACACGGACGGACGCCCTCGCACCTCCCCCAGATCCGGCTCCCAGAGCCGTCCACTACTCGGCTACCTCAGTGAGAGAACGAAACAAAAATTCAGAAAACACGGTAATGAATATAGAGAGTCCACCATTCCCCAGGCGACCTTTTCGCATCCGGCTGCGGAACCCACTACCTGGATTCCTAGGAAGATCTCAAATCCCAGTAACTCCTGAATTACTCTGATTTCTCCTTCCTTTTGCCCCCCCCCCCGTCCAAGCTCTCATGTTGTCTTTTTCAATTTAATCTTTAGGGAAAGTGGAGCTGCAAGGAAAACGCCTAGAGATTGAACACTCCGTCCCCAAAAAACAAAGGTAGGAAAGAGCTCTTCTCTGGGGAGGGGGCCAGCCTGGGGGCGCTGAGAGGCTGTGTTCAGGGGTCCATAGTGTCTCCAGTGGAAGAAACCCATTACTGGCCTTCCCACCCCCAACTCCGGATGTTGGGGGCAGGGAGGGAAGATTGGCTAAGATCTTGTAATGGGTGGTTTACAGCTTGTAAAAAAAGAAAAAGCTGAGGCTGGGGTGGGCTAGGAGATGTTACTTGGAGAAGTAAAAGCGAGAAAAACCAATAGAGGAGGAACCTTGTGGAGTTTGTTCAAGGTGTGTGGGACCATTTTTGTGGGGAAGCTAAAAATCTTTAGAGAGTTGAGACTCATGGACATTCAGCAAGTTTCTAGCAGGACTGTTTTTCCCCTCGTTCCCTCACTATAATTCTTAAGTGGATTGGGAGGGGGTCCCCTTTGACTCCCTAGGGGAAGTGGAATGAATTCCTGCCCCCCAAAGAATTCTGTGCTTTATTTATATTTCTGCAACAGGCAAAGACATTATTTTTTCACAGATACCTATCTCTAGTCCCTCCCATCACACATCCTCCCCTCCCAACTGGATTTTGCAAATATGCTTTGGCTGTACTATCCTTTCGAGCCCCCCACCCCCACTCCTTCAGTCCATTGTTGCAAGGGGACCGACCATCTGGGGTGAGAGCTTTGTGTTCAGGCTGTGAGCTGGGGCTCTTTGGAGGGTCTAGAACTCCCTGGATGAATGGTGTGTGTGTGTGTGTGTGTGTGTGTGTGTGTGTGTGTGAGAGAGAGAGAGAGAGAGAGAGAGTGTGTTCCAATACCTTCCTATCCTCACTTCACCAAAGGGGGTAACTCTTATCATGTTATCCCCAAAGCTGATTCATGGTTCAGATCTTTCATTGAACTCTGGCTGGAAAGTATAAGGGCAGTCTTTCTGCTTTCTCAGACCTGACTTTAAACATGTTGACAGTGCAGAGTTTTCTCTCATGTTGCAGCCTCCAGTAAGTCTTTGATCTTCTCCTCGCTTTCTCCCCTCATTTCAACTGGAAACTTGCTACATTTTAGAATAGTTCCTGGCCTTTTCTGGGTGGGAAGGTGCAGGTGGGTGGCTGTGTTTTTCTGAAGGCAGTTAAGAGAGTCTAGAAAGTTTAATGTGAGAAAAATCTGTTCGTGGTTTAGCTTGAGATATTTAAGTAACTTGGAACTATTGTTTCTATAGATGATCAATATGGCTTGTAACTATGTTTATAGAGCTTGTGATGTAACCTCAAGTGCTTGAAATACTCTGTTACTGGAAAGGCAATTAGAGTTAGGAGTAAAGAGACAATAAAATCAGAAGAAAGAAAAAAAGTCTTATTTATTATTTGGAAGCATTTCCTGGAGATGGGAATGAGAGAACTATGTACACTGACATCAGTAGATCTACTGAGAAGATAGTGGATATTTGACCTGAAAGCTAAGTGTTTGAAACATGTTGATGGACAATAACCAGAATAACTGGAATTCTGAAATATATGGAATTTTTTTCTTTTGCTCTAAAGGATGGTTTAAATTTTAAAGGGAATAAAGTGATAAGCAAGAAAATAGCAAAATGTGATGAAATGGAACCCAAAACATTTATATTTTAATTTTCATGGTGCACAGTGTTTATGGATCTTTTCCCCTAAGCCATCTGCTTGCTTTAAAGCCATTTTTAGGCTCCTTCTTGTTCTCTCCAAAATGTATTACTGAGGGCTCCTTTGAGTTGGGAAGGGGTGGGGTTTGTGAGGAGTGGGCACAAAATCTTCCCTTCCACACCCATATTCAATCTTTTGTGTATTCTCCCCCCCTTCCTGAAATAATTTTTGAGCACAAACATTGAGTCAGTTGTGTTTTATTTTTTTCTGAGTGGTGGCAAGGCACTTCATTTTTCTAGAATGAATCAATTTTTGAAGTTTTAGGATTTAAAAAAAGAAAGTTTGTTTTCATGAAGTCAGTTTGCTCTCTATCATTTTGTGTTCTTTGAGGAAGCATGTTGTGGTATGTGTTTTTAGTCTGTCTGAAAGTATTTCTTCAGTTGGTTTGTTCCTGGCTTTTTCAGTCTCATGATGTATAGAACCGGAACTAGTTAATTAATTATGACTAATATATTTTAAGCAAAATGAACAATGGTGCATATATATATTTTGTGTGTGTATATATATATATTGTTTTTACTGTTTAAAATAGAGAACTCTTCTTGATGTACTCAGTTCCAAATGAATTATGACTTTTTAAACATTTCTAAGAGATTCATAAAAACCTGGCAACCTAAATGTTCCTCTTTTTTTTTTTTTTTTTAAGAGGGGGGTTACCAAGAAAATGATAAAATATTTTTTAGCAGTTAACTCTAACTGATTTTGAAGTATTAATATATTTTATTTTAACCTTGTATCTATTTGCTAAATATAATTTATTCCTTTTTAAGAACTCAAGAGACTGAACTTTAAGTTGAAAAACTGAAAACATTAAGTTGAATTTTTAAAATGGGTGGCGTTAAATTTCTCTTGAGATCACCTTCCCAAATACCCTCTTAGTCAGTGTTGGAATTTTGGTCAAGAGTTTCAGCTTATTGTTGAGAATTTGTATATATTCACTGTCAAGTATTAGGACAAAGGAGGAAAACCAAAAGCATTTTAAAGACAGTTGTGGAAAGGATTTGTATGTTTTTTTTTTTGTTTGTTTGTTTGTTTTTAAGACACTTGAGTAGTTAAGGTAGAGGGGTATCATGTTAGTGAGGCTTGGGTATTTGGGGAGAAAATTCCTTAAAAGGGAATTAAATTTTTGTTTCATTTGCCACTGTGTGTGCCTTTTTCTAGAGGAATGTGGCCTAAAGATAGCATACCTCCTGTCCACTGGTGTCATCAAAATAAAAGTTGTTGCTGTTAAGAAGAGAAGTGAAGAGATGTGCTGCATTTCTCTAGGTGAAATGTGTTCAAGTTAAAGACCTTGATTTCCTTAGGCAGATTAATGGTTGTTTTCTCTGACTTAAAATGAGGTGGGCTAATACCACTTTCCCTTAAATTTCTAAATATCAAAAAGCACACAAAAATTGGTCTCCTAGCCCTATAAGTGTGAGAACTCTCAGAAGAGAAGGTATTCAAACTTAATTCTGATTTTATGGTTTAATTTTCTGAAGTTAGTTGCTTTAAAAGTCTCTGCAAAGGGATGTCTCGTAAGTGGCAAAAATATTTTTAAGTGATTTGCGGAGACTCTGAAGAAATAATTGGATCACTAAATGTTTTCAAAACAGACAAAAATTTTGCCTTCAGAAATGGGTTTGCCTTTAAGGAAAATTGTTCTTATGGGCTGAAAATTAATTATGGGGGTTGTTAAGAAACAAGGGAATGTCTTTAAAAAACAACTATAAAGGAGGACAAGTACTAGGGTGGGAGTACTTGCAGGCACTTTTGCCTTAGTGGTTATGGTTGAAAGATACGTCTGACCAGATAATCAACTAGTAAGTTTAATGTAGAAACGGTTTGTGACACTTTTAGTAAAAGGTTTTCTTACTAATATCAAGTTTTTGAGTTTTAAATAAGTTGATTCTTAATTTTTCTGCGCTGTTTGGAGGAAGGGTGGAAATCAATTCACTTTGCCCATTTTAATTTTCACCTAGAAAATAAATGTTTACAAATTCATAAATTAAGTTTTTTTCACTGCTAGAGAAATCTTTAACTTGTTATTTAGTGCCCAGTATTTCAAGGTGACTTCCCTAAAGACAGTGGTATATGACTGTCCTTTGGAAGAGTTGTAGGTTTCCAGAACACTTTATTTTCTAACCCAAAGTAGAAAGATGAAATTTTACTCCAGTGGTTTCCCAGATGGAGAACTTTTGAGTAAAGGGGGGGAAGAATTGTAATTCCCATCACTAATTTATTCAAAGTATAGTTAGCTGTTTCAAATGTAAAGTGTTTTAATGGCATAGATTTTGCTGGAACAAGAGCAAAACATTCTTTCTTGTAATTATGTTTTAGAGACAAAATACATGACATTCCCATTGGAAGAATCTTGATTCAAAGGTCCAGAGCTTCTAATCTTTTAAAATTACCTTAATATATGTCATTTGAATCATATTTTGTGTTTGGGTACTTTTAAGGCTTATTTTTTGAGCTTATTTATTCTATAATGTGTAACAGCCAGTTGACAAAGATACCATTGAGATTGGCTAGTGAGTATAAAATTTTAAAACATTAAAATTTTAGTTAAGTGAAAAGAGGGAGACCTAAGTGCTATTTGTAGAAGTCTAAGGGTTTTTGTGTTGAAGAGATATGTATTGGTTGTACCTGTGTTGATTTTCGTGTGTGTGTGGGGGGTGGTAGTGTTGATGATGTTGTTATTAGAATAAATGTATGAAGCAAAGGCGTTTGAAGAACAGACATTTTAGCAGCTGTTAGAATTTAAATTCAGTCTTGTTCGCTCCCCATCCTCTTAAAAGATTCTTAAAATGTGGCTAATGCCTTCCAGAAAGTGCAGCTTAGATTTTGGGATGGGAGTGTTTGGGAGAGAAAAGAGGAGGAGGAAAAAAGCAGGGGAGACTGGAAAAATCAGACGAGTTAGTCCTGGGTTGGAAATTCCAGACGGGGAGAAAAAAAGAGAGAGAGAGAGGGAGAGGGAGAGGGAGAGAGAGAGAGAGAGAGAGGGAGAGAGAGAGTGGGAGAGAGAGAGGGAGAGGGGGAGAGAGAGAGAGAGAGAGAGAGAGAGAGAGAGAGAGAGAGAGAGAGAGAGAGAGAGAGAGGGAGAGGGAGAGGGAGAGGGAGAGGGAGAGGGAGGGAGATGGGGGTTGGGGTGGATTGCCCGCTTCCCTTTTAAAGAGGAGCGTCTAGAGGCGCACAGCGACCCACGGGAGAGGGGGTCGCAGACACCAGGTTTGGAAGACGGGTGGTAGATTCAGCCCAGGGCAAGGCGATTTTTGCTTTCGGAGTTGCCTGCCTTCCCTTCGCTTTTTCAAAAAACAGAGAAAGTCGCGGCGGCGCTGGAGGCGCTTCCTGGAGAGCCCGCGCCGGCCCCGCTGCCCTTCCCCGCCTGCCGCAGACCAAGCCCAGCCCCGGCCTCGCAATCTCTGCCCGCTCCGCGCAGGGGCCCTCGCCTGCCTTTGAACCAGCCCCTGCCCGGGAACATCCGCAGGCCTGGGTCTCCGACGAGGGCTTCCTTTCCCAGGGTCCCGAGACCCCTGGCTGCGGCGCGCCGGCCCACAGCCTCGCCTTCGTCCTGGGAGCCCCCAGATCCCAAACCTCGCCGCGGCTTCCCCAGCCTTCCCCACTGGGAGAGGTCCCAGGCCCCGCGGTGCAGACCTTCCAGCGCCCGCGCTGTCTCAAGCCCTTTACATTCTAAGGCAAAAGCTAAAGAAAGGCTGGAGGGTGATTGTGGAGTGAAGAGTCAGGGGAGGGAGGAAAAGAGCAGGTCAGGGGAAAGTAAGAGGATGGAGAGGTGGAGAGAAAATGGAAGTCCATGTTAACTGTTGCCCTCTCCCAGGAGCTGAGGCCCCTTGGCCATGGGGCATAGAACCTTGGAGAGTTAACAGCGTCGCATAATCTGTAATCTTCAGTAGATGGACTGTGTGTCCCCATGTTCCAAAGGCTGACTGAAACAATAACAAAGGGAGTAATAGTAACCAGAGGTTCTATGATGGGTTTTATTTATGTTGTAAAAGATTGACAACAGGTCTTCCATTTGGCCACTGGTGAGGCTTTGAAGATCTTTCTCAGGGTCTCAGCCAGTGTTTGACTCCATGTTAATGTCAAATTTGCATAATACCATTTCCACCTGGGCCCAGTCCACACCTTTTTAAATGTCTGTCAAAACAAATAAGAAAAGGTCTCTCCTCAAAAAACGTGGAATCAAAATGTATGCTTTTTCGGTTATTGATAAAAGTTTGATTTAGCTAGAAAATGATCAACCAGGAGAGTGCCTGTGACAACACAAACCGTTTCAAGGGCGTATCGCCAGCAGGGAGATGTCCAGTCCCCAGTTTGTTAACTGCATTCTAGTAGAAGAACTTGAGTTTGTTCAAAGGGGGCTCTGTACTTTTTAGTGGGTCCAAGGGGTCATCCTAGTATTGAACAAGCAGAGCCCGCTTTGTAAGACCTGCTTCTCCTTCGCAGCCAGTAGGTTTGCAATAAATAGTCATGGAATGAAGGAACAACAGGCTGGAACAAGCTTTCACCCTAAACGCAGACTGCTGAAATAAAACGTGTGTTGATTATGGGTAAATCACAGGAGAAAAGTAGGTCTGGACCTCATCATTTTAATATAGTTGGAGAAAACCTGATTGCGAAACACTGAAATGTAACTGTATACAGAACAAACACCACCAGAAATGCAGTCCTAGTGCAGAAGTCCAGGCTTCCAGGATTTGATGTTCTGGTCGTGTGGCAGAGAGCAGAGAGCATGGCGAGCCCACCAGTAAACTGCTTTTGTATGAAATACAGAGCAAGCAGCTGGATGAGTAAAAGAATTTTTGACTGGATTGTCCAGATATTTTCAACACCCCTAGGACAAGTCTGATTATTAGACAAGTAGCATTTTGGTGGCTAAAGGCATATAAGTGACCCATCAGGATGGGTGGGAATTTTGGCCATAGTTTAGGGGGAAGGTTGTGGAGACGGGAGAAGTGGAGGATCTCTCTTCATTTTCTCTTTCCCTCTCCAATGTATCTGTTTTGTGGATTCCAGTCAATCCTTTCACCGTTTCCTTAGGAAAAGTGGGTTAAGGAAGGCTTCAATTTTTATTCATTTTGCGTTAGTTTCAGTTAAAAAATTAGTCCTTCATCCAGATGTTTTGGCCACCTGAAATGGAAAATGTTAAGTCTAAGTGAGGTGTGATTGGATAGTTTAGTTGATTGGATATAGTAAGAATCTTTAAGAGGAGAAATCGGAGAATTTAGAAATTTTTTAAAAAATTGTTTTGTGTAAAGGTTGTTTGTGGAGTCTGAGTTCTTTGGCAACAGGAGCAGGGAGGACAGGAATAATTTTCAGAATTCTTGAGGCTCAAGGAGGGAGGAAGCTCTATTATTAGGTCAGAGTCTCATGACCTACCCTAGGTTCCTCACTCAATCCTACAGGAGTGTGGAGGAAAGGTCTCTCCAGGAGAGCTCAGTGCTCAAAAACAAGAGTTTTGGAGTCAGGCAATGACTGGGAAACTGGAAAAGTTACTTAACCTCCTTGAGCCGTCATTGCCTTAACTGTAAGCTGGTGCTATTACACATTAGCTATTATTTGTTTCCCATGTGGACCTGTGCCTCCTGTCTTTGGACTGTGTGTAACAGCTTGGCCATATATCTAAGGCAACAGGTATGGTGTTCAGGTACACTTCTGTGAATATGGCGTGTATTTTATGTGGAACGATGATGGATAGGCATATTGAAGGGGATTTGTGTGCAGGATGCTTTTGATCACCTGTGTGCTGAAAGGAAAGGCCAGAAGGAGAGAAGGAGATGAAGCTCATCAGGGCAACCCTCAAGAGCCCCTAGATGTGGACCCTACCACTGTCTCTTAACCATCCTCTTAGGAGAATGGAGCATGCATTGCAATGTTGATGCCCTCAACCTGGGCCAGGTTCCTCGCTGAAATTTCACACTTTTGGTGCTCCTGTCAAAAGTGCATGTAGGGTAGGACTTTGATGAGAGGAGAACTATCCTAATTCTGCAGATGAGGTGGTGTAAGAATTCAGGATGAAGGGGACTGTGTAAGTCCTTTTGGGGGTCTGAGGAAGAAGAAATGGGCAGCTTTCCCTATCTGGTAGGAGATGGGCATGTTTGTCTTGAAGTTCCCTTCTTGCTTAAGCTAACAAAGTAGGCATTCAGGAGTTGGGGACCCTTGGATGCGGAGGAAGTGACGGCATACATGGCTCCCCTTCCCGTGCCTCTTAGATAGCAAAGCCACAGTGGTCTCAGTTTCTCTACCTGGTCTGGAAACAGTCCCCAAAGGGGTGCTCAGGACCCACTTTGATGTCCACTTGCTTTTTTCAGCCCTCCCTGCCCCAAAGGTACAAACTCACAAACCCACAGACTTATAGCCCCTTTCCACATCTCAGTCCAGGGAATGAAGGTTGAATCTTCTCCTAGTCGGGTGGGGAGAAGGGCTTCCAATCCGGATGTGGTTTTAGGCCATTTAACAGGCTTGTGACTTTATTCAGTTACTATAAAGGGTTTTACAATTAGTTTATGCGGAATGATGTGTGTTGCCTCTTTTCTGGAGTGGCATTTGGGATTGCTTCGGGCTTGTCACCTTTGCATCAGGTACTCTGAGGAGGAGAAAATGGGGGGAGAGAGGAACTGGAGTGGGGCTGTTGGGTGGAGTAAGCTTGGTGAGGCTATCTATTCAGAGTTAGACGTATTTATGCCACTTCCTCCTCCAGGTCTCTAAGTTGCTTGGGAGCAGAAGTCCAACTGTAATAGAGAGCAGTTGCTTTGGCAGGATTTGGAGACAGAACCCTAAATTAAAGGGCAAAGATGATCCTTCACAGACGTGGCTGTTGGTGGCTGCAGCCAGTGTGTTCTGAGCGAGGATGAGATGTAAATAGGATGTTGGCTGCGGAGACGGCAGGGTTAAGAAGAACAATCTCTTCACTTTTCTAGAGTGTCCACTCCAGCAACCTTTTATTTAATGTAGAAGGGAAAATCTAGCTGACTGAAGTTATTTTATATAGAGAGGTTTCCTCCCAACGTTTATTACCGTTTGATTCAAAGCCGCTTCTGCTGACTTTTTAGAATAGGGTGGAGTGATATCTGTCCAGAATAAGCTGTGGGAGGCAAGAGGTGGAATAAAATGATCTTCACGAACCTCATAACCTCACAGATCTCTCGGATCATCTTTCTTTCACTTTCCCACCCTTGCCCCTGACCATCTTGAGTAGTTTCCTTTAAACTTTTTTTCTTTTTTTTTTTTTGCGGGGGTGGGGGGCATGCCTTACAGCATGGGGGAGCTTAGTTCCCCGACCAGGGATCGAACCCCTGCCCCTTGCATTGGAAGTGCAGAGTTCTAACCACTGGACCGCCAGGGAATTCCCTACACTTCTAACTAGAAGAGGAATGATGCCTGTCTAGGCCCAAGTTCGTTCCTTTGTTCTCCTCTTCAGAACATCACATGGTCAGCCACTTTAGCCTGGGTGTGTGGGGTTCTTGCCAGTCAGTCATTAGCCATTTTTTGGAGATGGAGTGGGGTGTTAATTTTAAAAATATATATTTACAACTAAATCATGTAAGAAAATATTTAACATGGTATAGACATTTGATAGCTTGCATATTGCTCCAAAGCTTGGTACTTCTAATCATGCATTCATTCACACATATATGCATGCACCCACTTATTTTTATCTATTCAGAGTCTACTATTTATTTTTAATAAATGTATTTATTTATTTATTTTTGGCTGTGTTGGGTCTTCGTTGCTGTGGGCGGGCTTTCTCTAGTTGCAGCGAGCGGGGACTACTCTTTGTTGTGGTGCCCGGGCTTCTCATTGCGGTGGCCTCTCTTTTTGCGGAGCACGGGCTCTAGGCGCAAGGGCTTCAGTACTTGTGGCACGTGGGCTCAGTAGTTGTGGCGCACGGGCTTAGTTGCTCCGCAGCATGTGGGATCTTCCCTGACCAGGGCTAGAACCTGTGTCCCCTGTATTGGCAGGCGGATTCTTAACCACTGTGCCACCAGAGAAGCCCCAGAGTCTGCTACTGACATGCCCTCTGCCAGGTTATAGAAATATAATGAAGAACAAACAAAAGACCTTGGTCTTTAGAGTGGAGATGGCAAAGAAATACAATTTATCAGATCATTTTTCTCCAGGAGCTTTTAGGTTTCCACCTCTATCCTTTTTTATTTTTTTATTCTTTATTTTGCTAAGCTGAATGTCACAGCCAAAAAAAACCCCACCTAAATCTAAAATTAAATTTTTATATTAAAAATTAAAATTAATATGAAATAATTAAAATAATTTTACATAGTAAAATATACATAACATAAAATTTACCATTTTTAAGTGTACAGGTCGGGTGTATTAAGAACATTCACAGTGGTGTGCACCATCCTCTCTGTTCGTCTCTAGAACTCTTTTCATCTTGCAAGATTGAAACTGTACCCAGTAAACAGTAACACCCCATTCCCACCTCCCTCTGGCCATATTTAAAGATCACCAATTTTGTTTCTTACATGGTGGCCACCTCCTCATTCTGTATAAAATGGGGGTCTTTGCCTGACCCCTCTCCTGAATTAAACATTTGATTATTTATTGGGTTTTTATTTAGCATTATTGGGTCTTTTTCAGGGCAGGGAAGGGAGACATAGGAAGGAGGAGCTGCACAAAAGAGGTGCAAGATAAAATTCCTGCCCTCCAGTGTTTTCACTTTAGATCCAGGAAAAGCTGTGGGACAGCAGAGGCTAAGAGACTACAATGAGAGGCACACAACCTCAGGAACTAACAGGAGGTAGGCTTTGAGTGAGCTTAAGCTGTGTTTTTGGAGGACAGGCAGAAAAAATAGGAGTGGATTCAGGAGAGCACTGTGGACAGGCAGGGAGGTGTTTGTGGGAAGACAACTCTTCTGGAAGAGAGGGATGGCATCCTAGTGGGGAGAGGCCCCCAGGTAAGTATGGCAGATGTCCATAATTTCCCTTATTGAGCATCTTCTTTTCTCTAGAGCTCTGTGTGACGTGCTGTGGGTCAAAAGACGAGTTCCTTCTGCCATAATAGGGAGCACAGGGCTTCCCTGGTGGAGCAGTGGTTAAGAATCCGCCTGCCAATGCAGGGGACATGGGTTCGAGCCCTGGTCCGGGAAGATCCCACATGCCGTGGAGCAGCTAGGCCTGTGGGCCACAACTACTGAGCCTGCGCTCTAGAGCCCGCGAGTCACAACTGCTGAGCCCACGTGCGGCAACTACTGAAGCCCTCTCACCTAGAGTTCGTGCTCTGCAACAGGAGAAGCCACCGCAATGAGGAGCTCATGCACCGCAACTAGAGAAAGCCCACGTGCAGCAACAAAGACCCAACGCAGCCAAAAATAAATAAATAAATATTTTTAAAATGCTTTAAAAAAAATAATAGGGAGCGTTTATTGAGTATCTATCTACGCAGAGCTAGGCACTGTTCCTTCATTGAATCCTAAGAACCCTGCAGGCATTAGTCTTCATTCCACAGAAGAAGAAGCTGGAACTCTGAGTGGTTATGGTAACTTAGCCAAGGTCATACCTTGAATACTGGTGTTGGGTTTCAAACCCAGGCCTTTCTACCTTCAAGGCCGAGCTCTCTTAGAAGGTGGGAATAGCTGATCCTCTAACATTCAGAGAAGTTGAATGTTTTGCGGGGGGGGGGGGGGGGGGAGCATAAGGCTAGCAAATAAAAACATGCCCAACATTAACTTCTCCCTGCTCTGAGCCTCCTTCCTCCGTAGGTGTTTCATACTTGCCTTGCATTATTTTTCCTCTCACCATTGGGATTTTCAGGCAATCTTGAATGGTTGAAGAAAACTAAGAACATTCTCCCCTTCTCTGGGCAGCTATCATGGGAAATGGGAATTCTGCTTTTAGTGAAAAACCACGGAAAGGGGGCTGAATGAAGTGGAGAAGGACTTGAGTGGTTTAGGATTCAGGCGTCAACCTCAGCTTGCCCTTCTGCCAAATGTGTGCACACTGTGGGATCTGGGGTCAGTATCTTCCTGGGCCTCGTGTCCTCATATGAAGCCTCCCCATCTCCATGAACCCCGCAAAAAAAAGCTGGTAGCTATTTTGAGTTCTAAGAGCTTCCATCCTTTGGCATTCCTCTAGGTGCCAGGGCTGGCGCTTTGGGCTAATTTTTTTTTTTTTTCCCTTCCCCTTTCCTTTTGTTTGGGTTCAAACCTGGGGAAAATGAGAGGTTGGGGGGAAGGGCGCAGGGATCGAGTGGCTTCCCCTCCCATCCCCCCTCCTCCTAGCAGGAAGGGACAAAGAGTTGACCTTTGTTACAAGCCTGCAGAATCATAATTCATAGCTCGTACATGTTTTTGAGGAGCGAGAACCCAGTTACCTTTCTCTGATGAGCAGCAGCCGGCTTCATGGTGTGGTGACAGTGGCTGGCTAGTGTCACCTTGGGACTAGGCACTTAACCTCTCTGAGCTGCTTTTTGAATTGCAGAATGGAAATAAAAATATTCTCAGTCTTCTGTGGTTTAGAGGCTCAAATCAACCTGTGTTCTAGGCTCATAGGAGAGTGTGGATTGTAAACCCTAAAGTACTGTGTAAACGTGAGTTATTAATAAGACTCTCAGTAATTGATGACACCCCAAGAGGGCAGACAAAAGAAGGTCATTCGCATCCCCAGACAAGTGCCCTACTCTGCATGGAGGTGTGACTCTTCGATTATAAATTTTCTGTAGCGGCTCCCAGAACGCCCTGGGAGGGGAGGGTCTTTTTTTCGAGGCCCGGAAGGCGTCTTGGTTCCGCGCCCCCAGCCCACCCCACTCCCAGGCCTCAGTTCCTGCCTTCTCAGTGGGAGGCCTCCCGCCCGGGTCCTGCCTCCTCCCCACAGCCCAGTCGAGGTCTCCAAGGAATGCCGCCTCCCGGGCCATTTTCTCCCCTTCTGCTTCTGCGGCCCCACTTCCAGCCCCCTCCCAGCCCCCTGCCCCCAGCCGGTTCCCACTTAAATGCTTGCAGGCCTGTTCGCAGGCGGGAAGCCCCCTCCCCCACAGGACCACCTCAGTCAGCCCTGACCACGGGGAGGTCGGGTCTGGATTTACTAAAGGACCCCGGAGGGGGAGCCTGCCCCTCGCTGGCTGCCTGGCTCACTGATGGGGTCGGGTTTCGGCCGGTGGCTCTGGAGAGAGAGAGACAAAGGGCAAAGTCCTGGTCCCCACCCCCACCCGGCAGCCCCCGGCGCGTGTCCCCTCCCCCTCCGGGCCCTGCGCGCGTAGCCCAGGGCCCCCTGGGCCGGGTGGGACGGGCAGGGGAGAGTCGGGACGCCGAGGGGGTTCTGGCGGCAAAACGTTCTAGACCGCCGGGCCCCGCAGCAGAGGGGGCCCCCGGGGACATCCTCTGTCCCCCTCCTTGTGCTCTGCCGACCCGGCCCACCCAGCGGCCGGGGTGCGGGGCCGAGCGCTCAGCTTCCCCTGGGCGAGGTGAGAGGGGCTGGGGGAAGGGGCCGGCCCACGTGGGGCACAGGCCCGGCGACGCCAGCCCGGCCGCTCAGCTGCTCGGCCCTTCTCAATTGCCCGTTCATGAGGACTCCCCTCCTCCCCCCCAGCTGCTGCCAGCCCTCCCCCACGCTCAGCTGCTGCCGCCCTTCCCCGGCACCTCTTTCTCAATTGCCCTGCCCACGCCTGCTTTCCGCCGGCCTCCTGAAAGGCCGTGTTCGCCGTCCCTTGGGCTGTTCGAGACCTTGCCCCTGCTCCCCCCAGGATGGATGAGAACCGTCTCGAATGGTGCTGTCGTGACGCCCTGGCAGAGTCTGGGGCTGGGGAGAAGGACCTCTACAGAGAGGGCATTTTGCTCCCGCACAAGCCAGGGCAGAACTCAGGGTAGGTGTCCATGTCAGAAGAGAGTTATTCTGATGAAGACCTACACGCTGGAAAGAAACAAACAGCAGCTTCCTGAAGTTTTCGGCCACCAACAGGTCTGTGTTGGCAGCCTTGGAGAGGAGACAAGGATTCCGTGAGGTTGTTAAACCTCCTGTTGGAGGGTCACACCAGAGCGCCTTTCCACTAGTAGGATGAATTCGTATTTTTCAGCGTATGCTGGCATGCATTCTCATCCTTTAGCAGGAACGCTAACAATTCCAAGAGGTACCCAAACTCCACTAGGGTCTTTCTCAGTGCAAATTGTGAGTTGCAGAAAACTGATTTCTCTTGAGTCTGGTCTAGTATCCTTTTCTTTGCTTCTCTGCCTCCAAATCCTAGCCTGGAGCTGTGCTTCCAAGCTTGCCGGTCCCTCCTGAGGAGAGAGCCTCTCCACCTTGCTCCATTTCCGAGGCATGCCCCGCAGGGCTTTCCTCCGGGTGTCAGCTCCACCCTCAGCCAGGTCTCTGGGCCCCAGAGTGCCAGACCTTTTGTCTCTTAAGCTTTCTGGAGAGATGCTGACATCTCCACTGGGGGGTGAGCTAAACCAACGTCTCTAGTGAGGCTGGGGCAGGAAGTGGTCTTTCTAGGCCCCCTCCACCTTCCCCTCTGTCAGAGCGAATTAACACCCGCGCTGCTGCCCCCCCCCCCGAAGAAGATCCTGGAAATGCTTCCCACTGCCAGCCAGAGAAGGCAGGTGAGCAGTGTCCCCAATGGTTAATTTCTTATCCACACCATCGCTGCCTGCACCAACAGGGTTGCACTGCTTACACCGGGCCACCTCTCCTGTTTGTCTCCATGCATTAGGTTGAATCTGATGGCTTCATCACACCTCGCACTTCACACTGTGTAGGGCTCAGGAGGCCAGCTCTGGCTCTAGGAGCCCCTCAGGTGAAAGCACGGTTCTAGGCAGAGAGAGCACGGTGGAGGGAGGGAGTGGCAGTTGGCCCAGGCCGACTTGGAATTTGACTGGAAAGAGCTCCACTGTCTCAGCTTCTGTTTTGGCTTCCCCTGGCACTGCCTAGATGGGCAAGAAAAAAAACCGTGAGCTCTCTCTAGCCAAACGGTGTATTTCCGAGATGAGTGAATTGAGCAAAGGATTTGTTCCTCTTCTGCTTGCTTTCCAACATCGGGTGGCGCCTCCCACCGGCCTCTCACCTTTGCAGCCCTGCCTATCCCAAACCAACGTGAAATTTTTCAAGACAGAATTTTTGGTGACTACACTTTTTCCCTGCTAACAAATCTCTCTGACAGTCATCCAGCCGTATTATAGTACAGTTAGCTCTTCTGCAAGTTAAATCCTGTGCCCAAATTGGAGCCGCATGCAGTAAAAGCCAGTTGGCATGCACTTAGCCATACAGGATATGGGCATTTTTCCTGCTGCTGACATCGGGGCTATACAACTTCTGCTGTGTTAACACTTCTTGTCAGAGAGAAAGAAGCGAAGTTTGGTGAGATGAGCATAAACCAGCCTGGGAGGAGGCTGGTTTATGCTCATCATAAACCAGGTAGGACTAGAGCTCAGCATAAACCAGCTGAGTTCTAGTCCTACCTCAAAGTTGCCAAGTCTCTTTCCTTTTGCTGAGCCTCAGTTTCTCCATCTATGAAACGAAGGTGACTATTTAAGACCCTCTCAGACCTCGGTGTATGAATCTTATTTCCTCAATGTAGGAATCTGATTTTCTTCAATTGGAACTTCCGATTGCCAGGTTAATGGGGTGTGTGTGTCCTTGGTCATGTAAGAGGCCTAGTGAATCCGCCTCTTCTTCCCTGACTCCAGGTAGGCCAAGAGCACATTAAACACAGTACAAGAGCCTGCCAGAGAGGGAATATCGTCCATCCCAGCGTTTCTCCCCGAGATTTGCTTTTCCTTCCTATCCTCAGAATTAGTTCAGGAGCACATGTGGGACAGTGTGTGTGTGTCTCATACCTTTAAAAGACCATGTTCATGGGACCACAGATACATTCCAGTGGTGTCCCTGCTTTCCAGCTCCTCCCCCCAATACTTTGACCCCTTGGTGGTGGCATCTGCCCTGCTTGGTCCTGTACCTTCCAGTAGGTCAGTGTTTTTCTTTCCAGCCCCTACCTTGCTGGTCAACCCACCCGACTGCCTGCCTGTCTGGCTGCCCTGCCTCTGGATCAGCCTGGCATGGAGCCCTGGGCATTGGGCCAGCTCCTCCTCCCCTCCCCAGCCTGGCCCGCTTTCTCAGCTACTGCCATGCTTGGAGCGTGCCAGGTCCGCCCCCTTCAGAAGCTTTCCTAGACAATTATTTTTTTCTCCACCTCTCCACTCTACAGGGATACGGAGGCAGAGTGGGGAGGAAGGACTAGGTCAGTGGTGATCTTATGGAAAGGGCAGAGGTTGGCACGTTAGGACATCTTTTATGTGTGATTTCCAGCTGGGGGAAAAAAACTGGGATGGGAGCCAGCTTTGGGGGGGCGGTGGTGCTTATTCTCCGGTGTCAGCCGCATGGGACTCTTGTTGAGGAGTCAACAAGATCACCCACTTCTTTTCTTTGGCCGCGCTGCGTAGCACCCGGAACTTCCCCGACCTGGGATCGAACCCACACCCCCTGCAGTGGAAGCATGGAATCTTAACCACTGGACCACCAGGGAAGTCCCAGGATCACCCACTTCTGAAAGGGTACTGTGGCCAGCCCACCTCCCCAACCCACTTAACCTTGTCTATTCTCTTCTCCCATCCCAAACCAAACTGAGGGGAATTCCCTGGCACAGTGGTTAGGACTCCTCGCTTGCACTGCAGGGGCATGGGTTCGATCCCTGGTCGGGGAACTAAGATCCTGCAAGCCCCGCAACATGGCCAAACAAAACAAAACAAAACAACAACAACAACAAAAAACCAAACTGGGGTCCCCTGCTGGACTGTAAACTCCTGAGAGCAGGAGCCTTACCTGGCTTCTTCATCCCTCCATGTTCTGTACTGCAGCGTAGTGCCTTGCACTGTCCAGTAGAAATGTGAGGCAAGCCACGTATGTAAGTGTAAATCTTCTAATAGCCACATTAAAAAAGAAAAAAAGTGAAATTAATGTAGAAGATTAATTCAAAATTACTTTTAAAGTTAATTCAAAGGGTTATTAGTTCAATATGGAATCAATATAAACGATTAATGAGATCGTTTAGTTTTGGGGGGGCTACTAAGTCTTAGGAACCCAGTGTGTATTTTATTTTACTGTTAGAGCCTGTCCCAATTCATATGCTAAATTTTCATTGGAAACAGTTGATCTGTATTTAGAGTTCATAAAATATACAGAAGAAAAAGTTACATCATACAAACATTTTAATTTTAAGAAAAAATTCAGTTGCTGCTTTGAAGTGCTCAGTAGCTACACGTGACTAGGCTAATGGCTACTGTAGTGTGGACAACACAGGCCCAGTGCATAGTAGGTGGCAAGAAAATCTGGAATGATTCCACATCAGCTGGACACCAGAAACCTTGGGGAAGTGGTAGTGACCTTCTTGACTGCTGATAAGAATTGAAAGAGCATGGTGTTACTGCAAGTTTGAAAAATCTTAGTTGCTCACTCTTAAAATTGCCAGGTAATAACCCCAACTCCATCCCCAGTCAAGCTTAGCTTTCTAATTGCCTTGGGCTAGTTTCTTCCCACATTTTCGAGGAGATGTCTGCAGGCTGGAGTGAATTTTGCATTTTTCTGGTGGAGAGTGTTCTTAGCTTTTATCATATTTCCTAATGGGAACCTAGTCTCCAGGGAAAAAAAGGGGGTTAAGAACCACTTGGGCAGACCATTAAGGCACAGAAAATCACTCTAATTAAGAAAGTGTATCACTATAGGTGGACAGGGTTGATCTCTGTCTGGGGACACAAGATCCAGTAAAATGGACTAACCCTAATCCTTTGGTCCCTGATGTGAGAGAAACTGAGGTCTAGGGAGTTGAAGGCCGAACTTGCCCTAGAGCAAGCAGACTGCTAGTCAGAGAATCATGGCCCGGGGGAGGGGTGGAGGTAAAGGGTCTAATCTGGAGATCCTGGTTTAATCCTAGTTTTCTGGAGAGATGAAAGTCCAGGTTTGACTCTGATAGTGGCCTCTGGGGGTTGAGGCCCCAAGCCTGAAAAGATTTCCAAAACCTACTATTGCCTCTGTCCTCACAACTGGTCTGCTCCACCCTGGTTTAAAGGAACGCCTCCCTCTCGGGCAGGGTGAGGCCACGAGCGTGATCAAGACAGCATGCTACCCTCTGGGAATGGGGGTGGAAAGAGGAAGGAGCTGGTTTGCAAAGGTTTAGGAAAAGGACACTCCCTGGGGCAGTTTTTAGCTGTCCTCCGGAAGACCTGAAGACTGTTCCCAGGGAGCATTCCGTCCAGGTGTGCATTCTGCCATATGGGGACCCCCCCCCTTCTGAAAAGTGTCCTATCTATGCATCTGTTCCACTCTCCGCTGGACCTGAGGCCCATTCTCCCTGCCCTCAGCCGGCTCCGCACCAGGGCCTGGATTCTTGCTAATAAAAATAAAAGAGGAAAACCTCATTGGCTTAGACCCATTAATTTTGAATCTGTGATGACTTTAAAATTGGGTGAGCTAGAATTATCTTTTTATTTATATTTATTTATTTATTTTTACTGGAGTATGGTTGCTTTACAATGTTGTGTTAGCCTCCACTGCACGACAAAATGAATCAGCCACACACACACAGATATCCCCTCCCTTTTGGACTTCCCTCCCACCTAGGCGACCACAGTGCATTAGGTAGAGTTCCCTGTGCTATAAAGTATGTTCCCATCAGTTGTCCATTTTATACATAGTATGAATAATGTATACGTGTCAATCCCAGTCTCCCAATTCCTCCCACCCCACCCCTTTCCCCCATGGTATCTATACATTTGTTCTCTACGTCTGTGTCTCTGTTTCTGCTTTGCAAATAAGATCATCTATACCATTTTTCTAGATTCCACATATATGCGTTGATATACGATATTTGCTTTTCTCTTTCTGACTTCACTCTGTGTGACACTCTAGGTCCATCCACGTCTCTACAAATGACCCAATTCCATTCCTCTTTATGGCTTAGTAATATTCCATTGTATATAAGTACCGCATCTTCTCAGAATTATCTTTTTATTTAAAGTTTTTTGTTATAAAAAAAAACTTTGAAATATGGAAAGGATAATTAAATAATTCCACCATGTACTCATCACCTAGCTTTAAAAATTACCAAATCATATCCAATCTGTATTAATTTTCCCCCTAGTTACTTTAAAGCAAGTCCTAGACATGACATTTTATCTGTAACTATTTCAGTATGTATTTCTAGAAATCAGTATGATTTTATTTTATTTTTTATTTTATTTTTTGGCCGTGCCGCACGGCTTGTGGGATCTTAGTTCCCTGACCAGGGATTGAACCTGCGCCCTCGTCAATGAGAGCGCAGAGTCCTAACCGCTGGACTGCCAGGGAATTACCTGATTTTAAAATATTAACAATATTATCAAATGTCTAGTCAGTGTTCAATAAGCACAGAATCACTTTTCCACTAACAATCGAAGTATGCGTCTTAAGGAGTTATAGGTGGGATGTTTCGACTTATTGGAGAGCAGCACCCACTCAGCAGGCCCGCTCTTCACTCTGTTGTGTGAACTCTGAGTATTTTAAACTCGTTCTCAAGCCAAAACCTGACTATATTTTGGCGAAGGCTTTTGTTTCCTTTCTGCCATCGTCAAGGCAGCGCAGGGGACTGTGCAAAGAGCCTGGAACCAGACAGTCTTTGGGTTCAAATGCTGGCTCTGGCTCTTAGAACCTGTGTGACTTGGCAGATACTCAAGCCCTCAATCTCAGGACCCCAGTTATCGTGGTCATGGGTAGTGGGAGGCTTATAGGAGGCGCTGAATCTGAGCCTGGCATCTGGTAAGCACTCCTCACATGTTAGCTTCTTCCTTAATGAACTGTTTTCCTTCCCATTCAGTCTAAGTCAATGACATTTCTCTGAAAAGGTGAAAAGGACGAGAGCTTCCTGCCCAGGGAGCAGTCCCAGCCATCCTTCCGGGTGCCTCTAGCTCCTGTGCTTCCTGAATCTCTTGTTTTTCCTACTTAACTCCTTACAATGCTGCTGCCCAGATTCTCTCTCCCTCCATTCTCTCTTGGAATCTCCCCTGGGCTTGAATGGTCACTTAGTCCCTGTGGCCCTTGTGTCCCCTGCTTGTCCCCAGCAACATTACAAAGGAGCATCCCTTGTGATTGCTCTGTATCTGGGGAGCTGCCCCAGGACCTGGTAACTGCCCTGCTGGTCAGGGCAGGCAGAGGGGGTAAGAAGCCTCCGGGTATCAGCCACTGGGGAAATCATTTGACTGGCGCAACCATTGCCTTCATTGCCAGGGGCTGGAGGCTTCATTCTTTCACTCAACAGGTTTATCAGCTCCAGGGTGGGTGGTGGCTCCTGAACTTCTGGGAGTTCCCTTGCTTTTCTAAACAACGGGTGCTAGAGTTTAGGGTCCTGCACATAGTGCAGTGCCCTATTGCCTGTAGGGCGAAGGCTCCGCTGGAGCCTAGTGGAAGCCCATCCCCAGGAGTGCTGGAGTGGGGCTCTTTGGTTGTCACGGGAGGTGGGAGTGCGGGGGCTTTCTCTAGGCTGTGGTATCTCCCGCTATTTCCCCACCAGTGCAGAAGCCTAACCATTTCACTATCACAGGTAGTGGCTCCTGGGGACTGGGATTGAGCACCACGGCCTGGCAGGCACACCCCCGCCCCCCCAGCCCGCCTGCTTTAAGCCCTCACAAAAGCCCTGTCAGCTTTCCACAGGAAAGTAAGGTACTGAGCAAAGAAGTAGGCAGTTAGGGTCTCTTAGCTTCCATGCTGATCCCCCAAGCCCTCGGCACACTGCCCCGGCCCAGTATGAGCTAGGCATCCAGAAATACCTGTAGGGTGAGTGAGTTACCCATGGGCTCCTGGAAGGGAGTACTGGGTCCAGTTCTCAGCATGGTCACATGTGCTTTGGGCCAGAAAGAAATTAGGTAGCACCATACTTAACACAAACCAGGCCAACGGCTTAAAAGACAAAGGTTCTTCTTGGTCTCTGTGTTTTTGTCAGGATTGGGGGCTTTGCTGGCCAGGTTTGGAGGCCTCAGGGGGCCTGGCATGGGTTCCCAGGATTGGGTGTGTGTGCCCTGGAGGGGTGGGTGAGTCCCTGCCTGTTGGGGGTGGGGGAGGGTTGCCAGGATGTCTTTTCTTCCATTGGTTGGGTGTCCCTGCCCTCCTCCCCCTCCTGGAACATTCCAGACATTCCAGACTGCCATTGCTTTCAGGATATGGATTAACATCCCAAACTGAGATTTGATTTCACCTCCCCATCCCCTCCCAATTCCTCCCTACCCTGAAAAGGAAGCCCTTAAAACTGGGAGTTTGAAGTAGGAAGAGGGTATTTTTGACCCTTGACCTGAGATTATAGTAATCTATAGGACCATCTTGAAAGAGGGCTCTTCAAACTGAACTTTTGCAGGGGACTGCTTTAAGCTCTTACTGGTTTGAACTCCAGGCAGGCACCGCCCATCTCCTTGCAGTCCTTCCAGAAGCCTCTGCTTGAGGGAGGTCCTCCCTCAGCTTAGGTAACCCCCGTCACTAGCGTTAAGGTAGATCAGTGTCCTCAGTCTTGGAACGGCATAATCATCTCTTCAGTTCACCAAGAGTTTGATTTTCCTCATGGGAGGGCCCCTGCGTTTTCTTTGCCCATTTCATCACGAAATGTGTTGTGTATGGGTAATCCTGTACGCCATGTCATGCAGATGCCATGAGGCTCCTCCCTCTTGGCCAGTGAATTGGATCCCAAGAAGCCGGCCCGGTGTGGGACCCGAGGACCTGGAACTGGACTTGTTTCTGACCCTTGTTCTTTTGTCCTCCTATAATCTAACTTCCTTAGATCAGGTTCATGAACCACCCAAAGTAGAGAACTGTGGACAAAGATTCTCCAACACTTATGCTACATTTCCACTTCCCTTAAGTTATTTCAACCCGGGAAAAGGTTTCATTGATAAAGACTTTCTGCCCTCAAAGTGGCAGAGCTAGAAGGGATCTTAAAGACCCTTCTGCTTCCATTTTATATCTCAAGATACTTGGTCACAGGGATGAAATGAGTGACCTGGCTGAGGACAGAGCCAAGATCAGAAACATTTACAGTTAGAGCTTAGCATCCCTTCCCTTGCTCTCGTGTGTTTTGAGTACCCCTTCCCCCTAGCTTGGCAAGAACTGCCTTGGGCCCTGTTGCATGTCAGCCAGGAATACGGGGGCCTGAAGCTTGAGTGGCTTAGTCAGAACAGCCAGTCAGGGGCAGTTTAAGGGCTAGAACTGGATTTTCTTCCTTCCTAGTTTCATTTTCCCTCGTGCCACTAGAATTTTGTTGGACCATGTCCCTGAACTAAGAGTTTGTGATCAAGGATATGCAAAGACATAAGTGACCATTGACCAATGCAGATCAAGTCAGTTGAAATGTTTTAAGCCCAGGGATTAGGGCATTGATTTGGGTGGTGAGCAGTTAATCACCGTGGGAGTCAACCTTGAACCTGGAAGCCTTCCTCAGGGAAAATTACGTTTCTAAGAGGTATTGGAAAGATGGAAAGGAGAAACCATAGTAAACTGGGAGGAGGGAAGGGGGTGGTCATAATGCTGGGTCGTGTGTGTGTTAATTACTCCACCTTAGCGTCCACACATGTGTCTGTTATTACATTTTAAGTACTTACTCCAAGCCCTTTGCTAAGCTCTTGATAATATTATCTGACATTACTTTATACCTCCCTGTGAATAGGTATTATCCGTGTTTTACAAAGGAGAAAATTGAGCCTCAAAGAAGTTAAATAACCTTTTAAAGATCAGTGCTGTTAAGTGGAGCACAGGTTTAAATCCGTATCTGTACCAAGAAAGAGCCGAGCTGCTGCCACTTACCCTGCTGTAATTTGTTTGCATATATATTTCCCCTAATAAATTGTGAGCACCTTGAGGCCAGGTACTTTGTCTGTTTGGCTTATCGTTGTGTCCCCAGCATGCAGAACAAAGTTCAGCTTGGAGTAGACACCGATTGAAAAGGTATCAGGTTAATGATTCGTGTAATAATTCACATAGCTAGCTCTGTATTCCTAGATCCTGAAACACAGTGGGTGGTAGTAGATGGTTGCTGAGTAAGAGAACTGGTGAGGAGAACCTAAGAGAGAGAAACAAAGCAGATGTGACTGGTATGGGGGGGGGGAACTGTGTTATCCCAGTGCTTAGGGCATCTGATTTTGGCTTTCCTATCTGTGGTAGCACTCTATTTTGCTTTCTGAAACGAAGCGAAATAAATCTCCATTCCCAAAGGTTATCGTTCTCAGACTCTTAAGTCTTTGATGTTGAGCAGAAGTTTAGGAAGATAGTACTGGAACAGGACTGAAAAATGCAAAAGGTCACAGGTGCCTAAAGTGTCCAGAGCTGTCACTGATGCTGTTCTCTCTAATTTCAGGAGTCGAAAAATACAGATCCGAAATATTCCACCCCAGCTTCGATGGGAAGTAAGTGATTGGGGGAAACTCTCAGTGGCACTGGGAAAGAAGTCTTGGTCAGCCTGAGTTGGCAGAGATGACTGGGAGGTGTCCTGGGGGTTTGGGGCTAGGCCAGAGAAGCTGGTGCTGAGGGGAGGCTGGTTGGATTGCATCCTTAACCTAAGACTTCCAGTATTAGTCCTTTGGGCAGTCCCTACCGTGAGAGGCATTAGGGAGGTGGGAAGGGTATCCTCTGAACCCCAAACTTAGTGATGACAGAGGATCAGCTAGGGACTCAGGTGGCACAGGTCTGCTTCCAAAAAGGCCCTTAAATGCCTTTTTGAGCTCAAGTACATTCTGTGAAGACACCCCGACGGATTGCCGTCAGCATTAGTACCTGAGAAAGGGCAGACTGAGCAGGTGGCGTGCTCAATCCCCACCAAAGGCTCTGCCTGTACCCCAGTGCTTTGGGGTGAGGAGTGTCTAGTGATGCTTTGTGAGTTCCTGGGATGCCCAGAGCAGCCGTATTCCCTTCTCCCTGCTCCCAGGTACTGGACAGCTTGCTGGCTCAGTATGGGACAGTGGAGAACTGCGAGCAAGGTAAGAGTGGGCAGAGGAGTGGGGCGGTGGGGTAGGGGTGGGTGTTGGAGTTGGGGGCGGGGGCGTGGGTGAGGAAGAGGGGCAGACGGCCAAAGGTGTGGAGGGAGGTACGCTGGGGTGGGGGCTGGGATACGGAGTTCCAGCTTCAGCTCTGCTGCTTCTCCGGGACAGGTTTCTCCTCTGTTTAATGAGAGACTCAACAGTCACTCATTCCAAGCACGGGGTCCCCAGGCTCCTGGGGTCAACCAAGGTAGCAATAGACGTCCCAAGGTTTTAGGAATAGATTAAGAATGGAAACTGTGCACGTGGCTTAAGCAAATCTGTAGCCCTTTTACTTTAAAAGCTTCACAATGCTTTGTTTTGTCTGGAATAATCAATGGGTTGTCATTTTTTTTTTTGGTAGAACCTCTGATTGTGAGCTACATGTCTTTGGTCAATTAAAAAAAATAACAGGATTTTTGTACATATTGATGGTGGGCAGGCAAAACCTTTCAAAAGTGCAGAAGAACTTATTTTTATTATTATTTAAGTTCTTTTTATTACTTCTCCTCTTTCAAGAAGGAGAAATAATAAAAAAGAATTCTAGATCATAAGAAGTTTGGTACGATTTTTGAATTTATTGCTTAAGGTTATAAATTATTTTTATTTATTTATTCTAGATCATAAGACGTTTGGTACGAATTTTGAATTTATTGCTTAAGGTTATAAATTATTTTCAGAGAAAATAAGCTAAAATAAAATTTGGAGTGATTTGGGTTGGACATAAAGCAGAGCTTGGTCATTAGGTAGACAAAATAGTTGGTCATTAGGTAGACAAAATAGCAGACCTTTAAGAAACCTAGACAAGACTTAAGTATTCATCTCCAAATTCTTTGTGGAAAGGGGCAAGCTGTAAATCATTATAAATGATTAAAATACTTGCCTGCATAAAGGTATGAAGTGCTGAATCAATCAGACAGGTTCTCTCCTGCTGACCCGGAAGCTTGCCTTTTATCATAAACGCCAGGACACAACTGGAAGCGCTGATAACCATCACCCAGTCCTGCTTACAGCTTAGACTGATGACTCAGTTACTCCTGGACAAAGAGACAGCAATGGCTTGGGAGCACATTGGAGAGCCTCACTGGGGGCGCCCAACAGGAGTCACCGCTGGTTAAGAGGCTCACCAGGGAGCTATAACACACTGAATCTGGGGGCAATACCTGCTACCTGGAGAGAACAGAATGGGAAGTGTTTGATTTTGTAAAAATTAAGTCTTCTAGTCTGCTCAGATGCCACTGTTTAGTTAATTAATTTTTGGCTGCATTGGGTCTTCGTTGCTGCGCACGGGCTTTCTCTAGTTGCGGCAAGCGGGGGCTACTCTTCGTTGCAGTGCGCGGGCTTCTCATTGCAGTGGTTTCTCTTGTTGCAGAGCACAGGCTCTAGGCACGTGAGCTTCAGTAGTTGTGGCACACGGACTCGGTAGTTGTGGCTCGCGGGCTCTAGAGTGCAGGCTCAGTAGCTGTGGCACACGGGCTTGGTTGCTTCGCGGCACGTGGGATCTTCCCGGACCAGGGCTTGAACCCGTATCCCCTGCCTTGGCAGGTGGATTCTTAACCACTGTGCCACCAGGGAAGTCCCATCAGATGCCACTTTCTAAGCAAAGTCCTCTCTGTCCACCCTTTTACTTTTTTTCAGGGAGAGAATGACTTTATTATTATTATTTTTTAATTGAAGTATAGTTGATTTATAATGTATTAGTTTCAGTTGTACAGCATTTTTAAAGATTATACTCTATTCAGAGTCATTGCAAGATAATGTCTATAATTCCCTGTGCAATATATTTTTGTCACTTGTCTATTTTATTTAAAAAATTTTTTGGCCACACTGCACGGTTTGTGAGATCTTAGTTCCCTGACCAGGGATCCAACCTGGGCCAATGGCAGTGAAAGCACAGAGTCCCTACCACTGGACTGCCGGGGAATTCCCATCACTTGTCTAATTTCATACATAGTAGTTTGTATCTGTCAATCCCATACCCCCCTACCTTAAGAACCTTAAGGTTCTCCCCCTTCCTCTTGGGTAACCGCTAGTTTGCCTTCTGTCTGAGTGTCTGTTTTGCACATACATTCATTTGGATTTCTTAGATTCCCCATATAGGTGATAGCACACTATTTGTCTTTCTTTGATATTTCACTAAGCATAATGTTCTCTAGGTCCATCCACATTCCTGCAAATGGCAGAATTTCATTCTTTTTTATGGCTGTGTAATAGTCCTTTGTCTCACTGTCTTTTACATTTATTTGTTTGTTTATGGCTGCGTTGGGTCTTTGTTGCTGCGTGCGGGCTTTCTCTAGTTGTGGCGAGTGGGGGCTACTCTTCGTTGCGGTGCGCGGGCTTCTCATTGCAGTGGCTTCTCTTGTGGCAGGGCACGGGATCTAGGTGCGCGGGCTTCAGTAGCTGTGGCACGTGGGCTCAATAGTTGTGGCTCATGGGCTCTAGAGCTCAGGCTCAGTAGCTGTGGCACACGGGCGTAGCTGCTTCGCGGCATGTGGGATCTTCCCGGACCAGGGCTCGAACCCGTGTCCCCTGCATTGGCAGGCACATTCTCAACCACTGAGCCACCGGGGAGGTCTCTGGTAGATTATTCTTTCAGAATATTCCTCTCCACTGAGGTGGGAGAGCTGTACCGCTGAGGTCAGAAGGGCTGAGAGTGGTCTGCATTGCAGTTTTGTGGCTAAGTGCCTTCAGTGTCGTCGGGCGGCGGCTTGATTTTTTTGATCCAAGTCCTCCATGCCAGGGGCTAAGCAGGCCTAGGCGACCCATAATCACAAGACGAGGCATAAGCGGTTAATTTTATCAGTCCCAAAAGGGGGAAGAGTATGTGCCCAGATCGCCTGGAATTCTAATGTCCAACCCAGGTCCACTCCCAAATCCTTCCCCCAGGCTCCATGGTAGCCACTCTTATCAGCTCATTCAGCTAGGTCATGATACACCTACATTTGATCAGTATATCCTTGAGGATACTCTAAAATGGTTTTGGGTGTTTCCCCAAATCTCTTCAGCCATGTCCTTGCAGACCATTTCTTGGTCCAGTCTCACTAGGTGTGTGATTTTTATCTAGTTTAAAAAACTAGGTGTGTGTGTGTGTGTGTGTGTGTGTGCGTGCGTGTGTGTGTCTTTTCTCCCTGCTGCATAACTGCTGAATATGTTGACTGCACACCCTTGTGTATTCCTGTCTCTCTTGAGGGCTGGTAGGGGAATCAAAGGAAGGCATGTAAAGTCTAATTTGAATATTCCAGGAGTTGTGGTGAACATGGTCTTATAGGGGAAAGGCTTCATCATTCAAGTATTTCCTTCTTGATCGCGTAACCATCAAAGATGAGCTTCCTACAATGTTTACATCATTGGTGCCATCTCCAGATCTCGCTGCTCTAACCTTGACCTGTGTTTTGCTTCCCCAGTGAACACCGAGAGTGAGACAGCAGTGGTGAATGTCACCTATTCCAACCGCGAACAGACCAGGCAGTGAGTGGACCCAAAAGTGGGGCAAAGGAGGGTCTTTGTGAGTGGTGGGAGCCAGGTGCCCCTGCTTGGGCAGGGATGGGGGTCCAGGTGGGCACGAGTCCGCACCTAGCCTCTGATTTTGTGGCAACCAAATCCAGACTCTTGTCTTTTGGTTCAGGAATCTCAAAGGTTCAGAAACCTCACCAGGATTGATAGCAAATACTTTGAAGGGAGGGACCCAAAGATCTCCCGGGGAAGGTGGGACATCCTCTTTAGGACAAGATACTGGCTTTTAATAGGTCTCTGGTTGCGGGAGAGCCCATGGGGGCCTTTGCTGTGTTGATGGCGCCATCTAGTGGTGATGAGGAGGAACTAAGACCTAAAGGATTTGTTATGATGTGGCAGAGGCAGACATTTTATCTCAGGGATTGCCTTGAGTCCCATCACACCCACAATTTCTGGCTCCTTAGCCTGTTTGGTTGAGTCACACTTCTCCACCCACTGGTACTGACAGACTTGTATACTTTGTGTACTCATTTATACTCAATTATAGGCCATTTTGCTTTTGATGGCTTTCTTGTCCCTTCAGCATGTTGCCTCTATCATATTTGTTTCCTCCAACCTAGTGTAAAACCCACCCACTTTCTCAAACCATTCAGTTTTCGTTTAGATGCCTGCTGGACTCAGAATTTTCTGGAGGTCCCTGTGGCTGATCTGTGGGCCTTAACCTGGCTTTAAGTCAACACTTGCTTACTTCCTACTACATATTGTTGCCTTGTTAACATTTCTAACCAGCATCAGCCTTGGGAATGCATGGTGCTTGCCCCCTGCCTTCAGTGTTCATCAGTCCCGTTTTTCAGACATTCCAGACAGACTTAAACTCCTGCAAACCATTCTGTCTCCACCTCTTCCGTTTCCATGGAGTTTGCTTAAACATGGACAGTATCATTCTCAATAGGTGACACAACAAACCTTGTCGTAGCATGTTCTTTTTTATTATTCATGTATCGCGAATCACATGTGATTCTCCTGTGAATCCTATGTGATAGGTAGCTCTGGTCGAAATTCACAAGCCAGTTCCAAAATTCAGTGGAGATAAATTATCTGTGTTATAATACCTTACTTGATGTCTTATGCTATTTAGACTGGAAGCCTCTCTAAGGTGGAGGTGGGAGTGGTGCGCAGGTGGTCGTCTCCCTTTCTTCTGGCATGTTCCACGTCGTAACCCAGCTGAGTGCTTTACACCTGGAGGGCATTTGGTGTGATTGGCGTGGATTGGAGTGACCGGTAGATTCTCCCTCTGTCCTCAGAGCCATCATGAAGCTGAACGGCCACCAGTTGGAGAACCACGCCTTGAAGGTCTCCTACATTCCTGATGAGCAGATAGCACAGGGTCCCGAGAATGGGCGCCGAGGAGGCTTTGGCTCTCGGGGTCAGCCCCGCCAGGGCTCTCCTGTGGCAGCGGGAGCCCCAGCCAAGCAACAGCAAGTGGACATCCCCCTGCGGCTCCTTGTGCCCACCCAGTACGTGGGCGCCATCATAGGCAAGGAGGGTGCCACCATCCGCAACATCACAAAACAGACCCAGTCCAAGTGAGTCTTGGCTGCAGGGGAAGGGGAGATGGGGCCAGGGAACAGTGGTTGGTGCCCAGGAGGCGAAGCCTCTCCTGGAAGCACGCTGAGGGGCCTCGACTCAACTTTACCTCTTAGGAAATGTTGGGGAGGCAGAATAAGCCTGGGGGGTGCCATTTGGTGGCAGTGGCTGGGCCACACACTTTTGTTAGTAAGAAGGGTTTATTTCTTGTAGAAAGTCTCATCGAGCAAACCGAGTCTTGGTAAGGTGGCCACTCCTTAGTGCTCTGTGATTTCAGCACTGCTTATTGGCGGCAGCAGGATGGGGCCCGTCAGGGACCTCAGTAAGAGGTCACAGTTCTGACCCGTCTCCCATTCCACCAGAGCCACCCATCTTCGCTGATCTTTATAGCTGATCGTTGTGTGTTCTGTGGAAAGAGAACAGGTCACGTTGTGTCCTTATTCGTAATGCATCCTTTTATTATTTACTTTTAATTTGGGACAGCGTGCCTTCTCTTTATAGTTGTTTCAAGGGGGAAATCCAGAATTCAAGGGGAAATGCAGCTTCAGAGCTGAGGGCTGTTGATCCCCCAACCCTGTATTCCCATGATAGATGCCACCATTCTCAGCCACCACCTCCTGACTGAGACAGAATCCACAGCAACAGGCTGGCCCTTTTCTCTGCCCATTTCAACTCTGCACTTGGCCTTGTTCCAAAAGGAGCCGGACTATAGCTTCGGCTGAGGGTTAGCTAACCGTCCGTGTACTTGTGGCCCTCAGGATCGACGTGCACAGGAAGGAGAACGCAGGTGC
The DNA here is from genome assembly GCF_059928025.1 of Delphinapterus leucas. Classification (NCBI taxonomy): domain Eukaryota; kingdom Metazoa; phylum Chordata; class Mammalia; order Artiodactyla; family Monodontidae; genus Delphinapterus; species Delphinapterus leucas. The sequence goes on along the minus strand of NC_143147.1, from coordinate 47,155,691 downwards.
TGCCGAGAAGGCCATCAGCGTGCACTCGACCCCCGAGGGCTGCTCCTCTGCCTGTAAGATGATCTTGGAGATTATGCACAAGGAGGCAAAGGACACCAAAACGTAAGGCTTCAGCTTCTGGGCACATGGGGACTGCCACTTCCTCGACTATAACACAGACTTTTTTTTTGTTTTTGTGCGGTACACGGGCCTCTCACTGCTGTGGCCTCTCCCGTTGCGGAGCACAGGCCCCGGGCGCACAGGCTCAGCGGCCATGGCTCACGGGCCCAGCCGCTCCGCGGCATGTGGGATCTTCCCGGACCGGGGCACGAACCCGTGTCCCCTGCATCGGCTGGCGGACTCTGAACCACTGAGCCACCAGGGAAGCCCTAACGCAGACTTTTTAAAAGCAATGATAGAGACAAATAGGAGACACAGAAATTGTACGAAAGGGTAAAAGCTGAGAAAATGAATCCTCCATGTAAACAACGCCTTGTATATCCTAGCAATGCTGTGCCCTCACAGGTGTGTGCACGTGTATGTATGTGCGTGTATTTTAGCACAAATAGGATCATAATGAACACGCTGTCCTATAGTTCGCTTCTTTCCATCTATAAAACCATCACCACAGTTAGGATAAGGAACATACCCATCGCCCTTATTGACCTTGTGCCCTTGGCCACCCATCCCTGCTTCCCATTTCTCTCCCTAAACAACCACTGATCTGCTGGTTTTCTTTGAAAACGTAATTTTGTCTTGGGGTCTACCTTGGAAACCCCTCGTCTGCGGTGGCCCACCATCTAAGAAGCTCTTGTCCCTCGCTTCTTCCCAAGGGCTGACGAGGTTCCCCTGAAGATCCTGGCCCATAATAATTTCGTGGGGCGTCTCATTGGCAAGGAGGGGCGCAACCTGAAGAAGGTGGAGCAGGACACAGAGACGAAAATCACCATCTCTTCGTAAGGCGCTCTCTCATTTCCCTTTACGAGTGGGATGCCTGGGCACCTGGCGTGGCAGTATCTCATTGCTGAGCCTTAATATCTGCCCCTTAAGTTGGATACAGTTTCTGCTGGTTGAAGAAGAAGAATCAAAGCAGCGGTGAAGAGCGTTTATCCGTAAGGGCTGGAGCGTTTATTATAGCGCCCGTCACCGCTGTGGGCTGCTGTTAGCCTGCTGCCTCTTCAGTCCTTTCCTGCCACATCCTGTCTCTCTTGCTCTGCATCTGGAGGAGAGAACCTGTGGCCAGGAGCCAGGGCTTTGGGGTTTCGGGAGCATTTGCTAGGCCATGGGATGTGGACAGACCCAGATCCTTTTCTGAGCCCTGAGCACGTGCTGTGCGTGGTGGTTTGCCTCACTGCGGGGGAGAACCAAAGTCATGCAGCTGGACTGGCAACTCCGTGAGCACTGTGCCTCTTGATGTTGTCAGAGACTTACCCATGGGCAAAGTAACTGCTCTGTTCCTACGGGCACAGGAAATGGATTGCTTGGCACCATTGGGGACCAGCTTCCAGTTATGAGAATCCTCCTTGCTCTACCGGTCTGCTCTGAGTATCCTCACCTCCCTGTGGGGAATCCTTGCCCCGGTTACAAACCGAAGGCCAGAAGCAGAGAGCTATTTGCCCAAAACTAAACAGCCTGCAGAAATGGCATCGTTGTGTCTCGGCCCCAGCCAGGACCTGTGTCCCGGTCCTGGCCTGTCAGCGGAAGGTTGACACTGCTCTGCTCCCTGCCCCAGGCTACAGGACCTCACCCTCTATAACCCCGAGAGGACCATCACTGTGAAGGGCGCCATCGAGAACTGCTGCCGGGCCGAGCAGGAGATCATGAAGAAAGTTCGGGAAGCCTATGAGAATGACGTGGCTGCCATGAGTGTGAGTGTCGGGTGCCTCTGCTTGCCCTTCTGTGAGCCTGAGCCATGGGAGAAGTGGGTCTCCAGCGAGGTGGGCATTCACAGGCTGGGGGGCCTTTGCGGTACGCGGGCCTCTCACTGCTGCGGCCTCTCCGGTTGCGGAGCGCAGGCTCAGTGGCCATGGCTCACGGCCCAGCCGCTCCGCGGCACGTGGGATCTTCCCGGACCGGGGCACGAACCCGCGTCCCCTGCATCGGCAGGCGGACTCTCAACCACTGCGCCACCAGGGAAGCCCGGGCCTTGGAGCTTTTACTTTGCTTTTTGGACCTCGATTCATCAGAATCCTTTTAAAATTAAATTAATAGGCATTCTTCATTTGATTCCTGGGGTGCAAGTGGGAGTCCAGTCTTGGGCTTTGAGGTCTATGACCCTCCTGTAAAGTTTGTGTTTACGTGCACTTTAGTGGGGAGAGGGTCCATAATTTTCATCTGGTTTTTAAAGGGGAGTGAGGATGTGGGACACGTGACCAAAAAGGTGAGTCCTGAAAGTCAGAGATGTGTCTCCTCTTCCTTGTCATCGGCTGAGTCCGATGTATGTCTCTGTCAGAGTGCTGTAAACCACTAGAGAGGAAGGACGTCTGAGGGTCTAACGCTGGGCCTTCTCCTCAGAGCTGCCGGTTCTTAGTCCAGCGAGAACCCTCGGTGTACATGTGAGTGTGTGTAAAAACCAGAAGGGCAGGCAGGTTTGGGGCAAAAGCACGTCATTCCGCTGTTGAGACCCACTCACCCTCTTGTTCAGCCAGGGCCACGTACAAGGGCCACCAGGTCCTGTCAGAATGAGCTGACCTCTCTCTCTTCACCTTCCTTCCCCAGCTGCAGTCTCACCTCATCCCCGGCCTGAACTTGGCTGCTGTAGGCCTTTTTCCAGCCTCCTCCAGTGCAGTCCCACCACCTCCCAGCAGCGTCACCGGAGCTGCCCCCTACAGCTCCTTTATGGTAGGTGCAGGGTCTTATTACAGGGGACCATGCGGCTGCAGGGTCCAACTCTTTGTGGCAGCCTGACGCTTGGGGATTTGCGGGGAGAGGGAAGGGCTCCCAGCCACTGGCGCCAACCCTCCGGAGCACCAGCCCTGTGCACGGCAGCCTCAGATGCTGGCAGCACTCTTCCTCTTGGTCTTGCCCGGCTTCTTCCCTTTGTCCCTGCTACAAAGAGCTACAGAGCATGTAGCCCAGGGTGGCCGCTGGGTGCCTGCACCCTTCCCTCCTCGAGGATGCAGGGCAGGGCCACGGAGGGCTTCTGGGCTGTATCCGTTGACCTGCGTTAATAACATGTCCTGTCTTGGCAGCAGGCTCCAGAGCAGGAGATGGTGCAGGTGTTCATCCCTGCCCAGGCAGTGGGCGCCATCATTGGCAAGAAGGGGCAGCACATCAAACAGCTCTCCCGTTTCGCCAGTGCCTCCATCAAGGTGACCTGCTCTGTCTCCTTCCAGTTCCCGGGGTGGGAGAGTGCTCTGCTCCCGTCACCCTCTGCTTTTGTTCTCAGACACCCCATCTGCCTAGTGTTAGGCAGTTGCTTTGCTTCTGACCTCGCTTAGTCCTCCGTGGGATGCCTTCCAGGCTCCTGGGCTTTCAGGCTAAGGGAGGAGGTGGTATTGTAGCACAGAAGAGAACTTCAGTTCAGACAAGACTGACCGGGTTCAGATCGCAGCTTCTGAGCTATAGGTCCTGAGCCTTCGATTCCTCATCGGTACAGTAGGGGTGATGATACTCTGAAGCAATGCAGCCAAAGCCCCTGGCTCAGTGCCTGGTGCACAGTGGTTGCTCAGTAAATGTTAGCCGTCTTTCCACCTTCCCTGGCCATGGAGAACCTGTCACAGTGAACAGATGTTTTGTTAAATTTCTGTGCCCCTCCCTCTTGGCAGGACTCTGCTGAAACCTGCTGGGGAGTGGGAGAGATGGGGTGTGGGCGGGCTGCCCCTACTTAGAAAACGTCAAGAAACGAACGCACCCACGTCCTCATGGGTTCTGGCGCAGGCGCAAGAGCCTTGGGGTTCGGGGTCTCTGTTCTCCCCTCCCCTGGCCGTCACAGGTGGGCAGTGGAAGCAGGGTGGTGGCAGAGGTCTGGAGGCGGTGGAGGTAGAGGGCACCTCTCTGACGGGCGTTTGCTTTGTAGATTGCTCCTCCTGAAACTCCGGACTCCAAACTTCGTATGGTCATCATCACTGGACCCCCAGAGGCCCAATTCAAGGTTCCGATCTTTATTGTTTTTCCAAGTAGGACCCAGAGGAATCGAGTTTGGGTGGGAGTGCAAATCTGCGTCACGTTTTTAAGCTTCCCTGCAAAACACACGGCTGCAAGGCTGCTTTCAAACTGACGTCAAGCGGGGCCTCTGCCGCTTTCCCTCTTTGGTTCCTGAGAGTCAATAGGCACGCGGGGAAGAAGGCGGTCTGAGGGCTTCTTCCTCGCGCTCTGCCTCAGTGACTAAGGAAGGCCCATCTCTCCTTCACGTCCCTGTGACGTGCCGAGGTTCTCGAACTTCTGGGCAGACAGTCACAGAGCTAGTAGCTTATTCTGACCTAGGGAGGGATGGAGAGCGGGGACAGCTCTCTAGACTCTGTGGAGTGACCAAGAGCCCGCCCTCTGAGTGGGTGACTCCCACCAGCTGCCACTCAGGGCCTTGACTTGCCAGCCACAGCTTGTCCAAGTCCACGCAAGCATCCCAGACGCCACAGGTCTGGTCTGTAGCTTAGGTGCTGTGTTCCTCTGGGGAGCTACACACTCAGTTACCCTGCCCGGGCTCCCCGGTGTTACAAGTGAGCAGGTCAGTCCTGTGCACCTTTCGTATCACCTGGCCTAGATGGTGACCCACCCCGAGTGGGCGTGGGCCTGTGGGCCGGAGGAGGAAGGGGTGGGGCTTGGGGAGCTTCCCTTTCGTCATATACATGTGGTCCGCTGACACAACAATGACCTCCTCTTTTCAGGCTCAGGGAAGAATTTATGGAAAACTCAAGGAGGAGAACTTCTTTGGTCCCAAGGAGGAAGTAAAGCTGGAGACCCACATCCGGGTGCCGGCGTCGGCAGCTGGCCGGGTCATTGGCAAAGGTGGCAAAACGGTGAGCCGTGAGGGTCAGGTTGGAAGCTCTGGACATTAGTACCCAAACCCAACAGCTCTTCCCCTGGCCCCCAGCTCCTCCGCCCGGCTCAGCCTGGGTACTCCCAATTTGCCCGTTTACTTGATTCCACTTCCCACGCCCAGCTCCTGACTCCTCCAGTTTCTCCCTGCTAGTGACCAAGCGCTTGAGCCTCCAGTCCCATCCATGTTTGACATGGACCAGCACCCTGAGCTCCTCTCTGACCTGTCCTCCCTGCCCCTGCCCCCAGGTGAATGAGCTGCAAAATTTGACAGCAGCTGAGGTGGTGGTGCCAAGAGACCAGACCCCTGATGAGAACGACCAGGTCATTGTCAAGATCATTGGGCATTTCTATGCCAGCCAGGTACGTATGTCACTCCCCCATCACGGGAGGGCGGCAGGGCTCCAGGAGCATGACCTCGACAAATCCCGCGCACTCTGCCCGCCTCTGGGCTGGGTCATTCTTTCCTTCCAGGTGTAAGGGTGTGAGGTGTAGATGTTTTATTCCCTCTGAAGGCTGTAGGGACAGTGATTTGACCGTTTTCATAGATAGTCTACATTATGTAATAACTGTGGTGTATCATGTTATATGTTATAGTCTACATTATGTAATAACTGTGGTGTATCATGTTATATGTTAATAGCCTTCCCTGTCGTCTAACCTTAGTCCTTCTCTTTTGCACCGGATAAGGAGAGAAATGGGTCTTATCCACCACCCAGCCTTGTTCATGGAATAACATCCTGGGTTGCCCGTTTGCAGTGCAGTTCCTTCACCTTTCCCAGAACCACTGCTCCATCCTTGCTTCCAGTTCTTCCACCCTCCTGGTCTCTTCCTGGAACTCACCATCTATCCCTGCACTGCTTCCAGTAAAGCCAGTCAGCAGTGCCCAGCATTGGGACTGACCCCAGAGTCTAGAAAGGAGGGCAGGTATCAGGTTCAAATTATAGGATGATTGGAAGCTAGTGGGGTTTTCCTAAAACCCCTTAGTGTTGGAGCTAGAAGGGATGTGGAGACTACTGGATACAGTCCCTTCCACTCACAGAGGATAAGCATGTCACATCAGGCTTGTGGCCCACCTGAGGCTGCTCACGCAATCAAGGGCAAGACAGGAACCCAGACCCCAGCGTAGCGTGACAACTTTCTCTGACAGCCCTTTGGGAGCCATTAATAGCCACAGAAATATTTAAGATTTATGGGTTCTGCTGCTACACCAAGCATTATTCTATGTGGTCTCTATTAACTCATGTAACCCTCGTAACAACCTCATCGTACAAGTGAGGAATGTGAGATTTAAATGATGTATCCAGGGATGCAGAGAGCCAAGGTGTATTAAATACCAAAGTGGTGACATTTTTCATTGGTTACAATGAGAACTCAGTGAAAAACTATGTAAAACATCAAGCACAGGGCTGACAGAGTAAGAATTAATGTATAAATATTGACTCCACATTCTTTCCCCAACCTAGACCAACTTTCTCTTTAACCAAGAAATCAAGCACTCAGCTTACGGGAAGGAGACATCCTGGTAAATTTCTGTCAAGAGAATCGCATTCTGCAGTTGATTTCCCTTATAAAACTTTGTTCACAGGGAAGACACTTTTAAGAAGGAAAGAGTAAAGATGCCAGTCCTTTGGTGTTTTGTCCGTTTTCACAGTGGAGCTTCTTTCACTGCCTTTTGGTTATCCCAGTTCATCCCCTTTCCTGGGATGTTTACATGTGTAGTGGAGTTGTGATTGGTGACGAGGTCTCCTGCTTTTTGACCTTCTGACAACACATGCTCCTGGAAACTCTGGGAGTTTCCCCTTGAGTTCAGTAACGTGTGTCAACTTGGTCACGTTTTAAATTCTGATGAATGAGTTTATACTACTGTTTATCCTCCCTTCCTCTGTATGAATCCAGTGGGTGCTCAGGGTCTGCTCGGAGGCAAAGAAACTTACGGTCACTCTAATCCTGTCTTCTCTTACCTTTCTTACAAGTCCAACGTGACCTGTGGTTGCCGCTGGTGTCCAGACCCCGATGGCTTCTCTCCGCACGTAAGGCTATAAGTCCTTGCCTTCGGAGACCTTCACTCTCACTTGTTCTATCTGCAGATGGCTCAGCGGAAGATACGAGACATCTTGGCCCAAGTCAAACAGCTGCACCAAAAGGGACAGAGTAACCAGGCCCAGGCCCGGAGGAAGTGACCGGCCCCTTCCCATCACGTCGGCTCAAGGACAACAGGCCGAAATCGAGAGCACGTTCTCCCCCAGCAGGCCTGAGAATGAGCGGGAATCAGGGACACTTGGGCCGGGATGTAGATCAGGTTTGCCCACTTGCTTGAGGAAGTTGTTCCAGTGAGGAACCCTGATCTCTCAGCCCTAAACACCCAACCAATTGGCCCAACACTGCCCACCCCTGAGGGTGTCACCATGGAAATTCTAGCTCAGGGTGCTTTTAAACGTGGATTGTTTAAGTTCTCTAGGTCCCACCGAGAGGGTGGGTCAGACCCCAGTGGGAAGAGAAATAAAATTTCCTTCAGGCTTTTAAAACACGCAGAGGGGTGTTTTAATCAACCTCGAAGGATGGTTTACTTCTTGGCCCTAAGATCCTTCCAACCTTCTACTTGATTTATTGATTAAAATACCTCTATTCTTGTGCCCCGACATGGCCTTTTCGTATATTCACGCTGGTTATGTTACCTTTCTGCTACTGGCAAAAGTGAGAACCAGTCCTTTGCTTTGCTTACGCTATTGACTCGAAGGGAGAAGACACATTGGCATCTGTAGATTAATTCCAATCCCTTCCTAACCAGCCAGTAGGAATGGCAAGGAATAAAGAATGGGGGAGAAATGGGGAGAAAGGTGATTGAACTATACAGTAATCCACGTTTAAAAGGAGTGCCCTTGTGGCTGAGTGATTCCAGATCACCACCTTGAAAAATTGGCACAGTTCAAATTTCCCGCTCTGTTGGGGCTTCCCCACTAAGATTCCCGCCCCGTTCATGTCCCTCTAACCATGTAAGTCCCACGTCATGTCCAGGTGCACATGGGTGGTACTGACTGCTCAGCGGGATAGGGGCTGACCACTGTACTGTCCCTGATTCCTATCATTCTCAGGCAGATTTTATATTTTTTTAAAGTCTATTTTAATGATTGGATACGAGCACTGGGAAGGGGACACTGACGCCCCTTGATAAAGTCTCAGTTCCATGGAGGACTTGAGTGGCCCCAAAGGCTGCCACTGTGCCCTCACGCCAGCCCACGTGCTCCCATAAGGGCTGGTTCCCAGAAGCAGGGGTTGCGGGGCACTCCCCCCCACGGCACTGTTCCCTTGGTGGTGGTGGGACGTGGAACCCGACCCTAGGCTCCTGATAAAGCTGAAGTCCATCATTTGGCATCTTTTATGACTGTTCAGTAAATTGGAGAGAAAATTTGCTTCTGTTTCTATCCTAGAGGCATATTGAACTGATGGCTTCTGCCTCCACGAGTCGTTGGCATGACGTTATGTGTGCCTAAAAAAACAAAATTCAAAATACCAGCAACGTTATGCACAAAGGGGTAAACAAGCTTAATTTATTAATTTTCCAGGCTCAGCAAGATCCCGTTTTCAGTTCAGCCCTTGTGGAAGACTCTCAGCCATCAGTTAAATGAGGTTAGGCCTCCCCTCCAAGTGCACTGATTGTCAGTGCATGTTAGCCAGGTGGCGCACTTTAGCTACCTCGGACAATGCTATCAAGTGTGCTGGGAAGGGAGGAAGGCCTCCCGCATGTGGAAGAGCCCATGCTCTGGACTCCCCTCCTTCCGACATTGCAACAACGACAGTAACAACCAGACAACCTTGACATGTGGGCGGAGTCAGTCAGGTAATGCTGTGCGCGAAGTAAACTACCTCAAGGTATGAAGTTACCTCAGCAATTACTTTCCTCTTTGTTCCCCCACCTCTTTTTTTTTAATCTTTTTTTTTCTTTGCGGCTTGCTGATATTTTATATAAAAAAGAAAAGAAGCAAAAGAGAAGCTGAGAGTCTTGAATATTTTATTTTTTTAATGAAAAGAAAAAAAAACGAGAAAGTTATGTTTCATAATTTCTTACAACATGAGCCAGTGTAACCCTTTAGGAACTCTCTATGGAGAACAGGCCCTGTGGGAAAGGCGGCTGGAGCTGCCCCTTGGACGGAGGCTGGGCCGAGTGGGGGAAGGCCCATGCGTGGGAGAGAGCCCCGGGCCAGGCTCTGATCTCCTAAGCCACCAGCCTCTCCCAGGAAAATCCTGCCTGATGAGATTAACAGGCCCAGCAGAGCTGTGGCCCCAAGGGCGAAACAACAGCCCCTCCAACGGCCGGCCTGTGGTCTCCCCTCCCCGCTTTGGTTAAAGGGCACCCCAGTCGGTTTTTCCCACCAGTGGTGCTGTTGAGATATTTAAAAATATTGCCTCCGTTTTATCGAGGAGAGAAATAATAACTAAAAAAAGATACCCTTTAAAAAATCTATACTTCTCTGTCTAAAAATATGGGAGCCAAGATTCCATTAGTGGAAGAGACAAAGCCATCCTCTCGCCCTCAGAGAGGTCCACCTGATTTGTCGTTGCAGTGCTTTTCACTTTTTGTTCTTGTTATTTCATTTCAATCCCGTCTTGCTATTCTCGGTCTCTTATCAACAGACCAAGGGGCAAACAGTTAACTGCCCCCTCTGTCTCCCCGTCTTCTTTCGATTGAGCTGATGGACTCTTAACTGTGGACCCAAACTTACCAAATTCTTGATTTAGGGGGGCGGGTGGCAAGGAGGGGCAGGGGATTCGGGAATGTGACTGCGGACAGGTTCCTGCCTCATTTGTGTCTTGTCACTTTCTCCCCATGACATTCCTTTATAGCCCCCAGAACTGTCTACCCCAAAGAGGAGGAGGCAGGAAAGCATTTAGGGATGATATCAGGCCAGTATAATTAAGCTTCCCACCTTTCCAAACCACAAAAAAAGGGTCTCCCAACTTCTCTTTCTGGCTCTATACGCTTTATTCCAAAATGAAGCAGATAACGTTCAGACGTCGGCCATTTAGTGATGTAAGGTGAATTTCCAGCAGCAAGCATGCTTTGATATCTGGTTCAAACTACCATCGGAATAAAATCCCCACAGTACCTGAAATGTGATTGTTGCAGTGTTCAGTTTCCTTGGGATCCGGCTCCCTTCACACCTGAAGCCCACTTCCTTTCCCTTTCGCTGATTCAGCTCCCAGAAGAGACCAGGAGTGTGGCAAGGGACTGTCAAACTTGACTTGGATTAGGCACGGCTGATACTCGCCCAGCAGGAAAATGGTGGAAGTTACGCTACCAGAAAGCAAAGGAATATGGTTTGGTGGTTAAGGTTTAGCAGGATAAAAGGCCTGTCTTGGTGGGTCTGCCTTTGACCTATAGACGAGGGCTTTGGGCACCTCATGCCCGCCTGCACATCACCTCCATTTCCCCATCCTTGGTGAGATAACAACGTGAAACGCACTTGGGAGGTTTGGTCGATTTGAGAAAAACGACTTTTAAAAAAAACAGTTTCTGTGCTCTGATATGTGTGTGAGCTACATAATATATTTTGAAGAAAGGACCATCACTTTGGGATATATTGTTTAATTCTGTGGAACACGGAAAAAACCAAAATGGTTTTGATTCCCTGACTTTGAAGCTGCATCTGACAGTGACACCCGATGGCTTGAATCCCCTCGAGGGTCTGCTTGCCTTTTGCAGTTTGGGTTGTGGACTTGGCTCTTAGGGAGGGGTCTGGGGAGGAGAGAGCTGTTTTTAGGGACAGGGAGTTTCATCACCTTCTCTTTCCTCCCCTTCACCTGGTCCTTCTCAGTCTTTTTCCCTTTACCCTGAGCTCTCCACTTCTGGGGGGCGGTTGGGGGCTGTTAAGTTATGCCTCACGATTGGCAGAAAAGACCCTGTGTAAAACCCAGAGAACACTGGAGGGGAACACTCCAGTTGGTTCTGTGTGTCCGTTTTCCTCTGTGCCAAAGACAGACAGACAGAGGCTGAGAGACGCCATTTCTGAATCAAAGCAATAACCATCTTTTGACATAGACCTGGGCTGTCTGAGTGGGGGAGGGCTCCCGGACACAGCGTGGGCTTAAAGACCCGTCCCTTCCCTTCTGAGGCTCCTGGGGGATTGGGGGCGGTACGTGCCAAGGGGCGGGGAGCTGAGAAGGGGGTCCGATGGCTCCTGGTTGCACTTTGGAGAAGGAGGGGAAGTTCGGGGCTCCTCCGAGTGGGGCTGTGCTCTGTCCCCTGACCCCACTGCAGAGGCAGCACTGCGAGTTCTCTTCAGGCCTGGCAGACTGGCGACGAGGAGGGGCCTCAGTTATCTCTCAAGGGTGCCTTCCCCTCCTCCCACCCCAGACATACCCTCTGCCAAACTGGGAACAGCAGTACTACATAACTACCTCACAGAGCCCCAGAGGGACTGCCCGAGCTTCTGCCTCCAGTCCAGCCTTCCCTCCTCCTCCTGGCTCAGGGGTGGGGAGTCCCCTTTCCCCCCTGAAGTGTTGGTGGGGAGATCCTAGTGGCTTTTGACGTTCAAACCCTGCCAACTTTTGCCTATTTGTTGAAAACTGGTAGGAGGAAAACAGCACAGCCTGCCACCGTAGCTGCAGGAAGATAGAAGAATCCTCAATGCCAGGGGACATAAAGCCATTTCCTCTCCAAACTCTTGGTGATTTAGATGCAGGACTTTTCTCTTGTGTTCAGACTTAGAGGAACACCAGCTAAAAATTTCAGTTTCTTTCCTTTGGATACATAAGGCTTCTCTATCGGGGTACAGAACAGGGAGGGGGCCTCATGACCGAAGGTGGATTTAGAGGGTGAGGGCGGGAGCCCCAACCCTGACCCTCGGCCCTGTGCAACTCCTTGGGGGCACAGTCTGATGGTACCATTACTGGTGCCTTAGTCTGGTTGAATCTGGATGGACAAGACAAAAGAAAGAATTGTTTTCCTTAAATGAAATAGCAGGAAGCTCCTCGGGGCATGTGTTCTGAGTAACCACAGGTGATGGATGCTAGGAGTATAAATGGATTAACTACCTCAATCCTCACAGTGAGATTAGAACCAAGGGCTGGGACTGGTGAGTAAGGGTTTGGATCCCAGTCAGGAGGAGTGAGCTGAGGCTTGTGCCACGAAAGGTTTGTCCTTGAGGAACAGGCATGCCTGCTAGATACTCATCGGTTGGGTTGGGAGGACTGGCCATTAGGCCCCCCTTTCTGCCTTCCTTGCCCCCGGGGTCCTATGCTTCACCTTGTTCCCTTCAGCCTGTCCCTCCCTCACCTGCTGTATCTTATTGGACCAGAGGGTGAGGAGAGGACTTGCCTCCTCTCTTCCTGCAGAGGGGGCTGCCTGGAGGCAAGATGTGGGGCTCAGCCTGGAACCCGCCACTCAGCCCCAAAGCCAGGAAGCCTGGGGAAGCCGGAGCTAAGACCTCTTCAACAGGGTTTCTTGGAGATGTTCCACCTCCTCTGTACCCCTTCCCAGTCTTCACAGGGACGGTTGGCTCTAGAAGGACAGGTGGTGCAGGACCCCTTATCCTGAGAGTCCGAGGGCCTGGTCCTCTGGTCACTCAGGAGTCTTTGTAGTCGGGGAGTTCCACTGGGCGATCCCAGCCCCTCCCCACCCTCTAATGGACCTCCTCATAGAAGCCCCATTTCACTTTTGTTTTATCTACCTCTTAGCAAGACAATAGAGATAAATTAGGTAGTGGCAACTCCACTTGCTTAGATTAGGGGGGGAAAAAGATTTCTTTTTCCAAAGGAAAAGAAAAATATTACCTTAAAAATACTTTCCAAAAAATTTAAAAAAAACACAAAAAAACCAAAAAAAAAAAAAAATTTTAAGAGGGAGACATTTTCCGGTGACTGCTGGAGTGTTTTAATTCCCCAAACTTTTCTCTTTTTTTCCCCCGCAAATAAGTTTCACTCTTCGGCGATTTTCTCCACTTGTTTAAGATGATGTGCTCTTCTAACAGGTTCAGCTTTCACAATCTGCCCCCCCCCCCCCCGCCCCCCGGCTTGCCCCACCCCAGACGCCATTCCTGCCAGTGAGTTCCTACCTGTGCTCTCCCTGTTGCTTCTCAGCCAGGTGACTTCACTCACCCCCACCAAGAACAAAGGCTTGTGTATGTTGGGGCGCTGAAGTCTGGTCTCACCATTTCAACCTCCAGGGGTTGGGGGAGCACCTGTAACACTTCCATGCAAAGTTTCTGTAACCTGCTGCAGTGCAAAGGTGTTCGAGATGAATTTCAGCCGATAATGAGATAGCAGGAGGAATAAAAACCCTCTGCCACCGTTTGAGGTCTCCCCCTTTCTCCAGCATCTTGATCCTGGTGCCAGAAACCAGAATAAAAGAGCCCCCTCCCCTGAGGCGAAGTGAATTGGTGTCTGGTCCTGAGACATCACTCACGTGGGAGAGTGAAAAATGTATTTTTATAAAGGCGAAACATGGGTGGGGGCTGGAGGGGGGACTCACGCCTGTGATATGTGTAACCGTATTCTGTAACTGCGGCCACTTTGAAAACTGTACTTGGCTGGGAATCTGCCGGCCCGTCGCCACCGGGTTTTGATTGTACCCTTCCTTCCACCCTTTAACCTGCTCTGTGCTTGGTCTGGGGAGGTGGGGCGGCTGCCTCCGACTCTTGGGGTTTGTTCTTTTGCTGGATGAGCGCGCTCCCGTTTTCTTTCCTGTGAAGGTTGTTTCAGCTACAAATCACTTCATTCCGCTGTTTCAATTTCAAAATAAAAGGAAACATATTGAAAGCTGTGAACTGTGTCTATGTTTCAGGGAGGGTTTGGGAGATCTGGTAGCCGAGATGCTCAGACTTCTGGGGGGGCTGAGCTCTGGTCTCCAGGGACCAGAGCCACTCAAATGCAAAGTAGGCGGTTTTTCTTATATTTACAGGATAGCAAGAGAGGAGTGGCTTTTAAATGGCCTTGCTCCTAATTTACTTTGCATATTGGAGTAAGGCCTCCACCGTTAAAGAAGATGTTGGATAACGTCTGCAGAGGAGTTGCAGTTGCTGTTCCTGACACCTGCCCTAAGAAAAACGGTGCCAATGGCTTTTGGGGGGGGTTTCCTGGAAGGGAGCTTGGTCATCATCTACTGTGACCCTGCCCTCCCTTATTTTTTTTTCCTTTTTTGAAGCCCAGATTGGTTGAGGGACAGCCTTGTGTGACACAACCTGGACCCGAACTTGGCTCTCCTGATTCTCGGTCCAGCCTTTTCCACTCTATCACCCATCCTTAAAAGATGACATGATGGTACTGGGCAACGCCACGCTTAAAGAAACATTCCAGGTTATCTTTTGAGTGAATAGATGTGGCTCTACCCCCAGAAGTCTGGTGTAGAAGGAACACACTAAGAGCTGTCCCTCCCACTTAGGCTTTTTAGCAGCCCTGGATGTTGAGCAGATCAGTGAAAACTTGACTTCCACAGGGGACAGTGAGGGATATTTGCCAAGTATGGTGATACCATACTTAACCCTCTTCCTCTGCAAAGTGACTGGATGGGGTAAGGTCATTGGGCTGGATTTAGTGTTGCTGTTATAGTGCCTTCCCAAATAATTGGATAAATGTTGGGACATGATTTTCAAGTCTTAGTGGAAGCTTTATGTAGGAGATTAATATTTATGGGCTCCCTGACTTTTTTTTTTTTAGGAATAATTAAGGTGGAAAAAAAAAGCAGCTTAGGGAATTCCCTGGTGGTTCAGTGCTTTCACTGCCGGGGCCCAGGTTCAATCCCTGGTCGGGGAACTAAGATCCTGCAAGCCACTTGAGGTGCGGCCAAAAAAAAAAAAACAGGAATAATTAAGGTGGTTAAACATGGGAATGAAACCCTGTGGATACTTTCCTAATGGTGGCCAGTGTTTGTCGAGATAAATATTGTGCTTGTTACACATTTAAGGCATTAAGGACTTTACATGATGGATTATTTATTTAACCCTTACGACAATTCTAAAGTGAATGTTATTCCCATTTTATAGATGAAGCAACCGAAGTTCAGAGTGGTTGTTACGAAAGTCGCACAGACGTTTGATTCTAGAAACTACCTTTCACGACAAGGCTAACCAGCATCTCTGCGAGAGAAATTGTCATTGGTGCATGTGAGACAAGACGAAAGGTTTACTGGAAAACCGTTTTCTTCTTTTCACCATGCATGTAAGTAATAAACTGTAAATCTCTTTGTATCTTTGCTGGTCAAGCCCGTTAGACCTTGACCTTGGCCCTGCCTTGTCACGTGTACATGAGTTTGACAAATTGGTGCCCAGTGTGGAGCTCATACAGTTAAAATGCCCTTAAAAGAAGACTGGAGGCTGTGTGGACCAGGCTAGGGAATAATATACTTGCCCCCGGACCTGGTAACTCAGTGGTTGGCAAGAGGGCAGAGGTCCTATCTATTCAGGGGCTGTGTGCTTCGTGGGTCGCATTAGGGGACAGGACTTGCAGGGATCTGATAGCTAATGCCACTTGATAAATGTTGGAGGTCAAGTGGCTAGAGGTAGGATTGGAGCTTTCAGGTGTTAAAAGTGAGTTTGAGGCTGAATTAATGATCACTTAAAACCCAGAGTAAGTGCAAAGCTGCTTATTGGTGCAAGTTGCTCCCTCAGCTTCCAGCTACTGCAGTGCCTGTGTTAAAACTCCTTGGTCTCTGTTTCTCTGAAAAAGCACCTAATAGAGTTTGGGCAAAAAACTTGCAGTGAAGACAGGAAAAAAAAAGGTTAAAGTAACTGTGCAGGCCAAGGGTCCAGCCCATTCATTGTATGAACTATTGTATAAACGTGCAATAGGTATTGAAATGTGTCACCTGTTTGAATTGTGACTGTGCATGAAGTGTTAGAAAATTCCTCTGGTGTCCAAAATTTTCACTCTATGCAGGTATCTTGTTTGGTGAGTTTAGAGGTCTCGTTCTTAGTGGCCTTGGATGCCTGCCAGTGGCAGCGACCACAACCCATGAGCCTCAGCGAGACTCAGGCCTGCTTGCCAAGTCAAGTGTCTTGAAACAATGATTTTCTCTGACAGTCAAGGAAAAGCTGCTTTTTTTTTTTTTTTTAACAAGAAACTCTGTGTCCTAATTCAAAACTTGTAGCTCTTGGCAAAAGTTGGTCAAAGTTGGCCTATTCATCTTGCTGTAAAAGAGGTCATATTAGTTTCCTTGGGCCGCTGTAACAGATTACCCCAAAACAAGTCAGATCAAGGTGTCAGCAGGTCTGTTCCTTCTGGAGGCCCTTAGGGACATCCATCTCATGCCTGTCTTCCAGCTTCTGGTAGTTAATTGCAATCACTGGCCCTCCGTGGCTTGAAGACAGATCACTCCAATCTCTGCCGACATGGTCTTCTCTGTGGCTCTGTCTCTGTTTTTCTGTCTCCTATAAAGACAGTCCTCACTGGATTTAGGGTCCACCCTCATCCAGGATGATCTCGTCTCGAGATCCTTGCACATATCTGCAAAGACCCTTATTTCTATTAAGGTCACATTCTAAGGTCTGGGGTGGGGATATCTTTTGGGGGGACACCATGCAACTTACTACAGAAGACATACTACTTGGGCCTACCTGACAGGCTGCCTACATGGGTTTTTTGGGGTTTTTTTTAAGTTTATTTTTGGCAGCGTTGGGTCTTCGTTGTTGCGCGCGGACTTTGTCTAGTTGCGGCAAGCGGGGGCTACTCTTACTTGCGGTGCGTGGCCTTCTTGTTGCCGTGGCTTCCCTCATTGCGGAGCACGGGCTTCAGTAGTTGCAGCACGCGGGCTCAGTAGTTGTGGTTCATGGACTCTAGAGCGCAGGCTCAGTAGTTGTAGCACACAGGCTTATTTGCTCCGCGGCATGTGGGATCTTGCCGGACCAGGGATCGAACCTGTTTCCCCTGCATTGGCAGGCAGAGTCTTTTTCTTAAAAATAAATTTATTTATTTATTTATTTATTTATAGCTGTGTTGGGTATTCGTTTCTGTGCGAGGGCTTTCTCTAGTTGCGGCGAGCAGGGGCCACTCTTCATTGCGGTGCACGGGCCTCTCACTATCGCGGCCTCTCTTGTTGCGGAGCACAGGCTCCAGATGCGCAGGCTCAGTAGTTGTGGCTCACGGGCCCCGTTGCTCCGCGGCATGTGGGATCTTCCCAGACCAGGGCTCGAACCCGTGCCCCCTGCACTGGCAGGCAGATTCTCAACCACTGCGCCACCAGGGAAGCCCCAGGCAGATTCTTAACCACTGCACCACCAGGGAAGCCCAGTTAGTGGGTGTCTGCCTCCACAATGAAACAATGGCCTACCCTACAGGAGCTTCCCTTGTCTGATAAGCATCCATGGATGATAGAAGGAGAACCTATAAATTTCCTTAGGGTCACTGGAACCCCAGCCTGGAATTTCAGTGGAAACCATGAGTGCCGAGGTGATGAGATAGTTACTCAGGGTCAGGCTGACTGGCTTGGTCAATTGGCACCAATCGTCGGGGACAATTAAGTCCAGAAAACTATTTTAGCTACTGGGCAACCAACTCCACAGGTCAGAGGCCTGACACAGGTTGAGGTAAATGCCCTTCAGACTAAAGAGGAGAGAAACAGATTGAATATCCAGTCTGTAGGACAATGTGGACCTAGCATTTACATCAGGGAGTTCCCAAACAGGAGATTGATGACTTGCCCACGAAGGAAATTATCACTCTTGGGCCATTAGAGGGCCACACATTTTAAAGATCTGGGCTGTAGCAGGTGAAGATGCCTGGCCAGCTGTGACATTTACTGTGGACAAATAGGAGGACCAGGAGGGCTGAGAGGCACTGCTTACACCTGTGTTGGTCTGATGCCTTCGCTTCGCCCATCTAACCAGACGTCACCCTTTCAAGAACAAACAGGACTATGGCAGAAGCCAAGGTCCCGTCTTCCCTAAGGGAGGCTGGAGGCTGTATGCACTGGTCAAGATGTGCTGGGGACCTGATGGCAACCAAGGTTGCCAAACCTTTTCAGTCCTTTTGGACACTGAGGTACAAGTCTGTGGTGCCAGGAAGCGCCCAGGGACATGGCTGGAAAGCTGCTGCCACTGGATTTGGGACTAGCTCTCAGCTTGGACAGTGGACGATTGTAACTCGATGAGTGGCCCCTTGGCCAATACACACTCAAGTGGTTGTCACTGACACTGCTTTTGACTACAAAGAATGTTCCCAATGGGGAAATGCCACAATTAGAACAGTGGTAGTGGGACAAGTCCACAGTCAGGAACCCAACAGGCTTCCCTGGCCTACTCTTATGACTGTGAACCAATACAGGATGCTATGAGGTAGGGGCCGAAGAAGGGGTAGGAGGTCACTATACTGACCAAGAAGCTAATGGAGTCAGAGATGTTTAAGAAGTGTTATCGGCGCTTCTCTGGTGGCTCAGTGGTTGAGAATCCACCTGCCAATGCAGTGGACACGGGTTCGAGCCCTGGTCTGGGAAGATCCCACATGCTGTGCAGCAACTGAGCCCGTGCGCCACAACTACTGAGCCTGCAGTCTAGAGCCCGCGTGCCACAACTACCGAAGCCCACGCGCCTAGAGCCCGTGCTCCGCAACAAGAGAAGCCACCGCAATGAGAAGCCTGCGCACCACAACGAAGAGTAGCCTCCATTGGTGAAAGTGGGTTGTTAAAGCCCCCTGCTATGATTGTGTTGCTGTCGATTTCCCCTTTTATGGCTGTTAGCATTTGCCTTATGTATTGAGGTGCTCCTATGTTCGGTGCATAAATATTTACAATTGTTATATCTTCTTCTTGGATCGATCCCTTGATCATTATGTAGTGTCCTTCTTTGTCTCTTATAATAATCTTTATTTTAAAGTCTATTTTGTCTGATATGAGAATTGCTACTCCAGCTTCCTTTTGATTTCCATTTGCATGGAATATCTTTTTCCATCCCCTCACTTTTAGTCTGTATGTGTCCCTAGGTCTGAAGTGGGTCTCTTGTAGACAGCATATATATGGGACTTGTTTTTGTATCCATTCAGCCAGTCTGTGTCTTTTGGTGGGAGCATTTAATCCATTTACATTTAAGGTAATTATCGATATGTATGTTCCTATTACCATTTTCTTAATTGTTTTGGGTTTGTTATTGTAGGTCTTTTCCTTCTCTTGTGTCTCCTGCCTAGAGAAGTTCCTTTAGCATTTGTTGTAAAGCTGGTTTGGTGGTGCTGAACTCTCTCAGCTTTTGTTTGTCTGTAAAGGTTTTAATTTCTCCATCAAATCTGAATGAGATCCTTGCTGGGTAGAGTAATCTTGGTTGTAGGTTTTTCTCCTTCATCACTTTAAATATGTCCTGCCACTCGCTTCTGGCTTGCAGAGTTTCTGCTGCAAGATCAGCTGTTAACCT
This sequence comes from Delphinapterus leucas, assembly GCF_059928025.1. Lineage (NCBI taxonomy): Eukaryota > Metazoa > Chordata > Mammalia > Artiodactyla > Monodontidae > Delphinapterus > Delphinapterus leucas. Next base: position 47,136,405 of record NC_143147.1, on the reverse strand, counting down.
TATGGGGATTCCCTTGTGTGTTATTTGTTGTTTTTCCCTTGCTGCTTTTAATATGTTTTCTTTGTATTTACTTTTTGATTGTTTGATTAATATGTGTCTTGGCGTGTTTCTCCCTGGATTTATCCTGTATGGGACTCTCTGTGCTTCCTGGACTTGATTAACTATTTCCCTTCCTATTAGGAAGTTTCCCTACTATTCCCTACTATTAGGGAAGTTTTCAACTCAATACATAAGGCAAATGCTAACAGCCATCAAAGGAGAAATCGACAGTAACACAATCATAGTAGGGGACTTTCACCAATGGACAGATCATCCAAAATGAAAATAAATAAGGAAACACAAGCTTTAAATGATAGATTAAACAAGATGGACTTATTAATTGATATTTATAGAACATTCCATCCAAAAACAACAGAATACACATTTTTCTCAAGTGCTCATGGAACATTCTCCAGGATAGATCATATCTTGGGTCACAAATCTAGCCTTGGTAAATTTAAGAAAATTGAAATCGTATCAAGTATCTTTTCTGACCACAACGCTATGAGACTAGATATCAATTACAGGAAAAGGTCTGTAAAAAATACAAACACATGGAAGCTAAACAATACACTACTTAATAACCAAGTGATCACTGAAGAAATCAAAGAGGAAATCAAAAAATACCTAGAAACAAATGACAATGGAGACACGACGACCAAAAACCTGTGGGATGCAGCAAAAGCAGTTCTAAGAAGGAAGTTTATAGCAATACAATCCTACCTTAAGAAACAGGAAACATCTCAAATAAACAACTTAACCTTGCACCTAAAGCAATTAGAGAAAGATGAACAAAAAAACCCCAAAGTCAACAGAAGGAAAGAAATCGTAAAGATCAGATCAGATCAGAAATAAATGAAAAAGAAATGAAGGAAACGATAGCAAAGATCAATAAAACTAAAAGCTGGTTCTTTGAGAAGATAAACAAAATTGATAAACCATTAGCCAGACTCATCAAGAAAAAAAGGGAGAAGACTCAAATCAATAGAATTAGAAATGAAAAAGGAGAAGTAACAACTGACACTGCAGAAATACAAAGGATCATGAGAGATTACTACAAGCAACTCTATGCCAATAAAATGGACAACCTGGAAGAAATGGACAAATTCTTAGAAATGCACAACCTGCCGAGACTGAACCAGGAAGAAATAGAAAATATGAACAGACCAATCACAAGCGCTGAAATTGGAACTGTGATTAAAATCTTCCAACAGACAAAAGCCCAGGACCAGATGGCTTCACAGGCGAATTCTATCAAACATTTAGGGAAGAGCTAACACCTATCCTTCTCAAACTCTTCCAAAATATAGCAGAGGGAGGAACACTCCCAAACTCATTCTGTGAGGCCGCCATCACCCTGATACCAAAACCAGACAAAGATGTCACAAAGAAAGAAAACTACAGGCCAATATCACTGATGAACATAGATGCAAAGATCCTCAACAAAATACTAGCAAACAGAATTCAACAACACATTAAAAGGATCATACACCATGATCAAGTGGGATTTATCCCAGGGATGCAAGGATTCTTCAATATACGCAAATCAATCAATGTGATACACCATATTAACCAACTGAAGGATAAAAACCATATGATCACCTCAATGGATGCAGAGAAAGCTTTTGACAAAATTCAACACCCATTTATGATAAAAACCCTGCAGAAAGTAGGCATAGAGGGTACTTTCCTCAACATAATAAAGGCCATATATGACAAACCCACAGCCAGCATTGTCCTCAATGGTGAAAAACTGAAACCATTTCCACTAAGATCAGGAACAAGACAAGATTGCCCACTCTCACCACTATTATTCAACAGAGTTTTGGAAGTTTTAGCCACAGCAATGAGAGAAGAAAAAGAAATAAAAGGAATCCAAATTGGAAAAGAATAAAGCTGTCACTATTTGCAGATGACATGATACTATACATAGAGAATCCTAAAGATGCTACCAGAAAACTACTAGAGCTAATCAATGAATTTGGTAAAGTAGCAGAATACAAAATTAATGCACAGAAATCTCTGGCATTCCTATACACTAATGATGAAAAATCTGAAAGTGAAATTAAGAAAACACTCCCATTTACCATTGCAACAAAAAGAATAAAATATCTAGGAATAAACCTACCTAAGGAGACAAAAGACCTGTATGCAGAAAATTATAAGACACTGATGAAAGAAATTAAAGATGATACAAATAGATGGAGAGATATACCATGTTGTTGGATTGGAAGAATCAACATTGTGAAAATGACTCTACTACCCAAAGCAATCTACAGATTCAATGCAATCCCTATCAAACTACCACTGGCATTTTTCACAGAACTAGAACAAAGAACTTCACAATTTGTATGGAAACACAAAAGACCCCGAATAGCCAAAGCAATCTTGAGAACGAAAAATGGAGCTGGAGGAATCAAGCTCCCTGACTTCAGACTATACTACAAAGCTACAGTAATCAAGACAGTATGGTACTGGCACAAAAACAGAAATATAAATCAATGGAATAGGATAGAAAACCCAGAGATAAACCCAGGCACATATGGTCACCTTATCTTTGATAAAGGAGGCAAGAATATACAGTGGAGAAAAGACAGTCTCTTCATTAAGTGGTGCTGGGAAAACTGGACAAGTACATGTAAAAGTATGAAATTAGAACACTCCCTAACACCATACGCAAAAATAAACTCAAAATGGATTAAAGACCTAAATGTAAGACCAGACACTATAAAACTCTTAGAGGATAACATAGGCAGAACACTCTATGACATAAATCACAGCAAGATCCTTTTTGACCCACCTCCTAGAGAAATGGAAATAAAAACAAAAATAAACAAATGGGACCTAATGAAACCTAAAAGCTTTTGCACAGCAAAGGACACCATAAACAAGACCAAAGGACAACCCTCAGAATGGGAGAAAATATTTGCAAATGAAGCAACTGACAAAGGATTAATCTCCATAAAATACAGGCAGCTCATGCAGCTCAATATCAAAAAAGCAAACAACCCAATCCAAAAATGGGCAGAAGACCTAAATAGACATTTCTTCAAAGAAGATATACAGATTGCCAACAAACACGTGAAAGAATGCTCAACATCATTAATCATTAGAGAAATGCAAATCAAAACTACAATGAGATATCATCTCACACTGGTCAGAATGGCCATCATCAAAAAATCTAGAAACAATGAATGCTGAAGAAGGTGTGGAGAAAAGGGAACACTCTTGCACTGTTGGTGGGAATGTAAATTGATACAGCCACCATGGAGAACAGTATGGAGATTCCTTAAAAAACCACAAATAGAACTACCATACGACCCAGCGATCCCACTACCGGGCATCTACCCTGAGAAAACCATAATTCAGTAAGAGTCATGTACCAAAATGTTCATTGCAGCTCTATTTACAATAGCCAGGACACGGAAGCAACCTAAGTGTCCATCAACAGGTGAATGGCTAAAGAAGATGTGGTACATATATACAATGGAATATTACTCAGCCATAAAAAGAAACGAAATTGAATTATTTGTAGTGAGGTGGATGGACCTAGAGTCTGTCATATGGAGTGAAGTAGGTCAGAAAGAGTAAAACAAATACTGTATGCTAACACATATATATGGAATCTAAGAGAAAAAAAAAAAGATCATGAAGAACCTAGGGGCAAGATGGGAATAAAGACACAGAGCTACTAGAGAATGGACTTGAGGATATGGGGAGGGGGAAGGGTAAGCTGTGACAAAGTGAGAGAGTGGCATGGACATAGTATACACTACCAAACGTAAAATAGATAGCTAGTGGGAAGCAGCCGCATAGCACAGGGAGATCAGCTCGGTACTTTGTGACCACCTAGAGGGGTGGGATAGGGTGGGTGGGAGGGAGGGAAACGCAAGAGGGAAGAGATATGGGAACATATGTATATATATACCTGATTCACTTTGTTATAAAGCAGAAACTAACACACCATTGTAAAGCAATTATACTCCAATAAAGATTTAAAAGAAAAAAAAAAAGCGTAGCCCCCGCTCGCCACAACTAGAGAAAGCCCGCGTGAAGCAATGAAGACCCAACGCAGCCAAAAATAAATCAATCAATTAACTAATGAAGAAAACCCGAAGTATTATTACCTTATAATAAGCCTTGTGGTCAGTGAAAAAGCCATTGGCACCTGGCATCTTCCTGTGGACCCCTGCAAGCTCAATGTGGCCTAGTGCCCCACTGTGCAGACTGGAGCGGCCTCATACACTGTGGGGGAGCGATGCTAACGCCGACTCCAGCATCCCACTGCATCCAGATGATCAGAGCCAATTTGCCTTCACGTGGCTTAGGTTACAGTGTTGTCACTGGGCTGCTGCAAGGCGGCCTAATCTCTACCACAACTTGTCACCAGTGGATAGATCGAGACCTAAAAAGGCTAACATCTCACCAGCCGGGTCCAGTACCATTACATGGAGACATTATTCTGACTGGAAGGGCTAAGGACAGTATACTGACTGCCTTAGATAAGATGGTTCCATTTCTGAGTGAACAGGGCTGGAAGATTAACCCCATCATGAATCTGGGACCAGTAACCCAACCAAAGTTCTTGGAAACTGTTATGGTATGAATTGTGTCCCCTTAAAATTCATGTGTCAAAGCCCTAACCCCCAGAATTCCCATGCAGGGGTGCAGGGGTTCGATCGCTGGTCGGGGAACTAAGATCCTGCAAGCCGCGTGGCACAGCCAAACAAAACCCCTAACCCCCAGTACCTCAGAATTGGATTGCATTTGGAGAGAGGGGCTTTAAAGAGGTGATTAAGTTAAAATGAGGGTGTTAGAGCGGGTCCTAATCCAGTCTGCCTGGTGTCCTTATAAAAAGAGGAAATTTGAACATACACAGGCACCCGGATGTGCAACACAGAGGAAAGGCCATATGGAGATACGGTGAGAAGGTGGCCGTGTGCAAGCCAGGGACCGAGGCCTCAGAAGAAACCAAACTCGCTGACACCTTGATCTTGGACTTTTAGCCTGTAGAACTGTGGGAAAATAAATTGCTGTTGTTTAAGCCACCCAGTGTGTGGTATTTTGTTGTGGCAGCCCTAGAACATGGTTGCAGACTGCATGGGCAAAGCAATTCTGCTCAGTAGGCAGAGTGCAGACTTCGGTGCTTGTCTTGAAAACACCCCCCCAAAAATGTACCTTGTGATCTATTTATTAACTCATGGGGCTGGCAGTGTGGTCTGGTGCCTGGCCGGAGTTGACCGGATCAACAAGTCTCAGGCCCTGTGGGGCCGAACACCATGGCAGCAGATCGCACAAGAGCCACACCCCCTGTTCATGACCCATGGGGAAAGAGACCCTTCAAGGATGAACATGGGTGGAATCGACAAGCTGGTCTGCACTGCCCAGGTGAGGACCACAGCTTTGTGCATACACATGGTCACACAGGGTGTGGTCATCCATGTACAATTCAGAACTGGGCCCTAAAACAAGGCCTAGTGATTCCAGCCCAGGAGGCTAAGGAAGCCTGGAAAATGTGCCTGGACTGCCAGCCACATAGTTGAGTAGCAAAGGGGACTTCAGAGTGTACAGTTAGGGGTACCAGACAGGGCTGGCCCTGGCAAGAAAACCGCGTAGGGCCCTACTCTTCCTTTTTTTTTTTTTTTTTTTTTGCGGTACGTGGGCCTCTCACTGTTGTGGCCTCTCCCGTTGCAGAGCACAGGCTCCGGACACGCAGGCTCAGCGGCCATGGCTCACGGGCCTAGCCGCTGCGCAGCCTGTGGGATCTTCCTGGACCGGGGCACGAACCCACGTCCCCTGCATCGGCAGGCAGACTCTCAACCACTGCGCCACCAGGGAAGCCCCCTGTTTTGTTTCTTGAGGGCACTGGCTGCAGGAGACTTGTGTTCTTTCCCTATCGCTGCTGTAACAAGTTGCACGTTTAGAGGCTTAAGTCAACATGCAGTTATTATCTTACAGTTCTGCAGTTCAAAAATACAAAATGGGTCTCACTGGGCCAACATCAAGATGTTGGCAGGCCTGCATTCCTTCCTGGAAGCTCCGAGGCAGAACCCTTTTCCCTGTCTTTTCCAGTTTCTGGAGGGTGCTCACACCCTTGACTCCTGGCTTCTTCCATCTTCAAAGCTAGCAATGGCCGATCCAGTCTTTCTCACGTGCATAATTCTGACGCTGACCCTCCAGCCTCCCTCTTTCACTTATAAGGATCCTTGTGATTTCATTGGGCCCACCCAGAAAATCCAGGATAATCTCCTCACCTCAAACTCAGCAACCTTAATTCCATCTGTAACTCCAGTTCACCTTCCCAGGTAACATATGTTCACAGGTTCCAGGGATTAGGATGTGGATACCTTTGGGGGTCCATGGATATCTTCGTGGGGTGGCACAACCATCTCTGTCTGCACAAGAGGTGGGTGCCATACTGTTCAAGGACTCTTAGATGGACTGAGTAATGTTTTTGGATTCCCTGAACACATACAATCAGACAATGGCATTGCCTTTGCAGTAGAAAGTACAGCAACAGTGGGCAGCACCTGGAACATTCACTGGATCTTTCGTGCCCCATATCACCCCCTGGCTGCAAGTGCCGTTGACGCCTAGTATGGACTCCTTTTTTTTTTTTTTTTTTTTAAGTAAATTTATTTATTTATTTATTTTTGGCTGCATTGGGTCTCCGTTGCTGTGTGCGGGCTTTTTCTCTAGTTGCGGCGAGCGGGGGCTACTCTTCGTTGCGGTGCGCGGGCTTCTTATTGCGGTGGCTTCTCGTTGCGGAGCACGGGCTCTAGGCTTGCGGGCTTCAGTAGTTGTGGCTCACGGGCTCTAGAGCGCAGGCTCAGTACTTGTGGCGCACGGGCTTAGTTGCTCCGCAGCATGTGGGATCTTCCCGGACCAGGGCTCAAACCCGTGTCCCCTGCATTGGCAGGTGGATTCTTACCACGGCGCCACCAGGGAAGCCCCCCTACTATGGACTCTTAAAGGAAAAACTGGAAAAGACAGCTAACCAGACAACCGAGGTTCAGTTTCCAGCAAATCACACTTAAGAAAGGCAGTTTGGTCTCTGAATGTGGCAATTTTCTAGAAAGTACCTCCCGTTTAAATAAATTGCTTAATTATGAGGTTGGGGAGGAGGGGAGGAGACCCAGAATGGCTGTAAGAGACCCAAACCACATAATGAACCCTTCTCAGGTCACATTTTTCCTTTCCACATCTACCTCTGGGAGACTGGACCACTGGAATTGGAGAGTAACAGAGAAGATCAGGCACCGCCAACCCAACCCGGTGATTCTTTTGCCCCACCCCCCACCCCCTGCCCATGCTTGCTGGATTTGGACAATCATGGACACTGAAGTTAATGATCAAGAATGCAAGTGACAACTCCTAAGCTAGTCCTGGCATAGATCACAGAGTGGTGGTGCTCACACAGTGGGCAAGGTACAGGGTGAGATGGTCTAGGATCGTACGAGTTATATAAGAAAGAAATTGCTGAGCCATCTAGGGATGAGGTTGAGTGTGCGATGCAGGCAAGACATGGGGAGGACTGGATAAAGGGTGGAATGACCCCTGCAGAGACTGGTCATATAATCACGTGGCTGTGGAAGGCAGGGAAGAACCTGGGTTGGTGGGAGAGACAATCTTAGACCTCGAGAGGCTAGTCAATGAGGCTCAGTCAGGCAGTGTGACAAGGCAGAGTGGGGCGATCCCACCAAGTGGGTCTCGCTGCTCTCTCGGCAAGGAGAGGGATGGTACCTGTGTGCAGATTCTACCTCCCGTCTTTCCACCTGAGAGCCTGACCCGTGCAGATATGTGATTCCAGTTGCTGCATCTTTCATTCCAATCAGCTGAACTGTTGTGTCTTTCCTTTCCTGACTGAAGCGGAGAGCCCTACCTCTGCCCCACTCCGAAGGGAGAATGCAGGGTGAGGAGAGCCCAGGGCAGAGTCCTGACAGTTCAGCAGGGGAAGCGGTGGATGAGGCAGGGAGCTTTGAGCGGACGCTCCTGCAGGAGGCTGGAAGGAACAAGGAAGTGGCAACGTTCCCAGCAGCAGTGGTTTCCAGGGCAGAGACGAACCTACCCATGTCGCTGAGTGCAAACTGAGCCTCAGGAAGGGAAAATAGGTGATAACAGCAGATCTGGGGGGGGAGTTGGGGTGGGGGACAAAACAGGCTAAGAAACTGATAAAGGCTGGAAACCTAATCCAGAGAAGGGAGGAAAGAGAGGGAACTCAGGATGGGTTTACATATTACTTTCACTCTCCAGGATTAAGGGTCTTGCACAGAGGGTCCTTGGTTTCTGGACATCATGTGGAGGTGAAACCGTACATTTAGATGCAAACACCTAACTCGTTTGCCTTCTCTCCTCCTTGCCGAGATGGCTTTTATAGGTTTACTAATTGTTTGAAGCCAAAATTCTAAGCCAGTCTCAAGGCATGGCTTGGAAGGCGGGTCCAGAAACTGTCCAAACGGCTGTCTACTAGGCCCCGCTCTCCTGTGAGAGCATCTGCAATCTTCTCCTGGGACAGAACCAGCCCTGCTGCGAGGGAAGAGCCCCTGCACCAGGAGGAGAGAAGAAGCCTTCTTTCTGGCTGTAGTGTTCCCACAGAAGAGTGAAGCCTTCCCAGGGAGAGTCAGACCTGATATGCGACCCTGACCCCGACCCCAGGGGAAGAGCTAAGATGCCCTGACACTGCGGGTTGGGGGCGGAGCCCATAGCGTTTACTCGGTGGAGGAGTCGGCACCTGGACTGGGGCCTGAGGAGACGACTGAGTTCAGGACGATTATCTCTGCCGCCAGCCCTGTTTTCTTCATGTCCCCAAGCTAGGAACTATCTTCTTGACCAGACTAGAAGAAACCAGCACCTGTTTCCTCCACCTGGACTCCCAGGGTCGAAATCAGCTCTACTTTCCCCGTAGGCTCAGCCTTGACTTAGGCTCCTTCAGACCACAGCCTCCTTCCTGCCGTGCGCTAACCCCGGGTTTGCAATCCCTCAAACTCTTAGGCAGAGTGCGGGAGCCATGTAGACCTAACCTCAAATCCACAACTGTTCACTCGTCTGCAAGATAAGGCTATTAATACTTAAGTTCCAGGATTGCTTTGATAATTAAGAAAACAAACTACCATATTTAATCAATGCCAAAATGATATCAGTTGTAAGATGCAGCATTAATCACCATGAAAAGAAAGTCCCCTCATTGCTTCTTTTTTTTTTTTTTCGGTACGCGGGCCTCTCACCGTCGTGGCCTCTCCCGTTGCGGAGCACAGGCTCCGGACACGCAGGCTCAGCGGCCATGGCTCACGGGCCCAGCCGCTCTGCGGCATGTGGGATCTTCCCAGACCGGGGCACGAACCCTTGTCCCCTGCATCGGCAGGCGGACTCTCAACCGCTGCGCCACCAGGGAAGCCCCATTGCTTCTTTTTGTTTGTTTGGTTGCTTTTGGTAACCATATAGTCCCATATACCCATATAATTCCATAACATAAAATTCACCCATTTAAGTATACAATTCCATGGTGTTTGTATATTCATAGAGGTTCATATTCATCTATTACCACAATCTAAAGTTAGAACATTTTGGTCCCTCCCTCCAGAGAAACCCCATTAGAGGTCACATCCTCTAGCCCCTGGCAACCACTAACTTACTTCCTGTCTCTATAGATTTGCCTGTTCTGGACATTTTCATATAAATGGAGTCATACAATATGTGGTCTTTATGACTGGCTTCTTTCACTTAACGTAATAATGTTTTCAAGGTTCATTCATGTCGTAGATAAGTTAGTTTTTCATTCCTTTTTATTACCAAGTAATATTGCCCTGTATGGAGATACCACATTTTGTTTATTCAGAAGTTGCTGGACGTTTGGGTTGTTTCTACTTTTTGGCTATTATGAATAATGCTGCTGTAAACATTCCTGTGCAAGTTTTTGTCTGGACATATATACTTTTTTCTCTGGGTATATACCTATGAATGGAATTGCTGGGTTATATGGTAATTCTATGTTTAACTTTTTTTTTTTTTTGGCGGTACGCGGGCCTCTCACTGTTGCGGCCTCTCCCGTTGCGGAGCACAGGCTCCGGACGCGCAGGCTCAGCGGCCGTGGCTCACGGGCCTGCCGCTCCGCGGCATGTGGGGTCTTCCCGGACCGGGGCACGAACCCGCATCCCCTGCATCGGCAGGCGGGCTCTCAACCACTGCGCCACCGGGGAAGCCCTATGTTTAACTTTTTGAGGAAGTGCCAAACTGTTTTCCAAAGTAGCCGCATCATTTTATTTTTCTACTAGCAACGTATGAGGCTTCCAGTTTTTTCACATCCTCACCAGTACTTGTTATTTTTGTCTGCCTTTTTGCTTACAGCCACCCTAGTGGATGTGAAGTGGTATCTCAGTGTGGTTTTGGTTTACATTTCTGAGATGGCTGATGGTGTTGAGCATCTTGTCATTGCTTCCTTTCACTTAGAAATTTTATTTTATCAAAAGAGTCTTTTAAGACTTACTTAGACATTTTAAAAATCATATTACTATTATGCACACGTAAGAGTGAAACTATGCAGCTTTTCACCTGTTTTTTTAGCAGCTGCCTAGTTTCATTATTCCATTAGCCATTTTCTAATTCTGTCATTCCTTCTTTATTTATTAACTGGAATGTTTCTATCATAAAAACTTTTCCCTCGTCAACTATTTGGTTGCCCTGAGGAACAGTTCATACAGGGAAGACAGGATGAATGCTTAAAATTTCGCCTTTATTTACCTGTTTTCTGAATAACAAGTTGGTTTCTCAGCATTCTCCAAAGCCAAAGATGTTTCTGAAAAGTATTATTATGAGTTCATGAATGTTGACGTAATTGATGTGTTTCACCTCACTGCTGCTGTTACTCTTTTTGCTGCTGGTCCAGTGAGGAGACAGAAATCTTCATAGTTATTTGAAAAGACACAACTTAATAGAATTGTTATTAAGAATTGTTATCATGCTGCCCCTATGTTCATTACAGCATTATATACAATAACCAAGATATGGAAACTGCCATTTGTGACAAGGATGGACCTTGAGGACATTATGCTAAGTGAAATAAGTCAGACAGGGGCTTCCCTGGTGGCACAGTGGTTGGGAGTCCGCCTGCTGATGCAGGGGACGCAAGTTCGTGCCCCGGTCCGGGAGGATCCCACATGCCGTGGAACGGCTGGGCCCGTGAGCCATGGCCGCCGAGCCTGTGCGTCCGGAGCCTCTGCTCCGCAGCAGGAGAGGCCACAACGCTGAGAGGCCCGCGTACTGCAAAAAAGAAAAAAAAGTCAGAGAAAGACAAATACCATATAATCTCACTTATATGTAGAATCTTTAAAAACCTGAAAAACAAAGAACCAATCTATTCATAGATTCAGAGAACAGATTGGTGGTTGCCAGAAGTGGAGGATGGATGGTGGTCAAAATAGGTGAAGGGAGTCAAAAGGTAGAAACTTCCAGTTATAAGCAATGTACAGCATGGTAACTATAGCTAATAATATCGTATTGCATACTTGAAAGTTGCTAAGAGGATAGATCTTAAAGGTTCTCATCACAAGAAAACAAATGTTGTGACCGTGGATGGTGACAGCTGTTAACTACTTACTGTGGTGATCACTTTGCAATATATATAAATACTGAATCATTGTGTCGCACATCTGAAACTAATATGTCAGTTATACCTCATCATGTTATATATCAATTATACCTCAACAATGGGGAAAAAAAAAGAATTGTTAACTAGGTGAAGCTAGGTATAAAATGGTAAAAGAGGTAACTCAAAGTGTAAAAAGAGAAGTCTAGGGTATCATGGAGTGAGGAACTGAAGTAGCTACAAATAAAATGAAGAAGCTGCTTCTATTGGCTTTTAGCTACAGGTTATGAGTTACTTTCTTCCTTGTCATGTCCAGTAATTTTTTTTTTCATTTTACAAAAATTTTTTAAAAATTTATTTCATTTATTTTTTGGCTGTGTTGGGTCTTCGTTGCTGTGCAGGCTTTGTCTAGTTGCGCATAGCAGGGGCTACTCTTCCTTGCGATGCGCGGGCTTCTCATTGTGGTGGCTTTTCCTGTTGCAGAGCACAGGCTCTAGGCGCGTGGCTTTAGTAGTTGTGGCGCATGGGCTCAGTAGTTGTGGCTCACGGGCTCTGGAGCGCAGGCTCAGTATTTGTGGCACACAGGCTTAGTTGCTCCGCGACATGTGGGATCTTCCCGGACCAGGGCTCAAACCTGTGTCCACTGCATTGGCAGGTGGATTCTTAACCACTGCGCCACCAGGGAAGCCCCCACGTCCAGTAATTTGTATTGTGTATTGGACATTGGGATAATATGTTGTAGAGGTTCTGGATTATTTTATCTTCCCGTAAAGAATATTACATTTGGATTTGGCAGGCAGTTAAATTGCTAATAGGTAACCCTGACTTAGGTTTTGCTAGAGTGAGTCTTTTTTTTACTTTATTCCTGGAGTGTGTGTAGCCTTACTTATAGGACATGGTCTGTCTGGGACCTCAGATTGTTCTCAGAACAGCTCAGATTGTTTGCCAAGCTCTTTTCATTCTGGATGGGGAAATTTGTGCTGACCACAAGAAACCATATCTAAGAAGCATGAGAATAAAATTAGATTTTGTGGGAAATTTGCTGCCTTCAGCTGGCCCTTCTAGAGAGAAATTTTATTTTCCAATTATATATTTCACTTTTCATTTCTCAGGATTGGGTTTTCGTCCTCAAACTTTGAACAAGAGTAGAAACAGCAGACAGAACAGAACAGGCATAGTTTGGGAGTTGAGGGTGTTAAAAATTCTGGAAGAAACAGGGAACACACTGCAGTCTTCAGTAGAAGTTTCGAAGTGCTTATATTAGAAAAAGCAGAAGTTAGGAGAGTAGGGGAAGAAATAAAGCAAGTAGAATTTGATAGAAGAACGAAAGCTGTTTTCCCCTTTACTTCTTTTTTAATAAAAAATTGGGTTAGTTAGTAAATTGCTTTAGGCTAGGCATTAGGAGTCCTGAGATCTATTCTCACCATTTGCACTATCATTAGGGACGTTTATTTCAGCCGAGTCTCTTAGTTATTTATGTTATTAGGGAAGACCGATGCATAATCAGAATTTTAAACCTTCACCCGAAGCAATATCTCTACCTGCCTTCTCTTTCTTTTAAACCCTTTATCAGAAGCACTCACACATAGGGAAAACCATGGTTTGCAAAATCATGATTTGGAAATCGTCTCTCTAGTCCTCTTCCTGTTTTGTGGTGGAGATGCTGTGAGAAAGCAGTGGACTGGTTAAGTCATAAGCAGAGAGCACCACACTCTTGAATCCCCGAGAACCAGCTGCATCCCTCACTCTCAGGGGCTCAGTTTTCCATCTGGCTTCTCTGGGGGCTTCAAGCAGGCCATCAAAGGACCTTGGAAGAGCACTAGTCAGTGGTGGGGGTCCTGGAACCCACAGGTCTCCTCCCCTAGGGAGGTGGTCAATCGAGTAGATGCCTTCTGGTGCCCGTGGGCTGTGTTCTACCTGAGGGTGCCAGAATGAGGTACAGGAGCACTTTGGGCAGCCGAGGATTCTGGGGTGTGAACTCAGTTTGGGCACGGATGTGGAGGTGGAAGGGCATTCTGACCTCACATTATCTCCAGCTGCTAGAGCCGTTCGTGGCCTCTTCCTCCAGCGGCCGTGCGGGCCCTGCAGCAGCGCTGTCGAAGCCATTACTCTGCCTCATCTCGTGCTCACTCTCTCCCCGTAGACGCATCTGACCTTCGGGAAGGCGTTCACAGAAGCGGTGGAAGCCAAACAGGTGGCTCAGCAGGAAGAGGATGCAGCAGTTACACACGACCAGATGATTGAAAGGACTCATGAGACTTAGCAAAGTATACTTGTTACGACAAAGGGTACAGTACAGTAGAAGAAAGAGAACCCAAGCAAACATCAAAGAGGTCCAAGACATTCAGGTCCTATCTCAGTCACCTAAGCAAAGTGTACTTGTTACGACAAAGGGTACAATACAGTAGAAGAAAGAGAACCCAAACAAACATCGAAGAGGTCCAAGACATTCAGGTCCCATCTCAGTCACCTAGGACATGCTTTTGGGGGACATCACAAACCACCAAGGTGTGTGTAAGAGATCTAGGTCTCGCAGAAAAATAAGATAACAAAAAACTGCAGTGCTGTGGAAGAATTGTGTCCTCTCCAAATTCATATGCTGAAGCCCTAACCCCCAGTGTAATGGTATTTGGAGATGGGGCCTTTGGGAGGTAATTAGTTTTAGATGAGTTCGTGAGGATGGGACCCTAAAGAATGAATTAGTGCCTTTAAAAGAAGATACACAAGACTTCCCTGGCGGTCCAGTGGTTAAGAATCCGCACTTCACTGCAGGGGGCTCAGGTTTGATCCCTGGTAGGGGAACTAAGATTCCACATTGCATGCTGCACGGTGCGCCCCCCACCCCCAAAAAAAAAAGATATACAAGAGAACTTCTAGTCTCTCTCTCCACCATTTGAGCACACAGCAAGAAGGTGGCTGTCTGCAGGCCCGGAAGAGAGCTCTCACCAGAACCTGACCATGCTGGCACCCTGCTCCCAGACTTCCAGCCTCCAGAACTGTGAGAAAAGAACTTTCTTTTGGTTAAGTCACCCAGTTTATGGTATTTTGTGATGGCAGGCCCAGCTGACTAACATATACAACCATGTTTTTCCGGAATGAGGGAATGCAGGACAAACTAGCTCAGCCTTAAGCTGAGTGAGAATAGCTCATCTAATTTTATTCCCAGACCTTCTGCTATGTGTCTCTTCATTTAGCGGGTCCTGATTTGTATCCTCTATAAGAAAACTGTAATAGTAAGTATAGAGTTTCCTGAGTTCTGTGAGTCATTCCAGCAAATTATTGAATCTGAGGGGGTGTGGTGACCTCTGAATTTGTAGCCAGTTGGTCAGAAGTGCGGGTGGTCTGGACACCCCTGCACTTGGCATATGAAGTAAGAGCAGTTTGGGAAATTGTGCCCTTAAACCTGTGGTGTCTGTGCTAACTCAGGGTGGTTAGTGTCAGGACTAGACATACAGATTTGATAGTCATTGGCATGGAGATGATATTTAATGCCATGATCTGGATGAAATTTCCTAGGGATGCTGTATAGTTGGAGAAAGGACTCTCAGGAATGACCTTGGATTACATTTTCAGTTTGAGCAGATAACAGAGCCAGTAAAGAAGACTGGAAAGCAGCTGCCAGGGTGTAGGAGGGAAACCTGAAATATGTGGTGGAGTAGAAACCAAAAGAAGAATGGGTTCCTAGAAAGAGGGAGCAGTCAACTGCTAAAAGCTCCTAAGAAGACAAATAGCATGAGTGTAGAGAAGGGACCATTGCATTTGGCATTGTGACATTCTCAGTGGAGTGTTTACCACCTGGGCGTCCTTCCTGTCAGACCTAGCTCAGTATTTACAAGATCCTTCCTTTCTCATTCTCCTTGGTCACTTTGGAAGAAGGCATTGAAAATATGCCCCCTGTGTTGGCGGAGAAGCTTTATTAACCTTCTTGTCTTCAGTGTCAATGAAAATAATAATGCAGGAGCTGCAAATAAGAAAAGAATTTACTTATTTATTTAATTGGGGTCTTGAGAATTGCGATTGAGGACTTCCCTGGTGGCGCAGTGGTTAAGAATCTGCCTGCCAATGCAGGGGACACGAGTTCAAGCCCTGGTCCGGGAAGATCCCACATGCCGCGGAGCACCTAAGCCCGTGTGCCACAACTACTGAGCCTGCGCTCTAGAACTACTGAAGCCCGCGCACCTAGAGACTGTGCTCCGCAACAAGAGAGGCCACCACAATGAGAAGCCCGCGCGCTGCAACGAAGAGTAGCCCCCCGCTCGCTGCTATTAGAGAAAGTTTGTGCGCAGCAGCGAAGACCCAATGCAGCCAAAAATAAATAAATAAAGTAAATAAATTAAAAAGAAAAAAAAAGAATTTGAGAGGCCCAGATTTGGGTAATACTGAAAGAGTGTTCCAAGGAAGAGAGAGTCAGGTGTTTATAAATACAAAAAGCCACTATGTTGTTAAAAGTTGCCTGGTGAGAATTGTGATTGACTTTGATGAAAATCGGAAAATATTTGTCCTCAGGGAATCCCAAGTTGTTGTAGGGTAGGTGTCTGATAAGTAGATAGATTATCACAAGTTATTCTAGTGTAAGGGTCCAATACATATGCTGAGTTTCTGGCAGGTGTTCTGTGTGACTTCGTCAGGTCAAAAGGTCAGATTCCATCCAGGCTGAGAAGTGCATACATCACACTTCCCTAGTGTCCTGCTGGCTCCTTTGTGGAGAGTGCTCTTAGCAATGCAGACTCCCATTTTGATTTTCCTTTCATAGTAGAAACTTGGGGGCATTGAAGTTCTTTTACATCTCCTGTCTCTTTCAGTCCAAGTTGGGGCCACTTGTCAACATAACTGCCAGAAATGAATATTTCTTATGTATTTGATTTCAGACAACTTCATGGGCCAGAAGCCATGCTCACAATTCTTTTATGCTCTCTAGACTTAATATTGGATATTTATGAACAGGCATATCAACTGTTTACAATAGCCAAGACATGGAAGCAACCTAAATGTCCATTGATAGAGGAATAGATAAAGAAGATGTGGTATATACATACGATGGAATATCACTCAGCCATAAAAAAGAACAAAATAATGCCATTTGCAGGACTTCCCTTGGGGCGCAGTTGTTAAGACTCTGCACTCTCAGTGCAGGGGGCTCATGTTCGATCCCTGGCCAGGGAACTAGATCCCACATGCATGCTGCAACTAACGGTTGGTGTGCCGCAACTAAGGAGCCTGCCTGCTGCAACTAAAGGAGCCCGCGTGCCACAACTAAGGAGCAGACAAGCTACAACTAAGGAGCCCGCCTGCCACAACTAAGACCCAGAGCAACCAAATAAAGAGTTTCATACAGTATAGCATTAAAAGAATAATAATAATGCCATTTGCAGCAACATGGATGGACCTAGAGATTGTCATACCGAGTGAAGTAAGTCAGACAGAGAAAGAGAAATATCATGATATCGCCTACATGCAGAATCTAAAAAAAAAAAAAAAGAAAAAAAGAAAAAGATAAAAATGAACTTATTTACAAAACAGAAACAGACTCACAGACTTAGAGAACGAACTTATGGTTACCGGAGGGGGCGGGGGGGAAAGGGGTAGTTAGGGAGTTTGGGATTGACATGTACACACTGCTATGTTTAAAATGGATGGGGACTTCTCTGGTGGTGCAGTGGTTGGGAGTCTGCCTGCCAGTGCAGGGGATGCGGGTTCAATCCCTGGTCCAGGAAGGTCCCACGTGCTGCAGAGCGACTAGGCCCGTGTGCCACAGCTACTGAGCCAGCACGCCTGGAGCCCATGCTCCACAACAAGAGAGCTCACCGCCGTGAGAGGAACCTGCTCACTGCAACTAGAGAGGGCCCACGCGTGCAGCGACGGGGACCCAACGCAGCCAAAAATAAATAAATTAATTAACCAATTTTAAAAAGTAAAGAAAATTAAGGTTTAAAACAAAATGGTTAACCAACAAAGACTTATTGTATAGCACAGGGAACCCAGCTCAATATTATGTAACAACCTAAATGGGAAAAGAATTTGAAAAAGAATAGATACATTTATATGTATACTTTGCTGTACACCTGAAACTAACACAACACTGTTAACAGCTATACTCCGGTATAAAATAAAAAGTTAAAAAAAAAAAAGGCAAAACAAACAGAAAAAGAAGTGGCATATCACTCTTCTGTGAGTTTAGAGTTAATCATTCCAGGAACCCTTCTGTCTAGCTGAGTGGATTTATTAGGCCCTGCCTTAATCTTTTCAGAGGTCTTTTTAAAAGGGTGTGATAGCCACACACTTGACTTTTTCTTTGTCTTAAAGCCATGTAGTAGATTGCAGTAATGGCCACAAATTCCTCCAGAGGGTTGTATGCACACCCCTTTCACTGTGACTGTCGATCCTTCCATCAAGAGGTAGATCCTGTTTTTCACGCTTTCAGTCTGGGTTGGGCCAGGTGGCTTGCTCTGTAGGATGTTACATTATTAGCAAAAGTGATGAAAGCAGAGACTTGGGAAGGGTTTGCCCTCACTGAATTTAGGAACCTTTCTCCCTCAGAAGGGTTCCTAAATGTGAAGAGTCCTCAATTCCAGCTGAGGTCTCCTTAGACCACTCAGCCTGCCAACAATCAGACATGCCATGAGGCTCTCAGATTATTCAGCCCCAGCTCCAGCTGAGTCCAGTCCAGAGCAGAGGAGCTGCCCAGTCTACCCACAGTATCATGAGAAAAAATAAGTGCTTGTTGTTTTTAAGCCATTCAGACTGGAGACGTTTTTTACGTAGCAAAAGCTAACTGATACAGGCTGTATCTTAATGGCAGTGTCATAGTATAGATGGTAAAGTGGTCAGAGGTTAAGAGATACATGAATGTCTGGATAATAAAGAATAGCTTGTGGGCTTCCCTGGTGGCGCAGTGGTTGAGAGTCCGCCTGCCGATGCAGGGGACGCGGGTTCGTGCCCCGGTCCGGGAAGATCCCACATGCCGCGGAGCGGCTGGGCCCGTGAGCCATGGCCGCTGAGCCTGCGCGTCCGGAGCCTGTGCTCCGCAACGGGAGAGGCCCGCGTACCGCAAAAAAAAAAAAAAAAAAAAAAAAGAATAGCTTGGCTGGATGCTCTGGGGTCTGGAAGAAGCAAGATTGAAAGACTGGAGAAAGGAGGTCTAGAGATGTGTGTGGATGGACCTGTGGGAGTGGGCATCAGTGTGCATATATTTATGTTTTCCATCGATAACCGTAAGAGGGCATCCACCTCAGAGGCACTCAACAATGAGGTGGATACACTAATTCAGTGGATGCCAGCCAGCCTCTGTCCTGCCCCAGCCCCACCCCATGCTTGCCAATGGGCCCATGAGCAGAGTAGCCATAATGGCAGGGATGCAGCTAGGCATGGCCCTGTGCATGGGCCCCCATCATCAAGGCTGGTCTACGTTCTGCTGCTACCTCTGCATGTCTGACCTGTCAGCAGCAGAAACAATGGCTAAACCCTCAAAATGGTACCATCTTTAGGAAACCAACTTGCCAGTCAGAGGCAGGTTGATTATATCAGATCTTTTCTGCTCTGGAGGGTCCTAACTAGGATTGATGTGAATACCAGGCATGGGGTGGTTTTCCCTGCCCAGCCACCCTAGTGCTTGCTCAATGGGCCCAGGTACAAAGTGGCCATAGTGGAGACACGTTCTTTCCTTCCCAGTGTTGATTTGGCTTCTGCCACTGCTGAGTGCCGAACCTGCCAACAGCAGAGAGTAATACTAAGCTCCCCCAATTCCCTGGGAACCAGCTGGCTACCTGGAGGCAAGGTGGGTGGACTACATTGGACCCTTCCCCGTCATGGAGGGCAGTGGGGATAAGACACATTCGGGTACAGATTTGCCCGCCTACCCTCAGCACTTCTGCCCGAACCCCCTGTACAGAATGCTTCGTCCATCACCATGATGTCCCCCATAAAATGTGGAATGCCAACCAGGGGACACGTTTTGTGGTGAAGCAAGTATGATAGTGGGTTCATGCTCACAGAATTCCTGGTCTTAACAAGTGGCCCCATCACAGAAGCAGCGGCTTGACAGAACAGCAGAAAGGTCTGCTGAAGACTCAGTCACACACTAGCTGGGAGACAGCACTGTGCCTTCGGAGTTCTGTCCTACAGCGCACAGTACACAGGCCCAGTGGCGAGGCTGAGGCAAGAATATAAGAGGCAGACATACCATGTGTCTAAATACTTGAAGTTACAAATGAGGCTAACAGTCAAATATAAAATGTTCTGCCCTCCTACCTTAACAAATACACTTTCATAATGAATTGGAAACTCAATTTTTTAGTGCATCTATTCCTTTTTTTTAAAAACTAAATACATTTATTTATTTTTGGCTGCACTGGGTCTTTGTTGCTGCACGTGGGCTTTTCTCTGGTTGTGGCGAGCAGGGGCTACTCTTCGTTGTGGTGCACAGTCTTCTCATTGTAGTGGCTTCTCTTGTTGGGAGCACGGGCTTTAGGTGCAAAGGCTTCAATAGTTGTGGCACGTGGGCTCGGTAGTTGTGGCTCACGGGCTCTAGAGAGCAGGCTCAGTAGTTGTGGTGCCCCGCCCGGGCTTAGTTGCAACGTGGCATGTGGGATCTTCCCAGACCAGGTCTCGAACCCATGTCTCCTGCATTGGCAGGCGGATTCTTAACCACTGCGCCACCAGGAAAGCCCCAGTGCATCTCTTCTCTATTTCTGTATTACTATTATTGAAATATAGTTGGCTTACAATATTATATTAGTTCCAGGTGTACAAATGGCAATTCGATACAAAGTTATTACAAAATATTGACTATATGGCCTGTGCTGTACTTTACAACCCTAATACACTGCTGGTGGAAATGTAAATTGGTACAGCTTCCATGGAAAACAGTATGGAAGTTCCTCAAAAAATTAAAAATAGGACTACCATAGATCCAGCAGTTCCACTTCTGGGTATTTATCCAAAGAAAATGAAAAGATATGTGCATTCCTGTGTTAACTGCAGCACTATTTACAATAGCCAAGCTATGAAAGCAACCTAAATGTCCATCAACAGTGACTTCTCTGGCGGACCAGTGGCTAAGACTCTGCACTCCCAATGCAGGGGGCCGGAGTTCGATCCCTGGTCAAGGAACTAGATCCCACATGCCGCAACTAAAGATCCCGCATGCCCCCAACTAAAAGATCTCACATGCCGCAGCAACTAAGACCTGGCGCAGCCAAATAAATAAATATTAATAAAAAATAAGTGCCCGTCAACAGATGAATGGATAAAGAGGTTGTGGTATATATATATATACAATGGAATATTAACCATCAAAAGGAATGTTGACATTTGCAACAACATGAATGGAGCTGGAGGGTATTATGAACTAAGTCAGACTGAGGAAGAGAAATACTGTATGTTTTCACTTATATGTGGAATCTAAAAAACGAAACAAACAAGGGTAACAGAAACAGCCTCACAGATACAGAGAATAAACTAGAGGCTACCACCGGGGACAGGGGTAGGGGGAGGGGCAAAATAGGTGTAGGGGATTAAGAGGCACAGATTAGAAGGGGAAACTCAAATTTGAATTGAGAGTTTTCGGATCTCTGTAGTGCAAGGCAAACCAACGTCCAGCTGCAGCCCGTGGTCTAGCCCCTTCCCTTTCCAACCACTGCCTTTGTCTTTCCGTAAATTTGTATAGACCAAACCTTCACATCTCAGGCGCCATCCACATGCCCTACAAATAGCTAACGCTTGGCCACTCTGTGAGTCTAGGGATGTATATTTTGATGGTGGTGACACATTCCTAGGGAAGAGGCCTGTGCAGATTCTGGAAGTGGGCAGGGAATTCCAGGGTCCTGGGCACCTAGAGAGTGGCCTGAGTGTGTGTGGGCTCTGGGTTGGTACATCCCCTTGGCCCAGACTCTTCCTCCCATGAGAGTGCCCCCACAGGAGAAACACAACAGGGCCTCTGAAGTTCATGGCCCAAGTCAGGGTTCCCTTTCGCTTGGGTCTAAAGGGCATATGCCTTAAACCTGTGGCCAGTATATGCCATCTTCTTCCCCTTAGCCTGGAAGCACGGATTGGGGAACCATGGAGTGAAGGATGAAGCAGTCCTCTTACTATTACACATAAAAATTTGCTTGAATAATTTTTCTTCCCATCCCCCATGACCTTGTGTTTGGGGATGTGAAGGTCCTAGTGAACAAGGAGGAATGTTCTCACTGAAATGCACAGTCATGGTTTCACAGAATTAGGAACTGAAACTGTCTCCTGGAGGTTTGGGGAGAGAAGTGAATATACAGGTTGGTTGGCCTTCTTGTTTTCCTTAGCCCCTCACTTGCTTGTGCTGTCCTGATTTTACTCTGAGGACACCTGGAACAGCTCTGAGTCACCACAGGTGTGGCCAGGCACGAGTTGTTCCAAGGTAATGGCATAACTCCAATAGCTCCTCCTTGAGTTTATATAACCACCTTCGGCTAACCTCGAGCCAAAGCTGCTGTCCTATACCTTCCACCCACCCCTCCACCCCTAGGTTTTTTCACAATCTTCCCATTTCATGGTGTTTTCCCTCCATAGTTAGTTCAGCTTACTGGTAAAAACCAGAACCACACCATAGTTCACTTCTAAATATTTAGCAATTTCCATTGAGATTTCTTCTTTAAGGCATGCATCATTTTAAAATATGTGTCTCAGTTTACAAATAAGGGTTCCTGGCGTGTGTGTGTGTGTGTGTGTGTGTGTGATTCTAACTGCTCTGCACTGTGGTTAGAGAATGTCGTCTATAAGATGCTGACTTTTTGGAGATTTTGGGGGGCACAGTAAACAGTCCATTTCATAAATGTGTGTGTGTGCTTAAAAAGAATGTATATTCTCTATCTTTTGAGTACATATATGTGTGTATGTGTATATATGTCAGTGTACATAAGCGTGCGTGCGCGCACACACACTTGATCAAGGTTGTTAACTGGATTTTTCGATTCTAGTAAATCCTCACTAGAATTTTGTCTGCTTGAACTGTTTATGTTAAAATCTCCAACTATAATTGGATGCTTGTTAATTTCTCCTTATAATTACATTTTTGAGGTTCTGTTATAAGGAGACAGAAGATTTCCAGATTACTATCTATTCTTTTAAGAGTGTTCCTTTTATCTTTACAAAATATTGCTCCTTGTCTCTGTTAATATTCATTGCCTAAGATTTTCCTGTCTGATTTTAATATTGTTCTACCAGCTTTCTTTTAGTTAGCTATTTGCCGAGTAAATATTTTCCATCATTTTATGTTTAACCTTCCTGTGCCCCTTTTGTTTTGTTTTATTTTGGTTTGGGATGTGCCTTACGAGGATCCTATAGCTCATTTTAATAATCCAAGTTGATAGGCTGTCTTTTTTTTTTTTTTTTGGCCACACCTTGCAGCTTGTAGGATTTTAGTTCCCTGACCAGGGATCGAACCCCTGGCCCGTGGACAGTGAAAGTGCCGAGTTCTAATCACTGGACTGCCAGAGAATTCCCAATAGGTTGTCTTTTATATATGAGTTTAGTCCTCATATCTATCATGGTTTCTAATATAGCTGTACATATTTCTAACATCTTATTTGCAGGTGATTCAAAGACAAGAGGTATAGCTAATATAGCAGATGACAGACCCAGCTCACCACCTCTGTTTGGTACTTCTGCTTCTCCCGAGCCTGGGTCTGCCACCAGGTGCCCAACTAAACCCTGTGGTATTACAGGTAACCTGAGGATTATGCAGTGCCATCCGGTTGAATGAAGCACCTGTGTAAAGTGTTCATAAAAAACTGCAAACAAGCTGTACCCACTCATTCACCTGGCCGTTTGGGTCTCCATGGGGCCTCTGAATTAACTAAAGGACCATGCAAATAGACAGTTTTCCCAGGGGTGTCAGATTATGGGGGGACAATGCCATTAGGTGTCCTTTGGAGTGGGAGGTCATTCGAATATCCCTCTTTCCACCTCTTGCCCCTCAGCCTAAGGTGGTAACAGCTTCTTGCTGCTGCTAATCACCCAAAGGTTTCACTATCTCATTTTGGTTTCTTTAACCCTACCCACATCTCTGTAAATAATTCTTATTCTAACTCCCTTCAGCCAAACCCTCTGGAGTGAGCCAACTGTGAACTTGACATTGACAGATGCATACGATTATTAAAGGAACTTTAAATATTAATCGAAGTTTCCCTTAAAACTTAGGATTAAAATGTACTGGACTTGTTGATAGAAATATGTCTCAGTTGACTTTTGTCAAAATAGTGCTGTATAAAAACCATCCCAGGGCTTCCCTGGTGGCGCAGTGGTTGAGAGTCCGCCTGCCGATGCAGGGGACACGGGTTCGTTCCCCGGTGCAGGAAGATCCCACATGCTGCGGAGCAGCTGGGCCCGTGAGCCATGGCCGCTGAGCCTGTGCTCCGCAACGGGAGAGGCCATAACAGTGAGAGGCCCGCGTACCGCAAAAAAAAAAAAACAAAACAAAAAAAACCAAAAAACAAAAAACAAAATCCCAGAAATGCTTACAAGCATTCATTCTCAAGTTTGTGGAGTCCAAAGATCAACTACGTTTCAGCAGACCTAGGCTGTGCCCAGCTAGGTGACTCTGCTATAGACTGCTTGTCAGTTGGTCTTGGCTCCTGGCCATGGGTTCGGTTTGAATCCCCTTCCTGGGTTTTCTTCTAGAGTCAAAAGCTGAAGGGACAACAGCTACCTGGGGCGTGTTCTTCTAAGGGCAGATCACTGGAACTCAGGAGAAAAAGCCGATCCACACAAACATGTTTCAGCCTCTGTTAACATCCACTTGGCTCAAGCAAATGTTATGACTGAACCCAGGGTTGCTGGGCTTGGCCCACCCTGAGGCCATGGCAAGCATGTGATGTAGAACTCTACAGGGGAGTGAAGTATTGGAACCCATAATTCATTCCACCACAAATAATAAGATTTGTTCGTTGAATATGGAGCTTGTAGTTGTGATTTCAGTACATTCCATATTAATTTGTGAGTCAGAAAGAGAAAGACAAATACCATATGATATCATTTGTATGTGGAATCTAAAATATGACACAAATGAACCTATCTATGAAACAGAAAGAGAATCAGGGACATAGAGAATAGAATGGTGGTTGCCAAGGGGGAGGGCTTGGGAGAGGGAAGGATTGGGAGTTTGGGATTAGCAGATGCAAACTGGTAGATATAGAATGGATAAACAACAAGGTCCTACTGTATAGCACAGGGAACTACATTCAATCTCCTGTGATAAACCATAATGGAAAAGAATATGAAAAAGAATATATATATATGTATGTATATATATATATGTATAACTGAGTCACTTTGCTGTACAGCAGTAATTAACACAACGTTGTAAATCAACTAGACTTCAATAAAAAATAAAATTTTAAAAATATTAAACCCTAGTAGTTACAGAGACTTCAAAGCACAAAAGCTGCCCTTCAGGCAGAAATTGAGACACAGATGTAGAGAACAAACGTATGGACACCAAGGGGGAAAAGCGGTGGTGGTGGTGGTGGTGCTGTGATGAATTGGGCGATTGGGACTGACATGTATACAAGGATGTGTATAAAACTGATGACTAATAAGGACCTGCTGTATAAAAAAAAAAAAAATTAATAAAAAAAAAAGCTGCCCTTCTGCAAGAGGGAAGAGATATGGGAACATATGTATAACTGATTCACTTTGTTATAAAGCAGAAACTAACACACCATTGTAAAGCAATTATACCCCAATAAAGATGTTAAAAAAAAAAAGCTGCCCTTCAAATAATAATTGCCAACACTTACTATGAGAGTACCACTTGCAGGCACTGTCTGAAGCACTTTACATGTATTAACTCACTTAATTCTTAAAACAATCTCATGAGGTAAGTGATATTATCATCCACATTTTTACAGCTGAGGGCACTGAAGCACAGAGATGTTGAATAACTTGTCCAAGGCCACACAGCAGGTAGGGGGCAGGAGCAGAGCCAGGCTCTGGAGTTCACCTTTTAACCAGTACGCTCTGCCTCTGGAAGGCATCCAGAGAATTCAGAAGACAATTGAGAAGAAATCCGTAGCCTTTCAAGTCTGCATTCTTTTTCCCTCGGTCCTCATCAGTGAGGCCCTTTTTTTTTTTTTTTTTTTTGGCGGCACCATGCAGCTTGTGGGATTTTAGTTCCCTAACCAGGGGTTGAACCTGAGCCCTCAGCAGTGAGAACATGGCGCCCTAACCCCTGGACCACCAGGGAATTCCCAGTGACGCACTTCTTGACTGTCAGGTTAAGGCTAAAGACAGCAAGGCAGTATCCTCCACTTCAGTCCTCGCTTCACTGTTCCAGACTTGGCCCTATCCTTCCTGACTTTCTTTCTGTCTCTTCCTGTCTCTTCTGTCTCTTTCTGTTTCTCCCATAATCACTAACCTGGACCCTCCCTTCTACACAGGCAGCAGGGGAGGTATAGGGGCTTTAGATCCAGCAGACCCGGCTCAGGTCCCCTCTGCCTCCCCTCACAAGTCTCTGAGCTCACTTTCCTCATGTGAAAATGAGACAAACACAACACTGAAGGCCCGAGATTGTTCTGAGCATCAAATGGTAAAGCAAAACGCGTTCCTTCCTTTCTCCATGAGATAGTTTTGAACATTAACTATGAGCCAGCTCCTACGCTAGGGATAAACTGGAGAGCAAAACAGAAGTGGTGATGTTCCTTGTTTTCAGGGAATGTTGGAAACAGGCAGCAAACACACACACACACACGCACACGAGCACATTAATATAACTTACAAACTCTGCCCAGGACGGCGACCAGGAAGTACTGGGTGCTACAAGGACACCAAAAGAAGAATTTGACCTGGTCCCTGTGTTACCGAGTCCAAGCTCGCTCTGCTCACCGCACGACTGGCCAGTGAATCGGAGGTGTTGAGGCAAGGAATATGACTTTATTCGGAAAGCCGGCAGACCAAGAAGATGGCAGACTAGAGTCTCTGAAAAACCATCTTATATGGGCCTGGCTGCCAGTTTCTCTTACAGTATCAGAGAGGGAGAGGCAGTAAGGAAGAAAAAGTAAAAGGGCCATCAGTCTTGCAAAACAGCTGCTGGAATGGCCAGCTTCAGGGAGGGGATGTGTTAGTTTCTTTTTTCTTGCAGCCATTCACAGGTGGGCAGGGTTTCCTGAGGCAGGTATGATTATAATAACAAAAGCAACGAAAAGCAAATGTTAAAGTCAAAGAAACAGGTCGAACGAGGAGTCCGATTTAGCTACACCTGCTCTGGAAAAGGCCACTTTGAGGAAGTGACATTTAACCAGAGACTGAAAATAAAAGCCAGACAAAAGAAGCATGGAGGATTGGAGGAGTCTTTCGGGGAGAAGGAATAGCATGTGAGACCTTGAACAACCTTTGAGCCTCACCAAGATCATAGCCTAATTTATTTAGGACCTTGCCTCCTTGAGGACCCAACCCTGTACATCTAGAGCTTAATTCTTATTCTCGAGCAAATGACACCACTTGCCTTTTGAGATTATGGCAAGCCAGGTGTTGGAGGAGGTAATCAAGAGGACATGGCCTCTGGTTGACCCTCGAGGTGGATGTAGGCAGCTCCTCGCCCCCTCCCCTGTCCTTGGAAGGTACACTCTGTACATTGTTCCCACAGCGAGAGCCATTCCAAGGACACAGCCTTGAGAGAGCAAGGTGTTGGGACCATCAACAACGGTATACGATTGAACCCTGTTAAGGCCTCTATATAAACTTAAGATTCTGGCAGATGGATGCTGAGATCTACTTGTCTTGCTGCTGCTCAAGACAAGCCTTGTAAGTTCCCTTGCTTAGTAAAATTGCCAGCTACCAGTCTGGAGTGGTCTGCTGCTTTCTTCAGTCGCTTCTTGCCCTCCGTGTACACGGGCCAGTTTGCAAACCAACACCAGGGTATTTTGTCCCTGCTCCTTCAGTCCTTTGAACAGCTGACCCCCATCTTCTTTTTTTTTTTTTTTTTTTTTTAATTTCAACATAGGACTTCCCTGGTGGCTCAGTGATTAAGAATCCACCTGCCAATGCAGGGGACACGGGTTCGAGCCCTGGGCCGGGAAGATCCCACATGCCACGGAGCAACTAAGCCCAAGAGCCACAACTACTGAACCCCGTGCGCCTAGAGCCTGAAGCCCGCGCACTGCAGTGAAGAGTAGCCCCTGCTCGCTGCAACTAGAGAAAGCCGGAGCACAGCAATGAAGATCCAACGCAACCAAAACTAACTAACTAAATAAATATATAAAAATAACTTCAGCACACATTTATTGAGCATCAACAAGCACTAGATTTGGGGAGGAGGAAGGGCTAGTGACTACGTGGATGAGAAAGCAATTCCACCACTCAAGGTAATCATCCACTCAGTCAATGAACAGTGCCCAGTTTGTGCAATTTGCTGTACGGCAGTAATTAACACAACACTGTAACTCAACTATACATCAATTTAAAAAAAAGAAAGAGTTTGGCCTTTGACCCAGTGACACCAGTAATGGAGGTGGGTGTAATGGACACTGGGAGTGGCTAGAATAACCAAGCACAGAGGAGGTTCAAATGACTTAAGAACTTGCCAATTTATCAAGTGACAGCCAGAAATGGGCCCACACATAGGGAGAAGTGGAGGTCTTGTTATGGTGGTAAAATATATAGTAACCAGCCACCATGAAAAAGCCTGAAGTCATCCTGGGAGAGGCTACCCTCAGGCTGGCCCAGACAGCACCTGGTGTAAGATGTGCACAGACCTGGCCACATGGTAGGGCTCCAGGTAGAAGGGAGGGGCCGTTTCTTCCCTATGTCTCAGGACAGCAGCAAACACTGCTTGGCTCTGGGTCTAGACACCCAGGGACCACAGCCAGGCTTTTGCCATGGGGAACTGGTGTTTAAACCCCTGGCTAATCAAGCTGAAAACCAGCAAACATCCTCACTTAGCTAACTTTCCCTTCCTGCCCATCACAAAGAATGCACCCTGGAACCAAAATCACAGGTCACAATGTTACCGAAGAAAAGTTCTGTGTCCAGTGCACAATGAGGCCAAGCTGAGGCTTCGGAGTTCGGAGCAGAGAAAGGTTTATTTCAGAGCCAAGCAAGGAGAATGGGTGGCTTGTGCTCAAAAACCCCTAACTCCCCAATGGTTTTGGGGGAGAAGATTTTCTAGGCAAAATTTGGGATGTGGGCTGCAGTGTGTGTGACTTTATTCCGATTGGCTGGTAGTGAGGTAATGGTTGGTGTTCCAGGAATTGAGACAGGCTGGGATTTGGGACCTGGGACACTTTGCCGCAGTGCTTGCACCTGGACAAAAGTCTCCTCAAGCAACAAAATACAAAGAAACTATAAGAGACTAAAAACAACTGCGTCCATGCGCAATTGGGGCAAATTATGGACAAGATACAAAAAGACGAAAAAAACCCCCAGCTGCCATCTCTGAAGAGTGGGAGCAAATACCAGGGTGTCGGGAGCAAAAGCAGGGTACTGCGCATGCCCCCTGCACTCAACACAGCCAAAAGGGTGGGTAAACCTCCTAAGCCACCCCTTTGGCTAGACCCCTGGACACACCCCCTACCCTCACCCCCTGTAAGGGACCAGCTCATCCCCCCCGCCTCTCCTCTGGAGCCAGAAAGGGAACCTGTTACATGTTTTCGCTCCCCCTCCCTGCTGCAGCAGGGGCCCCAATAAAGCCTTGCCTGAATTTCTTGTTTGGCCTCTTAATCAATTTCTATTGATGGGGGAAGACCAAGAACCCTGGTCGGCAACAGAATCTTGTGTTCAGCCTGAAGTTACCACCTCCGCTTGGGTGGGGGCCTTACTTCCTGTAGAAGAACTCAAAGGTATTGTTATGTATATTCCCTGAGGAGGAACAAGGATCTTGCCCCATCCCTGCACTATAGTTTCTTGATAGTTCCTCCTTTGTTTCTGCATTCCCTATTTCCTTATTTGAATCTGCTCTTTGGTACTCAGGGAAGGTCTAGAAGGCTGAAGGCTTTATCCTGCAAATATGAAATGGGGGACCTGATCAACTATACTTCAATAAAATTAAAAAAAAATAAAAAATTTCAAAAAAAGAAAAGAAATAGGGGACACCCAAAAGGCTTTTGTGCCCAGGAGGACCCCACAGGGTCCTTCTTCGTTCAACAATACTTCTGTGAGGCAAGAGTTAATCTGGCTGAATTAATCCAGTCCCACTTCCAAGTCACAAGAAGAGCTCCCCATTTAGATAGAGCTGGGGGGGGGGCGGTAGAGTGGAGTCAGCACTGGCCTTAGAGACACAACTCCTGGGTGCAAGTCCTAGCTCGAGGCTGGCCACAAAAGTTTGAACAAGTCATGAAATCTCTCACAGGCTGGGTGTTCACATCTGCGAAGCGGTTCACAGCTTTATTATCCGTTGAATTAAGAAGGACAATGCATGTGAAAGCCCTTGGTAAACGGTGAGGTGTTTTTATTACATGTACGTGGCAAATAGTAAAACGTACAACGCTTTGCTGTTTAGTCTTGCCCGGGGAAGCATAGTATCCCTTTCACAGCTATTCCTAGAAAATAGTTACCTATAATAGCTACTTCAGAACTCTCTCCAGCAGGGTTTCTCTTTTCTGCTGGCTGCTGAGAAGCTCTGAGCCGAATTTGGGACTCACCTGCAGCAAGGTCGTAGATCCCTCTGGTAGCAGATCTCTTTCCAGACTTATTTGGTTTGATTGATTGACTGTCATTTTTCTCTTTTATTTGCACGACATTCTATTTTATGTCTCTGTCTTAAATTCCTTTTTGGGACACGGCAGGGTATAAGTAAGGACGTACTATATACACATAGAAACACCGGTCATTTTGCAAGCATTTTAAATGCCTTTGTTTTATTTTTTTTAAATAAATTTATTTATTTTATTTATATAGTTTTGTCTGTGTTGGGTCTTTGTTGCTGCGCTGGGGCTTTCTCTAGTTGTGGCGATCTGGGGCTACTCTTCGTTGGGGTACTCGGGCTTCTCACTGTGGTGGCTTCTCTTGTTGCGGAAAATGGGCTCTAGGCGCGCGGGCTTCAGTAGTTGTGGCGCATGGGCTCAGTAGTTGTGGCTCGCAGACTCTAGAGCGCAGGCTCAGTAGTTGTGGTGCAGGGGCTCAGTTGCTCCGTGGCATGTGAGATCTTCCCGGACAAGGGCTCGAACCCGTGTCCCCTGCATTGCAGGCAGATTCTTAACCACGGTGCCACCTGGGAAGTACGGTGCCGTTGTTTTGTCTAGTTTAAAGCAAGGTTATGTTTGTGACTTACGCTGGGTCATAGTAAAATACAGTACAATCGCACTTGAGATGAAGCACAGGAAGCCGCCCAGCACCGCACGTGGCTTATGAAAAGGTTCCCGCAAATGCTAATTTCATGTGAAATTCACCAGACTCGTCCAGACACAGAGGCATTAAGTGGCTGTAAGGGGCTGTTAGAGGGTTTCAACCCACTCCAGTCCTCCCCGCGTCTTTTGCCGGAACTGTTCCGGTGGGGTGTGGAGTGCGGAGCGAGGTGGAGGCGGGGCAAAGACGGAACTCTAGCTTGAGCTGCGCGGGAGGCAGTGAGGCTCGCGGACAGGTGGATACGGTTTCAATGGGAAGGAAAGCGAGAGGCCGCGATGGTAGGGAGGCTAGAGGTGGGCGCAGGGATTTTGTTGCTCCTTAAGGTGGAGCAGGAACTCCGTTTACCCACCGAGCGGGAGAAGTGGTCCCAGACCGAGTCTGGGAAGTTGGGAGAGAAGCGCGGGAGCGGGACTGCAGCCCTTGGGTAGGGTGCGCTACGCGTTCGAAGAGCGCTGCGAGGACGGGCTCCGACAGCCCAGGGCTGGTGACCCGCCCGGGAGAAGGGAAGCGCGGGTGCCGCGGGGTAAAACGCCGGATCCACGCGGTTCTCCGCAGAAAGGCCCCTTCTTTCACCTCGGACCACCAACAAGGTGGCGTCTGGCCGGTATGGGGGTTCCGCGTACAAGGGACAGAAACTGCTCCACTCGCCCGGGGCTTCCGAGTCACCCAGACTCACTTCGAATTCCAGCTCTTCCACCTACTAGCTGATCACCCCACTTCTCCTCAGCTTCCCCATCCTAAAAGTGGGGCTAATAACAGCACTCGTCTCTTGGGGCTGTTGCGACGAATAAATGGTACAACGTAAATAAAGCGTTTAGCCCCCAAGCCGTTGCCTAGTATCTATCACAAGCAGGGGCTGTGGTCATTACTGTCACCTTTTCGGCAATTCCCTGGCGGTCCAGTGGTTAGGACTCGGGGCTTCCACTGCAGGGGGCACTGGGTTCGATCTCTGGTCCGGGAACTAAGATCCTGCAAGGTGCGGTCGTCCCCAAAAGACCACAAAGATGCTGGGACGGACTGGCGCCAAGCTGGGCGGAAGGCAAGACCCAGGAGGTGGGCGGGGGTTGGTGGTGACGTGGACAGGTCCGACCCAGGCTCTCGCGGCTTCCTCTACCCCGGGTCGGTGCCAAGGGCTGGACAATCGGCGGGGTGGCTGCCCGGCTCCACCACCTCGGAACGTGCGAGGCGGCGGGTTTCGGGATGACTTCGTGCGGGTGAGTGTCCCCGAAGCAGAGAAAAGTGGGAGGTCAGACTTGGCCAGCCGGACGCGCCGTCGGGAAGCGGCCAGGTGCGGGGGCCGCGGAAGCCAGGGCCGAGGGAGGGGGCAGCCGGTCTCTAAATTAAGTCCAACCGGTCCCCTGCGTAGGTGGGGCAGCGAGGAGACAGTACCTGGGGACGGTATTGAGAGCCCCTGCTCGTTTTCCAGCGCTGCGCTCCAGGGGACACTGGTTTTCGAGGTGGAAAATTCGACGTGGAGGCTGCCTCTCGTGCTTGGAGTGCGTAGCGCTGTGGTGCCGAGCGTGGGGGGAGGCCTGGAACCCGGACCCTCTGACCAGGGCTGGACATGTGGGTCCCTGGTGATGTGGGTCCCCGGCGAGGGGACCGCGGGCTCCGGGCAGTCGGGAAACCTAGGCTGCTCCTTCTTACGCAGCTTCAGAAAACAGCCCGGGGTTTTGGAGTCAGGGGTTTCGAAAAGTAGGTTTTCAGGTTCAGGCGACAGCCTCGAGGCAGAGTGAGCGTCTGTTTTGGGGCTCCGGGCGCTAAAGCCTCTAAGGAATAGCATATTAATTAACGGGGGAAAAGTAGACTTGGAGGGCTCATTTAGTTTTTATAAACCAGGAAGAAGGATCAAAAATACATTTTGTGCCTTTTATCCCCAAAGTTTACTTTTTCTTTTTCTTTTTCAAAACTAGAACGATCATTTAAGGGTAACAAGGAAGGTGTCTCCCGACAATGCAAAAACGTGCTGGTCAGATGATGTTTTATGAGCACTAAAATGAAGCACACGTTGTACAGAGGCTGTGGCGGAGCGAGGGGAAGGAGGCAGCCCTCGTGTCGCCGAAAGTCCCTGGCTAAGGCTTTCATTCCAGCACCTTCCTCATTGCCTCACCCCACATTCCTGGTGCCAACGAATTTAACGCTGGCAAGTCCTCGGCAAACTTGACTTTCCTTTCAGATATGGGCAGCTGGAACCGTGAACCAAAGGTCTGGGTTTTAAATGATGTTGTTGCTGTTTAATTTACATCTCTATGATCTTAAGGCGGCTGGCCTTTGTGGCCTTGGGGAAGTAACGTTTCTTCCTCCGAAGAAACTATTTCTTTTCTTTGCCTTTTTAGTTTTCTTTTTTATTAAAAAGTATCTGGCTTTGGGGCTTCCCTGGTGGCGCAGTGGTTGGGAGTCTGCCTGCCGATGCAGGGGACACGGGTTCGTGCCCCGGTCCGGGAAGATCCCACATGCCGTGGAGCAGCTGGGCCCGTGAGCAATGGCCGCTGAGCCTGCGCTTCCGGAGCCGGTGCTCCGCAACGGGAGAGGCCACAACAGTGAGAGGCCCGCGTACCGCAAAAAAAAATAAAAAAGTATCTTGCTTTGAAATAGGTATTTCTGATTTTTGTCCCTCTGAGATAGGCTAGTTGACTCCAACACACCCTACCAACCCAGGAAATGATCACTACAGTAGCACGCAGTAAACTCAGTAAATGTTAGGTTTTTTTTGCATGTTAGTAAGTTTTATTTAAAACTAAAATGCCAGTGACTTAGACTAGCTGGCAGGAATAATCTAGATTTTAATATTTTTTATTCTTCGGTAATACCTCAGGACCTTCATCGGCAAATGCAGCACGTGGCATATGAGTCAGGGGAAATGAAGCAGCGTTATGTTGAGCAGGGTGTCTCCAAAAACAGTTTTCAGACTGATGGGAAATACAGACAAGAGGGCTGTTAGTTGGTAAATTCATTTCATTTCATTCAGTGTGGTGCACTTATTTGTTACGTATAGGCCCTGTTCTAGACTGTGCCCCTAGTGTTCACCAAAGCACTCTTTGAAGAATTATGTCCATGCCATAGTTGTGGAAATGGAGAATGAAATGAAGTTTGCCCAAGGACTACAATGGAAGGAGCAGGTTGGAATCCAACTCCATTTGGGGATAAAGCCAATATTTTTTTGATTGTGTGGGACATTTTATTCATAATATTTCATTCCACAAAAGTTTGATAATCCTACCACGTGCGAGGCATCATACTAGGTACTGGGAATACAACTGACACGACCTCTTGGAGGAGTTATGACTCTAGCGTATTTGACGTCAGCTGATCATTTTTTAATACTCCCCTTCTCTATAGGACAGAATTATTTTCAGTAATAATATGTAATACCAATGATAATTCCTGTTGTCTTGCTTTCTTTTCATTTGAAGACAATTTTAAAAAACTACAATTTTTAAAGATATGCAAACTGGGTAAAATATTTTATGTATGAATTAATCCATACGTGGTAAATTCACACTTACCAGACAAAATATACTTGGCAGTCTGCACTGTTTTAAATTTTAAACACTAATGAAAAACTCAAAGTGCTCACACGAATGGCCGAATTGAAGTAACTGTTGCTTGGTTTCATCTTTAAAATCGCGGTGCTATTAGTGTTTATTTCACATCTATTGCATAGATGGAGGAATGAGTAGTACCCCCTAGGTTAGGGACAGAAACTTCTCCCTAAGCCAGCTTGAACAATTCTGAATGTTATATATTTACTCTGATTGCAAGTTTACTCTTGAAAGGAGCCTATGTTGCTGAGCCAGGTAGTATGTTAAAATCTCACACCATGATTGTGGATATGTCTATTTCTCCTTTGAATTCTTTCAGGATTTTGCTTTATGTATTTTGAGGCTATGTTATTAGAATAAAGAATTGTTATCTCTTCCTGTGAACTGAATATGTTATAACTTGAGGTATTTGTGGTTTTGGCTTTTTGTCTTAAAAGTCTGCTTCATCTGATATTAATATAAAGATATCAACTTTATCTTCATTACACTTGGTATATTTATCTTTCTTTTTACTCTCAGTGTTTCTATATCACTGTTTTAGTTGTGTCTGCTG
The DNA here is from genome assembly GCF_059928025.1 of Delphinapterus leucas. Classification (NCBI taxonomy): domain Eukaryota; kingdom Metazoa; phylum Chordata; class Mammalia; order Artiodactyla; family Monodontidae; genus Delphinapterus; species Delphinapterus leucas. Next base: position 47,101,382 of record NC_143147.1, on the reverse strand, counting down.
CAAACTGTGTATAATTGGGCTTCTTTTTTCCATCCGGTCTGATTACCTTATGTTTTAATTGGAGCATTTAATCAGTTTACATTTATGTAATTATTGATACAATTGGTTTAAATCTAACATCTCAATGAGTGCTTTCTATTTGTTCTACCTGGTCTATGTTCTTCTCTTTTCTTGTGCTATTGTGTATTATTTTTTTATTACCCCATTTTCCTATTGAATATTATTTCTTATTTGTACTACTTCTATAGTAGTTACTCTATAGATTATATCATATTCTTGACCTATCATAGTCTAAAATTACTTGGTATTTTTAATCTTCTTCCTAGACAATGCGAAGACCTTGGAACGATTTTAGTCTGTTTGCTGCCTTTCCTGATTTACATGTCATTACTTTACCCTTTTTTGGTTATAGTGTGCTTTATGATATTTTTTACTGTTTTGTTTAGGAACAAAACACTATTAATTTACACAGTCAGTAGTCATCTAGACTTACCCACTTATTTGTCATTTTTATTTCTCTTCCTTCTTTCCTTATGATCTTCCTTCTGGAGTAATTTGCCTTTAGTAGTTACTTTAGTGCAAGTATACTGGTGACAGATTCCCTCAAATGTTGCTTGTCTGAAAATGCCTTTATGGGCACCTTCGTTTTTGAATAGTTCTGATGGTATAGAAGATATTTCAGTGTCTCTGGCTTCCCGTATAATCTGCTGGAAAGTTAACTAACAATCTCTTTTATTTTATTTATTTATTATTATTATTTTTTGCGGTACGCGGGCCTCTCACTGTTGTGGCCTCTCCCGTTGCGGAGCACAGGCTCCGGACGCGCAGGCTCAGCGGCCATGGCTCACGGGCCCAGCCACTCCGCGGCATGTGGATTCTTCCCGGACTGGGGAACGAACCCGTGTCCCCTGCATCGGCAGGCGGACTCTCAACCACTAGCGCCACCAGGGAAGCCCTCCCTTAATATTTATTAGCTCCTTCTTTGGTGCATAGGCAACAGCCTCCACAGTATGGAATCCAGCTTCTTCCAATTTCTTCACATCATTGGCATGTATGCCACATTGCTCTAATCGAGAAATAGGTTGTGGGTCAAAGCTCTCTTCTTCCACTGAAGTATCTGCATTTGCTTCAAGCTGTATCTGCATAGCCACTACTTAGTGTTCAATACTCCGCCTGCAGCGTAACTCGCCCGGGCGGGCTGCGGGCTCTGACTACAGTCCGCCGGACCCGCGCGCGCCCGACCCCGGACGGACTGCAGACCCGCTCGCCTGTGCGCCACTTCTCTACACCCTTGCTCCGGCCTTCTGCATGAAACCCAGGCGAGTTTCAGCTCCTAACTGCACTCCTGGGGCGCGTCTCAGCTCTCTTCAGGCCTCGGTCTCAGGCGGCAGCTCCCACTCCGTCTGCTGCTCTTATTTTATTTTTTTCTTGAAGTATAGTTGACTTACAATGTTTCAGGTGTACAGCAAAGCGATTCAGTTATACATATACATATATATATATATATATATTCTTTTTCAGTTTCTTTTCCATTATAGGTTATTACAAGACACTGAATATAGTTCCTTGTGCTATACAGTAGGTCCTTGTTGTTTATCTTCTTTATATATATCAGCATATATCTGTTAATCTCAAATTCCTAATTTATTCCTCCCGCCCCTCCGCCTGCCTTGGCAGTTATAGTCTGACTTATCTCCCAGTCTTGTCTAATTGTCTGTTAAATTCATCCACTTAACTTTTCAATAGTGTTATTTTATTTTGTATTTCTAAAATTTCTGTCTGTTTCCTTTTGTATTCTCCAATCTTGTGTTAAAATTCTCAATAATTAATTTACAGTTCTTTAATACTAAGTCTATTTACTTTACAATATATGTCTGATAACTCCAGTATCTGAAGCCCTGTGTTTTTATTGCCTTATTTTCCTCTCTTTAAAAATGCTATCTCCACATGTGCCAAACAATGTCTTTACAAAATAGTTCGTGAAAATAATCTGAGACCTAGGATAACTTCTGCCGGAGATGATTTATGTTTGGTTCTGCTAGGCACTGGGTTCACTAGCAATGTGGGATCGCCTCAATCCAACTTCAAGAGATGACGGGAAGCCTTACGGCCATGCCTGGGAATTCCTATCTGATTCTGGTTCACTCCTCCGAGGTGTAAGCCATTGGAGTTCCAATGCAAAGCAAAGGGGATTCACCAGGAACGCCTCCCCCCCACCCCCCACCCATCTCCACTCACGGTGGATCTTGGACTCTAACGTTTATTCCCTTAACCCCAAGGGGCTGAGATAAACATGCTCAGCCTGTGAGCCGCCCACTTAGGAATCAGCAAACACATGCAGAGGAAAAAGTAGCCTCCATCCTTAGCCTCCGTTATCTCTTGAATTCAGTCCCAGTAATTCTTCACTGTCTTGGTAGCCATCTGATCCTTTCAGGCAGATTTGTTGTTGTACTTGTTCAGCTTTTCTAGTTGTCATCAGTGAGAAGGTTGGTCTGAATTGCCCATCAATTGTTATTGGAGGCAGAAGTCTCTTTTGCCTCTAAGGCTCTTAGACTAGCCAGTAGAGGAGGCAGGAGCTCCATCAGAATGTTTTTCTGACTTTCTACCAATCACAGTAGAGGAATTTAGTTCAAGGAAATTCTAATTTAGTTCAAGGAAAAAAGGATAATGTTATCTGTGTTCTTAATATAGTGAAGCAATTCATAGGTATTATATAATTACTCATAGTTTTTATGTAAATAATTTGACTAAGTTTCTGTTACTTGCAACCAAAAATTCCTGACTAAAATATTTAAAAGTAGTGTGTATATATCACCTTTGCCCACAATTTCACCAAACCTTTTTGGTTATTTATTTATAATTAATTAATTAATTAATATATTTATTTTATTTATTTGGCTATGTTGGGTCTTCGTTGCTGCGCGTGGGCTTTCTCTAGTTGCAGCGAGCGGGGGCTACTCTTCGTTGTGGTGTGCGGGCTTCTCATTGCGGTGGCTTCTCTTGTTGCGGAGCACGGGCTCTAGGCGCACAGGCTTCTTAGTCGTGGCACGTGGGCTCACTAGTTGTGGCTCACGGGCTCTAGAGTGCAGGCTCAATAGTTGTGGCGCTAGGGCTTAGTTGCTCTGCGGCATGTGGGATCTTCCCTGACCAGGGCACGAACCATCTGCATTGGCAGGCGGATTCTTAACCACTGTGCCACCAGGGAAGTCCCACCCTTTTTGGTTATTAACTTAATAGGCATAAAATGCTACTTCAGGGCTTCCCTGGTGGCGCAGTGGTTGAGAGTCCGCCTGCCGATGCAGGGGACACAGGTTCGTGCCCGAGTCCGGGAAGATCCCACGTGCCGCGGAGCGGCTGGGCCCGTGAGCCATGGCCACTGAGCCTGCGCGTCCGGAGCCTGTGCTCCGCAACGGGAGAGGCCGCAGCGGTTTGAGGCCCGCGTACCGCAAAAAAAAAAAAAAAAAAAAGCTACTTCAGTGTTATTTTCAATATCAATCTTTTTAACTTATAGGTGAGAACAAATATTTTCCTGTGTGTTCACCTGCTAAATGTACTTATTCTTTGGTCAGTCATTTCTTCATATTCTGTGTCCATTTATTGCTTGGTGTCTTGGTGCTTTTCTCACAGGTAAATTAAGATTAAACCTTTGCTCTCATATTTGTTAGGAACCATTTCAGTAGTCTAATACTACCCTTTTGATTTCAGTTTTTTTTTTCACTGTGCAGACATTTTAAAAAGTTCTGATGCATCTTTAAATATTTAAATCTTTCTCTTTGTAGATGTTTCTATGCTGTCAAAGTGTCATGGTTCACAAAGGGATTATTGTAATAAAGCACACAGAATCATGAGACTACTTTTTTAGGCAAAAGGAAAATCTTGACTAATTGGTTTCCACCGTCTGCAGAGACAGCTTAACATCAGACCCTACTTGCTCGGGTACAAGAGTGCTTTGGGGCAATGAGAATCACCACCTTTGACCGAGGACTCAGGCTGCCTCTCTAGCTTCTGCCTGGTCCCAAAGCTCTCTGTACTTGGACTAGGAGAACCACTTGGCAGGGTTAACAGCTTCACCTGGCTTGAAGGGACAAGTTGCCATCAGCTGATACACATGACAAGCTCATTTCCTTATTTCTCACTGACTTTATAAATTGGATTTTGGCCCTTTTTCGAATGTTTCTCAAATATGGTCCAACCAGAATAGCAGACCCATACAATTATAATTTTAATATCCCCACATAAGCACATAAACGGTGTGATTTTAACAGTGTAGAACATTTGTAGTCGTTTGTTAAAAATTCGGCTGTTGAACATTTTATTAGGAATCTCCTACCGAACAATTCCTATAATGACTCCAAGCTGAGAGGGGTCTGATCAGATGGTTGAAACTTGACTAAGAGGAAGTAAAGGCCTTTTTTCTGCGGGCATGTCTATAACTTGAATAGTTTAAATGTATCTATCTTGTTCTGAATGCCATTTTAGAAAATTCAGATGTTACAGAAATATATAACAAAATAGTGAAAATTCCACATAAAATTACACTCAAGTATTTCTGGACTTTGTTTGTTTTTAATATTTATTTGGCTGCATCAGGTCTTAGCCACGGCACACGATATCTTTTGTTGCGGCACGTGGGCTTCTCTCTAGTTGTGGTGCTTGGGCTCTAGAGTGCTCGGGCTCAGTAGATGTGGCACGGCAAGCTCTCTAGTTGCTGCACAGAGGCTTAGTTGCGGTGTGTGGGCTTAGTTGCCCCTTGGCATGTGAGATCTTAGTTCCCCAACCAGGGATCAAACCTGCGTCCCCTGCATTGGAAAGCGGATTCTTAACCACTGGACCACCAGGGAAGTTCCAAGTATTTCTGGACTTTGGTTTATTCCATTTACCTATATGCTTATTCTTGAATCAATAACATGCTTTTAGTTAACTCTAGCTTTACAATAATTTTATTCTCTAGTAGTATGGCTCTCCTTATGTATAATATTTCCCTTGCTATTCTCATGTGTTACTTCATTTTGAGTCATTTTGACAAATGAAAAAAAAATTTTGTTGTGGGTTCATTTATGTAGTTATTGTATTGAATTTATACATTAATATAGGGTGAAGTTCCATTTTCACAGTGTGGAATTATTCTAGTCAAGAATAAGAAATTTATCTCCATTTATTTGTACTTCCCTAATATACTGGTTTTTCTTAATTCTTTTATTTATCTATCTATTTATTTATTTATTTATTAATGGCTGCGTTGGGTCTTCGTTGCTGCGCGTGGGCTTTCTCTAGTTGCACAGAGCGGGGGCTACTCTTCATTGTGGTGTGTGGGCTTGTCATTGTGGTGGCTTCTGTTGTTGCGGAGCATGGGCTCTAGGCGTGGGCTTCAGTAGTGCAGCACACAGGCTCGGTAGTTGCAGCGTGTGGGCTCAGTAGTTGTGGCTTACGGGCTTAGTTGCTCCCTGGCGTGTGGGATCTTCCTGGACCAGGGATAGAACCCGTGTCCCCTGCATTGGCAGGCGTATTCTTAACCACTGCGCCACCAGGGAAATCCCTTTCATTATGTTTTGACTCATGGTTGTTGGCTTATAGAAAACTGGGTAATGTAGTGTTTAAAAGTGTGGTCTGAAAAAAAAAAAAAAAGTGTGGTCTGGTTTTGAATCCTGCATCTAACACCAACCAACTGTGCAAGTTGCTTTCGCCCTCAGCTAATTCATCTGTTAATTGGGTGGAGTAATGGAACGTCTTTATTATGTTGTGAGAATTAAATACACACAAAGCTCTTGGCAGAGGGGTAAAACATAGTAGGTGGTCACTAGATTATAACTATAATTATTATTATTTTTAAAATATTTATTTTGTAACTAGCTACCTTACTAAAATCTCAGTTTCTAATAGTTTCCCATTTAAAACATTTTAGTTTTTCCAAATATGCAATTATTATGTATTGTAAATAATTATATTTTTAATTACCCTTTTAGTTATATATCTTTTTTAGTCCGTAAGCTAATTTTATTGCATTTATTAATACCTTCATGATAATATTAAATAATAGCAGTGGGCATTCTTATCTTGTTCCTGGATATAATGGAGTTTTGCATAATGCTGGCTTTGGCTTGAAAGGTAAATCTTTTGCCATGTTAAGAAAGCATCCACCTATTCTTATTTTACCTGAGGAATTTTTACTTAATTGTTTATAAATCCCAAAGTTTTACTTTTAAAATTGTCAAACTAAAGAAAGCTTGAAACAATGTTACTGAATACACTCATACACCCTGCACCTAGATCCACCTAGATTAATATTTTACCACATTTGCTTTATCTCTCACCCCTACTTTCAAATGGTTGAACCATTGAAAAGAATTTTCAGACATCTTAACACTTCACCTGTAAATACTTGAGCATACTTCTAAGAATAACAGCATTCTCCTATATAATCATAATATAATGGTCTCACCTAAAAAAAATGAACAATTCCCTAACATGATCTAACATTCAGCCCATGCTCAAATGTTCACAATTGTCCCCTAAATGGCTTTTAAAATTTATTTTATTGAAGTATAGTTGATTTACAATGATGTGTTAATTTCTATTGTATAGCAAAATGATTCAGTTATGCACATATGTACATCCTTTTTCAGATTCTTTTCCATTGTGGTTTATCACAGGATATTGAATATAGTTCCCTGTGCTCTACAGTCGGGCCTTGTTGCTTATCCATTCTATATATAATAGTTTGCACCTTCTAATCCTAAACTCCCAATCCTTCCCTCCTCCACCCCCCTCCCCCTTGGCAACCACAAGTCTGTTCTCTATGTCTGTGGTGTTTTTTTCTTTTGGTTGCTCTGCGCGGCCTTGTGGGATCTCAGTTCCATGACTAGGGATTGAACTGAGGCCACGGCAGTGAAAGCACAGAATCCTAACCGCTAGGCCACCAGGGAACTCCCCTGTGAGTCTGTTTCTGTTTTGTAGATAAGTTCATTTGTGTCATATTTTAGATTCTACATATAAGTGATTATCATATGGTATTTTTCTCTGTCTGACTTACTTCACTTAGTGTGATAATCTCTAGGTCCAATCAACATGCTGCAAATGGCATTATTTCATTCTCTTTATGGCCAAGTAGTATTCCATTGTGTGTGTGTGTGTGTGTGTGTGTGTGTTATATACATATATACCACATCTTCTTTTATCCATTTATCTATCAGTAGACATTTAGATTGCATCCATGTCTTGGCTATTGTAAATAGCACTATTGTAAATAGTGCTGCAGTGAACATTGTGGTGCACGTGTCTTCTCGAATTATAGCTTTCTCCGAATATTTGCCCAGGAGTGGGATTGCAGGATCATATGGCAACTCTATTTTTAGTTTGAGGAACCTCCATACTGTTTTCCGTAGCGGCTGCACCAATTTACATCTCAACCAACAGTGTAGGAGGGTTCTGTTTTCTTCACATCCTCTGCAGCATTTGTTATTTGTAGATTTTTAAGTTATGGCCATTCTGACTAATGTGAGATGGTACCTCACTGTAGTTTTGATTTGCATTTCTCTAATAATTAGTGCTAAATGTCTTTCAAAACTGTTTTTTGAAACAATGATCCAGTCAAAGTTCACACATTGCATTTTGTTGTTTGATCTTTTTAGTCTCCTTAAACTATCAAAAGCTATCCCATCCCTCCACTTTTTTCTTTTTTCTCTTTTCATAGCATTGTCTTTTTGAAGAGTCCAGGCCAGCTGTCTTACAGAACGTTCCACATCCTGACGTGTCTGATAGTTGTTGATGGTGTTATTCAGTTTGCTTTTTTATCTGCTGTTATTTCCTATAAACTGGTAGTGAGGTCTCTGAGTCTTGATTACATTTTGATTCAACATTTTTGGCATTAATACTCCATAAGTGATTTGTGTGCTTCATATCACGTCATATCAGGGGGACATTTTGTTAGGCTGTCTCACTATTAGTGATGCTCATTTGGATCACGTGGTTAAGGTAGTGACTACCTGATCATTCCATTGTAAAGGTGAGTTTTTTTCGCTTTGTAAATAGTAAGCAATCTGGACGTTGGCACCATTCAATATCCTGCTCCCCAACAGCCTTCCACCCGCTGGTTTTAACATGCATTGATGGTCCTGGCCAGAATCATTTATTACATTGGTGGTAGCAAAGTGGTGATTTATTTCTCTAATTCTATCATTTCTCCTACATACATTAATTTTCATTTTTTTATAAAGAGGAGCTTTTTTTCTTCAATGGAAGATTAAGATTTCAATTACAGAAAAATTGATAAAAGATTAAGATTTCAATTACAGAAAAATTGATAAAATATATTTGCATGCAAAAATATAAGCAAAGAAAAAAGGGAAAAGTTCTGGAGGTCCATTGTACAACAATGTGAACGATATACGTAACGTTACTGAGCTGTACACTTAGAAATGGTTAAGGTGGTAAACTTTATGTTTATTCCCACAATTAAACATTTTTTTTAAAGAAAAAAGACAAGTGACAAATTGGGAAAGACAACCTTAGCTATTTACACCACAGACAAAAGGTGAATATCTCTATACATCAAGAGCTTCTAAAATTAGGGAAGGAAAAGCCTGTAGAAGAATGCGCTAGAGCAGGGCTTCTCCAACTGTGGGCCGTAGAATCCCGAGGGTCCCAGTGACCCTCAGGGAGTCTGCAAGGTGAAAACTATTTCATGATAATAGTAAGATGCTACTTGCTTTTTTCACTGTGCTGACATTTGCACTGATGATGCAAAGGCAATGATGGGCAAAACTGCTGCTGGTACCTTAGCTTGAACTGGTGGGAGTTGTACTTTCCCACCACACTCAGGGAAAAAAGCCAGTTTACTTCAGAATATCCTTGACGAAACAGTAAAATCGATTGATTTTTTTTTAAAAAGTGTCAATTTTAAGTAGATTTTTTGATGATAGGTACACGTAAAACATTCCTGACAGAGACTGAAGTGCAGTGATTGTTGTCTCAAGAAAAAGTGCTTGTGCAATTTGAGTAGCGAGCTGAAGTAGCTGCTTTTCTTTTTTTTTTTTAACTTATTTATTTTTGGCTGTGTTGGGTCTTCATTGCTGCAGGAGGGCTTTCTTTAGTTGTGGCGAGCAGGGGGCTACTCTTCATAGCGGTGTGTGAGCTTCTCATTGTGGTGGCTTCTCTTGTTACGGAGCACAGGCTCTAGGAGCGTAGGCTTCAGTAGTTGTGGCACGTGAGCTCAGTAGTTGTGGCTCGCGGGCTCTAGAGCACAGGCTCAGTAGTTGTGACACACAGGCTTGGCTGCTCCGTGGCATGTGGGATCTTCCTGGATCAGGGCTCTAACCCGTGTCCCACGCACTGGCAGGTGGATCCTTAACCACTGCACCACCAGGGAAGACCCTGAAGCAGCTGCTTTTTAATGGAAATCTTTTTTTCTTTTTCTGTTTTTGGCTGCGTTGGGTCTTTGTTGCTGCGCCCAGTCCTTCTCTAGTTGCAGTGAGCGGGGACTACTCTTTGTTGCAGTGCACGGGCTTCTTATTGCCGTGGCTTCTCTTGTTGCCGAGCACAGGCTGTAGAGCGTGGGCTTCAGTAGTTGTGGCTCGCGGGCTCTAGAGCACAGGCTCAGTAGATGTGGTGCACGGCCTTAGCTGCTCCGTGACATGTGGGATCTTCCCAGACCAGGGCTCGAACCCATGTGCCCCGCACTGGCAGGCGGATTCCTAACCACTGAGCAACCAGGGCAGCCCCTGAAGTAGATGCTTTATAAAGGAAATGTTTTTTGCTTGAAAGAATAAGAATGAATAAGAATAAGCTGGTTATTCAGACTTCTGTACTGGGTAGATATCTTCTCAAAAAAATGGACCATGTGATGCACCAGTTGCCAGTATTAGTTGCCAATCATAAAGGTCAAGCTTTCCAAAAAATTAGAACTTTGTAAAACTTATTTCCACCGCAATGAGCTTGACAGTCTTAATATTTAGAGACTTTTCTGATGAGATTGGTGTTGATATTAATGAATGTGAATTCTCGATATTGCATTAAAAATACATCAGCAGGGCTTCCCTGGTGGTGCAGTGGTTAAGAATCCGCCTGCCAATATAGGGGACACGGGTTCGAGCCCTGGTCCAGGAAGATCCCACATGCCGTGGAGCAACTAAGCCCGTGCGCCACAACTACTGAGCTCACGTGCTGCAACTACTGAAGCCCTCACGCCTAGAGCCTGTGCTCCGCAACAAGAGAAGCTGCGACAATGAGAAGCCCGAGCACCACAAGGAAAAATAGCCCCTGCTCGTCGCAACTAGAGAAAGCCAGTGCGCAGCAACAAAGACCCAACACAGCTAATAAATAAATAAATAAATAAATGCATAAGCATTTGGGGGATCAGCATAACTCAGTTAACCAATATTTTCCATATGACTAATGTATAGTGTAATAAAATCATGAGTAGGTAAAAGATGCATTCAAAGTCCAAGTCATACCAGTGGATTTTAATGTAACAGTGTACAAAAAATTCATTGACTTAGGGCTGGAAAACGAGAGTCATACACACACACACACCAAAATTTCCATTACTAAGAGTCAGATTTTGGCTTCAAAACCAGCCACCAAGAAACCTACCCAAAGCCCCCGAGAAATTACAGGAATTCTAATTTTCTTCTTCTGGGCAACCTTCTCTGGGTCAACCCTCTAAACACCCCTCTCCCAGCATCTTCCATTACTCACCACCCCTCCTCCACCCTCAGCATCACCCCAGACCCTGATTTTCTGATGATGCCCATTCTAACTGGTGTGAGGTGATACCTCATTGTAGTTTTTGTGTGTGTGTGTGTGTGTGTGTGTGTGTGGTACGCGGGCCTCTCCCGTTACGGAGCACAGGCTCCGGACGCGCAGGCTCAGCGGCCATGGCTCACGGGCCAAGCCACTCCGCAGCACGTGGGATCCCCCTGGACCGGGGCACGAACCCGTGTCCCCAGGATCGGCAGGCGGACTCTCAACCACTGCGCCACCAGGGAAGCCCTCATTGTAGTTTTGATTTGCATTTCTCTAATGATTAATGATGTTGAGCATTCTTTCATGTGTTTGTTGGCAGTCTGTATATCTTCTTTGGAGAAATGTCTATTTAGGTCTTCTGCCCATTTTTGGATTGGGCTGTTTTTTTGTTATTGAGCTGCATGAGCTGCTTGTAAATTTTGGAAATTAATCCTTTGTCGGTTGCTTCATTTGCAAATATTTTCTCCCATTCTGAGGGTTGTCTTTTGGTCTTGTTTATGGTTTCCTTTGCTGTGCAAAAGTTTTAAGTTTCATTAGGTCCCATTTGTTTATTTTTGTTTTTATTTCCATTTCTCTAGGAGGTGGGTCAAAAAGGATCTTGCTGTGATTTATGTCATAGAGTGTTCTGCCTATGTTTTCCTCTAAGAGTTTGATAGTGTCTGGGCTTACATTTAGGTCTTTAATCCATTTTGAGTTTATTTTTGTGTATGGTGTTAGGGAGTGTTCTAATTTCATTCTTTTACATGTACCTGTCCAGTTTTCCCAGCACCACTTATTGAAGAGGCTGTCCTTTCTCCACTGTACATTCCTGCCTCCTTTATCAAAGATAAGGTGACCATATGTGTGTGGGTTTATCTCTGGGCTTTCTATCCTGTTCCATTGATCTATGTTTCTGTTTTTGTGCCAGTACCGTACTGTCTTGTTTACTGTAGCATTGTAGTATAGTTTGAAGTCAGGGAGCTTGATTCCTCCAGCTCCATTTTTGGTTCACAAGATTGTTTTGGCTATTCGGGGTCTTTTGTGTTTCCATACAAATTGTGAAATATTTGTTCTAGCTCTGTGAAAAATGCCAGTGGTAGTTTGATAGGGATTGCATTGAATCTGTAGATTGCTTTGGGTAGTAGAGTCATTTTCACAATGTTGATTCATCCAATCCAAGAAAATGGTATACTCTCCATCTATTTGTATCTTTAATTTCTTTCATCAGTGTCTTATAATTTTCTGCATACAGGTCTTTTGTCCCCTTAGGTAGGTTTATTCCTAGATATTTTATTCTTTTTGTTGCAATGGTAAATGGGAGTGTTTTCTTAATTTCACTTTCAGATTTTTCATCATTAGTGTATAGGAATGCCAGAGATTACTGTGCATTAATTTTGTATCCTGCTACTTTACCAAAATCATTGATTAGCTCTAGTAGTTTTCTGGTAGCATCTTTAGGATTCTCTGTGTATAGTATCATGCCATCTGCAAACAGTGACAGCTTTATTTCTTTTCCGATTTGGATTCCTTTTATTTCTTTTCCTTCTCTGATTGCTGTGGCTAGAACTTCCAAAACTCTGTTGAATAATAGTGGTGAGAGTGGGCAACTTGTCTTGTTCCTGATCTTAGTGGAAATGGTTTCAGTTTTTCACCATTGAGGACGATGTTGGCTGTGGGTTTGTCATATATGGCCTTTATTATGTTGAGGAAAGTTCCTTCTATGCCTACTTTCTGCAGGGTTTTTATCATAAATGGGTGTTGAATTTTGTCAAAAGCTTTCTCTGCATCTATTGAGATGATCATATGGTTTTTCTCCTTCAATTTGTTAATATGGTGTAACACGTTGATTGATTTGCGTATATTGAAGAATCCTTGCATTCCTGGAATAAACCCTGCTTGATCATGGTGTATGATCCTTTTTTTTTTTTTTGTGGTACGCAGCCCTCTCACTGTTGTGGCTGTCCCGTTGCGGAGCACAGACTCCGGACGCGCAGGCTCAGCGACCATGGCGCACGGGCCCAGCTGCTCCACGGCATGTGGGATCTTCCTGGACCGGGGCACAAACCTGTGTCCCCTGCATTGGCAGGCGGACTCTCAACCACTGCGCCACCAGGGAAGCCCACGTATGATCCTTTTAATGTGCTGTTGGATTCTGTTTACTAGTATTTTGTTGAGGATTTTTGCATGTATGTTCATCAGTGATATTGGCCTGTAGTTTTCTTTCTTTGTGACATCTTTGTCTGGTTTTGGTATCAGGGTGATGGTGGCCTCACAGAATGAGTTTGGGAATGTTCCTCCCTCTGCTATATTTTGGAAGAGTTTGAGAAGGATAGGTGTTAGCTCTTCTCTAAATGTTTGATAGAATTCACCTGTGAAGCCATCTGGTCCTGGGTTTTTGTTTGTTGGAAGTTTTTAAATCACAGTTCCAATTTCAGTGCTTGTGATTGGTCTGTTCACATTTTCTATTTCTTCCTGGTTCAGTCTCGGCAGGTTTTGCATTTCTAAGAATTTTTCCATTTCTTCCAGTTTGTCCATTTTATTGGCATAGAGTTGCTTGTAGTAATCTCTCATGAGTCTTCGTATTTCTGCAGTGTCAGCTGTTACTTTTCCTTTTTCATTTCTAATTCTGTTGATTTGAGTCCTCTCCCTTTTCTTCTTGATGAGTCTGGCTAATGGTTTATCAATTTTGTTTATCTTCTCAAAGAACCAGCTTTTAGTTTTATTGATCTTTGCTATCGTTTCCTTCATTTCTTTTTCATTTATTTCTGATCTGATCTTTATGATTTCTTTCCTTCTGCTAAATTTGGGGTTTTTTTTGTTCTTCTTTCTCTAATTGCTTTAGGTGCAAGGTTAAGTTGTTTATTTGAGATGTTTCCTGTTTCTTAAGGTAGGATTGTATTGCTATAAACTTCCCTCTTAGAACTGCTTTTGCTGCATCCCATAGGTTTTGTGTCATCGTGTCTCCATTGTCATTTGTTTCTAGGTATTTTTTGATTTCCTCTTTGATTTCTTCAGTGATCACTTGGTTATTAAGTAGTGTATTGTTTAGCCTCCATGTGTTTGTATTTTTTACAGATCTTTTCCTGTAATTGATATCTAGTCTCATAGTGTTGTGGTCGAAAAGATACTTGATATGATGGCAATTTTCTTAAATTTACCAAGGTTAGACTGTGACGCAAGATATGATCTATCCTGGAGAATGTTCCATGAGCACTTTAGAAAAATGTGTATTCTGCTGTTTTTGGATGGAATGTCCTATAAATATCAATTAAGTCCATCTTGTTTAATGTATCATTTAAAGCTTGTGTTTCCTTATTTATTTTCATTTTGCATGATCTGTCCTTTGGTGAAAATGGGGTGTTAACGTCCCCTACTATGATTGTGTTACTGTCGATTTCCCCTTTTATGGCTGTTAGTATTTGCCTTATGTATTGAGGTGCTCCTATGTTGGGTGCATAAATATTTACAATTGTTATATCTTCTTCTTGGATCGATCCCTTGATCATTATGTAATGTCCTTCTTTGTCTCTTGTAATAATCTTTATTTTAAAGTCTATTTTGTCTGATATGAGAATTGCTACTGCAGCTTTCTTCTGATATCCATATGCATGGCATATCTTTTTCCATCCCCTCACTTTCAGTCTGAATGTGTCCCTACGTCTGAAGTGGGTCTCTTGTAGACAGCATATATATGGGTCTTGTTTTTGTATCCATTCAGCCAGTCTGTGTCCTTTGGTGGGAGCATTTAATCCATTTACATTTAAGGTAATTATCGATATGTATGTTCCTATTACCATTTACTTAATTGTTTTGGGTTTGTTATTGTAGGTCTTTTCCTTCTCTTGTGTTTCTTGCCTAGAGAAGTTCCTTTAGCATTTGTTGTAAAGCTGGTTTGGTGGTGCTGAACTCTCTCAGCTTTTCCTTGTCTGTAAAGGTCTTAATTTCTCCATCAAATCTGAATGAGATCCTTGCTGGGTAGAGTAATCTTGGTTGTAGGTTTTTCTCCTTCATCACTTTAAATATGTCCTGCCACTCCCTACTGGCTTGCAGAGTTTCTGCTGAAAGATCAGCTGTTAACCTTATGGGGATTCCCCTGTGTGTTATTTGTGTTTTTCCCTTGCTGCTTTTAATATGTTTTCTTTGTATTTAATTTTTGATAGTTTGATTAATATGTGTCTTGGCGTGTTTCTCCTTGGATTTATCCTGTATGGGACTCTCTGTGCTTCCTGGACTTGATTAACTATTTCCTTTCCCATATTAGGGAAGTTTTCAACTATAATCTCTTCAAATATTTTCTCAGTCCCTTTTTCTCTTCTTCTTCTGGGACCCCTGTAATTCGAATGTTGCTGCGTTTAATATTGTCCCAGAGGTCTCTGAGACTGTCCACAGTTCTTTTCATTCTTTTTCTTTTTTTTTTTTTTTTTTTTTGCGGTACGCGGGCCTCTCACTGCCGTGGCCTCTCCCGTTGCGGAGCACAGGCTCCGGATGCGCAGGCTCAGCGGCCATGGCTCACGGGCGCAGCCGCTCCGCGGCATGTGGGATCTTCCCAGACCGGGGCATGAACCCGTGTCCCCTGCATCGGCAGGCGGATTCTCAATCACTGTGCCACCAGGGAAACCCCATTCTTTTTTCTTTATTCTGCTCTGCAGTAGTTATTTCCACTATTTTATCTTCCAGGTCACTTATCCATTCTTCTGCCTCAGTTATTCTGCTATTGATCCCTTCTAGAGTATTTTTAATTTCATTTATTGTGTTGTTCATCATTGCTTGTTTCCTCTTTAGTTCTTCTAGGTTCTTGTTAAATGTTTCTTGCATTTTCTCTATTCTATTTCCAAGATTTTGGACATCTTTACTATCATTATTCTGAATTCTTTTTCAGGTAGACTGCCTATTTCCTATTCATTTGTTAGGTCTGGTGGGTTTTTACCTTGCTCCTTCATCTGCTGTGTGTTTTTCGGTCTTTTCATTTTGCTTATCTTACTGTGTTTGGGGTCTCCTTTTCGCAGGCTGCAGGTTCGTAGTTCCCGTTGTTTTTGGTGTCTGTCCCCAGTGGCTAAGGTTGGTTCAGTGGGTTGTGTAGGTTTCCTGGTGGAGGGGACTAGTCTAGTGCCTGTGTTCTGGTGGATGAGGCTGGATCTTGTCTTTCTGGTGGGCAGGTCCACGTCTGGTGGTGTGTTTTGGGGTGTCTGTAGCCTTATTATGATTTTAGGCAGCCTCTCTGCTAATGGATGGGGCTGTGTTCCTGTCTTGCTAGTTGTTTGGCATAGGGTGTCCAGCACTGTAGCTTGCTGCTCGTTGAATGAAGCTGGGTCTTGGCGTTGAGATGGAGATCTCTGGGAGATTTTCGCCGTTTCATATTACGTGGAGCTGGGAGGTCTCTTGTGGACCAGTGTCCTGAACCTGGCTCTCCCACCTCAGTGGCACAGTCCTGACGCCTGGCTGGCACACCAAGAGCCTGTCCTCCACACGGCTCAGAATAAAAGGGAGAAAAAATAGAAAGAAAGAAAGAGGATAAAATAAAGTAAGATAAAATAAAATAAAGTTATTAAAATAAAAAATAATTATTAAGAAAAAAATTTTAAAAAGTAAAAAAAAAAAAAACTGGATGGTCAGAACCCTAGGACAAATGGTGAAAGCAAAGCTATACAGACAAAATCTCACACAGAAGCATACACATACACACTCACAAAAAGGGGAAAAGGGGAAAAAAATAATATATCTTGCTCCCAAAGTCCACCTCCTCAATTTGGGATAATTCGTTGTCTATTCAGGTATTCCACAGATGCAGGTACATCAAGTTGATTGTGGAGGTTTAATCCGCCGCTTCTGAGGCTGCTGGGAGAGATTTCCCTTTCTCTCCTTCGTTCTCACAGCTCCCGGGGTTCAGCTTTGAATCTGGCCTCGCCTCTGCGTGTAGGTCGCTGGAGGGCGTCTGTTCTTCGCTCAGACAGGACGGGGTTAAAGGAGCCGCTGATTCGGGGGCTCTGGCTCACTCAGGCCGGGGGGAGGGAGGGGCACGGAGTGCGGGGCGGGCCTGCGGCGGCAGAGGCCAGCGTGACGTTGCACCAGCCTGAGGCGCGCCGAGCGTTCTCCCGGGGAAGTTGTCCCTGGATCCCGGGACCCTGGCAGTGGCGGGCTGCACAGGCTCCCCGGAAGGGGGGTGTGGAGAGTGACCTGTGCTCGCACACAGGCTTCTTGGTGGCGGCAGCAGCAGCCTTAGCGTCTCATGCCTGTCTCTGGGGTCGGCGCTTTTAGCCGCGGCTCGCGCCCGTCTCTGGAGCTCCTTTAAGCAGCGCTTTTAATCCCCTCTCCTCGCGCACCAGGAAACAAAGAGGTAAGAAAATGTCTCTTGCCTCTTCGGCAGGTCCAGACTTTTTCCCGGACTCCCTCCCGGCTAGCCGTGGTGCACTAGCCCCCTTCAGGCTGTGTTCACGCCGCCAACCCCAGCCCTCTCCCTGCGCTCCAACCGAAACCCGAGCCTCAGCTCCCAGCCCCGCCCGCCCCGGCGGGTGAGCAGACAAGCCTCTTGGGCTGGTGAGGGCCAGTCAGCACCGATCCTCTGTGCGGGAATCTCTCCGCTTTGCCCCCCGCACCCCTGTTGCTGTGCTCTCCTCCGCGGCCCCGAAGCTCCCCCTCCGCCACCCGCAGTCTCCGCCCGCGAAGGGGCTCCTAGTGTTTGGAAACATTTCCTCCTTCACAGCTCCCTCCCACTGGTGCAGGTCCCGTACGTATCCTTTTGTCTCTGTTTATTCTTTTTTCTTTTGCCCTACCCAGGTACGTGGGGGGTTTCTTGCCTTTTGGGAGGTCTGAGGTCTTCTGCCAGCGTTCAGTAGGTGTTCTGTAGGAGTTGTTCCACGTGTAGATGTATTTCTGGTGTATCTGTGGGGAGGAAGGTGATCTCCGCGTCTTACTCTTCCGCCATCTTCTCCAAACCCCCCCAGGTACGATGATTCCGGCCCGCTGTCCCCACTACTGTCGCAGCTTCGGCCGCTGGGGCCTCTCCAGAGCCGGCAGCCTCAGTGAGGCCGCCCTCCCCTCGGGCTCCGGGGCAGTTCCGTGACGGCGGAGGAAGAGACCCCGAGCCGGGAGTTCCAGCTCTGCGGAAACGCGGGCTCCGTTCTGGGCGCAGGGGGTGGGACCGCTCTGCCCCGAGGCCTTCTGGGAAGGAGGGGGCGCCGGGGGAGGGAGCTTCCAGGAGTGCAGTGCCCCGTCGGGGGTCCTGGAGGGCTGCTAATCTTTTAAGAAACTACCAATTCTTGATTTTTGGTGTGGTATCAAAGGTGAATATCCACAATTATCTGAAAACGCGATTAAAATGTTTCCCCCTTTTCCAGTTATACATCTGTGTGGGGCCGTATTTTCTTCACATACTTCAACCAGACAACATATCATAACAGATTGAATGCAGAAACAATGTGAGGATTCATTTTATCTATTAAGCTAAACATTAGATAGGCAAAAATGTTAAACGATGCCACTTTTCTCACTACTTTTTATTTGGAAAAATGTAGCTTTTTTCATAAAATATGTTATTTGTGTTAACATGTAATGGGTTTATTATTTTACTTCTAAATTAATAAATACTTCTAAAAACTCCTCAAATTTAATTTCCAAAATGGTAAACATTGACAGATATAAGCCACAAAAACAAAAGCTCTTTGGGGGTCCTCCATAATTTTTAAGATTATAAAGAGGTCCTGAGACCAAAAATACTCAGAACCAGTGATTTGGGCAATCATCAAATGGCTGCTAATATCCCCTGAAAGAGAGATGATGAGCTATTCTTTGCCTCGCCTCCCAGATGGAGGGGCACACACCATCACTTATGAAGTAGTTTTCTCAGAAATCAAACCTGAATTTGACTGAGCCTCTCGATCTAACTACAAATTTATAGAAAATACAGGGGACAAAGGAACATGACCCAGGGGGCTGAAATCAGCACAGTCCAGATGTGGAAAATCCAAATCATGTAGGATAAACAACATGGTTCCTTCAACAAATAAGTTGCAAGAAAAAAATAGAGAGATATAGGGGAATCTGTATATTAAAAGGAACTGATGAGATATATCAACCAGCGTATGGACCTTATTTGGATTCTGCTTTGATCCTTAAAAAAAAAAAAAAAGACAAAAGGGAAAGTTAAACTCTGTGGACATTTGATGGTATTAGAGAATGATTGTTAGATTTTTAGCTGATAATGGTATTGTGTGTCTGTGTAAGAACCCTTATCTGGAGCCTTAAGCAAAGAAGGAAAACTTCTATGAGTATTGCAGAATAAAAAATATTTTTTATAGGAATTAACACAATTGTGGGACAAGCTGGGGAAAAAAAGTTCCAAAAAAAAAAAAAAAGAATTAGAGAAAAGTCACCAGCCACCGTGTCACAGGTGAATGAGCTGGAACTTGCAAGAATTCAGAAGCAGGGCTTCCCTGGTGGCGCAGTGGTTAAGAATCTGCCTGCCAGTGCAGGGGGCATGGGCTTGAGCCCTGGTCTGGGAAGATCCCACATGCTGCGGAGAAACTAAACCCGTGTGCCACAACTACTGAGCCCACACACCTAGAGCCCACGCTCTGCAACAAGAGAAGCCACCGCAATGAGAAGCCTGCGCACCACAACGAAGAGTAGACCCCGTTCGCCGCAACTAGAGAAAGTTTTTTTTTGTGCGCAGCCACAAAGGCCTAATGCAGCCAAAAATTTAAGAAATAAATAAATTTTAAAAAAGAAAAAAAGAAAGAATTCAGAAGATCTGGAGTACAGCCACAAACAGAGTTGCTGGAGAAGTATATGAAAGCTTGTCCCTCATGGTTACCACTACTGTGAATTCTCAGAGGAAGTTCTGATAGTGAACCTGGGGTAGCTGGTCAGCAGGACCGGTAGTTGGGAAGGAGTGCTGGACCCAGAGTCGAGGGAAAGAGGATCAAGTGGATGGAACTTGCCAGTACCTGCAGTGCCTCTAAATCTCATGCAAATTTCTCTTGTGGCCATCACTAACCTGGCGTTACACAGGGAAGGGAATTCAAGGAAACGTGGTTCCAGCTCGGTTCATTTGAGTACAAAACTACCACATTACCCTTCAGAGATAGAATATTTGCTGATGAAATGATATGATGTCAAGATTTTCTTCAAAATGATTTGAGAAGTGAGGAAAATAGGTAGAGAAATAGATAAATCCATTTTGTACAGGAGTAGAAGGTGGGTAATGGGTACAGTAAAATTTATTTTATTTTTCTCTTTATTTTTTGTATTTACTTGGATTTTTTTCTATAATTAAAAAGTTTTTTTTTTTTAAGTACCCCACTCACCCCTTGCATTTTTTTCCCTTGGGTATCATTAGCTTCATGGGTTTTATTTATTTATTTATTTATTTACGGTACGCGGGCCTCTCACTGTTGTGGCCTCTCCCGTTGCGGAGCACAGGCTCTGGACGCGCAGGCTCAGCGGCCATGGCTCATGGGCCCAGCCGCTCCGCGGCACGTGGGATCCTCCCGGCCCCGGGGCACGAACCCGTGTCCCCCTGCATCAGCCGGCGGACTCTCAACCACTGTGCCACCAGGGAAGCCTCATGGGTTTTATTTTATTTTATTCAATGTGTTATAGTTAATTATAACCATTGTTCTTGTTGATGTATCAATTGTCCCAAATATGGCTGGTAGAAGACCCTAAACTGGCTTCTTTTTCTTTGGACATAACTGTGGTCTTCTTAGATAGCTTCCTTCCTTTCTGACACCACAGGATATTCCAGACTTGCTTTGAGTTTTCCTTGCCCCAAAGCCAGAATCAACCATTTCTCCAGGGGGCTCTGATTTCCTTCAGAAGGGAATATACTGTATGTGAACCAAGATCCAGATGCTAGGTGTGCTCATGATCATTAGTCTGGCGTCATTTCTTTTCGGTCCTTTTTCTTTTTAAAAATCTTTTATTATCGTTGATTTACAATGTGTTAATTTCTGCCGTACAGCAAAGTGATTCAGTTGTACATATACATATATTCTTTTTCATATCTTTTCATTATGGTTTATCACAGGATATTGAATATAGCTCCCTGTGCTATGCAGTAGGACCGTCCGTGTTGTTTACCCATTCTCTATATAATAGTTTGCATCTGCTAATCCCAAACTCCCAGTCCTTCACTCCCCCACTCCCACTTCTCCCTTGGCAACCACAAGTCTGTTCTCTATGTCTGTGAGTCTGTTTCAATTTTATAGATATGTTCATTTGTGTCATATTTTAGGTTTCACATATAAGTGATATCATATGGTATTCGTCTTTCTCTTTCTGACTTACTTTGCTCAGTAATCTCCAGGTCCATCCATGTTGCTGCAAATGATATTATTATTTTATTTTTTATGGCTGAGTAATATTCCATTGTGTGTGTGTGTGTGTGTGTGTATATAATATATATATATTATATATATATAATTATATATATTATATATATATATAATATATATATACACACACACCACATCTTCTTTATCCATTCATCTGACAACGGACATTTAGGCTGTTTCCAGGGGGTCTGGCTATTGTAAATAGTACTGCTATGGACATAGGGGTGCATGTATCTTTTCGAATTATAGTTTTGTCTGGGTATATGCCCAGGAGTGGGATTGCTGGATCATATGGTAGCTCTGATTTAGTTTCTCCATAGTGGCTGCACCAATTTACATTCCTAGCAGCACTGTAGGAGAGTTCCCTTTCTCCACACCCTCTCCAACATTTATTATTTGTAGACTTTTTAGTGATGGCCATTCTGACTGGTGTGATGTGGTACCTCGTTGTAGTTTTGATTTGCATTTCTCTAATAATTAGCGATGATGAGCATCTTTTCATATGCCTCTTGGCCATCTGTATGTCTTCTCTGGAGAAATGTCTATTTAGGTCTTCTCCCATTTTTGATTGAGTTGTTTGTTTTTTGGTTATTGAATTGTATGTTTGTATGTTTTGGAAATTAAGCCCTTGTCAGTCACATTATTTGCAAGTATTTTCTCCCAGTCCGTAGGTTGTCTTTTTGTTTTGTTTATGGGTTCCTTTGTTGTGCAAAAGCTTGTAAGTTTGATTAGATTCCATTTGTTTATTTTTGCTTTTCTATTGCCTTGGGAGACTGTTTTTGGTCCTTTCTTAAATGAGGGATGTTTAACAAATTAAGAATGGATGTTGGATTTTATTAAATACTTTAAAAATCATCTGTCAAGGGCTTCCCTTGTGGCGCAGTGGTTAAGAATCTGCCTGCTAGTGCAAGGGACACGCGTTCTATCCCTGGTCAGGGAAGATTCCACATGCCACGGAGCAACTAAGTCTGTGCGCCACAACTACTGAAGCCTGCGTGCCTAGAGCCTGTGCTCTGCAACAAGAGAAGCCACCGCGATGAGAAGCCCGCGTGCAGCAACGAAGACCCAACGCAGCCAAAAATAAATAAATTTATTTAAAAAAAAAATCATCTGTCAATATAATCATATTGGGTTTTCTCCTGACCTGAATTTTCTCTTGGTGAAATTTATTAATAAATTGTGTGATTGTTGGGAGGCAGAGACATCGAATAATATCCTTCTAACTGAGAATGAACTTTGATACCGGAAAACGAAGCAGGCAACTCCATGAAGTGCAGTTATGAAGTTTATTGTGGGTAACTTACTTATGGGCTGGATCTGGCAGAGGATCCAGAGGCATTTGATCCATAGGCATTCAAAGCTGCGCTGTGCTGTAGAAAAGGGTACAGGGGGATTTAAAGGGCCAAAGCTAAAAATAGAATCTGACTCCTAGGGAGAATCATGTCCATATTGATGGGAAGCGGGTTATTTTCCCCTCCTCTTGGGGGTCTCATGACCATTAACCATCTGTGTCAGCAAAAGGCGTCCTTCCAGGGCTGAAAAGGCCAGGGGAAAAGTTGATAGGAAACTTACCTTGCTTGGGCACATTCCTTGTGAGTAGGCTCAGTGACATGGAAAAGGGAGCAGGTAACAGTTTAAGGAGAAAAAAACTATAGAATACCAGAAAAGCCATTTACCTGGAGAATTTTTTTCTCCCCACTTTCGTTTGTACTCAGTGACGTAATTCTTAGTTTTATTTCCTGACGGCAAAAGGAAAAAAACCCAACCCTCAAAAAGGTCAAGACCACGTCCCTCTGTTGTCGGTGATTTGTTTCTTTTTGTTAGGTTGAAAATTGTGTAATGAATTTGATGACGCTGTCATTCTTTAAAAAAAAAAAAGAAAAGAAAGGGGAGCGAGTAGGACTGTGGGCCTAAGATAAGCTGACAAAATGGAGTCAGAGTGGTTCAGCCACACTATAGCACTGAGACATCCTTGCTCTCCTAGAGAAAACTCCATTTGTTAGTGGTGAATCTTTCATTTAGGATACCACTGTACTGTATTTCCTAATATTTGTTTAGCATATTTACATCATTATTCATCTACACCTACATTTGCATCGTTGTAAAACTTTTTTTAATATTTATTTAATTTATTTATTTGGTTGTGCTGGGTCTTAGTTGTGGCTCGCTGGCTCCTTAGTTGTGGCATGCGAACTCTTGGTTGCGGCATGCACGTGGGATCTAGTTCTCTGACCAGGGATTGAACCCGGGCCCCCTGCATTGGGAGCATGAGTCCTAACCACTGCGCCAACAGGGAAGTCCCTAAAACTGGTTTTTATAAATCGGCATTGAGTTGTTTACTTATGAAACATGGATTTGGGACTTTGTTGAGTACATAGGCCTTTGACAACTTCCTCATTTTTTTTTCACTTTTACAGATCTGTTTAGGTTATTTGTGGTTTTCTAGAAAGTCATCTCTTTCATCTAGCTATTCAAGATCTAGGCTTCTTGTGTCGCTCATCTTCTATCTTCTCTCCCTTCTCTCCTCCCCTCTATTCTCAGTTCAGGGGACCAGGTTTAACTGATCAATATCTCTGCTTCCCGATTCCTGGGAAGAAGTTCTGGCCCAGCTCAGAGGTGTCCACCCTTGGTCCAATCAGCCATGGCCAGGGGAGCATCGTGTGGTACAACTAGACTCACAGGTGTCACCTCTGTGGGTCAGGAGAAGAGTCTTAGAGCAGGGAGGTTATAAAGTAGGCAGATATCTCAGAAATTTTCTCCTCAGTGCTTAGATTTAGCAATTATTTCATTTCAGGATTTTTTCTAACTTGCCACTTTCCATTTGCATTGTTATTAAGTTCTTGTTTCTGCTTTTCTTAGATTCATTTTGTTATCTATTTTCAAACTTCTTATTTGATTGTTTAATTTATTAATTTTATGTCTTGTGATCAGAAATTTGTATTTAAAGCTTCAAATTTTCCACTCAGTATAGTTTTAGTGTGTTCCACAGTTTTGTATGTAGTACCTTCATTAGTTTTATATTTTTGTTCTAATGTCCTTGATTCAAACACTTGCTTTGGAAAGCTTTAAAAATTTTTTTCCACATTGTTGGGAGAGGGGCCTTATTATTATAGGTTTCATTTTGATTGTACTTGTCAGAGTGTAGAGTGTATAATCTGAACGATTTCTACTTTATTATGGTTTTCTTTGTGTTCAAATAAGTGGCCCATTTTTGTAAATGTTCTAAAAGCTCTTTAACAGAATATGAGTTCTATAATTTAGTTGCTCTATTGCTTTATATATTTTTGAGACTTGATCCGTTAAGGACTGAGATTTTAGAGTGTTAGATGTGAGAATGTTAGAATCTATGACTATCTTCGTATTTGTAATCCTTCTCCTTCCATATCCTGCCATTCTTTGCTCTGTGTGCTTTAATGCTATTATTTAATGGATAAAGTTCATGACCTCTACATCTGTTTTGTGGATCATGATAAGTGATCCTTTTGGTCCCACTTAATAATTTTTTTGCCTCGAATTCAACTGTGTTGACATTAATATTGCAAACCTTACTCTTTATTTTTTTTTTTTTGCGGTACACGGGCCTCTCACTGCTGTGGCCTCTCCCGTTGCGGAGCACAGGTTCCGGACACGCAGGCTCAGCGGCCATGGCGCACGGGCCCAGCCGCTCTGCGGCACGTGGGATCTTCCCGGACCGGGGCACGAACCCGTGTCCCCTGCATCGGCAGGCGGACCCTCAACCACTGCGCCACCAAGGAAGCCCCCGCCTATTCTTTTATTTCTGATTTTTTATTGAGTCTCTCTGTTGCAAATTGATTCTTTACTCTTCTATTTAACAGAAATCAATCTTGCTAAGTAGTGTAAGATACAGGTTTAACTGACGTTTTTCCTCCAGTTACTGTTCCCGTCTATATTACACAATCAAGTCTTTTTTGTTTACATAATCAAGAAAAATAACTTTAACAGCCTTTGCTCTTTTGTGTCGCAACAGCTCTAGATGTCTGTGGATGCTCAAGATGTCGGTCTTACTCTTGACCCTGGGCACTGTGTTATTTATGTTCAGAAGTGTATACCTTTATACACAGTCCAGTAACCACAAACCATGGCTCCCTCACCCTGCTCCGGCTGCCGGGATGCTGAAGCTTCTACCTGAGGAACATGTCAGGAGCCTCTTTGCCTATGATGGAATCTGGTGAGATAACAAGTTATTCCACGTTGGTCTGACCTTTCCTTCCTGTGGCTCACAGTGTCCTGTTGTGCCCACTTTACAGCCAGTGCCCTACCTTCCTGCACCTGTGTTGATTGCGAACGTGATTCCAAACCACGGAACCAGGAAAAGGCTTGGTCTGCAGGACACGGACTCTGTTCCCAGCGAAGTCCCTTACGATTTTGGAGGGCCTGTTTAACCAAACCACAGGAAAGATGCTGCCTTTCTTTCCCTCTGGCTTCCTCTTCTGGTCGGGGTCGCTGAGATGCCACTGACATTCCTATGACTCTCCAATTTAAAGAAGCTTGGGGAATTCCCTGGCTGTCCAGTGGTTAGGACTCTGAGCTTTCACTGCCGGGCCTGGGCTCGATCCCTGGTCGGGGAACTAAGATCGCACAAGCCGCGCAGTGTGGCAGAAGTTTGGTGCAGGAGATGACTCAAGAGAGGGGGCCTTTTTTTGGATTATAAAATTTATTTTTTATTATTTTATTGGAGTCTAGTTGATTTACAATGTTGTGTTAGTTTCAGGTGTACAGCAAAGTGATTCAGTTATATACAGAATATTGTGTAGAGTTCCCTGTGCTATGCAGTAGGTCCTTGTTGGTTATCTATTTTATCTATAGTAGGGTGTCTATGTTAATCCCAAACTCCTAATTTATCCCTTCCCCCCACGTTTCCCCTTTGGTAGCCATACGTTGGTTTTGAGAGAAGGGCCTTCTTGCCCTTTCCCCTTCCTTCCCCTCCCTGTGTCTTTGGGAACAGCCACTGCTGACATTCTAGAGTCTCAACCCAACCCGGACGGTGGCTATGGGAAAGGAGAGTCTGAGGGGAACAACACACTGGGTTAGGCTTCAGGCCCCGCCTTACCCACCAGCCCACCCACCCAATCCGTGACCTTAGTCCTCATCTTGTTCTAGGCTCTTCCCGAAAAACCAGTGCAAATGTGAAGCCTCGGGACATCAGGGAAGCTATAACTTTGAGGACGCCTATGGCCAGAGTGACCTCCCTGCGGTGAAAGTGAGGAGACAGGCTGAATTTGAACACTTTCAGAGGAGGTAATGCAGACTATAAGGGCTCTTGGGCCCTGAGGTGGAAGAGAAGCTCTCCCTACTGTCTCCTGAGGGTGTGGGTCCAGGGAGAGAAGGAAGGCACTCCCGCTCTTGCAGGGTCCCTGGAAGGAACTATTAGGAATAAACCAAGTAAAGAGAATTGGGGAAATAGTCCTTCAATAAAGATTTATAAAACTTGGGAATTCGGGCTTCCCTGGTGGCGCAGTGGTTGAGAGTCCACCTGCAGATGCAGGGGACACGGGTTTGTGCCCCGGTCCAGGAAGATCCCACGTGCCGCGGAGCGGCTGGACCCGTGAGCCATGGCCGCTGAGCCTGCGCGTCTAGAGCCTGTGCTCCGCAACGGGAGAGGCCACAACAGTGAGAGGCCCGCGTACCGGAAAAAAAAAAAAAAAAAGATCAATCTGATCTAGACAACATCTCTCAATGAGCTTACAGTATAATAGAGGGATACAGACTGTGCCCTCCCCCCGGGGTTAAGTGGCCACTCTCCCCACCACATCCTCCCTGCGCCACCATCATCACAGAGCACACGAGCAGTCTGTGGCCCAGGGAGTGTTTTCAGCAAATTGCATGGAACTCAAGAGTTCAATCCCAAGCTCAATGTTATAATAGCAGTCAGAGGGAGGGATGTGGTAGGTTTTCAGAGGGAGAACAGCATCTAGCTCTGAGAATTGAAAAAGGAACTTCAAGAAAAAGGTGACATTCAGAGCTGGCCTGACCTCTGTAACTGAACAGATGAGTTTGTATTCTAGCTTTTGGAGTCTGGCTCTGGGTTCTCACCCTTCCAGGAAAGGGACTTTATTGATCTCTTTGTCCTCAGTTTAGCACTGTGCCGGGCAAGTCAAGAAATGAATGAATAAGAGGCATGGGGTGATGTGTGACTCTGGACAGAGCTCTGGGTGTGATTCACTTCCTGAGGGAAGAGAAGCAGTTTGGAGGATGAAGCTTCAGGCATTAAAAAGGAATGAAGTAGATCCCGCTGCACCTTTAGAAGGTGAAGTAGATCTGCACCTTTCCGCATCAAGGTGCAGAAAGTTTGTAGTGTATTAGTTTGTGTTTTTAGAAGAGGGGTGGACATTTGTGTGTTGCGTGCGTGTGTGGAGGTGTGTTTATGTATGTTGGGGGGGGAGTATGAACAGTGGTGTAAATGTTTAACAATGGGCTTTTGATAGTGGCTTGTAGTGTCTGCCAACTTCTGTGGTTTAATAATCACACTGTGGCTGATTTCAAGCTACAGACAAGACATCACTGAATTCCAGTTATAAAACATCTCCACCATACAGGTACAATAGACGAAAATAACCTCAAGAGCAGAATAATAGGAAAATGTAGTAAAATAATTTGGAAGTGGAGAGTTTTGAGTATTTATTACCTGTGTTCCCATTTTATTTAATTTTAAATGTATATAATTTAATTTTTATTACTGGCTGCGTTTAAAAGCTGGCTTTCAAAGCTCCTGAAAATTCAACAATTGACTCTCCTGCGTCAGTACAACCAGATCTCACGCGCCACTATTATACATGAATATCAATGGCTGTGTGTCCCTTGGCGGCAGGCAAGTGAGTAAACAAGATTTTGCCTTACAAGCCCCTTTCACACAAAGTGTCCAAGCTTTCCAGGGGACAGCGGGCTGGGCCAAGTCATTGAGGCACCTGCTTTCAATGGCTGATACGCTGGCTACCAATTTAGGGGTATCCAAGAGGCCCGGCTCTGGGAAATTTTTCTGCTAGTCAGTCCCCCATGCTCAGGAAAGAAGATCCTGCTTGGGGCTTTCTCCTCACCTCAACCCTTCAAGGGCTCAAGATCCTCACATTTTCCCCTGCGGTCTGAGGGACGCCCCCCACCCCCAGTTGTAATTACACTCTGGATAAACTATACTCAGATGCACAAACTCTTGGGCTTTTTGTCCGTCATCCGAGCACCGGGAGTCTCCTCAGCTGCCGTTTCACAAAAGAGGTACCAGGTCTGCACCAAATGAGCACTCAAGCAACACCAGGAGCCTCAATGATACATTTTTAAGAGCGTTCAATACATCCAGCTCATTCCTTTTAATTGCTATACAACTATGAATATGAATGCAATGAATTCTATTAAGCCATTCCCCTATTGAAAGATATTCAGATTTTTGCAAAATTTTCATTATTACATTTACATAATTTATAATAATATTACATTATACTTACATTCTTTCATTCATTTATTAAGATGTGTATAAGGATGTTCACTTCAGGCAATGTTGAAACAAACCTCCTTATGCGTGTGCTACTGTTGACAACCACAAGTTTCTCCCCTTACCTAGCATCTGAATTACTCAATCATAGGATATGCTTATTTCTGCTTTTAATAAATATGGCCAGATTGCCTTCAAGAGGACCAATATTAATTCACACTTTCATGAAGAGTCGGTAAGTGTAGTACCTTATTTACATACCCTCTACCTGATCAACACTGGCTATCATAAAATTTTAAAGCTTCAAGGAAAAGGTATCATTGTTTTTTGCATTGTTTTTAAAGTTGCATTTCCCTGATTAATATTGCAGCTGAGCGTGTTCCATATATTTATTAGCCATTTGTATTTCCTCTTCTGTTAATTGCCTATTTCTGTACCTTTCCATTTAAAAATTTTGTCCTTTTCATGTTCCTGTAAATACTTCAGGAGTCTAATCTTTCTTCCAGGTAATCTAAATGATTTCCATGGTTAAGCGGATCCCTGAAGCCTACCTAACAACCGTATTACCTTTAGTCCCTCAAACAGTCAAAATATCACTGGATTGTGTTATGCCTTTGACTGAAGGTTGTTACAACAACAAAGCCACCTGGAAATGGTCACTGTGGTTGCTCTAAAAATATTGAGACAACATCCACTCCTAGATAAAGTTTTATATATTTTATTTGTTCAGTGACAAGAAAAGTTTTACCACCGTTCAGGAGTTGGTCTGCTTTGCCCTTTGTCCAGCGTATTGGTTGTCAGTTACTTTGTACCTTGCCTACCAGGAAGTTCAGATGTGTCTTTGGTGTTTACCAACTGCTGCTGGGTTGGCCGATATGGTCTGATTATTTTGTTTCTTCTTTTTTGCTGCTTGTGATTTTGATTTTGAATGTGCTTTGTTGTCATCTGCTTCAATTCCTTTGCGGAATTAGAGGCTGGAGGGAGGGGCAGGAATAAAGGAGGAGAGAAAATGGAGGGCAGATCGGGCCAATCTACTTTCAATTTCTCACCATTGGCAGCACAAAGCTCTGGGTACAAACATCACTTTAAGAACTAACTAGGGACAGGCGTCAAAGCAGCTGCCAATGGTTTTGTTTCTCTGCAGAGAAGGGCTGCCTCGCCCACCGCCCCTGCTGGCTCAGCCCAACCTGCCCTTTGGGTACCCTGTCCACGGGGTGGAAGTGATGCCCCTGCACACAGTTCCCATCCCAGGTAGGTACATCTCCGTTCAGAAAAGACCCGAGCAACTTTCTTATTCCTTCTTAAGCAAAAGGAGGAAGCAGAAGGGAGCAGTCATTCATAGGGTACCTGCTGTGTACCCAGCACAATGAAGCTTGACATGGTTTCATTTAATGAAATGAAACCGTTTCATTAGCCTCACTCTTTCCACCACTGGGAATCGCCCTTAGTAGCTGTGACCTCCCTGGGTATCCGAGATAACATAGAAGAGGACAGAAATCTATGTGCATCGAGGAATCTTGGGACATAATTGGCTTTTTGGTGGCCTCCAGCATCACGGGAGCAGGCAAAGCATGAGCCCATCTCCAGGGAGTGCATATGGCAAAGAATATTTATGCCAGTTAAAACTCCCCTCTACGAGGGAATTTTACACACTCTTTTAGTTCAGCATCACATCCCTGTGAGGTAAATATTATTTTGCCAACTTCACAGAGTTATCTAAGACCACATAAGAAGAATATGTCTGAATTAGAGCTTGAATTGATCATATTATAAGAACAGAGATAGATTCTAAAATAAAATCATTTGGGATGAATTGCTAGTGTTTTTGAATAGTCATTTAAAAAATGATCTGCCACTTTGGATAGTTCTTTTTTTATTGTGGTAAAACATACATAACATAAAATTTACCATTTTAACCATTTTTAAGTGTCTAATTCTGTGGCATTAAGTACAGTCACATTGTTTTGCAACCATCACCAGCAACCACCTCTAGAACTTTTTCATCTTTCCAACTGAAACTCTGCACCCATTTAACAGTAACTCCCTCTTCCCCCCAGTCCCTGGCAACCACCATTCTGTTTTCTGTCTCTATGAATTTGACCATTCCAGGAAACTCATATAAGGATGATTCATTATTTATCTATTGCTTCCTTCCCTTCAGTAACAGAGATACCTGGAAGGGACTGGATTAAGTCACAACGCCCATCCAAAACTGAGGGTGGGCATTGGAGGCTTTAGAACTGCTGGAATTTGAGAAGGGCCATGGGACACCATCTAATAGAGCCCTGGGGAGAGGGGAGTGGTCAGCAAACTCCCTGGATAGGTGACACTTAAAGGGACTCTGGAGGGATGTGTAGGAGTGGACCAGGAAGGTGAGAGCATCAGGGAGTCCTTGGCATCCTCTCAAATGTTGTTTTTTGTCCTTTTTCCTGTGTTCTCCAGGTCTCCAGTTTGATGTCCTGTGTTCTCAGATGCTCCCATCTATGAGGCAAGGGTCCCCTTCCCAGCTCCCTTTTGCACTTGGCATCCTGTCCTTCGCTCACTGCCTGTGCCCTCCTCCCCCCATGGTAGCCGGTTTCAGATTTTGACAGAGTCTCTATCCTGATTAAGTATTAGACGTGAGTCCATGGTGGGGAGAGGGGGAAGGGTGCCTATAGAAGTCATGAATTTTCCAGCCGTGGGGTAGCTGGAGTTCCAGGGAGGACTTCCAGAGGACTGGGCCACCAAGGGTCCTGCTGCCTTCAGCTACAAGGAAGCTGCCGCCACAGCCGGGCTGTGTTGCCCCTGTTCGGGTCAGCGCCAGCAAGGTGGATGCTCTGTGGCCTGCCCTTCTTTCCCATTTAAGATAGCTCCAAATCAAGGTCTATGCAAGTATGTCTAAGGGGTGGGATGTAAATCACATCCAGACCCTAACTGAAAAGGAGTCTGGGAAATACAGTTTTAGTTTTCCTCCTTCTGCGTGCCACACGAGGCTGTAATAGGTGGTGATTGAGCAAAGCTGCTCTGTCCTCCAGAGGGCGCCTCTGGACACCTCCCCCGCAACTACCCTCACCGCCGCTGCCCCCTACACCTTTGTCGCTTTGTCTCTACTCTGTGTTACCTTCTTCATGGCACTTATCATACCTGAATTACTTTATATGTGTCATGATATGCTTATTGCCACTCTTCCTCACTAGACTATAAGCTTCTTGAAGGCAGGGAGTCTGTCTTATTCACTGCTCTTTTCCCAGTGCCTGTAGTTTGGATCTCAGAAAGTATCTCTCGAATGACTAAAGTGTTTTCAGCAGGAATGACATAATCTAGGTTACTTTTCCTAAAGATAACTGGCTGTTGCAAAAGACAAGAAGGCAAGGGAAAGAGTAGCAGTGGGGATGGAGAGAAGCAGATGGCTTCTAGCTACATGTTGAAGGTGGACCGGGCAGGACTCACTCATGGATTGGCTGTAGGCGTTGGGGAAAGAGCAGGACAAGAATGACTTCATTTGGGGACTGGAACAGCTGAGTGGGTGGAGGTGCCATTCACAAGGCAAGGAGAGCCAGGGACGGGGTGGAAAACAGGTTTATCGAGAAAAAAACATAGTTCAGTTTTGAAGATATCAGTTTGAGCTGCTTGTGAAACTTCCTAGCAGAGCAACCAACGAAGCAGCTGGATTTCAGAAAGATAGGAGCTGAAGATGTACTTAAAAAAAAATTATTTATTTACTTTATTTATTTACTTTTGGCTGCATTGGGTCTTCATTGCTGCATGCAGGCTTTCTCTAGTTGCGGCGAGCGGGGGCTACTCTTCATTGCGGTGCGCAGGCATCTCATTGTGGTGGCTTCCCTTGTTGCAGAGCACAGGCTCTAGATGCGCGGGCTTCAGTAGTTATGGCGCGTGGGCTCAGTAGTTGTGGCTCACAGGCTCTAGAGCACAGGCTCAGTAGTTGCGGCGCACAGGCTTAGTTGCTCCACAGCATGTGGGATCTTCCAGACCAGGGATCGAATCCTTGTCCCCTGAATTGGCAGGCGTATTCTTTTTTTTTTTTTTTTTTTTTTTTTTGTGGTACGTGGGCCTCTCACTGTTGTGGCTTCTCCTGTTGCAGAGCAGAGGCTCCGGACGCACAGGCTCAAAGGCCATGGCTCACTGGCCTAGCCACTCCGCGGCATGTGGGATCTTCCCAGACCGGGGCACGAACCTGTGTCCCCTGCATCGGCAGGCGGACTCTCAACCACTGCGGGGCAGGCGTATTCTTAACCACTGCACCAGCAGGGAAGTCCCTGAAGATGTACATTTTTAAACCATCAGCATATGAATAGTATTTAAAGCTGCTGCCTCCTCTAGTGAGAAGGTGTAGATTAAGAAGGGAAGAGGATGCAGAACCAAACCCTGAAAAACTCTCTTTGGAGGTCAGATAGACAAGGAGTCGGCAAACGGAATTCAAAAGGAGCAGCCATGGGGCTTCCCTGGTGGCGCAGTGGTTAAGAATCTGCCTGCCAATGCAGGGGGCACAGGTTCAATCCCTGGTCTGGGAAGATCCCATATGCCGTGGAGCAACTAAGCCCGTGTGGCACAACTACTGAGCCCATGTGCCGCAACTACTGAAGCCTGCATGCCTAGAGCTCGTGCTCAGCAACAAAAGAAGCCACTGAAATGAGAAATGAGAAGCCTGCACGCTGCAATGAAGAGTAGCTCCCTCTTGCCACAACTAGAGAAAGCCCGTGCGCAGCAACGAAGACCCAACGCAGCCATAAATAAATAAATTTTAATAAATAAATAAATGAGAGAGAGAGAGAGAGAGAGAGGGAGGGAGAGAGAGGGAGAGAGAGAGGGAGAGATAGATAGATAGATATATGAGCAGCCAGGGTAGGAAAGGGTAGGAAGAAATCTTTAAGAATGGTATCCTGCAAGGCAAGAGTTAAGAATGCTTCAGAAATGGCCCTTGAACACACCAGGTCCTAGGACTTGATTCTTCTTTACTGGGGCTGGGGCAGCAACCGCAGAGCCAGACCCTAGGTTTCAGGGGCACCCGTGATCATTCTCCTCTCGTGTTTATGCACTCTGCTCCCTGCTGGCCATTCTGGGTATATGCTGTTCTTTGCATTTCGTCTTTCTATCTCATCCACCCTAGGTCACCCTGACAGCTTCTCTGGGGACACTGAACACCCTCGCTGACATCCCAGACAGTGTGGTACAGGACAGAGGCCAGAAGCAGCTGAACATTTCGACCAGTAACCGGAAGCTTTTGAATTTCATACTCCAGCACGTGACATACACAAGCACAGAGTATCAGCGCTGCAGGGTGGATGTAGGTGAGAGGCTGTCCTTGGATGCTTAGGGACCTGTCCAAAATGCTTAGGGACCCAGAAAAACACCATCAGGCCCTCAAAGTCTTCCTCCTCCAGGAAGCCTGCCTCTCTAGCTCCTGTTTCTAACTCTAAACACCTAATTTCCCAATTACTGTACCCAGTGCTATCCCCCACGTTGCCATTGACCACATAGAGTGACCCAAAGGAAAGGACAGGCAAAATGCCTGCTCGACTCTCCATGAAGACAGATCATTCATGCTGTGTCCCTAGAAACCATCCAGTTCTGTTTCTCATTCTCGGTAGCAAGCAAACCTGAAGATGTTGGCTGCAGTAGATGGGGGGCAGTCAATGCATCAGTATCTTGTCCTGGGCACTAACAGGAAAGAGGGATGTGGGGGACTAGAAGCCCCCAGGTCAGTGGCTTTGTCTTCCTCCTCCCATCCCAGTCCCCGTTCCCATCCCCAGAATTCCTGGGAGAACAGCTCCTGCCACCGGCAGGGCAGCCCCAGTTTCTTTCTGGTTGAATTCAAGGCACCCGTTCCCATTTTGAGCAGCTACACAGGATGCATTCCCAGGACACCAACAGAAAAAATGAAGTGTGGGACAGATTTCCCATGAGCACAAACTAGAGGCAAAGTTCTCTTCACCTTCAGATTTTCAAACATTTTTTATCACAAAATGACCCTGTGAGGTATAAAATGGGGTAGGTAGTATTATCTTGGTTTTGTAGATGGAGAAGGAGGTGAAGTGATTTACCCAAGGAATTTCAGATAACAAGGCAAAGTCAAATTTAATCCATCCCTCTGATTCCAAGCCCACTTTACCCAACAGATTCTTACGGGGAGGAAATGTGAGTTTTGGAGGTGATCAGCAGGTTGCCCCAGGGATGCGCAGCAGGTTATGAGCCACACTGCCATAGACTATGCGGTCCTCAGTCTCATTCCACCAGTCCACTCCCGCATCCCGTCGGCTTCCCGGGCAGCGGGGGGAGTGACCCAGACACAGTGCACCCAACCTGACCTTATTTCTCTCTCCAGTGAGTCTGGAGTCCAAGTCCTCAGTGGCCAAGTTTCCAGTGACCATCCGCCTTCCTGTTATGCCCAAGTTATATGATCCTGGACCAGGTAAGACCCTTGTCTCTGGGGCTTCATGGTGGGTCCTATAGAATATTGGTGAGATTCAGAAGGGATCCCATCTGAGATGGAGGAGAAGAATAATTATAAAGATAGAGTGGTTCTAGAGCAGGAATATGTACATCAATGGAATCAAATTAGAAATCTAGAAATAGACTTGCTGATAGTTTACCATGTGATAAAGGTAGCTTTTCAAATTAAAGGGAGAAAAGATGGATTATTCAAGAAATCATTGCAGGATAACTGTGTAACTATGTGGAAAAGAACAAGTTGAATCTATCTCACAGCTCATACCAAGATAAACTCCAAATAGGCAAATATCTATTTTCTTTGAAGTACTAGAAAAAAACATGGAGTTTAAAAATAACTTTGGAGGGACTTCCCTGGCAGTCCAGTGGTTAGGACTCCGTGTTTCCACTGCAGGGAGCATGAGTTCAATCCCTGGTCCGGGAACTAAGATCCCGCATGCCGTGTGGCACAGCCAAATAAATAAATAAAACTTTGGCATATAAGGCTTTTCTAAAAATGACACAAAACCCACAGGCCATAAGGAAAAGACTAAAAACATAAAATACATAACAATTTTTAATATTTTTATGACAGAAACTTACCATATGCAAAGTCAAATGACAAAGGACGAATTGGGAAAAAGTATCTTCAACACACATTAAAGTCAAAGGTCTAATTTTACTTAAGAGCACTTGTGAATCAATAAGAAAAG
Organism: Delphinapterus leucas; assembly: GCF_059928025.1. NCBI lineage: Eukaryota > Metazoa > Chordata > Mammalia > Artiodactyla > Monodontidae > Delphinapterus > Delphinapterus leucas. The sequence continues at coordinate 47,065,749 of NC_143147.1, read as the reverse complement.
AACATGAATAAGAAAAGAACAATAAGAAAAGAATAAGCCAATTCACAAAAAGTTAAATTCAAGAATACTTTTAGCCATTAAAATATATGCTCAATTTCATGCTAAGAAAAGTGCAAATGAAAACTACATTCATATTGTGTTGGAAGAGTGGGGAAACATAAACTGCGAGTGTTTATGATCGCAGTGTGAATGATCACGGGTGCCCCTGAAACCTAGGGTCTGGCTCTGCGGTTCCCTGACCAGGGATGGAACCCGCACCCCCTGCAGTGGAAGTGCAGATTCTTAACCACTGCACCGCCAGGGAAGTCCTGTCAGCATTTTAAACGTATATGTGCTTTGGTCCAGCCGCTTATCATGTGGCTTCTAGAAATTATCCTAAGATGCTTACATCTGTGTGAAATGACATTTGTTTGAAGGTATTTATTGCAGCATTGTTTGCAATGCCAAAAACCTTAAAAGTGGGAGGCACTGGTTAAATCAAGTGTGGTCCATCGGTATAATGAAATGCCACGCAGTGCCATTCAGAAGGACGGAGGAGGAAAACAGGAGCAAGAAGGTTTTTATTCTGATACAAAATGCTTTCCAAGATGTACAGAAAAGAGTAAAGAGTAAGCTACCTTTTCTGTAAAAAGAAGGGGGGAAAGAAGACATAACTGCTTGATTACAGAAAAATAAACAAGAAATTAGTAATACTGGTAAACTCCTGGGAAGAAACCAAGTAGTTGGGAACAGGGATGGGAAGAAGTATTTTCATGGTATAACTTTCAATACATTTAGAATTTTGAACAGTTGACATTTTTTTTACTGTATTACCTATATATTCAAAATGTAATCTATTCAAATAGATTCTTTTCAAAATATAAATTGTTATTTTAAAGTAATAGTATTAAATATCTATGGAGAGGGATTTCAAGTATGGGCTTAACATCATAACTATCTCAAAAATAAAAGAAATAAGTACAAGGAGTTCACAAAAAACCCTTTCTGGCTTCAGATTTGTTTTAAAGATAAAGTGTTACCAATAAAATGGAAATCACCACAATGTTCTTCCCCTCCCTTCTTCCAGCAGTCATGATCTTTCTTTTCCCTGTTTTTGTACATTTTAATATGTAGATTTCTATTCTTACACATGTGTATACACACACACACACACAGCATATACAGTGTGGTACAATGCATTTTTGAACTTCTCATAAAAGTTACATTGTATGGCATGAAGTTCTAGTTTCTGACCTTTTGTCAATCCATGGCTTGTCTTTTGATTTTGCTTCGGGGTCTTTTGTTATTAAAAGCTTTATCCTTTAATAAAATTGATTCGTTGTTTTCTACCTTTTGCTTTTTGTGCCTTATTCAAGAAATTCTTCCCTACGTTGGAGCCATAAAGATACTCTCCTATTTTTTTCAAAAGTTGCACATGTTTGGTTCTTACATTTAGATACTTACGTGTGGCATGTGAAGAGGACCTAATTTTTTGTGTATGGAGAGCCTGTTGTCCCACCACCACAGACCTAGTGGTGCAGCCGCCTACTGCTCGTACAGCCGGCCCCTCACACACCCGCTTTCATGCATGCAGGGGTCTGAACCTTTTTTAGGTCACATCGATCTATTTATCCTTGGGCTCATTCCACAACATTTCCATACACTTTATAACAGGCTTTGTATCTAGTAGGGATAAATTCTGTACTTCAGGATGACTGTATTTCATTTAGCAAAATTTTCTCAGCCCTTCTTGGTCTTTTACTTTTTCATTAGCGTTTTGGCATCAGCTCATCAAGATCCTCCAAAATCCCTTGAGATTTTGATGAGAATTTCATAGAATTTGTAGCTTAATTAGAGATGAATTGACAGTTTTATGAAGTTGAATATTCCCAACCATGAATCTGGTATACCTCTCCATGTTATAATCTCCATGTCATAGTCTCTTCATAGGTTCTTCAATAATTTATTTTCTAGTTTTATTTGTAGAGGAATGGCACACTTCATTGGATTTAGTCTTAGGTACTTTATATTTCTTATTGCTTTTATAAATTGGATCTTTTTCTTCTACATTTTAATTGGTTGCCGTTGGTATATAGGACATTAGTGATTTTTGAATGTTGAACTTACACAAGCAGCATCGTTCTTGCACTCATATTAGTGATTGTTTTTAACACGGAGTCTCTTGAACAAATAATAATTTTTGTCTCTTCTTTTCCAGTTCTTATCATTTGTTTAGTTTTCTTGTCTTACTGCATTTTGCTAAAATCTCCGGTACAGTGTTGAATGATAGCAGTGGTAGCAGGCACTTTTGCTTGTTCCTGAGTTTAAGAACATTCGAATGCTCTACCGTTCATGTTTGCTGGGTAGGAGTGTGGTAGATGTGTCAGGGTAAGAAAGTTTCCTTCTTTCCTTCTATTTCTGATGTGGACCATTTTTTTAAAGTCTTTATTGAATTTGTTACAATATTGCTTCTGTTTTATGTTTTGTTTTTTTGACTGCGAGGCATGTGGGGTCTTAGCTCCTCGACTAGGGATTGAACCTGCACCCCTTGCATTGGAAGGCGAAGTCTTAACCTCTGGACCACCAGGGAAGTCCCTTTCCTTCTATTACTGCTGCTAAGAATTTTTCTATTTCTACTTTCTATTTCCTTGCAGAGAGTTTTTATATGAATGAGTATTGAATTTTATCAGATAAATTGTCTGTACCCATTGAAATAATTTTTCTCCTTTAATTGGGTTTATGTAGTGACTTACATTATTGATTTTCTGCTGTTGAAATTGTTCCTGTATTTCTGGAATAAACCCATCTTGATTGCAATGTATTAGTTGATTAAATGCTGAATTAAATTTGATACAATTTTATATAGGATTCTTGCACCTGTATTCAAAACTGAGACTATTTTTTCCTGTAATGTCCTTGCCCAGTTTTGTTATCAATATTATACAAGTCTCGTAAGACAAGTTGGATAGCTTTCCTTTTTTCATTGTTTGCTGAAGTGAATTGTAATAAAATAGGAATAATACACCTCTTGGAGTTTTATTACAACTTATCTGATCCTTATGTCTTTTTTTTTTTGGTCCAAGTTTTGGGGAAGGTGGTTAAGGATGGGAATGTGGATGGGAAGGAGTGAGAGAAAGGGAAGAAATTTAAAACTATCAGTTCTGTTTCTTTAATGGTTGTTGATCTGTATGTACATTGAGTCCATTTTTTAAATGTTTCTGTAAAGTTGTCTTAAATTTGATGTAAATTGCCTCTTTTTTTTTTTGTCATAGAGCTGTTCATAGCATTCTCTTATGTTTGTTAAAAAATTTTAAATATCTGAAGTCAGGTCTCTTTTGGTTCTTTACATTTATCTTCAGTAATTTTAAGTTGGTTTCATATCTAAATATTCTCGTTTCATTTATGCCTGTTTTTGTTCCATATTTTCTTTTTCATATAGGTGATTCTGTGATTTGTCACTTTAAAGATTTTAAACATTCTCATTTTAAATCCTTTTCAGCTTCCTCTATTATTTTGTCTATCTAGAGTGGTAGATACACACTGTGCAGGGTAGATTTGCTGGCTGTAGTTTTCTTTGAGTGTCTTGGAATTTTTGCTGGTGGCTCATCTTGAGTAGGAGGCTTTTGCTTGTTGTTTCGTTTTCTCCTCTCTCCTTCTTTCTCCCTCTTTTCGCTCTCTCTCTCTCCTGATTTGTTCCCATCTCACAGCTTTACAATTGCTTCTATTCCCAGTAGCCCAAGATTCCTAGTCCATCATTTCATACTGGAGTGTTGGGGTCCTTGTCCCCTAGTGATATTGGCATCACTGAAGAGCCAGTTGCTGGGCCTGAGGGTGGCTTGGCACAGGGCTTGGCTGTGATGTGGTGTCATCTCTGCACCCAGAGTTGTGTACAGGGATGATGGATGTTTGGGGTTCCTTGCCCAGCAGGTAGTATGTGGTGAGAGATGGAGGGAGTGCAGCCTGGCTTAAGTCCATGGCTTCTAGCAAAAAGCCTGGCTGTGGACCCACATACCTTATGAGACACTTTTATTCCATTAAAACACTCAGACTCGGCCTCCCAGCCTCCTCTGCTGTTCTGACCTCAGATTGCTGCAAGCCCAGCTCCAGCTCTGCTCACAGCTGTTGATATCTGTTCTTGGAAGAAATGTTGTCTATTTTTGAGCACAGCTATGTCTGCATTTTCCTTTATCATTGCTATGTGTTTGGAACAATATGGGATTTCAAAGCAAAATTCTATACCACCAACTTGGCTGGGAGTCCCCTACGTTGACCACCTCCTATGGTAATTCAGGCCTCTGATTCTCTCTTTACTATAACAAAAGAACCAAACTTATCATGTGGCCTGAGAAGAGAAAAGGTAGGTGAGGATTCATTTGCCATGCTCTTGAACATGATTTACTTGACACTTTCTGTTACTGAGCCCTTTCCGATTCTTGGGCAACAGCAATACCATAGAAATGAATATCGCTTCTGCAAGACTCTTAGGCACACAGAGCTTTTTATTAAAAGAGATAGTTTGTGCACAAGAGAGAAGGCAGGAGACAAGCCTCTCGGACAGCCTCATCCACCAGAGGGCAGACAGCAGAAGCAAGAAGAACTACAATCCTGTAGCCTGTGGAATGAAAACCACATTCACAGAAAGATAGACAAAATGAAAAGGCAGAGGACTAAGTACCAGATGAAGGAACAAGATAAAACACCAGAAAAACAACTAAATGAAGTGGAGATAGGCAACCTTCCAGAAAAAGAATTCAGAATAATGATAGTGAAGATGATCCAGGGCCTTGGAAAAAGAATGGTGGCAAAGATTGAGAAGATGCAAGAAATGTTTAACAAGCACCTAGAAGAATTAAAGAGCAAACAAACAGAGATGAACAATACAATAACTGAAATGAAAAATACACTAGAAGGAGTCAATAGCAGGATAACAGAGGCAGAAGAACGGACACATGACCTGGAAGACAGAATGGTGGAATTCACTGCTGCAGAACAGAATAAAGAAAAAAGAATGAAAAGAAATGAAGACAGCCTAAGAGACCTCTGGGACAACACTAAATGCAACAACATTCTCATTATAGGGGACCCAGAAGGAGAAGAGAGAGAGAAAGGACCCGAGAAAATATTTGAAGAGATTATAGTCGAAAACTTCCCTAACATGGAAAAGGAAATAGCCACCCAAGTCCAGGAAGCGCAGAGAGTCCCATACAGGATAAACCCAAGGAGAAACATGCTGAGACACATAGTAATCAAATTGACAAAAATTAAAGACAAAGAAAAATTATTGAAAGCAGCAAGGGAAAAATGACAAATAACATATAAGGGAACTCCCATAAGGTTAACATCTGATTCTCAGCAGAAACTCTATAAGCCAGAAGGGAGTGGTATGATACATTTAAAGTGATGAAAGGGAAGAACCTACAACCAAGATTACTCTACCCGGCAAGGATCTCATTCAGATTCGACAGAGAAATCAAAAGCTTTACAGACATGCAAAAGCTAAGAGAATTCAGCACCACCAAACCAGCTCTACAACAAATGCTAAAGGAACTTCTCTAAGTGGGAAACACAAGAGAAGAAAAGGACCTACAAAAACAAGCCCATAACAATTACGAAAATGGTCATAGGAACATACATATCGATAATTACCTTAAATATGAATGGCTTAAATGCTCCAAGCAAAAGACACAGGCTCACTGAATGGATACAAACACAAGACCCATATATATGCTGTCTACAAGAGACCCACCTCAGACCTAGGGACACATGCAGACTGAAAGTGAGGGGATGGAAAAAGATATTCCATGCAAATGGAAATCAAAAGAAAGCTGGAGTAGCAATACTCCTATCAGATAAAATAGACTTTAAAATAAAGAATGTTACAAGAGACAAGGAAGGACACTACATAATGATCAAGGGATCGATCCAAGAAGATGATGTAACAATTATAAATATATATGCACGCAACATAGGCTCACCTCAATACATAAGGCAACTGCTAATGGCTATAAAAGAGGAAATCGACAGTTACACAATAATAGTGGGGAACTTTAACACCTCACTTACACCAACGGACAGATCATCCAAACAGAAAATTAATAAGGAAACACAAGTTTTAAATGACATAACAGACCAGATAGATTTAATTGATATTTATAAGACATTCCATCCAAAAACAGCAGATTACACTTTCTTCTCAAGTGCTCACGGAACATCCTCCAGGATAGATCACATCTTGGGTCACAAATGAAGCCTCAGTAAACTTAAGAAAATTGAAATCATATCAAGCATCTTTTCTGACCACAACGCTATGAGATTAGAAATCAATTACAGAGAAAAAACATAAAAAAAAAAACCACACACATGGAGGCTAAACAATATGTTACTAAATAACCAAGAGATCACTGAAGAAATCAAAGAGGAAATCAAAAAATACCTACAGACAAATGACAACAAAAACATGACGATCCAAAACCTATGGGATGAAGCAAAAGCAGTTCTAAGAGGGAAGTTTATAGCAATACAAGCCTACCTCAGGAAACAAGAAAAATCTCAAATAAACAATCTAACCTTACACCTAAAGCAACTAGAGAAAGAAGAACAAACAAAATGCAAGTTAGTAGAAGGAAAGAAATCATAAAGATCAGAGCAGAAATAAATGAAATACAAACAAAGAAGACAATAGCAAAGATCAATAAAACTAAAAGCTGGTTCTTTGAGAAGATAAACCAAATTGGTAAACCATTAGCCAGACTCATCAAGAAAAAGAGGGAGAGGACTCAAATCAATAAAATTAGAAATGAAAAAGGAGAAGTTACAACAGACACTGCAGAAATACAAAGCATCCTCAGAGACTACAACAAGCAACTGTATGCCAATAAAATGGACAACCTGGAAGAAATGGACAAATTCTTAGAAAGGTATAACCTTCCAAGACCGAACCAGGAAGAAATGGAAAATATGAATAGACCAATCACAAGTAATGAAATTGAAACTGTGATTAAAAATCTTCCAACAAACAAAAGACCAGGACCAGATGGCTTCACAGGTGAATTCTATCAAACATTTAGAGAAGAGCTAATACCCATCCTTCTCAAGCTCTTCCAAAAAATTGCAGAGGAAGGAACACTCCCAAACTCATTCTATGAGGCCACCATCACCCTGATACCAAAACCAGACAAAGATACTACAAAAAAAGAAAATTACAGACCAATATCACTGATGAATATAGATGCAAAAATCCTCAACAAAATACTAGCAAACAGAATCCAACAACACATTAAAAGGATCATACACCATGATCAAGTGGGATTTATCCCAGGGATGCAAGGATTCTTCAATATATGCAAATCAATCAATGTGATACACCATATTAACAAATTGAAGAAGAAAAACCATATGATCATCTCAATAGATGCAGAACAAGCTTTTGACAAAATTCAACACCCAGTTGTGATAAAAACTCTCCAGAAAGTGGGCATAGAGGGAACCTACCTCTACATAATAAAAGCCATATAAAACAAACCCACAGCAAACATCATTCTCAATGGTGAAAAACTGAAAGCATTTCCTCTAAAATCAGGAACAAGACAAGGATGTCCACTCTCACCACTATTATTCAACATAATTTTTGAAGTCCTAGCCATGGCAATCAGAGAAGAAAAAGAAATAAAAGGAATTCAAGGTGGAAAAGAAGAAGTAAAACTGTCACTGTTTGCAGACGACATGATACTATACACAGAGAATCCTAAAGATGCCACCAGAAAACTACTAGAGCTAATCAATGAATTTGGTAAAGTTGCAGGATACAAAATTAATGCACAGAAATCTCTTGCATTCCTATACACTAATGATGAAAAATCTGAAAGAGAAATTAAGGAAACACTCCCTTTTACCATTGCAACAAAAAGAATAAAATACCTAGGAATAAACCTACCTATGGAGACAAAAGACCTGTATGCAGAAAACTATAAGATACTGATGAGAGAAATTAAAGGTGATACAAACAGATGAAAAGATATACCATGTTCTTGGATTGGGAGAATCAGTATTGTGAAAATGACTATACTACCCAAAGCAATCAACAGATTCAATGCAATCCCTGTCAAATTACCAATGGCATTTTTTACAGAACTAGAACAAAAAATCTTAAAATTTGTACGGAGACATAAAAGGCCCCGAATAGCCAAAGTGGTCTTGAGGGAAAAAAATGGAGCTGGAGGAATCAGACTCCCTGACTTCAGACTATACTACAAAGCTACAGTAATCAAGATAATATGGTACTGGCACAAAAACAGAAATATATATCAATGGAACAGGATAGAAAGCCCAGAGACAAACCCACACACCTATGGTCAACTAATCTATGACAAAGGAGGCAAGGATATACAATGGAAAAGACAGTCTCTTCAATAAGTGGTGCTGGGAAAACTGGACAGCTACATGTAAAAGAATGAAATTAGAACCCTCCCTAACACCATACACAGAAATAAACTCAAAATGCATTAGAGACCTAAATGTAATACTGGACACTATAAAACTCTTAGAGGCAAACATAGGAAGAACACTCTTTGACATAAATCACAGCAAGATCTTTTTTGACTCACCTCCTAGAGTAATGGAAATAAAAACAAAAATAAACAAATGGGACCGAATGAAACTTAAAAGCTTTTGCACAGCAAAGGAAACCATAAACAAGAGGAAAAGACAACCCTCAGAATGGGAGAAAATATTTGCAAAATGAATCAACAGACAAAGGATTAATCTCCAAAATATATAAATAAATCATGCAGCTCAATATTAAAAAAACAACCCAATCCAAAAATGGGCAGAAGACCTGAATAGACGTTTCTCCAAAGAAGACATACAGATGACCAAGAAGCACATGAAAAGCTGCTCAACATCACTAATTATTGGAGGAATGCAAATCAAAACCACAATGAGGTATCACCTCACACCAGTTAGAATGGGCATCATCAAAAAATCTACAAACAGCAAATGCTGGAGAGGGTGTGGAGAAAAGGGAACCCTCTTGCACTGTTGGTGGGAATGTAAATTGATACAGCCACTATGGAGAACAGTATGGAGGTTCCTTAAAAAACTAAAAATAGAACTACCATACAACCCAGTAATCCCACTACTGGGCATATACCCTGAGAAAACCATAATTCAAAAAGAGTCATGTACCACAATGTTCATTGCAGCTCTATTTACAATAGCGAGGACATGAAAGCAACCTAAGTGTCCATCGACAGACGAATAGATAAAGAAGATGTGGTACATATATACAATGGAATATTACTCAGCCATAAAAAGGAACGAAATTGGGTCATTTGTAGAGATGTGGATGGGTCTAGAGACTGTCATACAGAGTGAAGTAAGTCAGAAAGAGAAAAACAGATATCGTATATTAATGCATATATGTGGAACCTAGAAGAATGGTACAGATGAATCAGTTTGCAGGACAGAAATAGAGACACAGATGTAGAGAACGAATGTAGGGACACCAAGTGGCGGGGGGGTGGTGGTGGTGGGATGAATGGGGAGATTGGGTTTGACGTGTATACACTAATACGTATAAAATGGATAACTAATAAGAACCTTCTGTATAAAAAATAAAATAAAATACAAAAATTTTTTAAAAGAGAGAGAGAGAGAAGGCGGGAAAAAAGTGCCAACTCCTCGAGTAGAAGGGGAGACTTGCTTTTATAACAAAAGGGAGGTTTGTCTCATGAGCACGGATAATTTCCAGAAATCATCCAACTTCTTTGATCAGCGGCAGGTGGTTCCATGGTGGCTGTCCTGAATAGGGAGCCCTTCTGTGAGGGGGAAGAAGTGCATGAGAATGTTCTGTAAGCAAGCCCACGAGCAGATTAGGTGAAAATTTACAGTTGAGCTTCTTGTCTTGTGGCAACTAGGTATACTCTTAGTGGCACAGAGATAAAGTTACTCTTTTATTCCTGTGAGTCTGGTTTTTTTCCTCTGGGACTCGGGGCCCCAGGGCCTTTGTTCTTTAGTTTGCAAGGCTTGTTTACCCAAGACTGGTCTTTTTCCAAAATGGCTGTACTCTTGTCTCCCTGTCTCATTTCGACTCACTCCCACAGACCCAGGAGAAGCTGGGTAATGCTGCAGCATGTACTGAAAAGGGTTTATAGAATGATTTCTGATTTCTGTCATTCTGAAAAGTGGCTCTGCAGTTGGGTTCTGTTGCATTCACCCACAAACAATAGGTGAGGGTGTAGCTTTCAGCATGCGTTAACTTCAGCTGACCCCACCTCACCAGACGACCCACGTGCCCCCAGAATGATGCAAGTCAGGACAGTGAGGCTTCCTGAAGACAGAGCTCTGACATCTACCCTTTCTTGCTCAGAGAGGAAGCTCAGAGACCTGGTGACCATTGCCACCAAAACTTTCCTCCGTCCCCACAAGCTCATGACCATGCTCCAAAGCATTCGTGTGTATTACCCAGATTTGACCGTGATCGTGGCTGATGACAGCAAGGAGCCCCTGAAAATTAATGACAGCCACGTGGAGTACTACACCATGCCTTATGGGAAGGTATGTCCCTCCCCGATGGGGAGACACCTGGATCCTGGGACAAGAGGGCCCACAGTCAGGTTCTGCCCTGAATGGGGCTGCTTCAGTGGCCCTCCCAAGGCAGCAGGGTCCTGGCATGGGAGGGGAGTCCCCTTGCTGATTCCAAATCCACAGAGAAATCAGGCCACTCTCCCTTTTCTGCATTAACAGGGTAGTTAATCTGCCTCTCCTCACACTTGGTGTGGAAATTGATTGAGGGCCTTCTAAGTGACTTGAGGTGTCTGACAGTCTAAGGTTTCCTGACATGCAGGTCCAACAGCAGAGAAACCTCTCATCCCTATAATTCCCCCCTCGCTGGAGCGTCTCTCTCCCCCATGCACCATCTTTCAAGCACACACAGGAGGAAGTGGATAGTGGATATTATACGTACCAGAGTGTCCCCCCCTCCAACAGCTTCCAGGCTGCATGAGGGGAAAGGGCGGGAGAGCCACAGAGACTCTCTCGGGTGAAAGGGGACTTCCATCGGTCCATATTAGCCACAGGGCCAAGGAAGGACTTTCCGCCTTTGTCTCAGTCTTTGATCCAGAGAGCCCCTGTCCCTCTCCCAGTGTCTCTGAGACATGGACTCCCTTCAACCCAGAGGTTCTCAGCCAGTGTTTGTGGTGCAGCCTGCTTGTTGGGAACTGAGAAAGCTCCCAGGTGACGCTGATATGTAGCAGGGCAGGCAACCACCATCTAACCTCACTCTACTCACAGGGTTGGTTTGCTGGTAGGAACCTGGCCATATCTCAGGTCACCACCAAATACGTTCTCTGGGTGGACGATGACTTTCTCTTCAACGACAAGACCAAGATTGAGGTGCTGGTGGATGTCCTAGAGAAGACGGAACTGGACGTGGTAAGGGAGAGTTGCTGGTTCTACCCCATTGCAATCTGACAAGTGAGAGGGGAAGGGGAGGAGAAAGGAAGAGAGGAAAGTATGCGAAAGAAGAGGAGGGAAAGAGAGAAGGGAGGGCGGAAGGGGCGGGGGAGGGCCCGGTGCAGGAGGTGATGCAACACAGCTCTGGGGTTGAGACCATCACATGGGAATCAGACCCACGAGTTCTGCTTCTGCCTCTGTTCTTACTTTTCTTTGAGCAAATTACACCAACACCCACGCCTAAAACTCACCGTTGTTCTGTTTTTAAAATGGTGTGTTTATTACTTCTACCTTCCTCATCCCTGGAGTGGCCGGAGAAAGTGAGCGGGGCTCTGGTGCTGTCACACACCATTACAAAAATGAAAATGGCACAAGGCTATAAAAGACTATGTGGCCTTAAGGACATTAAAAAAATAACTAAAACATCAAAAGTCAAGTCACATATAGAAAAGAGAAGAAAAAGGTGACAATAATTAATAATGCTGCATTGTATTCTTGAAATTTTCAGAGATTACTAGGTAGAGGTGATGGATTTGTTAATTAGCTTGAGTGGTGATCTTTTCACAACGTATACATATATCAAAACATCAAGCTGTACACCTTAAATATATACAATTTTAATATGTCAAAGATATCTCAATAAAGCTGTTGAAAAGAAAGAAAATGTATAAGAAGTAGCACAGTGACCACAGTTACTTCATACTCCAGGTGGACAGTCCCCAAAGCATCTGACTTGACTAAGATGTCTCTAGAGACCCAATCACAATAGCGTAAATGACATAGAAGGTGCAGTTCCCACCCGTGTAAGAATGCAAGCTGGCACTCGACTCTCCTTCCAGGGTCATCCTGGACCAGCTTCCTTCCCCATTGTTTGTCCATCTTCGTGGTCCTCAGCTGCATGGTCGGAAGAAATGGGGAGAGGGGAAGTGAAGGACAAGAAGTCCTCTTTTAAGATTGAGATCTTTATAAAAGCTGCAGACATCTGTTCTGGATCACATCCTTTCAGCCAGGACTTAGACACATGGTCAGACCTTGCAAGGGAAGTGGGAAAATTTCATCTTTATTGGGTTAATTGACTAGACTTTAATTTAGTCCAGTTAAAACTCAAGAGGTTCATTTACTAAGGGGGGAGGGAAAGAACAGGTGATGGCAGACAATCAGACTTCTGTGCCACCCTGGGTGATTATGATGGTTCAGGAATAGATATAATTGCTTGTCCTGTTTTGCTCGGGCTCCAACAGCTAGATGCACACATCTCCCACGAGTGCAGGGACGGGCAGCACAGAGAGGTGAGCCGGGAGCAGAGAACGGAACGAAGGCAGCTTGAGACAAACTACTGACTGCAGGAAGTCCACACAGGGACCCCTGCACGAGCAGACTGCCTCTTGCTTGCACCTAAACACCACTCCTTGTACTGGAAGGGAGTGAGTCACCTTCTGGAAAGAGTGAGCCTGCTGGAGGGTAAACGGAGCAGAGTTGTCTGCCCTTTGGACTTGGTGTAAGTGTAGTGTGAAGGGTAGATAAAGGGTGTGATTCTTGTCATAACTGAGGTTCAGTCCAGGAAGGCTTCTTGACAGCGGCTACATGGATATTGAGTCTATGCTCTAATGTGGATTTCTCTGCCCACCGGCTAGGTAGGCGGCAGTGTGCTTGGAAACGTGTTCCAGTTTAAGCTGTTCCTGGAGCACAGTGAGAATGGGGACTGTCTTCACCGGCGGTCAGGATCTTTCTGGCCCCTGGACGGCTTCCCCAGCTGCGTGGTGACGAGTGGTGTTGTCAACTTCTTCCTGGCCCACACCGAGCGGCTCCAAAGAGTGGGCTTCGACCCCCGCCTGCAGCGAGTGGCTCATTCAGGTGGGGAGGCTGGAAGAGTGAGGAAGGGAGCTGTGCTGTGGACAGATCTCAGAAGCCTGTTTTTTCCCAAGGAGGGAGGGCCGTGTGCCACTGCTCAGGGGAGCTTGTCCTTTCTCCCCAAAATGGGGAGCTCACCCTTTCTCCCTAAAATGGAGAGCTCGTGGTCTCTCTCTTTTTTTTTAGAATATTTATTTATTTACTTGGCTGCACTGGGTCTTCGTTGCGGCACACCGGATCTTCATTGCCATGTGCAGGATCTTTGTTGCAGCATGCAGGGTCTTTAGTTGTGGCACGCGAACTCTTAGTTGTGGCATGTGGGATCTAGTTCCCTGGCCAGGGATTGAACCCAGGCCCCCTGCATTGGGAACTCAGAGTCTTAGCCACTGGACCACCAGGGAAGTCCCTCATGGTCTCTCTTGCCTCCCACCACCCTCTCTGCCTTCTTGTCTCCCCCAGGCTGTTCTGCTTCTCCAGACGCCCTTCCCCTTCCTTTGCCTACAGCTCTGGTCCCTCCCTCTTTTCCCACCTGGCTGCTGCTGCTTCTTTTCCAGACATCCTCTCCTATGAAACTGCAGCTGGTGACCTTCCCCTCTCATTCCTCTCAGTCCTGGAGTCCACAGTTCCGTCCAGTTGGAAGCCAATCTGTGTCTCTCTACCCATATCATTGTCTGTCCTTCCAACTCAGTAGCCTGGGCAGGTGGCTTCACAGGGGCGGGAGTTCCCCAGGGGTATAAACTGTGTCCCATCCCCCTGACTCTCCTCCCAGACCTGCAGTATGGCCCTGGGTCTCTGGCGGAAGCTCACATTTCCTTCTCGCACTTTCCCTCTCTTGGCAGAGTTCTTTATTGATGGGCTCGGAAGCCTGCTTGTGGGGTCCTGCTCAAATGTGATTGTAGGTCACCAGCCCCGTTCTCCAGTGGCGGACCCAGAGCTGGCAGCCCTGGAGAAGAGCTACAACGTATACCGGACCAACACCAAAGCTCAGATCCAGTTCAAGTTGGCTCTCCACTACTTCAAGAACCATCTCCAATGTGCCACGTAAAGGTTGTCCGGGCACTGGAAAAACGCTATGCTGACCGGTTGCAGGTATCTAAAACAGAGGAACTGGTGGATGGGCTATCAAAATTTGAACTCTAGATAAGACTGACAGGGCAGATGGGTCTGGCTCAGGTACTGGAAATATTAATCAAAAGCTGAGGGTCATTAGAAATGGACCAATCACTGATCAGGGCAATGGAGACTGTATTCATTATTGTTTGTATGATGTCTTACCATTTATGAAACATTTGTACATATAGTATCTCACATTATCTCATTTCATCTCACACGAAAGAGTATATGATGGGTTGGTATCCTCAGTCAAAAAGATGGCTGCTGGGTCCTTGAGGGTTATTTGGCGGAAATTATATCACAGATCATCTCCAGCATCATTGCCATCCACTGATTTCTTTTGGTCCTACCTTGTGGACTCAAATAATGTGAATAACCCAGGGTCCTTGCCTGGAGAAGGTGGAAGCCTGGTTCAGTTCAGTCCACTAGTGGAATCGGATCAGAGGATGAGAGGCAGACCAGGCAGGCGAGGAGGGAGTCAGCTCACCTGGAGCCCGGCACACGGATGGGACGCGGGCAGTTGAAGGGATGAGATCACTGGGGTAGAGTCCACTCACTGCTGGAATAAAGGTTTCCCTGGCATCAGACTCCCTGTCATAAAGACAGATTCCATAATTCCTGGGATTGAACTTGGACCCTGTGCTGAGGAGCCATGATAAACAGCGTAAGTGCAGTGGCCAGGCCACTAGATTCCAGGGCCTTGAGATCAGTTGCTGACCACTCAGGACCCATGTCATCTGCAGAGTGGAACCATCATGATGAGGCAGGCTCTCTCGGTTATCTTGGGAGTCAGGAGATTCTCCCAGTGTTGCACTGGCTCTGCCTTTTGGTTTCTACTCTTTCCTACTGAAGACGGCCGAGGGTAGTTCAGGATCTCTGAAAATGTGTCTGTGAGATATTAATAAAACTTCATGAAAAATGTTTTGGTGGTCAAATAATTTTGAAAAATACTGCATGCTCTGTCTCCCTCTTGGACAGTCGCAATTCACATTAGTATATTCAAGGTTCTGAGAAGTCCTGCTGTAAAGAAATTGGCTTAACTTCAGTTTAGCGTTTCTCAGATACAAATACAGACTGGCAGTCATTGTTTATTCTCCCAAACAGGAATAAAGTACATACCTCATTCCATTGTGTATGTCATAAACATAGTTATAAAGTTTTTCTAACTTCAGCACGCATGATCATTTAGCTCAATAGTATGTATTTTATGTACAACACCATAGCTATATAGGGGGACAATGTTGGATTGCTCCATTCAGTACTGTCCTTAGACCCAGGCAAGATGAGCCCCTACCTGGATCCTGTGCTTTAGAGAACGCTGCATATCACAGACACATGTATTTACTTCAAAAACAAACAAACAAGGCTTCCCTGGTGGTGCAGTAGTTGAGAGTCCGCCTGCTGATGCAGGGGACGTGGGTTGGTGCCCCGGTCCGGGAAGATCCCACATGCCGCAGAGTGGCTGGGCCTGTGAGCCATGGTCACTGAGCCTGCACGTCCGGAGCCTGTGCTCCGCAACGGGAGAGGCCACAACAGTGAGAGGCCCGTGTACCGCAAAAAAAAAAACAAGAAACAAACAGGGCTGGGATAGGGAGGGTGGGAGGGAGGGAGATGCAAGAGGGAAGAGATATGGGGACACATGTATATGTATAACTGATTCACTTTGTTATAAAGCAGAAACCAACACACCATTGTAAAGCAATTATACTCTAATAAAGATGTTAAAAACAAACAAACAGGGACTTCCTTGTTGGCACAGTGGTTAAGACTCCGTGCTCCCAATGCAGGGGGCCCAGGTTCGGTTCCTGGTCAGGGAACTAGATCCCACATGCATGCTGCAACTAAGAGTTCACATGGCACAACTAAGGAGCCAGTGAGCCGCCACTAAGGAGCCTGCCTGCCTCAACTAAGACCCAGCGCAACCAAATAAATAAAACAAACTCACAGAAGAGATCAGATTTGTGGTTACCAGAGGCAGGGGGTGGGGGAAGGCAAAGTTGGATGAAGGTGGTCAGAAGGTACAAACTTCCAGTTATAAGATAAATAAGTACTAGGGACATAATGTACAACATGATAAATATAACGAACACTGCCGTGTGTAATATATGAAAGTGGTTAAGAGAATAAATCCTAAGAGTTCTCATCGCAGAAAAAAGTATTATTTTTCTATTTCTTTAATTTTGTACCTATGTGAGATGATAGATTTTCACTAAACTTATGGTGATAATCATTTCATGATGTATGCTAAGTCAAATCATTATGCTCTACTTAAACTATACAGTGCTGTCGGTCAATTATATCTCAATAAAACTGGAGGAAAAGAACAAACACATGTATTTACTGATGAACATTTGGGCATCTCTGTCACTCAGGATCTAGTGCTTAGCGCCGGGACAGCATAACCTGTTTCCCTAAATATCCCCTCTTGGGACTAAACACTGTTCAGGCTCCAGAGAAATGTTTCTCTGTTCCTTTTTTTAAGAAAATAAATTTATTTATTTTAATTTATCTTTGGCTGCATTGGGTGTTTGTTGCTGCACGCGGGCTTTCTCCAGTTGCGGCGAGCGGGGGCTACTCCTCATTTCAGTGCACGGGCTTCTAATTGCAGTGGCTTCTCTTGTTGCGGAGCACGGGCTCTAGGCGTGTGGGCTTCAGTAGTTGTGGCATGTGGGCTTCAGTAGCTGTGGCACGTGGGCTTCAGTAGTTGTGGTGCACGGGCTAGTTGCTCCGCAGCATGTGGGATCTTCCCGGGCCAGGGCTTGAACCCATGTACCCCGAGTTGGCAGGCGGATTCTGAACCACTGCGCCACCAGGGAAGCCCTCTCCATTCCTTTTGCCCTATGTTCTCAAAACAAAAGGCGACTGCGTGTAAACGCCCTGCAAGTCTGTGGACAGTGCTTTGGAATGCTGGTAATATTTGAGCAGCAAAGTGCTTAGGTAAAAGAAAAAGACACATTTTTAAATTTGTCAAATTCTTCCTCTCAGATAACATAAATAGCAATAGAGTCTTGCCCACTACCTAGTGTCTATTTTCTTGCCTTTCAATTCATGGTTCCAAAAGTACTAGAAAATTAGTGTGCTGTTCACAACAATTGCACGTGTGGCTTAAGAACATTTAAAAATAGTAAGCAAAGACCTTTGAACAAGATACTATGAGACATTTTCTTTTGTTTTGGTTTTTTTTTTAATAGATCTTTATTGGAGTAAGATCTTACCTTAATTTTTAATGTAAAAGAGTCCTCAATGCCTCATGCCAAAAATAAACATTCTAAATTGGATAGTTTTAAAAAATAAATAAAATAGAAGCAATTTTTATTACTCTAATTTTTATACATGTAGTTCTAGATGTATCATGCTTGAAGGGTGATACCAATTCTTTTTTATTTATTTATTTATTTTTGGCTGCATTGGGTCTTAGTTGCTGCGCGTGGGCTTTCTCTAGTTGCGGTGGGGGTGGGGGGCGGGGGCTGCTCTTCATTGCGGTACGCGCGCTTCTCATTGCGGTGGTTTCTCTTGTGGAGCACAGGCTCTAGGTGCGCAGGGTGAGAGCGCAGGCTCAGTAGTTGTGGCGCACAGGCTTAGTTGCTCCGCAGCATGTGGGATCTTCCCGGACCAGGGCACGAACCCATGTCCCTTGCATTGGCAGGTGGATTCTTAACCACTGTGCCACCAGGGAAGTCCCAATACCAGTTCTTTACGCTGGGAATTAAGTGGTTATTGAATGCAAAAACTGTAATTATTTTTATAAAAACACTTAATGGCTTAAGTTTTTAAAAATTAAAGTAACTACAAAAGGGACTTCCCTGGTGGTCCAGGGGTTAAGACTCCACGCTCCCAGTGAAGGGGGCCCAGGTTCAGTCCCTGGCTGGGGCACTAAGATACCACATGCCGCAGGGCACGGCCAAAAAAAAAATTTTTTTTAAAAAGGGGGGGATAATAAAATAACTACAAAAATCACAGCTTTACAATAATTTGGAGTTTTCCTTTTTAAAGATATATTTGTCAAGGTAAGAGGATAGAACATTTATTTTAACAATTTGCTAGCTTCTGTTTTTATAGCTTTTAAAAATTTAAATATATAAACATAGCTAAAATGTAAATTAAATATTTAGACAAACATTTAATTTGCCCCATGCCTGGTTCCAAAAAAAAAATGTCTGCCTTCCTGGTGAATTTCTTGCATTCTTGAGACAGGGAGATAGAGGTGTGTGTTTTCATGGCAATTGTAGCATCCTAAAACATCCCCCAGCAGGGACTGTTGTGATGTGCTGTGGTTACCATCGGTAGGTTCCAGGAAAATCCTCTTCCCTGTCCCAAGAACTGGAACCTTCTACTCCAGCAGGGAGGAGTTCTTAAAGTGGAGGGTGTTTGCCTAAACTGTGAGCCAGTTCTCCAAGAATTCTTCTCCAGGAATAGATCAGCTACCCAGAGAGTGTGTGCCTCCATTCCCTAGTCAAAATATATTGGATTAAGAGAAGCTGTACCAATAGCCAAGCAGATTGTCTTTCTTGGAATTTGAATTGGGCCTGAGAATACCCAGTGGGGCTTTATGGGTGGCTGGATGGCAGGCGTCACACTCCGGAGCAGCGGGGCAGCCCCTTACTGTGCAGACCGGGGAGCCGAGAAAGCCAGTGTGCAGTGAGAAAAGAATTCGACATAAGCACAAAAAGGAGCTGAAATGAGAGCCTCCTGGCGGCCTTCTGGTTCTTTCCTGAGGTCTGGCTATACTCCTTCCCTGGGGTTTTGTGAAACACTATACCCTTATAATTCTCCTTTTTTGCTTAATCAAATTTGAGTTGGCTCCTGTGACTTACAAGCAAAGTGTCCTAAATAATACAACCATTCTGTGTGTTTTCAAAACAGAAAGGCATAAATAAAAGGTTTTCTCTTTGGGTGGTTTGGAAGTAAAAATCAGATCACAGAAAATAACCGCCGCACAGGCCTCCCTCCAACCTTCAATTTCAGACACAACTGAGCAGCCTGGACCAAACCAATGACAAAGGTATCCTTCCAGGACAGTGAAGGGCCTCTGATACTTGCGGCTCAACTCCTAATTCCTGGACAACTTGGTGCAAATAATCGTGTGGGCCTCCAGGGGGAGCTCAAGTCCACTCTCTCTGTTTCCCCTCTACTTAGTCCCACCCTCCTGCTCAGAAAAGGAAAATTCCTAAGACTTTCAGAAAGGAGGGATCCTATTGGCTACTGGGCTAGTGGCCCTTTTTTGCGTGCATGGGCGTGTCCATTTCCTGTGGCTGAAGTGGAAATGGGACTGGGGTCCGCCTCATTCTGGATAGGTCTCTCCCTGACTCAGGAAAGTACCTCCCCAGCTGTTTTTTGATTGTTGATAGACCAACAACATATACAAGCCGCTACCAAGTGTATCTATGAGAATGCATTTGTCTGCAAGTACCAGAAACTTGACCCAAACTGTCTTAAACTATCATATATAGGTTGAAGCCCAGAGGTGGGGCAGAGCACAGGTGTCCTATGACCGACAGGAATATGTAATAGGGATTCCAAGCCCACAGGTCTCTGCATCTGGCCTCTGCCTTAATGCTCTTCAAAACAGTCATCTAAGGTACAGAAGGACCATCTACAATTTGCTCTTTGCCCCCAGGTTTTTCCTCTTAATGGGCAGAAAATGTTTAAAGCATTGCAGTGTAGTAGGCTGGTCTTTTACTCAAATTGGTCTCCTGCGAAGTCTTCTGTCTCTGCCGGTGCTTTCTCTTGGGTTGGAGATTTTAGCTTTTCTAGGCCTACAAGGCTCCAAGTTATAGGACATCCAGTAAACTTGGATTGCAAGATACTCTCAGCAAAACCATACTACACCTGCTTTAAAACAAGTTGCCTTGGGCTTCCCTGGTGGCGCAGTGGTTGAGAGTCTGTCTGCAGATGTAGGGAACACGGGTTCGTGCCCGGGTCCGGGAAAATCCCACATGCTGCGGAGCAGCTGGGCCTGTGAGCCATGGCCACTGAGCTTGCGCATCCGGAGCCTGTGCTCCGCAATGGGAGAAGCCACAACAGAGAGAGGCCCGTGTACCTCAAAAATAAAAAACAGGCTGCCTCAGCCTAAAGCTTATCTCTCATAGGACCAACATGAAGACTAACACATGCCAATATCCTGATTCTTTCCTCCCATTTCCCATTCTTGATATTCTACAGCCTTGATAGGCCCATAGTTTGTGTTTCAGACACCAGTAACAACATCAGGATCACCAGCTTCCCAGGAAGTCTCTGCTCTCTACCCCATTTCTTCTGCTCAAACCTACATCTAATGACCTTCACAGTATTCATGTCTATATACAGCTCTTTTTCTTAATCCTTTGCCTGGGTCCTCCAGCTACCTTTCTGCCCTTCAGCCTCCCTGCTCCAGTTTCAGACAACTCTCCCATGTAAAACCTACATCCCATAAGAACCTGCTGTATAAATAAATAAAACTTAAAAATTAAAAAAATAAATGAAACAGAAAAAGAATAAAAATAAATAAAACCTACATCTCTCTTGAAATTTTACCAAGAGATTATCAAAGTTTTCATTGTATAATTGAGTAATCTGTATTAACTGCACAAGCCCCTCTTCTATCCTGTGTGCTTGGAAATATCCCAGATCTCTGCATGCAAGAACATAGAGGCATTAATCATAAAAGGAAAAAAAAAAAAGATAAATTTCACTTGATTGAAATTAAAACCTGCTAATCAAAAGACACTATTAAGAAAGTGAAGAAACTTCTCTGGTGGTACAGTAGTTAAGACTCTGCACTCCCAATGTAGGGGTCCCGGGTTTGATCCCTGGTCGGGGAACTAGATCCCGCATGTATGCCGCAACGAAGGAGCCCGCCTACCACAACTAAGACCCAGTACAACCAAATAAATAAATATACTTTTTTAAATTAGCAAAATTAAAAAAAAAGAAAGAAAGTGAAAAGACAAGCCACAGACTGGAAGAAAATATCTGCAGTACAAATATTTGATAAAGGATCCATATATATAATTATCATATATGGATCCATAATGGATCCATATATATAATTATCATATATGGATCCATAATGGATCCATATATATAATTATCATATATATATCCATAATGGATCCATATATATAATTATCATATATATCCATAATGGATCCATATATATAATTATCATATATATATCCATAATGGATCCATATATATAATTATCATATATATATCCATAATGGATCCGTATATATAATTATCATATATATATCCATAATGGATCCATATATATATACATAAAAGTATGTATAAATATATAATTCTTATAAATCAATAAGATAAAGACAGGTTTTTTTTTTTCTAAATGGGCAAAATACTTGAAGCACTTAGAAAAGAAGATATTCAAATGGCTAGTGAGCATGTAAAAAAATACGTTCAACATCATTAACCATTAGGGAAGTGCAAATTAAAAGCAAAAGGAATGGCTAAATTTAAGCGACTAATAATACCACTTGTTAGCTAAGATGTGAAGCAACTGGAACTCTCTCATACACTGCTGGTGGGAGTGTAAAATAGTACAAGCACTTTGGAAAGCTGTTTGGCTGTTCCTAATAAACTTAAATGTACACTTACCCTACGACCCAGCAATTCCATTCCTAGTTATATACCCAAAACCGAAAAAGGTTTGTAAAGGAATGGTCATAGTAGCTTTACTTATATTAGGCCCAAATTGGAAACAAGCCAAATGTCCATCAGCTGAAGAATGGACCAACGAATTGTGGTATATTCATACAGTGGAGTGCTTCTCAGCAATGAAAAACATACTGCTGATATATAAAGTGACATGAATGAATCTCGAAAACATGTTTAGCAAAAGAAGCCACACGCGATAGATACTGCAAAACAGTATACGTATACTATAATAATAGGCAAAACTAATTTCTGGTGATAGAAACCAGAGTAGCGATTTCAGTAAAAACTGGAAAAAGGCACCAGGGAACTTTCTGGAGTGATGGAAATGCCCTATATCTTGATCTAGGTGATGATCACACAAGTGTATACATTTGTAAAAAATAATTGATTCCGTTAAGATTTGTGCATTTTCCTTAATGTAAATAATATCTCAAAATAAAATGCCTTTAAAAAAGTGAGGTATATTTCATATGTACTGTTGTGGAAACAATGCTCAAGATATGGTGCTAAATAAATAAAACCAGGTGCAGAACAATGTTTTGATTTCTTTTTCTAGAAAAGGATTACGCATATGCATGTATATCTGTGTAAGAATGAAATATCTCTAGAAGGACCATATCAGAAGTTGCCTCGGAGAACAGAAAAAAATTATAGTCAGGAAGTTTTATTTATCTGTGTTTTCCTTTTATACCTTTTGAATTTTGTATTATGCTCATGTATTATCCATTTAAATATTTTTTAACATTTTAATTATGTTAAGTGCAAAAGCAGAACATAAAATTATATATACAGTGAGACTGTAAAAATGCATTTTAAAAAAGGAAATGAAATATCAAATGTAAAAGTGCTTGTTGGAATGGCAGTTATTTAAAAATCTTCCTTCTACTGTATTTTCTACATTTTCCATAAATATTTTACCTTTGTAATCTGAAAAGATAATAATTATTATTTTTTAATTAATTTATTTATTTTTGGTTGCCTTCCATCTTCATTGCAGTAGCTTCTCTTGTTGCGGAGCATGGGCTCCAGCAGTTGTTGCACGTGAGCTCAGTAGTTGTAGCTTGCGGGCTCAGTAGTTGTGGCTTGTGGGCTCAGTAGTTGTGGCTCATGGGCTCTAAAGCACAGGCTCTGTAGTTGTGGCACACTGGCTTGGTTGCTCCGCGGCACATGTGATCTTCCTGGACCAGGGATCAAGCCTGTTTCCCCTGCATTGGCAGGCAGATTCTTAACCACTGTGCCACCAGGGAAGTCCCAAGATAGTTATTTTAAAAAGAGAAAGTAGAAACACGAAAGAAAAGGATAAAAGGTGAATGCTGCTTTTTTCTGTTGTTCAAAAAAAGTAAGTGGCCTGGGAGGGATACATTAGGAGTTTGGGATTAACAGATATACACTACTATGTATAAAATAGATAAACAACAAGGACCTACTGTATAGCACGGGGAACTATATTCAATATCTTGTAATAACCTATAAGGGAAAAGAATCTGAAAAAGAATATATATATGTATATATTATATATAACTGATCACTTTGCTGTACACCTGAAACTAACACAACACTGTAAATCAACTATACTTCAATTAAAAAAAAACAAACAAACAACTAAGCGGTCAGATTTCCCCATCAGAGCCTGGGGAATGCCAGGCCCAGAGCGGGGGCCTGGACCGGAGGGGTTGGGTAGGGGCAAGCTGTCACCCTGCACAAAGTGGTGGCTTGTCTGGCAAAACCAGGGCTCCCAAGGCAAAGTAGGGACTTGTGGCAGATCTCACTTATCCTGAATGGCGAGGACACAGAGCAAGGCCCATTCTATCCCAGCTGTGAGCAGCCTAGCATGGATACAGGAAACTGTCTGAACACAGCCTTGAGAGTGAATATGAATACTTTCCATGTTGACTCCTCAAAGCATTATTGTCCCTACTCCATTGTCTATATATTTACAGGCTCATAAGAAACTTGGGAAAATATCTTTAAAGCCCCTAATCCTGGATTTCAGCCCTCTTTTCTTAACCCTTGGCCTCATTGTAGTTTCTGGGGTACACTCTTTCCCAGTTCAGCCCTCAGCTAGAATGCCACAGCTGAAGCCACAATAAACCCACCTCCAGCAGAGCCCTGGGCTTCCCCAGCTTCAGGAGCCGCCTTGTGTGGAAGCTTGAGAGTCTGTTCTCAAAGACGTCATGGGATGCCATCTTTGGGATGTCACGTGCAGTGGATTTATATTAAAAGAACCTAGTCACACTGGGGCAGGGAGATTACATATTGTCTCCGTTTTCTCTGTTATCATTAAGTATATATATATATATAGAATATGATGCTATAAAGGGTCTCTGAACACAAAATTAGAATGTTGTTTCTTCCTCCTAAGTTCTCCTGTGCCCTCTAAGGGGGTTCAGGGGACGTGTCTGTTAAGGCACTAGCCACACATAAAGATAAGCAAGTCCCAAGGAATTCACAGCGCAACCAAGGGGAAGAGAGCGGGAAGATGGGAGAGACTGAGCCGCAGAACACAATTTCTTATAATTCCAGTGAGTCATGACAAAAGCAGTAAGGGAGATGATTCTTTTACGTTCCTTGAGGAATGAGCAAGTGGAGGATTTCATTTGGGCTGGTAAGATTTTTTTCAAGCTGAGAAAGAAAGTGGAGGGAACTGCAAAGAACTAGGGAGTGGAGTAGGGAGAGTGGGAATAGGAGGGCAGTCATTCCTTCTCCTCACACCAGACAGAGAAACTGTCATACACTTTCAAAGGATACAATCATCACCCTTTAGTAGCTTTCTACAGTAGCTTTTGAAAACTTAATTTCAATACCCTCTAGCCAGTACAGAACCCTTGTAAGAAGGAAATAGATGGGAAAGCTGAGGTCCAGAGCTGCTAACGTCATTTGATGTTAAGTCAATTTGATATTAAGTCACTCCAGCCTTGAGAGGGACACCATTATCTCATAGGAGCTGAAGGGGAATTTGGTTCATTCTTCAAAATGGAAAATCATTAATGTTTCTTCGGACAATATACAAGAATTATAAACGATTTTTTCAAGCAATACAAAAAAACAGGACTTCATAAGTTTACTCCCAGGAGATAAATGTCATCAACAGATCTTTTCGGATTTGGGCTAAGCAGGTTCTTGACTATATGCAACAGAAAGGGACTCTGGGTACCTTACATAGAAAAGGAACTTATTAGGAGGACGTTATAGAGTTCACAGCACCAGAGGGAAAGCAAACTCAGAAAGATGGACAAGAATGAAGGGGAACTAGGCAACCAGGAACCCAGCCAAGGTCAGGATCCTGGACAGTCTAGTTAGGATGCCACTTCTGCTGCCAGTGGACATGGCACGGCTGCCATCACTGCCCCTGAGGCTCTGGATGGCACAGCCACCACCGGCAGCCAACTAAGTTCTAAAACGTTCCTGCTTCTGGATTCTAAATCCAATTGGCCAAGTTAAGGACACACATTTTCACTCTGGCTGCCAGAAGCCTGGAGAGTGAGCGTGTCTACCTTGGGGCACAGTTCTGCTGTCACCCAGTCCCATGCAATGTTGAGTCAAGAAACGGAGTCAATCAGATGGCCGAGGGCAAATAAATGGCAGATATTCATTACATGTGTATTCATTCAGCTTTTCTGTTTGTGTATAAGTTGGATTTTATTATACACACTAATTGGCAAGTAGATTTTTGTTTTTGTTTTTGTTTCTTTAGGACAGTATATCTTTTCATGCCAATACAATAAATTCCCCCCTAAATTCCTGCACAGTATTTATTGTATAGATATTGTCAGTATTTATTTAATCAAGTTTCACTCAATGGACATTTATTTTTATTCTTTACTATTAAAAACCACACAGCTGAGAACATCCTTGACTAACCGGCACTCGTCCTAGTAATCCCTTAGGATAAATTTCCAAAAGTGCAATTGCTCAGCAAATGGCATATGAAATTTTATCTGTCGCCAGATTGACCTGAAGAAACATTATCCTTTTACACCTTCACTAAAACTTATGAGAAAGTCCAAAAGGGATTGTCTCTTTCACTGATCTGATTCTGATCTACACGTTAAAAGGAACCATGCCCCCAAGTAGCGTTTAAAGTAGGAGAGGGGAAATGGAAGCGGAACTTTCTGTGCAGATTTCTCGGTGGCTCTAGCTACGTGTAACGCCAAGGAATCAGGTGGGGCGCACTTCCTAGCGGCGATTCGCGCTTGGGGCACCTGGGCCTTGAACGGCTGTCCCTCGACGTGCCAGTCAGCTTTCCTCCCCGCTCGGCCAAAATAACCTACCCGGGGTAGTCGCTGTGTAAGTAAATAAATAAACAATACGAAGCCCAGGATGCGAGCGCCGAGCCTCCTGCTCGGGGTCTATGGGTCGGAGCCGGCCTTCTCCGGTCCAACATCGCGGGCCTAGCCCCGCTAAGGCCGACCCCGCCAGCCTGCCGCCCCGCCCCCTCCGCCCCCCCCCCCCCCCCACGCCCCGGGCTTCCTCAAACCCGGTGAGGACCCCTGGAGGAGAGCAGGGAGAGAGGCAGCAAGAAATGACACCCTGGGACCGGGATCGTATAGGACGCCGGGGACGCTGAAGCCCTCGTTGCTCCGCTCCTGCCCGCCAGTTCGGCTTGGGGACCAGAGCCCAGGACCCAGAGCCGGTAAACCCGGCATCCACTGCCGTTTTCGAAAGGCAGCCCGGCGCGCCGCTATGTGGCTTGAGGAGGCTCCCGGCCGCGTGAAGTAGCGAGCGGGTCCCATGGTGTAATGGTTAGCACTCTGGACTTTGAATCCAGCGATCCGAGTTCAAATCTCGGTGGGACCTCTCGAAAACCTTTTGGTTCTACAATTCCTATTTTGGAGGCCCCTGGCGGCAGTGGCCATCTCAGGCTGTGCCGGCGCCCCCCCGTGACCTACCTGACCGCGATTTAGGGTCCCTCCCTCTTTCTCAAGATGCTTTCATTTCAGAGCCTGCTTGAAGGTCGCGGTGCGCATGCGCGAGACTCGGGGCGGAAAAGTAAGTGTCTGTGGGAGCTGGAGCGTGACTTTAGTTTGCCGGGGACGGCCGAAGGTGCCCGAGGGATCCCGAGGATTCCGCTTCGGGCGGGGAACAGTGGCAGCCTTCTGGTCTAGGAAACGCCACCGCCACCGCCACCCCCACCCCCGCCCCGCAAGCTGCCGGGAATGCTTCTCCCCATTGGCTAACATGCAGAAGGGCCAAACACTTCTGCTCTGGAAACAGCGAACGAAATAGCCAAAGGGAGCCGAGGGGAGCGGGAGGGAATAACCGACTGCGGAGGAGGACGTGTGTTTGGGGGTCCGTCCGCCCGGAAGTCGGCCAGATACTGAAGTGTGTCTGTCTGGGTTGTCCGGTACTCGGGCAGTAGACTGCGAGGTTGTCTTTCAGTTGGAAAAAAAAAATCCCTTAGTCAAGGAATCCACCCTTCAATCCGTTTCAGCCGGTCAGGGTATCTCTGGCGGCGGTTTCTCGCCGTATCGATGGGCTATTTCTCCCGAGCAGACGATAGGAATCTCTATGGGGTTCACCCGCAGGGCTGAGCGAATCTCTTTTGGCGAATTTGTCCAGGGTCGCTGATTTGGGTGCTGACCAAGCGCACGTGATTTGCAGGAAAGGCTCTACCTCTGGGGTAGCGGGGAAGAGACGTACACGGAGTATTGTCTTCTTTGGATCGGTATCTGGGTTTTGAGAGCTGTCTGTCTCTCGGGGACAAGTGACGAGGGAGCCCGCTCACGCATTTGTGATCCCCCTACAGGGTGACTGGCACTGTGGTTATACGGCCCCGCGCCTTGGGAGGATGCCGTGGAAACAGAACCCTCGCTCTGCTCTCCCCAACTCTCTCCTGAGCACCCTTCCTCCCCACCCCACCCCACACACCCCTTAAACATTTGAATGAATTTGTGTGTGTGAGCGATCCCAGCTTCAAAAATACCTAAACATGAGACGTGGGAGGACTTGCACTAACAGATATTAAAGCTTATTATCAACTATTAACTATAGGAATTAAGACAGTGTGGTACTGGTGAAAAGAAAGACAAACATACCAATGGGACAGAATGGAGAGCCCGGATAGAGCTGCGCACATACTTGGACCAGTGACTTATGGCAAATATAGCACAACAGGGCAGTGGGGAAAAGGACCTTTTCTCAATAAATTATTCTGGGACAATTGAGTGTCCATATGGAAAAATATGAAATCAAATTCCTCCCAGTTTTCACTAACACAGCAATACATTGCATGTGAATTATAGACCTTTATGTGAAAAAAAGAAAAAAGAGAGCAATAAAGCTTTGGAAGACAACATAGAATATCTTCATGACCTCAGGGTAGGGAAAGTCTTCTTAAGCAAGACACAAAAGGTTCTGAAAGTTTGATATATGTCACCATATTAATATGATAGTCTATGTTTTTCTTCTCAAAAGACGCCAAAAAGGAAGTGAAAAGTAAGCCATAGAATAGGAAAAGATATTTGTAATGCATAACTGACAGCTTGTATCCAGAGTATATTAAAAGCTCCTAAAATTCAGTAAGAAAAAAGACAAACAACCTAATGGAAAATAACAAAAGGCTTGGACTGGCACTTCATAAAAAAAAAGGAAATCCAAAATAACCGGTACACACGAAAAGATGCAACACATCAGTCATCAGGAAAATGCAAATTAAAAGCTCAATGAGATGCCATTGAGATACCACTCACCAGAATGACAATGCTGAATGTTATTGAGAATATGGAATAATGTGAATTCTCAAAGGAGAGTAAATTGGTGGAAAGCAGTTTGATATCTACTAAAGTTGAAGATATCATACCCTATGATCTAGCAATTTCATTCTTGTGCATATACCCACAGAAATGTGTACTTTTGTGCACTTAGAGACACGTGTAAGAGTTTTGGGCAACATAATAGCCAAAAATTGGAACTCAAATGTCCACCTACAGTAGAATGGATAAATAATTTGCAGTAAGGCCACACAATGGAATATTACACAGCAACAAAACAAATGGACAACTACATGCAACGAAATGGGTGAATTTTTTTTAAAGTATTGAACAGAAGAAGGTAGATACAAAAGGATAAATGATAAATTATTCCATTTGTATAAAGTTTCTTGAGACTTCCCTGGTGGCGCAGTGGTTAGGAATCTGCCTGCCAATGCAGGGGTCACAGCTTTGAGCACTGGTCCGGGGAGATCCCACATCCCACATGCCGCAGAGAGCCACAACTACTGAGCCTATGCTCTGGAGCCGGTGAGCCACAACTACTGAAGCCCGCGCACCTAGAGCCCGTTCTCCGCAACAAGAGAAGCCACCACAATGAGAAGCCCGCGCACCGCAACAAAGAGTAGCACCCCCCCACCGCTGCAACTAGAGAAAGCCTGCACTTAGCAATGAAGACCCAAAGCAGCCAAAAATAAATAAATAAATAAAGTTTCTAAACAGGCAAAGCTAACTACTGTATATTGTCTAGAGCTGCAAACTTAGATGGTAAAATTATCCAGCAAAGCAAAGGAGTAATTCACATATAAGTGAGGATATGGAATACTTTGGGGAAGAGAGAGGGCCATGATTGGAAAGGGGCCAGCAACAGTCTTCCAGGGGTACTGGTACTATTGTATTTCTTGTCCTTGGGTGGAGGTTACATTGATTGTTCACTTTACAAAATTTTGTTAAAGTGCACATTATGTTGTATGCACTATTCTGAATGTCAATTTAAAAAGTCAAAAAGTGATAACAAGGTCCTACTGCATAGCCCAGGGAACTATATTTAATATCCTGTGATAAACCATAACGAAAAAGAATACGAAAAAGAATGTATATATATGTATGTGTAACTGAATCGCTTTGCTATACAGCAGAAATTAACACAACATTGTAAATCAACTATACTTCAATAAGTTAAAAAACAAAACAGGGGGCTTCCCTGGTGTCTCAGTGGTTGAGAGTCCGCCTGCCGATGCAGGGGACACGGGTTCGTGCCCCAGGCCGGGAAGATCCCACATGCCGCGGAGCGGCTGGGCCCGTGAGCCATGGCCGCTGAGCCTGCGCGTCCGGAGCCTGTGCTCCGCAACGGGCGAGGCCACAGCAGTGAGAGGCCTGCGTACCGCAAAAAAACAAAACAAAAAACTCACAAAAGAAAACAAACAAACAAAAGTCAAAAAGTACCTGCCTAGAGACATGTTTCTGCCATGGTCACAGATGAGAAATCCGAGATCAAAAGCTGTCCACAGAGAGGGAGTCAGGATAAAGAGCCTCTATTCTGAGCCAGCTGAACCACATTCAGAGGATCAGGTTCAATCCTAGGGATCACACAAAGACACTGATAAATTTCATCCTGCCACTAACTGGGTGGGTGCATTTGGGTAAGCAATTTAAATGTTCTGAAATTGTAATTATGTGAGGCGATGGATGTGTTAACTAAACTTACTGTGGTAATCATTTGGCAATGTATACGTGTATATCAAATCATTATGTTGTACACCTAAAACTTATACAATGTTATATGTCAATTACATCTCAATAAAGCTGGAAAAAAAATTCTGCGCCTCATCTGTAAAATGACAATAACGGTCCCTTTTGCATGGCAGTGCTCTAAGACTTAATAATATAGTAAGCAAAAAGTCCTTTTCTCTGTGTCCCATCCATGATAGGCTCAATAATGTTAACTGCTAGAAAGATAACCAGAATATTAAAGACTATGGAAAGTTAGATTCTTGAGAAAAAAGCAAATGCTTATATGGGAAGGAAAAGAAAACTTATAGAGCACTTGTTAGTTGTCAATTTATTTGCCTAGTTGTTCCTAGTCTTGGTTGCAACAGAGGCAGAGAATGAGGACTCATGGGTGGAAGTTAGAGGGGCAAATGGGAAGAACTTTCTAACAGTCTGAGCTGTCCATCAATGGAACAGGCTTGAGAAATTTTGAGCTTCTGGTGCCTGGAAGTCTGGAGTCAGGGAGCTCAAAGGTCTTTGTCACATGGGGTGTAGGAAGATTTCTGCACTGAGATAGAGGTTGAGCTCCACAAAAGTTGCCCTGCCTTCTGCCCTGAGCTTTGATTTTTTTTTAAATTGAATTTCTGAATTTTATTTTATTTATTTTTTATACAGCAGGACCTTATTAGTCATCAATTTTATACACATCAGTGTATACATGTCAATCCCAATCTCCCAATTCATCGCACCACCATCCCCACCCCCCTGCCACTTTCCCCCCTTGGTGTCCATACGTTTGTTCTCTACATCTGTGTCTCAATTTCTGCCCTGCAAACCGGTTCATCTGTACCATTTTTCTAGGTTCCACATATATGCGTTAATATACGATATTTGTTTTTCTCTTTCTGACTTACTTCACTCTGTATGACAGTCTCTAGATCCAACCACGTCTCTACAAATGACCCAATTTCGTTCCTTTTTATGGCTGAGTAATATTCCATTGTATATAGGTACCACATCTTCTTTATCCATTTGTCTGTCGATGGGCATTTAGGCTGCTTCCATGACCTGGCTATTGTAAATAGTGCTGCAATGAACATTGGGGTGCATGTGTCTTTTTGAATTATGGTTTTCTCTGAGCTTTGATTCTGCTGGGAATCCTCATGCCCACTGAGGACTTACTCCCCACGACCTTTCTCATCCTGTCTCCAGTGGCTTTCACCATGTTTTGCTTGTTTGTTTGTACGAAGATCCTCAGTAAGATATCTGTTTTACATCACAAACCAGTTCACACATACACAAAACTGAAATAAAAGTTTGAGAAACAATATTCACCTTTATTCTATGTAAATTGCACTCTGATATTTTCTATGTTTTTATTATTTTAAAGCTGGTCTCGGGACTTCCCTGGTGGTCCAGTGGGTAAGACTCCACGCTCCCAATGCACGGGGCCCAGGTTTGATCCCTGTTCGGGAACTAGATCCTGCATGCATGCCGCAACTAAGAGTTTGCGCACCGCAACTAAAGATCCTGCCTGCCACAACTAAAGATCCCATGAGCCTCAACCAAGATCCTGTGTGCTGCAACTAAGGCCTGGCGCAGCCAAAATAAATATAAATAAAGAATAAATAAAGAAATAAATACTAAAGAGAAATAAATCTGGTCACAACTACTAAAGTGATTTCACAACTGCTCACTAATGGTTCTGAACGCACTATCATCCCCTCTTCCTTCCCCTCCTAGCTCAGCTTCTCTGAGACTTCTCTCTCTGAGACCCCCCACCACCACCACCTTTCCTCCCTTTTCCATCCCCAGTAGCTGAGGGGAGAACCTCTCTCTCCTCCTTGCCAGCAGTCTGAGGAGCCCCTCCCATGGGTTTATTTCACGGAAGGGCCCCCAGGGACAACATCGTCGGGAAGGTAGCGCCTGCAGGATGTTGTCCTTGCCTGGAGTGACCAGCAGAGGGCAGAACACCAGGACCTCCAGGGAAGCCGGGTCTGTGCCTAGCCTGGCCCCTCCATTATGCTATATTCCCAGGGCTGTCCATTCATTATCTTTGGTTTATTCATTTGTACATGACATAGTGTATATTCAATACACAATGCCTGGCGCATAGTAAGCCTATAAAGAGGAATCACTCAGTCATTCCACACCCATTTGTTGAGCACCTACTATGTTCTAGGTGCTGGAAATACAAAAATCAAAGATTTTTCCCCCGCCCTCAAGGAGCTTGAAACTTGACTAATAAATGGAAGACTAAAGGAGAGTTTAAAATGAAAGGTTATAGGCTCAGGAGTACATGTAGGCACCAAAGGTAAGTGAAGTCCAGCTAGGTAAGGTTAAAAAAAAGAAATCCAGACAAAAGCTCAGAACAGCATGAAGCGCTACCATTTGTGTAAAAAAAGGGAGAATGTTTATATGTGTTGACTTGTATCTGCATAAAACATCTCTGAGAGCTCATGTGAGAAACAGTTAACATTGGTTTCTCCAGGGAGGGATATAGGAGAAGAGGAGGGAGGCACTGTTCATGGTATGCCGTTTTACACTTCTTTCTTAAATTCTGAACTACCTAATTTTGAATGACCTATTCATTCAGTCATAAAGGAGAGAATCTGGGAAAGCTTTCCTAGAAGGGATGCTTCAGCCTAGTTGTGACTCTACATGAATTAGCTGGATACAGAAGGTGTCTCAAGCCCAGCACGAGCTGGTGGAGGAATTAAGAAAAGCTCCACTGATGGAGCCCTGGGGGCAGGTGGGGTGAGCAGTGGGGAGAGCTGAGGCCTCAGGGGTAAGCAGGGGTAAGCAGGACCCTTACCCATGGTGTGGGAAGGGCCTTGGTGCTAAACCCACAAGTCTTGACTTGGTCTTACAGGAGGTAAGCAAGGGAGCCACAGAGAAACACTGCAGCCAAGGCGTTGGGGGTGGGAGTAGAGGGGCCAGATGAGGGGAGCTCAGTGGAGGCCGTTGGAACAAAGGGACAGACAGATGAGTGTGTGAGCAGGGTAGAAGTTAGAGTCTTGAGGAATTTGCATCTGATCAGACGGCATGGGGCAGTGGGCAGAGTCCTCATCTCTTCTTGGCCTTTTTCTCCTCTTCTGGCCCCGCTGGTTTGTTTCCTCAGCTCCGATGCTGCAGGTGATGTCACCCCCTTCACCCATAGAGAAAAGTCAGAGGGGCCAGGGGGACATTGAGACACTATTGCAGAGTCATTCCCCCCCGCACCGACCCCAGCTTCTAACCCTCAGAAATGGTGGAGGGGGGCAGGGAGTACGAGCATTTCGATGCTATTTTGAACCCCACTTTAAACCCTGCTCCTGGATAAGCATCCTGCCTTGTCCAGCAGGCCAGGGCCTCTGTCTCCCAACACAGGACCAGACACGTGTTGGCCCAGGACAAAATGAAAGTGTGGGACCCATGTTCAAAAACTGAGAATTTCAAGATGGAAGCAACAGAGTGTTAAACGAAGCACAGGGCCCTTCTAAGCAGGGGGCCCCGTGTGACGGCACAGGTGGAATACACCCACAAAGCTGATCTAAGTCTCCAGGCCTCAAGCTCAGCTGGGGAACAGGTGGCAGGCGGCTGGGGGCTCTGACTAACTTTCCCAGAGACCCTGAGGTCAGGGTTGGGTAATTGCCCTCTGCCTGAGGCACCAACATGTTGAGCAGATAAGACCCCGGCCCCCCCCCACACACACACCCGACTCCACTCCCTAGGGCTGCAGGGGTGGAGGCGAAGCTGCCTGATCCACTAGGCAGGATTTCAAGCTGCAGCCAGCCCTGGAGCTGAGCCTGGAATTAGCTAAGTTAGCTGTCTCCTCTTCCCCTCTCCTCCTTCTGAGGCCTGGGAATTTCATCCTGGGAGTCTCCGGTGAACGTGCAGTGTGGAAGGAAGGTGCTAGAGAATGTGAAACTTGGAAAGTATTCAGCTGGATGTTAGCTGACCAGGAAATCAGAAGTTCGAGAGCATCCCACCCACCTTCCTCCCTTTTGCTGGCTTGGCATTATTTTACTGCTCAGGATCATCAGAATTTCAATGATCGTGTCTTTGCTTGGTGTCCTCACACCTCTGACCCTCTCTGCTTGGTCTTTTCATGGCCCTCTTCCTCCATCCCAGTAAAGCAAAAGTCCCTGGGGGTTTGTCAATCTGGTCCATCATCTGGACGTTGGTGGCCTTACAGAGTGAGCACTGGCCTGGTGGAGCCCCAGTTTGGTGCCAGCGAGGAGATACCATGTTCCAAAGATGAGGCGCTGTGAAGAGCCTGCTGGACGTGCTGTGACCTGAACCAGTAACAACATCCATCTGGTGCTTTCCTTTCATGGCAAAAGGCTCAGGGATCTGTGTGGGGGGGAGGTGGAGAAGGGTGGCTCAGATGACTTCAATGACCCACCCTTATTCTCCTCCTCTGAACTTGCTAATGTGAAGGAAGGAATGTTGTCACCAGGGCACAAAATACTAATTCCTTTGAAATGGAAGCTGAGATTGCCTTTGGCCACTGAAGGCTCCCCTGGCACTAGGAAAACAGACAGAAAAGGGAGTCAAGCTGTTGGGCCCACCACTATCTTGAGGTCCTATGATGGTCACCACATCTTAGGGGGACTAGGCAGGTACAGGTGGAGCCTAGAGAACCTCTGGGGCACTGTGCCCTGAGTAAAGGTGTAAGTAGATAAGGTAAGGGGTCCCTGGAGAAAGAGAACCAGGCATGACTTTCTTGACATAAGACAGGCCATTTTTGGCCTAAGCCATTTGGTGATGTAAGCCTGGCCACAATGCTTGCCCTTGAACAGGTCTCAGTAATTAAAGATCTTAAGGGAACAAAAGAATGCAAAAGCAAACAACTGTTATCAGGCGAGAGAAGTTATTGTACTATATCAAAGATAATATATCAGTTGTAAAGACTCCCAGTTTTGCCTCACTGGTAAAGATTAGCCTGAAGCACTCAACCACCAGATCAGCTGGAACCTAAGGGATAATGATGTGGACCTTTTCTGACCCTCATGACTTCAATCAACTCAAGCTTGGACTCCTGTGGACCCTTCATGAGTATGCATGTATCCTTAGCTTAAAACTTCCCCAATTTTATTGTTTGGGGAAAGATCCCTGGTGTTCTCCTTACTTGTTGTAAGTAATAAATCCTTCTCCCACTCTTTGGCTTGGTTGTGTCTCTTAGCTTGAAACCCACCAGGAGGCAGACTGGGTTTTTCAGGTAACAAAGGTGGGCAGAAGAAACCACTGCTCTACCTGGAGCCCTGATAAGGGTTCAGAGTCCTGAGGAATGAAGGTGGGAGTCCACCCCTGGACCAAGAACTCCAACCAAGAAGGAAGCCATAGCCCATGACCTACACCCATGTGACTGTAGCCCCCATCTGTTTTTCCTTTCTTACTGATGGAGCCATATGAAATATTAACACTTCCCCATTAAAAAAAAAAAGTATTATATTTAAATGTTTCCTCTTCCTTTCCTGCTCTTAAGCAGAGTATATTGGGGTGGCTGAATTTATTATTGAGGTCACAGAATGGCATAGTGGGGTTACTATGGAATTGGGAAAGGAGTGGACGGTTCCCGGGAGACCCTGGATTCTGACCAGTGGCCCATGACCTCACCTGTAGGAGCAGGACACACCGTAGGGCTGTGGCCCACTGGGGAGGGGCTGAGGGAGTTTGCAGCTCAATGTATTATGTTAGGTTTGTTTTCAGATCAATGTATTATGTTAGGTTTGTTTTCAGATCAATGTATTATGTTAGGTTTGTTTTCAGATACTTGCTTTCAATTCTCTCTCTCACCCTCCAAGCCAGAAACTTGTCAGCATCCTTGACCACCCCCTGTCCCTCGCTTCTCAATGAGATGTCAAGATCTGAAAACTAAAAAAAAAAAAAAAAAAAGATCTGAAAACTTTATTTTGCAAAGAACTCCCCCTCTAGACTTATAGCCACTGCCCTAACCCACCTCTCCCCTGAGCTCACAATCATCTCTTTAACTCCCTCTCTGCCTCCACTCTTTCTCCTTTCCATCTTGTCAAAAGCTATTCCCTTCTAAATGCGAACATTACCAGCCCACTCCCAGCAGAATCAGTAGTTTAGTACTGCAAACAAGACCTTCTGATGGTCTCCAACCCCACCTGTCTAGCAGCAGATCTTAAAAATCTAGGCCTTTCTCTTGACATTCCAACAACTGATCTGATGAGTGTTTGCATACAAACCCATGTTCTTTTTTTCTTCTTTGTTTATCTATTCCTCTGTTCATAACTGCCCCTTCAACCAGATTTGCCACCCATCCACCCTTTACAACTTAACCCCTTAGGACTCAGCTCCAAGTATCACCTACTTTTCAAGGCCTTTCCTGTCCTCCCTCCCGGGATGCAACGCAGCCACTCAGCTGGATTTGATAGCCCTTCTATGTGTCCCCCTCATACTTCACGCAGACCTCTCTGACATTGCACTGAATGCATTGCATCATGAACGTCTGTCTGTGGCCCCTTTAGACAGTAATCTTCTTGCTAACAAGGCCTAGGAATTAGTCTTCCCGACCTTAGCAGGATCCAGCCTCCCTTATGCTAATCAAAAGCTAGCCTTCTGCGGCTTAAATACCCTCAGCAGGTTCCTATTGCAATGAGGGTCAAAAAGGAAGTTCTTACCTGAGCTCACAGCAAGATCCTTTAGACTTGAGCTCATCTTCCTCTCCAGCCCCATGTTTCACCCCTCCCAGGTCTGTCCTCACCCCCCACGCCCCCATTTGCCTGCAACAGTTCACTTTGACAGTTCACATTGCCCTGACTGTCCACCTGCTGTGTGTTCCCGCACCACCCTTGACTTTCTTTTCCCCACAGCAGCACTTACTGGTTAAACTGTATCCCTGTTTCATGCCTTCTATGCTAAATTCCATGAAAATAAGAGCCATTTGAATTTAGCTCACTTTTCTATCCTAGCCCAGCATGGAACAGGCACTCAATAACATTCAATAAATCATGACATCATGACTTTACGAGCTCTTTTTGTCACCAGGCCATCTGGGGTGACCCAAATGACCAGGGGGACTTCCACAGGACCGGACATGAGGTGGGGGGAAAGGACGCCCCAACTCCAGTCCTCAACCCAAAAGCTCTGAATGGGAATTCTGGTTCCTAGGCAGACAGTGGAGGGGGGAAATGGGAGGAGTAACTGTTTCCCAAGGACTGTCCGAGGTCTCAGGGAACTGCAGTCTTTTCAGACCCCACGAGTTTAGGTGTCAACTGCTGAGCCAGGGAAGCTTTCCTGGGAGTGTTTCCAAGTGGGGTCAGCAGTGACAAGGCAGGTGGTAATGGGAGAAAAGAGTTCAAAGCAGGACTGGGGAATGGATTCATGATGCATGCAGCCAGGCATCTTTACTCATTCTGTGACTAAGAGAAGGTGAACATCCACTGGTTCCCTGGGCGTTCCAGGATACTTGATTCTGGATAAGGAGTGGGCTGAGGAGGGGCAGGCATTCAGGATGAGGGGCTCCAGTGCCATCAGCTTATCATACAACCGCCTTTTTCCTTGAAGGGATTCTTGTCCTCAGGGATGCCTTTGAGAAGAGGGTCGTTTCCTGCTTCCGCCTCCACGTAATCCTTGATCTCCTTTCCTGTCTTAGAAATCTGCGAGAAAATAAAGTGTGCTTCTAGCCCTTGTCTGTTGCTCGGGATTCATGATTTGTTCAGTCCCAAGAAAGCAGGCTTCTGGGCAGGGCGGGGATAGAGGCCGGAGAGGAGAAAGATGAGAGGCACAGGCAGGTGTGAGTTCCTTGACCAGAACCGCAAAGCCTGACTCTTACCCTGAGGGACTTTTTGGCCAGGTCCAGCCCAGGGACAGGGCCGGACACATTGAGCCCTCGAGGCTCTGAGGTTATCTCTTACACACCTTTGTGGGATCAAACCCTGACCTCCTTCCACTTCCCATCCCATTCCAGAGGCACCTCCTGCTCTTTCTACTGCCCTGGAGAAGGCCCACCACCAGGCTGTCCATCACTTCCTCCTTCGTGTCCCGGCTCCATGAGGACCAGAAGGGGATGGAGAAGAGGAAGCAGGGAAGGGAATAGGAGGCTCACCGGAGCTCTTGGGTTCTTCACTTCCTTCTTCAGTTGCTCCACCTCCATCTTTAAAAGCTCCTTCTCACTGAGCTCCTGGGCCATCCTGCCCTGGAGAGACCAGGTCCTGGAAAGGATTCCACAGCTGGGATTGCAAATCCCCTGGGCTCCCCCAGCTCCCTCCTCTGTACTCCCCACACCTCAACTTCTACCCTCTTCCCTGCTCACCGTATATTCTCATCCCTCACCATAGATTCACTGCACCCCCACCCCCATCCCATTATGAGTCTAGCCTCTGGAGGAGAGGATGCTCCCAGCCCCATGGGGGAGGCACAGACAATCCTTGCCCTTTAGATAAGACCTGTCTATGGAGGAAAAGGGAATCAGAGCATGGAGAAGGGAGAGAAGAGTTTCTTTCAGTGAGGCAGATTTGGGAAGCAAAGTTATTGTTCCACCTAATGACACAGGTAGAAGTTTTCAGGAAACTCCAGGTCCTGTCAGAAGAGAGAGTAGTTTAGTGACTAAGAGAAAGACTCTGGAATCTGCCAGACTCCAACTCTGATCGTGACTCTGCTGCTTCCAAGTTGTGGCAAGTTGCTCATCCTCCTTGAGCCTTAGTTTCCCCATCTGCAAAATGGGTATGATAATGCTACCTACCTTATATGATTATTGTGAGTACTAAGAAAATA
This sequence comes from Delphinapterus leucas, assembly GCF_059928025.1. Taxonomy (NCBI): domain Eukaryota; kingdom Metazoa; phylum Chordata; class Mammalia; order Artiodactyla; family Monodontidae; genus Delphinapterus; species Delphinapterus leucas. The sequence continues at coordinate 47,026,558 of NC_143147.1, read as the reverse complement.
ATGCATGTAAAATATTTTAACACACTGCCTGGCACATAATGAACAAATACATTTATCATCATCCCCATCACTGCTACAGGGTTATCAGGAAGGCCTGCCCAGTGCCTAACCCAATAACTCTAAGGCTAGCTCCCAGCCCAGTGCAACCTTAGCCCCTCTTACCTGCCAAGAAAGAACGTGCACTTCAAGTCTTGTCCCCAACCCAGACAAGATGGAGTTTGAGCCTCCTAGCTCCTCAGCGGCTGAAAGTCTTTGAATAAAGCAGATGGTTTGGAAGCCCAAACCTCTGATGCCTAAGCTGATCATAGGCTCAAGGTTCTAAGCCCATCCAGCAGCCTGAGCCTCCAAGACTGCCACCACTGCAGGCACCCTGCCCCCTGCGTCGGCCCCCCTCCTGTAGTGACCCCTCTGGCTTACAGCCCGCTTCCCTGTTCTCGCCCTCCGGCCCTGATTGCTCCCCTTCCCCGGCCTTCTCTCCCAAGCCCTCTCCTCCCCTACCTCTGAGCCTGCTCTGAGGCTATTCTTCCCAATGAGGCAATTCCTAGACCAGCTCCTAACTTCCCTCACCCGAGAAGCCTTGTGTCCCCATTTCGAGCCCCACCATTTCACCTTACAAGGTTCTCCCGGCTCAATCTTCACTCACTCATTCAGTAAAAATGTACTCACTTAGGACGCTGTGCCTGTCAGCACTTGGGCCCATGGCCACACCTCTAACACCTGTGTCCACACGTTTTTGCCTCCATGCCTCCCCTTGAGCCCCATGTGTGGGTCTCCCTCAGCAGTCCCCGAGCTCAGGGCCCACGTCCTGATCTCTCTCTTGGTCTCCTCCCAGGACCACCCAAGGGCTGTGCCATTTAATAGTCACTGAGCTCCTGCTCAGGCTGACGCCCGTCCAAAGACAGGAAACCCTCTCAAGGAGCAGATGTTAAGGGACCGATGTGGTCAGTGAGGGATCCTCTTCTTTCTCCTGACTCTAGAATGAATGACAGACTCCCCAGTGGGAGGGGCTGGGAGGAGGCCCAGAGTCCATCCTAACTTCCCCTGCTCCAGGATCCAAGTCCCACTCACAGCTCTGAGCACTAAGAAATTGAGATCAGGACAGGACCCCGGAGGTCATCCTGTCTGAGTCTCCTCCTGTGAATGCAGGAACTGGAGCACAGACCTCCCGAGGCGGGCTCAGTGCTCCAGCCACCGCTGCCTCCTAAGACTGACCTGTTAATCTGGAATTTAAACTTAGTGCTTCTCAAAGCCAAGTCCTTCCTGTTGTCCCATCTGAGTCCCTTGTTCTACGCTTAGTCAATTTCATCTTGTCCTGCCGCTATCAGGTACGGAGCATGTATGTACACCAGATCTTCATTGCAGGTAACCCTTCAGAGACTTGATAATGATTCTCAGGGGACCTCTGGCTGTATCTTCCCGGTGTCCAGCATGGTGTCCCTGGCTGCTGCATCGGCTGTTTTCCATTGTTTCGGCACCACTGCCCTAGGGCCCCCAGCACAACCGGTCTCCATATCCTCTCCACCCTCCAGTCCCCTGTCTCTTGGTGACTCATCCCCGAGCTTCCCAAGGAAGCCCCCACCCTCTGCCCTTTCCTCCCCTTCCATGAGTGGAAAATCCATCTCCACCCCCAGAGCAGGCCAGCCCCCTTCCTCCTGTCTCCCATCCCAGCCCCCGCTGCAGTTTCCTCTCCAGGCCCAGGGAGCAATCACAGCCGCCCCGACCTTGGCTTCCTCTGCTGGGAGGGATTGGGGGGCTGGGCCCCTGCAAGGGGCCCCCAGCTTCCCCCTTCCCCTGGGCAGGGGACAGAGAAGCACAGGCCCAGGGAGCGGGGACTAACTTCCTCTTGTGCCGGAATGAGCATGTCTGCCCTTTGCAAGTGGGTTTGGGTCTCTCAAGCAGAGGAAACCAAAAGCAGTGAGAGGGAGGGAAGGCAGAGCGACCAATCAAGGGCAGGGTGAGGCGCAAAACCAGCGGCTCCCCGGGGAGCCAGGCAGAGGCGGGGGGCCATGGCGGAGCTGCAGCAGCTGCAGGAGTTTGAGATCCCCACGGGCCGGGAGGCCCTGCAGGGCAACTACAGCTCCCTGCTGCGAGTCGCAGACTACTGCGAGGACAACTACGTGCAGGTAAGCAGAGCAGGCGCGGCCCCGGCGGCCCAGCCCCTCCAGGGGCCCGGACCCCATCCTGACAGGTGCTCGGCCTGGGCCTTGGCTGATCTATCCTCCCACTCCAGGTCGGCTTCATCCCAGTCCCGCAAACTCTAATGCTGACTCATGCTCTCCAAGCCCCCACTGTGCCCCTTCTCTCTTCCAGAGCCTCAGACATGCCCGGCAGGCAGCGCTACAGGCCTCATCCTAGGCTCATCTCCCTCCTAGCCTTTCACTCAGATCCAGAGGCCCAAAAACTTGTCCTCACACACCTGTTGGTGCCATCATTCCATGTTCAGGCTGGCTCTGGGTGAGACTTCATAAGAACTTCCCATTGTCATGAGCTTGAGATGGACGGGGGAAAGTTCTGCTCCTGAGATCTGAGGGAGAGCCGAGAGATGTCAGACTACGCTGGGTTAAAGAGATGAGGTCTGACTCAGAGGCAGGGAGATGGACAATAAGACTGCCGGGAACAGGCTACCGGCAAAACATAAGGATGGTGGCATTTTAGAATAGTTTTCTAAATTGTGGGGTTGTCCCAGGACTGCAAGTCTGGAGCACGGGAAACTTAACAACGATCGAGCACCTCTGTTATTTCATTAACCTTTTTTTTTGCGGTACGCGGGCCTCTCACTGTTGTGGCCTCTCCCGTTGCGGAGCATAGGCTCCGGATGCACAGGCCCAGCGGCCATGGCTCACGGGCCCAGCCGCTCCGCGGCATGTGGGATCTTCCCGGACCGGGGCACAAACCCGTGTCCCCTGCATCGGCAGGTGGACTCTCAACCACTGCGCCACCAGGGAAGCCCTCATTAATCTTCTTAACCACCTTGTGAGACAGCATCATTATTCCAATTTCATAGATGAGGAAACAACAGTTCAGGGAGGTGAGGTGACTTGTCCAAGTCATACAGCTTGGCAATGGTAGAGCAGGCATCAGCCCAGGACTCCTGACTTCTGACGATGAGCCCTCTCCTCCCTGCCTTCCCCTCCCTGACATGCTGTATGATTTTAAGACAGTTATTTGCACTGGGACCTCCCGGCTCAGTAGGAGTGTGGAAAAAAGTAATAATATAAGGAGCAAGTGCTTATGGGAAAATGGCAGATTAAAGAGAGTCAATGGTAACAAAAGTTAAGCCGCTTTGCTCTGCGCCCAAACTGCTCTCATTGCCTCCTTCAGTCCTCACCCCAGTCTGTGAGGTGAGGACCACTCCTACTTCACAACCAGGAGGCTGAGCTTTGGAGAATTTAACTCACTTTCCCAAGGTCTCTAAGCTAGTGGTAGAATCTGGATTCGAACCGGCAACTCTGACTCCAGAGCAGCACCCCCAAACCTCTAGTTGAAAATGTTACCCCGCGTGTAGATATTGAGTGGCTGACTGTAGCTACTGCAGATGAGCTGGAATGTGGCTTGTAAACCAGCTCTATTCTCCAAGCACTGGAAGGCATGCTCCTTCTATGGACTAGGATGGAGGCTGGCCTTCCCATTCCTTCAGTATCTTCTGCGCATCTCAAAGCACTTCCAGATGGGTTCCCGTTTGCACACAGTGTGCACACAGAATTTGAGGTCGCAAAGAGCTGAGTCCAATTTCCAACTCCTGGACCTGAGACAAATTTCCCCTCTGATTCTTTTTTTTTTTTTTTTTTTTGCGGTACGCGGACCTCTCACTGTTGTGGCCTCTCCCGTTGCGGAGCACAGGCTCCGGACGCGCAGGCTCAGTGGCCATGACTCACGGGCCCAGCCGCTCCGCGGCATGTGGGATCTTCCCGGACCAGGGCACGAACCCGTGTCCCCTGCGTCGGCAGGCGGACTCTCGACCACTGCACCACCAGGGAAGCCCTCCTCTCTGATTCTTATACCCTCCTTCACAGTGGTCATATGGGTTAAATGTAATAATGTATTAAAGCATTTAGCCCAGCGCCTCCTCCTTAAGGGCAGGATAAATGGCAGCTGTTACCGTCATCACCATCTTTCATCAGAAGGATGGAAGACACATATAGATATGTCAATTCTAGTGAGGTGAAGCAGCCCTTGCAAAAACACTCAGGGCATTGGAAGCCCTGACCCAGGTCAGAATCTGTAGATTTATGCTTCCTTCATGCAGAACACTAACTACTAGACCACACAACCAGTTACCTTTCCTGACTTCTCTGACGATCTTTGTCTGGGGAGCAAATGCTAAGGAAGGGTTTGGATGACTTCTCAGAACTGGTCTTAAACAAAGCCTGTTCCCACACCCTCCCTCCCTCACCCCTCCCTCCACCCCAACCAGGTGTCAGGAAACCCATGGGGAATGGGGGAGGGCAGGCTGGGGTGAACTGCAGAGTTCTCCGTCAGGGTCCGTTGGATTTGTAGACAGGGTGATTTGCATGATGAATAAGCAGTCAGCCATGAAGATGGATCCCAGACCTTTGTCTCTCCAGACCTCACTTTCGATTAAGACCAAAGCCAGGGGTCAGTAGGCATCCAGGCTCTAGCCTCCCAGAGCTGGGCCCAAGCAGACATTTTTCCTGTTTGGACTGACAGGAAAAATCCAGTGATGAATTCCATATGCCAGTCCAGGGAGGGGACAGTACAGGCGAGGCCAGCTAAGACCAGAGAAGTAGTCACAGCTCCATTCTGGGCCTTCGTCCATTTCCTTGCCTACTAAAGGAAGGTCTTGGACTAGAATAAGACCTGCTATGCTTTCTGGTTTGATTTCTTTGCCTTTTCAAGGCACTTGGTTACATATGTTGATGAGATGTAAATTAGATGCAAACGAGCAGCTCTTTCCCTCAGTTGGAACAGAAAGGCAAGGAGGAGCACCTGAGGGGAAAAGCATGGAGGGTGTGTGTGTGTGTGTGTGTGTGTGTGTGTGTGTGCTGTCCAGAAGGTTCTAGGCCTGCCCTTTGGCTCAAGCCTGGCTTGGGCTACACTGGAGGCACCCAGGTCTCTCTCAGCACCCTTCTCGGACAGGTTCTAGGTCTGTTCTCCACTGCAGGCCCAGAGGAGTACCTGAGAGCCCTTAGCAAGGAGACCTCAGCGTGCAGCCTCGCTGGTCACTCCGCTGGCCTCTCCCCAGACTTGCCATGGATTGGCCCACTACCCTCCATGTCCCTGACCTGAGATGAGGAAGCTGTCTGGGGAAGCAAATGACCGGAGAAGCTTTGTCCCAACCCGCACAGTCCGATCTGGGACGGAAAAAAACCCTCTTCTGTCTTCAGCCACTCCCTGCCCACCCCACCGCCACTGACTGGAAGTGTGGCCCTGGCCAGCACCTGGCACAGTGCCGGGCACGCAGCAGGAAGATGCCCAGCAAGTGTCTGGGTTTGCATTCAATCCGCTGAGTAACTCACAGACACATATTCATTAAGTACCGTCTGTGTGTTGGGCACTATTCCAGGACAGGATACAGAATATAACAGATGCGCTCCCTGCCCTCACAATGCTTACATTTGTGTGTGTGTGTGTGTGAGTGTGTGTGTGTGAGTATAGATAATAAAGTACATAGATAAATAATTTCTGATAGTGCTAAGTGCTATGAAGAAAAGAGAACAGAGTAAATCTTATAGTGAGTCAATACAGAAGTGGGCTGGAGGAGATCTTAGGGTGGTGAGGGAAGGTGTCTCTGAAGCGCTGAGATTTAGTAAGGATTCTAGAAAGAAATACAGCCAGTGCAAAGTCCTGAGGTAGAGGAACTTCCCTGGTGGCACAGTGGTTAAGAGCCCGCCTGCCAATGCAGGGGAAATAGGTTCGATCCCTGATCCCGGAGGATCCCATATGCCACGGAGCAGCTAAGCCCGTGCGCCACAACTACTGAACCTGTGCTCTAGAGCCCACGTGCCATGACTACTGAGGCCGTGTGCCACGACTACTGAGGCCGTGTGCCACAACTACTGAAGCCTGCACACCTAGAGCCCGTGCTCCGCAACAAGAGAAGCCACCGCAACTAGAAGTCCGTGCACCGCAATGAAGAGTAGCCCCTGCTCGCTGCAACTAGAGAAAGCCTGCACGCAGCAACAAAGATCCAACGCAGCCAAAAAAAAAAAGGCCTAAGGTAGAAACAATCTTAGCTTGATCGGGAAGAGAGACCCAATGGCCAGTGTGGCTTGAGGGGCGTGAGTGAGGGAGAGTGGAAGGCAATGAGGGTGAGAAAGAAAGCAGGAGCCAGCCTTGTGAGGCCCTATATAGGCCACGGTTAGAAGTTGCTTTATTCTCAGTGTGTTGGGAAGCTGTTGGAGGGAATGAATGATTGAAGTCACCCTTCCTGGGCCTCAGTTTCTTATCTATAAAATGGATCAGATTATTGCTTCCCAAACACCAGCTTGAAGACTGGAGATAAACCAGGAGCACAGGAGTCACCTGAGGAACTTTTAGAGGTACAGATTCATTGGTCTCGCGCCCAGGGGATTCTGGTTAGAAGGTCTGGGATGGGGGCATGAGGTTGGCTGTTTGGTTTTCAAGTCTGAGAATATCTCTTCCAGCCAGTATTGACTTCCTCTTTCCTTTCTACCATTCACCCTTTAGCTCCCGCCGCCCCCCCCCCTCAAAAAATATCTTCAGGAGGATGGTGCAGCCAATCCTGTGTGACTATTTGAGCAGGGTGCCTTTTCCTTCCCTTGCACCCAGTCCTCAGGGCTGCAGAATCACTCTCCTGATGTCCCCTGAGTCCTTCTTACCACATCATTCTTACAGAAACCTCCTCAAACATCTGAGGGTTGCCACTTCCTCCCAACTCAGCCCCCACCTTTCCTATACCCCATCCCATCCCAGCCCACCCAGCCGCGGCCCCAGTGGAATATGCTGGCCTCAGGCCAGGGCTGTGTGTATTTCAGGCCACAGACAAACGGAAGGCGCTGGAGGAGACCATGGCCTTCACCACCCAGGCCCTGGCCAGTGTGGCCTACCAGGTGGGCAACCTGGCTGGACACACTCTGCATATGTTGGACCTTCAGGCGTCCGCCCTGAGGCAGGTGGAAGCCCGTGTGAGCACGCTGGGCCAGGTAAGGGCTGTGGGAAGGCTGCTTGCCTCAGACCCCAACTCTTCAGCCCCACCTGGACATCTTCTGCAGCAAAATTTTTTTCTTGCCTCCCTCCATGTCCAAATGCCCACCTGTATCACAGAAGGCTGGCACTCCCCAGACTTTTTGAGCCTTCTCGTCTTTGTGGCTGTGTCTCAGGGGTGAGCCTTGCTGTCCCATCGGACCAGGAACTCCCTGATGGCAGAACTTCATCTTTCTCTGACTTCTATCCTACATGGTAGAAAGCAGGCTCTCCCTATCATGGTGGCTGCATAGGACAGGAAAGAGGAAAATGGACCCTGTTTCCATATAAACACGGGTGGTGATTTTATAAATATCCCAGACTCAGAGTGCTTGCTTGGCAAGGTCGTCCTCAGCCCTGGAAGCACTGCCACCACCACACAGCAACCCCAGCCCATCTAGCATACGCACCCTCCTCCTTCCTTCCTGGATCCTTGGCCAAGGAATTGCCCCATAAACCACACGCACAGATCCAGCTACACATTGGTCTGGCCTGTGCATCACTCACATGTTCGGTGTGGGTGTGTCTTTTCCTCTCACCCCAGCAGATTGGAGTTCCCACCCTCTCAGTGCTGTAGGTTTCTCCACAGTACATTCCAAGAGGAAGTTAATTCACTTATATTATTGTCCCCTCAAAGGAAGAGCTGATCCAGCCACAATTCTCAGCCACCTCCACTTTATCTCCCTCTGCTCCCAAGCCAGCCCAGTCTCTTCCCAGCATCCCCAGGGATGTTGTGTTTTCTCTTCCTCGGTTCCTGCTCAGCTAATAATAACCCTTGTTCTCTTCCACCAGGAAGTTGCTCCAGAGTGGTTCCATTCTCAACTGGCAACCCTTTCCCCAAATGCTGCCTGCCCTTGGGGACAAAACTCACTCTTTCTCTGGACTTCCCTGCCTCCGATGGTCCCTCCTCCCACCCCAAAGTCTTAAGGGGAAGGGTGCTGTGCAGAGGCTGCCCCACTGTCATCTCCAACTCTGTCTTTGCAGATGGTGAACATGCACATGGAGAAGGTGGCCCGAAGGGAGATCGGCACCTTAGCCACCGTCCAGCGGCTGCCCCCCAGCCAGAAAATTATCGCCCCTGAGAGCCTGCCTCCCCTCACGCCCTACTACAGGAGACCCCTCAACTTCGGTTGCCTGGATGACATCGGTCACGGGGTCAAGGTAGAGAGAGGGGCTCCTCCTCTTTCTCCAGAGCCCACCCTCTTCTCTTTTTTTTTTTGGCTGTGCCACGCAGCACGCGGGATCTTAGTTCCCTGACCAGGGATCGAACCTGTGCCCCTTGCAGTGGAAGTGCGGAGTCTTAACCACTGGACCTCCAGGGAAGTCCCCCCACCCTCTTCTGCCTCATGGCTCTCTTCTCTCTAGACCCTCAGTTTTCTTCCACAACCATGTTCTTGTCCCAAGCTGCAGTCCCTTTCCGTCCTCACTCCCTGAAGCCACCACCCTAAGTGGCTACCTTACTCCACAAGGCCTCCTTAGAGGAGTCCCTTCACCCCCTTCCTCCTTAAAAATTCTTCATGACCCCTCTCTTCATAACTGACCTTTACTCTGTATCACACGATCTGCTGCGAGTGACATCTGGGCACCCCACCCCTCCTTGTGGGTGGCGGGTGTGTGTGAAAGGGAAGAGGGGGGAGGGAGAATGTCAGGGTGTGCATGAGAATGGCAGGCCAGCCACATGAGATCGGCAACTTCCTCTGTCTGGAGGTTTGAGGTCACTGCACTGAACAGTCACCCCAGAGCTGCTGTTGGGTGGGAAGGGGCTGGGACGCAGCCACTCAAAGGAGAACACGGTGAATGACTCTGGCATTTTCTTGACAACCCATGTCCTTCTGAGAGGTGGGAGAGGACACACCCCCCCATCACATTTTGTTGATTACTTGTCCCCACACTCCAACATTCCAGATTAGATTGGATGTTCCCCTGTATCTAAATGGCCCCTTGATATCCTTAACACGCCATCTCCCCCCAGAAAGAGAAAGCACGCTCCCTCCTTCAGTCACCAGGCCTCCTCACCAGTAAGTTCTTCCTTCTGTCCAACTTAAATTCTTTATGCTTGAGCTCGAGTCCCTTTTTGTCTTGTCCCTTGTGAAGGATAGCAGAGGACATCATCCCCCATGCACCCACTCTAGGTAGGGGAAACCCTGTCACTAACAGAGGTGCTGGCTTTCATGTGGGTTTGCACCTTGTCACTGGTACACTCTAAATGTTCTGCTCCTCTCTGCCCCAAACTCCCCAAAGCCAGTTCCCCAGGCCTGAGAAAATGACAGGTGGGACATTTCTAAGTCAACCTCTACCTCCTCAACCGCACACTGGTGTTGGGGTTTCTCAGAGTCAGGGACCACCAAGCTGAGCGCTGAGATGCTTTTGCGAGCGGGTGGGGCTCAGCCGCTGAGGCTATGCAGAGGAAGTGGCCTTCTGACCGTGCCTGTCTGAGCCTAGGCAGACTTGAGGCCTGGGATCCAGGCAGCGAGCAAGAGTGGGTGGGGCGGGGTGGGAGAGAGGGGCTGGGAAGTGGAACCGGGAACCTGCTGTGTCCGCCCTCTCCCTCCCAGTTCTCGTCTGCCCCTCCCGCATTTCCTCTCTGGGATGAGGGGGCTATTGCAGGCCCCCCCACCCCGGTGTCAGCCCCGCCCCCTGTTCCCCCGCAGGATCTGAGCACACAGCTGTCGCGGACCGGGACCCTGTCTCGAAAGAGCATCAAGGCGCCTGCCACACCCGGCTCCGCCACCCTGGGGTGAGGCCTCCCCGCAATTCACACCTGCGCCGCCCCATCCAGAAACCCTACTCCTCCACAGCCCCCTTCAAGCCGGGCGCCAAACTTCCTCCTCCGCCAGTTGCCACCTCCTCCCCGCACCGACCGCCTGCCCGCCTGATGCCTTCCCCTTGACGACACCCCTTCTCTCTGCCCACCCCCAGGAGAGCGCCCCGGATCCCCGAGCCAGTGCAGCTCCCCGTGGTGCCGGACGGCAAACTCTCCGCCGCCTCCTCTGCCTCCTCCCTAGCCTCGGCCGGGTGAGCCGCACAGGTCCAGGTTGGGGGTGGTCGCGAAGGGCGGGGGCTTAAGAGGACTCAGGGTCACGGGGGCGGGGCTTTATGACGGAAGGGGGCGGGGCCAGTTGGGTGCTGAGTTAGGAAGGTGTCCCCCCAGCCCCCAATCTAGCCGAGCGCCCGCTTTCTCTGGTCTTCAGCAGCGCCGAAGGTGTTGGTGGGGTCTCCACGACCCAGGAGCAGGCAGTACCCCCACCTCCACCCCCTCCACCTGCTGCCTCCGAAGGTTTCCTGCCGCCCCCTCCGCTGGGGGAACTGTGCCTGCCCCCAACAGGTAAGGAGCTCTGCCCTCTCCTCCTAGCTCAACTTTGGGGTCGTTCTCACCTCCCAATACTTCTCCCCACCCTCACCCTTGTTGGGTCCAACTGGGTCTATGTCAGTGACCACTTTGTCCAAGGCAGGAGTAACGGGAAGAAAGGAGGCGGAGGGAATGAACTAACATAATTTAGCCCCCGCTTTATACCAGACCCCAGGGTCAAAGCTTCTCATCCATTTTCTCACTTTTACTTAACCTCCTAGGATCTTCACACTCCCATTTAGTAGATGAAGCTGAGCCTGAGAGGTTAAACTAAGTGCATTGGCTCACTCAGCCAAGTGGCAGAGTCTGACAGCCCTACAACTGTTCAATGTTACCATATTTACTGAGTACCTACTACCTGCTAGAGGCATTGTGGGAGGACCAGGATGAATGGGGGCTGAAAGCAAAAAATGGGTAGATCCTGGGGCCCTGCTCTCCAACACTGAAGTTTCTTGGCCTGGAGGGGGTTGCCTGTGTGACACTTGCAGCCTTTCTGCTTTCCCTCCCAGCCCCAGAGCTGCCCATGCCCCTGGACCTGCCCCCTCCTCCACCCTTGGATGTAGGTGATTTGGGGCTACCACCTCCGCCACCACCAGGCTTTGGGCCTGAAGAACCCAGCTGGGTCCCTGATGCATACTTGGAGAAAGGTACTTGACTCCTGGGACTGAAAGGCGCCAGATCCTGGGGTCAGGATTCCCCGCTCTTCTAGCCCAGAGCCATTCTCCCCTCCAGCTGCAAAGGGGTGAGCCTGTTGTTGCCCACACCCCCATAGAGAAGAGAAGCAGCCGGCCTGATATTGAATATTATCTCAGCTGGGGAGGAGTCCCGGGGCTTTGGAGAAGGCATTTCCTGCTCCACTCCCCACGTTGCTCCCTAGGGTCCAGTATGTGGGCACCAGCATCCCTGTGGCAGGGCAGGAGGCACATCTCATGGCACCTTCTCCTCCCGCCCTGCAGTGGTGACACTGTACCCATACACCCGCCAGAAGGACAACGAACTCTCCTTCTCTGAGGGCACCGTTATCTGCATCACCCGCCGCTACTCCGATGGCTGGTGTGAGGGTGTCTGCTCAGAGGGGTCTGGATTCTTCCCCGGGAACTATGTGGAACCCAGCTGCTGACAGTCTGGGCTCTCTGGGATGCGGACCCAAGCACAGCCTTGAGTGAGCCTCTTTTTGAGTCCCACACCGAAGCCAGCTCCACAGTCAAGACTGGACCAGGCCTGCACACCTCCTGGGCTGTGAGCTGTGTCTGTTCCTTCTCCAGAGGCCTGCTGGAGACAGGAAAGAGCTGGAAACCAAGGAGTTTGGTGACCTTATCCACAGGGGACCCTTACGCCATGCATGACAGGGTCTCCAGCCGCAAGTGCCAACTTTGAATAAAACTCTGATGACCTGATTGCCCTGCAGGGCTGGGGAACCGAGGGACTGAAAGGCAACCCACTTGTAAGGCTCCCGCTAATTGAGCCCCCCCTGCCTGCCCTAAGCAGCAGTATCCCCCATCTCCTCGGTGCTCACTGAGCCCTCTGCACTCGACCCCTGTGCCCCTCTGCAGAGATGGGCTGCACCCTGCTCTTTTGCCTGTTGCTTGCTTTGTTATGTATTTAGTCTTGGTTCCCCAAGCTGGGCACTCCTCCCAAGAGTGGGGACCAGCTCCCTCACTTAAGTGGGGCTCTCTGAGAGCAGAGATCACCTCGCCCTCATCCCTCAGTTGGCGGCGCAAGAGATCTCAGCCCCCTTCACCTCCTTTCTCTTTTTTTTTTTCTTTTTTTTTGCGGTACGCGGGCCTCTCACTGTTGTGACTTCTCCCGTTGCGGAGCACAGGCTCCGGACGCGCAGGCTCAGCGGCCATGGCTCACGGGCCTAGCCGCTCCGCGGCATGTGGGATCTTCCCGGACCAGGGCACGAACCCACGTTCCCTGCATCGGCAGGCGGACTCTCAACCACTGCACCACCAGGGAAGCCCCTTCACCTCCTTTATAGCTCTGAAACACCAAAAGAGGGAGGAGGGCCTTGGGTTTCCGCTGGCTCTGCTTTAAAACATCATGGCTTTCTGTTCCATACGGGGGAAGGGGGACTCAGGGCCCAGTCGGCGGGGCAACTTTGGTTAAGTTCCTGGTTTCTTGCTGCATAGACGAGGCTGGGGTGCGAGGAGATATCTTCGGGGTCTGTGAGGTCCCTGGCTGGCCAGACCCGAGCCCCGGACAGTGTGCTACCTCATTCGACCACAAGGAGGTGTCTGTGCCCTCTGGCTTTTTTTTCCTGTGGGGATGCTGACACGGTTGCGGGGGGGGGGCGGGGAAGGGAGGCCAGGAGTACAGTGTAGGGTCACAGTAGGTAAAACAAGATCTAGGCCTGGGACCGTCGGCAGAGAGTGCCACCCCGCTCCGCGGGGAGTCCGGTGCGGGGGAGGGGGTGGTGGAGAGTGCAGGGCCTGGGTCCCCTTGACAGAAGACTGGGGGTGGGAGGTCATGCAGCCCAAGGTTTAACTAAACCTTTAGTTAAAGGTTTAGTTGGTTTAACTAAACCAATGCAGCGGGAGATGTTCTACCCCGCCAGGGAACCCCTTCCTCCCAGCTGGGAGGACCAGGTTTTTGGAAACGCTGCTGCCTGCTCAGGTATGCGCACCACCCGGGTGGGGCAGACTCTGGAATTTGCTTGTAGTGGAACTGGGGGAGGCAGCAGAGCTGGGTTAACTGCATAGGCGGGGACAGCTCCGAACTCCCTCTTTCAGTCCCCAAATGGACGAACCTAGGATTCCGGAAATTCCCGGAGGATCATAACAAAGCGAAAGGGAAAGGGGGTAATAAAGCTAGGTTTGTCTTTCCCGACCCCCACCCCCTCACCCCCTCCCCGCCCGGGTGCCCCCTGCAGGCCACGTCCTCAGCACGTCTTCAGCACCTGTTGCAGATGGAGGCGCACTTCGGTGGCGGTTTCCCAGGGCACCACCCTGGCGCAGAAGGAGCTGGGCTCGGCCTTCTGCGCCTCCTGGATAAGGCGGTGCATGGGGTAGCCCCGGCGCGGGAAGGCCACGTCGCCTCCTGCCAGCACCCCCATGGGGCAGAAGTCGTTGGCGCCGTCGCCCACGTAGAAAAGGCGCTCGAAGTGCACGCCGTCGTGGGCCCGCTCGCGCAGGTAGTCGCTGAGCACCTTGTGCTTGCACATGTTGGCGGGGCAGCGAGCGCAGCTGTGCGCGTGGAAGGGCCGCAGCGCCAGCAGCCCCCGAGCGTCGGGCCCCGACGGGTTGCTGAAGATGCGGCGGAACAGGCCGTGGTGGCCGGCGGCGCGCAGCGCACTCTCCACGCCAAAGGTGTTGGCGTCTGAGATAAGAATAACCTCAAAGCAGGCGCCCTGCTTGGCCACAAACTGCAGCAGCTCGCCCATGCCGGGCGACAGGGGGATGGCCTCGTAGATGGCGCGCAGGTCCCGGGGCCGCACGCCCTGCTCGCCCAGGTACTGGAAGACGCGCTGCATGTACTCGTTGTAGAAGCCCTCGCGGTAGGTGGCACGCAGGCTCTCAGGCAGCCGCTGGCCCGGCGCGGCGCGCACGATGGAGTCATCGCTGTTTTCATCCACGATAGTCTCATCAAAGTCGAAAGTCAGGAGGAAGCGCGGTGCGCCCTGCGCAGCCATCCCGCCGTCCTGGGAGCAGGGGAGAGAGGAGGGAGCAAGCGAGAGGGGGCGCGGCGGGAGCCGGCCAGGGAGAGGCTGGTTAGCGGGCCTCGGCCAGAGGCGCTGGCACATCCAAGACCTGAGGAGGACCCAAGGCTGGTTAAGCAACGCCGTCCCCACCCCCAGCCTTCCCCGCCCACCCCCTTGCACCTCTCGGTTAACTGCGCTGGGGTTTATCCTCAGGGGACCATCCTCCTTGTGAACCCAGAAGGGCTTCTTTGGCACCTGCTTCTTCTACTCTCATCCGGGGCTATGGGGGCTTAACGAGGGTCAGCTTAAAAGAGTGGCAGAGCGGCTTCCAAGGGGGCGCTCCTTTGGTGAGGTTTCTGGACTAGAGTATTCTGGAGACTTCCAGTGACCCCAGCTGTCCATTGGATACAGGGAGGGTGGGAGGGACTCTCTACTCCCTCTTCCTTAACATAGTTAAGGGAAACCACCCATTCATCCAAATGCAGCAGCCTCCTCGTTCCCCTTTTTGGCCATGCACAGCCGATGGCTTGTGGGACTGGTGGACAGGAGGAGCCAGGGAAGACTTGCTGGTACCACCCAAAGCATGTGGGCGATCAGTGCCAGGCCTGGAGAGTTAGGGGCCTGGGCTTCTGCACTGGCCAGAGAATTGGATTTTAGCTCTTGGAAGAGCCAGGTAGGTGGATTGACTATCCCAAATCCAGGCAGGCTCTCTGTGAGCTGCCTCCAGCCAGTGGCACTGGGCAGGGGTCCGAGGATGGGACACAACTTCTCGGGGGAGTTTTAGGGCCCTGTGCTGACAGCTCATCGCTAATCACTTGCCAATTCCCCGGGAGGAACTTGTCAGCAGGTGGGGTTTCTGCGAGAGTCCGAAGCAAGCGGGCAGCAGGAGAAGCAGTGGGGCTTGGGGAAGTCGGAGCCTCCCACACCAGGCCACGACATACCTGGGAGACAGGTAAGGAAGAGGAAAGAGAGCAGCAGTGGCTGAAAAGGCAGAGGAGGGAGCAGGTAGTGGGGACGTGGGGGGGGGGATGAGGCAGGAGTGGGGAAGAAGAGGGCTAGAGGAGGAAGTCATGCCGGGGCCACGAGGAGGAAGGAACAGGAAGTCAAGACCCTGGGTTAACCATGTTGTGGGGGGCGGGTGGGAAACACAAGGGAGAGGATGGGAGGCGACAGGGCAAGTGTGAGGGCGCGAAGGCAAGCAAATGGAGAGCAGAAGCCCTCTGCAGCCTGGCCCTGCCTCTGAGCCTGCCAGCAGCTTTATGTGACAGAGGGGCAGCGAGCAGGTTACGTACAGCTTCAGAATATCCACCATGCTGCCTTTCTGCCTCTCAACCCCCAACCCCAGTTAGTTGAGACAGAGCCACTCCTCTTTCTGGTTTCTTCCTAACTCCCTTTCCAATATTCCTGTGATGTTTATGGCCTGGTACATCCTGTAAACAGAAGGCCAAGCTCCTGATTTCCAAACTGGGATTTGAACCTGCTATCTGCCTCCCTAAGAGAATTGTCCCTTTGACTTCCACCCCTAGAGTCACTCTCTGGTCTCACCAACATCTATCTGTGAGTTTCAGTGGCCCACGATCCCTGGAGTGGAGGATGTAAAGCATCAGGGCCCCACCCCTGGGATGGAAGCTTCCAGGGATTAGTGGAGGCGCAGTAGAGGTGAGGGCAGGCTTAAAAGGGGCTGGATAGGGCTTCTCCCTCCCCATGATGGGAACATGGGAGCTGAGGCCTCATCCTAAGAGACCCCTGGAGGGGCCCACTTACCCTAGATAGGCATCGGAGGCCAGCAACTGGAAAACACCCACTCATTGTCAGTACATCACCTGGGCACCACCTGTAGGGACTGTTGGCCTCCAGCTGTCGTCCAGAGCTCCTAAAAACCACACAAGGTCCGTTTGAGGGTCCCAATCAGGTGGCTTTGTTTCCTTGTCCTAACCCCTCTCCTGAGCCCCAGGAACCACTCAGTAAAAACAGCCCCTCAGATAGGCTAAGGACCACAAAGCCCTTGCTGGGCACCCTCTTAACAATCCCCTACGATGCTGGAAAGGTTACAGATGATATTATTGGAGACCTAGAAGGTTTAACCCACTTGTGCAGACATCACCCACTGTATGTGGCAGAGAGAGATCTCGAAACCAGATCTCAGAGTCTGAGACCAGCGCTTTTTTCTCTGTATGGTCATTGCCCCATTCTTGTGTATGGTGCATCATAGTTTACAAGTCATCTTCACTCACATTCTCTCCCTGCTCATCACAACCCCATGAATTCAGCAGATGAGAAGGGCTCAGAGATTAAATAACTTGCCCAAGGCCATGACGGTTCCATGGCACAGAGCCTGGTTCATGAAAACCTGGCCACAGCCTTGCCTGCCCTCTGCCCTCAAAGGGGAAGGGGCAGATGACCAGGCTCACTGCACCACAGCTGGAGGGCCGGGACCCCTGGGCACCACAGGTGATCTGCGACTGTCTTCCTCCCTGGTGCTTCTAGAGGCTGGCAGTCAGCAGGAGTCGGGTTGAAATTTCTGCCGGACTTTGCTATGTAACTTTGGGGACAGGGTTTGGCTTCGTGGGGGGCTTCACCAGTGCAGCTACAAACCCACAACTCCAGTTTCTCCCCTCCATCCTGGGGTTAAATGAGAGACTAGATGCAGCTGGGACAGGTCTGGAAAGCTACTGTGAGCCAGGAGACCAGACAGGCTAAGGAGCAAAGGAGCAAAGGTCTGGCTGGCTGCTTCCCTCTGGTGGTGAGAGTGGGTGACACTGGGTACCCCTCTGACTTTGTCAAGTTGACTCTCCCCAGAGCATCCCAGGACAGCATGGAGAAGCTGTAGCCCTCAAGACAGAGACTGGGATATCCCAGGAGGGAGGGGCTCTCTCGCTCTCCATCTTGAGGTACCCCATCCCTCCCCAGTCCCTGACCACACATGCGTTAAACCCTTTCACTAGGGATGGGATGTGGGTTTCAGCCTTTTCCCTAAGAACTTGTAATCTAGGAATTGAAGAGACACAGTTCAAGAAGATGGGAGAGGGCTTCCCTGGTGGTGCAGTGGTTGAGAGTCTGCCTGCTTATGCAGGGGACACCGGTTCGTGCCCCGGTCTGGGAAGATCCCACATGCCGCAGAGCGGCTAGGCCCGTGAGCCATGGCCGCTGAGCCTGCGCGTCCGGAGCCTGTGCTCCGCAACAGGAGAGGCCACAACAGTGAGAGGCCCGTGTACCGCAAAAAAAAAAGAAAAAGAAAATGGGAGAGAAGGGGAGGGAGGCATGTGAGGTGAAGGAAGGGCACGTTTAGGGGGGTTAGAGGTGGGAGGGCTGTCCCCAGGCCCCATCTAGAGGGAGTTTCAGCCTTCCAGAATCCTGGCTGATATCACATGTTCCCCAGGGGCCAGGCAAATCCAAAAAGAAAAGGTCAAGGGATGCCACTCCCCTTGTAAAAGCAAACATGGACAGACATGTGCCCGGCAGATACAAAGATAAAAAAGGGTCTCCAGGAGCCACCCAGAAGCCAACTTTCACTGCCCTTGGTTCTTTTTCTTTTCTTTTCTTTTTTAAATTTGGTGGAATAGTCTACTGGGTTTTAATCATGTTCAAAACTTCTCATAGCAAAAGAAATAGTTACATTTTTTTCATCTAATACTAGTATTTAGGGAAATCAGTTAAACATTTATTTGGTGAGTTGCCCTTGTTTTAGTCCCCACAGCAGAAAGCCAGGCATCCTGGGTTTCTCCCCTCAAAACTGAGAAGGCCATGCTGTGATACCCACCCCTACCCCAGAGTAGTCAGAGGGACCCCAGGCTCCGCTTGGATCTGCCTCCTGTGACATTCAAAAAGGTACTCACCTCTGCTAGCTTTGTCCTGAGTGATCAAAACCTTTTGTGGTCACCAAAAAGGGTCCCTCAGAGGAAAGGGGGATAGGACCTCTGAGCTTCTCCTGCAGGCTAGAGTAGAGAGAAGGGTTTCATCAGGCTGGCAGGGAGTCCACGTTCTAGTCCTACCTAAAAGCACTGCTTCTCTCCTCCCCCCTCCCCCCTCCCCCCCACCCTGTTCACCTTTTTACACAAGTGCTGCTACATTACATCTATGCGAATAGGGTGGGAGGACACCTGGGGATGGGGGAGGGAAACAAGAATAGGCCCTAAGTTTGAAATGCTCCTCTTAATGGATGGATGGAGTTTTAGCAGCTTTAACGGTTTTCTACGAGAAACGTGCAGGATAAGGATGTGGTGGGGGCAAGGACCTCAGAGATACTATAGTAACGCATCCTCTTTGTATCAACCACTAGAAACCAGATTCCACCACTAGGCTGGAATTCTCTCCCTCCCCCAGACAGCACTCCCAACTTTGTCATGGTCTATTCCTTGCTCACCACCACCAGCAGTGAATAGGAAAGGCCCAGAGAGGTCAAGCTAACATCCTGAGTCACACAGCATCAGAATCAAGATTAGAACTCAGGGGTCTCTACTGCCTCTTGGGAAAACTGCAGCCAGAACTCTCCCTATTGCCCCCCTGGGTTGTGAGCTTGCAGTCCTGACTAGCTGGGTTGAAGTCCTGGAGCTCTCTTGCCAGTGAGGAAGCTGAGACCCTGAGTCACCTCTGGTCTCGCCCTGCCTGGGTGGACAAGCTAGGAGAGGATCCTCAGTGGGCAAGGAGGTGGCAGCTGACGGTGGAGTGGGGGGAGAGATATTTTTAGAGGTGGCTGGAAAGCAGGCACTCTGGCACACCCCCAGCTGGCGGGTGCTTCGCTCCAGTGAGGGGCGGCGGGCGGGCAGCTCGGGAGTCGAGGGGACTCGTGGGTGGCAGGGAGCAAAGGAGCACGGATTCCTAAGCCTTGTCCGAGTCGGGGACAGACCTAAACCCGGACAGCCCGTTCCTGGGGTAGGAGAAGGGGGACTCATTCCTCCGCCCCGGAGACTCCCCCAATGACACGCGCGTGAAAGAGCGCTCTCAGACTTAGCGCAGCCGCCACCCCACACTGGGACCCCAGCACTCCCCACCTCGGGAGACCCAGGACTCACGTGGGGAGCGGTGGCTGCAGACGTCTGTCCCGGCTGAGTTTGGAGTGTAAAGAGTGGGGAGAGGGGCTAGCTGAGGTATTTGGGCGCAGGATGGAGCAAGGGGTGCTTACGGGAATTGAAGGGGACGCGGTGTCTTATCCGCCCCCGGATTTCTTGGGCTCCGGCTCTCACGAGTCCCTCCACTCCCGAGGGGCCGTGGATGATGTGCATCTGGACCGCTCTCTCCACTTGCCCCCCATCCCCACCCCGGGCCGCCGTCGCGTCCCCTTTAAATACCCGGGAGCCTGAGCCGGAGCCCAAGCCGCGGTTGGCGCTGCGGCTGCCGCAGCACCCGGGCCCACCGCAGTCCCCGCACGTCACAAGCGGCTGTCCAATCACAGTGGCGCCGGAGAGCATTAAGGGGGCGGGCCGCCGAAGGCCACGCCTCCCGGCTGCCCCGGAGGCTCCCGGAGTGCAAGCGAAGGTGGGATAGGGAGCTGCGGGGAAGGGTAGGAGAGTGGAGGTGGAACGCGTCCCTTCAGAGGGGCGTGGGTGGGGGCACCCTCATTAGAGCGGCTGCGGGCCTCTACGTAAGTCCCGAGCACACACCTGGAGGTGCCCGGGCTGTGGACTTTCTCCACCGCCGCCTCCAGGGCTCTGATCCCGGAGATTTGCAGAAATGCACCACCATCTCCAGCCCTTATTCCGTTCTGCTCTCCTAAGCTCAAGAGCAGGGATCGGTTGACCCCGCCGAGGAAAAGCAATTCCTCTCCCACGTGCGCATAGCTAGGTGCCCTCTGCCCTCCAGGCGGAGTCACTGCGCCCCGCTCCTTGGGACCCTTGCTCCCGTTACAGGTCACAGGGAGTTGCCGACTTTCCCACTCCCCTACCCTGTAAACACTAAGTTGGGGACCAAACTCTCTGCCCCTTTGCAAGTAGTGTGGTAAATAAAAAACCCACTTTCTCCTCGCTCGCTGAGTCCTTTCCTAGCCACACCCACCCCACCCTTATGCCCTCCCACCCTGGTGGTGAGGAGGAGAGAAGATTATGTTTAGAGAGGAAAGAAACTTATTTACTGAGAACATACTATGAACCGGGTATCGTACTAGATCGCAGCACTTATGGTTGAATGTTGACAGCAGGAAAAATTGAGTTCAAACCCAGGCACACCTAACTCATGGGGGGTCACAAAGGGGCTGTGTGGGTGGGGAGAAGGTGGGCAGCCCCAGGCCTGGAGCTAGTCTCCCTGGCTCCACTCCTGGGGGAAGAGAGGGCACAAATGCAAAGGCCCTGAGTGATCTGGAGGCCAGTGGGACTGGAAACCAGAGAGGGAGTGAGGGTCAGCCAGGAAGTACCCTAATCTCTGTGCCAGGGGCTAGGGGTACATTGATGAATAGGGCAAACGTGTGCCATGTTTCCATATATACAAAGGGGAAGCAAGGCTCTAAATTTGCAAACCTGACCTTTAAAACCCTTGCCAGTAACTCCCAGTGCCCCAGCTCCTTCAACTGGTTTGCTGCTCCACTTCATCTCACAGCCCTGTCTTCACGCCTCACCCTTTCCTCCTGCTCCCCTGCAGGGGGCCCTTTCCTTCTCAGGACCACGCCCACCCCATTTGCTGAGCAAGTTCAGCCTGGACATCATCTCTTGCCCTGTTACACATCCTGCACTTCCTTTTATTATACTGATCACGTGTGTGCTAACAGAGCACGTAGTAGGTGCTGTAAATGTAGGGGGTCCCTGGAGAAAGAGATCAGGCATGGCTTTCTTGACATGAGAGAGGCCGTTTTTGACCTAAGCCATTTTGTGATCTGATCCAGGCCACGGTGCTTATCGTTAACAGGTCTCAGTAATTCATGAGTTTAAGGAAAGTGAGGGAATGCAGGAAAAAAGGAAAAGCCGTCAAGAAACAATAGCTCAGCTATAAAACAGAGTCCTGGATCCTCCTCAAGGGATCTGCATGACAATCTGATACATATCTTTGAGTTCTGTAGGAGCTAAGGCCCCTGCCCAGGTGGAGGATGGAATGAAGATGTTGACCCTCCCGACTTCAATCAAGTAAAGCTTGAACTTTGTTGACTTTTGCCCCAGTTCATGCTGAATCTCCTTTGGGAAAGATGCCTGGTGTTCTCCTTATTGACTTTTTTTGTTTTTGTTTTTGTTTTTTTGCCCTACTGCCTGGCTTGCAGGATCTTAGTTCCCTGACCAGGGGTTGAACCCGGGCCGCAGCAGTGGAAGTGTGCTTTAAATAATAAATTCTTCCTTCTCCTGCTTTTTGGTTTGGTTGTGTCTTTTGGCTCAACACCCACCAAGGGGCAAGCCTAGTTTTCAAGTAACATAAATATTTTTCCATATGTCAGTTCATGAAATCCTCACCACCCTATGAAGTGGGTGCATGGCTTGTTTTACTGTTGGGAAATCAAGGCACAAAGAGTTGAGCTAGACTACGGTCACTCAGCTGGTGAATGGTAGAGCTGGGCTTCCAACCTGGCTACCTTAATCATCACGCCACACCCTCTCATTCAGTGTCTGCCTCGCTGCTTCTCCAGTAGGCAACACGAGGGCAGAGACCATGCTTGTCTTATTTATTAGTGTCCCCCTAGTCCCTAGCATATAGACCCTGGCACATAGTAGACCTTAGATATTTGTTGTTGGATGAAACAGGTCCCCTGCTGTGTTCGCCTCAACATTAGTCTCCTCAACGTTAGTGCTCCACTTGTGTTCCCTGTTAAATCTTCACACC
Source organism: Delphinapterus leucas (assembly GCF_059928025.1). Lineage (NCBI taxonomy): Eukaryota > Metazoa > Chordata > Mammalia > Artiodactyla > Monodontidae > Delphinapterus > Delphinapterus leucas. The sequence goes on along the minus strand of NC_143147.1, from coordinate 47,004,671 downwards.
AACAGTCACTTCGGATTTATTCCCATTTTACAACAGGGAAATTGAGATCAAATGACTTGTCCAGGGTCACATGCTCTCAGGAGGCACTAGATTCTAATCCCTTTGATGCAATTAGCCCTTTTAACCTTGTTTCCAAATTCACCCCTGGGGCTGAAGGAGGGGTGGGCAGAGAGCTTCCTGTAGCCGCCTATAGTGAGTTCTTACTGCCTGATTTCGCCTTCCAGCAGGGATACCAAAGTTCAACAGGGGCTTCGTGCAAAGCACCTTTATGGAATAAATGTAGAAACTCCTAGCTCTCCCTGCACTAAAATTTTCAGGACGCAAACCTATTTCTCTCTCTTTTTTTTTTTTTTTGCGGTACACGGGCCTCTCACTGCTGTGGCCTCTCCCGTTGCAGAGCACAGGCTCCGGACGTGCAGGCTCAGCGGCCATGGCTCACGGGCCCAGCCGCTCCGCGGCATGTGGGATCTTCCCGGACCGGGGCACGAATCCGTGTCCCCCGCATCGGCAGGCAGACTCTCAACCACTGCACCACCAGGGAAGCCCTGTATTTCTCTTTAAACTTTCCCCTCTCATTGTGCCAATGAGTAAGCAAGTTGGATGCTCAGCCATGTGTCTAAAGATGGGGACAGAAGGAATGGGAATTCTCACCTGCTACCACACCCTATCCCCACCCCCAGCAGGTTGAGGCCTCTGCCCAGCTCTCTGGCTGCAGAACTTCCTCCCCTCCCATGGGGTTCACCTTAGAACTCAGCTCAGTCCATCTGGCAGAGAGCTTGTGGAGATGGGAGTCATCTGAGGTGACAGGGACAGGAGTCCCTGGTGAGCCCTGACTCAGGTGGCCAGGAATGGAGCTCTCCAGCTGTTCTTCACAAAGAGGATGTAACTCTTGCCCGAGGTTTTGGTTGTAAGGCCTGGGAGGCCGGGAGGCCAGGAATGTGGCCTCTGACTCTCCAATCTGCCCGGTGGTGAGAGGAGCGCTTGCCAGAGGGAGGAGCAGATTGCCGCCGGGACGACTGCATTCAGGCACTGGGCACCAACTGGGTGCCAAGATCGTAATTCCCACATCAACCCTGGCAGATGGGTTTTAGTATTTCCATTTTACAAATAAGAAAGCAGAAGCTTGGGGACATTAAGAAAGCACCTTGCCCAAAGATGCTGTGTAGCAAGTGGTGGTCAGTCCCGATGTTCAGGTCAGCACTTCTCTGTCTGCAGAAGGTAGAGGTTCCCTTGGGGATCTGGTAACTGATGCAGGTGGGCTTAGTGGAAGAGGCCACTGGGAGTGACCCCGCTCAGGCAGTTCTGCAAGATCTGTTTTAGGTGCTCTGGGTCTAAGGCATTGTGCTGGGGCTTAGGGATCAGGGCTGGATAAATCCCTTTCCAGGTTTTTCGGGTAACATTTCCCTCCCTGCCTTCTCCAGCCCCGGCCCCTTCTCCATACAACGGGCTCACCCGGACTGAGCTGTCTGCTGTCCTCCCCCATTGAACAACAAGGTTGGGGAGTAATGTGGCAGGGGGAACAGGATAGAGAAGTGAATGAGCAAATACCCTTTCTGCTACCTAGCAGACCCCCACTACAGGTGAAGAAGACAAAGTAATCCCCTAGGGCCTCGTCTGGGCCAGGAAGTCTGTGCTGTCTGACTCAGATCCCACTTGCTGGGGTAGTTCCTCTCATTTGGCTTCTAAGCACCCTCCTTCTGTGAAACAGCTTTCAGAGGCTTGAAACCTGCCACTCTAGTCTCTTCATTTTTGCAAATGTCACATTAGAGAGAACAGGGCGATTTAGCCTCTGCCTGCCTCGTGTCCATGGTTACTTCTTGCATCCCTCTCCTCCTCGTATTGTGTGCTCTAAACATACCAGCCTTATTTCAGACTTTCACATGTGCTACCACAGGCCCTTTGCACATACTGTAGCCTCTTCCCACACCATCCATGGCCTCTCACTGAGTTCAGGGCTGAGCTCTGTATGTCACTTCTAAAAGGAAATTTGTTATGCCCACAACCCCTCCTCCCACCTTGATGTCAGGACCTCCCATTCCACATCTCCACAGCACCCTGTACTTGTCCTGGGTGATTGATTAATGTCTGCCTCCCATCAGACTCCATCAGGTCACCTCCACGAGGATGGGGCCATAGTGCGTTTGCTCCCAGGATATCCGCAGCAGCTGCACAGGCCTTGATCTAGAGCAGCCAGCGCACAATAAATACTTGTTGCCTGAAGGATTGCAGGAGTCTCTACCTCATCTACTGGTACAGGGTGTGGCCTTAGGCCTGGAATGAGACCAAAGCAAGCTGTCTCAGCCTCAGTTGTGTTGCAACCTGGCCATCTGACTGTGGATATGCTAACAATAGATGGTGTTGGCAGCTCAGCATGTCTTTACACCTTCCTCTGAGCAAGCTGACCCACCCAGGAATCTCCCTATCCCAAGGCAGGCCTGTGCTGATGGGAGCTGGAGGCCTTGAGGGCAGGTTGATAGGAACATTATTTTGGGTTCCTTTTGCCTAGGTCCAGGTGCACCAAAAATAAGAGCCCCTCATGTTTTCAGTAGACTTTGGAGCTTACAAAACACTCTGGGGACTTCCCTGGTGCTCACGTTTCCGCTGAAGGGGGCACGGGTTCGATCCCTGGTTGGGGAACTAAGATCCCCCAAGCCGCGCTGCGTGGCTAAAAAAAAAAAAAACTTAAAACAAAAAGAAAAACTCTCTGTAATTCACATTATTTTCCTGATGAGGAAAATGAGGCTGAGAGAGGTTAGGTGACAAGTCCAAGGTCATACAGTCAGTAGGGTGGATAAGGCAAAACTTGAACCCAGGTCTTATGAAACCAGCCAGTTTTCCAGAGGTGATTATACCAGGGGAGATGATGTGCTGCTAACCAGCAAAGAGTCCAAGATTCTGGCCTTTTTGGCAGTTGACTCTTTTGTTCTTTTTTTATTCATTCATGCATTAATTTGTCCAAGAGACATGAGCTCCTCATTGCCTTCAAGAAGGTCACAGTCCAGTGCTACCATTTTGAATCTGTGGTCCATCTGGGAATGTCCTGAGTTTATTACATACATTTTTGTGTGTTCATGTACCAATGTGCATTTTTAATGTAAACTTTCAAAAGGTTTCGTGACACCACCTGCCCTCCTCTCCCCTTCCTGCAAAAATGTTAAGCACCACTGGGGTAACACATGCTACTTATTGTAAATGGACAGCGGCCCATGTGCTCAACAGTCTGTCCTGTTTGTTTGGGTGACTAAGGCCCCAGCACGTGACCGTCTCTGGCCCACATGACCCATCCTCGGCACTGAGACCCTGGACAGCTCCTCTCAGCCACTTCTCCTGGAGGAGTCAACATACAGAAACACACACACGCCACACGCAGCTCTAAAACTGCTCCTGACGCCAGGGAAATACTTTGGTTTTTCCCTCTGGTATTAGTAACACACAGTACGGCCCACGATGGTTACATTTCTTGAGGGCTGTGCGGGTCGGACGCTAGGATGCTTACACCCTCATCTCTTTTCATCCCCACAACAGGCCCGTGAGTTTAGCAGCTTGCCCGAGGTCACATGGCTGGGAAGAGGTGGAGGTGAATTATAAGACAGCATCGTGGGGACAGAGGTGGGGGGGAGGGGGAGGGAAGCTGAATGTGGTCCAGATCCTTCAGGGATGGGGCAGTGGTCACAGCTGTTAGCTCCCCATGAGAACTGATTTCTGCTGAAATCATTCCTATCTTCCTTCTTTCATTCTACAACTGTTTCTTGAGCATCTTCTCTGTGTGGAAGATGTGTTGGAGATTGGTAGCCAGCTTCCAAGATGGCCTCAGTGATGCCTGCCTCCCGGTGGCCACACCCAGGGTTAGTCTGAGTGACCTGTGGCATTGAGCAAAAACGAAGGGACGTCTCTTCCAATATAGGTTATAAGACTGTGGCTTCCCTCCTGGGGGCTCTCTCACTCTCTTGCTCTTCCTCTTTTTGGATTACTTGCTCTCGTGGCAGCAAGGTACCATGTCATGGATAGTCCTATAGGGAGGCACACAAGGCAAGGAACTGAAGCCTCCGGCCAGCAGCCAGCGCAGACCTAAGGCCTGTCAGCAACTACACAAGTCAGTGTGGACGCAGACCCTCAGCCTGGGTCAGGCCTTGAGGTGACTGCAACTTCACCTCTGGCTCTCAAAAACTGTGGGAGATAATACATGCTAGTTTTAAGTTGCTAAAAATTTAGGGTCATCTGTTACACAGCCATAGAGAACTAAACGAGTGATACATCTGTACATATATTTCTTACATTCTGTAGAAAGGAGACAGTGGAAGGAAGGAAAGGATGGAGGGAGGGAGGGAGGAAAGGAGGGAGGGAGGGAGAAAAGGAACCCTATATGTTAGATAAGCAGTAAGTGCTATGGAGAAAAATAAAGCAGGGAAATGGGGTGGGAGTGAAGGAGGTTCCATTTAAATAGGGCGACCAGGGAAGGTCTGACTGCGAAGGGGCCAGTTAAACAAAGACCCATGGGTGTCAGCCCTAGAGAAACCTGAGGGGAAGAGCATCAGGCAGAGGGAAAAGCAAGTGCAAAGGTCCTGAGGTGGGAGCATGTCTGGATCATGGGACCTACCAGAGCTCACACTTTGTAATATATTTTGCCTCTAGATTGATTGTCCTAACCAGGCCTGGCTTTGGCCACATCATCAGGCAGCCTCCAGGAGCAGGGAGGCTTCTACCCCTAAAAGGCCTGGGCCCTAGACCTCGGCTCTGTGGCTGTATCCCTGGGAGTGGGTCTCAGGCTCTCGGGAGGTAGAAGCAGCTGCAGTGCCCATATTTTCCCAGTCTCCCAGGCAGGCGGTCTGGGAGAAAGTCAAGTGAAACTTCAGGATGAGAGAAACGATGGAGGAAATGCAATTTGGATGCAGAGATCAAATTTCAGAGATCCTCCAATAATTTAGGGGGATAACAGGTAGAACAATTTAACTCCTGCTTCATTTCTGTAGTTGTAGGCTCTTCTTTACAATGTCTGTCTTTGGAGCAAGCAGAATACAAAGTGTGTGATACGGACGTATCACGGCAAAAAGTGCCGAAATAAGAACCCGCATCTGCCTCCTAGTAACAGAATTGTTGCTTGTAAGTGACCCATGGCCTGGGGACTCCCTCTTTCTGTGCCTTCCTCCCTCTCAGCACAGGGGTGTCTGCCTTGTCCTACAGTGCGTCCTCAGAGCCCCTCAGGGCTCCGCAATGGCAGGCCCATGACGATAGCAACTGTATATTCCAGATCAGAACGGACAGACAGTACAGCAAGCCTGAAGTTATACTTAGAGGACAAAGGGACAGAACACTGAAGATGGGGCTTTCTGGGAAAATGAAGGGCCCAAAGCAGCAAATACCCCTGCCCCTAAGAGACCCACTCATCCTGGAGGGCAGAGGAGCCAACCCTTTATTCATCAATGAGTTCTTTCAACAAACGTTTTTTTTTTTTGGCCGTGCTGTGCAGCTTGTGGGATCCTAGTTCCCTGAGCAGGGATTGAACCCGGGCCCCCTGCAGTGGAAGCACAGAGTTCTAAGCACAGGACCACCAGGAAATTGCCTTTCAACAAACTTTTCTTGAACACCTACTCTATACCAGGACTGGGCTAGGTGTTAGAAACAATCTGAGCAAGACAGAGTTCCTGCCCTGGGAGCACTTAAAGCCAGCAAGCGAGAGAGACAAAGTGTATAGGCAAGGGCCTGGTGCTTCAGGTGAGCCTGGGAGGGACACTCATTCCAGTCTAAGGGAGGACCTGGGAGGAGCGTGATGTGTGGTGATGTCAGGGGAAGGGTCCATGAGAAGTGACTTCTAAGCTAAGACCTGCAGTATGAGTAGGAGCTAGATGAAGAGAAGAACTCTTTGCTTGTGCAAAGGTCCTAAAGTGAGAGAGGTGGTAGAAAGGGCAGAGGGCAGTGGGTGTTATGAGCCTCATCCCTAAAGGCCATGGGGAGCCGCTGAAGGTGTGGAGCTAGGGATTGACACAGTCACATTTGCATTTTAGAAACATCACTTTTGCTGCTGTTACTGACTGCCACACGCCCCCCCCCATGCCCCCCACCCTACCCCTGTGGCTGAGAATGCCGAGCTGAGGCAGGGGCCTCTGGGGAGACCACAGCCTAAGCTGACCCAGTCCTCAGGGTGTTGGGGGCATAATGACAGGCTCTCCTCTTTTCTGCACCCCACCCGCCCTGGCAGACTGCAGGGTCAGGTTCTGAGGGCTGCTATATTGGGCTCTGGTGGGTGAGAGTTCCATCCTTCCTTTGCCTGCCTTGGGCTGGCTTCCGCTGGGATTGAGGGGTCATTTGTATCTCCAGGTTGGCAGGGCCTCCTCCCCAGAGCCACGGGCGCCTAAGATAACAGGGCAGCCTAGGAGCTGTTTATGAAAAGGCAGCCTAGTGGGGGTGGGCAGGGCCTGAGGGAAGGGTAACTGCTACCACAGATAGCAATTGGGGTGGGGAAGGCCGTCTAAATTACAGCTCCCAGAATAGAGGGACTCCGGAGGGAGCGCTGGGGCATCCTACCAAGGAAGTACTGGTAGCCTGCCAGGCCCGTCCGGGCTCCGGGCCCTGCAGCAGGCAGAGGTGGGGTGACCACACGCTGGCAGGGGCTGTGGGGATTGCCCTTCATCCTTGGCCAAGGCAGCTGTGAGGTGGGGCTGGGGCCCGGTGGCAGGGTGGCTCCTGGGGGTTGGGAGAGAATCAGCCTGGTGTGACCTTCTGGAAGGGGCGAGAGCAGGAAGGGAGTGAAAGCCTGGGATGAGGGAGGGGCTGACACCTTGCTCACCCCTGAGGAGACTCTATAACATGTCTCTGTGGATATTTCACATAGAAGTGTGAGAAACTGTAAAAATAACAAGAACGACAGGCATAAAAATAGCAGCTATGTGTCAGTCGCTGCTCTAAGCAATAACATACATCAGTTCACCCTCACAGCTTGCGTGACATGGGTATTATTACCCCCATTTTATAGATGAGGAAACCGAGGCCCACAGAGGTCAAGTAAGTGCTAAGTAGAGCTAGTGAGCTGTAAACTTTGTCTGACTCCAAAGCCTGGGCTCAGAGTTGGGAATCTGGTTGGAGCCTTTACCCACTGGGTTTCGGTTTTCTCTTCTGTCATATGGATCATAGTCTCCTGCTCTGTAGAGATGTTGTAGGAATCACATGGGGACAGCATGCTGGGCTGGGAAGATCTTCAAGTCCAAAAACCTGGCTGAACTGTACGACTTACCCACTCTAGGCCTCTGTTTTCTCATCTGTAAAATGGGGATCTCATAGGACCCTCTGATAATCTGATGAGAATATATATGTGGAAAAGTATTTACATCTTTGAAGGCATTTTATAAATCAGAGAGTGCCACATTTCAAATGATTGTTATGGGGAAGCGGAATATTCATAAAGGCAACAATTTCCAGTTCACTAGGGGAGCTCACCCATGCCCACTATCCCCAAACAGAGTCCTTCTTTAAAATATGGACTTGCTCCTTGGTTTATCCTCAGGAGCTATGCAGTTTTCCTATAAGTGGTGGCTTAAAGCAAGGCACACTCATATTCACTTTCTGTGAGGATTTGCTGCCTCCAAACTGTATTTTTTTTTAACATCTTTATTGGAGTATAATTGCTTTACAATGGTGTGTTAGTTTCTGCTTTATAACAAAGTGAATCAGTTATACATATACATATGTTCCCATATCTCTTCCCTCTTGCATCTCCCTCCCTCCCGCCCTCCCTATCCCACCCCTCTAGGTGGTCACAAAGCTGATCTCCCCGTGCTATGCGGCTGCTTCCCACTAGCTATCTATTTTACGTTTGGTAGTGTATCTATGTCCATGCCACTCTCTCACTTTGTCAAACTGTATTTCTTCAACTACTTGTACCCCAGGTGCTGATTTTCAGCTGAGGCTGGGAGCCCCTCCCCACCCCCAAGTTCCCAGCATCAGCTGTTTTTTGTGCTGGGGTCTCTATACGGAGACACAGCCTTGGCCCTGGATGACCCTTGACCCCAGGCTGCTGCTGGCTTCCTGAGCCTCCTGCCCGCCCAGGTGTATTACTTAATGTCGCGCAAGATCCTCTGGCCCCGAGGGAAGTGCAGCAACAAACCCCAGAGGCTGGAACTTGCTGATTCATCCAGGGAGCCAAGGTCAGGTTAAGGGTACTGAGTCAGGGGATAAGAGGGGACACCTGGCCACAGCCTCAGCCACTCCCATCACACATGGCTGGCTCCTCTCTCTCTCGGTCCCTGGCTCAGGGTCTGTGGTGACTGAGCATGTGCAGGGAACAGGGAACCGAGCCTTCTACCTGCTCCACCCAAGCCCTGTGGTGGTCCTTCCCAAGGCCGGGTCTCCCTCCTCTCCCCGGGATCCTCATCATTCACTGTGAGGAACTGGTTCAACTTGGCACCTGCACCTTCTGCTGAGATTTACCATCTGCTCTTATGACTGCTCGCGGTGAAATTGCCCCAGGACGTAGCTGGCTCCTACGCTGTCCCCAAACCAGAGCTCCTGCCACCATGAGCAGCCCTCTCCATCCTAGGGAGGATTCTACGGAGAATCCTTAAGGGGAAGTCATTCATGCACTCATCCGTTCAACGAATGCTTATTACATACCTACTATGTGTCTGGTGCTATTCCAGGCACCAGGGGCACAGCCCTTTTTGCCCTCATGGAGCTCACATCTAATGGGAGAGGCAACCAATAAGTAAATGTATAGAATGCCGGACAGCTATATGTGCTATGGAGAACATAAGGCAGGGAAGGGTATTGAGAGTGGGGGGAAGGGCGATATTTACTCAAAGACAGCTGGACGAAGCCCAGCTGATAAGGTGTGGGACGCAGTGAGGGATCCAGCTGTGTAGATGTTTGGGGAGGAGGCTTCCGCAGACCGAACAAGCAGCAGGAGGCCAGTGCTTGTGAGAGAGTCGAGTGAGCCGGAAGGGGCCACGGGAAGGATAGAGCCGCTATTTATGGAGAAGCAGGTTTGAAGGATGGACGTTTTGGCTGTGAAGATCTAAACCCAAGTCCCTCAAGCCAGTTAGTTTAATTCAGCTGGAGTTAAGGTTTCAGGTCCCGATCTGCTGCTTCTTCGACTCTGACCGTGTCTGGAGGGACAGTGGCCCAGCTTCCGCCCCGCAGGAAGGCTGTCCTGCTGTTCCTCCTGCCTTTCCACCCAAAGCCTTCTCCAGCTCCCCCAAATCCAGAGAGAAGATGACTTACCTGCCTGCTCGCCCGCCTTCACCCCTCACCCAGCACACACCTGCCTCATGCCATCACTTCTATTTATGTCTTCTCTCTCCAGGTACATTGAGGGCAATGGGAGGGCAGGGACTAATTTTAAACTGCTTGGAGTTTATTGCACTGGGCACATTGGAGGTCTCCATAAATGTACTTGAATTGATCGGGATGTAGCTGCTCAAAGGAGGCCACCTCTCTTCTTGGGGACGTTGGGGCTTCCAGCAGCTTTCTCTGTAAACTGCCTTCATGGGCTTGAGGGATTCGAAGAAGCCTGGTGGAGTTTACCAGGCACCGGGGGTATCTAGGATTCTCCCACCTTGGATTTGACCATCTGAATACCAAGTTCCTGTCACCTCGAGGACGTCAGCTGAGACTGTGGTCTTTCAACCCCTGGGTTCCAAGCAGGTGCCACAGGGGCTGCCATAAGGCAGAGGAGGCTTGCTGAGTGCCCCCTACCCTGCCCCAACCCACTTCAACAGGAGGAAGAGCTCTACTTTTATTTTACATGTGTACAGGTACATGTTCCTTTCAAAAAAAAGATTTGCTACAAATCACACACACACACAGTCCGTAAAACACTGGGGTAGCTGCAAGTGTTGGAAACTCCGGTTCTAGGTCTGGCATGAAGCTGACCAGGTTTGGCCACAGTCTCCTCATCTAGAAATAGGAACATATGGAAATATCTTTCCAACCACAGGCTGATAAGCTGTCAAATTCTTCAAATCAAGTGTTCTCCAACTCTAATGACTGCAACTCAGGGAGCAGACACTCTGGTGATTCTGACTCAGGTGGTCTATAGAGCATGTCCTGACAAACATGGCTTAAAAAAAATTGCTAAAAGAGAGGGGAGGGATAAATTAGGAGCTTGGGATTAACACATACACACTACTATATATAAAATTATCTAACCAACAAGGACCTACTGTACAGCACAGGGAACTATACTCAATATTTTGTAATAACCTATAAGGGAAAAGAATCTGAAAAAAAACAGATACATATGTATGTATAACTGAATCACTTTGCTGTACACCTGAAACTAACACAACATTGTAAATCAACACTTCAATAAAAATAAAGAAGTTTAAAAAAAAGATCAAGGGCTTCCCTGGTGGCGCAGTGGTTGAGAGTCCGCCTGCTGATGCAGGGGACACAGGTTCATGCCCCGGTCCGGGAAGATCCCACATGCCACAGATAGCAGCTAGGCCCGTGAGCCATGGCCACTGGGCCTGCGCGTCCGGAGCCTGTGCTCCGCAGTGGGAGAGGCCACAACAGTGAGAGGCCCGTGAACCGCAAAAAAAAAAAAAAAAAAAAAAAAATCAAGAGGGCTTCCCTGGTGGCACAGTGGTTGAGAGTCCGCCTGCCAGTGCAGGGGACGTGGGTTCGTGCCCCGGTCCGGGAGGATCCCACATGACGCGGAGCGGCTGGGCCCGTGAGCCATGGCCGCTGAGCCTGCGCGTCCGGAGCCTGTGCTCCGCAACGGGAGAGGCCATAGCAGTGAGAGGCCCGCGTACAGTCAAAAAAAAAAAGATCAAGAAAAAGACAAAAAAGATTAAATTCATTTTTCACTTTAAAGTTCCTTTAAATTTCATTTCAAAGTGAATGTTTTCACTTTAACAATTAAAATCATCTATCTAAAATGTGCCATAGGTCTTCCTTGGGGTCCAGTTAAGACTCCGCACTTCCACTGCAGGGGGCATGGGTTCAATCCTTGGTTGGGAAAGATCCCACATGCTGTGAGGTGCGGCCAAAAAAAAAAAAGCACCATAAAATAAAGCAAACAACAATCCTCCTCCCCCCCAAAAAAAAATTCCTAAAAGAGAATATTTGATTTCTGGAAGGACATAAAAGAAATTAATAAGAGTGGTTATCTCTGGGGAGGGGAACTCAAGGCTTGAGGGCAGGGGAGTGAGGAAGACTTGCATTTTACTATATTCTCTTTTGTACCTTTTCAATTTTTTACCACATGCATGAGTATTTGAACCATATACATGTATGGGTAAATGTAAATTTATTTGAAAAATAAATGTAAAATATTTAGAGCATTGTTCAGGTACAAGGTAAGAAACCAAACATCCCAAATATGACCACCTGCTGTGTTTCCACTGCAGGTTGAAGCTGAACCACAAGGAAAGCCAGCAAACTTGTCCCTGGGGTTTTTGGGGAAAGGTTTTTGGAGACCTCAAGAAAAGGTGACAGAGAGTCACCCAACTGACCTCTCCCTTAGGTGTGGCACCCAAGCTGGGTGAAGGGTGGCAGGTCCTGAACTGTGCATATTTCCCTTAAGGGAGCTGCTCAGGATGGCAGAGACGGTAAAACAAAACAAACAAACAAAACAGAACCAACCAACCCAATACACTGGGAGGGGAGGTGCTGCTTACATGCCCCGTGGGGCTGTGTACTTCTTGAAAACCCGCCTTGAGGTTCTGTGCTCGTACTTGGCTGTCTTCTACCTCCAGCACTTGTCTTGCTCATCCTCTGAGTCCAGTGCCTATGCCCAGCCCTATTTATGGACCAGATGCAAATGTCTAAGGTAAGAAAGCTTCTCATAGCCCCATGCCAGGTCACAGTGTTACTGCTCCCACTGCAGCATCCAACAACTAGCAGTTTAACAGCTTATAGACAGCCTTCCCTTCTAGTCCAGCTGAGCTTCCTTCAGTCCTGTAAAACAGGCATTATTATTGTCTTCACTGAACAAATGAGGAAATGATCTTGTATCTGCCATCTTGTATTTTGTGGTATGCTCTTGGCCAAGTCACTTCACTTCTTCGGTTTTGTCACCTGTAAAATGGGAGCCGTTGTTTCTGATAAACCCACAGGCCAGGGAACACCTAAGACTCCAAGGGTTTAAAGAGGCTATGTGCCAGAGGCAGTAAGGGAGGGGCAGAGATCAAATTCAAACCCAGATTCTGAACTGAAATATTTCTGCTGCCCCACCAGCCTCAGGAGGTGGCTGTCAGCATCCCATCATGCAAGGTGTTGCAGAGATATTTGGAAAGAGTTGATAAACCCACTTATTTTTTTCTTTGGTCATCATTAGGAATTTGTTAGGAGAGAGCAGAGAGGCAAAGATATACCTTTATACTTACTTAATAGCCTTTTATTGAGTGCGACTATGGGCACAGGTGCTGGGGAGGTAAGTATAATTATGATATGGAGAAAAGGAAGAAAAGTTAACTCCTTACAGCAGGCTGTTGCCTGCAGAGAAAGTATCTGAATTAGAATCCTGGAATATTAGTGCTGGAAAATTTCTTAGGGGTTAATAGAGTCCTTATATAGATTGGAAAACTGAGGCCCATAATGGGGAAGGAGCTTGCTCAAGTTCCACAAGTTAGAACACTCAAGTGGTCTTTAATCAGATTTATTAATGAGAAAATAGGAGTGGTCCTTAGCCTCCCACCCTGATGGAGTGAAGCCAGGAAAGGTGGAGAGAGACGGGAGGGGGCAAGTGGAGCCATCCAGTAAAAAGAAGCCAGGGAGCCCAAAACAGGGTCCAGGACCTAGGTCCTGCCTCCCTTCTGGCTTACATCCTTGAAGCCTGCCATTCCCTCACCAGGGGATGCAGGCAGAAAAAGAGGGAGATTGGCCTGTCCAATTCTGAGCCCTGCAACGGAGGGTTTTCCAGAGCTTCACTGTGGGCGCTGACAATGGAGGGATAGGAATTCTCTCGTTTCCGTTAGTTGTATCTCGCGATGCGCTTTTGGCTAAGTGGCTTCGCCCCTCAGTTTTGCCATCAGTAAAAGGGGGTTACTGGTCCCGCCGAGTCGCAGGTCCAGATGGCATGAGGATCAAAAGAGAGGCGAGCAGACGCAAGATTATTTGTGCCCGGCTTTTCCCGAAAAAATTCCGCCCCCCCTCCTCCAGGACCTGTCCCAAAGAGGCGTCTGGAAATTCAACAGAGCCAGCCAGTCTGGGAGTTAAACAATCAGCTGTCGACGAGGGGATCCGCGGAGACAGAACAGCTATTCAGACGGCAGGGGTGGTGAACGGAGGCCGCGCAGCGACAGCTGGAGACAGCAGCTTTGCACACACGTCCCCTCCCGTCCCCCACCCGTTGCCATGGCCGCCCCTCCTGCTCCCAGCTCCTCCCCCACCCTGCCCCGCCCCGCGCCTGCCGGGCGTCCCTTGCGCTTCCTGGTTCGCGGTCGCGGGAATGCAGAGCGTGTCACGTCCGGGAGGGACGAGTTGACCCGCGGCAGGGCCGGCGGCGGGGCAGGCGGCGGGCTCGGGCGGGCAGCGGCCCCCTGGCCCCCGCCACGCCTCCGTTGGCGCCACGTCCCGGGACGGGTGCGGCCGCCGGGAGCGTCGCTTCTCTGGCCGGGGAGCCGACGCCCTTCCCGGCCACACGTGGCGCTCCCGGGGCGCGGGGCGGCAGCTCGCGGTTGCAGGGCAACGGGAACCTCGCTGGCCCCCTTGGTCACCTCAGGACACTTGCTCAACTTGAGTTGGCAACTTGGGGGCTCAAACAACTTACGCTGGGCCCCCGCCTCCGATGCCCGGAGTCGAGTCACGAGCCGATCGTAGAACTAACTGTAGGATGGCGTCCCATGATGGAGCGAGCCCAAGGTTTACCCTGTGCGTTTTACTGCTGGGGAAACAGAGGCCCAGAGAAGGGGGTTGATTTGTTCAAGGTCCAGGTCCCAAGGTAAGTTACTGCCCAGCCGGGATTGGAGCCTACGTTTTCGTCGCCCAGCCCAGGGCCCTTTCTCCAACACTCTCCTACCTACGTTCAATTAAATCAAACCCACCCTGGGGCTAAGGACAGTCAGACTTTTTGCCACGAGTGGTTTGGCTAAATTAGTGAAATGCCAGAAAATGGAAGGTTTCTAATAAAAGCCTGCCTCCAGGGGCCCAGAGTGTTACGAGGTCTCACCCACTGTCTCCACAAATGACCTGCACAACCTTGCTGGCCATTTGCCGCCTGGCAGCAGTGGGCCTTCCAACAGCCCCAGGCCCCCTCTTCCCCCAGCACACACACACAATGGCATTCTCTTCTCTGGCACCTGGAAGGGGCGGAGATGCCCAGAGACCTGATTTGACCTCAGAATGCCTGTTTTTTTCTTTACCTTTAAAAAATGCCCAGAACTGGGAAAGTGGGGATGGGAGGTGGATTTGATTATTCTACTATCTTGTACCTCTTGATCGGGTTCTTCCATTCTACCCACAGGCGATTCTCAAACTGTGTCCCAGAGTAATATTTAGACATCCCTTCATTTCTCAGTCTTTATGGAGGGCTAATTTAGCCATTATCCAAACATACCATGGCAGTGTTTCAAACCACATCAAGGAGGACCCTCGGCATATAAGTCCCACTTCAAAAGTAGCTCTTCCTAGGGCTTCCCCGGTGGCGCAGTAGTTGAGAGTCCGCCTGCCGATGCAGGGGACATGGGTTCGTGCCCCGGTCCGGGAAGATCCCACGTGCCATGGAGCAGCTGGGCTCGTGAGCCATGGCCGCTGAGCCTGCGCGTCCGGAGCCTGTGCTCCGCAACAGGAGAGGCCACAACAGTGAGAGGCCCTGCGTACCGCAAAAAAAAAAAAGTAGCTCTTCCTAGATCCCTGCCCTGCTCCCAAACAGTTCAGCAAGGAAGTGGCCAGCTGTGTCCGCTGCGTTGATTGCAAACCTTAGCCTGGTCAAGACTTTCTTTGGTCAGGAAAACCCAGAGGGGAAACTGAGAATGTCAGCTGAGAATCTGGATCACCCCTCAACATGTGTGTGGTTCAGCAAATCACTCAACCCCTCTAGATATTTCTCTTTCCATCCCCATTCCCTTGGGGAACCACTCCATTTTCTCACCTATTAGAGAAACACCATGTCGTCTCACACTGTGATGAGAGACCTCATGCCCACAGGTGACTGATCTATGCCCACAGAAATAAGAGAGGCACGTCTAAACTCCAGATCTTTGTCATGCCTGTGAACATGATGTATCCATGTAACTTCTCAGAGACTAACTAGGTTGGAACACTTGGATCGTGCACACTTGGTCTGAGGGTTTAGGAATCCTAGGTCTTTCACCTCTTTGTGCCTCTCAGGCATTAGGTCCCAATCCTGGAAGTCAGATTGGGGTCATCACAGACTCTTTTTTTTTTTTTTTAATATATATTTTATTTACTTGTTTATTTATTTTTGGCTGTGTTGGGTCTTTGTTGCTGCGGGTGGGCTTTCTCTAGTTGCGGCGAGCGGGGGCTACTGTTCGTTGTGGTGCTCGGACTTCTCATTGCGGTGGCTTCTGTGGTTGTGGATCACGGGCTCTAAGTGCATGGGCTTCAGTAGCTGTGGGTCGTGGGCTCTAGAGCGCAGGCTCAATAGTTGTGGCGCACAGGCTTAGTTGCTCCATGGCATGTGGGATCTTCCCGGACCAGGGCTCGAACCCGTGTGCCCTGCATTGGCAGGCAGATCCTTAATGACTGCACCACCAGGGAAGCCCCATCACAGACTCTTAAATAAGGAACCCATCTTCAAGACCACCCTCTCATTCTGGAGAAATTCCATAATTACTTATTTGTATATTGAGTATCTTGAAAGATGAGATGATCAAGACAGTTCTCCTTCCTCAGGAGCTCACAGTAGGACGATACACAGAGGAAGTGGTGCTTGAGCTGGGTTTTGAACGGTGGATGGTTGGCCCGGAAAGGTGGGTTGTGATAGAGGCTTGAGTTAGGACTAGACACGTGTTTTCTAGGCTGGTGCTCTTTGCGTACATGGTCAGTGTTTCTGTCATCTTGAGATGACTTGCTGGGGAAGCTGGAGACCTGAATTCCCAGCTGCCTGAAATGGGGCACCGATGCAGCAGTCTGGAAAAGGCCATTATTATGTTCAGCCTTGACCCAGCATCCATCAGCAAGACCAGAGCTGCCTGGGCCATTGAGGGAGGAAAGGAGACACAGCCTCGAAGACACACAGACCGAGCTGGCAGCAGCAGTGGGGATCTGAACCCTTTAAAATCTTGGCATCGCCTGGATGGAAACCAGGGTCTAGCGTTCCATTTATCCTAGTCCAGGAGAGGAGAGGTAGTTTCCATTTCTCTCTCCACTCGTAGACACCACAAGGATAGCCTGGTGAATCTGAGCATTTGATTCTCGATGATCTGAGTGTGGCTTATCCACTAGTGAAGAAACTATTTCCCAGTCTCCTTGGTCCCTGCTGTCTGGCATGGGGTGCTCAGAGGATGCAAATGTCTCAGCACAAGACAAAGCCAACTCAGAATGGCAAAGTGCTGCTTTAAACACGCGATTATAGAATGAATATCCAGTAAAAATGAAGCTGGAACCTACAGCTGTTTTTTGGGTTGAATATATTGCTTCCCCTCCTTTAAAATATGAATGAATTAGAACTTTTATATTATTTTGAAAGACTGATACAAGAGAAATACCAACATGCAAGTGTAAGGATGAGAAAAGAGTGCTACACGGAGGTCCTGGGACTGACTTTCCGAAGGATGCAGCCTCAGCTCTGCCATGAGCTTGCAGTGTGGCCTTGATTGGTCAGTACTCTCCAGGAGTCAGTTTCCTCACCTGTAAAATGAGGGCTGAGACTCCAAGCACTGTGAAACGTGGAGTTTAGACCTAGGGAACTCAGACTCTTGAAACTGAAGCCCACCAGGCTAACTTTATCCCCTGTCACGTGGATAACAGTGTCTCCTGGTGACTGTCCTGCCCGTCAGTCTAGGACACAGGAGTGAAAGTGGAGGAGGAGAGCCTGCGCCTGGGGCCCAGGCCTGCGTGAGCACGTGGAGGGTGAGATCAGGGCCAGGCGGAGGGGCCGTGTGGCGGTGAGAGGGCTGGTCTGGAGGAAGGAAGGTGGAAGAGGCAGAGGGGCTATAGACAGTGCTGCCAGTTGCTGGTCAGGTGGCCTTGATGGATCCTGCTCTCCTGTCAGGCCCACAAGCTGTGATTCAACTGATGGCGCCGCTCTCTGGATTCGCTAGAATGGGTCCCCGAGTACAGTGGGGGTTTCAGATGCTCCACTGTTGGTATCCTGAGCTGAAGTCCCCAGCTCTCTCCTTGACCCTTTCGTACGGTCTGGTAACTTGGATCACAAAGAGGTGGAAAAAACCAAATCCTCTGAAAAGGGCCCTGTTCTTTCACTCAAGACAGCGGGTGTGTGTCTTCATAGACCCAACCCAAACATGTCACATCATCCCCCAGTACATCATTCTATTCATTCTCCTTGTGGTGCCGACCTGGGCAGAAAGATGTGGCTCGCTGAGGGTGACGAAGGTAAATAAAAGAGTCTTAATTTGGTAACTAGCTAATGTTTGAAGTTCTAATTTTATAGCTGTCTAGGGTGAGCACTGTTTTGTGGTCTGAGATTGTCTGGGATATTATTTGCTAACCGAAGCCACCGTCATTTACCTCGGCCTGCCTGCATTCCCGTTGTTTAAAAGTTCTGTGGTTCTAGGCCCGCGTTGGGCTGGCATTTCCCCCAATGAGTTCCCTGATTTCAATCCTCCGCTGGGCCGGCCTACGGAAATGAATGTCCTCTCACCTGGGCCCAGCCTGAGACTAAGACAAAGCCAGCTGGGAAATCAGTGCATCAGTCACGGCAGCTCAGTGGCTTCCTAAACGGATTTTTACAAAGTCACAACCAGAAAGCAAGAAAAGTAACTTCCAAATGCTGAATGCTGACTGTTCTCATTTTTCAGTTCAATATTCCTGACTCCAGCGGAGCACCTCTCATTCCTCTGACTGGTCAACCTCTCATTCCTCTGCTTCTGACCCCTTTCAGGGCTTGATCCGGTCACTTCACACATGAGGGACTGCAGGGGGCTGTGCTGCATTCATCCTGCAGAGACCTCGACTTCACCCCAACATCAGCACCTGCCCATTTCTCAAGGGGGAGACTTTTCGATGAAAGTCTTCGTGTATTTAACATCAAGTCCACATTAATGGCTACCACACAACAGGTGCTTGGGACAGGTGAGCTGTGGCTTTAAGTTGGGTTCCCTTAAGTTGGGAAATTGGTGATTTGGGAGCCGGAGGCTTCCTGTCCACTCCCATGCTACTGTTTTTCTTAAAAGTAAGCCCTCAGATAGTGATGCTGCAACAGGCCCTATATCAGCCAGGGCTCGACCAGAGAGACAGAACCAGTAGGAGATATATCTGTATCTATCTATAGCTATAGAGACTTATTGCAAGGAACTGGTTTATACAATTGTGGGGTGCTAGCTAGACATTTCCCAAATTTATTAGGCAGGCCAGCAGGCTGAAACTCTCAGGCAGGGGCTGATACTGCAGTCCACAGTGGAATTTCTTCCTCCTCAGGGAAATCTCACCGTTGAGCTTAAGGCCTTTCAACTGATTAGATGAGGCCCACCATAATTATCGAGGATAATATCCTTTACTTAAAGTCAACAGACTGTAGATGTTAACTGCCTTCACAGCAAAACCTAGATTGAATTGGTGTTTGATTGAATAAGGGTGTTATAGCCTAGTCAAATTGATACAGAGAACTAACCATCACCGTCCCTGTGGCAGGAAAGGCAAACCCATACCCAGAATATGTGTTGATTCCAGTCTTGTCTTGCTTCATCCAGAGTGGAAGGGATCCAATGTGGCCAACTTGTTACCAAGTGGCTAGGTGATTTCTTTGAGGAGTGGTGGTGCCAAATCAGGGCCATGGCACTGGCCTCTTAGTGGCAGGTTGGTTGGCAGTAGCTAGGTGAATCTTGGTGAGTGGGAGTCCATGCTAGTTGGACCAGTTATAACTTTCATTCCCTGCTCTCATGGATCTCCATTCATGCACCCATTGAGTGAGCACTGGGTTGACCAATGATGGAGACTAGCTAATGTCAACTGGCCCAGTTGTTTGGTCTACTTGGCATGTGTGGTGTAGACATGGTAGATGTTTCAGATGGCCTTTAACGTGTATTGCGAAAATCTTCACACTTCATGCCCATTCCCATAGGTCATTCTGCATATCTCTTTACCATGCTTCCTTGTCGTGATCTTCCAAACTTTATTTCTCAAGTCCCTGGACAGCTAGTCAGACCCTTTGCCCCTGTGCGTGTTCCTGGTATGTTCTTACCTCAGGCTGCTTCTCTTTCCACATGCAGTGGATGTCTGGGTGTGCCGCCGAAGCTCTGCCCACGGGAGGATCCTCCCTCACTGCTGTTCCTCGGGAAGACCCAGAGAGGGTTGCAGTGCAGCACGAGTCTGTTCCCAGTGTGCGTCCAGCAAGCCAACCCGTTTGTGAACCAAGCTCTCCTTTTTTCCCCCCTCTTCCTTCAGATGATCATAAAGTGCCCCCCCCCACTCCCATGTATCCACCAAACATGGATAACTAGTGGAGAGGTACCTGTGTAGCGGGAGACATGGGGGTCTGGGCCACGTGCTGTGTAGCTTACTCGTACGTCTTACTTGTGCCCTCTGTCTTTGCTCAAGTTCAACTGATGAATCTGACAGAATCGACCTCATGATAGGAAGTTCTGGCCGCATGAACACTGATGGCCGTGGTCAGGTGTTCTGTTTATACCAGGGTTCAGTGGCATTCCAGAAGCTGTTCTGCAAAAAGTTTATAATGATCTTATGCAAATAGAATAGACCTGCTCCAGACCCCATGTGTCTACATAATTCTCCTATTTGGGCTTGCCATAAACTCCACATAATTTCTTCACGGATGCCTCTAATGCCACAGTTGTATGGCCCTTATCTGCGAGGTGGTAGGCCAGCTTGCACCATGGCCTGGAGCTGCTGAAGAACTCTTTTCAACTCTGGACTCTGCTCAAAGTTGGCATCCCTTTGTGCCATCATTTACATGAGTTGAAGCAGCATTGCCAAGTATGGAAAGTTGTCTCCAGAACCCATAGAGGCCCACAAGGCATTGTACTTTTTTCTTTGAGTTGGGAGGTGCAGGATGAAATCATTTGTCCTTCCTTATGGATGCCCTAGATCACTGGACCCCTAAACATTTCACTGATGTGGCAGGCCCTAGAATCTTCTTAGGGATTATTTTCTACCCTCTAGAGTAAACATGTCTTAGCAAAGCCTCCAAAATACTTGCCACTTCTTGCCCCTCCAGTCTGATTAATATAATGTCATCAATGTAGTGTATCAATGTGATGCTATTCAGGATGTCCAGACAGTCAGGTCTCTTTGGACTATATTATATCAGAGGGCAGGAGAGAGAACACAGGTGGAGGGTAGCGGGAATAAGGCCATAGTATGTACATTTATCCATTTAAAGTGAATGTAAATCTTTTCTGCTTCTCCTTGACAGGGATGGAAAAGAAAGTATTCACTAGATCAATGGCTGTAAACCATGTACCTGAGGCTGGGTTAATTACCTTTAGCAAAGATACTATATCTGGCACAGCAGTTGCAACGGGGCTACGATTTGTTGAGTTTGCAGTGGTCCTTTTTTTTTTTCTTTTCCGCTGTGCCACGCAGCATGTGGGATCTGCCCCAACCAGGGATTGAACCGAGCCCCCTGCACTGGGAGCGTGGAGTCTTAACCACTGGACCGCCAGGGAAGTCCACAGTGGTCCATTTTAATCCCCTAGGTCCTGTCTGTTTTTTGCAAAGGCCAGATTGGTGAATTTAGCAAGGATATAAAGAAGACTGTCCTTCCTGCCATGTTCTATTAATCACCTCCGTAGCTCTCTGTAGATCAGCTACACCACGCCCCCAAATTCTGACACAGCCACTCATTATACTTGAATCCACCTTGCCTCTGACGTTTAAGTGCTACCATCTGCCTCCGTTATGTACGGATGCTACCATCCTTATTGCTATTAGGGAGTCTAGCTCTGTACCATCAGCTCTGGGATGCAGAGGACAGACACATGGAGCTTCTCAGTGATGATGGTGTCCCTTACCAGAGATTTCTAATCCTTTTGGTAAAAGGGGTGTCCTTCAGGCCCTCCTGTGGAATATAGTCAGCTGTTGAATTTTCTAGCTCTTCATAGTATATCCACTCCAGCACTCTCACTTCTCTGGGCCTTCCATAGCAATTTTAACTTTTCTACTTCTCTTAGTGTAGGCCATTTCTTTTCTCCCAATTTCCAACAGCCGTCTTAGCAGTGTATTAGCACCATCTCCTGGGATCTTTGCTAGGGTCCATTATCAGAATGCTCCCATATCAATAAACTGTCACCTATCCAACCTTACACCACCCTATATCCCTTGATCTAGTCCCATAATACTGTCCTGGCTTCTGTTAGTACATGCTGGCTGGGTCCTGCAACTTCAGAATATGGAGCCTGAATCAGTCAGAGTCCAAGGAGGAGACAGAAACCACATTGTAATTTGGACAGGAAAAGTTCAATATGTAGAATAATGAAGTATAATAGGGAATTGGAGTAATAAAGGATTGGCTAGTAAGAAACAAAGAGAACTCAAAAGAGTATAGGAGTAGCAGATCTAAGGAACAGCCACTACCCCTAATGCTGGGATGGAGTCCCCAAGGAAGAGGCCATCCACCCCTGGGCCAAGATACAGATCTTGTTGAGAGGATATGGTCATGGCTCGAAGGACGGCAGAAAAGTCATTGTGGTGACGAGCAGGTGCCCTGCAAACTCACCAAAATCTGCCCTCAAGGATGCCTGGGGAAGCCATGCACGGGGAGGTGTGTCACTGGAGACAGTCCACTATGTAACTTACTGAGGGGAGTGCTGGGAAATGCTGCTGGCCGCTAGGTGCTGCTGACTGTCATGCACCAGAACTGGACAGTTCTGCCGCAGAAGCCAGGAGCTGGAGAAGCTGCAGGAGGCTGGCTGCCAGGAGTGATACACTAGAATTAGGAAGGAAAACCCCTTTCTCCTGCAAAGGTCCTCCATGGCCCTCTAGTGATGAAGCTTAGCATTTTGCCAACTGGCAAAGGAGAAATATTTCAAGGGCTCAGATCCATTCTTCCAGAGCAGGCAGTGAAGGGTGCATTTGGAGCGAAGAGGCAAAAATTGACAATGGGCACAGTCCTTGCCTGCCTTTGGCAAGGCCAGCACTTCCCTGGCTAGGTTATGTTGTGGCTTGGCCCTAGTTACTGGTTTGGTAGCCGGGAGGAGAGATGGAGTAGACTCAGCAAGGTGTGCGAGGCAGAGGTCTCTGCATCCTCTTTAAGCAAGAGGGGGAAATTAGTCTCTTCCAGGAAGGAGTGAACCACTTCTGCAGTACCAGAGGATTCAGGGAGACCTGGGACTCCTTGGATTCAGATGTGTCCCCATTACAGATCTCAGGGTTCCATCCCTTCCCAACCAGGCCCCTGAACTTGTCATAGTAGACTTGCAGTGGACGAGAATTCAACTTTATCTGGAGCTCTGCTACTCTTATATTTAAGTCCTGGACCTGATCAGCTTTTCTGCTTTCTGACTGCAGGAGATGAGAGTTTCTCCTTATATGCTGCCAAGGCAGTTCGTTTTCTATTGCTGCATAACAAGGGACCACAAACAGCTGATCTAAACTACATCCACTTAGTATCGTGCAATTATGGAGGTGAGGAGTCTGGGCAGGCTGGACTGGTTTCTGCTCAGGGTGTCAGGTCAGCTGTGCCAGCTCATAACATAATCATAGGAGCAGAGTCCCATCGAATTAACAGGTTCCATGGATTAGGGCACAGAATCTTGGAGGGCCAGCTTTAGAATTCTGCCTTCTACAGTCTACCCTGTGGCCCCCGAAGATTCGCATCCCTCCTAAAAACGCAAAATACACTCATCCCCTTCCAGTGTTCCCAAGGGTCTCGTCCTATTATAGCATCAATTCAAAATCCAAAATCTCATCTAAGTATCATCAGCTCGAAAGTATAACGTTTCATCACGTAGGTCAGGTACGGATGTGTCTGCTGAGTATCAGCCAGTAAGTACAGCTCCTGGGCGCAGTTCCTCTCCATCTAGGGACCTGTGAGACTAAAGAAATAAGTTATATGCCCCCAACACACAGTGCTGGGACAGGCTCAGGACAGTGGTTGTGTTCTGGTTCAGAAAGCAGGAAATGTCACCAGTCCAAAGCAGCTGTTAAATCTAGTCAAGCAAACTCCACTAGGTTTCAAGGCCTGGGAACAACTCATCATGGCTCTTGACTCTGCCCTCTGGGCTCTTGGATCCCCCCTCTTTGTTTTTCATGAAAGACAGGACATGTTTGTAACTGAGACCTTTTTATCAAACTGCTTCCTGTCAGTGAAATTTGGGGGACCGAAAAGCCTTCTTTCATTTTCTACTCTGTCTTTCTTTTCCTGTGGGTATAAATTTCTCAAGAACCTTGTGGGCTTTGCGTTCATGGCACAGGGAATCACTCCATTAGACAGAAGTCTCTCCCACATGTCTTTCTGGAATAATCCCTCTTCTATATTTGGCTTCTGCTGAGAAGGCTAAGGGGCAATAACCCCTAAGCTTCCTAGAGGACCCCTGGATTGATTGAGATCTATATCAAATACCTCGATACAGATTGAATCGTGTCCTCCCAAAATTCGTACCTTGAAATCCTAACCCCCAGTACCTCGGAATGTGATCTTATTTGGAAATAGGGTTGTTGCAGAGGCAATTAAGATGAAGTCACCCTGGAATAGGGTGGACCCTTAATCCGATATGACTGGTGTCCTTATAACAAGGGTAAACACACACACACACATGCACACACACACACACATACACACACACACACACGGAGATGCCATGAGAAGATGGAGGTAGAGATCAGGGTGATGCTTCTACGAGCCACGGAACTCCAGAGATTGCCAGTAACCCTCCAGAAGCTAGGAGAGAGGCATGGAACAGATGATCCGTCTTCAGAAGGAACCAACCCTGTTGACACCTTGGTCTTGGTTTTGTAGCCTCGGGAACTGTGAGACCATACATTTCTGTTGTTTAAGCCACCAAGTTGGTGGTACTCCATGGTGGCAGCCCTAGCAAACCAATACATTCCTTGATCTCTTGTGACCGGCTTTTAGATCTTTCTGAAGCCTCGGCAAAAGGTTGTACAGCCACATACCAGGGCTTTTCTCTACGCCAGTTTGTGGTAGCCATTTCTGAATTTTAGTATCTTTTGCAATCTGGATAGGCTGAGAATTTCTCCAATCATCAAGTCCCAGTTCCTTTGAACGGTTCTTCCCATAATTTATTTCTCTCCTCTTGTATTTTACTCTCAGCAGCAAAAAGAAACCAGAAACCTAGAAAATCTCTGCTAAATATCCACATTCCTTGCTTACAAGTTCTGTTTTCCACGTAACTGCTAGACACAACTCTGCTAAGCTTTCTGCCACTACGGAACGAGAGTTACCTTCCCTTCAGTTCCAATAACATATTCCTCACTTCCATCTGAGCCCTTACCGTCAGCGTCTTAAGTTCATCTTTCTATTAACGATCTGTTCATGGAGACTGAGGCTTTCTCTAAGGCAATTTAGCATCTCTACATTGTCCTCACGTTCTTTTGACCTGCACTGTCTTTAATGTACATATTTCTACTAAAAGTCAGTTCAAGGCAATCTACCTTTTTAGGTATTTGTTATGGCACCCTGCTTCCAGGTACCCACACATGTTTTAGTGTTCTATTGCTACATAACAAATATCACAAATGAGGGGGACTTTCAACAACACAAGGCCCCCCGGCTTTCACACTTGCCTTCAGTTGGTGGATAAACACCCTTGGCCATTCATTATCTTTCCCTAATGCGTCAGTGCTGCTCACCTCACCGACAGCCTTCAGATTCCACTGTCTTTAGAATTAGTACCTCCCCCGCCTCTCAAAAGCCTGTGATGTGGCCGCCCCCCCACCCTCTGCCACCCCAGAGGTGCATTCCCTTTTACAGGGTCACCACTGATGACAGTCTGAACAGTTGTCCCACCTGTCACTAGTGATGGTGTCTCCATCACCAGCTGCCTGCCAAGGGTACCAAATCCCGTTTTTGACTCTGCTTCTCCTTGCCAATCCTGGTACCAATTGTATTAGGTCAGGTTCCCAAGAATCAAAACTTGGCAAGTCTTCAAAGAAGAACGATTGGACAGAGGTCAAGTTGGGCAGAGTTGAGCTGTGATGAATTCACAATAAAGGCCTCGGCTGATCTCACAGGAGCTCAGGAGAGGGCAGCTCTTCAAAATTTCCCCCTTGAGGCAACAGGTCCGGGTCATTACACCTCTGTGCCAACTAGTCATTGGATGTGGGCTGCCCTTGGGGAGGGGAGGAGGTGTGACTTTGGGGCAGGTGGCTGTCTTCAGCTGAGAGCCATTCCTGGAGAGAGACTCAGCTAAGAGCTGTCAGCACAAACGCTCTGGAGCAGCTGGGAGAATGAGTGCCTTGACCCTGAAGAGGGGAGAATCTGGGAAGCACACCACAGCATCCACTGCCATCATTGTTTTCTCCATCTGCTAATAGACAACATTTGTACTTCGTATTAATTTTCTATTGCTGCACAAATTACCCCCAAACTTAGTAGCCTAAAACAACAAACATGTATTATTCCATAGTTTGTTGGTCATGAATCTGACCTCAGCTTAGACAGGTGCCTCTGGCTCAGGGTCACCAAGCTACTGGCTTGGGCTAAGTCACTTCTAGACCCTACTGTGCTGGAGAGCCCACTTCCAAGCTCACTCATGGGGTTGCTGGCAGGCTTCCGTTCCTGGACAAGTCCTCCATAGGCTGCCTTAAGTATTTTCATGACATGGCAGCTGGTGATCGGAGAGGTAGAGACCACGACCAAGAGTCTTTTTGTAACTAATCTTGGAAGTGACACTGCATCACTTCTGTCATATTCCATTCCTGAGAAGCAAGTTGCGAAACCAGCCCAACCAAAGGCGAGAGGATTGCACAGGGTGTGACTGGAGGTGGGGGCCACCCTGGAGCGGCCTGTCACAAATACTACCTGGCAAACACCAAGCTGAGCATTTTACCTGCACGGCTTTATTCAATCCTCGCAGTGACCTTAAGGGCGTTGCTATTAATATCCTCCCTTGCAGATGTGGAAACGGGTGCAGAGTGGTTAGATAACTTACGGCCACAGAAGTGACGGTTAGGGGAGAAAAGATCGAGCCCAAGTTTGTCTGTGAACAAGCCTGTGTGTTTCTAACTCTTATACCGTCTCCCCGATAACATCTCGGGAAGGTCGATGTCATTGCAAAGATTGAAGCTAAGTAAGGGGCTACCATGCTTTAGGTGCAGGGACTGGGGGTGAGATGTACCAGTCAGAGGGCTCTAAACCCAGGCAGTACCTAACCCAGGAAGTTCTGGGAACACAGAAGAGCAGGCCAGAAATCTGGGTGGAGGGCAATTCTGAAATGGTGGCGTTCTTGATGAAATCAGCTGTGGACATGAGGAAACCCTCCTTCCTCTCCAAGTCCACAGTTGCTGAATAGGGATTGGAAATAGAAGTAGCAGGGTTACACATGAGCTAAAACTGTTACTTCGTCATGCCCCCCAAAGTTCTTGCATAACGGACTGTGCAAAGTTATAAGCTCTTAGTAACTGTTAGACCTAAATCTGAGGGCGTTTCCAGGTTATCTTATTGCTGTGTAACAAACCACCCCAAATCTTAGTGGTTTCTAGCAAAAATCATTTATTTCTGGTGATTCTTTGGGTTGGTTGGGCCGTTACTCTGCTGGCGTTACCTGGGCTCTTAAGCATGCGTTTAGTTGGAGTGTCAGCTGAACTGAAGGGTCTGCGATGGCCTCAACCACGTGCCTGGAACCTTGACAGGGACAGCTGGGACCTCTTCTCTCCACGCAGTTTCTCATCAGTCAGTGGTCTCACCTGAGCTTCCTCAGTCACGTTCCAAGAGAATTAAAGGCAGAAGCTGCACAGGCTTCAGGACTTGCAACATCACTTCCCCACATTCTATTGGTCAAAGAATTCCTAAGACCGGCCCAGATTCAAGGGAGCTGAGAATGGCCACACTTCTTACTGGGAGTTTAATGGAAGGAGGGGCAAGGACAGACTACAAAAGGGTGTGGACACAAGGAGGCGTGACTCATCGAGGATCATTGTACCGGCAGTGGGTTAGAGGCCCCATGAGACGGGACTGACTGCAGTGTGCCCAAGATTTGACCTGTCTCCGCTGCAGGGCACCGGAATGAGAGATGGCTAATCTGTGCAGGGAGCTTCAGAGTTTGGACCAAGGCAGAAATAGAAACACGTAAGACTTAAAATGTTAGAAGATCCAGTTAAAACAACCCGATTCTGTAGGAAATTGAATTCAAGCTGCTGCTGGAATAAAATAATACACATATACACTGCTTTAGGAAAAGATTCTTCAAACGGGCTTAGTGGGTCTTAAAATTAATTTAGTAGTTCACGATCAGCATTTAAAAAATAGAATAGAGGGCTTCCCTGGTGGTGCAGTGGTTGAGAGTCCGCCTGCCGATGCAGGGGACACGGGTTCGTGCCCCGGTCCGGGAAGATCCCACATGCCGTGGAGCGGCTGGGCCCGTGAGCCATGGCTGCTGAGCCTGCGCGTCCGGAGCCTGTGTTCCGCAACGGGAGAGGCCACAACAGTGAGAGGCCCGCGTACCACAAAAAAAAAAAAAAAAAAAAAAAAAAAAAGAATAGAAAATATCAAAGTGCAGCACAAAGATATTTTTCTTGGATTTTTAATTCACTTGTATAAATAAATTCATAGATATGTATATTGGATAGCCAAGTAATGAGAAAATACATTTCTTACTATGGGTCACAGCCAAAGTTTGAAAGCCACTGATTTAGTATACACTGGGGTAGGGGGAATATCTACTTTATATTCATGAAAAAAGTGTGTTAACGTCAGCATCTAGCCAGAGTTACAAGATGATAAAGAATAAGAATGGTAATTCTATGATTTGGGCAGTTTTGTTCCGTTCTAAGAGGTTTGAAACAAAAGGAACCTTGAACAAGATTTCCTTTCTATGTGCTTAACTCCCCCACTGGAATCCTTAGACAGAAAGAAACGGTGGAATCCTGAGCTTGAAAGGCTCGACAGAAAATAGTTGATCCTCCAGTGGCTACAGTAATAGCTCTGAGGGCAAGCCTCACTGCTGGAGAATTATTTACTTGTTTGTTGTCAGGTTTCCTCCACTGGAACACGGGCTCCATGAGAGCAGGGACTGTGTCTTGTTCATGGCTGAACCCCCGGTGGCCAGGTCAGGGCCCAATACATGTTAGGCACTCCATAAACATTTGTGGAGTAAACAAATGAGTGCACGAATTAATGGGAATAGGGGAAGGAAAAGGAGCCTCATCCAAGTGCCACATTTTATAATCACTGCTTTTCACTGAGCGTACTTTGTAAGCGCTTTCCATCTGTCTTCTTTTTCTTCAAACTGATTCAGAAGCCAATCATGATCCTTTTTTTCAAATACTGTTTTCCAGGATATGTTCAGATTATCGTTCAGCTACACAGTGGTGTTACTGAAACCATCAGCGCTGAGCCAGGCAGCCCAGAATAAAAGAGAGCTAATCACTCTTAACTTTGGCCAGCAGCCTTGAAAACATGTTACCCTTCATAAAGAGGTCAGCAGGATTTGTGGGCTGGCCAGCCTATTATGAGGACTGTCACATGACGATAAGGAAGGAAGAAATGAAGTGAAGAAATACACACGATGGATATGACTACTTTTTTTTTTTTTTTTTTTTTTTTTACTGTGAACATTAGCATTAAGTTGGTTACCGTACACATCCAAAGGCCCAGCATCTCAGAAATATCATGAAGTGGCACACCTTGTACCAGAGTCTCATAAGAATAAAATAAACAATGCTACATCAAGTGGTTAAAAATACACAAAAAAGTAGTTTCAACAGTCTATAAATTTTTTATACTTAAAATCATGATTGAGTTGAAATTAAAAAGTGCATTTCAATTGCTAAAAAAATAATATTGGTATAGTTAACACAAGGGGGGAAAATCAGTACATTGAGGGATCTGACAGGATGCTGGAATACAGAGGACTCAGGGAAGCTGGGCAAGTTTGGAGACTCAGGAGGGAAGCTTGGTTCCCCCTCACTACGGTTCCCTGGGGCCAAGCCGCTCTCCTCTCCCCAGTATCTTTCCCATCTTACGAGATCCTGTCCTATTACCTGTCACCTCCCCAACTGAAAGACTCCTCTAAACTTCTTTGCAGCACGAGAGGTACCTGTCCTACATGAGTCCACCTTCACCTTCAATTGCGTCCTCACAGAGGTAGGAGAGGGACACTGCCCTCTTCTGGACTTGACACAAGTACCCCAGCTACGTGGCCTTAATCCTTATGACCTAGCAGGCAGAACAGGGACCAAGCAGCTTCTGTTTTGTCAAACTCCTTTGGACAAATGTTCAACATTCAACAACAAGCTTTGTAAACCTAACGCTGAACAATTCCTGGCAAGCAAACTGGATTTTTTTCTTTAAGAAAAGAGGAAAAGTGCAAGTGATTTCAGTACTGTTGGGGAAAACAAAAATAAAGACAGACAAGTTACACCTGGCCCCCCCCTGTTACCTAAACCAATCCCAGCTTCAGTTTTGTTTTTTGCCAAGTGCTGGGGTTACAAGTGGATGCCTCTATCTGTCTGTATTGCTCAGGGTCAGACTTGGCTGGGGAAAAAGGGCCAGGCAGGTATCTGTTCGCAAGGCCATTCCAGGTACAAATGCCTCCTGGCTCTACGGGCTAAACAGGGTCTGGTGTTTCCTCTTGGTTGACTACTGACCTGCCTCTTGTGAGGAAGGCGCTGCTATGAGCACAAACAAAACTCGTGGTCAGAGAGCCGATGAGGGTTAGGAGCCCTAAGACAAGTAACTGACACAGCGGGAACACACACACTGGATTCTAACCGTAACAGACATCTGCTTGGAGCAGAGAAGGTAAGAAGCACTTCCTCATTCATACTCCAGAGCTACCCCTGCCGCTCGTGTCCTTCTCAGAGATGTAATGGCCCCGCGCTGGCGGTGGGACTTGGGAGGAAAGAAGCAAGGAGGGTGGCCTTCCTGCTCTGCATTTAGCACACAACGGATCCCCCATGGGAAGGTTCTGGCTTTCAATCTCTGGCACCAGTATGTAAAAAGGCTAATTCAGATGCCTGACCCACAAGGACCTCTGACCCACATATCAACCTTTGTTTCCATCATGAAGGCTGAGCACTTAGTAATAAGGGAAATTGTCTTAAAAACCAAGATCTATAAATAAATATTGAGCCTAGAGAGAATATTCTATAAGAGACTTAAAAGCGGGATCTTTCTTTAGAAGGCAAGAATAAAGAAGCTAAAGTATTTTGTTGCTCCCTTGTGGACAAAGCCAGTACTGCTGGTGGAGCAGAATCATGCTGCCCATGTCAAGAGGAAGATGTATATTCAAACATATGGAAGATTGAGAAGAATTCATCTGATTTTCAGAGGCTGCATAGATATGGTTGGGGATGCAACTTCAGCAGTAAACACCAAAACTATGCCACACAGTTTCTTTCTTTTTTACTTTTGGAACAAGTCTAATGAGTTGAATAATGAAGCACAGAAAAGATATTTCTAGGATAGGCTGGAGCTTCTAAAAAAACAAAATATTTCCCACCAACTTCTGAATGCGATTAAACGCAGCCTCAGGTCCTATGCAGAATGTGAGTTGGTGTCTCTGGCCTTGTGATCACACGGTCCCTTTTCACCTGTAAAAGTCAGGTAAGAAGGAAGCTGTGTTTGTTCAGAGGAGCTGGATAGTTAGAAACAACTTGATTCTT
This sequence comes from Delphinapterus leucas, assembly GCF_059928025.1. NCBI lineage: Eukaryota > Metazoa > Chordata > Mammalia > Artiodactyla > Monodontidae > Delphinapterus > Delphinapterus leucas. The sequence goes on along the minus strand of NC_143147.1, from coordinate 46,973,855 downwards.
TGGCACATCCGCTATAGAGACAGGCTCTTTGGTTGATCAAAACCAACAATGCGAGTTCCAGATTTCCTTCCAAAGTTAAGCAAAATTCAGCTCCTACCCCTTCTTGCCCCATCCCCAAAATCATTTTCAAGTAATTTGTAACATCGCTGATCTCACCAGGGAAGCTCAAATAGTGTGAAACTAGAAAGTGGAGGAGATACTTCTTAGAGGCAAAGGCCCTTTGATACTTGTGCCAAACGTCTCCTACGTACAAAGACATGAAACAAGCCAACAGTCTGTCTCAGGGATGTGGCTCCTCAGGTGTGAGCGCCCCCCCTCCCCCGCTCCCCGCACGGCTCCCACTGCTGTACTGCCTGAGAGTCCCAGGAGAAAAGCCACAGATTCAAAGTGGTTACTTTAGGTAGCCAGTTACCACCTAAAAGAGGCAAACTTCTAGGTTTGGGGACTATCAAGGCATACTAAAGCAAGAAGATTTCAAACAACAAGAAACTCTTGTCACTTATTTCTGTAGAAATCTACCTTTTGCATTTTGTAAACGAGTATTCCCATTCCAAACAGCCAGTGACATCTTCAAATGTCTTGAATTTATTCATTATCAAACATAAGCATTCTCACAATGTCACACTACCCCACCAATAACGTACTGTCGCCAGATAAAAGGAACAAGAATTTATTAACAGCTGCCTTCTTAGACTCCCACGTCACGTGGTGGTTAGTTAGCCTTGAAAACCTGAGTATTAGTATTATCAACTTTAAGGAAAGAGGCATGACGTTTTAAGTCAGAAAGGAAAAATTTCGACTAAGGCCAAAATACCCAACTCAATAGCTTTCATTCACTTAAAAAAAAAAAAGCAATCTAATTTCCTCATTTTAATGAGGTCTGTTTGTCTTCAGTTTGGGAGGAGAACTGAAAGGGAGCCAGACACCTGTACGCAGCACGAACTGCGGTTCTGACCGTGAAAGATGAGCCAATCGCTACAATGTTTTATCAATAAGGTGCTCATATCACATGGAGAACACACTGAAACCTCCTTTTTATGACATCCTTCATATACTACGTATCAACAATATTTTAAAAATTAATTAGATGTGAACAAGTAGAAGAGAGTAACCGGAAGTTTTTGAGGGACAGAAGGATGAGAGAGGCAGATCAAAAATCAGTAAAGGACTTCGGATAAACCCAGAGAGCACTTTTAAATTGATTTGACTAAAATAACATTATGGGTACAACCTGGCCAAATGTTTCTCGAAGAGAGAGAGCGTATCAGAACAGGGCATAGCAAGAGCAGCAATCTAGATCCCTTAATCAGAAAGGGGAGGCATTTCAGGAAGACTAAGACGAGAAAAAGATGTTCAAGAGAGATACTCAATGACCTTTAATTTGAAAGGAACATCTACTTTCTGGTGAAAGAAAGGAACATGAGCAGTTAAGATAAGGATAAAGCCTTTCATCACTAGAGATGTAATAAGTGAAGAAATAAGATATAAATAAAAGTTTAAAATGTAATCTAAAAGTGACATGGGGGAACAAAACAGAAATACATAAAAAATTCACATCCAAGGTTTTAGAGCTAGTTTGTGGAGACAAATCAATTGGAATAAGAGTGAGTTCCAATACTCATGGACGATGAATAATCAGAGGTAGGATTTAGATCAGGAAAAGAATGTTCCATGATGCTGGCTTTTTGAAGGCACTCAAGAACAGAGTGAGAGAGACTGAAGCTGCAGTGAGCTAATACAGGATTAGTGAGAGATGTACACTCACTAATCTGTCATAAGGAAATAAAAACAACTCCAGGAACATTATGACAAGACATATATTATCAAGTTATACACAGAGTCTAACAAGGTAGAAATCCGCTTTGTAAGTAGCTTCTTGCAACAATATAGCTTCTACTTAGGGAATGAGAAAGAGAAGTTTGTTTTCCCGATATGCAATTCTGCAAAAGAGTTTAATGAAAAATTTGATAAGTGGTACATTATCTAGTTCTTTAAACAAATTTACTGAGGCTAAAGCTTCAAAGCTGGGACAACCAAGGAGTTTGATTTTCCTTTGAATCTTGCAAAACCTATCCTCTAAGACAAAAAGATCTGATCACAAAGTCTATAAAAAGTCTAGAGAGTATAAAAGTACAGAACTATGAAAGTAGATATACCGATGGCAACTTTTATGGCTTCCATAGAAAGTGTAGAGAGGATCTCTGGTTTGCTTTATCGAGGTAGTGTCCAGGGTTGGAAGGTCATTGTTATTTGTTATAAACACTACAGATGACAGAAGCAGGTTAGCTAGGGTGTTGCTAGTACATAATAATGCCAGTATCTCTAGTGGCTAATGACCTTTCATTCCCGAAAAAAATGATCTTTTGGGAAATTTCCTATCTTGGTTTAGGTAAATGAAAATTAAAACCCAATATTTACTTGCTCAATTTTATAGTCTGAAGAATTCCAAGTGAGTTGATTTTTGTAATGGGAGATAGTTGATAAAATTCTTAGGTGTAACTTATCCCTTTTTCATCAAATACTTCCCATACAGTCTGGAACAGCATTGAAATGTTCATCATGTGGGTCAGCGATGTAATAAAAGTTGTCTCTCCTATGCAGTAGCTCAAACAGATGGGTTTCTCTAACTTTAGTTTTCCTCTCTCTCTCTCTCTCTTTTTAAACATTAAAACCCCACCTACCATTCTGTGTTTCACTAACGGAAATCTTCAAGATGCGGTAAATATAATACACGTCTGCAATGGATTTCTATTTCTGCTTGATTTTCTTAAGATTTAAAACTTCCAGTGAAATAAAAATTAAGCTAAACAAGCATATCCATTCAAAAAACATAAAAAGTGAAAAAAATTTCAAGAAGTAGAAAAAGTGTACAAGTATCTCTTCAGAGTATTTTGCCTCCAGTTAGTATACAAGGGACAATCAAATTATAGGGAGCATTCTAACCACAATGAAAAGGTACCTTCAACCAATGTAGTTTTAAAAAAGATGGTACAACTGTGGTAATATCCACGCTCAGTCATTAATTTAGAACGGTTAACGGAAAAACGGTAGACTGTAAAAGTATACATAACTGATTTGCAAAGGTTACTTTGAACTACTGTAGTAAAGTTTTATGTGGAGACTTCCCTGCTTGCTAAAAATAAGGATCAAATCACAAATATACACGGAAAGGAAGCCACGTGCTTTTAAACCGTTCATCTTATTTTCTTCATTCAGATGTAAAATCTGACTCAGTATGAGCCCGCCCCACTCAATTTGAGAAAGCAACAAGCAGCCTTTCATTCAGGCTAAGGAAGAGTTTATATTTGAATGATACATCTATGAGAAAAGAATAGAAAAGTGCAAAAAAAATTTAAAAAGCAATAGCAACTCAAGCTGGGAATTTTCAAGTAAGTCTTAACTCTAGCAACGACACAAGCCTTTGAAGACAGTAAAATTAAGTCAGGAGAAACAGCCTCAATTTGGTATCTATATAATGCTGAAATGTGGCCTTTGCTGTCTTTAAAATTTAAGTACAGATAAGGGCTGAGAACTCAAACTCCTCCACAGTTCTTTTTTTCATAAACAGATAACAAGTAGTTAATAAGTTTTGAATAAGTCACAGGGTGCTGTACTATAGGTGGGAGGGAACACACCATATATAAATGCAACTTTTATTTTAGTAAAGGACCCCAATCAAAATTTTAACCCTGAGTTTGAGTCTTAAGCGTGTTAAACCTGATGCACGTATACGTTTAAGGCTTAATTCTTCAGTTCTTCTATTCAGAAGCATTAATGGTATGAATATTCTTAATGCATTTCATTAGGCATATGTAATATGACACTGGTGAGGAGTCATTATATTCTGAGCAGTCTTCCCGAAGACCACAAACCCCAAATCAGGGAGGGTATGCTTATCTAGGGGAAAAAAAATTGGAAGTTTCCAGATTGTTCCACAATACATTTCACTAAGAAATGTATTGTTTGACAATGCTGATTTTTAAAAAAAGATAATCCTTTCTTTGCTTCTGTTAAGGGTGGTGGTGATTATTTGCTTAATATTGGTTTTCCTATGTAGTAGATATTTTCTTATGGCTATATTCACTTGAATGGAAAATCAAATATGACTACCTGAATTTTCCAGTGTGTAATTATAGTACACCTCATAAAATGGTTGATTCAATGGTCTCAAGTCTAGAATTCAGAACTGCTGCCCAATATTGTAAATTTATTTAGAACAAAATAAGGTATAACCAATTAACTAAGCTGTAATTTACATCTTAAACATCATTTTAATATTACAAGCTTGGACATGAAATAATGGTATGTCCACACATATACCACACATGGTATATCCACAAACTTGTCATGGAACGCCAAGGAGACTGTGTAAACAAGGGGAGGCAGCCACTAAAGATATAACAGTCATAAATAAGGAATTAACTTTTCTTATTGGTTTGGGTACTTGAGTGTTCAAAGAATGTATACAAATATTTAATACCACATTCCTTAGAAGTTACATCCAGAAACAGGAAAAGTATGTCTTGAGATACTTTTCCGCCTCACTCCCAAATTTTCCTATGCTCATTATAGAAGACAAAGGCAGTAATCAGAAGGAAAAAATCTGGAAATATTAAACCAAAAAGCTAACAGAGAATGCGATATTTTAAAAATAGGGGCTTAACCTCAATGGAAAGAGTTCCAGTTTTCCTACCACAGAGCTAATCAGCCAGAAAAAGTGCTGTAAGTCTATCTGCACACTTAATATTAAAAATAAAAAAATAAATAAAAGTCAGGGTTCTGATTCAGGCAAAGATTTAAAACCTTGAGGAAAGAAAAATGAAGAAATTTCAAGATTAAAAAAATGAGAGAGAGAGAGAGAGAGAGGGAGAAAGAAAGACCTCGCTTTGAAACTCAGTTCGCTGAGATGAAAAATTACAAAATTTTTATCTACACTGAGTCTGGATAAATGTGATCAGTTAAATATAACCAATCTGTCAGCCCTTCTGTTCAGCCTTTCTTATAATGAGCTCCTGACTGACCATGCTCTTTAGAAGTTACCCAAACTCTTTCAAACCTGCCCCATTTTGCGGCTCTCCTTATCACCAAGAAGGCTGCTATCACATCATCGCTTGCAGAGGACAGGGCAGCAAAACGTCGTTTTCTCTCTCTCACCACAATTTAAACTGTGTTAGAATAGCTCGAAGTTGTGACTACATCCATGGATAGAAGAGACATTTTAAAAGTCATAACCGATTTGTGTTCTTATCCAAATTTCTCAGCCGCTATCAGGCAACACCATGCTTGTGATTTTAGTGTACTATTTTATCTTTTTGTGACAATTAGAAAAATAAAGCAACCTTAAAGTGAGCAGTGTATTAGGAGACTTCAGTTGGTCGTCCCACAGAGGCTGAACCTGAACACATTTCTGGGGGAAGCGAGACGTGACTGAGAGGAAACAGCCTCCGCCACCTCCTCCTCTTGACGGCGAACGGCTTTACTCAGATTTTCAAAACAGGCCAGCTTCAGGTGACCTCCCTGGAAAAGGCTCAACCCTCTGCAAATCATTCCATTCAACGTACTAACTGAACCGAACGAAACATGGAGGACACAGCATGTCCGTGAGCCTAACAGGCCCCCGAGTGTTAAGCAGAGATTAAAAAACTACCAAGGACTTCTGCCAAATTCCGAAAGCAAAACCTCATTTTCGCAGTAACCTGGTCTGGAGACCCTTTCAGATACATCTAGTCTCTGAAGCACCTTTGAGTTGTACGGATGTAAGAATAACTTTGAACTATAGAAGTTATATGCATCTTTAAGAATCACATTTTGATGATTATAAAAATTTTTTCTATTTTACAACATAGGTCCAGCTACACTGAAAAAATTACACTGCTTATTGAAATACATTTCATTTTAGAAACAGACTACTAAAGAAGTCTATACAAAAACTCTAAAATAATTTCTGTAGTAAAATAAAGAGTGCATTAGGAGAGCTACACAAAGAAGAAAATTTCTGTCTTTCTCTATAATGCTTGATATACTGTGAAACATGGCTAGCTCAACTCTGAAGCCAGCACCAAAAGCTGAAAAGAATGTTACGATACACAGTGATACAATTAATGCTCTGGATTAATGTCACAGCCTTCCCGATTAGTACAAAGGAAACCAGGCCTGTCCCCTCTTTGAGGAGAAGTCCAGGATATAAAAGCAAGCATACCTCATCAGCTGATATGAAATTATAAAATTCCACAAGTCTGAGTATTTGAAATTTATAAAAGTCACCAGAAAATGCAAGCAAATTGGGCTTTAGTTCGGTGGTTCCCTGGTTCGACAGTTCCCTCCGTGAGCTCAGGGTCTTCTCGTCCACTCCCTCGGATGTGCTGATTCACCAAGACAATGACAAAGCTCTTGGTGGAGGCTGAGGAGAGTCTGACAGCTAGAGAAACGCTCACCGACCCCTACTCTGCAAACTCACACCGGGGCACGGAACTCGCGGAGAACGCATTTAAGGAGATGGACGTTAGTGATGCTGGGCTGAACTGCTCTTCTCTGCCAGGTGCCGCAGAAAGGTGTCCTCACCCTGGCCCCTGTTATTTAAAGGCTCACTCTTAAAGAGAGCTGGAGGTGGGGGGAGGTGAGGGACTGGGGGGATAGGAAGGTGGTGTGGGTGGTGAGGGTGTGCGTGGATGTGAAGGTGCGAGAAGGGGTGGGGCATGGGCCGAGGGGTTAGCGTGCTGACGGGGTTCATGCTGATGGGAGGGGCGGGGGTCGTGGGGGTGCTCCCCACAGAAGGAACTGGGGTGGCCGGGGAGGTTGTGAGTGGGATCTGGACAGCAGGCGGCACGTTCACGGGGCTGGTCACCCGAAAGCACTTCTCCTTGTGGGCCTTAAGCATGTTGGAGAAGCGGAACCGCTGGCCGCACACATCACACGGATAGGGCTTCTCGCCTGTATGAGTTCTGCGGTGCCTCTTCATGTTGGGGCGGCTGGTGAAGCTTTTGCCACAGATTTCACAGATAAAGGGTTTCTCTCCTGAGACGAACACAGACACAAAAACAGGATTAACACACTAGGTGGCAAGTGTGTGCCCCAGCTATTCCTCATACTAAAAAAGGAGGTTACCACTCCTCTCCCTTATGGCATATTATATTCTAGTAGTCATAAAAGAGTTCCCCAAAGTTGGGACTTAACAAAAAGGAGCAGATACAACTAAAACTTACTTACAACCTACCATCTGGGCTTGGTTAAAAGAACAAAAAAGGCTTCTACAGTAGTGATCCTCCACATCCTACAGGAAGAAGTTGTTCAAATGGCTTTCCTGTGTTCCAGGGAACCAAGCCCACAGATGAATCTCTGCCTCTAAGCATAGGCGAGCCGATCTGTGAGCAATTTCTGACATTCCAACCCAGAGTAGGACTTTGCTGAAAATGTCTTGTGGAGGACATAAGTCTCCGCACGTCTACTCGAACATAATCCTTAGAATGCGGCTTACGCTTTGCTATCTGGGGAAATTCTGGACTGACTCACCCTACAACACAGATTTCGCACCACAGTGTTTCTCTGCAGGCGGCTCTCCATTACGTGGGGCTGTCTGCACACCTGAAGAGCGCTCAGTGGTCCTGGCGCCAGACTACTTATATGCCCCCAAGAAATTCTGACCATCAAGAATGTCCCCACACCATTTCCAAATGCCCGTGGGTGTGGGGAGGGTTGAGCGGCAGGCTACCGTTCTTGGTGGAGAACCACTGGGGAAATGAGCCAAAAAGGAAACAAAACCCCCTAGCTCTAAGGGCACTTAGGGAGGAAATTAGGTTTGGGTTCCAAGGGCTTAATTTTTAAACTTCCTAACTTTCCTTTGGACTTACTGCTTAGTTCTATGCTATGTCTGCCTGCCTCTCTCCCCAGACCATAGGGAGAAACAAAATGATGTCTGGACACACACGTCCACGGTCACTGCATCCAGAACGCTGTGGTGCGGCGCGGAACACCTGTCCACGTGTGCTTCAGTGACCATGTGCTTGTATTTAGCAATTCCTTCACCAATGCTCAGTGTATGTCGCTTGTATCTCTACTGTAGCTCCTGCTACAAGAGTTTGCTCTCACTTCAATTATTACTCCCTTTGTTTCTAACAGGTGTCCTTATTCTACTCTGTATAAATAAGAGCTGTTGTGTATGGAGTCTTAGTGTGTGCTTGGCACTGTTCTAATCCCTTGACACCTTATTAACCTCTGGTGATCCTCACAGCCTCATGAGGTAGGTACGCTATTATCCTTATTTTACAGAGGAGGAAATTAAGAAACTTGCTGGAGGTTCTACAGTCAGTGGAGAGGCAGGATTTAAAATTCTGCGGTCTGGCGCCAGACATGTAAAACAACGGCGCTTCACACCTCAACGTTTTGTGCATTCCTGAACACGCAAAGGAATGTTATTTTCTTACTGTTTTCCTCCACTTTGGGACTCCTTCTAACACTATGAGCAAACTCCCCTTTATCCATATTGTAGTCCTTATTTCTTCTCTCTGCCTTTGAAAACTGACATCTCCTGTTGCCTCCTTCCATGGAAGCCAGACTTCTCCTCACTTCCCATGAGAGACTGAATCGAACCATCAGGAGGGATCAGTTTTCTCCATAGTTACCGGTACTATTTGCTGACTATAATATTTCTTTTATCTTCCTACCTTTCATTATTCAATCACTGCCACTGCTAGGCTCTTCACTGTGATTCATACTCATCTTTCTAGATAAATTCTGTACTGGCTTGTGTTCCTTCCTTTTAATCCATTTCCTCCAATTAAAAACTTCAAATTCTATGTTAAATGGAATTGATTAAGTCAGTTGTGGTATGCCCATCTAATGGAGAGTGCCATTAAAAACAATATTATAAAAGTATAGAAATGTAGTTATTAACATGAAAATCTATAATCTATTATCTATAGTCTATTAAGTAAAACAAGCAAGTTATGAACACGTACGCATGGTATTATCCATTTTTAATGAAAAATACGTGTAGGAACATACGGAAAGAAATAAAACAAATGTTACCGGTGATCATCTCTAGATAATGGGATTATGAGTGACATTTTACTCTATTTTTGATGCTTATATGTACTTCCTGTTTTCTAAAATAAACATGATTTACTTGTATAATAAAATGTTTTAAAAGCACACCTGTTTGATAACCTATCAATCCCCTTGACCCCTTCCTCCTTGACTCTCCAGAGTTAACAGTCTTCATTGCTAACAGCCATGAGGAACCAGAGCCTAAGGACCTAATGTTTGAATTATTAGTCTAATACAAGCAAACATTCTCCACTTAATTCACTAATCACTTCCTAGGTTCACTAGACACTTTATTCATTGACAGTTTACTTAATGTATGGACATGTAACTTTCTGTTATGTGCTCAAACCTGGATCCAGTCCTGGATCTCTCTCATCATCCATCTCTCATGTGTAGTCTTCTAGGCTATAATGATTTGCCGCAGAAAGACTAAAAACTGTTAGAACTGGCCTACCATAGATCCATGTATTCAAATTTAAACGGGCCCTTTTAACTACTTAGTAATCTTTTATCCATTTCTTGATGTCCTACCAAGTTTTCCACATTTGCTACTCAGACGTAAACCCACAATCCCACCCAACTCTAGCTCTCATTATTCATTAGGCCCCATCTCCTAACTGTGCTAATGACTCATGATAAGGTTTCCCTGAAACCTCAAGGTAAGATTACCATGAGGCTGAAACAAGGAAAAATCAAAATGTAACATTTGAAATCAACCACCTGCACAATGTCCCACTTTAAGGAAGTGCTAGTAAATGGGTGGCTGGAGGAGGTACTAACAGCTAAGTCCATCAAGGTAACTAGAAAGCACATATGTCAATACATCTTATGATGTAACCTAACTTACATACAGATAAAGCTAACCTAATTATAAGAAACGGTACCGTAATGAGTCTGAAGAACGCACATAATAAATGAAGACAGAATCTGCAGGGAAGATAGAAAGAGCAAGAATTCGGCTACTTAGCTGTCTTTTGAACTTTCAAAGGAAAAAGTGATCTGGCCAATGAACACAAGCACCCCAGTCTGCTTATGAATATCCTGGAGCAGCATCAGAAATCTGTGTATCTATATATCTGGCCTACCATCACGTTACAATCGTTCACCTGGATTACTGCAATGTCCACCCGACTGGCTTCACCATCTCTATTCTTGCTCCCCACCCTCCAATCCACTCTCCACACTGTAGCCAGAGCGACCTTTCAGATGTGTCACGTTCTGCTTAAAGCCGCTGAAGAACGTCCCGCTGTCCTCAGAATAAAGCTCAAACTTTTCTACACGGCTCATTCTGTGATGCGGTACTTGCTTACGGCTCTCCAGTATCGTGTCTCATTATACTCCCTGCCTCCCCTCCTCCCCCAATCCATCAAACTCTAACCAACTTCATTTAGTTGTACTTACTGTGCTCTCATCGCCAAACCACTGTAATGCCTTGCCTGTCTACCACCCCAACGTGACTGTAAGCTCTGTGAATCCAGGGACTACTTCAGTCTTGTTCGCTACAGTAGCCCCGTTTAGTAGATTCTTGATTAATATTTATAAATAAATATTAGTTCATTCTAAGACATGCATTTCCCCCCAAATATTTACATTTGTGAAACTGACATATACCATAACAATCGGTGACGTGTCATTCTTTAATTTGCAGCATTTTCTTAGCGATATATAAATGAGGTTTGTCTTAAAACCGATGGCTTCTTGGATTCCATGAAGGATGGTACTCACAATTAAGATCACTCAATTACCTTCCTTTGCTGTAATTTTCTGTCCCTGATGATCTTGTGATTATAATTTAGCTTCTCATATAAATTTATTTCAGGCAAAGAATATTCAGACCAAAGAACGTAAGAGTTCGGAAGCACTTGTCACTCACTCAGGCTTTTCACTGTAAATTAGCAACTTTATTTACATATTATTCAGATTGTTTAGCACAGATCAATCCCTCTGACCCTCATCTGCTTGGGTACACTGACAAATTCTGGAAGCTGAGAACCAGACTCTGGGATGGTGCTTTTTGCCCTCATCATGTCCTGCGTATCCCTCCATTTTATTACTTGCTTCATTAAGTTTGTATCAGAGTAACTAAGTATGTGTTTCTGGAGTCAGACTGCCTTGGACAAGTTCTTTTCTCTCTGAGCCTCATCTGAAAAGTGAAGATAATAATAACAGGTTATTGCGGTAAGTCAGAAATTCAAGGAAAGCGCTTAGAACGGTATTTGGTACGTGGCAGACATTCGGTGCATCTTAGTGCTGCTATTATCATCATCACTACCACTGGACTGTAAGCCCCTTGAGGGCAAGAAGCAGGTCATAATTCATCCTGTATCCCTCGGCACTTAGCACTGTGCCTGGTACAAAGAGAATCGACAATTATGTCCACACCATCCCAGGAAACCCTGCCTGAGGGCTGGTCGGCTTCCCTAGATAAGATCTACCTCACTTCTCTTTAACTGCAAAGAAACAGCCCAATCAGTGTCAGTTCCTGCAATGGCCTTAACCCCCACCAAAACATACTCTAAGTGTGGTTTCATCCAGCCTTGAAAGACCTATCCCTTTTCTTCTTTAAAAGCTAACCCTTCTCGGATCCTTTCAGGTACTATTGTAATCCTTATTTAAGTACCAAGGAACCAGAGGCCTACAGGGGTTGCATGATTCACTTAAGGTCACACTGCTAGTGAGCGGCAGAGCCAGGTGTGTCCAACTCCACCATCCAGCGCTTTCCCAGTGTGATCATTACAAACAATACTAAAAGGCAGATGCAAACCAGGGAAAAGGATTTTAATATCGGTGTTAGACAAGGTCCCATATATATAAATATATACAAAGAGCTATATATATAAAGAGCTATCATAAACAATAAGAAAAAGCCAAACACTGCAATGGCAAGATGAATACAGAAAAGGCACAAGCAATTCAGAAAAGAAAATATACTGATACCCAACAAGCATGTGAAAAAAAATGTTCAACCTTACTTAGCAATTAAGTGCAAATTAACACCGTAAGAAACCATTTTTCACCTATTAATTCAACAATGATTTTATTTAGCATTGGATAGGGTTGGGAAAATGGGTATTTTCACGTGCAGCTGGTAAGAGTGTATGTGGATGGCTATTTTGCAATACATACCACCAAGTCTTAAAACTATACACATCCCTTTGACCTAATAATCCCATTTCTAGGAATTTATCCTAAGTAAATAATCATGGCTGTGTTAGCCATAAAGTTGTTTGTCACAGTATTATTTATAACAGTAGAAAAATTGGAAATAGAAATCATCTAAATGTCCAAAAGGGAACTGGCTAAATAAAATAGAGATAACATCCTTAACAGGACCACTGTAAAGGTTATACTGATTAAATGAGATAATGTATGTAAAGTATTTAAGATAGTACTCAGCATATATGTGCATAATAAATGATGGCTATTATTACAGCTAATTTATAAGAAGGACTATTATACAACCATTAAAATGATATTACTGTTAATGACATAATACAGTAAAATAAAAAGCAGGTTGTAACAGAGCGTAAAGACCCAATTTTTGTTTTGTTACTATATACATGAACGTATAAACACTTATGCATAGTATCTATATGTATATTAAGAAACTATAGAATTAAAAAAATATGTGCTAAAATGTTAACAGTAGTCACCTCTCATTGATAAGATTATAGATCATTTCAATTTCCATATTTTCTAATATACTTTAATAAGTATGTACTACTACTTTTAATGAGAAAAAGAAAAACTTAAGTGAATTTAGGTGGCTGTACTCCTTTAGAGGAAACAGGGAATGTTCAGCTTGCCTATTTGGTCAAAGAAGAATACTTAACATAAAGTTTTATTCAACTTACACATTAATCACAAAATGTACACTTCAGTTTCATATTATGGACATTCAAGGGCCTGAAGAAAGAAAGAAGGACAAAGGGGAAAGAAGAAAGAGTAAGAAACGCAGAAGGAGAAGGAGAGAGGGGGGACCCGGGAGGAAGAAGCACAGGGAGACGGGCAGAAAAGAGAAGGTGAGCGCAGAGGCTTAAGTGGTGGAGGTTCCTTCCAATCTTGAGACAAACATTTACTGGGCATCTACTATGTGCCAAGCACCGTGTGTAAATATGACACAGCTTCTGCCTTCAAAAAAACTTATTTTCTGTCTAGTTCCATAGTTTCCTGCTGAATTAACAGAAAACTGCACCCTAAATGCTACTCAGAACTAAAAGCCTATCCAAGAGCCACCAGATTTTAAGAGGAGAATTTGTTAAAATACTCTGACATATCCTGCTATCCACTTAGGCTTCAAAGTTATCACTACCTTTTGAGATGTAATTTACGTAAACTCCTCTCATGGCTCTTCCTCTAGCTTATTCCTTGAAATCAGAGGTCCTGCTCTGAATGGGAAAGAAGCCCACCAGGCAGGTGTTTTTCTTTGGACTTAATAGAGATGGGAACTACAGGGGCGCAGCTACGGGCAGAACTTCCTCACCACTAGTTAAGCAGGCTAAGGAAGATAATGTCTTGTGGTTCTTTCTGGCTCTGCTACTCTGTAGACTAATAGAACCTAGAATCCTGTGATTAGATTTTATTTAGAAACTTGAAATATGTTTCACACTGTTCAATTTGTGCCAAGACAGCTAATTCCAGAGCATCAAGATAAGACAGACGTACAATGCCCCAGTGTTTACAGGGGGCTATTATTCTAACTAGCTTCCTGGAGGCTGTATGATCCAATGCTTTCAAGACTCAAATCGACGCTATGAAGCATATACCTCTGAAAACACAATGTAGTTAAAATACTACTTAAACTCATTTGATGGATGTGTTCGTAAAAAGTAGTGAATTTTGGTAAATAAAATCCAATCAAACTTTAAGAATATTGAGAGGGTATCCTATTAAAAACAATGTCCTCAGGGACTTCCCTGGTGGTGCAGTGGATAAGAATCCATCTGCCAATGCAGGGGACACAGGTTTGAGCCCTGGTCCAGGAAGATCCCACATGCCTCGGGGCAACTCAGCCCATGCGCCACAACTACTGAGCCTGCGCTCTAGAGCCCACAAGCCACAACTACCGAGCCCGCGTGCCACAACTACTGAAGCCCGCGCGCCTAGAGCCCGTGCTCCGCAACAAGAGAAGCCACTGCAATGAGAAGCCCGCACAGCGCAAAAGAGTAGCCCTCGCTCACGGCAACTAGAGAAAGCCCACACGCAGCAATGAAGACCTTAACGCAGCCAAAAATAGAATAAATAAATAAAACCAAAAAAAAATGGCCTCCATTTTTTAAAGACCCAGAACCCTTTCCTTAGAAAAATAACATGGACACATATGCAAAACAATTTTCATACAATTTCAGGAGATCCTGTGTCCCAAATAAAGAGTCCATCATCTTGAAGGAACCCACAGTTAAAAGGCACTAACAATCCTTTTTTAAATAAATAAAATTATGAAAGCCTAACTTTTCGGTATTATAAATTTGTATTTTTATATATCAGGTTTATTTAAAGCGGAATTTGCACTTAGAATGCAGACTCGTGGCTTAGAACTTTAAGTAAACAGACTCACAGGTGATCATTAACAAGTGCTTGAGACATATCTGTACCTTTCCCAAGAAATTCTTACCAGTGTGTGTTTTCATGTGTTCGTCGAAGTACTGCTTCATGTTGAAATCCTTGCCACACCACTGGCACATGAACTGTTTGTGCCCAATGTGGATGCTCATGTGGGAGCGTAGCTGGTACTTGTACTGAAACCTTTCGTCACAGTTCTGCATTGGACACAGTGGAGATTTTTGAATGCCAAGCATAGCAGCTTTACCTGCGCCCACCCTACATAGCCTGAGATTAGGTATATTTTTCATACTCAGAATAGAACCTGCTTGTGTCAACTATTTGGCTCTGCTATATTTCCGTAGCTGAGTTATAACAAAAGGGAAAATTTCCCAAATAATTATCCCTGAAGTATATCTAACTTCTCTGAATTACTGAGAAAAGTAAAATGACTCGTCACGTGTTATTCCCAAACCTAACCTGATCTAAGTTGAGTTAACTCTGCGTTAAAAATGACCGCTCTCTATCCAGCAGTGAGATAACGCGACGCTCAGAGCACGGGTCTGACGGCTCTGTGGAAACGCAGCCTTGTGCCTTGCACGAGGCACGCCTCTCTCCCACGGCTCACCACGTCAACGCAAGCCAGCCCCCGCGCCTGGGCCTGGTGGGCAGCGCGCGCCTTACCTCGCATCTGAAGGGCTTCTCTCCAGAGTGCTGCAAGGAGTGCACCTTGAGTGACATACTGCGTTTGAATGACTTTCCACAGGTTTCACAGGTAAATGGCATGTCTTTCGTGTGTGCTGCAACACAGAACGCACTTATGCTCAAAAACAGTCCACCAAAGGGCTCAAATGGGAAAAGAGATATGTCCTACTGTAAGGCGGTCCTGCCATCTTAATTGATTGTTCTCTAATCTGTGAGGCTTTAACGGCAAAGTTCTGAAGGAAAAAATAACAACGTTGAAAAGAAACCTGGGTGTGGAAGACTCTACCATCCAATTTGGTGATGCTTACCGAAGACATGTTGTATTTAGTTTCAACAAGTCAAAACTGATTCAAATAAGGCAGTTCCTCATATCCTGCCCAATCCAAAGTATAAAACACACCAAAAAACAAGGGAAAATTATAGGTGTACGAGAAAAGCAACAGAAAAGACTTACCAACCATGTGTTTCCGTACGTGAGCCATGGTATAGAATTTCTTCTCACAAATTTCACAGGAAAATTTCTTTTCTGCATATCCATGGACGATCTTGATATGTTCGTGAAGGGACCAGAGTTTCTTGAATGATTTATTACAGGAAACACACTGAGCAGGATAAATAGAAATAATCTTTATTTATAGGAGCTTCCAGAAAGCCACGCCTGCTGACTGGCAGCTGAAATGGGTGTGCCTTATTATTATTATTATTATTATTATTATTTGGCCAAGCTGCACAGCTTGCAGGATCTTAGTTCTCCTGACCAGGGATGGATTGAACCTGGGACACGGCAGTGAAAGTGCCGAGTCCTAACTACTGGACCACCAGGGAAGTCCCATGAAACGGGTGTGCTTTAGATTCGTGGCACAGGCCAGAATCCAAAACAAATCCACGGAGTCCAGATTCCAACACCAACGTCCTTATGTTCTATTTTCCAAGATGAATTGTTTTAGAGACACTTTGCGAGTATGAAGACAACGGCAAAACGTAAGGCAAAAAGAAAGTTCCACTAATGTCAAAGAACTGACTGAATTAGCATTATACCTTTGAAAAGAACCTTCAAGTTTTTTTTTTTTTTAATATATGGATTACCAAGAGCAGCTGTTTCCTACACGTGGGTTACTATGCAGTTAATACGTGTTTACCAGAGAATACAAACTAATTTTAAATTAACATAAATAAAAACAAGATAAAGCGTACATTAATGGTTATATATCTGTAGAAATACACCAATGTTTTTGTAGCTTAGAGAATGCATTTGGAGCCTTCATTGACACAAATTATTGAGATTTTATTATATTTTCCCAAATCTAATTTTCTCTATTAAACATTCCCCCCTTGCAGAATTTAATATGACCCCTCAGTTGTTGGTCTCATCCTCCCTTTTCCCGGGGAGCCCAGCTCCAGATCTCTCACGTAGGCATCTGTAGGAGACACAGGCGGTCCTGCCTAGTTCCCTGTACTATGGATCATCACTAGTCTAGGCTATCATAACATGTGTCTAAATAAAATACTTCTGGTTAAAAGCAATATTAGAAGGTTCTAGGTAACCATCGGACTCTGGGATGCTGAAGGGAGCGAGTTGTTATTCACTGTAAATAAAGATCTCTGAACACATTATCCCTTCAGGAAACAAGGACTCTGAGAAGAGTCACAAAGATAAGCCTCTGGTTGGATACTGCTCGAGAGAAGGACAGACAACTCCTATAAGCTATTTTGTAGGGCACAGTTTTAATTTTTACTTGTTACCAGGTCATCAGGATTAGAAATGCAAAAAGAGTTCCTTTAGCAGAATCCACAAAACCTAAATACAAGTTTAAATGAAATTATGGTGAGGAATAGTGAAGAAAGTCACACACGAAAAGGATTTATTGAATGTTTTCTGTACTTAATGAAGCAAATTTAAGTAAAAAAACCAAACAAACTATATAAACATCAAGATCAAGATATACCTTTTTCAGCAACGAATCATTACAGAACTAAGTTTGACCCCTAGGGTGCAGCACAGCATTGCACTCCTTTTGGCCTGAACTGTTGCAACCAATTCAGAACCAGGCCCTGGGCACCAGTAGTTATTGGAGGGTAGGCACCATGATCCAGTCTTCTTTTATTTACCAAGCGTGTCAGAGATCAAGTCACAACTGACAAATCAAAAAGCAGTGAATTTTTAGCAAATATAATTTATATTTTTAAAAAAAACCTCTTTAGAGTAAAGCAATGATCGTGGTTGTCGATTAAAAGCAAGAAAGAACTGTGAAAAATAAGGAGCACTCCAAATCAGGAGTATTCCAAGAAACACACTGAAACAAAACAATTTCATCTTCTAAGAGAAGTTTAGCTTAAATATGGTACAAGAAATTTCTGTTTTACATATCTTTTGGAGACATTAATAGACTTACCTTTTATGAATATTCATTAATATCCATTCACATGTGCAAACCGACATAGCTCAACATAATATAATTCACTCAACATGACATAATTAGCGCACTTCTTAACCTATCACAATATAGTCCTTTCAGGGACTAGCCTGGTTTGAATACCATGTTCTGTTACCTTAACAATACTGCACAGTAGCATTATATAACCCTACTGCCAGGTGGGCAACATTTTCAACCAGCTCAGCCTCGTTTAAAGTCTGCATATTCCCATGGGCTCAGCCTCTTGACAAATTTAGTGTTGTCATCTCTCCACTGGTAAAAGCAAACTCACTCCTGGAGATCTTCCATTTCCACCAGTCTGATTCATTGTGGGTTTTGTCCCCATCAGCTACACTAGCATCTGGCATCCTTTCAAACCTTAGAAAAGGACCTCTCTCTACTCCTGACCTTTACTTGATATCTCCCACCTTGACAGAGAAGATGCCAGAATGAATTATATTACATGTCTTACAAGAGTAAATCTCAGTGCAAAGTCGGTGTTGACTTTACCTCCTTGTCAATCGCCTATAACAGATCCCCCTTCCAATGTACCTGGGTTCCCACTAGTCCAGCATCAGTTAAATTTAATGCTTTTGAAAGAAACTGTTAAGGCTGCTTTTGAAAAGACCAAAGCAGGGGCTTTCACAAAGATAAATTGGTGAAAACTGTCCCTTCGGCCTCTATTGTATTTATTCTCTGGGGCAGATACCAGGTGAGTGTGAACAGCCAGGTTCTATCCTGGAAAGTTTGCCCTCTTGGTGATGAAACCTACCTGAATATTTTTTTCACAGTCTGTTTGCTGGTGAAGGGACAGCTCACTTTCCAGGACAAACTTCTTGCCACACTTATCACAAATCTGCATGCGCCTATGAGTAACGTTCATGTGCTTCTCCAGGTACCAGCGAGTATTAAACACCCTGGGGCACTTCTCACAGGTCAGAGTCTCTTTCTCTTCACACTTAGCTTTCTGGACTGGCGCTTTGGGCTCCTTTGCGGCCCGCTTCTTACGCTTAGGTGGCTCTACACTCTTCCTACGACCTCTTGTAGCTCTGGGAGTAGGGGAAGTGGCAGCTGCGGCAACAGAGGCAGCTCTCCTCGTCCTCCTTTGTGTAACGCTGACTTTCTCCGCTATCTTCTCCTTTTTCTTCTGCCTTTCGTTTTCTCCATAGTCATTACTGTCATCCGTGGCCTCTTCCTCACTCTCTTCCTCTTCCTCCTCACTGCTTGTCTTAAGAACAGGAGTCTCTTTGGACTGAGAAGAGACACCCTTTTCCCCTTTAGATACATTTAATGTTTGATTATTAAGGTTTACCTCCACTATGATCTGCTCCCTTTTGTAGGAGACTTCCTCCTCCTCCTCCTCTTCTGTGTCATCAGAATTCTCCCGGTCTTCTTTCACAGCATGCACGTCAGACACTGCTCTTGTCTCCCTGAAATACGGCTGCTCCTCTGTTTCATGGAGATGTGGTTTGCTCATCTTGGTGTCCACTAACACAGAATAAGGACTTCCTGATTCCCTTTTGTACACTTTGGTGGACAGGTCAAGCTCCTGGTTGGCACCATGATAAAAGGGAGATGGCACTTGACCACGACGGCTATCTTCTTGTGCCATCCCTGCTACACGCACAGCACAGTTTTCAACCAGCTCCTGACAAGAACTGACTGTGTGGCTCATTGGTAAGTGGCCTAATTTATGAAGCAGTTCAGGCTATAGAGAAATAGCTTTAAAACAGGGTAATTATTAAGACTCAAATCCTTTTCCATCCACAAAGAATCACTCAGATGAAAAAAAAGGTATTCCTGGAACCTGTGGGCAATTCTTCCAGTGTTGCAGCACCAAAGCATAAGTCAAAAGGTTTGGTATTATGGCAAGAGCAGAGCACTAGTGATTTTTCTTTTGAAGAAAGCTGCAAATGACGTGGAGCATCTTATCTGCAAAGAAAAGCAAAGACAAAAAAGATCAGATATCTCTTATTTCCTTCTTATAGCATGTACTGACATCATACAACAAACATAACTTAAAATGATTAAACTCTTTATATATACACTTCTTTATCCTGCTTAAATGGTTCATTGTGGGCCATCATTTTACTGGGTGACATGAATTCAACAAACATTCTGTTAGAATGTAAATTCTAAGACAGCAGGAGTTTACCTGTCCAGTTCACTGAGGTATTCTTAGAGCTTAGCACAGTGACGACCAGCACTTAGTAGGTGTTCAGTGTATATTTGATGACTAAGTGAATATCTGTTTTTGCACGGCATTCATTATCCTGGACGTACTGACATGGCAGAATATATGGTCTGTGTCCCCAAGGAGTTTACAGTCCAGTTACACAATATGTGTTGTCCATGAAACATGTAAGGACCTTATCCTGGCTGGTTTTCTTTTCAATACCAGTCACCACCATCCACCACAGTGAGAGCTCATGGAACAAAGGCAGTAGTGGGCTAGGCACTGTGGACCAGGAAAATAAAGCAGCTAACTGACAACTACAGAAGAGAGAGAGATGTCACT
Source organism: Delphinapterus leucas (assembly GCF_059928025.1). NCBI lineage: Eukaryota > Metazoa > Chordata > Mammalia > Artiodactyla > Monodontidae > Delphinapterus > Delphinapterus leucas. The sequence goes on along the minus strand of NC_143147.1, from coordinate 46,953,635 downwards.
GGCCTTAAATAATTTATAATCTAGGTATAGATATCATTGTTTTCAGGTTTCTTAGAGTAATTTCAGAGTTGCTAAGTATTTTTAAATTTGTTCTATGCATAGCTCTCTAGATCCACTCAATGACCAGGTGATTTTTCATGTGTCGGTTGCACAGAAGTCTAAATTCTAAGAAACAGTAACCATAAGGTTGACACGGCTCCAAGAAAAATAAAACCATCCATTAAAAGATAAAAGATGAGAAAGGCACATAATTTGCTTTGTGACATACCTCACACTGCTGCTTGGCCAACCAGCTAACCTCTGAGTCATATGAATGTCACTGCAAGCACACACCCTATCTAATTGACAAAAGGAAGGAAACTAGTATTTACTGAATACCTGCTATGTGCACAGAATTGTAAAGGTGCTCATTATTTATTATTTTTAGTTAATATTCACTACAAAACTTCGGGGTTGATTTTTTTTTTTTTTTTTTTTTGCGGTAAGCGGGCCTCTCACTGCTGTGGCCTCTCCCGTTGCGGAGCACAGGCTCCGGACGTGCAGGCTCAGAGGCCATGGCTCACGGGCCCAGCCGCTCTGCGGCATGTGGGATCTTCCCGGACCGGGGCAAAAACCCGTGTCCCCTGCATCGGCAGGCGGAGTCTCAACCACTGCACCACCAGGGAAGCCCTGGGGTTGATTTTTAAACTTATTTAAAATTTTTTATCAAAGTAGTCACTCAAAAAAATCATACATAGTTTTACAAGTCAAATATACTGCAAGGTTTATAAAAAAGCAGCCATCCTCTGCCTGCTCCATCCCATCTGAGTCCCATACCTGAGACAAAAGTGTTCCTTTTAGCTGTTCCTCTTCCCCCTCCCCTTGTATTCTTCTTCTTTTTTAAACATTTATTATTTTAAAAAAATTTTTAATTTATTTTTTATACAGCAGGTTCTTATCAGTCATCCCTTTTATACACATCAGTGTATACATGTCAATCCCAGTCTCCCAGTTCATCACACCACCACCCTCACCCGCCGCCGCTTTCCCCCCTTGGTGTCCATACGTTTGTTCTCTGCATCTGTGTCTCAATTTCTGCCCTGCAAACCGGTTCATCTGTACCATTTTTCTAGGTTCCACATATATGCGTTAATATACGATATTTGTTTTTATCTTTCTGACTTACTTCACTCTGTATGACAGTCTCTAGACCCATCCACGTCTCTACAAATGACCCAATTTCGTTCCTTTTTATGGTTGAGTAATATTACATTGTATATATGTACCACATCTTCTTTATCCATTCGTCTGTCGATGGGCATTTAGGTTGCTTCCATGTCCTGGCTATTGTAAACAGAGCTGCAATGAACATTGTGGTACATGACTCTTTTTGAATTATGGTTTTCTCAGGGTATATGCCCAGTAGTGGGATTGCTGGGTTGTATGGTAATTCTATTTTTAGTTTTTTGAGGAACCTCCATACTGTTCTCCATAGTGGCTGTATCAGTTTATATTCCCACCAACAGTGCAAGAGGGTTCCCTTTTCTCCACACCCTCTCCAGCATTTATTGTTTGTAGATTTTTTGATGATGCCCATTCCAACTGGTGTGAGGTGATACCTCATTGTGGTTTTGATTTGCATTCCTCCAATAATTAGTGATGTTGAGCAGCTTTTCATGTGCTTCTTGGCCACCTGTATGTCTTCTTTGGAGAAATGTCTATTTAGGTCTTCGGCCCATTTTTGGATTGGGTTGTTTGTTTTTTTAATATTGAGCCGCATGAGCTGTTTATATATTTTGGAGATTAATCCTTTGTCTGTTGATTTGTTTGCAGATATTTTCTCCCATTCTGAGGGTTGTCTTTTCGTCTTGTTTATGGTTTCCTTTGCTGTGCAAAAGCTTTGAAGTTTCATTAGGTCCCATTTGTTTATTTTTGTTTTTATTTCCAATACTCTAGGAGGTGGATCAAAAAAGATCTTGCTGTGATTTATGTCAAAAGTGTTCTTCCTATGTTTTCCTCTAAGAGTTTTATTATGTCCGGTCTTACATTTACGTCTCTAATCCATTTTGAGTTTATTTTTGTGTATGGTGTTAGGGAGTGTTCTAATTTCATTCTTTTACATGTAGCTGTCCAGTTGTCCCAGCACCACTTACTGAAGAGACTGTCTTTTCTCCATTGTATATCCTTGCCTACTTTGTCATAGATTAGTTGACCGTAGATGCGTGGGTTTATCTCTGGGCTTTCTATCTTGTTCCACTGATTTATGTTTCTGTTTTTGTGCCAGGACCATACTGTCTTGATTACTGTAGCTTTGTAGTATAGTCTGAAGTCAGGGAGTCTGACTCCTCCAGCTCCATCTTTTTCCCTCAAGACTGCTTTGGCTATTCGGGGTCTTTTGTGTCTCAATACAAATTTTAAGATTTTTTGTTCTAGTTCTGTAAAAAATGCCATTGGTAATTTGATAGGGATTGCATTGAATCTGCAGATTGCTTTGGGTAGTATAGTCATTTTCACAATATTGATGCTTCCAATCCAAGAACATGGTATACGTCTCCATCTGTTGGTATCATTTTTAATTTCTTCCATCAGTGTCTTATAGTTTTCTGCATACAGGTCTTTTGTCTTCCTAGGTATGTTTATTCTTTTCTTTTTTTTCTAAATTTATTTGTTATTTATTTTTATTTTTGGCTGTGTTGGGTCTTTGTTGCTGTGTGTGGGCTTCTCACTGCAGTGGCTTCTCTTGTTGCGGAGCACAGGCTCTAGGTGCGTGGGCTTCAGTAGTTGTGACACGCGGGCTCAGCAGTTGTGGCCCACAAGCTCTAGTGCACAAGCTCAGTAGTTGTGGCGCACAGACTTAGTTGCTCCATGGCATGTGGGATCTCCTGGGCCAGGGCTTGAACCTGTGCCCCTGCATAGGCAGGCGGATTCTTAACTACTACGCCACCAGGGAAGCCTCGGTAGGTTTATTCTTAGGTATTTTATTCTTTTTGTTGCAATGGTAAATGGGAGTGTTTCCTTAATTTCTCTTTCAGATTTTTCATCATTAGTGTATAGGAATGCAAGAAATTTCTGTGTATTAATTTTGTATCCTGCAACTTTACCAAATTCATTGATTAGCTCTAGTAGTTTTCTGGTGGCATCTTTAGGATTCTCTATGTATAGTATCATGTCATCTGCAAACAGTGACAGTTTTACTTCTTCTTTTCCAATTTGGATTCCTTTTATTTCTTTCTCTTCTCTGATTGCTGTGGCTAGGACTTCCAAAACTATGTTGAGTAATAGTGGTGAGAGTGGACATCCTTGTCTTGCTCTTGATCTTAGAGGAAATGCTTTCAGCTTTTCACCATTGAGAATGATGTTTGCTGTGGGTTTGTCATATATGGCCTTTATTATGTTGAGGTAGGTTCCCTCTATGCCCACTTTCTGGAGAGTTTTTATCATAAATGGGTGTTGAATTTTGTCAAAAGCTTTTTCTGCATCTACTAAGATGATCACACGGTTTTTATTCTTCAGTTTGTTAATACGGTTTATCACATTGACTGATTTGCATATATTGAAGAATCCTTGCATCCCTGGGATAAATCCCACTTGATCATGATGTATGATCCTTTTAATGTGTTGTTGGATTCTGTTTGCTAGTATTTTGTTGAGGATTTTTGCATCTATATTCATCAGTGGTATTGGTCTGTAATTTTCTTTCTTTGTAGTATCTTTGTCTGGTTTTGGTATCAGGGTGATGGTGACCTCATAGAATGAGTTTGGGAGTGTTCATTCCTCTGCAATTTTTTGAAAGAGTTTGAGAAGGATGGGTGTTAGCTATTCTCTAAATGTTTGATAGAATTCACCTGTGAAGCCATCTGGTCCTGGACTTTTGTTTGTTGGAAGATTTTTAATCACAGTTCCAATTTCAGTGCTTGTGATTGGTCTGTTCATATTTTCTATTTCTTCCTGGTTCAGTCTTGGAAGGTTATACCTTTCTAAGAATTTGTCCATTTCTTCCAGGTGGTCCATTTTATTGGCATAGAGTTGCTTGTAGCAGTCTCTTCGGATGCTTTGTATTTCTGCAGTGTCTCTTGTAACTTCTTTTTCATTTCTAATTTTATTGATTTGAGTCCTCTCCCTCTTTTTCTTGATGAGTCTGGCTAATGGTGTATCAATTTTGTTTATCTTCTCAAAGAACCAGCTTTTAGTTTTATTCATCTTTGCTACTGTTTTCTTTGTTTCTATTTCATTTATTTCTGCTCTGACCTTTGTGATTTCTTTCCTTCTGCTAACTTTGGGTTTTGTTTGTTCTTCTTTCTCTACTTCCTTTAGGTGTAAGGTTAGATTGTTTATTTGAGATTTTACTTGTTTCTTGAGGTAGGCTTGTATTGCTATAAACTTCCCTCTTAGAACTGCTTTTGCTGCATCCCATAGGTTTTGGATCATCGTGTTTTCATTGTCATTTGTCTCTAGGTATTTTTTGATTTCCTCTTTGATTTCTTCAGTGATCTCTTGGTTATTTAGTAACATATTGTTTAGCCTCCATGTGCTTGTGTTTATTACGTTTTTGTTTTCCCTGTAATTCATCTTTTTTTAAAATTAATTAACTTTTTTGGCTGCCTTGGGTCTTTGTTGCTGTGCGCGGGCTTTCTCTAGTTGCGGCAAGTGGGGGGCTACTCTTCGTTGCGGTTCGCGGGCTTCTCGTTGGGTGGCGTCTCTTGTTGCAGAGCATGGGCTTTAGGCGCATGGGCTTCAGTAGTTGTGGTATTTGGGCTCAGCAGTTTTGGCTCGCGGGCTCTAGAGCGCAGGCTCCATCGTTGTGGCAGACGGGCTTAGTTGCTCCGCGGCACGTGGGATCTTCCCGGACCAGGGCTCGAACCCGTGTCCCCTGCACTGGCAGGTGGATTCCTAACCACTGTGCCACCAGGGAAGTCCTGTAATTCATTTCTAATCTCATAGCGTTGTGGTCTGAAAAGATGCTTGATATGATTTCAATTTTCTTAAATTTACTGTGGCTTGATTTGTGACCCAAGATGTGATCTATCCTGAAGAATGTTCCATGCGCACTTGAGAAGAAAGTGTAATCTGCTGTTTCTGGATGGAATGTCCTAGAAGTATCAATTAAATCTATCTGGTCAATTGTGTCATTTAAAGCTTCTGTTTCCTTATTTATTTTCATTTTGGATGATCTGTCCATTGGTGTAAGTGAGGTGTTAAAGTCCCCCACTGTTATTGTGTTACTGTCGATTTCCTCTTTTATAGCTGTTAGCAGTTGCCTTATGTATTGAGGTGCACCTATGTTGGGTGCATATATATTTATAATTGTTACATCTTCTTCTTGGATTGATCCCTTGACCATTATGTAGTGTCCTTCCTTGTCTCTTGTAACATTCTTTATTTTAAAGTCTATTTTATCTGATAGGAGTATTGCTACTCCAGCTTTCTTTTGATTTCCATTTGCATGGAATATCTTTTTTCATCCCCTCGCTTTCAGTCTGTATGTGTCCCTAGGTCTGAAGTGGGTCTCCTGTGGACAGCATATAGATGGGTCTGTTTTTGTATCCATTCAGCAAGCCTGTGTCTTTTGGCTGGAGCATTTAATCCATTCACGTTTAAGGTAATTATCAGTATGTATGTTCCTATGACCATTTTCTTAAATGTTTTGCATTTGTTTTTGTAGGTCCTTTTCTTCTCTTGTGTTTCCCACTTAGAGAAGTTCCTTTAGCATATGTTGTAGAGCTGGTTTGGTGGTGCTGAACTCTCTTAACTTTTGCATGTCTGTAAAGCTTTTGATTTCTCCATTGAATCTGAATGAGATCCTTGCCGGGTAGAGTAATCTTGGTTGTAGGTTCTTCCCTTTCATCACTTTAAATATGCCATGTCACTTCCTTCTGGCTTGTAGAGTTTCTGCTGAGAAATCAGCTGCTAACCTTAGGGAGTTCCCTTGTATGTTATTTGTCGTTTTTCCCTTGCTGCTTTCAATAATTTTTCTTTGTTTTTAATTTTTGCCAGTTTGATTACTATGTGTCTCGGCGTGTTTCTCCCAGGGTTTATCCTGTATGGGACTCTCTGTGCTTCCTGGACTTGGGTGGCTATTTCCTTTCCCATGTTAGGGAAGTTTTTGACTATAATCTCTTCAAATATTTTCTCGGGTCCTTTCTCTCTCTCTTCTCCTTCTGCGACCCCTATAATGTGAATGCTGTTGCTTTTAATGTTGTCCCAGAGGTCTCTTAGGCTGTCTTCATTTCTTTTTATTCTTTTTTGTTTATTCTGTTCCACAGCACTGAATTCCACCATTTTGTCTTCCAGGTCACTTATCTGTTCTTCTGCCTCAGTTACTCTGCTATTGATTCCTTCTAGTGTATTTTTCATTTCAGTTATTGTATTGTTCATCTCTGTTTGTTTGTTCTTTAATTCTTCTAGGTCATTGTTAAACGTTTCTTGCATCTTCTCCATCTTTGCCTCCATTCTTTTTCTGAGGTCCTGGAACATCTTCACTATCATTATTCTGAATTCTTTTTCTGGAAGGTTGCCTATCTCCACTTCATTTAGTTGTTTTTCTGGTGTTTTATCTTGTTCCTTCAGCTGGTACATAGCCCTTTGCCTTTTCATCTTGTCTATCATTCTGTGAATGTGGTTTTTGTTCCACAGGCTGCAGGACTCTAGTTCTTCTTGCTTCTGCCGTCTGCCCTCTGGTGGATGAGGCTATCTAAGAGGCTTGTGCAAGCTTCCTGATGGGAGGGACTGGTGGTGGGTAGAGCTGGGTGTTGCTCTGGTGGGCAGAGCTCAGTAAAACTTTAATCCGCTTGACTGCTGATGGGTGGGGCTGTGTTCCCTCCCTGTTGGTTGTTTGGCCTGAGGCAACCCAACACTGGAGCCTACCTGGGCTCTTTGGTGGGGCTAATGGTGGACTAGGGGAGGGCTCACACCAAGGAGTACTTCCCAGAACTTCTGCTGCCAGTGTCCTTGTCCTCACGGTGAGCCACAGCCACCCCCCTGCCTCTGCAGGAGACCCTCCAACACTAGCAGGTAGGTCTGGCTCAGTCCCCCCTGGGGTCACTGCTCCTTCCCCTGGGTCCCAATGCGCACACTACTTTGCGTGTGCCCTCCAAGAGTGGAGTCTCTCTTTCCCCTGGTCCTGTTGAAGTCCTGCAATCAAATCCCACTAGCCTTCAAAGTCTGATTCTCTAGGAATTCCTCCTACCGTTGCTGGACCCCCTGGTTGGGAACTCTGACGTGGGGCTCAGAACCTTCACTCCAGTGGGTGGACGTCTGTGGTATAAGTGTGCTCCAGTCTGTGAGTCACCCACCCAGCAATTATGGGATTTGATTTAACTGTGATTGCACCCCTCCTACCGTCTCATTGTGGCTTCTCCTTTGTCTTTGGATGTGGGGTGTCTTTTTTGGTGAGTTCCAGTGTCTTCCTGTCCATGATTGTCCAGCAGCTAGTTGTGATTCTGGTGTTATCGCAAGAGGGAGAGAAAGCACGTCCTTCTACTCCACCACCTCGGTTCCTAATCCCCTTCGCCTCGTATGTACTTTCATATTTCTAAACAATTTGATTGTATTTCCTTTTTTTTTTTGGCCATGCCGCATGGCATGTCGGATCTTAGTTCTCCAACCAGGGACTGAACCTGGGCCCTCAGCAGTGAAAGCACCGAGTCTTAACCACTGGACCACCGTGGAAGTCCCTATGATTGTATTTCTATTTCTTGACTTTTTTTTTTTTTCCAATTTTAGATAGTACCACTTGTCTCCCACTATAGTTTTCTTACCTTATTGCTCCCAACTCTTCCTTCATCCTCCCCATATAGTTGTATCACTTTTTTGTTAAGTGATTTATTGCTTACACTATTATGACTATAATACGTAATTCACAACTATTTCTATCATTCCTCTGCTATTGTCTCTCTTCCATTTTCTCTCCTTATGGATTTATTCTTTTAAAAAAATTATTTAGGGAATTCCTTGGCAGTCCGATGGTTAGGACTCTGTGCTTTCACTGCCGAGGGCCTAGCTTCAATCTCTGGTTGGGGAACTGAGATCACACAAGCCGTGTGGTGTGGCCAAATCAATCAATTAATTAATTATAAAAAATTATTTCACTTTCATTTTAGTAGAATTTCAGAAAGAAACGGTGATAAATGCCACCATGTTTTACTTGACATCTGAATAGATATATTTATACTTTTTTGCATTTATAAAAGAGGAAATTATGCCTCTGAGTGGTCAAATTATTTGTCTAAGATCACCTAACTATTAAATGACAGAAGCAATGTTTGACTCCAGGCCTGCCTGACTCTAAAGCTCATGGTCTATTTCTACTATGACAAATGACATTCCAAAATAATTAAAACTCAATTATTCCTGTAACCACATACCTTTTTGCATCAGTTTTGTACCTTGCATTTTAAGCAGGAAAATCATAGTAGCTTTATTTTGTATTGCCCAAACTTCTGACCCGTGGAAATAATGTAAACTACTACAAGTACAAGTAGATAAACTTAACCACATTAATTATCTCAAATTAAGCAAGGGAGGAGAGACAGTAAAATTCAATTAACCAGAAAAAGAGAGGAATAAAACAAAATCATGAAGACAAAGAAAAATAAATGAAAGGATATCCTCTGTGGTGGTGGTCAATTTGTTTTTCTGAAATACCCCTGACCCTCGGCCTTCTGGGCACATGACAGACCTGCACTTTCTGACCCTGCCCCCTCCCCTGTAGTTGGGTGGGGCTGTGTGACTATTTCCAGCCAGTACAGCTGAGTAGAAGTGATACATGGAAGAGCAATATGAGACCCTCCAGACCTCTCTTCCCTCTGAGACAGGGACCAGCAATCCTTAAGGTGATGACTGCTATCAACCTGGGACACCAAGTAACAAAATGACCCACAGGATATGCATAATGCTGTGGATCTTTAAATTTTTTTGTTTTTTATTTAATTTGAAGGAGAGCATGTTTTCAAAGCCACTGAGTTTTTTTTTTTTTTTAAATACATCTTTACTGGAGTATAATTGCTTCACAATGCTGTTAGGTGTTAGTTTCTGTTGTACAACAAAGTGAATCAGCCATATGCATACATATATCCCCATACCTCCTCCCTCTCGAGCCTCCCTCCCACCCTCCTCATCCCACCCCTCTAGGTGGTCGAAAAGCACTGAGCTGATCTCCCTGTGCTATGCTGCTGCTTCCCACCACAAAGCCACTGAGATCTTGTGTTGTTTACTACTGCAGCATAACCTGGCCTCTCCTAGCTGATACAGGTGGAATCCAGAAGTGTGGTGCTGCCTCACCAAAAAACCTAAAGTATATGGTGAAGGCTTAGGAGCTGGGTAGAAGGAGGCAAGGAAAAAGTTATCAGAGGCTAAAAGGAGAGCAGCTCATATTGCACAGTGGTGACGAGAGTTAATATGCCATAAAAACTTATAGCTCTAGTGGGAAAATGGACTATTAAAAGAGTGTGTTGGTTACTCTTGGCTGTATTTGACAAATTATTATTTGAAAAGGATGAATTCAGAAAAGAATCAGTCAGTTTCCAATCATAAAAAAAGGAGCCCAGAAGGTCAGTGATTTGTAGGGTTAGAAGAAGCAGGTGCTTAACACACAACTGAGAAGGTCTCTGAGATACAAATGCTGATCAGAATTCAGTCTTGAGGCAAGGATCAAGTGAACGTTTTGGCCTTCACAACCACTGATAAAACCTCCCAACTGATTAAGGTAGTGCTGAATAAAATAGCTTTTCTAGAAAGAGACTAAAGAGAGGTTCTCTCACCAAAGCAGTCTCTTAGTCTGTTTTGCTACAAAGCACGTTTCTTTGATGTGAATTAGTTCAAATGCTATTAGTAAATAGGGAAATGATGTCAATATAACACAGAAGTCATGTTGGTTTATACGAAATTTTCCTGTTGGAAGTGATCAGGAGAAAGCTTTCCCAAATTAAAAAGAAAGCTTTAGCAATATATGAAAACACTAAGAAAAATGCTAAGCATCCCACTTCTGTACCTTCCTTTAATGCAAGTTGTGGCTGGTTCAGCCGCTTCATGAACCACTGCACTTTCCACTTTATATCTGGTGAAGTTGAGGGTGTATGTTTTTCCTCCTGTGTTTAAAAAAGAAAGAAAGTTTTTGATTGCTGAAGCATACACCATACCATAGATCAAATTTTTACTGTCATGAAATTAGTCCTATTATACGTAAATGTCTTCAACACCCCAAAATCTCAGAGGAGGAAACAAGCACCCAGGGGACTGAGTCTGTAAAGCTCCAACCAACTGATGCTGAGTGCATATGCCGCTGGAGATTCAATATGCTACTGTTTTTATTTTAATTAATTTTGCTTTTATTAGTGCACTGGTTACAGTGTTCCACAGCTTTTGAGTGGTCTGCCCAATCCTGTTTTTCCCATAAGCCCTGTTTATTTTAGTGTGCAATTTTGCAGAATTCAGGAAAGCATATACGGCATTATGGCAGAAATACCTGTATTCAAGATTACGTCAAGGAAGAAGTATGAGACCAACAAGGCAGAGTTATGCAGCAAATCTATGAAGTATGGCTAGAAAAGACTGGTGGACGTGGCTAGGGCACATGGTGCTGACTGGAAACAAATAAGTAAAAATCCAACTAAGTTTTTGAGAGTTATACTGCCAAAACGACCACCAGCCTGGGCTTGAGAGCCTATGACTATTCAAACCTTCTTAAAATGATCTTTGGGTTCCCAGGCATCTATGGCAGGAAGTGGACTAAGAAAGCTGTTCGTCCCCTTAAAGGGGTATATTCCTCATTGTCCATTTGGGATACAGCCAAGGAACATAATAGGAAAAAAAGGAGGAGGAGGTCCAATAAGATGGAGCCAGGGGAGCAAAGAAAGAACAGACAAGTGAGCTAAGGAGCCAAGTCAGGGTCTCTTCAAGAACATTCCCCATCCCTGGAGGGGTCCTCTCAATGACTGCTCAGAGGAATTGCAGAATTTGCTGCAGTCCACTGACTGCTATATGTCTCCTGTTCTTCCCCCTTTCAAATGGGAGTGTTTATTTTTATCATCCTGTCGCTAGTCACCACTGTATATTGTATGTGACGGCAGCCAATCATTTGCCAATTTCTTTCACAAATCTATGGATCAAAAAGAGCAACATCTGGGCCTGATATAGAGACTGCTATGTGCATCATCTCCTCACGAATAGACCACCAGTCATCACATCCTTGCGTCACTCAGAGATCCTGGACTTCAAGCTTGATGCAATGATTTGATAGGACCTTGGGGTTCCCTACTTGGGGAGGAAGTGAGTGTATTTTGCCTGTGAGAGAGGGTAGATCGACTATCTGGTGACCAAAAGAACAGTGCTGTTTATTGTATATTTTCAGCTGTCTCCCTGGTACCGGCAGTGTTGCGCTTCCTGGCCCTGCCTAGTTACATGGGACTACATGACTAGATCTGGCCATCATGTTGCGAAATAAGCAAAGTGAATCACTTCTGAGCTAGTGAGAGACCCTCCAGACTTCATTTCCCTCTTAGCATGGTGACCAATAGTGCGCAAGAAGGTGGTTGTTCCGTCAGCCTGGATCGCTGAGTGACACGAGCAGAGCTCCCCTGCTGATCTATCGTGGCCATGGAGTGAGAAACAAATCCTTCGTTGTTTAAGCCACTAGATCGGGAGGTGGTTTGTTGCTGCAGCGTAACCTAGGTAATGCAGTTCTTTATGAATATGTATATGTATTACACATATCAATGGTCTCAGTCTTAAGCTAGGCAGCAGAGACAGAATTGCTAGGTGAAAAGTTTAAAAATCAGACAGGTGAAGGGATCAGTTCACATGGGAATTCTCTACTTAATAAGTTAGAAAATAAGACTTTTCCTTATTTAAAAAATTACAATTAAAGTGCTGTATTCTATTTTTTTTTGGGGGGGAGGGGCGCACTGCCCTGCGTGGCTTGTGGGATCTTAGTTCCCCGACCAGGGACTGAACCCGGGTCCCGGCAGTGAGAGTGCTGAGTCCTAACCACTGGACCACTTGGAAATCTGCCCTTTTTTGCTTTATATGATTTTAAATGATGTACACATATATAGGATTACCATATGAACCTGCAATGGAAGAGCTGAGTCTTAAGCACTGGACCACCAGGGAAGTCCCCCCACATGAACCTGAAAGTGACATCTCACCACTATTAAAATCAGGAAGGCTCACAGAAACACCAATAAATCACCCTGTCACAACAGAAGACACAATCTAACTGTTCACTTTGAGACACACATGGGCATTCTGCCCACATTTTCTTCATTTGGTTTTGGCACCTTTTCCCTTGTCTGAGTTTGGTGATAATCTTCCTTTAGTCTCTTTCCAGAAAACTTAAAATATCTCCTAAGGGCGCAACAGAGTAACCTTTACAATACCAAAACCGCATTAGGGAAATTAGAACCTTCCATGTTCCATTATCCAACTCTTCATGCGTATCCTCGGTTCTAACTTACTTATTACAAATCATCTTAGTTTTTTAGAAGACTCTCTAAGTGCATGTATTGAGCTCTAAGAACCTGAAGGTAGACAGAAGAGGCAAAGAAGAAATAACCCTCAGTGATATTTCAAGCTGCTTAAATTCATCTCTCTATGGTATTAAAACAACACAAGTTCATCTGTTCTTAAAGATAATTGTCTGAAGTGTCATAAAATAAATTCCAAAAGGAAGTGGGTCATTCCTTAGTGTCTTGCTATAATTAGTGTACACAACTTGGGGGAAAACGTGGTGTGTATGTCAGGGGTTCACCAGCTGAGAATCAGTCAGTCCTAGTACTGTAAAAGCTGGACCAGCTACTGGGAAGAAAATACAGTTTTTTAAAAAAAGTTAGAACATATGACAGCATATATACAGATAGTAAAGTACAGCTTCCAGAATGTGCTTTTTCTCAATGCCATTTTTTCCCCACGTGGACCACAAAATAAGTTTATGCAGTCTTCAAGAGTGTTTATTAGTTTTAAAAGGAAAACAATTTTGTTCCCTGAGAAGTTTTAATAGTTACTTTCAACAAATTTAATTTTTTTCTATTAAAATATGTACCTATGCATCCTCCTTGTATGTTAAAAAGACACTATTTTGGACGAGTCTTTGCAAGTTGAAAAGGCAGCCTGGTAAGGTATATCAGTCTGATACCTCTGCTTATTCCACTCCTTCAGAGCCATGGCCCCTGACCTGTTTCCAAAGCTCAAACCACCCATGTACCGCCAGACCCTGGTCCTGCTGAATGGAGAGGTTTCTAAAGCATACAACTACCTATGAGGATCAGGCCAAAACTAAAACCACCAAGAAATGGAAAGAATCAAGGAGGGAAAGATAAATGCCTATCAGCAAAGTTCTTTCAAAAAAAAAAAAAGAAAGAAATAAAGATCCACTAGGAAGAACAGACAGGATGACATTTGGGTCTGTGATAGCAATGCAATGGTCTGATACTTTAGTCAAAGCTTTCCTGCTTTTGCTGAAGGCTACTCATTTTTTTCTCATTAGGAAACTATGTCAGTGATACATCTGTCAAATAACAACTAATCTCAACGTCTTTGGATGGTCAGGTAATTATTTAACAACTACTAACTATGTGCTTACTATGAGTAAAAAAAAAAAACAACTAGAAATCTGAAAGTTTGGAAGAGACACTGCATGCAGGTGGGAAAATCAGTAAAAGTTTTGTGAAGGATAGTACATTTCAGGAAAACTTCAAGGGCAGGCAGGTTTTAGACTGGCAGAAATGAAGGCAGAAAAAGTCACTTCTAGTAAAGTGAAATTCGAATGGGGTAATAGTGAGGTATATTCTTAAACAAGAGACCGTATAAGCTGTTTAGTTTTGCTAGAATATAGGGCTTGAGGAAGGGAGAGGTGGCAAGATAGGTGAGTTATTTTTTTTATTTTTAAAATAAATTTATTTATTTTTGGCTGTGTTGGGGATCTTCATTGCTGCGCACGGGCTTTCTCTAGTTGCGGCAAGCGGGGTCTACTCTTTGTTGTGGTGCGCGGGTTTCTCATTGTGGTGGTCTCTCCTATCGCGAAGCATAGGCTCTAGGCGCGCGGGCTTCAGTAGATGCAGCACGCGAGCTCAGTAGCTGTGGCTCACGGGCTCTAGAGCGCAGGCTCCGCAGTTGTGGCGCACGGGCTTAGTTGCTCCGTGGCATGTGGGATCTTCCCAGACCAGGGCTCGAACCTGTGTCCCCTGCATTGGCAGGTGGACTCCCAACCACTGAACCACCAGGGAAGTCCCAATAGGTGAGTTATTGCCATATCGTGGCTAACCTTGAAGGCTGGACTGAAGAGTTTGTAGTTAATATGGATGACAAGATAGAGCATCAAAGGTTTTTAAGGAAGGAACTAATATAATTAGAGTTGTGTTTTAGGGGTCAAATTACATGACGGCAAACAATTGTAGACCTATATGTAAGTATATCTTTGAAACATATATATGATAAAACAGATATACAATTAAGCAAAATAGAATAAACTTAAAATAAGTAAAGAAATTGAAGTAGAAAAGGAGTAGGAAAATAATACCAGGAATTAGGATAAAAACAAAATAAAAGCACAAACGATTTTACACTAAATCCTATATTAGTACTGACTAAAATAAAATTTAAAATATCCAAATTGTAATTCTAAAAAGTTCTCTACAAGAATGCATTCCTTATGAAATAATTAATTTCCCTACCTAGTAATTAAACTGAGTTTAAGACTCATGTCCACACTAAAACCTTAATTTTGTTTTTTTGATAATACAGTAGGTTCTACTTTCAGTAGGCCTAAAATAAATGAAATCTCACCATGTCCTGTCTTTTCCTTAAAAACAACCTGTAAGAGCAGCCACTATGGAAAACAATATGGAGATTCCTCAAATAATTAAAAATAGAACTACCATTCGATCCAGCAATTCCACTCCTGGGTATATATCCAAAGAAAACTCCTATGTTCAATGTAGCATTATTTACAATAGCCAAGAAATGTAAGCAACCTAAGTGCCCATCAACAGTTGAATGGAGGAACTTCCCTGGCGGTCCACTGGTTAAGACTCTGCGCTTCCATGGCAGGGGGGGCACAGGTCCAATCCCTTCTCAGGGAACTAAGATCCCACATGCCATGCGGTGCAGCCAAAAAAAAAAAAGATGAATAGATAAAGAAGATACGGTGTGTATGCATACATATATATTTACACACACACACACACACACACGAATATTACTCAGCCGTGAAAGAGAATGAGATCTTGCCATTTGCGACAATATGGAGGGATCTAGAGGGTATTATGCTAAGTAAAATAAGTCAGATACTGTATGATTTCACTTATATGTGGAATCTAAAAAACAAAACAAGTAAGCAAACAACGAACCAGAAACAGAGCCACAGATAGAGAACAAACAGGTGGTTACCAGAGGGGTGGGGAGCCGGAGGGGGGGGAGGGGGGAGGAGAGAAATAAGTGAGGGAGATTAAGATCTTATTTTATATAAAACAAGCCATATTATTATGGTAAAGAGTGTGTGACCATACAGGCTTAATGATGGGATCGATAATTAGGGTTCATTTTTTTTTTGGCTGTGTTGGGTCTTTGTTGTTGCGCGCGGGCTTTTTCTAGTTGCGGGAGCGGGGACTACTCTTCTTTGTGGTGCGCGGGCTTCTCACTGTGGTGGCTTCTCTTGTTGCGGAGCATGGGCTCTAGGCGTGCCAGCTTCAGTAGTTGTGGCACGCAGGCCCTAAAGTGCAGGCTTCAGTAGTTGTGGCGCACGGGCTTAGCGGCTCTGAGGCATGTGGGATCTTCCCAGACTAGGAATCGAACCCACGTCCCCTGCATTGGTAGGCGGATCCTTAACCACTGCACCAACAGCAAAGTCCCGGGGTTCATTTTTAACCTAAATTTTGGTACTGTCAACCCTTAAATTTTACCAACCTATGCCTCAGTCTGCCAACCTGAAAAGCGGGAGCCAAGAAAACAAACTGCAAAAATGAAAAACTCGGTAAATTCTACCCTCTGATCTACGAAACACATATGGTAGTGGTGACAGTTATATGCATTTATATGATACTTTACATAAAGCACATTTATCATACATTTGTTAAACATTTATTAAATGCTCACTTTCTAAAGGTGCTCACAAAATCGACCTGGGATGCACTAGAAAAGCTACCAACACCAACATGTAAAAGTCAACTTTACAATAAACAAAACCTCAAATGACATATATCATTGGACCATATTTTAGATAAACATCATAAAGTGTTCTCAGATGCCTGTATTTAATACAGTTGAAAAATATAACTAGTTTTAATGCAATCTCATCTAACAAAATTTAATGTCAAATAATTATTTTTAAGCAGTCCATTTAATCCGTTATCTGTTAGAAATGAAACTGAGAAATACCTGTCACCTCCAACTTTGGACAAACCTTTTGTAAAAATAAAATTTCACTGCAGTTTTTCACATATGCATTTATTTATTATAAATTTATTTATTTTTGGCTGTGTTGGGTCTTCGTTGCTGTGCGCGGGCTTCCTCTAGTTGTGGAGAGCGGGTGCTGCTCTTCTTCGCGGTGCGCGGGCTTCTCATTGCGGTGGCTTCTCTTGTTGCGGAGCAGGGGCTCTAGGTGCGTGGGATTCAGTAGTTGTGGCACACGGGCTTAGTTGCTCCGTGGCATGTGGGATCTTCCCAGACCAGGGATCAAACCCGTGTCCCCTGCATTGGCGGGGGATTCTTAAATCAGGGAAGCCCCACACATGCATTTAAATGGGACTGTCGTTGCGTTTCCTCAGTAATATGCAAGTGAAGCTAGTAGAAGAGTACAAAGGAGAGGTACTTTTCCTAAGCACTACCTAATTACCTTCAAGCATCAACAGTCTCCACATTTCCTTATATAAGATAATAAAAACTAATGTGCGTTACTCATCACACAGTGGCTTAAGCAACCTTAACTTTCACCAGTAACCCCTAGGGCCAAAGACGAAATCTAATGCTAAGTAGGTTACACTGCAGGACCTGGATGATTACAACATATTTTTACAACATCTTTCCATTATTCAGTTCCATTCACAAAAGTCATCTACAGACAGGAGAATGTAATTTAAACAAAGGAGTTATTTTTAAAAGAAGAGTAAGAGTTTTGTATTACTTAGAAAGCCTCAGTCTAGCTTTAACCAAAGGTTGTTTTATGGAACGCAATGATCACATTTAATGCGCTAGTCCATTTTCAAAATGGCTATCAGTGTGAGTACCTTGATCATTAGTAGTTGATATCCTGCCTATTAGCTTTATTAAGAAAAATCAGAGACTTAAAAGGCCTTGTGAATCTTACTTTTCTTAAACTCCTTAAAAGTAACACTTTAAGTTAGAACTGAGACCTGTTTAGCAGGTTCAGATGTTCACATTGTGGCTACCTATAATGTAAGCCGTTGTGAGAGGCCTATGTATACATCAAGTTGACTAGATCATTGTGAACTTGAATTAAAAACACATTTAGAAAATGAAAAGAACTGAGAAATGCCCTCATTACACTCACACGTTATATTTTACAATGTGTGAGCACCACCAGGAGATGCTGGAATTTAATTTATATATTTGACCTACCGAAAGACAAAGGATTGTTACCATTTTCTCATTAACAAAAAATTTTTGACACTTCAAAAATTAACATTTGGAAAAAAGGTTAACTGAACTAGTCTTAAACCAGGTATAAACAACTAATCTAAAACAAATTATTTGAAACCCTATGGGAAGGTTTAACCCAAACCATGACATACCCAAAACATGTCCAATGGAAAAAGATGAATTGCTAACATACAACTTGCCTTTTCCTTCCTAAGTCTGTATTTTCCTCTCCTTGGCTGTAATTCTTAAACTTTTAAGAATCTTTGGAAAACTACAAATCCTCTCTCCCCACAAAAATGAACACACACACATTTACATGCAATTTCAAGGAGTCTGCCCATTTTGAGGAACCCATCCATGGATCCCCCTAAGGATCTCCAAACCCCCGTCTAAGAACTCCTGTCGTACAGCAGCTTTTACTTTTCTATATTTGTAATATACATTTAGATTAGGTTTGTAAGTTAAAATTTCCTCTACCTCCTTTGCTCTTCTTTCCTACATCTTTTTCTCTGAATCTCTCCAGCATATCTATGGTCATAAAAGAATTAACAGTTGAATGAAAGAACTGTGTTGAGTAACATCATTAAATGTAGAATAAAAGATCCCCAATATGCTAATTAACCAGATGTATAACCTCAGACAAGCCAATTAATCTCACTTGATCTCAGTGTGTTCCCCCGTAAAAGAAGAATAATAGTACCCACACCTATTTAATCTGATAACACAGGCAAAGTTCCCAGTACATAGGGGGCTTTCAGTGTTGGCTCCTTTCTCCTTCCTACTTGAGAGGATCATTCCTAAAGAAGTTATAGACTATGGATAGCAGAGCAGAGATTTATGTAATTTTAGAGTTTGTTGCATGCATTTTTCCACAGTGAACACGATGCAGTGGAGATGAAAGAAAAGAAAAGATGGGGAATGGAAAGTTTAAAAACTGAAGTAGGCCATAAGCAACCAAAGAAAGAATATAAACTGAACTTTACCAAAATAGAAACCTTTGGGGTGTCAAAGGTCACTATCAGAAAAGTAAAGAGATCACCCAGAGAATGGGAAAAAATATTTGCAAATCATAGGTCTGATAAGGGTCTAGTATCCACAATATATAAAGAACTCTTACAACTCAACAATAAAAAGATAACCCAATTTTTAAATGGGCAAAACACTTGAATAGCCATTTCTCCAAAGAAGATATACAAATGGTCAATTTGTACAGGGAAAGATGCTCAATATCTTTAGTCATTAAAAAAATGCAAATCAAAACCACAATAAGATACCACTTCATACCTCCTACGGTGGCTATGACAAAAAACTGGAAAGAAGCAAGGGTTGGCTAGGATGTGGAGAAATTGGAAGCTTCATACATTACTGATGGGAATATAAACTGGTACAGTCACTTTTGCAAACAGTTTGACAGTTCCTCAAACTGTCAAACACAGAGTTACCACATGACCTGTCATTCCACTCCTAGGTATGTACTCGAGAGAACTGAAAATATACGTTCATACAAAAACTTGTATGTAAATGTTCACAGCAGCATTGTTCATAATAGCCCCAAAGTGGAGACAATCCAGTTGTACACCAACCAATGATGAATGCATACATAAAACCTATGTCCACACAATGGAATACTATCAGTCATAAAAAGGAATGAAGTACTGAGGCGCTGTGCAGCATGGATGAATCCTGAAAACATTATGCTAATCGAAGAAGCCAGACACAAAAGACAACACATCACATGATTGCATTTACATGAAATGGTCAGAATAAGCAAATCCATGAAGACAGAAAGTAAATTAGTGACTGAGAGGAGCTGGGGTTAGGGAGGAGCAGGGAGTGACTGCTATCATGGATTCCAGGTTTCCTTTTGGGGTGCTGAAAATATTTTGGAAATAGATATTCGTGATGGTTGCACAGCTTTCTGAATACACTAAAAAACACTGACTTTGTACACTTTAAAATGGTGAATTATATGGTATATAAATTGTATCTCAGTGTAAATAAATAAATGAAATGAGATGAAATAGGCTATCTGGACACTAGTCGTCCAAAGATGGTCTGAAATAAAAGATTATCTGAAAATTAGGTATTTTATATAAAAATGACATTATTGATTTACTGGATAGGTCATAAGTGATGAACTGGGCTCTAACAGCAGTGATGCAATGAGATTGAGTGGAAAATTCAAAACCACCCACAGTGCTGAGCGTCACAGAATTTGGACTGGCTCTATTTAGGGCTTTTCCATACTGCTCTGGGCAGGTGACTTTACTTTTCGAACCCTCAGTTTTCTCAGCTACACACTTAAGGGATTCCCTCCCACCAGTGACACTTACTGTTTGTCCTGATTGTTTCTTTCCATTTTCTTGCCTAGCTCATCTGGTCACCTACTGCCACACAGTATTCCCAACCTTTTCAACATTAAGGGCTTTAATGTTGAGCCCTTTAATTAAGGGCTCGCCCCTCTTCCTACGCCCCTCCCATGTTCCCATGGAGCACTTTTTTGTTTTTTGTTTTTGTTTTTTTGCGGTACATGGGCCTCTCACTGCTGTGGCCTCTCCCGTTGCGGAGCACAGGCTCCGGACGCGCAGACTCAGCGGCCATGGCTCACGGGCCCAGCCGCTCCGCAGCATGTGGGATCTTCCCGGACCGGGGCACGAACCCATGTCCCCTGCATCGGCAGGCGGACTCTCAACCACTGCGCCACCAGGGAAGCCCTGGAGCACTGTTTTTAAAAGTTATGTCTCAGGGGGACTTCCCTAGTGGTCCAGTGGTTAACACTCCACACTTACAATGCAGGGGGTGCGGGTTTGATCCCTGGTCCGGGAACTAGGATGCCACATGCTGCGTGGCACAGCCAAAAAAAAAAAAAAAAAAAGTTGCGTCTAAGAAATTGCATTTAGGTCATACTTTTTTATTTTTTGCTGACCAAATATAAAAAAGTAGCCTAACTTTTTGGTTAGACTCTCCAGCTTTTGCCATAATTTCCATTTGACTTTCTGAATACTAAAATTAGTTTATTAATCTCAGGATGGGGATGCCTGAGTTAAGGGAATATGCTATCTACAATCTTGAAATAAGTATGACACTAAATGGGACTGGCCCATAGCCTTAACCATGGTATAGGTTAACTTTTTCCAAAAACAACACTAGGTCTACCACACCTTCTCAGAGTAGAGAGAGGTATGACCACGTATAAGACCATTCCTTGATGATTCTGTTCAATCCTCTGCCTTGATCAGAAGGCGTTTAAGGCAACATGCCAAATGGGATGTAGAAGCAACCTATGAAGCCTCAGATAACGTGCCATATCCATTGCTTCCTTACTGTTAATAGTCCTTTCTTTTTAAAACATAAGTTGTAGGCTGAGTAAAAACAAAGCCAGGTAGCAATGCCACAGCTGTGTCAAAATTAAAGGCAAAAGTGCCCAATCACTCTGTAGGTGGTGTAGAGCACAACTCTACCCAACAGAGAACGTTCTATGCTGGATGGTGGCAAACTGAGCCAATGGATCCTCCCTCCCTTTTGGGAAGTACAGCTGAACATAGAGAAGAGGTTGATACTGGGGTCTGGGTTGTAACCCTAACCACACTGAGTTATGGTTAATGAATCCTCACGAGATATCCAGTGTGTCACAGTCTTGGAAGTGATAGGACTCTTTATTAAAATTGCTACTTCTCAAACATAGGGTCTATTTGTGAATGCCCAGATCTCCTTTATTCCTCTAAAGAGAGATATAGCTTTTAACTTTTTTTTTCTGATTATAAAGGCAAAGTTTATAGGTCAAACGGGTTTATGCACTGTGTTTTCTGTCCAATTACCGCACTCCACTCTTCATTCACAAGCTTTAACTATTATCTACACGCAAAGTACCAAGAGTCTAATATAAGAAGGTATTTATTTATTTATTCCTTCAAATAATTATTGTATTGACCCCAACCTTCACAAGCTTAAATTTGTTTGGGGAGCAAGAACTATACACAAAAAATAAGTCACAACTGGGTCTTCCCTGGTGGCTCAGTGGTTAAGAATCCACCTGCCAATGCAGGGGACAGGGGCTTGAGCCCTGGTCTGGGAATATCCCACATGCCACGGAGCAACTAAGCCTGTGTGCCACAACTACTGAGCCTGCGCTCTAGAGCCCACGCGCCACAACTACCATAGCCCATGCGCCTAGAGCCTGTGCTCCGCAACTAGGGAAGCCACCGCAATGAGAAGCACGCGCACCGCAATGAAGAGTAGCCCCTGCTCACTGCGACTAGAGAAAGCCTGCGTGCAGCAACGAAGACCCAATGCAGCCAAAAAAAAAAAATTATAAATAAATTTATTTAAAAAGTCACAACTGCCAAATAAAACAAATGGTATTTTTTAAAAAGGTGCCATATAACTATTTAAAAGGGCAAGAAAGATGTAGAATGGACAGGCTATGGAAAGCCTTGTGAAGAGCATGAGATCTGAGCTAGGTCCTGAATGATGGAGGGATCTGAAGAAGCAGAGAGGAAATGAGAAGACAGGATGAGGAGAGTAAGGCTGTTACCATGGAAGCACAGTATACTTAGGCCCAGTCAAAGGGACTTTACCAGGGGTTAGCTGGTGATAAGGTTATAAACATAGTCAATGTAGGGACAGGAAATGGAAGGGTTTGACTGTAGAGCTGAGAGATGTGGGCATCACTAACAGTGGCAGAGAGAGTCAAAAAAAAAAGGGGGGGGAAATCAACAGAGCTTTCTCATTAGATGTGAAGGATAAAGAAAGATATCAAAGATGATTTAGACAATTTGAATTTCCATACCCATATCTAACAGGAAAATACAGGTGGGAGAGCACATCTTTTTTATTACTGTTAAGACAATCAGCCTCAATCCAGAGATCTAGTTCTATCTTTTGCAGAGTGACTAGATAAGTTTTTTGCTAAATATTCCTAACATTCCTTTGCAATGACAACCACTACCAAAAAATTAAGTCCAAACCTCTTTCAAGATTAGACCCCACGCGCCACAACTATTGAAGCCTGCGTGCCCTAGAGCTCATGCTCCACAAGAAGAGAAGCCACAATGAGAAGCAACGAAGAGTAGCACCGCAACGAAGAGTAGCCCCCACTCGCCACAACCAGAGAAAGCCTGTGTGCAGCAACGAAGACCCAACGCAGCCAAAAAAAAAAAAAAGATTAGACCCCTCACTTTACCTTTCTAACCTCATTTCCCTCCACACCCCTCCACAAACTCTATTAAGGTCTGTCTACTCAACGTTCCCTGAGCTGAGCATGCCATATGACTTCTCATGCCAGTCATTTGTGTATCCTGCCCCATCAGCCGAGAATGCCCTTATTTCTCTCCCTATCAACTGAATCTCACTAATCTCTCAATATTCAGTTCAAACACCACTAACTCTTTCTAAAAATCCCCAGCCCCTATCACTTTTCCTGTGTGTATTTCTACTCTACTACTCCTGGCTTTATTATACTTATTTCATCCCGTATTGTATAAAATTTGTTTATATGACCACATTCCCATTGCCAGCGATTGATTTAGAGGTGGGTCCATGATTAAGTTTTGGACAGAGAGATTTAAGGGAAGTCAGCTGGAAGGCTTCTGAGAAAGATTTCCAAACTCTTAAAAAAGCA
Organism: Delphinapterus leucas; assembly: GCF_059928025.1. Taxonomy (NCBI): domain Eukaryota; kingdom Metazoa; phylum Chordata; class Mammalia; order Artiodactyla; family Monodontidae; genus Delphinapterus; species Delphinapterus leucas. The sequence continues at coordinate 46,930,447 of NC_143147.1, read as the reverse complement.
TAAGAAAGCACTAACCACCACCCTCTGCTGGATGTCATCTTGTCTGGATATGATGCCTGGAACTGTGGTACCCATCTTGCATCCATGATGAGAACTGGCTAAAGGACAAAGCAGACAAGTCCAAGATGGCAGAGCAGAAAGGTGGAAAGAATGTGGGTCCTTGATGATGTCACTAAACCACAGATTTAAGCCAATCCTAGACTGAGGCATCTTGTTACTTGTTATGATAAATTTTCCTTATTTTCAAATTATTTTGAATTGGATTTTCTATCATTTGAAGCCCAAGGCATCCTAATTTATAGAGTCATGTTTGAGATGCAAATTAGACATCTATGCAGAGACATCAAGTAGTCAATTGGATAGAAGATCAGGGGAGAAGTCAGGACTGGACCCATATATTTGGGAGACAGCAGCATACAGAAAGAATTTACATTTCAGGGCTGGGAAGACAGGATCGATAGAGAAAAGAAAGCTTTAGGGCACCCCATGGGCAGAGGAGAAAAAGCCAACAAGGAAGAGAGAAGAAATTAACACTGAGGTAAAATGAAAACACTAAACTGCAACGCGCAGAAGCCAAGAGATTCAGCTTCAAGAAAGAACTGTTCAGCTGCAGCAAATGCTGCTAAAACACCGAGTAAGAGAAAAATGACCACTGAATGTAGTGGCTGAATAATTCCTTAACATAAAGGCCACCTTGTCCTTCCACAGCCTCCTTCTCCCTGGAGAAACGGCCGTCTTGAGTTAATTAGCGTAATGGTTAAGGGCTCAGACTTGGGCTGAGTTCTGGAGCTACCACTCCTAGCTGTGGGGCCTGCTCAATCAACCAGCCTACCCTGTGAGGAGGAGGGAATGGCAGCTGAGGAATGGCAGCCGGAACTGGACTCCAAATAGACAAAAAGTTCGCATTCGGTTTTTAAAGATGGAAGAGACTTAAGCGTGTTTAAATGCTGATGGGAAGGAACACCTTTTACCACAAGGAACCCATTACAAGAAAACATTTTGGAATTTATTAGAGTAGGTTAGTTCATTAAACTTTAAAAAATTATATACAGGGCTTCCCTGGTGGCGCGGTGGTTGAGAGTCCGCCTGCCGATGCAGGGGACGCGGGTTCGTGCCCCGGTCCGGGAAGATCCCACATGCCACGGAGCGGCTGGGCCCGTGAGCCATGGCCGCTGAGCCTGCGCGTCCGGAGCCTGTGCTCCACAACGGGAGAGGCCACGACAGTGAGAGGCCCGCGTACAGAAAAAAAAAAAAAAAAAAAAATACAGATGAAAAAGTATAATAAAGCCACAAGCTTAATCTCTACCTCATTTCAGAACCTATCAACCAAAAGAAAAAAGATTATCTATCACAATAAGTAGTAATAGTAAATAGTTAATAAAAAGTGCCTAATCTTCTCTTGGTTATACTAAAGATGATTACAATATTAAAACACAAAGTACTAAATCATAAAAGCTCAGATATTTTAAAAGCTAAGGAAATCTATAACATAGCTACCTAAAACTGTTTGGAATACCCTCCTAAAACACTTTGTCTTTTATATATATTTATACAGCAGGTTCTTATTAGTCATCCGTTTTATACACATCAGTGTATACATGTCAATCCCAGGCTCCCAATTCATCACACCACCCTCCCCACCACCACTTTCCCCCCTTGGTGTCCACACGTTTGTCCTCTACATCTGTGTCTCAATTTCTGCCCTGCAAACCAGTTCGCCTCTACCATTTTTCTAGGTTCCACATATATGCATTAATACATGATATTTGTTTTTCTCTTTCTGACTTACTTCACTCTGTGTGAGTCTCTAGATCCATCCACGTCTCTACAAATGACCCAATTTCATTCCTTTTTATGGCTGAGTAATATCCCATTGTATATATGTACCACATCTTCTTTATCCATTCGTCTGTCGATGGGCATTTAGGTTGCTTCCACGACCTGGATATTGTAAATAGTGCTGCAATGAACACTGGGGTGCATGTGTCTTTTTGAATTATGGTTTTCTCTGGGTATATGCCCAGTAGTGGGATTCCTGGATCATATGTTAATTCTATTTTTAGTTTTTTAAGGAACCTCCATACTGCTCTCCATAGTGGCCGTATCAATTTACATTCCCACCAACAGTGCAAGAGGAAAGGTTCCCTTTTCTCCACACCCTCTCCAGCATTTGTTGTTTGTAGATTTTCTGATGATGCCCATTCCTACTGGTGTGAGGTGATACGTCATTGTATCAGTCTTTAATACATTCTCAAATCTGAAGTATTTTTTCCCTTTGGTCTTATTTAAGAAATACGCTGTCCGGAGATAAGACTTCTATAAGCTTGTGTACACAGCCACATAAGAAAATATTAAAACATTTTAATGTTCACTTCAGGAAATTCTAAAATTTAAAACCACTCCAAATTAAAATATGACCACTTCAAAGAAAAGGGAATAATTTCAAAGTTAAGACAAAAACAGCTTTTGATACAAACCACTGCATGTTGCAGAAGCAGTAACCTAGTTTCACTTTGAGTGTAGTGTTTGTTGCCCTCAAGGGATCTGCAACTTTCGAGCAAGATTTTTTCATTAAATGCCATATAACAGGTAAAGCAGAGGAGGAAAAAAAGTCAATACATCTTCATGCTACAACACATCTCAACTGTTCAGTTTAAGGGAAGAAAAGCACAGTACTTACGAACACATACATATACAAACATGCACACATATACACGTATCACATTGATAAGCTTCTGCTAGCTATTGGTGAGATAACACTAAAATGTTAACTCAAGGCTAACCTATAGAACATGTGGCAATTTAACAATCCGCTTGTGAGGCGCAAAAATCCCCAGCATCACACAAAATTACGCTTGACTATTTGCTCCCTGGTTCAATAATTGGTCAGTAATAACCTGAGCAGAGAAAGCTGGTGGAAGATGTTCAAATATACAAAAGTTTTTCCACATAGAATTCTTAATTACTTTTTCCCAAAACATGGTTCTCTATATTGAGCTGTGAATACTATGCATATTTCAGAAAGACAAAACTCCCAAACACTCACATTTCTGAGTGAACAACCTGTTCCAAGACACTATCTCCCTACAAGCCCCAGAGAAATTACTTGGAGGGTATAACATAAATTAATTAGTAACAATACACACTTTAGACATTTATATTTTAACTGCACTGGAATGTCTATAAAATGAGCCTACGAACAGCAAAGGCACTGAGCCCAAGAGGAAGTGAACAGACTCCTGGCTTGCAGACAAATGAGTGGGTGGAGGAAATATTTATGTGGGGAGGATGATTTTTACACGATGCTTTTCTTAATCTAAAGAAAACCACAGCTCTTCGCAATATATGTGCTATAAATAGATGTAGTCAGTCAAAAACCTGAATAAATGCTTGTTTGCCTACTTGTTTTGTTTTTAAATAACTTTTGTCACAACCCAAATCCAATGGGTGATCAAGATAATCAAGCCAACGTGACCAAGCAGTTAAAGGCCTGGGGACACAGGACCAAGACTAATTCCCCTGCACCTGTTTATGCTGAAGAAAATATTTTAATTAGTAATGTGGGTTTTTCTTGTAATAGCTTTAAATATACTTCCCTCACCAGAATCAAAGAGTTTTCACACTGGTTCACATCAATGTAAAATTTCTACCAACTACTTTTGGCAACACCTTTAAGAAATGTGGCTAGAGCAATCAGAGTTTTGATCACAGAACCATTGTTCTAGTAACTGCTCCCTCCTTCCCCAGCTCCTCCCCCCCAAAACCCCACATCTATCTATGATCACAAAGTTCCTGTCAAGTAAGTATTAGTCTCTTTCATAAATAGAGGAAATTAAGGCCTGCTGACTAAAAGGTGAGAGGGGCTCTGAGAGAGTAAGAACTAGTTGAGTATATAACTGCTATGCTCTTTTCTCCCTTAAAATAAAACCCAATCGGAGGACAGATGACTTTTTTTGGAAGTGGAGGTGAGGGTTGCTGGTAAAGAGGTAATGTAATCTAGGTTTTCTAATATTTTTACAATGGACATGTATTTTTTTTTTTTTAATAAATTTATTTATTTATTTTTGGCTGCGTTGAGTCTTAGTTGCTGTGCACAGGCTTTCTCTAGTTGCGGGAAGAGGAGGCTATTCTTTTGTTGTGGTGCGCGGGCTTCTCATTGTGGTGGCTTGCTCTTGTTGTGGAGCGTGGGCTCTAGGGGGGCGGGGTTCAGTAGTTGTGGTGCATGGGGTTCACTGCTCCATGGCATGTGGGATCTTGCCGGACCAGGGCTCGAACCCGTGTCCCCTGAATTGGCAGGCTGATTCTTACCCACTGTGCCACCAGGGAAGTCCCTATTATTTCTATAATAAACCAAAACAACTGATCCTAAACTTAAAAACTAAATGAATTCATCAAACCTATTCAGATTCAACATATAAGATCATTTAGATGCAAGTGTTGATGAAAGTGCAAACGTTAAGTTAACTAAGCATAAAAAACACTTAAATCTACACCAAGCCTCAAAATACCAGCAGACTTTCAGTAACACTCAACAAATATTTATTGAGTACCTACCATGTATGAGGTGCCACAGACATAACTACGAACATGATACATATGACCCCTGGTTTCAGAAGCTTACAATATTGCCAGTTAGACAGGGTGGCCCTATATCCTATTTTAATGAGCAAAGTCCTGGTTTATACCTGTTTCTCCCAGAAAAGAGGGGACATATGACCAAGACTCCCTTCTCTCCCAGGGAAGCCCAGATTAATTGTTAATAATGCCCCTCTCACATATCTCTCCCAGTCTGGATAATAAATGGTTACCCATTTATGCAAAAAACAAATAAACTACTGTTCCTATATGGCAATAGGTTTGTAAAATGTGTATCATTTCCAGATTTTATCTCTTTAAATTCATTTTATTCATTTTTATTACACATTAGATTTTCTTAAATTATACAAAGTAACTTATTTTAGACCTTCATCTCATTCTGATATATACCTGTCATACAATAAAATCAAAGATTTGCTTTAATCAAATAAGAGAAAATCAAAATCTGATTTTACCACATCAAAATGTATACAGAGGGACTTCCCTGGTGGCGCAGTGCTTAAGAATCTGCCTGCCAATGCAGGGGACACAGGTTCGAGCCCTGGTCCGGGAAGATCCCAAATGCCGCGGAGCAGCTAAGCCCGTGAGCCACAACTACTGAGCCTGTGCTCTAGAGTCCACGAGTCACAGCTACTGAAGCCTGTGCGCCTAGAGCCCGTGCTCTGCAACAAGAGAAGCCACCGCAATGAGAAGCCCGCGCACAGCAACAAAGACCCAGTACAGCCAAAAATAAATAAATTTATTTTAAAAAAATGTATATAGAGTAAATAAATCAAATGAATAAAAAAGAAGCTTTAAAGACTATAAGCCCCTTGAGGAGAGACAGTTCTTTTAAAAATACTACTTCAACATTCTAGCCTGTGTCTAGCTCAGTACTGAGAACATAATGAGGTCCAGATTGAGGCCTGTGCTCTAGAGCCTGTGAGTCACAACTACTGAGCCCATGTACCACAACTACCGAAGCCTGTGCGCCTAGAGCCCGTGCCCCACAACAAGAGAAACCGCTGCAATGAGAAGCCCGCGCACTGCAACGAAGAGTAGCCCCCGCTCGCCACAACTAGAGAAAGCCTGTATTGTAGCAACGAAGACCCAACTCAGGCAAAAATAAATAAATAAAAATAAATCTATAAAAAAATATTAAAAAAAAAAGACTCAGGAGGGACTTCTCTGTGGCGCAGTGGTTAAGAATCCGCCTGCCAATGCAGGGGACACGGGATTGAGCCCTGGTCCGGGAAGATCCCACATGCCCCAGAGCAACTAAGCCTGTGCTCTAGAGCCTGCGCGCCACAATTACTGAGCCCATGTGCCACAACTACTGAAGCCCGCATGCCCAGAGCCTACGCTCCGCAACAAGACAAGCCACCACAATAAGCCCGCGCACTGCAATGAAGAGTAGTCCCCACTCACCGCCACTAGACAAAGCCTGCACGCAGCAACGAAGACCCAACGCGGCCAAAAATAATAAATAAATAAATTTATATATTAAAAAAAAGACTCAGGAGCCAGCCTGATAAGCTCCTAATGGACAAAAACAGGACAACTGAGTATCAACAAGGATGAATAACAGTAATGCACTGCAACACTTCAAATATGCTTAAATCCATTGGTCACCTTTAGAGGATGCTAAGAGAACCAACTCATTCTTCTGAAAACTGGTAAGTGAAGGGCAAGAATCAAGCATTTAGTCTGCCATTCCTATCAGATCTGTACCTCAAGGAAACTAAATATTTGTTGAGGGGAAATTTTTTTTTTTTTGCGGTACGCGGGCCTCTCACTGTTGTGGCCTCTCCCGTTGCGGAGCACAGGCTCCGGACGCGCATGCTCAGCGGCCATGGCTCACGGACCCAGCCTCTCCGCGGCATGTGGGATCTTCCCGGACGGGGGCACGAACCCGTGTCCCCTGCATCGGCAGGCGGACTCTCAACCACTGCGCCACCAGGGAAGCCCGAGGGGAAATTTCTTTTTATAGAAGCATTCCAGCTAATAATTGAAGAAGAAGTTATAGTGTTTGGTATTATTTTGCAACCCATAATGAATTAATAGATATAGGCAAAGATCATCAGTGGCTGGTAACAGTACCAAAGAAGAAACAACCAGCACTGTACGTCTCCTGGTAGAATTACACACCACCAGCTATTAGTCTTGCCCCGCACCCACAAGAAAAATTGAACCTTGATCTGATCAAGCCTGTAGATCTAAAAGCCAATTTACAGGAAGGCACCGAGGAACATGTTAAACGATATCACGTGGATACAAGCAGCACAATCCAGACTATGGGAGACTATACAACAAATGACAGGGATTCTTCAACAAAAATTCCAAGGAAAAAGAAAAAGAAAGGAAGGAGAACTTATAAAGAGACTTAACAGACATATTAACCAATCACTTCTTTTGAACTTAATTCAACATTCTAGCCTGTGTCTAAATGTTGAAAACACTAACTGAAAAAACAATTATGAGTCATTTGGGAAGTACAGACACTGAACACTTAATGATGGTCAGGAAGTCTTTTAGTATAATCATGGTATTGTCTTTTTTTTTTTTTTTTTTTTGCGGTACACGGGCCTCTCACTATCGTGGCCTCTCCCGTTGCGGAGCACAGGCTCCGGACGCGCAGGCTCAGCGGCCATGGCTCACGGGCCCAGCCGCTCCGCGGCATGTGGGATCTTCCCGGACCGGGGCATGAACCCATTCCCCTGCATCGGCAGGCAGACTCTCAACCACTGCGCCACCAGGGAAGCCCTGTCTTTTTTTTAAAAAAGAATTTTTGTATATAAAAATAATATGATATGACATTTAGAATTGCTTCAAAGTAATTGGAGGGAGGGAACTATAGTGAGGGTGGATATATATGAAACAAGATTAGCCATGTACAATAATTGTTGAAGCTGGGATATGGGTATATTTCGGCTCATTATATTTTCCCTTTTTTTATATTTGAGAATTTCTATAATATAAAAAGGGTTTTGAAAGACCAAAAATAATATCATAATTTAGAAACATACAGGCCACTGTAACCTGACAACAATGGAGAAAAAATATTTTATGACAAGTACAATTAACTCTAAATTAATCTTTTGACTAAGGAATTACAGAAGTAAAATATAGTGTGAAAATCCCTCTGTATTATGACTACATTTAATATTCTTTTATACAACTTAAATTTTATATCTCTAAAAACTATAATGTAAGCAATATGGTATTTTTTTTTTTTGCGGGAGAAAAAATATTTATTATTAAATAGAAATAAACCCAGCTATACATTATGGTGAGTGTAGAGTACTTTGTGTGTACTTTTTTTTTAAATTTAATTTTATTTACTTTTTTAAATACCAGGTTCTTATTAGTTATCCATTTTATACATAGTAGTGTATATATGTCAATCCCAATCGCCCAATTCATCCCACCACCACCCTCAACCCACACCACTTTCCCCCCTTGGTGTCCATACGTTCTCTACATCTGTGTCTCAATTTCTGCCCTGCAAACCGGTTCATCTGTACCATTGTTCCAGGTTCCACATATATGCATTAATATACGATATTTGTTTTTCTCTTTCTGACTTACTTCACTCTGTATGACAGTCCTTAGATCCACCCACGCCTCTACAAATGACTCAATTTTGTTCCTTTTTATGGCTGAGTAATATTGCATTGTATATATGTACCACATCTTCTTTATCTATTCGTCTGTCAATGGGCATTTAGGTTGCTTCCATGTCCTGGCTATTGTAAATAGTGCTGCAGTGAACACTGGGGTACATGTGTCTTTTTTTTTTTTTCTTTTTTTTGCAGTACGCAGGCCTCTCACTGTTGTGGCCTCTCCCGTTGCGGAGCACAGGCTCCGGATGCGCAGGCTCAGCAGCCATGGCTCATGGGCGCAGCTGCTCCGCGGCATGTGGGATCTTCCCGGACTGGGGCACGAACCTGTGTCCCCTGCATCGGCAGGCAGACTCTCAACCACTGCGCCACCAGGGAAGCCCCATGTGTCTTTTTGAATTATGGTTTTCTCTGGGTATATGCCCAGTAGTGGGATGGCTGGGTCATATGGTAATTCTATTTTTAGTTTTTTAAGGAACGCCCATAATGTTCTCCATAATGGCTGTATCAGTTTACATTCCCACCAACAGTGCAAGAGGGTTCCCTTTTCTCCACACCCTCTCCAGCATTTGTTGTTTGTAGATTTTCTGATGATGCCCATTCTAACTGGTGTGAGGTGATACCTCATTGTAGTTTTGATTTGCATTTCTCTAATAATTAGTGATGTTGAGCAGCTTTTCATGTGCTTCTTGGCCATCTGTATTCTTCTATGGAGAAGTGTCTATTTAGGTCTTCTGCCCATTTTTGGATTGGGTTGTTTGCTTTTTTAATATTGAGCCGCATGAGCTGTTTATATATTCTGGAGATTAATCCTTTGTCCGCTGACTCGTTTGCAAATATTTTTTCCCATTCTGAGGATTGTCTTTTCATCTTGTTTGTAGTCTCCTTTGCTTTGCAAAAGCTTTGAAGTTTCATTAGGTCCCATTTGTTCATTTTTGTTTTTATTTCCATTACTCTAGGTGGATCAAAAAAGATCTTGTTGTGATTTATGTCAAAGAGTGTTCTTCCTATGTTTTCCTCTAAGAGTTTTATAGTGTCCGGTGTTACATTTAGGTCTCTAATCCTTTTTTTTTTAGCCGCTCTGCGGCACGTGGGATCCTCCCGGACTGGGGCGCGAACCCGTGTCCCCCACATCGGCAGGCGGACTCTCAATCACTGCGCCACCAGGGAAGCCCCTCTAATCCATTTTGAGTTTATTTTTGTGTATGGTATTAGGGAGTGTTCTAATTTCATTCTTTTACATGTAGCTGTCCAGTTTTCCCAGCACCACTTACTGAAGAGACTGTCTTTTCTCCAGTGTATATCCTTGCCTACTTTGTCATAGATTATTTGACCATAGGTGCGTGGGTTTATCTCTGGGCTTTCTATCCTGTTCCATTGATCTATATTTCTGTTCTTGTGCCACTACCGTATTGTCTTGATTACTGTAGCTTTGTAGTATAGTCTGAAGTCAGGGAGTCTGATTCTTCCAGCTCTGTTTTTTCCCCTCAAGACTGCTTTGGCTATTCGGGGTCTCTTGTGTCTCTATACAAATTTTAAGATTTTTTGTTCTAGTTCTGTAAAAAATGCCATTGGTAATTTGATAGGGAGTGCATTGAATCTGTAGATTGCTTTGGGTAGTATAGTCATTTTCACAATATTGATTCTTCCAATCCAAGAACATGGTGTACCTCTCCATCTGTTTGTGCCATCTTTAATTTCTTTCATCAGTGTCTTATATTTTTCTGCATACAGGTCTTATGGTATATTTCTGATTTAATAAAACTTTAATCCCAAATACGCTAACACAGAATGATCAAAAGTATAAAAGAAAAATTAAACATGTTAGAAGTAAAACAATTTGCCTAGTAAGGTCATCACTCAGTCAAGATCAGAATCCAGCCTTTAGAGAGTAGACATTACTGTATCCCAGATACTAAGTTAGCTTTTAATGTTTCAGTGACAGGACAATAAAACTGAACCACAAACTTCTGTCTTCATGTGGAACTTACTATGTAGACCTGGCTACAGGTAAGGTTTTAGATCTATATTGCTTAAGTACATGGCCAATATTTTAGTAAGAACTGCCATTAAAGCTGCTTTATATTTGTTCTCCAGCTGATACACTACACAGTACATTCTGCCACCTTCATACTTACAGGTCGAACTAAGAAACCACTGTCCAAACAAAATACATGTATGCGTATATAGAGAGACTTGTGGGTGTGCAGAAGACCATTTTAGATGATTTTCTAAATCTGCTGTACTATGAGGTGACCAGGATTCTCTTCTTATTCAGTCAGTGTTGTGGTGTTGCTATCACCGTAAGTGCAATGGCCGTAAGCATTTCACTGTATAAAAGTCAGATGTAAGCACAGGCCATAGCCACGGTTCTCACCATTCAATGAAAAACTACCTTCTTCCTTCCTTGGTTTTCTCCCTCCATCGTGAGCCAGCAAATATCATGTATTCTCAGTTCTAAGCTCCATTTTATTGTTTCTAAAACAAGGATGCTACATACTTTTCCTCAGTTCTAGGATGCTATTGATTTTTTTTTTTTGCGGTACGCGGGCCTCTCACTGCCGTGGCCTCTCCCGCTGCGGAGCACAGGCTCCGGACGCGCAGGCTCAGCGGCCATGGCTCACGGGCCCAGCCACTCCGCGGCATGTGGCCTCTTCCCGGACCGGGGCACGAACCCGTGTCCCCTGCATCAGCAGGCGGACTCTCAACCACTGCGCCACCAGGGAAGCCCTAGGATGCTATTGATTTTAAGTTCTTATTTTATGGTCAAGTTTGTGGAAGATCCAAATGAAGCAGCTACAGTCTCTGACTGAGGATCCAAACCTCATATTCATTTGGGGCTTGTTCCTTCTACCTTACCCCAATATCTAAGGAACCAACAAGTCCTGTTTTTAAAAACTGCCCTGTCCTCCCTGTTCCAATTGCTAACGTAACCTCTGAGTTCAGGCCCTCATCACCTCATACACAGATTACAACAGTCTGTCTGCCTCCCTCTTTCAAACCACCTTACACAGAGATTTTTTTTTTTTGCGGTACGCAGGCCCCTCGCTGCTGTGGCCTCTCCCGTCGCGGAGCACAGGCTCCGGACGCGCAGGCTCAGTGGCCATGGCTCACGGACCCAGCCGCTCCGCGGCATGTGGGATCCTCCCGGGCCGGGGCACGAACCCGCGTCCCCTGCACTGGCAGGCAGACTCTCAACCACTGCGCCACCAGGGAAGCCCACAGAGATTTTTTAAACTACATTTTCCTAAAGAATTTGGATCATGTCACTCCCTAGCTACAAACCTTTACTGGTCTCTAGAGCCTCGGAATAAAGTTCAGTTCCTTAGCAAAGCATTCAGAAGCCCTCCACCATCTGCGCCCAGCTGACTTTTTCAGCCTTGGCTCCCAAAGTCCTCCCCTCCCACCTAACATCCTCATGCAATTTTTCAAATGAACCTTGACTTTTTCCACTTCTAAACCTTTGACTATGTCATTCTTTCCTTCTACCTAGAACATCATTCCCCCTGCCATCCACAGGACCATAACATCCTAGCCGCCTTTCAAGACCCAGCTTCTTCATGAAGCTTTTCTCGACCACCACTTTTGTTTCGTGGAATGCTTAGGAGGGTTTTTATTTTCTTTTAAAAGGACGTGTAAGCTAATGGAAAGAATACTCAACAGTTCTGTTTAAGCTGGGAGGAAAGTGATTTTTAAAAATCCCTATCTGTGTGATATTGTCAATTTCTTCCTCCTCTTCCATAAAATAAACTGTTTCAGGGAATGATTTAAATTAATGTAGAGTTTGGAGGTCACGGTTTGCCTCAGGAGGGATTTTTCTGCATTAGCAAGCGCAGAGTGAAAGATACTCAAGCAGTACCCCATCTGTAATGGTAGTCTGCCTCAAGACCAGCACCTTTTTCTCCTTCAGGAACTGCTTAATACCTACATGCTCTCAGAGCCAGACACTGCAGACAGTGTAACCATCTGGCACAAGTTAATTTTCTAGTAAACAAAAGGTGGCTATTTTCCATGTGCTCCTGGAGACAGGAACTGGTGACTGGACTGAAAAGGGTTATCACTATGCAAGAGCTATACTCATCCGTGTTATAAACCATTTTTCTGCATGGACACAAGAAGGGTGGGGAAAAAGACATTCAAACTTACCCTAAAATAGCCTTGGAGAGAATGACTGTGAACGTCAAAAGATAACTTTCAAAGATAATAATGTCAAAGAAACCTTAAATTTGTCTAAACAAATATAGACATCCAGATACATTATATATGGTATATACATAGGTACACTGTATGACTAAAATTAATCTATGAACAGATATTCAAGTTTATTCAAGTATAGAGTTTAAAAGCTTGATTTAGGATGTTTCCAAATAGAAAACTGATGTCAGTTGAAAAACTAGTGAAATCTGAATTAAGTTTGGAGTTAAGTTGATAGTAATGTACCGGTGTTGGTTTCGTAGTGTATGTAAGACTGTAAACAATAACAGAACTAGATGAGGGGAACTACACTCAATATTTTGTAATAACTTATAAGGGAAAGAATCTGAAAAAGAAAAAAAATATATATATCTGAATCACTTTGCTGTACACCTAAAACTAAGATGACATTGTAAATCAACTATACTTCAATAAAAAATTAAATGAAAAAGTTTTTAAAAAGAGTAATATATGTGAAAAATATCTCAAAATCCTATATAAACGTTATACTCATTATTATGCTTTGTGTTTATATGGTTTTCTACTTTATTCATAAGATATAACCAACTGCAATATTTTCATATTTCTACTTTTATAACTAAACAACAAAATGTCAACACAGTGAAGTAATTTTCAAATGTTAATTTTCATAGTTTGCCAAACATACAATAAAAATGTTCCAACTTTAATGTTCCTACCATTTTATTTTACCTGTTCTAACAATTATAACAATGAATTTAGCTAAGAATGATTTCAGATTAACTTCTCTAATATAAAGCACTCAACTTTTATAATATATGTGGAGCAAGTAATAAGCACGGAAATATGTAATTGCTTTTAAAGAAATATTTGTTTTCAATTTAGGTTTCAGAGTAATGTGGAAGACTAAATTATTTTATCTTAAATGGCTGTGAGGTAAAACTCTAAGTATCAGTAATAGGTTAGGAAATGGAAGCATAGTTATAGAAAAAAGGAAAATAAACTTTTAAGAGCATTGGACCTTAAACTCTACCATTATTCCATAAACCACAAAAAGACCACACAGTTATTAAAGATTATAAATCACAATTTATAATATTTCTATATACAGTTAGTTGTACTCTGTTATTATAATATTTTTTTTTGTTATTATATTTTTAAGTGTAGATTTTAATCCAAGGTTTTCTTTTTATAACCAAGAAATAAATGCATATGTGTTCATTTTGAGGAAGAAAAAAGAAGAGAACTGGATGAGGTGGTATATAGGTACTCTCTTTGTAACTTTTCTGTAAATCTAAAAGTATTCCAAAATTAAAAATTTTTTATTTTAAAAAAGAGAACTTGGGCTTCCCTGGTGGCGCAGTGGTTGAGAGTCCGCCTGCCGATGCAGGGGACACGGGTTCGTGCCCCGGTCCGGGAAGATCCCACATGCCGTGGAGCGGCTGGGCCCGTGAGCCATGGCCGCTGAGCCTGCGCGTCCGGAGCCTGTGCTCCGCAACGGGAGAGGCCACAACAGTGAGAGGTCCGCGTACCGCAAAAAAAAAAAAAAAAAAAAAGATAACTTACTGGGATAACACAAATTGACATAATCACATTAATTAAAAGATTTTCTTTGAATTAAAATTCAAAATTCAAAGTTGGTTTATTAGTTTTTCTCAAAAGTGAGTTTTTTTAAAACTTTTTTTTTGGGGGGGGCGAGCTGTGCCGCTAGGCTTGCAGGATTTCAGTTCCCCCACCAAGGACTGAACTGGTGCCTTCAGAGTCTTAACCACTGGACAACCAGGGAATTCTCTAAAAAACTGTTTTTTTTTTAACTTTGATGTTTTTAAACTTTTTCAGGTTTACTTGGTAAAGACTATCAATTATGAAACGGGCTGGGTTTTTTCAGCCGGATTCACCTACAAACATGTATAGGTATGTTTTATGGCTTAAGTCCCAAAATGGCTAATGCCAAGATAACCTGACTGACTTCTGACATCAGCTGGTATGGCCGACTATAGCTCAGAATGCTATGTGAATATGGAATAACCTTCCTTAGAACAGCTTAGCACTATTTTCCTAAGTGTGAAGTGTGCATATTTTTGGACCCAGCCATCGAGAATTCCTCATTAGTAGATAATCCACAGGTATACAAAGATGTGTACACAAGGGCATTCGTTATAGCACTATTTAATATAACAAAAATTTGAAACATAAATAATGATATACACAGACACTGGCATACTACATAACCGAATTATGACATAGGTTTATATTAACAGACACAGAAATATGTCCACATGAAAAAAAAAACACTAAAGAACATGTGGGAATGGAATCATGCAATCTCACTATGTAAAACTATGCATATACAATCATGCATATATATGCTCATATTGAGAGATATCTCAGGACAGGGGTAAAGATGGGGAAGGAGATATTTTATTTCTTTCTTTATATTTTCTGTAATCCTTAAATTTTTTTTTTTTTTTTTTTTTTTTTTTGCGGTACGCGGGCCTCTCACTGCTGTGGCCTCTCCCGTTGCGGAGCAACGGCTCCGGACGCGCAGGCCCAGCGGCCATGGCCCACGGGCCCAGACGCTCCGCGGCATGTGGGATCCTCCCAGACCGGGGCACGAACCCCCGTCCCCTGCATCGGCAGGCGGACTCTCAACCACTGCACCACCAGGAAAGCCCCTTAAATAATTTTGGATAAGCCTGTACAATTTTTTTAGAAAAATCATAAAGCTATTCTTCATAATGCTATATAAGCAATTTGTTTCACACTCAAATAAGACATTAAGTACCCAAATATGTAATTTTTAAAAAGTGATCCCCTGTTCACAACTGAAAAGGGCAAAATATTTGTTATTAAATTTACTGTAAACTATAAACGTAGAAAGCTGAGAAGTAGTTCTACTATAAAAACATCAGACATTAGCCAAAGACTCTAGGTCGTCAGTGTTAACTGCAACATTAGCTATATAATAGCTAATAGACATGACACGCCACAGTATTATTATGCTTAGCTAGAGCTACGCTATAGTTATAAATATCACGTTATTTCACATAGCTTCTATTTATAAATATGTACCTTAGCTGAGATCAGTCAATAGATTGTTTTTTGCACAAGCAACAGAAATCTGTCCTCTTGCCAAGGATTTATCTTTCTGTACCAATGAATTGGGGAGCTGTAAGAGAACTTATAACACATTCAGTATTCTCCATTATATGAGAGATGAGGGAAGATGAGGCTTTAAAATGCTAGATGGTTCCTGTAAGGTCAACAGCTAGTTGATGGCAGAGCTGGGCCTATCACCCAGATTCTGGTCATAAGGCTCAAAATGAATTATTCCTACATACCCATTAGGATGGCTAAAATTAAAAATACTGACAATTTCAAGTGTCGCCAAGATGCAGAACAAATGGGACTGTCATGTGTTACTGGTGGAGATGCAAAAGGGCACACTCTCTCTGGAAAAGAGTTTGGCAGTCTCTTATAAAGTGAAACATACACACACCATAGCATCAAGCAGTCCCACTCCTAGGTATTTACTCTAGAGGAATGAGAACTTACATTCACCCCAAACTAGAAACAATCCAAATGTCCTTCAACTGGTTAATGAATAAACAACCTGTGGTACATCCACACAGTGGAACATTACTTGGCGATAAAAAGGAACACACTGTTGATCCACACAAAAACTTGGATGAATCTCATAGGCATCATGCTGAGTGAAAGAAGCCAGTCTCAAATGGTTACATACTGAATGATCCCACTTACATAGCATTCTCCAAAAGACAAAGCTATAGAGACGGACAACAGATCAATGGTTGTCAGGGTGGAGGGTGGGGGAGAGTATGAATGAAAAGGGATTACAGAAGGAGTCTTTGGGTGATGGGCTTGTTCTGTATCCTGATTGTGGTGGTGGTTACACGAATCTATATAGGTATTGATACTCAAAGAACTGTACACATGTCAAAATGTCAATTTTACTGTACATTAATTTAAAAATTAAAATAGGGACTTCCTTCCACGCACTGCAACTACTGAAGCCCGTGCACTCTAGGGGTCTGTGTGCTGCAACTACTGAGCCCACGTGCTGCAACTACTGAAGCCTGCACGCCTAGAGCCTGTGCTCTGCAACAAGAGAAGCCACTGCAATGAGAGGCCCGTGCACCACAACAAAGAGTAGCCCCCACTCGCTGCAACTAGAGAAACCCCGCGTGCAGCAACGAAGACCCAATGCAGCCAAAAAAACCCCCAAAACAACAAAAACCCCAGGGACTTCCTTGGTGGTCTGGTGGTTAGGACTCTGCGCTTCCACTGCAGGGGGCATGGGTTCAATCCCTGGTCGGGGAACTAGGATCCCGTATGCTGTATGGTGTGGCCAAAAAAAAAAAAATACATAAAATAAAAAATAAAAAAATTAAAACAAATTACTTACTCAGTCTCTGGCTTCTAAAAGCCAGAAATATTTATGGATTTTTAAATTCAATTTTAAAATTAATTTTTCAATTAGCAAAATAAAATGATTTGATGGGTCTTTTCCTATAAAATCTCAATGCCAAGAAAAGAATACATTCAACTTGGCAAGTTACACAGCCTCATTTTGTCTTAATTTCTCCGTTGGCAAAATGGGGATAATAATACCTACCTCAAAGGGTTATATGAGAATTAAATGGTAGATAAATAAATAAATAAATAAATAATAGACATATTCACAGTATACATAACTTTGGGTATGGAAATGGAAGACAACTCCAACCAAGTAACTTTTAAGTTTTGTCCTTCCAGAGAACCAGGTTCTGATGATTGCTTTTCTGATAGAGCTGTCTCTGAAATACAGTCCAAGCCCGGCGTCTGATTTTCACATAGAAGTAAAAACTCACTACTGAGTCCTTGATGTATTTTTATTCTGTAACCACTCTACACAAATAAATTGCTGTTTAAACCAGACTCTGTGTTAAAGAAGATTACACTGTATATATTTGTATATATTTGTTTGTATGTATTTCTTAGTCCTCTTAATTCTACCTAACTTAATGAATAAACAGGTAGCCAGTGCTCTCGTGTGTGTGTGTGTGTGTGTGTGTGTGTGTATTAAGTAATAGTAGGTTTCCTACCTCTCAGAAGAACACAGTTTAAATGCTAGGCAAAATGAGAATCTAACCTTCACCTTTCCAGAGTTTCAGGTCTTTAAGAATTACCCCTCTATACGGAGTAAGGTCATAAACATGATGATTTTCTTCATGCCACATTTCATAGCTTTCTACTTTCAAACCCATACCTTTAAGCCCAGCTTTTTGTTTTATCACTCCCCCACCCCCATTTAATCCAGTAAGCATTTGCTTAGCACCTACTTCAAGAAAATACTTTTTGCTAAGCTCTATTTTGGGCAGTGATTTTCAAACTGTCTGTCCCAACCCAATTTTTACAAATGAAATGGAATAAAATAACAGACTGCCTCACAGATGGTAAGGGTAAATACTGTTTCATGAAGCTTTTGTTTCAGTTGTGGGTGGGGACATGTATGTGAGTGAATAACGTAGGCATGCATATACTGCTCTTACTGTGGATCATGGTCCAAAAGTTCGAGAAACAGTGTTACAGGGATTAAATAAACATCAGCTCTAGATTTAGAACAGTACAACCCTGCAACAGTTGGCTTCTCTGGACATGTTGTTTGGTACTCACTGCACCACCTGACCTTAGAGACACAAGTCATCTTTAAAGAAAAAAAAATCTAACTTTCCATTTGAGGTGATGAAAAGGTTGAGGAGATACTGAAAGGCAGAACAAACTGTCCTTTGGTTATTGTTACAATCCCCGACAAGTTGGAATGGATGCAGAAGTGTATACTTTCTTTACCGCAACCTGACAGGAGGAAACTGGCCATTTGAAATGAGATAATTTTTAAATTAAAAAAAAATTATGTAGTATACACTTGCATGGATCAAAAATTTTAAATACAGAAGAGAATACAGTGAATAGAGTATTACTCATGACAGCTATACCAGAAACAATCCAAATGTCCATTAATGGTAGAATGGAGAAATAAATTATAATATACACATACAATGGAATATCATATGAGAATAAACTAATTATTCTTACATATAATGATATGGGTGCATCTTATAAGCCATACTCAAACGAGTACATACTGTATTACACTTACATATGGCTTAGAGATTTTCCATAGTAATATACAGTTTCTTCATTCGTTTTTGTAGCCATATAAAATTTATTCAATTGCATGAATATATGTTGATTTATTTATCCAATTCTTACTGATGGGCATTTAGGTTTTTTCCAAACTTTTGATGAGTTAATTTAAATGACTCTGCATGCTTGGTATGCTAAAAAGAAAACTGAAGGGCTCAGGATCTTTCAGGCAAGGTAACTTCAAACTCTAGCTCCTAGTATATTAATACAGGAAAAGTCCCTGGGCATCTGGGTCACAGTTTTAAGAGGAACTGGGAAAAAATACATATTTATTTATGCACAAAATTGAGATCATAAACACTCTCCTTGCCACCCCCTCAAAAAATGAAACACTTCCCATGTATTTCAATGTTTCTAGGCCACTGATACTACTCTAGATCTATTAAAATGATACATTCAGAAGGGTGAAAACAATTCATAAGGACCTAGTTATAGAACTCATTTTATAGCTCACGCGGTGTAATTAAGAAGTTATATTCCATTGAATTCCCCAAACTGAATCAAAATTCCAAAGCTGAAAAGTATAAATGTATAAAAGACTATATTCTACACTAGCATTAAAGACAAAAGGAATCACCTACCACTGCATGTCTTGGTGAAATCCAGGTAGAGTCACAACCCTCTGATGCCACATGCATAGTAAAGACCAAAAAATCAGGCTAAGGAGCCATTCTTTGCATCATTTCCATTCTTATTCTCTTCCAACAAACCCTTCTCACCACACACTGATTCATCTATCAAGAAACTGACAAAAGCAACTAGCTATCTGCTAAGCCATTTGACTCTAGTAAACTAGAAAAAATAATAATTAAAAAAATAGCACCCCTTTCCAAGAAAAATTTTACTTAGCAAAATGTATTATAGTTGAGAAAAAAATATGTAACTCAATCATCTAAATTTTATTTGTTTAGTCAGTCTGGGCTCACATAGCATTAATGATGGTGTTATTAATATTATACATTCTGGCCGAGGTTAAGTTCTTTCAAGTGTTCTGCAAAGTCTAAGGAGAGTCTAAGACCATTATTTGCCAATCCCTCTTTATCAGCAACCCAATACTAGTGACTGATTCCACTGATGGGCAAGCCCCTAGGTGGCTCAATAATAAAAGAAAATAAGGCTTAGCAGGTTCCCTTGAGGTAAATTCTAATGCATTACTGATGTGTCTACCTTATCTGAAAAGTCTCTAGCTAACTTTGGTGGGTTCATAGACTTAACACAGTGATATTCTGCAAAAATGACAGAATAACTTAATTCTATAGAACCCAAGAAATCCTATTTTAAAAGCTCTATGCACTGAATAAAACTGGATACCTGCTCTTGAATCTGCTTTTCAGAGTAACCAGTCTCTTAAACTATATTTAAAAAACGAAAAAGATAATGTCATATTTTACCATAAAACTGCCTTTCTGACTAAAAACCTCAGAAGAGCAATGGGGATTCTTTAAGAAAAAATGTTCATAAGTGTCTTCAAAAATCAAAGGTAACTGCTATACAAACAAACAGATTAACTAAAGCATCTGATGTCTTCACTGATTCTACCAAGCACTTTATGGCTTGCATTAACCATGAAAATTTACACAAGGCTTTGCACGTGATTCAACTCTGGACACAGAACTTATTGAGCTACGTTAATGTCCTAAAACACCCCTTTCACCGCATAAGCTCTGTAAAGGCTTAAAACAAGCACAGCCTGTGGGTAACACTGTAGAATTTGGAGCCAAGTTTTATTGTCTCCACGAAGTTCAGCCAGCCATAGAGCAACAAATCAAAGTTCCAATAAGCACAGTGCACCTGCAAGTCTTAGGTATGCTCCAAGTCAAATATTTGCAATTTTTTCATCCCAAATCAGCACAGATGAACGTATGCAGATCGCAGAACCAGCCCTCTAAATCCTGTAAGCCAAAGTGATCTGTAGTTTCACTCCCACATCACTTGTGTCCTACCATTTATTGAGTCCTTAATGTGCATATGTGCCAGGAACTGTTCTAGAAGTTTGCATACATTATCTCTAATACCTATAACAAATCCTGTTCTGATGAGGAAACTGAGGCTAGAGAGGTCAAGGTGACTTGTCTAATGCCATAAAGCCAGTGGCGCTTTATTCAAACTTCGTTCTCCCTGGCTCCAAAGAGCCACCTCTGTGATCCTCCCTCAGCTAAAGTCACTAACTCCAACAGCAGCTTTCCTTTATCAAAGTAAATTCAAGGGCCAACTGTCTGAAATGATGACAAAGATGAGAAAAATATCATACCTAAAACCATGGCACAAGACCCAGGAATTCCCAGCGAGGAAACTCAGTCACCTCCTTCAGAATAACTAGTTCCAAAGGCTGTGATTCAAAATCAACTGACTTTTTGGAACAAGGGAAATGAAACTCAAGAGTGTATTCACATTTTTGGTGAAATTTTCTAAAACTCTTGAGAAAAAGGTGATTTCTTGAAGCAATTCACTTTTACAGTTTACTTCTTTGATAGGCTTCAGACATTCCAAAACAAAATCACATCCACAGCATTACTAATCAACTTTTTTCTACAGACTTGAAAAGTATCTTCTTACCACACTACAAGATTACTTCCCATACTTAGAGCAGAAATGGAAACAGCTCTGGGTGTCACGAATCAGATCTTGAGGCCACAGTTGCAGAAAGTAGGTGCTGTTTCCCTTGAGTAGGAGCTGCTGATCTGAAACCTCCCAAGGGAAGGGTGTCTGAAGAAGGGTGTCTGACAAAGAGCATTGAAAAAACTAAAGCAAGCTGTTTGTATTAATGAGAGTGAGCTGCTGGCACCACTACTCCGTAAGTGTTTCACTGCTATGCAATTGTTTTCCAGCTTCCAAGCTCTGAATCTGGCAGAGAGAATGCTGTTCTCACAGCCATAGGAGTTACATGATCAGCTGCTTTGTGGTGTGTGGGTGTTTAACTAGGTAAGTGACTGGTTAGAAGAGGTTCTGCAATATTAAATCAAGGAAGCACACACTGTCCCCTGAGATTTTAATGATTTGTCACTATACTACACTGACAAAGAAAAGCAACATACTTGCAACTTTGAAATACTTTTGAGTTTAGGATAGGCAAATAATTTCTGACAGTAAAACTTCAGGCATGACATGAAAAAAATATATAACCTGTAATATAAGCCACTTCAATCACATTTATTGAAAATCCTTCCATTAAAACATTTAAAAATGGATGATCCTGATGGCAACATCACCCTGAAAAAAGACATGAAATCATATTTAATAAAGTTGAAAAACCTTCACAGAGCAGGTGCTCTATTAGGGGAATGATAAGGCCTTCTTTTAAGAGATGGGATCAACCTCAAAGAACACAAAACAATTCCAGATAGGCATCACAAAACAGACCACTGACTGTTGTTGAAATTTACTACATTTAGAAGATAGTGTAAGGAATATATGTTATCAACTGGTCAAATTTAGGCAAGTTATTTTGAGTTCAGTTTTAACTGTTTCTTAAACTCACATACATCTCTTTACAGGAAGACAGGGAAATGATACCTTACAAATACCTAACTCACTGTAATCAAAGAACAGAACACAAGGATACATATTTAATCTACTTTGTTGCTTATTGCTCAGGATCAAAGTAATGCCAATCCTCAAGAGACAAACAAAACAAAGCAAAACACAAAACTCAAATTCCTTTCACTTTTGCATAATATAGATCTTAACCTGAGGTCCCAGGACCAGGCTCAAGATGACTGTAATTGCATACAAAATTATGTGTGTCTATTTCACCGAGAAGAGGGTCCTAAAGGCTTCCGTGACTCCAAAGAAAGGTTAAGAACCACTGAAGTAGACTTTTCCAGAATCCCTAAAACTCAGCAGTGAACATTTTAAACAAAATTATACTAAAGGTAGTATCTATCTGAATACATGTGCACAGTCCTGATACAAACATCCAAGATGCCTGCCAGCCCTATCACAGTACAGCTCACCACTCTCAAATCAGCCCTACATGGGAACATCACCTGCACACACTCTCACGTGCCAGCCACAGCAGCTCTTCATTCCCTAAGCATATACATGTGTCAACAAAGCATGTGCTAGTTGCCATTCCCAGAACAATATGGATCTGACCATCTCTGGGAAAAAATACACGTTCTTCCTAAAATATTACCCTATATATTTACTATGCCTTGACCATAGATGTTAAAAATTACAACAAAAATAAATGAAATTTAAAATACAATGAAATTCCCACACACCATATGTATGTAATTAACTGGGAAAAAAGCATCACTCAGGTATTACTGAGGGTCCATGGGAGATGCATATAGGGGAAACACTGTAATAATGATGCTTGAACACGGGACAATCAAAGCCAGACTCACGCAGCACCATCCTGAGAACATGGTTGTGGAAGGCACCCTTCTCCAAAGGCAAAAGCACATTCCTTTGATTGGCACAAGCCATTCCTGACAATGGATCCGCGATGACAGGGACTGTTCCGCAATCAGGAAGTGTGCGTGTGTGTTTTGTGGGGGAGGGATATGCTAGATGTGATCAAAGACTGGCTCTCTTCAAGAAGAGCATATGGGATCTTAAATCGTGAAGACAGTCTTCGAGGGTGAGGCAGGGGCATTTATCATTTCTACAGGAGACATTCCTCGACAATGAACATGTTCTGTGCAGATGTAACGCGGGTGTCACTACCTTTAGTGGCTCCCATCTAAGAATCTCAAGCAGAGCCTGATTGGAGGGGAGGAGGTGGTGGGGGTGGAGAAAGGTCTGCATTACCCTCCGGGTGAGTGTTGGGCGGTTGTACACTAGATACATTTTATCTCAGGCGGCACAATACTCCCGGGGGTTGGGGGTTTGGGCGCAGCCGCAGGGAAGGGGAGGCAGGGGGTGCAAGCCACCAGCTTCAGGGCAGGCGAATCCTCGGAGGAGGACCGGTGCAAACCTCCCCCTCGGCCCGCTAACCCGTGCAACACCAGCCTCTTCTCGGGCCGCGGGGCGAGCGGACTCTGCAAAACTGGAGTCCGGCCCGGGTCCGGGAAGGAGGGGGCGAAGGTGCAGAAGCGGGCGCCCCCGGCCCAGGCTCGGGGCCAGAAGAGCGCAGCGCCCCGGGCCTCCCCGCCGGATGGGGGCTGCTCCGGCCTACTGGACGCAGCTGCCTTGGCGAAGGGCTCACCCGGCGCCCAGAGCCCCAGTCGGCTCAGCGGGCGGCGGAGAGGAAGGGCTGCTGCCAGGGGCGCAGCCGCGACTGTGGCGTGTGCGTTGGGGGCAGGGGCCCCTACTCACCCGGGCCGGCCGCCTCCGCCTCCGCCGCCCCGACCACCGCCTCGGCGGTCCATCCCTGCGGCGGGGGGCCTGTAGCCGCGGCGCTCGAGTAACAACCGCCGGCCGGGCCAGCCCCTCCCCCCTGCCCAACGTCTGTCCTCAGGGCCGCTCCGCAGTCCCGGCCTCGGCCGCCGCCGCCGCCGCCGCCGCCGCCGCCGCCGCCGCCGCAGCGCTACGTGGCCGCCGCTCCGACGTCTCGCGACTCCCTTCCGAGCGCGCGAGGGCGAGCGGGGCCGGCGGGGCGGGCGGCGCGCGGGGAGGGAGGCAGGGGAGGGGGTGTGCGTGTGTGCTTGTGTGTGCGGAGAGGAGGGCAGGGAGGGAGGGAGGGACGGCGAGCGCCGGCGAGAGCGCGCGCGCGCCCGCGGCCCCTTCCCTCTCCGGCCCCCCCGCCCTACGGGGAGCCCGACACCTCCCTCCGCCCGCCCCCCTGGCATCCCGGCCGCTGGGCGCGGCGGCGCGCATGCGCAGCCCTCGGCGCCGGCCCCGGCGCACCTTTTCTCCCTCCTGCTCACATTGTGAGCGCTCCGCCGCCCACAAAACTGCCGATTCCCGCTCCACCCCCGCCTCCCCCACTCCACCCACTCCCGGGCACCCAGGTAAAGGCGTGGAGTGCGCGTGCGCACCGCTCTTCTTGGGTTTGGGGGCGTGGCTGCTGAAAGGAAGCCAAAATGTAGAGTGGGAGGGAGCTTTGGGTTCTGGAGGGTGGGATTCCACGAAGTAGGGGGCGGGTTAAGATTAGGGAAAGGTGAAGTGAAGAAAAGTAGGCCCGAGTGAGATTTAGAAGTAAAAGAGCTTCTTTGGTTTATGAAATAAGGTAAGAAAACAAACAACTTGACTCTGGCCTCCTTGTTACTGAAGAGCAGTGTGAGTGACAGAAGACAGAAATAAAAGAGGCAAAATATAAGCAGTAGTGGTCATTCGCTAGAGTAATGGGACAGCTAATAAAAACGAGAAATTTAGAGATCACCCAGGGTGGTCAGAAGAACATATTTAGAGCCGTGCTTGTTCTGTGGCCAGAAATAGGGAAGGGGATATGTGTGTGAGTGTGTGCGCGCACGCGCGTGCACTTGAGACAGGGAGCTGCTGAAAGAAAGGAAGCCTCCATTTAAGTATTATAGCATTATGACTAATTAGCTATTAATCATTAATATAATTAAGGGTACTATTAGCTAACAAGGTAGCATTTATCCAAGTTCATAGCCGAGAGAAGTAGTCCATAATTGAAAGTGCTTGGAGTACAGAGAGGGGAAATGAACCCAGCAAGGTAAAGGCCTTAGATGGAGTAGAACCAAGGCATGACCTTTCCCACCATAAACCAAACTTCCTTGATGATTTCCAAAGTTTAACTTTTTTTTTTTTTTTTATGCGGTACGCGGGCCTCTCACTGTTGTGGCCTCTCCCGTTGCGGAGCACAGGCTCCGGATGCGCAGGCTCAGCGGCCATGGCTCACGCGCCCAGCCGCTGCGCGGCATGTGGGATCTTCCCGAACCGGGACACGAACCCGCGTCCCTTGCATCGGCAGGCAGACTCTCAACCACTGTGCCACCAGGGAAGCCCTATCCTTCCATTATTAAAAGCACACTTAACAAATGTTCTTGCACTGAGGCTGAGCTCTCAACATTTTGAAGACACATGCAGGTATTTCTCCCCCCAAAATAGCAGCCCCCCAAAAATTCCTGTGGAGAGTAAAATGACCTGAGTCTGGGAAAAGGTTAGGGAAGAGATTGAAACTTTATAAAGGGGTTTGAGGGTTAACTCCGTCCTTAGCTACTTCCAAAAACCTATGCTTGGTTTTTATTACACTTGGACTCCATACTCTAGGGATTGCAATTTAGCAACTTTGGGTCTTGTTCTTCAATAGTGAGTGTCTTCAGTAGGTAAACACTAAAAATGATATCATATTTTAGCAAGTAGAGAAAATCTTCAGGCAGAACAGGAGGAAGCAAGCATAAGTAGTAAAAGAAAAGACTTAGATTCAGTGTGAGAAATAACTTGGCATCCGTGGAGACTGGTGAGCCTAGAATATCTGACTGAGGTGTCCAGCTTTGCCTTCTTGGACATTTGATCCATCCCCCACCCTCTGCCGGTCAGGGCTATCCTGCTTGGAAGAGGGGTATGCAGAGTGACGGCTAAAGAACCAAGTCTCTAGGAGTTTCTACCCACAGGCCAAACCTCTGAAGGGCTCCTAGTCATTGGAATAGTAGTATTGTCACCTTCCATTTGAAGCATGCTTTATGGTTTTTGCAGAAAGGTTATGTCCATTATCAGATCTTGCAACAACCCCATGAAGCAGGCAGAACAGGTATTATTCCCAGTGAAGGAAATCCAGGCCAAGGTATGTTTACTGGCTCAGCCCATGTCACCCAGCCCAGTCAACAATGGAGGCAAAGCAGGACTCCCAATGTGCTGTCCTGTCAAAGGGTTTAACAGGCCTTCTCGGAAAAACAGCCACATATTCCTCTGGATTTAAAACAGGTAGCCTGGCCACGTGAGGGACAACAATTCTAATATTCAGTTCTACATCTGCATCTCCTTTATTTCATGGTTTTTTTCATCCTTGCTCTCTCCAGGACCCTGGCACTTGCCCTGTGTATCTGAAGCCTTGGCAACTGGTACTCTGGAAGGCCCTGGGCCTGGCAAGGCGAGCCCAGTCCCTCTGCTCTCCCTCAACTCTTCCCCCTTGAGAAGCTATAGGAAGAAGGGCTGTCATCACTTTGCTAGTCCCAGTGCCTCCCTTCTTCGTCTTAGCAGTCATTATAGGCAACATTTAGCACCCACATCTGGCCTTATTGGAAGACGAGGCTTCTGTCATCCTGGTTTCCTGGCCCTGGATAGTTCTTCACTAACTTTCTCATTAAGGCCGTGGGCAGAAACCAACAGAACCCCCTGCCCCCCCCCTTTTTCTTTTGGTCACGCCACATGGCTTGCGGGATCTCAGTTCCCTGACCAGGGAATGAACCTGGGCCATGGCAGTGAAAGCCTGGAATCCTAACCACTAGGCCCACCATTTTTTTTTTTTTGATTTAAAAATTTTAGTGAAAATTCTTTATATTTTGACAGCTCTGGAAACCTTCACAAATTTAATTTAAACAGCAGCAGAGTTATCTTGTTCCTGTAAGGTGAGCTGGACAGGCTGGTACAAGCTCCCTATTCACTGCGTTTCTTTGCTCCCCAAGTTTCCAGGGGTGTACCCCCAGTCAATTATAGTCAATAATAGTTCTTGCCACCTGTACTTATAGAGGGGCAGTGGTTGTGGCTCCCTGCCCACCCATTAACTAATGTAACCCCGTCCTACTGCACCGGACTTGGGGCCAGAGCCCTGGTCGTGGTCTCCTAGGCCCTAATACTTGTAGTGCTGTGACCTTTGTTCAATCACTCCACCTTTGAGGCTTTGTAAAAAGAGGGGATTATATGGCTCTTAGTGCCTTCCAGATCTGATACCTAGGATTCTACTTTAGAAAGTTGACTGCGTTCGTTAATACCTTGGAATTCCATTCCTTTCCTAAGAGTTACTATCCAATTCTCATCTTTAAGCCCTTCCTATTGGAAACTGCCCCTTTTACAGAATGGATAAAGCTGTCCTGGACTCCCCTTTTGTATTCACTTCTTTTTTCTCAGATCTCTAAGCAATAATGTTTAAAGACAGCTCAGAAAGCTGGACTTTTGGCTTGTCTGCCATGGGGCTTGTACGTGTGCGTGCACTTGTGGACATGTGTATATGTGGTCCATGGGCACTTTCATTCTGTGCCCCCTCAGCTCCCACCACCCCCACTAAAATTCCAGAGAAAAGTTAAAACAAATGCCAGAATGCACCAAAAGGCCAGGTATGTGAGTGGAGCTGTTTTGCTTTGGGGATGGAGATGAGGGAGGCCATTGAGATAGCCAGTGTCACTTCAGTCTCAGCTGGTTTTAGCTGTAGCATGGCCTGGGACCATCATTTGGTTCATAGTTCCCTACAGCTGTGGTCTCTATACATCAGCTTCTCCATTTGAAACATCTCAGAGTTTGGATCATGATTTCTCTGGTGTCCTTATCATCAAAATGCATTTCATAAGTTTTTAAAAAACACACATATGGGGACTTTCCTGTTGGCGCAGTGATTAAGAATCCGCCTGCCAATGTGGGGGACACGGGTTCAATCCCTAGTCTGGGAAGATCCCACATGCTGCGGGGCAACTAAGCCCGTGTGCCACAACTACTGAGCCTGTGCTCTAGAGCCCACGAGCCACAACTACTGAGCCCACGTGCCACAACTATGGAAGCCTGCGCGCCTAGAGCCCGTGCTCCACAGCAAAGACCAGCCACCGCAATGAGAAGCCCGCGCACCGCAGCCAAGAGTAGCCCCCGCTCACTGCAACTAGAGAAAGCCCGCGCGCAGCAACAAAGACCCAATGCAGCCAAAAAAAACCCCAAACCAAAACCGAACAAAAAACCCAAAAAACAAACAGAAAACACGCATGTGACAATTTCTACAAATCTTTCTTTTACAGTATTTCATTTAACGCTTCCCTCAACCCTGGGAGGTAGGAAGGGCAGAAAACATTTCTGCTATTTATTTTTAACAGCAAATTAAAAACAAGGTCCGGATTTTAAGAGTAACATGGCCAGAATGAAATCCTGGGTCTCCAGGGTCCAAGTCCAGGACTTGTCTGTGACGCGGTACTGCAGCCCTTTGCTGGACACCATACAAAGCCCATGGAACAGATGTGGTTTCTGCTGTCTGGAAGTTTGGACTCAGACGGCCAGCCACGATTCTGGCCAACATAAAAGGACAAAGTGATTCACGGTCGACTCACATACGCCAATAAAGAGATGAGTTAAATAGATAAGGAAAGCCATGTTTACCTGGCCTATTAATGATTTTTTAAATTCCAGTTGGGTAGAAAGGACAATGTTAATGAGGCTAAGGTTTTAGGCCAATCCCATTCTGCCTACTTGCTTCGCACACGGAAAAACTATTTGTAGCCGCACTGCATGCTCTTTCCCCTTCTTGTCTTCAACATTCTATCAACCTTCCTGAAATAACTACTAAGTGTCTGTCATGCAAGGTGGGAATCAAGGACCATGAAGAAATCATCTCTACCCTCAAGCAGCCTCTCTAACCATTTTCCTCATTCAAACCACTTGTGAAAGCATTAGTTAACCCTGCGTCTACCATCTCTACGGATGGAAGGACAGATTAACTTAGCCTCTGTCCTGTTGTGTGAGGGTCTGAGATTCATCTTTATCCATGCAAGATGGCCAGTTAGGACAGTAGAGAGGTGGGCTTTGGGATCTGAGGGACGCTGGTACTACCCCAGAGAAAACAGGCTACCACACTACCTGCAATAGCTTAGCTTCCTGGATATCTAAGCAAAGGCCAAGAGGAATCCTGGGGTTAGGGAGTGTGGGCAGCCCAGGGCAGGGACCCACAGCAGGAGAACATCTCCCATCTCTAAATGGACTGTTGCAGGCCAATTCCTCCCCTGGGGGGTGTTCTGCCTCAAGGTCCATCTACAGGGCAGTGATCTAAGGCAGTTAGGCCCGAATTGTGTTTGAGTCTTTAAAGAGGTTCTGGGATTCTTTTAGGCAGCATGCTTAATTGTTGTCAGTAATTGATGTGACATATGCCCCAGAGGCATGCACTGAGGTCCAATGGAAGACATGGTTTTTAAAAATTGGAATGAATTAATTAAAGAAGGCGGCTGCACGGGGCTGTGAGTTCATGCCAAACTCCACAACCCTAAACCTGGCAATCCACCCAACTGGCCTCGCTGCCTGAGGAACAATCCCCAAATTCTCACAGAGGTGGGATGGGAGACCTGGGATGCAGTGCAGGACATGGGGGCTGCAAGGGGGAAGGACAGGGCTCAGGGAACCCCCTCTTAGCTTTTGTGACCCTCAAAAGGCTCATCTCAGGAGAACAGTTTGGGAGCCCCAAGAAACGTGTTGGGGGGGGCCATAAAACTGCAGAAAAGGGGAAGGCATGGCCAAAGGAGGTGTGTGAGATTACGGGGGAGGGGTGGCAAAGGGGATGAGGGTGTCTGAAACTGGGGGCTGCAGTGGGACCTGGAATTGTTAGCAGGACTGAAGAATGATGGAGCCCCTCAGGTAGCGCCTGGGAAGATCTGGGGGTGGAGAGGACTCTGAAGGCGGAGCTCAGAGGAGGTGGAGCCTGGATGTGGCGGGGCGGGAACCCAGTGCCTGGGGCCTCTGGCATTCAGAGGTATTCATTAAACCCCTGACCCGAGGTCGTTAACAAAGCTGTGGCAGCTTTTCTCAGGAGTTGGGTTAAGAACAACAATAGCAACAATAATAACAACAATTAACGATAATGAGACCTTAGGTGCAGCAAGTTGTCCCTAGAGCTTTGTAGGCTTTAAGTCATTAATTCCCCTGGCCCCTCAGGGCCACCTTTTTCTAGAAGTGATGGAGGCGCTAGAGGACACAGTTAATCCTGTGGGGCTCAGCCTCCTGCCATTGGCTGGGTGGGTTCGTTCACATCCAGAGGGGTAAAATCCAGGGTTCACTTCCCATTTCATAAACTGTTATAATCTTTTGCATTTACTTATAGAGTCTCTGAAATGATACTTAAATGGGGTGAGTATAGAAATGTAGAAATCAGCCATCACAACACGTCTAAAGAACTTGGATGTGAAAACTCAAGTCCCACCTGACGGCACCAGGCTGGATAATATGCTGCAGTGGAGAGTGGCCTGCAGATGACCAGGGAGTGACCAGGAACTGACCATCTGCTTGAAGCCCTAACTGGTGGCAAGGCTGAGCCTTGGCCTGCAAACAAGGTAAATTGGAGGATTTCAGGTGTTTACCCCCCACAGACCAAGGACGGAAGTTTAGAGTGAGAGCTAGAGGTGAGTAAAAAAAAGGAGGGTCACTCTAGATTGCAGAGTCATATGGGATGCAGCCTGGGAGCCAAACCCTGAGCAAACCTAGTGCCAATAGTGACTACCCTTGCAGATTTCAACCGTTCTTTTATTTATGTGTTTCACGTAACAGTGACTACAAATTACACACACTCAATCCAAAGACGGACTTTCACTTACATGCCATAGATGGTGAGAGTCATCATCGTTATCCGATTCAACATCAAAGACAGCAATATAGACAAAAAAAATCTCAGTATACCTAAACAGAATGGGTATCCTGGTCATCCTTAGGTCATGGAGCGGCGGGAATGATGCTCCCCATTAATGACGAGGGCAGGTGAGATACAGAGCAGGATCTGAGCTTCTCTGAATCTCAGAGTTGGGTAGAAGAAGAAACTGTGTCACAGCTGAAGTGCCATCACCATTCATATCAGGGAAATAAGAGGGACCAGTCCTTACTATTCTGACCCTCGCCATCCCTCTAGAAACACAGCCTTCCCTCCCTTCCCTGTATTAGTACAGAGAAAGCCACCTTCTAGAAGGTACTAGAATTTGCAGGGCTTGAATACCAATCTCCCTTGCAGATTACATCACAGAACGTAGAGTAAAGTGTTATATGGTGGACTTAGGGAACGGAGTATTCTGGTTAATCAAATAATCTGGTTTTAAAGTAGTACTAAACACATAGTAACGTTTGGGACCTACTAAAATTATTCATTGTTCATCCAAAAGTTCAGATTTAACTGGGTGTCCTGTGTTTTATCCACTTGCAGGTAAACTTCTAGGAGATCCAAAGCCACTCCTTTGGAGTTCCTTAGAGAAAAAAGCAACAGGAAAGAGATATTCTTTTATAGCTTCAGGTTCATTGGTGACAGAAAAATGGGGACAGAGAAGATAGGGAAGCAAGAGGCCCTAAACCAGGTGCCCATCGGCTCAGAAGCACACTTACCATCACACTGGGTGCATAGGTAAGATGTCACCAGGTCTTTAACTGGCCCTGTGTCAAACCAAACAGTTGTTTCAGAGATCTCAGGGAAGAACTTAAGACAAAACATCACCTACTCTCTAGTATTATCCAACACAGACGGAGCCTCACCTAAGAATGGGAACAGACGGGGGCAACTTAAATCCCTCATTTCATTTTGCCAACAGAGACGAAGAAGGTTAGGGCAGTGTGGTGCCATTGAGAGGAGCTGCATATTTCCTCTGCGCCAGAGAATCCCCTGGTGCTTGGAGACCTCCTTCCTGTCGTGTTGATGGTCCTGTGGAAATGGGCCCCATAGGAAGCTTGGTTCTGCTCTGCGTGGCATTGACTGTGCATGTCTTTTTCCTGACCAGGTTGCTGTTCTTAGCACCTACTAAGCACCTAGATGTCCCCAACTTATTGAGTGCTTTCCACTGTCCTAAATGTTGCACCTCTGTTATCCCATAGAATCCTTCCAACTTCCTTTTGAGGTAGGTATCCCCGTTTCACAGATGAGGAAACCAAGGCAGAGGGAAGTAAAGTAGGAAATGACTTAAGGTCACGTAAGCCTTAGGTGACAGACTCAGGACTGAACCCAGGCAGTCAGACTCCTAAACCTGCTCTTTGGACCGCGGTGCTGTACTGCCCAACACCCCGGTTCAGTCACACCACTGTCCTGCTCAGAATTCTTCAATGGCTCCTGTGATAAGCAGAATAATGGCTCCCTAAACCTGGAACCTGTGAATATGTTACCTTACATTGGTGGAAGGGACTTCGCAAATGGGATTAAAGTTAAGGATCTTGAAATGCAGACCTTAGCCTGGATTATCCAGTGGGTCCAATCTAATCACAAAGGTCCTTAGACGAGAGAGGCGAGAACATTAGAGTCAGAGAAGCAGATGTGACCAGGAAGCGGTGGTCAGAACGGTGTGATTGCTGGCTTTAAGATGGGAGAGGGACAAGCACCAAGGAATGTGGGCAGCTTCTAGAAATAGGGATAGGCAAAGAGCTGACCCTTCCCTAAAGCCTCCAGAAGGAACACAGCCCGCTGCCGCGTTGATTTTGGCCAAGTGAAGCTTCTGACCTCCAGAGCTGTCAGATAATACGTCTGTGTTGTTTCATGCCACTCAGTTTGGGTGATTTGTTACAGCAGCAGTAGGAAACTAATACAGCTTCCATTGCTTAAAGGGAAATCTGAACTGCTTTGCAAGGCGTTCAAGGGCCTCATGTTCTCTTCCCCCTGTCTAACTGCCTGGCTAGCTTATGCCCCCCACCCCGTGCTTTACATATTGAACTTCTTCAGGATCCTCAACAGCCGTGCCCTTTCTTACGTCAATGCCTTTGCCTGGAACACCCTATCCTCCCTTGTTTGTCTGGCAAACCCCTCATCCTTTATGTCTCAGCTAAAACAATACCTCCTCTGTGAGGCTTTTCCTACTTCCCCCAAAGGAACGTAGGGCTCCTTTCCTGCATTTCGTGCCTCTGCTGCAATTCATATGCACTTCTGTTAAAGGAGATGTTAAGGACCGGTCACTTCCCTCCCTGGGTTAAAAGCTATTTGAGGGCACAGGACCTCTCTTCTCACCTTTGGTCTCCCTTAGTACCTAGCACGGTCCCCAGCACATCAAATAAAGGTCCCCAGAGAATAGAGCTCTTATCCTGACCTGTGCACTGGACCAGTGATGCAGCCCCTCCAGCCCCGTTTCTCCGTTGATAACAAGCATTTAGGGGGGAAATCATCCCTTCCCTTCCCTAGTGAGAGATAATGACAAAGAAAGTGAGACATGGGAGTGTTTCAAGTCAAAAAAGAAGAAGTGCTAATCAAAGTTTTGTAATATTCCAGCTGTACCCACGGTAGACAGTGCTTCCTCTCCAAGTCTCAATTTTTTCAGCTGGGAAATGGGTCTAGAGACGAGCTGTACGGAGACAGGAGCTATGGCCACTTCGCGGCCTATTGTATCCCCTGCATCTACACTGCTCTTGATTCTCAGGTGAATCCTCTGATGGTTGGTGAAGATCTTGAGGGAGGTTTTTCCACATTCTTCGGATTCATGGTTTCTCTCTAATGTCCACGCCGATGTTGGGTCTCATCTTGAGCGAAGGTTTCCACACATCACATTCTATGTAATTAAATTCCTGGACACTGAGTCAGATGTGCCTTCCAAGCCTCCAGACTCACCCGAGGGCTCTCGCACGGACACATCAGATACAGGTTTCTTTCCAGTAAGAATTCTCTGATGTTGTATAAGACGGTTGGTGACTCTACCCAAATGAAGGCTTATTCACATTTATTACACTTAAATGAATTTTTTTTCCTGTGTGAATTATCTGATGTTTAATGAGAAGTAAAAGGCAAATGAAGGTCTCAATAAAGGCCTATTACATACCCAGCCCTGGGCTGAGGGACTCCAAAATGTAAGGAATGGCCTCTGCCCTCTAGACATCTACAGCCTGGTTGGGGAGACAAGACTCATGTACATAAAACAGCTGGGGAACACGAGACACTGTGTCGTCATACCAAACCCCAGAGTGTAATAGAATTCGATGGGAATTCAGAGAAAGGAGCAGACCACCAGAGACTGACTAGACGGGAAAGTTGTATGAAAGAGGTTGGCCGTTAGCTTGACCTGAAAGGATGGTAGAATTGAGGCTGGAAGAGAGGAGAAAGGTGTTTCCCTTGAAAAAGAGAAAAGAAAGGAAGGAAGAAAAGAAGGGAGGGAGGGAATGAGGAAGGAGGGAAAGAAACTCTTTCTAATGTAGGGATTTGCCCGTTGATTCAGGAAACTCCCACAAACGAAGGGCAGCAGCCTTTAAAAATTTTATTTCTCTGACGCTTTTCTTGTTTTAGAGCTCAAGCCCCTTTCACTTCTACCAGGCACCCCTCAGAAGGAATGCTCTACTGCTGCCCTGCACATGCCAGCCACGCCTCGCCTGCCACCTCCACAGCATTCTTGGGGCCCATTCCAGTTTCACAACCAGGTGACAGAGGCACCAAACAGGGAGAGACCCCCACCAGGAGAGGGGCCCAGGAAAGCACCCAGGAGGCTTGTATTCAAGAATGTGTCACCCCTCACCTACACCCACCATCACTACCTCTAAAAAAATTTCCATATGGGATGCTGACACTTAGAGAGAATGAGGGTCATCAGATCTGAAGCCCTTTAAAATATGTCAGGTGTTTTTTTTTTTTTTTTTTTTTTTTTTTTTTGCGGTACGCGGGCCTCTCACTGTTGTGGCCTCTCCCGTTGCGGAGCACAGGCTCTGGACGCGCAGGCTCAGCGGCCATGGCTCACGGGCCCAGCCGCTCCGCGGCATGTGGGATCTTCCCGGACCGGGGCACGAACCCGTGTCCCCTGCATCGGCAGGCGGACTCTCAACCACTGCGCCACCAGGGAAGCCCCGTATGTCAGTTTTACAGAAGCTTTGTGGGAACATCAGGAGTAGGGAATGCTTTATAACTTTTCCTTATTTTCTGCATCCCACAGAGAGCAGCAGGTGAGCAAGAGGGTGGAATTTGCAGTGTCTCTTCTTGGTTAGATAGCTGGAGGACTTTTTCTGCCAATTACAGTGGCTAAACACTGACTCAACATCTAACATCTGCATGAGAGGTTAGAGCCTTCATTCATTGACAAGTTTCCAAATGAAACACAGGGGCACTACCTCTCATGGGTGACGTAGTCAGAGAAGAGAGGAGAGTGGATTTCACCCTCAACAAGGTGGCTGCTTTCTGGAGAAGTGACGGGACCTGGTATTTCCCAGCATGGTGAAATCGGGAAGTGCCTTTTGCAGCCCTTCTCAGTTTCATGGCCCAAATGGTTTGTTTGGACGTGGAATTCTTTTTTTTTTTTTTTTTTTTTAAACATCTTTATTGGAGTATAATTGCTTTCCAATGGTGTGTTAGTTTCTGCTTTATAACAAAGTGAATCAGCTATATGTATACATATATGGACGTGGAATTCTTAAGCTCTTAATTCTGTCCCTGCTTCCTGTGTCACTTCCCTAGGAGACTGAATTCATGAAGGGCGGGACCTAGGCAACCCCGCCCCCATGGGGAGAACAGAATGGGGGCTGATGCCCTTGGGGTCTTACCATGTGGACATCCTGTTGGAACATTCTTCACTCCTCCCCAGCAAGGCACACTCTGCTCTGTGAAGATTCCAGGCAGGAAGTAAAGGAGATCGCTGCGGCCACAGTGGAAATGCCCAGACTCTCAGGAACCCCGGATGGTCATCCAGTCTGACCACACATACCATTCTGTTTTCATTATTAGTGTCTGTCCTGACTGCTAGTTCATGGGCTCCCCCAGGACAGGAGGCATGTGTGCCCTAGACACCAGTAGAGCCATTTCAGTGTGTATCACAGTGCCTGGTACAGAGCGGCTGTTATTAAATATTTGTTGAATAAATCAACTATAAATGTGGAAGTGATTCCCTTAAAGAGCTCTTCGCTCTTGCTTAGATGTTGAGTTACATTACAAGATGGGTGTGTTGGGGGTGCATAGGGACACCATTGGGTAAGAAATGCATGGGAGGGCTCTGGAAAATAACCCCAAAGTTCCATTTGTATCTGCTGAGTAACAGGGAACCCCTGCAGGTTCTTCGGGTCACCGACAGGAGAAGGCAAGCAGGCGCGGGTTTTACAGGCTGTATTTGATCTGGAAGAGGGTAGGGTTACCCGAAGAACAGTGCGTCTTCTTGGAGCCACCTAATCACAGTGGCAAGCTCCAGAGATGACTTTTGTGGCTGAAGGGTGAATGTTTCAGCCGGGTGAGTGTCAAGAATGCGGTAAGAGCTCTAGTGAGCCTTGCTGCTGTGTGAACTCAGAGCCGACGGTGGAAACAGAAGAGCCAGTGCAGTAATAGCCAAAAATGGCCAAAGAGGAAGACGCCTTGGGACCCAGCCCTGGATCCTGGCGTTGCACCATGTGGAGTGGGGGTGAAACCAAATAGGAAGATGTGTCTTTCTCCTGAGGGCAGAGGCCATGTCTTAAGCATCTACACCCACAGCTCCAAGCAGAGTGAGCGCCTTGCACACAGTAGATGCTTAATAAATGCTCGATCAATGAATGCTGGTTGGCTGGCTCTGGGAGGCACTGAGGATGTGAGAGCTTGTGCGGGCCCCTGCAGCCCTGTTTACTGTCTTCTCTCCTCCAAGCTCCTCAGCCCACTCTTCTGTGTTGTCCCACCTCTGCTTTAAGCCAGAAGATGTTCCCAAAGATTGCGACTCTCTAGGTGGACAGCAGAGCGTAGGAAAGGTGACTCTAGCACCTGCCGACTGGGTCTCAGCCTCAGCTGGTCAGGTCACTCCCTCCCTTCTCCTTGGGGTTCCCACTGCCGATAGGATCCCACCCAGCCCCCCACCCAGTCATCAGGTGTTGTTCACGTTTCCTCCTAGTCTTTCTCTCTTTGATCTCATCTGGGCAGGCAGGGACATGTCACTGCTGGAAGCCTGGCAGAAGCAAATGTGTGCGTGCAGGCACACACGACCCTTTCCCTGTCTCGGAGCCATCGTCTGGGCCTCTGCCTCTGGCCTGGCCCATCTTTATGAGACCGGGGCTCTTCCCCTCCAGGTGCTGAATGTAGCATCTGATACGAGAGGGCCAGGCATTTTGCACATCCGTGTCTGCGGCGTTGGCCTCCCTCAGGGGCTTGGGGAAGATCCACCCATAAGGAAGGAACTTCCAGAGAGACAAGAAATCGGGAGCCTGACCTCGTGATTCCCACAGCACCTGGCAAGGAAGGTACCAGCTCTGCTGTCCTGGCCCAGACCCAATTCTCTCTTCCAGCATCCACGCCTTCCCTGGCTCCCCTCCAGGCCGACAAGATCTGCTCCAGTTGGGGAAGGATAAGTATGGTCTAATGAGTAGTGGCAGGAGAGGGAGGCCCCCATGATCTCGGTCACATCATACCCTGGCTCTGTGCCTCAGTTTCCCCCTTGAGAAAGTCTGCCCCTGCTTCCAGGGTTCGGAAGTTCCCTGGTCTCACTGGGGAAGACACCCACAATGGTGTTGTGTTCCCTTGCAGCCAGGAGCTGCCCGCCCTGCCCTGCCCCACCCCAGGAGGACTTGCTAGTTTGTGAAGCCCGGCCAGCAAGGCAGGGTCCCGCAGGATGAAAGCTCGGAGACGCCAGAGCAGGAATAATAATGATAATCAGCAGCTGTGGCGTCTCAACCGTCCAGGAATGCGAGGCCCACGCCCTGCGCTCCCCACACCCCGAGACACTCCGAGGGCTCCTTTCCCTCGATTTTACTGCAGTGATCCCACACTTAGCCATTCCCAGCCCAATCCATTTGGGTTCCCAAGGACAGCAGTCCAGCTCCCGGCTCATCCAGCCCCCAGGTTCCATGGGAAGAGTGAGCTCGACTAGAGGGTCGAGGGTAGGACGCCAGGCTCCCTGGAGGCTCGGGCTCCTGGGTTTCCCAGAGAAGCACTCTGGCCATCCCTGGCCTGGAGCGCTTTCCCACAGACCCATTTTTGTCTGGTCAGCTTGAGGTCCAGGAGCTTTGCCTGTGTCAATACAAATCAGAATTCAAGTCCTGGCTGGGCCACAAATTAACTCGCGGTAGGACCTTGGGCAAGTTTCGTTTTGTTTTTAACTTCTTTGGGTTCACTGTCTCACCTGCCCCAAAACTTCCAGGGTTCCCCCTTGTTCACTGACGATAAACTCGGAATCCCGTAGTCCAGCATATGGCTGTTGAAGGTCCGGTTCTTTGTTTTTTGTGGCCGTGCCGTGCAGCCTGCGGGATCTAGTTCCCTGACCAGGGATCGAACCACGGCCCCCTCCAATGGAAGTGTGGCGTCTTAACCACTGGACCACCAGGGAAGTCCCAAAGATCTGGTTCTAATTCACCTTTCCAACCCCACTCTTCTTCACCCTCCAGATGCCAGCCACAAGTGACTCCTTGCTGTTGGTCATGCATATCCCATGCTTTCCCATTCTGGGGTTGCCATCCTTCTTTGGGAATGTCATTTTCTTCATTTCTACCTGGCCGGACCTTCCTAGCCCTTGAGGTCCAGGCCAGAGATCATTGCTTCCATGACTGCCTGACTCTCTTCCCACCTTGGAATGCTGGTTCTTCTTTGTCTGAACCTCAAGCCCCTGGGTCCACCCTCTGCTCTGGTTACGTGCATATCTCAACTTGCCCACTGGGGTCGTCAGTGTGCTGAGGTCTCCATCTCTGTGTCCTCATAGCGCCTAGTACAGCATCCTGCATACACGACACATGCTCAATAAATAAGTGTTGGGCATAAATTGTGGCAAATAATCATCCCCACCCTATTAACTTCCCCACACAAATGTGCTTTGAAAAAGTAATTATTTTAATATAAAATTGTATGCATGTGTGTTCTCCCCAGTTTCCTCGGGGTAGTGGAACGCAGGTACCCAAGTATCCGGTGAAGGTATTAGCTCCCTAGCATTGGGCCGACATGCGGAAGGCTTTTCTCAACCAGTCGCTGGTCCAGTCTGAACTTGGACTCTGCCTAGCAGGAGGCGAGCTCTTCCCTTCCTCAGAGAATGGCAATCCCATCCCTTGGGGGCTTCCGTTTTTCTAAGCCCCATCAGCCTCCATGTGCCATGGGACTCATATGCCAGCAGGACCCCTGGATTCAAGTGTTGTTAAGAGATGAGAGGTTGGATGTGTTTAGAAGCCTCTCACCTGGATCCTTATGAGAGCGCCTTGGAGCAGTGATCACTGCTGCTGCCTGGTACTGTCGCTAATAACAGTAAGAATAACTTCGGCAACGCCTTGTATTTACTCAATGCTTTTCTCCAGGGAGCTCAACTAATCTTTCCCTCATCCCCAGAAAGAAGAGAAGGACCATGGCAGTGAAAGAGAAGTGAGCCATTGCGGCCACACTTTGAGTACAAGCATCCTTTGTTCTAAGAGGTAAATACAATACATAGCACTTCAGATGTGTGGAACTGATAAAGTAGGAAAGCAGTTCATGCCCTGGGACCCGAAACCTATGACTTAAGAATTTTCCCCCAAATCAAATCCTGAGTGAGATGATAACTCTCATACTGAGAAGTTACATCTCATCAATTATAAAATTTGAGCATGCGCCCTTCATATAAGTTCAATTACTTACAAAGTGTACACACAGCCTACTATCCTTATATCTCAGGGCACGATATATACTTGGGTGAGGTTTGTTTTTAACAATGGTGGCAAGTATAATTCACATATCAAATAGTGACCTTGATAATTACAAATTACAAAAAACAGTTTTGTGGCTGTCATCGTGTTAGACCTGATCAGGTTGTCCCCGTGTTAACCTCCTGATGGGGCTGACAAAGAGCTCGTGTGACAAGTGCCAGTGGTGCCACTTTCTTGTGTGCCAGTGCAGTGCTTGCTGAATTACTGTGATCTTTAACCTGCAGCTCCTTTGCAGGAATCTTTTTAAACCCCGTGTCCATTTCGTGAAGGTTAATTTAGTTCAATTTAGATAATATAATCCGTAATGTCATTTAACTAGGCAATGGAAACTGGGATACTTTGCAGGTTTCTAGCCATGAGCTAGGGAGTGGGGGAGCCCTGTCAGCCCCTCTGGTACCCTTGCTTCTGTGTTTCCCCCTGCGGATCCCACGTGTCATACATCGCCCATGGCTCCGTGTCCAAGGTTCCTTGATTCACTCTGAAGGGAGTCTCCTGCAACCCCACCTCATTTCCATCACTGCACTACCATTTCCTCCTTCTCCAAGCCCCTCCTGGCTATATCAGCCACCTCAAGCTCAAGCTTGCTTTCTTTCTTTCCTTTTCTTTTTCTTTTTTTTTTTGGCCATGCTGCATGGCTTGCGGGCATCTTGGTTCCCTGACCAGGCCCTTAGCAGTGAAAGCGCGGGGTCCTAACCACTGGACCACCGGGGAATTGCCTCAAGCTCACCCTTTCTAAACCTTCTTTGTCAAGCCCACTTTGCTCCCTTTCTTCCCCATCTCCAATAAGGGCACCACCAAACACTCAGTTGCCCAGACCAGAAACCACAGGGTCAGTTTCCCCTCCTTTCTGCTCGCCATCCTTCCAAATTAGTCCACTTTCTTTCTTTTGTTTTTTCCCTTGAGCAGTATTTTAATTTTATTTTTTAATTGAAGTATAGTTGCTGTGCAATCTGATATGTTATAGGTGTACAACATAGTGATTCACAAATTTGAAAGGTTATACTCCATTTACAGTTATTATAAAATATTGGCTGTATTCCCCGTGTTGTACTATATATGCTTGTAGCTTATTTTTTTAAATTTAATTACTTTATATTGGAGTATAGTTGATTTACAATGTTGTGTTAGTTTCAGGTGTACAGCAAAGTGATTCAGTTATACATATACATATGTCCATTCTTTTTCAGATTCTTTTCCCATATACGTTATTACAGAATATTGAGTGCTATACAGTAGGTCCTTGTTGATTGTCTGTTTTGGATATAGTAGTGTGTATATGCTGATCCCAAGCTCCTAATTTATCCCTACCCCCCATTAGTCCACTTTCTAAGGGCCCTCTTTTTGGTGTCTCTGGCCCTGACCATTGCTGGGTTACTTAACCAATTGGCCTCCCCACCACTGTTCTCGACCCTGCTCATTTCCCCTCCACATCTCTGCCAGAGAATTCTTTCAAATACAAGAGTCTGATTTGGGTCCCCCCTTCCTGGCCTCTCCACTTGCCTCAGGCCTAGAGGCTAAAGTTCGAACTCTTGGCAGAGTATTGCCAGCCCAGGCCCTGCTGACCCTTCCAAACAGCTCACTCCCAGCCACCCTCCCTGCTCTTGAGCCCTGGGCAATCGCCCAGGAGCCCCACCTTGAATACCATGTTCCCTTCTCGGCCTG
This sequence comes from Delphinapterus leucas, assembly GCF_059928025.1. Taxonomy (NCBI): domain Eukaryota; kingdom Metazoa; phylum Chordata; class Mammalia; order Artiodactyla; family Monodontidae; genus Delphinapterus; species Delphinapterus leucas. The sequence continues at coordinate 46,888,922 of NC_143147.1, read as the reverse complement.
ATGACTTATGTTACTAAACCTCTAAGGCTAGCGTGCCCCACACCTCCCAAACACTGAAGGCAGGGAAAGTGACTCCATCTTCCAAGCGCTCCGGCACTTGGTATGAAACGCTCTTGTATTATGCTGAAATGTGATTGGTTAGCTGTCTGTGTCCTCTGTAAACCACTGGTTCCTGAGAGCTTAGACCACATCTGTCTTATTTCTGTCCCCTTCTTCCTAGCGTGGTGTGGTGCAGGCTCTCTGTGAAGCGCTGTCCCGTGGACATGAGGTGTTGGGAGCTTCTTCCCACCCATCACCTGCACTGCCCCCTACTCCACCCCCCAAAGGCTAACACTTAAAAAACAATACTAGGTACCAGGTACTGTTCTAGAAGGCTTGGGCATATTTGCTCACTTAATCCTCTCCTCACCACAACGCCATGAGGTTGCCGCTCCCGGCATCTCCATTTTACAGATGAGGAAACTGGAGCACAGAGAAGTTATGCACCAGTCCCAGGTCATGCGCTAGCAAGTGGCTGAGTCAGGAGTGAGACTCAGCATCCTGGACCCAGAGCCCTGATTGTAACCTCGGTGGCGTGGAGTCGGTGCCATGCCCCTTCACTCAGCCTTCTCACTGTTCTCCCTTCCCTCCACGAGAGCGGCTGCTGTTCCAAGGCCAACTGAACACCCTTCCACCCTGCCCAGGCGTGAGCTGAGGGTCCGGTGGCTCAGGTGGCTCTCTCCCCCGAGAGGGAAGGACAGACATGACAGTCTGCCTCTGGTCACCCCTGCCCCACTCTCCTTTGGGGTGGCCCCATGCCCAGCCACTCCATTCCTGGGCCAAGGGCTCTTTGGGGGGGATCTGAATCCTGGTCTCAGTAGGTCCAAATCATTTCTCTGGGAGGGTGTGCCTGAACCACGCACATGATCCCCTCCCCTGCCCACCAGCCCCTCGGGCACCTGGAGGGCTTTCCCCACCTGTTCTACCTGATCAGCTTCTGGCCATTAATAATATCTCATTCTTCTCTGGGGCTTTTTGTCTATTCTGCCTTGCCTGCCCACACTTCCTTCCTGTTCTTTCTCTTTACAACAAGATTGGGTATTTTTAAGCTGAGGTTTCCACTCATCTCTTACTGTCCAGTAGTTTGCTAGCCTTGGAGGCTACAGTTTGTGGCCTCATGCTGGGCCCAGCCTTGGCCCTCACCCTTAGCCATCTCTATAAAGCTCTCCCTTCTCTACTTACGGGGGAAACACCCTAAACTGGCTGTTGGTCGAAGCTTTGGAAACTGTGCAGGACACGTAGGGAGCTGACCCCCTCCCGCGATGCTATAAGATTGTATATGGAGCCAGGTGAAGATCACGAGTGCTGGAACCTCACCAGGCCTCCAGGGTCACCTCTCGGTCCACCTGTGTGACCCACATTAGGTGGCGTCAGGGGAGCTGCTGGTCCGTGGTGTGCACCCTCTTTGCAGCTTTGGAGATGTGGCTCAGGGAGCTCCAGCTCCCTCTCTGCCCTCCTGTAATGTCCAGGGTCCCCACCTCCAGGCAGCCCTTCCCGCTTTGCCTTCCGCTTCAGCCCCAGCCTGGCCCCCCATCGCTCAGTCCTCACGGATGGCCTCCAACCTCCACAGGTGCTTAACAGAGAAACTTCTGTTTGAAGCCCAAACAACTGCAAAGGGAAGATAACTGAGCCTTTAGGGTTTCCTAGTTATTGTCTGTTTTTAAGTTTGGTTTCTGTCCTTGGCTTTCTTAAGAAAAAAGAGAACAGTGGCAACTAAACGGGCTGGTAGCCGAGAGTTTTGTTTTTAAGCAACTGATGGTGACTCACTGCAGGCCGCTGGGCCCACAGCTAATGTTCTCTAAAGTGACCGATAGGCGCAAGGACAGCCCCAAGCACCGAGGTGTCCACTGCGCCCTCTGAGTCACCATGAAGGATTAAAAGTATAGTCAGCATTGCTTTTGTGTTGACTGTGCTTTATAAATTTGAATTCGTTAAAAAAAAGGGCACCCTCGCCCCCACCCAACCCCTGGTGTAGCGTATGTAGCAACTAACTGAGGGAACTGATGTTCCGGGCAGTCTAGTGGGCCTTCGGGACTTGTGGACTATAGTATCTGCAGCCCTCAACCCCAGCCTCGGCCCCAGCCACACCTCTGCTTCACACTCTCTTAACAGTCCCCACCACTCCCGCCGGTCAGACGCCCCGTGGTCCGGTCCTGAGCAGCGAAGCCTTCTGACCCCACCATGAGCTGGGACTACAGCCCTGTTCCGTCTCGCTTGTTCCCTGGCACCCCTTTTGGAGTTGGTCAGTCATTCAGTCTACAAACATTTATTGGGCATCCCGCACGAGCAGAGTGCCGTGCTGCGTGGCTACTGGGAAAAGTCAAGAAAATGTTGGTGCTGCCTTCAGGAGAAAACACTCTCCCACCACAAACACCCAGAGAGCTGCTTCCTACAAGTTCAAAAGAACTCCGTCTCAGAACCAAAGGGGTAACGGGGAGCCAAACAGGGTGGGCTTTATCAGAAAAGTCTTCTTGAAATGGGGAGATGGGAGCCTAACTTTGATTCTCAGTAGGGCTGTCCCAGCTGAACAAATAAGTGCCCAGGGCTGGGAAGCTCATCCTGGCAGTGGGACCCAGAATTCCCCCGCCACCTCTGCCAGGAAGCTGCCTTGTGAATCCCGGGCTGCCCCTTCCCCTCTGGGCCAACTGGGCGATAAGGACGGGGGACCAGCCCCAGCAAGGAGGAAGTGGCCTGGCTTCCTGTTTGTTTGTGAATCTCAGAGCAGCACCGTGCAGCCATGAACCCCAGCTAAGCAGAACAAGCCCAGCCTGAGCCCAGAGTTCCAGGGAGACCCACCAACCAACCCAGCAAGCCCTCAACCATCTGGAACTCCAGAGCAGAGACCCATCCCAGGGCAGCCACACTTGGAGGGCTAGCCTGGTAGCAGCCGTGCCAGGTCGGTGGAGTAATGACTTCCCCAGAGAAGTCAGAGTCACACATTCATAATATGAAGCCTCTGGGCAGCTCCAGGGGCTCAAGCAATACCATCTCCCCACCCCAAAGATTATTTCCTGGGACCCTGGACACAACCCTTTTGCCTTGTAAGAAAGCCTTGTGCAGAGATTGGACCCTTTGAAAAATGGGGCAGCCTTCATTGTGGTTTTGTTTGCAACAGCAAAACACACGAAAAACCACCAGCAAGTCATCCAAAAGCCGATTTGTGACAAAAAAACATGATAGATCCATACCGGGGGAAACGCTGTAGCCATTAAAAACAATGGGGTGGATTTGTTTGTGCTACTGTGGTGAGATGTCCAAGATATTTCAGTAAATGAAAGCAGCAAGATACAGAACAGCGTGATCCCTTTTCTGCAAATAATGAACAGCAGAGGACATGTTCATATAGGCTTAGAGATGTATGTGCTCCAGAATGCGTGACTTTTTTTTTTTTTTTTTTTTTTACTGGAAGGAAATTTAAGTAACCTAACAGCGGTTATTTTGGGGAGAGGAACTGTGAAAGAAAAGTGGTGGGAAGGCATTCAGTGTTCATTATGTATCTTCCTGTACCATTTGCATTTTAAAGTGATGTATATATGATATTGAGATAGATATACATATTTTTAAAATATTACCTGTGGGCAATGGGATTATGGTCCATTCTGTTTAATTCTTTGTCTTTCTCTGTATCATTTAAAATAAAAAATATCAAAGCAATAAGTATTATTTTTAAGCCAATTTAAAGAATCGGGCAGTATGCATTTGCAAGATGAAACAGGGTAGAGCTAGGATCATACGTTCTCCAGGACAACTGATGGAGGCGATGGGGAAAGTGCTTTGCTTTAAGATCTGTACACATCAGTAACAACGGAGCCATCTGACATTCCACTTTGTGGATTCCTTATGGCAAATGTTTGAGCTGTCTCTGGTTTCCTTTAACCACTCCCTTTCCCTGTGTCTTCCCCCATTTCATGGCCTCATCATTTAACTTTCTTTTTTTTTTTTGCGGTACGCGGGGCTCTCACTGTTGTGGCCTCTCCCGTTGCGGAGCACAGGCTCCAGACGCACAGGCTCAGTGGCCATGGCTCACGGGCCCAGCCGCTCCACGGCACGTGGGACCTTCCTGGACCGGGGCACGAACCCGTGTCCCCTGCATCGGCAGGCGGACTCTCAACCACTGCGCCACCAGGGAAGCCCTCATCATTTAACTTTTGACCTGAACCAAACAATAAGAAACAGAAATCTGAAGGGAGAAGAACGTATACAATATGACTTCAATACACACGACCTGATCACCTGTCATTTGGACTAACTTGTATTTGCTTCTTTATAAAGGACCTGTATCTGATTCATCTTCTAATCCCCTGAAGCATCTAGCCCAGGACTGCACACAGTAGGTGCTCAATAGTTGTTGGATGAATAAATGGAACAACTTGTGTACATGACACTTGTCTTTTTCAGGTCTGTTCATTCATAGAGTATCCACAAGGTGGAAGGTCAAACCACCCCTAAGCCTATCAGAATTGATTTTGCTCTTCCTCACGAGTGTTTGGGGAAGATGGAAGGAAACTCTTGGGGCCTCCGACGGAGAATGGGATATCCCCTCTGTGTCTCACTAATTCATTAACAACTGTTGAGCTCCCCAAGCTGACCTCAGGCTGCCAAAGCCTCAGTATCCAGCACACTTGGAGCCTCCCTGGTTTTAGAAAGAGTTAAGCTGAGCTGGTGGCGATCTCCCACCTGGCAAAGGGAGGGGTAGCACCAGTTTGGCTGGTGGTTGGGGCAGGACACTTGGTATGTTTACAGCCACAGATGCCCAGGGGGTTTTGTATCAGGAAGTCGCCTGCAGACGGTCACCTCGATCTATTTACTTACCCTTAGAGCTGGTGCTAATGTCCTCCTGGTCCCTTCCCTAGGATATTTTTCTGAACATCTTGTGCTTGTCAACACAGCCTGGCACCTGCAGCAGCAGGCAGGTTGCTGCCATCTGGTGGAGAAGAGAGCCCACAGCTTTGCCGGGCTGGGCCTGAAACAGACTTGAGAGATGGAAGGAACCTTTGAGAACAGCTTCCATGACAGTGGATTTCAAACTTTTGTAGCTGTGGAGCCCTTCCTTTAAATGACAGCAGTGACTAAGGCCTTCCTGTAAAACTGCTAAACTCAACGCTGCTCTGGCTGTAGCAGGGGAAACACTGGACCCGTCCCACACTCCCCCGAGCTCAGTTGGCAAACAGCTGATAGGGTGTTTACCCCTTCATTGTAAGGATGGGGAAACGGAGACCTGGAGATATGAAGGGACTTGCAGAAATTCTCTGTACAAAGCACACTTTGGAATCTGTGCAGCCAACCTGTACCCTCAACCTCAAATAAAGAAGGCCTGAACACAGCTTCCTGAGTGCTAGATCAAGCCACCTACCCCAAGACATCCGGGGTCCTGGGAGGAGAAGCCTGGAACTCAACTTCTACATCTTCTTGTTTGAATCAAACCAGGGTTAGACCCATGATGGTCCCTATGCCCCCTTCTCAATAGCTATAGGCATGGAATCAGGGGCACGTAGATGCCCATTTCTACCTCAGAATTCCAAAGGAGTTTCCTGATCTCTGACATTAGGGAGAGGCAGGCAGCCCCTTAGAACACAAATAGGGACAGGAACGAGAATATTTTGAGCATCTCCTGTGGGCTGAGCCCTGTGCTGAGCATTTTCACAACTGTCAACTCATTTATTCCTCAGCAACGCTGCAACGTGGATATTCGTATCTTTAGTTTTGATAAGAAAAAAAAGGATGATTGAAGCAACTAAGTAATTTACCCAAGGTCTCCCAAGCTAGTAATTGGCAGAGTCAGAATCCAAACACAAATCTTTCTAATTCTAGAACCCATGTTCTTTCTACAAACTTAGTTGCCTTCTGATAAATCTGGGATGATAAATCTGGGATGCCCAGGCCAGGTCGGAGTTTCACAGTGTCAGCAAGGATGGCTGCAGTGCCCTGGAGAGAAGGGCCTTATGAAGGAGAAGGTGTTGTCTCTGCCTGCTATGGTCTAGCTGGGGATGGAAGTGTGCCTACGAAGGGAATGAAGATCCCTCATGCACAAGCCCACCTGTGAGTGCAAAGGATTTACAGGACAAGGGGGCCCGGATGTAGAATCCTGGAAGCTGAGACATGGGATGAAAACACTGCTAGACAGAGTGTGGACACCTGGATTCCACCCTTGGCCTTGCAACCGGCATCCTGTGGGACGTTGCGCAAGTCCCCTCCCCCTCCTCTCCCAAATGAAGGTGTTGTTCCTGAGGATCTGAAAGCCTGCTACTCAGTTCTGTGCTGTTGTGACTCCAGTGGCGGTGGAGTTAGATAGGAAAGGATCCCCAAAGGAAGTGAGTGAGGCGGGAGGGTTAAGGAAATAGCATTTCACACAGGGAGGATGGTGACGGCAAGCAAGGAAAAGAAGTCGTTGCTAGCCAGAGACGGCAAGCTCCTCTGTTCCTGAATGCTTGGTGGAGATTAGGGTTGGCACAGTCTACAATGAGGAGCATCTGTGGGTTCTTTTGGGGTCTCTGACTGTTCAGGATAGACATGGCATTAACCAAGAGACTCCTCTACCCAGAGGCTAAAGGTCCCAGAGTCCCCATCTCTGGGAGTCATTGCTGCACTGGGCTCCTTGGCTGTGGCTTGGGAAGTCCAATCCAGCAGCAAGTCCTACCTGGAGAGCAGGGGAGTGGAAAAGAAGTGGGTTTACCCCAGGCCTGGAGATCCTCAGACCTCTGGGGGACCATTGGGTTCTTCCTTCCTAATTCCCATCTGTTTGCTACTCCCATTCCCACCCTCTGCCTAGCTCAGGACCATCTGCAGCCACGGAGACAGACGGTGTCAGAAGCCTGTGTGCCAGGGCCTCAATGTGACTTTGCTTCCCAGTTTACTGTAGCCTTGGACACAGTCAAGGACTTCGGCGACAATTACATTGTATCTGACTTAAAGCCCTCAGCCCCTCCTTGGTGCCTGAGACTTCCATATTCCAGGGTTCATCCCTTCTCCAAGGCTATCTAATGCCCTTAAGTCAGAGGTCAGCAAACGTTTCCTATAAAGGGACAGATAGTAAATACTTTAGGCTTTGAGGGCCATATAATCTCCGTTGCAAGTATTCAAATCTGCTGCTATAGTGCAAACGTGCACAGACATGTTCCAACAAAACTCTACTTATGAACACTGAAGGTTGAATTTCATATCATTTTCATGTCACAAAAGATGGGCATTTGGACATGAGCTCATGGACATGAGCATGAAAATGCTCTCATGTCATGTCTTTTGATTGTTTTCCAACCATTTAAAAGTGTGAAAACCACTGTTAGCTCATGAGCTATACAAAAACAAGCAGTGGGCTGCACGTGGCCTGCATGCCATAGTTTGCCAGCCTCTGACCTGAGTGTTTACAGCTCATTCAGCCAAATTTAGATGGTCCAGGCCTGTCATTGATGGAAGGCTTTTCTGGCTAATCCTCATGGTTTGTCCTATCTTCCCTGGATGACAGCAGCTTTAAGTTCCTTCAAAGTAACCTTGCCCTTTCAGCTTTACTCTCTTTTCCAAAGTAGCTTGATTGGAGGGAGCTGGAAATACACCCTCCTCCCTCTCCACCCAGTGTCCTGAGCAAAGTCATTTTCTTTCAACTATAAACTGGTTTCCCCAGGCCAGTACCTTTCCATTCCCTCTTCCAGCCATGTGCATCTGGGCCTTGTCAAACATCCCAGCCTCTACTGGCTGGGGCAGGCCTCTTCACTCCTTTTTTTGTTCAATTCTCAACCCCAGTGCTGCCAGAGCTCCAGAGGTAATGTCTTTAGAAAAAAGGGAGGCCTTAAATGTAAGGAAAGGTGGGAAGAAGTCAGCCACAGGAGAAGGATTTTGAGTTGGGCCTGAGACAGAGAGGGACCGGGATTGAAAGAGGGAGGCGAGAGAGGAGAGGTGTTCCAGGCAGAAGCAGGAGAGGGTGAGCTGTGGGCGGGGGACAGCAAGGGGAGAGTCCTCACGTGGAGGCCACAGGAAGCGAGAGGGTGGTGAGGCTGGGAAATCGATCTGGGTAGGACCTTTGTGGGTGGGTCAGTCTGCTAGACCCTGAGCACCCTGCTTCAGAGCAGCTCGAGGCTACTTAACATAATGGCAGGGGAGGAGAATCAGGGGCCTCGACCCCCAGCACTCACCTCACTTCTAACTTCAGTCCTGTATGTCTATTCCTTCATCTCTTCATCTGACAAACATTCAGTAACTCCCACCAAGAGCCAGCCATGTTTGACTTGGGAGAAAAGATCAGGCGGTGGTTGCGGGGGAGAAGAGGAAGAGGAAACGTTTAATCAAATAAGGGTCCTGCCCATAAATGTAGGGCTGGAGGGAGAACACATGTACACACACACACACACACACACACACACACACACACACACACACACACACCCCTGCAACCCAAATGAGCATTAAACGCCTCATGGGACTGTGGCTCAGCGGAAGTTTTGTGTTAAAGAAAGAATTGGAGCTAGCACTCAAAGGATGGGGGCATCTGGACCTGTGAAATGTGGGGGAAGGGCTGTCCGGGATGAAGTGACCGTGCGAGCAGAGGGGATGCAGTGAAAGGGGGGCTGGGGGGTATGCAGACAAGAGCAAGGAACACGGTTCGGTGCGTGTTTTCAATGAGAAGTGTTATTGGCATTACGTTTGGGACAATTTTTTGTTGCATGAGCCTGTCCCACACAAAGCAGGTCTCATAACATCCCCGCCACCTCTGCTTCCCATCACCTAATGCCAGTAGCCACTGCCCCTTTCCACCTGCATTTTTAGACAACACTCCCCATCCCACGGGATCCACCAGGTAGGTATGTGAAGGCAAGCAGTAAAGTATAAAGTTGGACTAGAAAGGTGGCGAGCAGAGGGCCTCGAATGCCAGGACAAGGCATTTGCACTTTATTAACCAAGGGAGGAGTGGCTGCTGAAGATTTTTCAGGAGGAAGGGGATGAGATCTGCTTTAGAAAAATTAAGCTTGGAGTAGTGCGCAAGATGGACAGGAGGCCTAGGAAAGGAGGGGACATCAATTCCAGTCTCCTGCGACTGTCTCACCCAGGTTATTTTCAGTCAAGGTGGGCTACTTTGCCCACAGTCTTGGCAGAGGGCAAAGGCTGAGGGGAGGCCTAGCTGCTCTGGCCCTGCTGAGTGCTGGGCCACCAGGTGATTAGATCAGCAGCCGCTACGTCAGACTTTGACAACATTCCATTGTCTTTCCCTGTCTTTCAAATCGACCCACGTGGGGATGACACAGCTCCTCCCCCTTCAGTCCACACCGGCAGAACTTGTGTAAAATGCAGCAGTAAGGAAAAATGGTGAGACTTCGAGGGTCCCACCCCGCCCCCGCCCTCCATCCAGGGCCCATTGCCTTCCTAGTCCGGGACCCTCGGGGCCTGAACAAGGGAACTATTCAGTCTGACCAAAGGAGAGACACTCCCTGCTTGGCCCCCTCCCTGGCCAGGACAGGACACGGCTTTTGATCCAGGGCCCAGAGGATCCGGAGCTGATAAAAGCTAATTGTGGCAGTTTCTAGAGAAACCCAGAGGCCATGGGGGGGGGGGGGGTACTCCGGGGCTAAGCAGCCAGTTAACAGCCCTTGAACATTTGTGAAAAGAATTACTTGGCGGAAGTCAAGGCAGAATGAGGCCCCTGGTCTGCCACTGGCACTGTCTGTGGCAGGGAGGCTACAGGCAAAACCAGCAGGAACTGGCTGGCCTGACACCGAGGGGCTGACCTGGAGGCAGAAGGAACCCAGAAGCTGGGGACGGCTCCCCTCACACACCTGGGTGGGAAACCCAATCTCCTGCCATATGCAAGAAACAAACTGCTCTTTTAGTAAGGGCCTGGGGAAGAGAGGAGCCCCTTGCCCCGCCCCCCAAGGGCGTCCAGAGCAATAAACAGAGGAAAGGAGGAAGGCCGCTGAGTGGAAGCCGGTCTGGAATCTATTTAGCAGTCATGCTCTTTCTGCTCCGGTCTTTCACGCGTTTTGTGAGTCCAGGCACCTCACCGCTCGCAGGTTTCACTGCCCTTACAGCACAAGGCACAAGTGGGAAAAGCTAACCTGAGATAACTGATGCCAGGGAGGTGGTGAGGAGATGGGCTGGATGAGGCTCGCCCAGCAGCAAACAGAACAGGTGGGAAAGGACGAGATCCCTGGGGAGAGGGCCTGGGAGGGGAGCGCGGTGCCGGGAGAACTCAGTCCCCAGCCCACCCGAAATCTGGGCACCCGTCCCATTTCCCAGCTGACAGCTGGCCCTATCACTCTGGGAGAGGAAATGCAGAATCCAGGTCAGAGACCAGCCTGCAGAGTCCTCTTAAGAGACCATTCTGGGCTTCCCTGGTGGCGCAGTGGTTGAGAGTCCGCCTGCCGATGCAGGGGACACGGGTTCGTGCCCCGGTCCGGGAAGATCCCACATGTGGCGGAGTGGCTGGGCCCGTGAGCCATGGCCACTGAGCCTGCGCGTCCGGAGCCTGTGCTCTGCAACAGGAGAGGCCACAGCGGTGAGAGGCCCGCGTACCCCATTAAAAAAAAAAAAAAAAAAAAGAGACCATTCTCCTTGGCCAGGTGGTGAGCTGGGGATTAAACTGAGAGCAGAGGTTGAAGCAGTCAGTATGAGTGCTCACTGCACGTCATTTCCATTTTATTCCTAGAAGGACTGAGATGGGTGACCGGCACAGCCCATTTCTCAATTGTAGGTCCGCTTTCCCTCCCCACCACTCAAAGTGCATAAACCTGGCCCCCCTTCAAAGGCCAAGGCCTTTCTTCATCAAAGCAAAGCGGAATAAGCAATACAAGCCCGCAACAGGCAGGGCCCCCGGAGCCACCTCACGTATGTAAAAGTCTAACCGGAGTGCGCCGAGGGCTTGGCACACGTGCATTTTGTCAACCCCTCATTTAGGGGGTGGGCCTACAACTTTCCAGTTGGCCCCAAAAGCCACGGGGGAAGTTAATGAACCTCCACCACCCCTCACTTCCTAAGAACCCACGTAACAACAAACCTCACTTGACACTGATTCATTTCAGGCTGGGATGGATCTGGAACACGGCACAAAGTGTTTTCTGAAACCAAAGCATTTTCTGCCCTGCTGGAGGTTCTGTCCTAGCTGGCGATACAAACGTGCACACAAAAACTGCTAGAATGCTCTGTTCTGATCCCACGGTTCCCCCCCGCCCCCCACAAAAACCCATAAGACTGAGCTGGAAGGTCTGGGTGTCATTTATTGATAGCAGTTTACACACATTTGTTTTCTTCCCTTGGTTGTTTCCTTCAAGGCACAGGCACAGAGCCCTCTAGAAAGGGCAGTCTCTGAACAAGGGAAGCCAGGAACTCAGGATGCACACGTCTCTGGCAGGCCCATGTAGCCCCGGCCGGATGCAATCCTTCAAGCTGGAAATCCGCCGGGTATTTGAGACACCAAGGTGGGAGGCGGAGAGGGAGGCCAGAGGACTCACATCTTGGTCCAGGCCTGCTTTCTCATTATCCAAGTCCATTCCAGCTTTAGGACTCTGGGGTGGGGGTAGGGCAGCAAATCAGCCCACCCACCTTCACAGGGGCAGATTCTTCAATCCGTGCTTCCGCTGGCCCCGCAGCTAAAGAGAATCGGCCTATGGTAAGAGACAGATCGCTTCCTCTCTGACCCTCCCCAGCTGGGTATGTGAAGGAACCACTGGAAAAAACCGAGGCCGGTGTTCGTTGTTGTTCAGCTGCGCATGCCGTCTTCCTCAAATCATGAATAAAAGATAGGTTGGAGGCTACCAGTCTACTCAGGCCGCCCACTGACTCCCAGCTCATCACACACATGGTCCTGCCTGTCTTCTGCCCACTGCCAGTGCCTAGGCTGGAGCGCCAGCAGGCCCCAAAGACGGGAGCCAAGCTGGTCTGTGTAGGCACTTGGCAACTCTGGGTAGGGAGGCGGATAAAAAAAGGGGATGGAAATGAGAAGAGTGAAAGAGCTTCACCTGATCAAGTAATTAGAGATCCGAAGTGATTTTACTTTTATTTCCTTCACTTTAAGCCAATCATAAAGTTTCACAGTGATTTCTGGGGCGGGAGAAGGAAGGTGGTGGTGAGCATCATGGGGGCTGTGGTCCAGATGGCCCCAGGAGGTGCGGGTCTCACTGGGGCAGCTGGAGGAGCACCGACTGCCCAGTGGGCAGGTAGGTGATGTTCCGGGAGCGCGACAGCTGGTACGCGATGTCCTCCGCCGCCTCCAGCTTGCGCAGCTCGATCAGGCCGTCGCCCGCAGTGGTGAGCGAGTTGGCGATCAGCTCTGCTGCCTTGGAGTCGCCCTCCGCAGAGATGATGGCTGCCTTCTTCTGCTGCTCAGCCTACGGGGGTGGAAGCAGAGAGACCAAGATCACATCTTGGGGTGCTGGATGGCGGCTACGGCCTCAAAAGGACCACGTTAGGCATCCTCACCGGGTCCCGAAGGAACCCTGGGACTTTACCTCCCCCTCCAGACAGGGTCAACAAGCACTGTCCACCCAATCCTCCTCTCTCCTGTCTTGCCACTGTAGGGACACATTTCTGTTGGCTATATAAATAGCTGTCTTATTTAAAAGTGCTCAATAATATTAATAGCAACCCAGTCCAGCCACGTACTCCAAGGCAGGAGGACTCCAGGCCAAGGAAAGCAGGAGAGAAAGAAAGATGGAATTAATCCTCATCTTTCCCTCCAGCCCCAAGTCAAAGCGACTTTCATCAAAACCAGTGCAGCTAAGCAGGAGCGGCAGGCACGGGATGCTCCCTGAAGTCGCTCTTGGGCTAAACTAGTTCCCGACCAGGAACTCAGGCATGCAGAACGAGGCCTCCTGGCTTCCCCCGCCCTTACCAACAGGAGGGCGTCTATCTGCAATGCATGACCTTCAGAAGCACGGGAGGAGAACACAGTGTGAAGCCTGTCTGAGATGAACAGACAGCTGTTCAACTGAGGTTCTGGGGCTGTCCACTCAACAAATATTTATTGATACCTAGAATCTATCCCAGGCATGGTTTGGGACATGTTCTAGGTGCTGGAAAGAGGCAGAAAAAAGTGGAAAAAGAAAAAATAAGGCTCCATCCACATGGAGTTTATATTCTCTAAAGTTAAATGTCTACCCATATACCTCTCTTTTGCCTGATTCTAAGGACTAAGGTGTCCTGGATTAGGAATAAAAATCCAAGAGAATTAGTGGTGGGGAGAAGGGAATATATGAAATAAATACACCTTTGCAAAGACCAAAAGACCAGGCCCTACGCAACCATACTGCGTCCCAGCACACTCCGACGCATCTGGATGGATTTAGTGCTTGAAAAAAATCCAGTGATGACAGTGCACCTGGTGCAACGTTTGATCCCTTTTGCTGTCAGCTTTCACTATGTAACCACAGTTAAAAATGACCTCTCAGTGAAGCTGAAAATATTCCAGAAGAAACATTTTTATTTGTGGGAGACTGTTTTTGATCATAGGGACGTGGAAAAAAAATTACCCTTCAGTGATTTAAGAACATAACTTCACATATCCCTGACTAGACCCCGAAGACTCTGGAACCAAGTGCAGGAGTGCAGTCCCTTCAATCCCCTTCCGATGATCCCGGAAGAGATGACAGGTGATGAATTTCCAGGCCACCCAGCAAACAGGGAGGCTGAGCAAAGGAGAAAGGGGAGAGAGGCTCCTGCCATCTGGTTGAGTGCTCACCTTTTCCACCACAAATCTGGCCCTCTCTGCTTCCTGCTGAGCCACCTGTTTGGCTTCCACCGCTTCTGTGAACTCCTTCCCAAAGGTCAGATGTGTCTACGGGGAGAGAGTGAGCACGAGATGAGGCAGAGTAATGGCTTCGACAGCGCTGCTGCAGGACCCGCACGGCCGCTGGAGGAAGAGGCCACGAATGGCTCTAGCAGCTGGAGACAATGTGAGGTCAGAATGCCCTTCCACCTCCACATCCGTGCCCAAACTGAGTTCACACCCCAGAATCCTCGGCTGCCCAAAGTGCTCCTGTACCTCATTCTGGCACCCTCAGGTAGAACACAGCCCACGGGCACCAGAAGGTATCTACTCGATTGACCACCTCCCTAGGGGAGGAGACCTGTGGGTTCCAGGACCCCCACCACTGACTAGTGCTCTTCCAAGGTCCTTTGATGGCCTGCTTGAAGCCCCCAGAGAAGCCAGATGGAAAACTGAGCCCCTGAGAGTGAGGGATGCAGCTGGTTCTCGGGGATTCAAGAGTGTGATGCTCTCTGCTTATGACTTAACCAGTCCACTGCTTTCTCACAGCATCTCCACCACAAAACAGGAAGAGGACTAGAGAGACGATTTCCAAATCATGATTTTGCAAACCATGGTTTTCCCTATGTGAGTGCTTCTGATAAAGGGTTTAAAAGAAAGAGAAGGCAGGTAAAGGTATTGCTTCGGGTGAAGGTTTAAAATTCTGATTATGCATCGGTCTTCCCTAACAACACGAGTGACCGAGACTTCGCTGAAGTGATGTATCTGTAATGACAGTGCAAACAACGGAAACAGATCTCAGCACTACTAATGCCTAGTCTAATTTATCTATATTTTTTATTAAAAGGGAAGAATAAAGGGGATAACAGCATTGGTTTTGCTACCAAATTCTACTTGTTTCATTTCCTCCACTACCCTCCCAACCTCTGCTTTAAAAAAGGAAAATAAGCGGCTCAAAACTTCTCCTGAAGAGTAAATCCCAGTCCAATGTCTTCCAGAATTTTTAACACTCCTAACTCTTAAACTGCAGCTGTTCTAGCTCGCCTGCTCCATTTCTGGACTCTTGTTCAAAGTTTGGGAAAGAAAACACAATCCTGAGCAATGAAAAAGAAATGCGTAATTAAGGAATAAAATTTCTTTCTAAAAGGGCCAGCTGAGGGCAGCAAATTCCCCATGAAACCTAATTTTCTTCTCACACCTCTTAGATATGGTTTCTTGTGGTCAACCCCATTTCCCCAGAATGGAGTATGTGGTCAAAGTCTAGCAAAATGCCTAGCTTCCCCTCAGGCTTTTACTTAGTGTGTCCTCGCTCATGGCCACAGTGTTCAACACTAAGTGGGAGAGCCTGAGGAACCACTCTGGTCCAAGGAGCCAAATGGCTGCAGCCTGGCGTCTTGCCAGTAGAGGGAGCCCACGAGCCCTTCCACGGCTGGAAGGCAGTTGCGGCAAGTGGAGCAGTGCCCTGGGGTGAGCGCAGGGTATGTAGAGTGTTACTGTTTAAACAGCTGCACAGATGCTGAGGGGTAAGCTGTGCCTTTCCCCAGCGACGCACAGGAGAACGGAATGGGAAACACTCTACCTCACTACCCGAACAAATCACTCCAAATGATTTTCCCCAGAGAATCAGAAACACGACCCCTTCCCCTCACCCTCCTCGATCTGAAATGCTATCCTGCCTGTATTGCTTTCTGTCTGCATTGCGGCATTCAGTGTCATATAAATACACAGACCACACAGTCTCAAGAGGATAGCTTATGCCTCAGAGATGCCCCCTGCCTCCCATACCAGGCTTTGGGAAACAGAACCATTCATTTACACTCTATCACCTTTCATGGGGAGGTCCCAGAGCTCACTTGACCGCGCTTTAGACCCCAGGTGTTAGGAAATTCCTCGGGGTCAGGCTGGGAGGTCTGTGCTAGGGAGAAAGACTATTCCAGCTGTTCTCTAGTCTCTACCCAGCAATTTCTGCCTGTGTCCAACAGGGTTAGCAGGACATCACTTCCTGGGGAGCTCGGGGGAACATTCAGTTTGGGGAAGGTGAAAAATCTAGTGGTCAGGGCCAAAAGTTAACAGAAAAATGTCTGTGGCACAGGGGAGGTAAAAGAACCTTCTTCTGAAAACAAACCCGAGGAGACTGCCACATGCCACCAAGAAGGTTCCATGTTTTCAAGACTTCATTGAGGAAAGTGGAAGGCAGGACCTCACAGTGTCTACCCAGATATGGAACCAGGCATCCTCCCCTGCAGGCACCCCAAGACCCTTACCAAGGATACGTCATCCAGGATGAGCCCAAAGGTTGCTGCTCGCTCCGTGAGGTCATCGCTCACCTGTCTGGAGACCAGCTCTCTCTGGGTGATCAGTTCTCCAGCATCAAAGCGAGCCTGGTTCCAAGGGAGGGCAGAGGAGCCGGTCAGGATAATGAGGAAGCAGAGTCCCAACCAGTCACCGCCAAGCTCTTCCTGCCACCTAGCGATCTCCTGGGGGCTGGGCTCGAGGCTCGAGGCTGAGGCCCTGTTCACTCACCACCACGGACTTGAGGATCTCGGTGGTGATGGATGGCAGCACGCGCTCGTCGTAGTCCTCTCCGATGCTGGTGAAGATGCGGGGGAGCTGGCTAGCAACCGGCCGGAAGAGGATGCGCAAGGTGATGTTGACATTCTGTAAATCTTAGGGTAGGGGAGAAGTGCTGGAGTTAAAAGTAAAAACCAAAGTGGCCTTCTATGACCTCTCCTACCCCAAATTTGCTATAATTTATAAGTAAAGTTGCCGATTATCAGATCCTAGAGGGTGAGGCGCACCTGTGCGTGGTCTCCTTGGTAGAGAACCCAGCACAGCACCAGCGTTAAAAACTTCTCCAAGGATTCTGGTGATGACAGCTTTTCAGTGTGTCCTGAATGCCCTCTGATATAAGTAAATTCAGATTGTACATCTAACAGTTGCCATGGATATGCCTGGAACACTGAATATTTTAAGAAAACAGATAGGCCAATGCCAAGAATTCTAGGGTAAGTCCTCTCCAAGGCCCAGTGAATGTGGCCCAAGGTAGGAGTGTGCCTCAGAGAGGTGACCGTGGGTCCAGCAGACTAGCAGTCTAAGGCCTGGCTGCAGCCTCAACTCTGCTGTTTACTAATTATGCGGGATCACTAAGCCTTAGCCTATCTCAGCTTATTTCCTCACATGTAAGAATGGGGACGATTTCATCTGCCTCCCAGGCATGTTGGGAGAAACCGAAGGAGGAAACAGATATAAAGGCACTCTGTCAAATGCGCAACAGATGTAAGGGGTTATCAGACTCATCTAGAGGCCGTTTCTCATTACTTGGCCTAGTCAAAGGACCCAGGGAGGGAATTACAACTTCCCCTGACAATGCAGTCCTACTTGGAGCTAAGGCACTGTCACGGCCTGCTTGCAGTCATCAACCACATGGACCAAACGCCCATGACATGAGTTCTGAACCAGGCACCAGAGTGGGAAATGGTTATACACCGTCCCTGATCTCTGCAAGTTCCTATCAAGTTTTGAAGATAGGTGTAGGTGTATAATGTATCCTCAGAACAACTGCAAAACAGTAGAGAAAGAAATCCCAAAAAGGAGGAAAGTTCAGAACTAGGCCTTTAAGTTAAAATATGATGTTTCTTGATTAACCCCACCCCACTGCTGATTTCCTCTGATGTAGCAGGCAGGCCAGACCCTTTACAGGAGGCTCCTCCTCTCTCTGGCCAGGAGCGACAGGACAGATCAGTCAACACGATTGTACCCTTTCCCCTCCTCTGCCCGACGCACTTCTCATTCTAAGTGCCAGTGCAGACGCACATTCCTCACAGGAGCTCTCTTCTCGGCCTCCCCTCCGTGCTGTGGTCCCCGCGCCCCACTCTAATGCCTATCCACATGCCTATCTCCCTAGCCAGGCCAAGCTCCTAAAGGCTCCCGCTTTAGTCAACTTGGAACTACCCCACCCTCTGACCCAGCACAAAGCCTGCCACTATGACAGAAAGCAAACATCTGCTGAGGAACAGCAACACCCATACAACCCTCTCCTCCTGCTGCACAGAAACGTCACGGCCAAGACAGCACCTGCCGTTCCGTCTACTGCCTGTGCACCTCTATGTGCACGATGCGGGGAGAACCATGACAGCCATTCATTTTAGGCTCCAACTGGGAAGCCAGTGGCGTGTCAGACCAGATTGCTCTCAGGGATGTGGGCCTTGGCCTGTGAGAGAACAATGTGAGGGCAGCACTGCTGGAAACAGAGGCCTTGGAAAGCAAGGCAAAGGGTAAGTCAGCTGTGAAGGCAAACAGAACAGCTGGAGATCCATTTACAGTCACCCTGGGAAACAAGAACTGATGGGAAGGGTCAACCGAGGGAGCAAAGGCACACTTAGATTTCTTTAAAATTGGATTGCTATGTAACTCTTGAAATATATCTTTGTTCATTTCTCTAAATTTGTACAACTGTGTGCGTATTTTAAGTATATAGGCATACCTCACTTTCTTGAGCTTCACAGACACTGCATTTTTTACAAATTGAAGGTTTGGGGCAACCCTGTGTCAAACAAGTCTATCGGCACCATTTTTCCAACAGCACCTGCTCACTTCACGTCTCTGTCACATTTTGGTAATTCTTGCGATATTTCAAACTTTCCCGATATTATTATATTTGTTATGGTGATCTGATGATGGTTGGCATTTTTTAGCCATAAGGTATTTTTTAATTAAGGTATTGTATATATATTGTTTCTTTAGAGATAAAGCTATTGCACCCATAACAGGCTACAGTATGGGGTGAACTCTATGCACTGGGAAACCAAAATATTCGTGTGACTCGCTTCATCACAATATGTGCTTTGTTGCGGTGGTCTGGAACCGAACTCACAACATCTCTGAGGTACGCCTGTATCTTTCTTTCTCTGTAGCCACATAAAACTCTTCACGGAAAATATGCCAGGAATTCGTACTACGAGAAGTTCAACCCATTCGGGATCCCACAGCAGCCCTTCCACACTCTCTACTTTACCTGACCCACAGACAAGACTCACCTTTGCTACCAGTGATTACTGGCACGTTACGTGGTCGAGAGCGGCAGTCAAAGATAATTGGTTTCTGTACCCAAGGGATGAGGAAGTGAGTCCCTTCCCCTACGACAATGTCCTGCACTCCACGGAACCGGTCAAAGATGACAGCTCTGTGCCCAGCATCCACTAGGAATGAAGAATAATGATGGGTCAGAAAAATCCCCTCACCCTTTAACCAAAAGGATCATGGTTTTGAAAGATCCCTGGTGCCTTCCATTCATTTATTAAGTCTCCCCTCTCCTGCTCTTTCTTCCTACACTTCTGGTCTCTAGAGGCCTCTAAACAGCTATAAAACTAAGCAATCATTTCCCATCCCACATGTCCTCCCAAGGACTTCGGTAATAGGATCTATTCCTCAGCATCCTTTCTCCTTGAAACAACTGACTGCTGATTTTCTGATTAACCACCTCCCAAAACTTCTTTCTAAAACTCACCAGTCTTCACTGTTACCACAGTCCATCCTGGTTCCAATTTAACTCAGCGTTTCCGGAAGCAGCATCCTCCCTATGGCGATCCTAAAATTTGGAAGGCCCCACTTTTTCTTTCCAATAGATTGGTTTCTCTAAGGTTTGAAGGGGTTATAGAGCTGTCTTGCTGATTCAGAAAGAAATTAGTAATGGTGACTACTGTTTAGCTATGCAGGGGTGGCCAAAAAGATCAGAGTATAAAGCTGCACCATAGAAAGAGAGCAGGCTTTTCTTTCTTTCTTTTTAAATAAATTTATTTTATTTTTGGCTGCGTTGGGTCTTCGCCGTGCGCGGGCTTTCTCTAGTTGTGGTGAGCGGGGGCTACTCTTCGTTGTGGTGCACGGGCTTCTCTTGTTGTGGAGCACAGGCTCTAGGCGCGCGGGCTTCATTAGTTGTGGCACACGGGCTCAGTAATTGTGGTTCACGGGCTCTAGAGCGCAGGCTCAGTAGTTGTGGCACATGGGCTTAGTTGCTCCACAGCATGTGGGATCTTCCTGGGCCAGGGATCGAACCCGTGACTCCTGCATTGGCAGGCAGATTCTTAACCACTGTGCCACCAGGGCAGCCCAAGAGCAGGCTTTCCTGACCAGCTGCTTTCTGTCTCTGCCTTTTTGGACATTACAGTTGGCCCAAACACCTTCACTCTGAAAGTAATCCTCCTCTTGTCAGGGTCACACATGAGGTGGGTCGATCTACTGCTACTTTCCAACAGTGAAAGCTAGAGAATATCAGAGGTGGAGGGGGTCTTAGACATAAAGCAGTTCGATCCTGTGGCTTGACCAATGAGAAAGCTGAGGCCTGCGGAGGGGAAAGTGACTTGCCTAAGGTCACAAAGAAAAGTGGAAACGCCAGCTTCAACACCCAGCACACTGTTAAAAAGCTGGGCAGTGCATCTCAAAGATATTTTCTCTGGAAAGACTCGACCACACCAGAGCAAAGCTCCTACTCAGGACAAGGTCACCAAAGGGCTAAAACCCTTGCTGAGTTATTCCACCCACAGGCAGAAGAGAACCAACGAGCTCTCCATTTCAGCTGGCCAGCGAAATCCTGGCACTCTGCTGCAGCAGCTCTTTAAATTCACAGGAGCAGGTGGAAACGTCCAACTGGGCTGGGAGGCTCTTGGTGAATAAAGGCTCTGAGAGAACCTATGGCTACAAGGACAGAGGCCCTGATGACAATGCAACCATGTGGTGCAGGACGGCAGTAGGTGAGCCCTCTTGGTCACAAACACATTCACGGACAGCGGCTGCCAACAGGAGTGTCACACAGGCTATGAAGACCAATGGAAGTCCTCTGGCAAAGGGCAGTGACCCACCACCCCTCAGTGCCTCACCATTATACAAGGCAGAGTTCACCACGCCTCCTGCAACGGCTAAGGCCAGGCCAAACTTGCCAATGGACTCAAACACTTTGGCAGCCATGTCTCCTTCTGCTGGGCCTGCTCACTTAGGGCCACTTTTACCTAAGTGGGTAAAAACAAAACAATTCAATCCCAGAATCCTCAGAGTAAAGCCCTCTCTGAGGCATCACATGTACCTGTCGAGTTGGCCATTTCTTCCCCCACTCCTGAGAGCTCTAAATTATCGACTGAAGGACATTTCATAAATAACACTGCAGCTTGTATAAGTGTATACTCAATTCCTCTGCGCTTCTTTCTTCTTTCTCTACTACTTAAGAGAAAGGGTCTGGGGTCCTCGGTTCAAAATGGGAAGGAGGCATGGGCTTGATACCCATAGAGAACTTAGCCCCACACCAAACACCCTCCCATTTCCTGGACAGTCAGGCCCCAGGAGAGAGGCTGCGTGGCTGGTTCTGTGCAATTCTGGTTCAGAAAAGAATGTGATTCCAAGAACAAAATAACAATAATAGCTGACCTTTATACTAGGTAGTCTTCTAACAGCAATTTCCATATTTAATCCTCACACCAACCCGTATGAAGTAGATAACTACAGATGAGGAAACTGAGGCACACAGAAGTGTTAAGTTACACCAGGAGCCTAAGATCACGCAGCTATGAGGAGGGCTACCAGGATTAGAACCTAGAGGTCTAATCCTAGAAGGCACATCTTAACTCCTCACCACGCGGCTTCTCAACATCAGGCGTTAAGAATGACCTGTTATTATAGAAGCAGGCGCTACATGACGTTCTGGGGTCAACATATCACGAGAACCAATCGGGCCAGAAAGGCCCTAAACAGCTGCACCCCGAGGGAGAGCCCTGGAACGGGTGGGGGTAGGGGGGCTGAGGCGGGGTGGGCGCGAGCACGGCTGACCTCACTAGAATCTGCTCCAGCACTTAACTTTGTCTCGCTCCGCCCCACTGCCGTCGTCCACTTCAGCCTCCCTACCTCCTCCCCAGACCTCAACGTCTCTACCTTCATCTCTCCCCGTGCACTTAAATCTTTCCTGAGACCAGGATGCCCAGTCCCGACCCCTCAGCTTTTCCATTCCTAAGAGCTTCTAGATTATTCCTCACTCTGGCCCCATACACACCTACCCCACTCTACGCAAGCCCTGGCTCCTCCCGTGCTCACCCCCTTTCCCCTCCGACACGAGGTGGACCCACGCTGGACCCCGCCCGCCCAAACCTGGGGTTAATGGGAGTGCAGAGGGGGACTGCGGAGACGCCCGGACGCGGCCCGCAGCGACTCCTCTCCATTCTCACCTGCTCCCACTCTGACCTCCACATGAATTCCCCAGACAAACATATTGCGCGTGCGCCGGGCAGCTCCCCCCTCTTCCCCGCCTTCCTTCCAAGATCCGTGCCTCCGATTGGTAGGGACGAGCGCTGTGCATTCTGGGAAGGGTGGCTTGCAGCCTTACCCTAGCTCCCGGGCTCTTCGCAGAAGAACTACAATTTCCAAAAAGCCATGCAGCGGCTGGCCCGCACTGAAAAACCTTTCTCTTTGGTGGTACTAAAGGCCCAGAGGTTGCCGCAAAGCCTTTTGGGTGCTGTAGTTTCTTGAGGGATAAATGCACGTGCCTGTCCTGAACAGATTTGGAGCCTGCGAGAAGGTGGGCGCTAAAGCCCTCGGAAGGAGAGGCTGGGCCTGCTGGCTGGTGGCAGAGAAGTGCAAGGGCAAGTTTAGGGCTGATGAAAGAGGGCGGGTGAGCACGCTGCAGAAAGTCGTGGTGAAGTAACTGGTGGGCTGAGAGATTGAAGGGCTGGCTTCTTTCCAAAGACCTATCTAGAAGCGACCTGAGTTGTGGGACCTTGATTGCCAGACCAGAGAGAACCTTAGAGACCACCTGGACTAGAAAGTGAGACCCAGAGAGAGGAAGGGAGTCATTCAGGTTCATGCACCAATTAAAAAAGGGGTTGGGCTGAGTCTGGGTCCTGTGGACACCTTTTTTTTTTTTTTTTGTCTAAAAATGGTGGTTAATTTTCTACTGAATTTTATTCATTTATTTTAAATTAATTTTTATTGGAGTATGGCTGCCTTACAATGGTGTGTTAGCCTCCACTGCACAACAAAATGAATCAGCCATACACATACAGATATCCCGTCCCTTTTGGACTTCCTTCCCATTTAGGTTACCACAGTGCATTAGGTAGAGTTCCCTGTGGTATACAGTATGTTCCCATTAGTTGTCTATTTCATACATAGTATCAATAATGTATATGTGTCAATCCCAGTCTCCCGATTCCTCCCACCCAACCCCTTTCCCCCTTGGTATCCATACATTTGTTCTCTACTCTGTGTCTCTGCTTTGCAAATAAGATCATCTATACCGTTTTTCTAGATTCCACATATACGCGTTGTTATATGATATTTGCTTTTCTCTTTCTGACTTCACTCTGTATGACACTCTCTAGGTCCATCCACGTCTCTACAATTTCATTCCTTTTTATGGCTGAGTAATATCCTATTGTATATATGTACCACATATTCTTTATACATTCCTCTGCTGATGGACATTTAGGTTTCTTCCATGTTCTGCCTATTGTAAATAGTGCCGCTATGAACATTGGGGTGCATGTGTTTTTTTGAATTATGGTTTTCTCAGGGTATATGCCCAGTAGTGGGATTGCTGGGTCATATGGTAGTTCTATTTTTAGTTTTTTAAGGAACCTCCATACTGTTTTTCGTAGTGGCTGAATCAATTTACATTCCCACCAACAGTGTATGAGGGTTCCCTTTTCTCCACACCCTCTCCAGCATTTATTGTTTGTAGATTTTTTGATGATGGTCATTCTGGCTGGTGCAAGGTGACATTTCTTTTTTTTTTTAAGTCTTATTTGGAGAAGTTGCAAGGATAGTACAGGGAACACATGTTTACTCAAATTCATCTATTGCTAACAATTTGCTCCATTTGGTTTTTTTGATCTAAAACAATAAAACAGCAGGTTATTTTATCAGCAAATTGGGTTTATTTGGGAACAGCAAAGAATTGCAATTCTGGACATGTAATCTATGGCAACGCACAGGCAAGTCTGCAGAACAAAGGAGAGGACCTTTCTTTTATAGTGGAGAAGGGGGAGTTGGGAGGGGCTGTCATAAACAAAGAGTTGGAGGAAACTGGGAATTTGAAAGTGTAGTGGCTTTTCATTGGCTGAGTTGTGACAGTCTGTTATTGACTGGGCTGTTGCTGGGCAAGGAGAAATTCAGGCAAAGGGAAAATTTTCCTTCTCCCTGCTGGATAGTAAAGTAGTA
The DNA here is from genome assembly GCF_059928025.1 of Delphinapterus leucas. Taxonomy (NCBI): domain Eukaryota; kingdom Metazoa; phylum Chordata; class Mammalia; order Artiodactyla; family Monodontidae; genus Delphinapterus; species Delphinapterus leucas. The sequence goes on along the minus strand of NC_143147.1, from coordinate 46,865,005 downwards.
ACCTTCTTCCTGTTGGAGATGCAAAGCTATCTCTTCCTGTTGGGTTTCTACCTGTTGGTAGGGTGTGAGAGTTCCCCCTTCTGGCCTCCTGACTCAATTTAAAATGAGGTTTCTGTTTATTCATTTTCACATCTTACCATTTGTTCCCTTCTTCTCTCCCTCCCTCTCTTCTTCTCTCTCTTTGTATTTTCTAAGAATAAGCATATCCTTTTATGTAACTTGAAAAAGTTTAATCTACCCTCTGCATTCCATTTTTTTCCGTTGACCTAATAATGAACTTTATAGCAGTCTTCTCACCCCCTCCCACCACCCAATACGGGAAGCAGTCTAAGATTAGGTACTATATTTATTTTTCATGTCTCTTTAGTCTCCTTTAATTTGTCCTCAGCCTTCCTTGCCTTTATTATATTAAAATAGAAAAAAAAAGAATGTTTCTCATTTTGAGTTTGTCTGATATTCCCTCATAATTAGATTTGTTGTTTTGCATTCTTAGCTGGGGTAGCTAAGTGGTGTACGGACACTTAATTTTAAATGGATTCTAGTATGATTGGATTCCTTCAACTTCTTTTTCCCGCATTCCTTTCCTTTCTGTCCCCCTTCTTTTTTTTTTTTTTTTTTGCGGTACGCGGGCCTCCCACCGCCATGGCCCGCCCCGTTGCGGAGCACAGGCTCCGGACGCACAGACTCAGCGGCCATGGCTCACGGGCCCAGCCGCTCCGCGGCATGTGGGATCCCCCCGGACCGGGGCACGAACCCGCGCCCCCCACATTGGCAGGCGGACTCCCAACCACTGCGCCACCAGGGAAGCCCAATTTTTTTTCTTTCTTTTTTTTTTTTTTTTTTTGCGGTTGTCCCTCTTCTTTGTCTCCACTTGGCACCAGTGGGATGCCAAATGACCAGAGATATACGTGGCAGCACTCTTCAGGTGGTATGGGTTTGCCCTAACTGCCCACAGTCTTTTCCTCTGCCTACCAGAATGCAAGCTGTATGAGAGCTGAATGTTTAGTCTGCTGTCTTCATTGTTCTCTTCCTAGAACATACAACAGTGCTTGGCACACAGTGGACACTCAATAAGTATTTGCTGAATGAATGAATAATGAAGGGTGTTGAAGTAGCTGGTTAGGCAGGCTGTGGCCAGGAAACGCAAGGCAGGATGCTCTGGAATCCTGTAAGAATAGCCTTAGTATTGTCTGCTTCTATTCTAACCTCACTAGCAGGAATGCTGGAAATATGAAAAGAAATCAGTTTTTGAATGTTTTATAACTTTCAAGTCTGTGTATCTACAGCATCCCGCTTGAGTATCATTACAGTCTATTATCCCTCTACAGATAAGGAAGTCGAGGTTCAGAGGTTAAATGACCCTTCCTCAGGGTCACTCACCTAGTCAGAGCCAGACTGGACCGGAACACACGTCTTCTAGGTCTAAGCCCTATATTCTTTCCATTTCCCCACACTGTGTCCTGGGAAGCAAAGGCAACAGGAAAGCTCACGTGACATGAGGGCATCGTGCGGACCTGGGCTAGTTGTAGGTGGAGAGGTGGGGAGGATGAAGTATAAGGATAATGAGGAGGATATCTGGGAAGAATTTAATTGTGCTGAGGCAAAAATTAGGGACAGAGCAGCACTGATGCACCAGCTTTAGGAGTGGATCCAATTTGTTGCTACACAGAGCATTTTCCCCTTCAGCTCTTCTTCCCAGACTGGTGTACAGGTTGAAGATAAGAACAAATACATCTTGAACACCGCCTGTGGACCAATTGCTTCATAAAGACATAATCTTATTTAACCCTATTTTCACATTACCCTTTTGGAAATGAAGAAATGAAGCTTCAGAGACGTTAAGTAACTTGCTTACAGTCACACAGCTGGTAAATGGCAGATATGTATGATATCATAGCCAGTGCTTTTCCAAGCTGTGGGAATGTGTGATCTGTAAGTAATACGTAAACAAAGGTTGATTCTACTGCCAGGCTCATTGCTAGCATGGGAAGGGTGGTAATTAAAGCAAATAATTATAGAAAAGCGTCTCTTTTTCTTCATTTAACACATACTTTGGAGGCCTCTTGTGTCACGCTAGACATTGGGGATAAGTGATGCAGAAGATGGAGAGGGTCCCTGTCCTCATGGAGTTTACATTCTGGGTTAAAGGGAGGCTGGTGTATACAGAGAAAGACAAGTACACAAAGAAATAAATGATATGGAATTTTGACTAGCTTCATGAAGGAAACAAACAGATAACAGGAAGATGGTGAACGGGTAAAGAAGGCTTTGATTGCAAGTAATAGAAAAGTGGACTCAACTGACACACAATAAAGAGATATTTCAAATAACAAGTCCCACGGGAGAGCAGGTCTGGGGTTGGTTAATTTAGTGGCTCACCAAGGCCATCAATGCTGCAGAATCTTTCCATCTTTCAGCTTTGCCATCTTCAGGTGTTGACTTTCTTTCTCATGCTTGTCCCCGCAAGGTCACAGGATGACTGTAGAAGGTCCAAGCTCAATGTTCTCACACGGCAATAACCAAAGGTCAGAAGGCAGGAAAAGGACATGTCACGTTTTGGGTCCCTTTATAAGAGCTAGGTAAAGTTTCCCAGAAGCACCCAACCAGACATCCACCTATGAGTTATTAGGCAGAATTGTGTCATCTGCCTATTTCTAGACAAGTCATTGGCAAAGGAATGGCATTGCAATGTTGGAATTGGATGAGCCAAGAGTTTACCTCTGGGACTGGGGAGGGCTGGCTTCTCCTAAACCACATGACTGCCTAATATGCTAACAAATCAAAATGGGGGTTCTTGTTAGCAAGGAACTGGATGCAAGGGAGGATGGATGTTGGAATTGCAACCAACCGTGTCTGACACAAAGGGTCTCTGGAGTGAGCTGGTCAAGGAGGCCTCCATGAGGAGATGACATTTAGGGCAAGATGTAAAGGAGTTAGACATGAAAGGTTGCGTGGGGGCTTCCCTGGTGGTGCAGTGGTTGGGAGTCCCCCTGCCAATGCAGGGGACGCGGGTTTGCGCTCTGGTCTAGGAGGATCCCACATGCCGCGGAGCAACTAGGCCCGTGTGCCACAACTACTGAGCCCGTGTGCCATAGCTACTGAAGCCCGTGCGCCTAGAGCCCGTGCACCGCAACGAAGAGTACGCCTGCTCGACGTAACTGACGAAAGCCCGCGTGCCGCAACAAAGACCTAATGCAGCCAAAAATAAATAAATAAACAAATAAATTTACTTTTAAAAAAAAGGTTGTGTGGGATGGGAGGTTGCCTTCAGGCAGAGGGAATAGCATGTGCAAATAGATTTGGCTGGTAAAGAGATGAGGAGCCCTTTTTAGATTCAGACAGTTTATTACTTACAGACACCAGAAGGAAGAGTAGCCGAAGGAGCCAGCTCGTCGTGGCCCTTGTGTAGGGCGACGCTGAAACAAATGGGGGCTAATGTTAGGACACTCTGTTTCTGAGGAGCCAGTGCCCTGCTGCAGCTAAGCAGAATTAGTGTTTGCAGCTGTATCCTTGGTGCACGGGGGTGGGGGTGGTGGTGGTGGTGGTGGTGGTGGTGGTGGTCGCGAGACAGAAAGCCTCAGACCTCACCAGAACCCAGAGGCTATGAGAAACTGTCTCATGACAGCTTTCCCGTGCATAGGGAAGCAAGTGAGAAATGGCCTTGTAGCAGCTCCTCACAAGCTCCCTTTTGTCCCAGGAGGATCACACGGTGCTCTGTAAGACAAGTTCCACTGAAGTTGCAGCGCTGCCGACATGAACTATGTTGAGACCCATAAGGTTGCCAGGGCGCCACGGTGGAGCCTTTTCCCTACAGTGCAAAGACCTTCAGGCAGGCTGGACCTTGGTCCACTGAAGGAACCAAATGTGGCTGAAGCATAACTAGTGAATGGGACTGGGAGTGTTACCCAAGATTACAATGGTGAAATAAGCATATATAAGTATAATGTATACATATTCTTTTTCAGATTCTTTTTCCTTATAGGTTATTGCAAAATATTGAGTAGAGTTCCCTGTGCTATACAGTAGGTCCTTGTTGATTATCTATTTTATATATAGTAGTGTGTATATGTTAATCACTATCCGGTACACCTGAAAGTAACACAACATGGTAAATCAACTATACTTCAATTAAAACAAAAAGAGAGAACTTCCCTGGTGGCGCAGTGGTTAATAATCTGCCTGCCAATGCAGGGGACATGGGTTCGAGCCCTGGTCCGGGAAGATCCCACATGCTGCCGAGCAACTAAACCCGTGCACCACAACAACTGAGCCCGCGTGCCACAGCTACTGAAGGCTGCACGCCTAGAGCCTGTGCTCGGCAACAAAGAGAAGCCACTGCAATGAGAAGCGCGTGCACCACAACAGAGAGTAGCCACTGCTTGCCTCAGCTAGAGAAAGCCCGCACGCGGCAATGAAGACCCAACGCAGCCAAAAATAAATAAATAAATAAAGTTATATATTAAAAAAAAAAGATGGATTATATACAGTCAAGTTAAAATGAAAAAAATTTTTAAATATTTACTTACTCATTGGAAAATAACAACAGTAAACTCATCGTTTTAACACGTTTTTATAAAAAATAAATATAGTTTCCCAAATAAAAAGATTTAATGAGAAGAGTGGCATTGCTTTTTTTTCATAAATTTAATTAATTAATTAATTAATTAATTATCAAGGAAGAAAGGATTTGGGGACTAACCAGCAGTCTGCAGTACCTCACTTTCAAGTATGAACAGACAAGTGACGTAAGTCCATTTGAGAAAAGCCATAACATGAAAAAGAACAACAAAGCAAACAGAAACAACTAAGCAAAACAAAAACAAAACAAAAGCAACACAAACAAAAAACTTGGCAGAATCAGAGACAAGGCAAAGAGCATGGAAAATCTAAACCAGCCACAACCAACCAACCAACCAACCAACCCTATAATTGATATCCTCAGATAAAGAGAAAGATTCTACCATGCATGAAACTAGAACAAGATGCTATTAAGAAAAATAAGTAGAGATGAAAGATGTTTTCCCTTAAAATCAAGAACAAGCCAAAGGCTTCCCTGGCGGCGCAGTGGTTAATAATCAGCCTGCCAGTGCAGGGGACACGAGTTTGAGCCCTGGTCCGGGAAGATCCCACGTGCCGTGCAGCCACAACTACTGAGCCCATGCACCACAACTACTGAAGCCCGCGTGCCTAAAGCCTGTGCTCCGCAACAAGAGAAGCCACCGCCATGAGAAGCCCACGCACCACAACTAAAAGAAAGCCAGCGTGCAGCAACAAGGACCCAACGCAGCCAAAAATAAATAAATACATTTAAAAAACAAGGCAAAGATACACACTTCTATCACTTCTATTCAACATTAGGAGATCTTTGCCAGTATAATAGTTACAACAGGCACAGAAAAAATAAATAGGAGGCATACAGATTGGAAAGGATGAAGTAAAACTGCTTTTATTTATTGTGTATGTAGAAAATCCTAAAAATTTTAAAAAGAAACTATTAGAATCAATAAGTGAGTTTAGCAAGGATGAAAGAAGTAAGGTTAATACACAAACTGAACAACAAACTGAAAGATGGAAACTGAAAGTCACAAACACCCTTTACAATAGCACCAAAAACATGAAATACTTAGGGATAAATTCAATACCACCTGTCTGATAAAAACTACAAACATTGCTAAGAAAAAATTTTAAAGACCTAAAAGAAATGGAGGGATATACCAATTCATTGAAGAGAAAATTCAATGTTATTAAAATATCAATTCTCCTCACATTAATCTATCGATTCAAAGCGATCCCAAACAAAATTCCAGCAAGTTTCTTTTTTTGTTAAAATTCACAAGCTAATTCTAAAATTTATATGGAATTGCAAAGAACCTAGAATTGGTGAAACAATTTTGAAAAAGAGAACAAGGTTGGAAGGTTTAGTGTACACAGAGGATATAGTGTCCATTCATCCATAAAGCTACAGTAATCTAGAAGGCGTGGTATTGATTCTCAAAGGAACAGAGAATCCAGAAATAAACGCACACATCTGTGGTCAGTTTTTGGTTTTTTGTTTTGTTTTGTTTTTACAAAGATGACGATGTTATTCAATGGCAAATGGATAGTCTTTTCAAAAATGGCACAGGAGCAAGTGAATATCCATATGGAAAAATGAAAATACTTGACCCTTATCCTACTCCACACACAAAAATTAACCTGAAGTGGATCATGGGCCCAAACATAAAAGCTAAAACCAGGGGCTTCCCTGGTGTCGCAGTGGTTAAGAATCCGCCTGCCAATGCAGGGGACACGGGTTTGAGCCCTGGTCCTCCGGGAAGATCCCACGTGCCATGGAGCAACTAAGCCCATGTGCCACAACTACTGAGCCTGTACTCTAAAGCCTGAGAGCCACAACTACTGAGCCCGTGTGCTACAACTACTGAAGCCCACGCGCCTAGAGCCTGTGCTCTGCAACAAGAGAAGCCACCGCAATGAGAAGACCATGCACCTCAACGAAGAGTAGCCCCCGCTGGCCGCAACTAGAGAAAGCCTGCACGCAGCAATGAAGACCCAACACAGCCAAAATAAATAAATGAAGTAATAAATAAATTTAGGGGGGAAAAAAAGCTAAAACCATAAAACTTCTAGAAGAAAAGCAGGACAAAACCTTCATGACCGTGGTAAGAATTTCTTACATAGGACAAAAAAGGCACAAATCATAGAAGAAAAAAATGGATAAATTAGACTCCATTAAAATTTAAACTTCTGTCCTTTGAAACAGACTGTTAAGAAAAAAAATTTAAGCTACAAACTGGGAGAAAATATCTACAATGTATTTATATGACCAAAGACTTGTATCCACTACATGGAAAGAACTCTTACAACTCAAGAACAAGAATACAAACCCAATTAAAAAAAAAAAATAGACAAAAGATTTGAATAGACCCTTCATCAAAGTTAGTTCATCGAAAAGCTGACAAACACACGAGAAGATGCTCAGTATCATTAGTCATCAAGGACATGCAAATTAAAACCATAACAAGTTACTACTATATGCCCTCTAAAATGATTAAAATGGAAAAGCCTAAAAATATTAACTCCTGGTTAGAATATAGAGTAATTGGAACACTGCTGGTGGAACTATGAGCACCACCACTTTGGAAAACTATCTGGCATTTTCTTATAAAATTCAACATATATTTACTATACAATTCAGCAATTTCATTCCTAGATATTTATCCCAAAGAAACAAAAACCTGTGTCCGTACAAAGACTTGTGTACAAATGTTCATATCAGCTTTCGTCCCAATAACTCCAAACTGGGAGCAACCCCACTGTCTGTCACAGGTGAATATACAGAAATCTGTGGTGTGCGGTGGAATACTATCCAGCAACGAGAAGAGATGACTGATACGGCAGCAATATGAAAGTCTCAAAACCATTATTCTTAGTGAGAGAAACCAGGTGCGAAAGAGTGAAAATCGTAAAATTCCATTTATATGAAACTCAAGAAAGGACAAGTCTAATCTATAGTGTCAAAAAGCAGATTGGTGGGTGCTTGGGACCAGGAAAAGGGGGTGATTGACTGCAAATGGGCTCAAGGGAACTTTCTGGGGTGGTAAGAATTTTCTATATCTTGATTGTGGTGGTGGTTACATGAGTTTTTAAAAAAATATTTATTCATTTGGTTGCATCAGGTCTTAGTTGCGGCTCCTGGGCTCCTTAGTTGTGGCATGCATGTGGGATCTAGTTCCCTGACCAGGGATTGAACCCAGGCCCACCTGCACTGGGAGTACAGTCTTATCCACTACACCACCAGGGAAGTCCCTACATGGGTTACTAATTTGTCAAATTTTATCACACTTAAATAGTTTCCTTTTATTGTGTGTAAACTACACCTTAATAGCGTTGATTCTTTTACAAAAATAAAAACACTGAGAGAGAGAAATTCATTTATTTTTTATTTTTTTCTTATTAGTCATCCATTTTATACACATCAGTGTATACATGTCAATCCCAATCTCCCAGTTCATCACACCACAATCCCCATCCACTGCCGCTTTCCCCGCTTGGTGTCCATACGTTTGTTCTCTGCATCTGTGTCTCAATTTCTGCCCTGCAAACCGGTTCATCTGTACCATTTTATAGGTTCCACGTATATGCGTTAATATACAATATTTGTTTTTCTCTTTCTGACTTACTTCACTCTGTATGACAGTCTCTAGATGCATCCACGTCTCTACAAGTGACCCAATTTCGTTCCCTTTTATGGTTGAGTAATATTCCATTGTATATATGTGCCACATCTTCTTTATCCATTTGTCTGTCGATGGGCATTTAGGTTGCTTCCATGTCCTGGCTATTGTAAATAGTGCTGCAATGAACATTGGGGTGCATGTGTTTTCTTTTTTTTTTTTGCGGTACGCGGGCCTCTCACTGTTGTGGCCTCTCCCGCTGCGGAGCACAGGCTCCGGACGCGCAGGCTCAGCGGCCATGGCTCACGGGCCTAGCCGCTCCGCGGCACGTGGGATCTTCCCGGACCGGGGCACGAACCCGTGTCCCCTGCATCGGCAGGCGGACTCTCAACCACTGCGCCACCAGGGAAGCCCGAGACAAGCTTAATTCCAGAGAAAATGAAGTTATTCAAGATAGGAAATAGTATCGTAGTGCACAACATGGCTCAGCTGTGAATAACATTTTCATAGTCATAATAATACAAGCACTTAACGATCTCGTAAAAGGTGAGACAGCAGCTGTATTGGGAACGTGAGGGAGGGAGATGATGTGTATGTGTATGAGCTAAATCTTCAACTTCCGTAAGTCATACTTACAGCTAAATATTCAGCAGTTTTGGGGTTTTGTTAGAAACATGAAGGGAAATACCAAAAGAAAAAATACAAGGACTTCTGTTTGTCTTTGTAAGGCTTCTGGAATTCTTTGAGTTGTTTACCGATGTACGTATATATATCTCTGATTAAAATAAAAATTAAAAGAAGAACGAAAGATGGTATAAAGAAAGATGTGGTAGAGACAACAGACTTTTAGCTAAAGGGAGATTTCTTTTGTATATATTTTGTACTTTGTATATATATTAATTTTTGGATTATAAAAAATGTAAAATGTGTTCACTGTAGAAAATAAGAAAAGACAAAAGCATACAAAAGCAAACAAAAATCACCTCTAACCCCAACCTTCACAAATGATCACTGTTAGAATTTTGCTTTTTCCTTCATTTTTAATGTATAAATAATTGGAATCAGATTGAATATGCAGCTTTCTAGCTGACCTATTTTCACTTTACATTCTCGTGTGAGAATTTCCCTGTCATTAACTATTCTTTGTAAGCATGGGGGAAGAAAAATAGAATAGGAAGCAAGGAAGTGGAAACTGAGTGTGTCAACAATTCTTTTGGGAAGAGGAGAAGAGAAATGAGGTAGAAGCTGGAGGATGACATAGGAAAAGCGGGGGGATGGGTCCCCCCACCCACGGGAGAGACTCAATCCTGTCTGTAGACCGATAGGAATTATCGGGTGGTGAGAATGATGATTCGAGAGGGTGGTTCACTGAAGGAGCAGAGTCTTTGGAAAGGCGAGGAGTGGAAGTGGAGGCATCGCCATCTCTGGTAGAGGAGGAAAAGGGTGGCGCGATGCAGGATGCAGGAGGGTTAGGGTTTGGTGGCGGGAAGTGGCAGAGTCACATCAGATGGTTTCTCAGTACGTGTAAGATCATCTTTTGAGAGGCAGGTGGAAGAGGAGGCACGAGATGTCTTGGGAAGTGGAAGCAAGACTACCAGAGAAATACAGCAGGACTGCTGGGTGGAGTCGAGCCCACGGGAAGTCTTTGAGCACCAGTACCCAGTGACCTACTCAGCCTCGTGATTCTCTCCGGCCAGGGTCAGCTACTCAGGCCAGGCTTGGGGAAGGCGGATGGTTGACTAAACCCAGGGTTGGGGTTTTGTCAGGTGGGTTATGACAACAGAAAGAGGAGAAGGGTGGGGATGGGTAGAGGGATAGCAAGGGGTGGACCTTAGAATCTAGGCTGGGCAAGAAGAGGGAAGTCAGGAAAGGCTTATGGCTAGTGAGGAAGTGGTACCCGACAAGGAGGTCTCAATGAGCTTGCAGAAGTGTGGCCACAGGCGGACCCAAGCAAGCAGGGTGGAAGGACACGAGGTGGTGGTCAGGGGGTGGTGTTTGGAGTTAGAGATTTCAGAGGAGGTATAGTTTCTGGTGAGGAACAGGTAGTAACACAGTGTGGCGAAGGTACCTACATAGATCACAGGAGCTTCAAAGGACCTGGGATTTTTATTTATTTATTTATGGCTGCGTTGGGTCTTCGTTGCTGCGTGCGGGCTTTCTCTAGTTGTGGTGAGCGGGGGCTGTGCTTCCTTGTGGTGCGCAGGCTTCTCATTGCGGTGGCTTCTCTTGTTGCGGAGCACAGGCTCTAGGCCTGTGGGCTTCAGTAGTTGTGGGACGTGGGCTCAGTAGTCGTGGCTCGCAGGTTCTAGAGCGCAGGCTCAGTAGCTGTGGTGCGTGGGCTTAGTTGCTCCGTGGCATGTGGGATCTTCCCGGACCAGGGCTCGAACCCGTGTTCCCTGCATTGGCGGGCAGATTCTTAACCACTGCGCCACCAGGGAAGTCTCGGACCTGGGATTTTTGAAGAAGGGAAGAAGGAGGAAAAAGAAATGGGAAGCAGGGAGGACTCTTATCTCTCCTCCAAGCCCCAAGGTGTTCAGTGTGTGAGAGAAGAAAAGCCTTCAATTGAACAGGCTTCTGGAGAGACTTCCACGTGGGACTGGGTGTTCCTGACAGAGGGGAAGACAGAAGGGAGTTTGCCAGTCACAGGCTGGGAGCAGCAGGGGTCCCTGTGGGAGGGCTGGGAGGGCTGGGAGGACTGGGGGCCAGGGTAGGGGTTTGGGTCAGATTGGAGGGATGCAGAGGGATGCGAGTCAGAGAGACCTGTGGTGACTTCTGGTGGGGATGGGGGTGAAAGGGGAGTGAGGCGGGGGAGACGGGTGTGGGGCTTTTGAGAGGGGGTGGGTGGGGGTCTCCTCCCATCTTGATGCTTCCTTCCCTCAGTGGCTTGGCCTTCCTTGGCAACAGCTCCCAGATCCTGTTGATGGGGGTGCCCAGACTCTGTCTCCTGTTCCTTCTCCTGCCCTCACCTGTCTTCTGTGCTGCAGCAGAATCTGGAGGTGTTGTGCCTTCCCCTTGGAAGGCAGCTGCCTTAGCCCTAGATTGCTTGTATTTGGGCTTGTTTGTCCCCCTCTCCCTGAAACCTCTGGAGGCCACGTTGATTTCCCTTTGAGCATCCCGTGCCTAGACCATACCGTGCTCGAGGTGGTGCTTCCCAGGCCTGTGTTTGATTAAACTGAATTCATTCAGGAGGGGAGAGGGGAGGGAGGCATGCTTAATGAGCTCCTTCTACATCTAGGCATATGTTAGACCATTTTAAATCGTGTTTGTGGTTTCCCTAGCGGGGCCCTGGCACTCAGCAACTGTTAAGGGTTATTATTTAATCCTCTCAACACCACATTGGATAGATATTGTTACCTATCCTATTCTATGTATTCACTTAAGTATTTCTTGAGTGCCTGCTGTGTATCAGATGCTATGTTAGACCCCTGGAATACTAAGTGTATATGAACACGCTGGTCCGTCTTAGTTTAACCCCCAACCCCCAGATCCATTCTCTGTCCTGCCCCGTAGGTGGAGAGGCTAGTCCTTTGGCCTGCATCAACCCAGCTCACTTGCCCACTACATCTGGGTGGGTTAGGCCAATGGGAGGCACTGGTAGAAGATGGGGTGAGAGAGAAACTGAAGTAGTTCTTCATGGCTCCTCCCTAGCTTTGGGCTGTGTTTCTGGCAGCGGCATGACTGCCACATAGGTCCAAACCCTCCTTACGGTTCTCTCTCTCAAGGGACTTTGGTAACAATATTCCCCTGCTCTCCTCCCACCCAGCACCCAACTCACCCAGAGTGGGGAGACACTGTTCCGAGCATCCTGGAGCCCTTGTGTCTGAGTCAGTGCGTGGATCCTTCCTCTCCAGGTCACCAAGCCTCAGGTCATAACCAAACAGGTCTCTGAAAGGTCACAGATTGTGGAAAGGAGGCAACTCTGTTGTAGGGAAAAGACACTGAACTTGAGAATCAGGAGGCTTAGGTCCCAGCTTTGTCACTCTTGCCAATTCTGTGACGCAACACATTTGCCTCAGTTTCCTCCTCTGCTAAATGGACATGGGAGAACACACTTCTCATGTTCAAAAGTCTTACACAGAAGCACCTCGGGGGGCTTCCCTGGTGGCGCAGTGGTTAAGAATCCGCCTGCCAATGCAGGGGACACGGGTTCGAGCCCTGGTCCGGGAAGATCCCACATGTCACGGAGCAACTAAGCCCGTGCGCCACAACTACTGAGCCTGCGCTCTAGAGCCCGCGAGCCACAACTACTGAAGCCCGTGTGCCACAACTACTGAAGCCCGCGTGCCTGGAGCCTGTGCTCCGCAACAAGAGAAGCCACCACTATGAGAAGCCTGCACCCTGCAACAAAGAGTAGCCCTCGCTCACTGCAACTAGAGAAAGCCCGCATGCAGCAGCGAAGACCCAATGCAGCCAAAAATTAAATAAATGAATAAATAAATAAATTTATTTTTAAAAAAAGCACCTCGGGACTTGTGCAAATATTAGTTGCTGTTATAATCACATCCAACCCCTGTGCCCAGGGCAGGATGCTCGCCTCATGCAGGGCCTTTTCCTCCTATTTCCTCAGAAATGCAGTCACGGCCAGGAGTGATGAAAACATTTCACCCTGGTTGGATGCCACACACAACTAGCTCTTTACATAAAAAAGAGAGTTAAAAAAATCATGAAAATTACACCACCTTTCCTGCCCCAGAGTTTTTTCTTTAATTTTCATTTTCTTTTTTTTTTCCAGGATTGTTGAATAAGCAAAAATCTTCAGCTTTTCAAAGGCCATGTGGAGGGCTTCCCTGGTGGCGCAGTGGTTAAGAATCCGCCTGCCAATGCAGGGGACACGGGTTCGAGCCCTGGGCCGGGAAGATCCCACATGCCGCGGAGCAACTAAGCCCATGCGCCACAACTACTGAGACTGCACCTTACAGCCCGCAAGTCACAACTACTGAGCTCGTGAGCCACAGCTACTGAAGCTCGCGCACCTAGAGCCCATGCTCTGCAACAAGAGAAGCCACCGCAATGAAAAGCGTGCTCACCGCAACTAGAGAAAGCCCGCTGGCAGCAACGAAGACCCAACGCAGCCAAAAATAAATACCTAAAAATTTAAAAAATTAAAAAATAAAAGACCATGTGGAAAAAGAGATGGATGGGGCCTGGTAAGTGCTGACAAAGCCCTGAGGAGGGTTCTGATTCACCTTCAGTCTCTGAGGTAGGATGGAGGAGCAGGGAAAGAGATGGGGAGGGGGCTGGAGCCTGGAGGGCTGGGGGCTAGGTATAGACCTTCACAGACAGCTGGATGTGGTTCTCGGAGGTGTTATTCCATTTCCACTGAAGCCTGGAGGGACCTGGCACGAGTCACACAGAGTAGTCCAGGTTTTTTTAAAGAGGGAATTTCATGATAAGGTGAAACTGAGGAGAGGATGCTGGTCCTGGGAGTGTGTGGGAGGGGGAGGGGATCTGAGCAGGGATGGGTGTTCACTGAGCCCCCAGTACGTGTGAGGCCCTGTGTCAGACTCTAAGGAAACAGAGGTGAAGTAAGCATGGTTCTTGCCTCGAGGAGCTTTCAGTCTGGTAAAAACATCTGGATATAGCAGGGCGGGTTGTGGATCAAAAGCTGTGGAAACACATAAGTCATGGCCCAGGAGCCTGGCCTGGAAGATGTGGCATCTTGCTGGGGTGAGGCCGGTGAGAGTGAATGTCTCCAATAGTTGCGGGCAGAGTGTCTGTTGGGGGGACTAGGACCTGGGACTGGGCCCATTCTGGAGATCGGTCAGAGGGAACTGAGGTCCTAGGCTCCATGGACTCGGACTCCAAGCTGACCTGAGACCAAGAGCAATGCTCCTTGTGACCACTAGGAGGAGCCAGTGCCCTCGAGTGGACTGCAGGGTGGCTCTCTCTAGGGAGAGGGAACATTCAGGAGGTGGGAAGGGAGAGCCCCAGAGGTCTCCAGGTCTCCCAGAAACACCTCTTCTTTGACCTGGGCTCTGGCTATCTCCTCTGCCACCCTCAGGGTGGTGGGGGGAGTAGGGTTCCAGGTTCTGCGGAAATAGGCAGATTGCACGTAAATCAGAATCAAATCTACAGTCACCTCCCCAACCCAGAGTAGGAGCAACTCAGGGAACGGCTTTGACCAGGCCACTCTACCCACCCGAGCCTCAGTTTCCCCATCGGTAAGATGTGAGCATTTGGTCAGCCGGATGATTTCCGAGGCCCTCTGCTCTGGCTAAAGGAAGGATTCCATAACCATTCCTGCCACCTGTGGTTCCCGGCACCTCCCTTTCCCCTGGACCCTTGGCCTTCACTGATTTCTGCTGGTGTGCACTGCAGAGCTTTCTGCCCCTACTTCCCCCTCCCCAGCCCCTAATTCAGGGGCAGTCCTCTGGTGGCCGGACGGGCAATGTGAGAAGCAGAGTCCCTGGGAGACTGGGGAACCTCCGCTGAGATCCGTGCTCTCAGCCGCAGATGGGCCACACTCTCGATCTGCATCTCATTTGCAAGGACAACCTGGTTCCCAGCGGACAACCAGACCCCCAGGCCTGCATCCGAATGCAGCCAGGCCGAACCCTCCACGCCCATCCTAGGCTGTCCTTCTTCTTGGGCTGTCCCTCCCGGGGGCGGCTCTGCCACCCTCCCGATCACCTGTCCTGAAGTCTGGGTATCAGCCTCAACCTGTCTCTTCTCACATTCCCTTTCTCATATTCACGTGGCCCAAAGTCCAGACAGTCTTACCTGGAACGTGTCCACCTCTCACTCTCTCGCCACTCCTGTCCTGGTTTCAGGCCTATGTTATTTCTTTCCGGAACCGGTCGGTCTCTCTGACTCCAGTCTGTCCTCTCTCTAATCTATCACCCATCTATGCTGCTGCCAGAGAGCTCTTTCTAAAACACAAATCTGATTATGTACATCTCTGCTTTAAAATCTTGGCTTTAGCCTTGTGGCCTAAAGATAAATCCAAAGTCCTAATAAGCTTCCAAGTCCATTCATGGTCTGACCCTTACTTCCCCAGCCAAGTGCATTTCCCAGCATGCTCCTTGATCCATCCACAGCACACTTCTCCCCACCAAGCAAGCCATGTTCTTTCAGGGTTATTGCCTTGGCAAACATCATCCCCTCAACCGAAAATTCTGACCCTGATTTTTGCTTGGTGAACTTGGACTCCGCCTTGAAGTCTGAGCTCAAGGTTGTGAAGCCTTCCCCAAGTGTCCCAGGCAGGGTTCCCGTCACACTTCTTGTACATCTCTACTATCTGTCTGCCTCCCGCACTGGACGGTAAGCTCCTATTTAGCTCTGTGTCCCCATAGCTAATCAATGCTTGATGTGTGGCAACGATTCAATACAGGAGTTTGAATGAATGAATAAATATAAGAATGGCCTGGGAAATTGCACGCTGGGCTGAAACCTTCCTTTTTTCTCGGCTGGAGCCCACTGAGCAAAGAGGAAAGGCAAGTGTGGTAGGAGACGAGGTGGGGAAAGTGGGGAAGGCCACTCCAGCCGGGGCCTGTGGATCAAAATAATGAGTTTGGATTTTTTTTTTTCTTTACTGGATCTCAGCTCCAGAAGTTTAATCAGTTAGCTCATACTCCTTAGAGAATGATGCAGTATACTCATTCTATCCTTGTCCTTTTCATCTGACTTTCTTTGGTCTCTTCCTCACACACAGTGAGAACCCGCCAACATTTATCTCATGTGACTCTTCCGTCCTCCCTACTTCTACTTACAGAAGAATTTCAGTTTTATTCTCAAAGCAGTTAGTCTTGAGAGGTTTCTAAGTAAGGGTGTGATGTGATCTGATTTTCATTTCGTAAAAACTGTTCTGTGGAGGATACATCATAGGGGACAAAGTGGAGCTGGGACAACAGATAGAGGCCGCCGAAGTGGCACAGATGTGCGATGGTGTTAGCTGGAGGGTGGCAGTGGAGACAGAGAAAGTGGGCGGGTCGGTGTAGGTTTTGGAGGGAGAGCAGGGCTGGTGTATGAGTTGTGAGGATCAAGAGAGAAAAAGAGGAGGGAGGGGGAAATTAGGAGTTTGGGGTTAACATATACACACTACTATATATAAAATAGATCATCAACAAGGACCTACTGTATAGCACTCAATATTCTGTAATAACCTATATGGGAAAAGAATCTGCAAAAGAATAGATACATGTATATGTATAACTGAGTCACTTTGCTGTACACCTGAAACTAACACAACAGTGTAAATCAACTCTCCTCCAATATAATATAAAAATTTAAAAAGAGAGAGAGAGAGGGAAGAACTCAGTAGTGAAGTTTCCAGAATTTCAATATAGAAGGGTTTTGGGAGCAGTCATGTTGTTGGAAGAGGGGCCAGGGACCATCTGGAAGCTGTGTGCACAGCAAGCCCACTGTTCTTATTTAGACTGTATTTATTTGGGGCAGGTGAAGAAGGATCTTGGGGGATAATGGGGGCGGGTGTTGCCCCTCCAAACCACTTCTTAACACCATCACAGGCCACAGGGCCTTTGCATGAAAGGCTCTCACTGGAGCCTTGCTGGAGAAAGGACCTCTGCCCTCCTCCCCCACCATCACTCTGTACCATGCTTTTACTTTCTTTGTAGCTTTTATCAAAGTGTTGGCATAGTTCTCCTGTGCAGCCCCTTTCTAGAGCTTTTGGTGCACTTTCAAGGCTCCTCTCTATCTCCCCTGCTTTGGGGACCTTGGCAGGTTTGATGGAAGCTAAGAACTGAGCAGAGGTCCAGGGCTTTGTGAGGAGCTGGTGCCGGCACTGCACCCAGGGAGGGAGGAAAATGAACGCCTTAGATGTCAAGCTGGAATAAGTCTCAACCCTAGAAGGTGGCAGCTGTCCCCCTACCCCTACTCTCACCCCCTCCCCCAGCTCAGCCAGCTGCTGGAGAGGGAAGCTGGGGAGGAAGGAGGCCTGGTGATTAAGAGCTCGGGTTGTCAGGGCTGGGGCCAGGGGGCACGCCCCCTGGGTGACATTTTCTCGCATTGTGTCCTCAGAACAAAAACGAGTCTTATTTGAGGAGTTGGAGTGGGGGCAGGGGCAGGGGGCTGAATGGAATCGTGGCTCCAGGGAATGGCGATTACTCATCAAAGACCAGGGCAGCCCCCGTCTTTGTGTGCCCTCCACAGCCCGCCCGTGCCTGGCCACAGGCCCCCAGCCCTAGACTACCCCCCACCCGGCCACTGCCCCCACAAGAGCAGGGCTGGGAATCATGTGTGGGCAAAGAGCTGCTACAGGCATGTTGTTGGGGGGCGGGGGAGTGACCAGGGCAGGCTTCCTGGAGGAGGGGAGACGGCTAAGGGGAGAAAACATGGAGTGGGTCTCTGGAGACCAGGGAGTGAGTGCAGGGGGAGGGTGGGGCAGAACCTCTAAGGTGTCAATTCAGCCCCCGATAGAGAGTCCTGGAGGGGTCCCGGGAGAGGGCTGCTTCCTGCTATGAGGGCTATTTTGGGGCCTGAATCAAATCAAATCCGCCAGCAGCCCCCAGAGCCCCCAGCAGCTGTGCAGAACAGCTGTCCCCGCTGAGGGCGTGGAGGGCTGGAACCTCGCTTCCTGTCCTGCCCCCCACTGATCTCTCCTGCCACCCGGGGCTGTGGGCTGCGAGGGAAGGGGGAAGAGGATGTGAAAGGGCTTTAGGCGCGCGTCAGAGACCTGGGCAAAAGCCTTGTGTCCTTCCTCCTCCTGGTCTGGGCTACCTTGGGGCTGAGACTGGCCACTACATCAGTCTTTGGGGTGCTCCTCGTCATGGCAAGGGAGTCACCCCAGAAGCTCTTCCCTGCACCTCACCCTCCTCTGAGCTCCAACCAGGTACTTCCCCAGGCCCAGACATTCCCTGCCTACATTCCCTGCCCAGCTCCACCCCATGCGAAGCCCTCTAGTCTTCTCTTGGAGATGTTGGTGGGATGGGTCCTGTCCTCATCTGGCCCCTCCCACCCTCAAAGGCCAGTCACCACACTCATCTCCCTGGGTCGTCTTGGTCTCTCTTCTGGGGTGTGTGTGTGCAAACCGCCCCATCAGACTGACCCTTCCTTCAGTGAGGGGTGGGGGCTCTGAGAGAGGGAGGGGACTTAGCAAGGAGAGGGCAGGGGCCAAGTCTCATTGGATTAGAGGCTCCCCGGAGGCTGGAGGCTGGGGACACATCTCCTTTCCCCAGGGCAGTGCCCCATAGGGTGGTGTCTCTCCCACCAGACCTAGCTTTGAACCCTCCCTCCAGCTGGGTCTCTCAGCCCTTTGGTGCTGACCCACAGGGACTGGCGTGTTGGCTCTCTGGGACACAGTCAGCTCGAGGGCAGGTGCCCGTTCAGGCTTCTGCTGGCAGTGAGGGGAGCCCTGTGCACCCACACCCACCAGGCACACCCACCAGAACCTGAGATGTGGGTGTGTCAGGGAGCCGGGGGTTGGGGGAGCACTGGCCCCTCCTCCAGGGAGCCTTCCTGGGACAGGCAGGCAGGAGAGCCTCTCTTCCTCTTTGGTCCACCCTGGCTCAAGGCCAGTCAGTGTACACAAGTGTGACCAAGGCTGGGATGTGCCCTGGGGCAGCACTGTCCCTCAGGTCACAAGTCCATGACAGGGTCCTTCGTGCCCATCTTGTGCAGAAAGAGCCCCATTGTCCCGTTGGCATAGCTGAGGGGTGAGTTCAGAGCCTAGAGATGTGGACCACTGGGCTGGTCACCGGCTTTCTGAACCACAGCAGGAGGGAGTCAGGGAGAATCGCTGGGCTGCTTGTTGGGGAAAGGGATTGGTACACACAACAGTGCACACGGAGCCATAGCCCAAACAGACACTGCTATCCTCGCTCACACAGGCCTACTCGCTCCCAAGGCTCCCCAACACACACACACACACACACACACACACACACACACACACCCCCTGTCCTCAGGACAGCCTAGTAGAATTGATGACAGCCCCTCCTCTCCTCTTTCTACATTCCTGCCAGCAGATGCTCTATTCTTTCCTTCCAGGAACTATTGAGCCAGAAACTCACCACCTTCCAGGGGGCTCCGGACATAGCGACAACAGGGGGAAGTGGGATTGTGGCACCTGTCCCTGGGGGCAGGGGTAGCTCCTGGAGCCCCACCCACACTGGGCGGAGGCCCCAGAGGCTTTGATCTCCTGTCTGAGTGTGCTTGCGATTGGTGCTGCCGAGGTTAACAAAGATGCACAAACCAGGTCTTTTGGCCAGGTCTGCGTTCTTAGCCTGTTTCCAGATCTGAGCCCTCATCTTCCACTAGAGCCCCCTCCTGTAATGAAATCCTCTCCCCCTCGTTGAATGCCTCACCTTATGGAACCCCCCTCCTCTCACTGAATTCTCTTTCCTCACTGAATTCCTCTCCTCTCCCACCGCCACCTGAGTCCCCCTTTTGGGGAGAGTGGCATCCTTTCCTTCTAATCTCTGTGGGCCCCAGAGGGTCTGGTCTACAACACAAACTCCACAGATGGTGGCTGAGACGTTTGCAGCGGTCTGCCCATGCCCAATCCCCCACCCAGTGCGCCCATCACCACCACACAGGCCCAGCCTGTGGAGGCTCATGTGGGCCTGTAAGGTGGGCAGATTTGGCGCCAGCCATTTCAGCAGCTTGGGCCTCCTGGCCCAGCAGGGCCCACCAGGCTTTAAGCAGACCAGGGACCCAAGAGAAGTGAATGGCCAAGGGGTAGGTTGAACTTGATTTTGGCTCTGAATCTGTATGATGTGGGGTTCTGTGATCCAGCCTCCTTGCAGGATCATTCACAGAAATCACTATTTCTCCCCAAACTTCCTAAAGCGAGGGAGGCCCATTCCCCATTCCCACCCTGGACAGCTCAGCCCGGAGTGGCCTGGTCTTGGCGGCCAGGAAGTCACTGTATCTGCTTGGTCTCAATCCTTCCTGTAGTGGTGGAGGCCCCACCCCAGGTGAAGCAGGACCTGTGGCCTATGGAGCTCAGGGAGGAGGAAGGGTGAGACCCAGGGAGCCAGAGCCAGAGACAGCGAGCAATGGAGAGGCGGGGCTGAGGGAGGAGGAAAGAAAAGAAAAGAGAAAATGAGCAGAGGGTAGGGGGGAGGGGGTAGAGGAGACTGAGAGGTAGCGAAGTGCTGAGTCAAGAGATGGGAGGAAGGAAGCTATCGGCCTCCCACCCTCCCTCCCCACTCCTTCCTCCAGCCCGGCCATGCTCCAGACACAAATGTGGCCCATTGGGTACAGACTCCAAACTGCTGCGAGGTCCTCCTGGGCCAACCTGGCCAAGGGTGTCAAATCACTCATCACTGATCACCCCACACCCATTAGAAACACAGGCTCTGAGCCACACTCTCTTTGATTCTGGGAATCGAAAAGAAGGCAAATCTGCCCAAGCTCCCCTAGGAGGCTCAGCTCCTCCATTGCTGAAAACCTTCTCATCCCTGAGAACAGGACTGCACTGACCACTAGCAGGCCAGGCCTGCTGCAGCGACAGAGACGCCACCCCCAGCCTTCCACTTTGCCTCGCCAGTGACTATTTGCTGACTGTCTCTTTCATGTCGCTAATCCCCGGCCCCGTCTAATTGGTAATTAGCCTTGGGAGCCCAGCCTGTGCGCGGCTAATTGCCGTTTGTCTCACTCTGACCTCCGGCAGCAGAGCTGCGCCAAGGCCGCTGCCTGGGCTCTATCTGGGCTGCTGGCATCCACGCCAAGGCTCCGTGGAGGTTTCTGCAGCCCCACCCTGCTCTGTTCAAGGGGGCTGCTGGGTAGAGCATCTCTTCAGCAGTGATCTCTGCCCTGAGAGTGAGAGGTCCCCAACAGTCATTCTGGGCAGCTGCAGGGTGCGGCCCCAGCCTTCAATCACGCTCCACAGCCAGTTATAGAAGGAGATGGCCGTGAGCGAACCATGGTTCCTGCTGGGGAATAGAGTCTGGGAAGGCTCCAGGGAGGATGAGCTGTCTGAGAGGGGCCTTGAAGCATGTCTAGGATTTAACCATCAGAGAAGGGAGAAAGGACATTCCAGGCAGAGGGGAAGTCAGGGCTGCTTGTAAAAGAAGGCTCCAAGGCAGGGCTGCACAAAAGCCATCCAGGGACCTGGAGGTGGTTGGCTTAATGGGACTGCAGGGCCCGGCATGTGGCTGGTGGGAGAGGAGGCTGGAAAGGCAGGCAGGGGCCGGATTGTGGAGGACTGGCTTTGGGTGCTAGGCTAAGGAGTTGGATTTCATTCTCCAGGCAATGGGAGGTTTTTGAGCTGGAGAGAGGCTTGATCTACTCTGCTCTGGGGGCCATGGGGAGGATGAGGTTTGGTGAGGAGAGACCAGGACAGGGAGACCACTTAGGTGGCTGCTGCTTTGGTGTTGGACATAGAGAGAGGGAAGAGTGGGAGAATCATTTTAGAGGAATCTGTAGGATTTACTGACCAATTAGAAGCAGAAGTCACCCATGGGGACCATATGCTAAGGGTGGAACCCACGAGGGGTCATCCCCTCCCTCGATAGCCGTGTTGGGGAGCTGGGCAAGTGGCATCTCACATCTTTTCCGTGGCTCAGAATAGCTTGGGGATCTGTGTTTGAGAACTAACTCTTCTGGTCTCTTTAGGAGCCTCTTAAGGAGATGTTGCCATTGTCACAAGAATTGACACTGTCTGGGCCCTTACCACAGGCCAGTCATTGAGTGTCTGCTTCTGAGAACTTGTTTCATGCTCAAAGAATCCTAGCTGGAAGCCACTATTATTAACTTCATCTTTCAGAAAGCAGAAACCGAAGCTGGAAGAGATTAAGTCACTTGCCCAAGGACACACAGCTAGTAAATGACTGAGGCTGGATGTAAACTCAGGTCTAAGTCCTCAGCCAGAACTTTAAATGTGCCTTTAGAGGGCCTTCCACCCTCCTGTGACAATTGTGCTAGGCTAGGGTTTGTTTTATCTATTGATTTATTTTAGTCAAAATAGTACCAACCAGCTTGTCCTCTCTACCTGGAATCCCCTTCTTATTTAACTCTGTCCAAATCCTATTCATTCTTTTAAGCTCAGGACAAAGCCTGCCTCCTCCAGGAAGCCATCCTGGATTTTATAAGCCCTTCTCCACGTGCTGGTGATAATCTCTGAGGTGTACTCAATTTTGAACCTCATGGTGGCACTTCTTCCACCCTTCCCCTTGTCCTGGGGCCCCCTGTGCAGGGAAGGCCTGCCCTGCAGGAGGCCCCACATGTGTTGTCCACATTGCCCTGGACTGCTTGGGTCTTTTCTTCCCCACTGAACAGCGAGTAACCCGGATCCCTTGGTCATCTTTGGGCCCTCCCACCCCTACCCCAGCCCGGCACTGCGCCTTGGGTCAGTGCCTGCTCACTGGCTGTGTGCTGCGCGATGCTCACCTGTCCGGCTGGAGGTACTACCTCTCACTCACCACGCTGGACTCAAGGGGCCCCCAAACTCAAGTTCACCCCTCACAGCAGGAAGCTTTGCCTTTGTTCTGAAGAGTCAGAAGCCTGAGCTGCTAGCTCTAAGGCTGGCCCAGAGCAAGAGTTTCCCAAAACCTGAGGGGGTTCCTAGGAAGATGGCTTTGAAAGGGACCACACGTGGTTTGATGAGTGAGTCCTGGTGCTTTTATCAAAACCATCAGTGACATCTTGTGCTTTATTTTCAGGGTCCCTATTTCCTCCAGCAGTGCTGGCCTCGAGCCCAAGGAAAAAATGCACTAGTACTTTCCACCCAGCCTGGAGGGGCCTTTGGTAGAATCTGGTGGAGCTGCAGTAAAGGCGGACAGGCGGGCAGGTGAGTCCATTGTCCTTTGGCCCCAAGTGGGTCCCAGACTAAACCAATCTAAGAGCTGTGGTTTGGAGACCCCCCTGAGGGCAGGATCCTGGGAGAAGATTTAGAACAGGGTTTTCATCTGTGATCGGGAGAACTGTGGGCTCCTTAGAGGTGCCTCGGGGACTATCTCAGGGTGGAAATGGGCATCATCTACCTTAGTCTCCCCTGTAAGTGTTCTTCTGGCCCTGGTTCCCAGAGTCATTGCGGACGTGGGCTCTCCGGGTTCAGCTGGCTCTGCCCTCACTGCCTGTGTAACCTTGGGCAGTTGCCTGATATCTCTGAGCCTCGTCCCTCATCTGCAATGTAGGGAGGACGAAAATAATCACATCTACTTCAAGGTGGGCTGTGATGGCTGTAAAACCCACAGCAGGACACCTGGTCCTCCGTAGAACTTTATAAAGTTGGCTTGTATTATTTTAACCATCTGCTTGTGTTTTGTTTTCCTAATCCTCTCTAGCCTGTCTGCCAGGCTTAGGGAAGAGCTTGGCACAAGGCAGGCAGGCAGAGGATGCCCCCGCCACTGTCTCACTTCTGGGCACCCTTCTTGGCCAGCCAGGGCTCGGGGCAGAGGTGGAGAAGAGCCAGGTGTCCCATGGCCTGGTCCTTCCGGGAGGCCCCTCGGCCTTCCCACCTCTGAGAACATTGGGCCTTTGAGACATGCTCCCGCCCTGCCCCCCACCCCCCACCCCCCGGCCTGACAATGGGGGCTTCAGAGGGGACGGGTGGCAGGACACAGCCCCCTCTGTGAACCGGAACCGACCGCCAATCTGGTGAGCCTCCGAGGACACATTCCTCACAGGGCAGGGAAGGACGAGGGGAGGGGGCTGGGCATTGGCCCCTCGGCCTGGCCCTGACCCAAGGAGCCGTTGTCGCTGGGGGCTTGCACAAAGGTCCCCTCTTCCTGCTCTCTGTCCTCTTGGTGCCCACCCAGGAAATGGTGCCAACAGGGCCAAGAAGGAAGGCATGAGGCTGGGATGGGGCAAGGGTCACCTCCAGGTTTGCATACAGCACCCACAGCGCTGTGGGGGGAGGGGGAGGCCGGGCAGGCAGCCACCCAAGGGAGAGAGTCTGCTGGAGCATGTGGTAGCCCCCACATCCTCAATCCTCAGCCCCCTGGACCATCTCTTGGACAACATCGCCATCATTCTCAAAATCTCCCTCCTCCCCTCGGGTCTTCCTGAATTAATCGGGGAGCAGCGATGGCTTCACTCAACCCCACTCAGCGTAAGGAAAGGAATTCCAACACTGTGTGTCAGCCTTCTCCCGTCATCCAAGTAGCCACCTCCCTTACCTCTGGCAGGATGAAGGTAAGTCTGAACCAGGAAGTCTACCTTCCCCTAGCAGCTCCGTTTCCCCTCGGGCCTTAGCTCACCAGCTAACATGAACTGCGCTGTCCCTACGGGCCAGGCCTTTACAACATCACCTCATTTAGTCCTCTCACAGCCTAGGGCCACTACTGTCCCCAAGAGGTGAAGTAACCTGCCCAAGATCACACAGGTAGGAAGTAGCACGCCAGGATTTGGACCCAAGCAGTCTGACCCCTGAGAGTCATTCACTTGAAGCAGAAGCCAGGGAATGACACCCTAATCCCTGCACCAGGCCAGCTGTGCCGGGACCAATGGTTGCTTGACTCCTACAAAGGGTTCTTGCTAACAAGCAGGACAGAAAGATGAGATTGGTATCAACGAAGAAGAAGAATCTGTTGACGAAGAGGTTTGATTTCTAGGAAATTCCTACGTGGGAGTCATGAAGTTGTTCATTCATTTATTCCGTCATCCATCTGAGGAGCTCTGTGGAGTGCAGTGGTAAAGAATGTGAGCCTTGGAGCCTGACAGACTGAGTCCAAATCACAGCTCTGCCGTGATTCGCTGTGTGACATTGGCAAGTTGCTTCACCTCTCTGAGCCTCAGACTCCACATCAATAAAATGCAGGTGATAAAAGTACTTGTTTCGTAGGGTTGTTGTGAATAATGCACGATATAATATATAGGAAGTGGTTTGTATGGTGCCTAGTACAGAATGAACACTCAGTAAATGTTAGCTATTACTGCCTACTCCTTTCCAGGTGCTGGGCTAAGATGCCAAAGTTACAAAGATGAACGGGACTGCTTCTTCCCTTGAAGATACTAGTGGAAGAGATAGAGGTGGAGAGACAATGTAACAGGTGCTGGGAGAAGGGCCTGTACAGACAGCCACTTACTGTGCCTGGAATATTAAGGAAGGCTTCCCGGGGGAGGTGACCTTATCTGGGACTTGAAGGAAAAATAGGAACCTGTCAGGGAGATAGGCAAAGAAGAGATAAAAGCCAGTCCAGCAAGGGAACAGCAATGCTCTTGTACAAGGGATCACCAAGGGAGCAGCGTGTGTTTTGCAGGCAGAAGGAGCTGGGTCTGGCTCTAGTATTGAGTGTGGGGCAGGTTAGCAGCAGGAGGTGAGGCTCTTACACGGGCAGGACCTTGATGCTCCTCCCAGGACTTGATGTTTTGTCTTACAGACAAGGGTAACCCATGAAGGGTTTTAAGTAAAGGCAAGACACAAATTACATTTAAGACCATCTTAGTAAAGTAAAGTAGATCCTGAGAATTTCGGTTGGACGTGAGACTGTGTGCACACAGTCTGATGATTGGGGACCTTGGGGTTTCTTACACGGGAAATATGGGAGCCTTTTGCTGATGTTGAAGGAGAAAGTGGGCAGCTCTTTTGTGGAAATGAAGTCGACACATTTCTGGGGCTCTCTGAGCATGGACTGTGGGTAATGGAGATCCTGCCTGCCTTGAGGGTGTGGGCTGAGATCTGGGGTGTGTGTGTGTGTGTGTGTGTGTGTGTGCACGCACATGTATGAGCGTGAGGACACATGGGAGAGTGAAGGAAAGACCTAGACACCATTCTGAATCATGATTTAGACCTGGGAGAGGTGGACCCTCCCAAGAAATCAGAATCCTCTCCTAAGAATAGAGCCGAGACAGGGAGGATGAGCACCGGAAGCTCTGGCTGCTCAGCCTGACTGAAACCCTTGTCTACCCACAACTTAGAAGCACGGATCTGGAGTCTTGCCCACTTACATTGGAAGGTTCTAGAACAGTGACTCTCAAACTTTAGCCTGTTTTAGAATCCCTTGGGGATCTTGTTAAAATGCAGATTTTGGGGCTTCCCTGGTGGCGCAGTGGTTGGGAGTCCGCCTGCCGGTGCAGGGAACACGGGTTCGTGCCCCGGTCCGGGAAGATCCCACATGCCGCAGAGCAGCTGGGCCCGTGAGCCATGGCCGCTGAGCCTGCGCGTCCGGAGCCTGTGCTCCGCAACGGGAGAGGCCACAACAGTGAGAGGCCCGCGTACCACAAAAAAAAAAAAAAAAAAAAAAAAAAAGTTGAAAAGAAAATGCAGATTCTGATTCAGCAGGCTGGGGCGGGGCCTAATAATTTGCATTTCTAATGAGCCTCCCCTCCCCCTTAGCGCTGTTGCTGCTGATCCAGGAGCCACACTAGGAGTGGACAGGATCTAGAAGGGTGGTTTGCCTTCCAGCTGCACATTTACAGTCATCTGGAGAGGTTTTTAAAAGAAAAAAAGGATGCCAGGGACTCACCCCAGCCCAATTAAATCAGAATGTTTAGGAGTAGGGCCTGGGCATCCACAATTTTAAAGCTTCCGAAATGATTCTGATGCACAGCGAGGACATGAAAGGAAAACTCCAGAACGTGTCCATTCAGACTGGAGCAGGGGGTTCAGAACTCCCTTCCCAGGGAGGAAACTAGAAATAGAATGCAAGTCACACGAAGTCCCAGCCCATGGCCCTGTGAACAGCATTCCTGGTAACTCCAGAAGGGCAACGGAGGGGTATCCATGTCAGGAAGGGGCAGGGGCAGGAAGGACAGCCCCCTCTCAACTCTGTCCCCACTAGCTCCTTGGAAAGTGGCTTTGTCCAGTGTTTGAGGCACAAGGCTAATTATAGCCTGGGCTGGGGGCTGAATTCAGGTTATTGAGGGAACAGGCCTATTGGCTGCTCTAGCCCAGGCCCAGGCCACAGAGAGCTGGAGAAGAAAATGTTGGCAAGGAGGGAGTAGGGGTGGGATCGGGTGTGTGGGCCTCCCAGGAGGTGCGGTGGGCTGGGAGAGAGTTGGAAGGGGAAATCCGAACTAGATCATCTTCAAAAATGGGGGTGCAGGGACTTCCCCGGAGGTCCAGGAGTTAAGACTCTGCACTCTGAGCGCAGGGGGCCCGGGTTCAATCCCTGGTCAGGGAACTAGATCCCACATGCCTGCCGTAACTAAGAGCCCACATACCGCAAAGAAGACTGTGCACACAGCAACGAAGATCCCACGTGCCGCAACTAAGGCCTGGTGCGTGGGACTTCCCTGGCGGCGCAGTGGTTAAGAATCCGCCTGCCAATGCAGGGGACACGGGCTCGATCCCTGGTCCGGGAAGATCCCACATACCATGGAGCAACTAAGCCCGCGAGCCACAATGACTGAGCCTGCGTGCCACAACTACTGAGTCCGCGTGCTGCAACTATTGAAGCCCGCACACCTAGAGCCCGAGCTCTGCAACAAGAGAAGCCACCACAGTGAGAAGCCCGCGCACCGCAAGGAAGAGTAGCTCCCTCTTGCTGCGACTAGATAAAGCCCACGCGCAGCAACGAGGACCCAATGCAGCCAAAAAAAAAAAAGGCCCAGCACAGCCAAATAAATAAATAAATACTGTTTTTAAATGGGGGTGCAATGTGGGGAAAAAAAAGGAGATTCCTCACCTTGAGTTGTGGACTGAATTGTGTCCCACCTGGAAATTCGTATGTTGAAGCCCTAACCTCTAATGTCACCGTATTTGGAGATAATATATATATAACCCGTAAGGAGGTAATTAAGGTTAAATGAGGTCATAAGGGTGGGGCCCTGATCTGATAGGATTAGTGCCCTTATAAAAAGAGCCACCAGAGAATTTGTCACTTTTCTGGCCTCCTGCACACATGCACCAAAGAAAAGCCACCTGCAAGCCAGGAAGAGAGGTCTCACCAGAAACCAAAATGGCTGGACTTCTAGCCTCCAGAACTGTGAGAAAATAAATTTCTGTTGTTTAAGCCCCCCAGTCTATGGTATTTTGTTATGGTGGCTAGAGCAAGGACATCTTGGAAGCATAACCTACCTGTCCAACCCCTTACCATGCTTTCATCCATTTCTCCCAGAGTCAATTTCCCTTCCAGAAATTTATTCAAAGGGGAATCCTTAGCTTCCCTGAAGGATGCTTACTCTAGTCTCCTACCCAGCACACATGAGAAAGTTCATCTTGCCATCTAGCCACAATCTCTACAGCTGTAACTACACATGTGGGAGGGAAGAACGGTGCTCAAACCTCCAACCTGCAAAAACCCCACACTTCTTTGTTGGAGTGCCTACCAGAGGCTTAAGAGAGACACAGAGGTGGTGGTGGTGGGGGGATACACAGCAGAGAATGGGTTGAACCCATTCCTGGCTTCGTGCACACCCACTGCTCTCATAAAAAACCACTGTAGCAGACAGGCACCTCCAAAGCACACACAGCATTCCTGGAACTCAGATTGCCGTGGTACCAAACACCACCTGGAGGAGTGTGGGCTCTGTGGCTCATCCCCATCAGCCTGGAGTGTTTAAGTGGTGAGTTTGCACAGCATTGAGGCCAGAGGCACATTAAGGATTAACTTCCTGGCTGCAGACAGCCTGGCTCAGCCTTCCTGTTAGAGGATTCTGTGGGCAGCCTCTGCCCAGAGACTCAGCTCTGAAAAACCACAGCCCCCTTCCAGGCCTGGGCCCCTACCAACTCACCAAAGCCCCCACTGGCACCCACGTAGGAGCTGTTCCTGTGCCTCTTGCCGAGACCTTCCAGATGTCTTTGAGCAGCTGGCCAGAGACTTGAGGGGTCTCAGGTTGGGGGAAGGTGTGCAGAGCTGTCTTGGTTTTGCTGTCTCAGCTCCTAGCAGTTATACTTAGCAAAGTCCAAAGGTCTAATTGGTCTGACTACCTTATGGAGGGTACACCCCACCGTCTGCAGTTCCCAGTCTGGATTTGGAGGTTTGGGGAGATAGCTCAAGACTTTCATACCCCTCCCTACCCTAGAGAAGAAAGTCTCAGCTTCTCAGAGGGTCCCAGACTAATTGGGGAGACACAGCCCCTTTGCTCAGGGCTCCCAATCTGACGAGGGAGTATGGTCACCTCTGGAGATGCGTGAAATGAAGGTGGGAACATCAGGATGGGGGAGACAGGGAGGGGACTGCTGGGCTGGGTTGGGATAGTTGTGGCTGGGGCTGGTGGTGGCAGCTGCCAGGGGAGAAGGTGTGGTGACAGGGTGTAAGTTGGTTTCACTGCGGACCTCTTTCAACAGTCACCAGGAGAGCCCCGACTCAGGAGAGCTGTGCCATCCACCCCACGGAGGGCATTATGGCCTGTGTGCTGGGCCAGGGTCATGCCTCCCCTTGCTCCCCCAGCTGACAGAGGATCTTCCAAGGTGCCTTAGGGCCCAGACTCGCCCAGACTGGTCCAGCCCGTCTCCAAGCAGCAGCCCCTCTGACTGGGCGCTGGGTGTTGCCTCTATCAGCTCACTCGCTCCTCTAGCCGCAGCTGCCTCACGGCCCCCAAGTAAGCAAGAAAAGCACCCCGCATCGGGGTGGGGTGGCCAGTCAGTGTGCGCAGGGGAGCGGGAGCCACTAGGGAGCTGAGTTACTGCAGGACTAGAGGATTCTAATCGATGAGCTCATGTTATATTTATCAGCCACAGTACTTAGGCGCTGCCCTGAGCAGGACTAATGGCCTCCACATTGGAGACGCCATTACAGGAAGTGCAGGGGGAGGGGCCGGGGTGCTGAGGGGAGATGGGGGCCTGGCAAGGTCTACTTCTCCTGGCAACCGCCCTCCCTCACACCCACCGCCCCTACCACAGGGGCAGCTGATCTGCAGGCTGTTGTCATGGAGTGTGCTTCCCCACCGACTTGGAGGAATCACCCATAATCCTCAGCTAGAGGTCACCCCAGCCACCCCTCTGCCTCCCTTTCAGCTCAGTCTTTACCTCTACCCTTTCCACTTTCCTTGGCTGAAGCCACACCCTCTCTGAATGACAGCCATGTGGGCCAACCAAGTGGCTCAGACTTTCCTGGGGTGGAGCCAGCAGTGGTTGCCATGGTGATGTTTCAGGGTGGTGGGTGGAGGAGGGGTCTGTGTACTTCCTGTAACAGCCTTAATTGCTCATTTATTTAGGGCAATTAGTCCCTGGTGACCCTCCCTTCCTTGACCCCAGCGGTGACTATTCTCAGCTAGCACCACATTCCACCAAGATGGGGTGGGGCCTGCACGGGAATGATTCGGGTGAGGAAGGGCAGGGAGGCAGGATGCTCCCAAAGTCTGAGAATCCTTCCTTGTCCTGTCACTGACGTCACTGACCCCTTGGCCCTCTCTGGCCGTCCATTCAGCCCTGCGGGTGGACCCACCCCTCCACGCTCCCAACGTTGGTGGCCTTTGGACGGCCACACTCTCCACCAATGGCACCACCGTCTTCCCTGCCAGCATCAGTCCTGGCTCGCTCCTGCAGAGCTTTGCCCTTCCGTCCCGGGGCAACTGCTCCCATAGCTGAAGCTCTCGGGGGTGCCTCACTGCCCTGCCACGTGGCACCATGTCTCATCCAGTGAGCACAAAGGCCCCCTTGGCTTGAGTCCCAGATCTGCACCCCCTGCACCCTGCTTATTAGTCCAGGCTACTAGAACTTTGGCTGTGGAAGGATCTCATGGCACAGATGGGGAAGACTGACCCAGAGAAGAAAACCAGCCCAGAGCTCCTGGGTGAGTTAGAGGCAGAGCCAGGACTAGAACTGAACCCAGCGCCCTTGATTCCCAGCCTAGTGCCCAGTGACACCACGAGGACGCCTCCTCCAAACCCCACTTAGACCATCCCCTCCTCTGGCATGCCCTCTTATCTGCCACACCCCATCCTGACGGCAGAGCCTCGGGAAAGCCCCCCATCTCAGCTCCTCCCATCTCAGTACTTCAGACTCTGGCTCTGTTGCCCTTCCAGGCTGTGGACGCTCTCCCCTGTCTTCTGCACCCCCAGTTTTTCCTGTGCTCTGGGCCCCAGACTCCCTCTGCTCCACACAATGCCTCCCGTGACTGTACCTGTACGACTCCCAGTTCACCCCCTTCACAAAGGCCTCTTGGTCAAAGGTTGAGGCAAGCTACTGGGGCGTCTGGGATCAGACCCCTAGGTTTTCCTTTCGGGTTTGGAACCTTCTTTGTAGACCAAGCCACATGAGAGTCTGGAGATCATTGTGAGAAAGGGTCGCCCTCTAAGCTGGGGACTTTTCCTCAGCCCCATTCCCTGGGTGTACCCATCTCGAGCCTTCCACACCTCTACCAGTGCCTGCTGCACCAGCCTCCCTCCTCGTTAGTGCTCCTTCCTGTGCCCCTGGGGAAGCCCTTCTCCGGGGGTGGGGGTGTACCAAGGGGTTTGGAGACAGGGGACAGGGGAAGGATGCCTGGATTTAGCTTTGGTGTCTCCTTGGCTCTAGGACAAAGAGAGCCATGTTGGGGGTGACCTCACCCTTTGGGCATCCTCCTGTTGGACAAAGGGCCCAATTGTTCCCTGGCCTGGAAGCAGGAGGCAGGAAGACGACACTCTAATCCTCGGACCCTTTTTAAAGACCCTGCGCTGATAGCTGCTGCTGCTGCAGTAGTGCAGTGAGGCAGGCCCCACGGAGGGAGGCTGACCCAACTTGGATGTCAAGATGAAGCCTGAAATATCTGTTAAGAAGTCCTTCCTAGGGTCTAACCTCAATCTTGGGACAGTGGAGTCACTGCTCTGAACTTAGAAGCAGACACTCTCGGCTTTCTTTAGTTCCAGCAGTGACCTCTGTTTGGAGGCGGGTGGGAAATCTATTCCCGGGGAGAGAAGTGGTTTTCAATATTTCTTTTCCAACAGTATTGGGAGCCTTCCAGTGAAATCTTCCTAGAAGTCTGATTAGTAAAGAAGATGAAAGTGGAAGCAAAGCCCTTCCTTTGGTGAAGTGGTGAGATTGGTGGGGTGGGAGGCAGAGATCCCCTCAAGCCCCTTTTCCCATCCACCTTCCCCCTATGGCAGTATCTTGGTGCTGGGGGCATCCACAAAGCATGGTTTGAAAACCACTTTTTAGACTCCTTTGCTCCATGATGTTCCCCGTGCATCCAGGAGCCAGGTCTCTGTAGGTGCTTAAAACCTAGTTGCTAAGTAAATAAATCGATGTCTCCATCCCCTCACTTATGGACTATGAGATTTTGTTCTCGGTTCTCTTAAGGGTCTGGGTTGGGGCCTCTCCCACTTCCCCCTGCTCTAGGCATAATTGGGATCTTGGCATGTCCAGCCCCAGTTCGGGGGCTCCCTCTTGATTATGCCAGAGTTATCCAATGTCCAGGTGGGAAGGGCCCCAGCAAGGGACATCAATGGTATCTGCTGAAGTAGCAAGCAGAGTGGGGGAGAGCACGCGGGGGGGCTGGACACCGGTTATTGCACAGAATCTGCCAACAGCCCAGACACAGATCGAGTCCCCAAGACGGAGCCCGAAGCGGCACAGAGCAGGGAGGACCATCCTAACCTCATCCTCCTACATAAGCCAGAGACCCTGGATTCTAGCCCCAGTTCTACCACTTACTGCCATGGACCCCTGGAGAGGTCACCTCCCTTCTCTGGGCCTCAGTTTCCTCCCCTGTAAAACTGATGGAACAGGACCAATGAGACACTCCAGGCTGTGGGGTTCTGAGCTGTGCTCCCAGGGTTGGGCAGGGGTGGGGCCAGAGCTAGGTTTTTTTTTTTTTTTTTTTGCCAGGGGAGGCTACAGAGAAAGGGAGAGACATAATCCCTGCCCAGGAAAAGGTTCATCTGGAAGCTATGGGAGAGGCATGGTGAGACGGAGCCTGGCAATATCCCCTCTCATGCCCTTGGCTGCACAGTTGGGTCCTTGATTTGGGTTTTCTCCTGGGGGTAGGCCAAGTTTCTTTGCCCCTTGTGCCATCGTCCTTTGCCACTTTGCCCATAGATGTTCCATATTCCTAACTCTCCCTGAAGATAAACCTCCCCTCCTACACACCCATTCTTTTCTCACCCATGTCTCTCTGCACTTTCATAATCCCCCTCCTCCAGGAAGCTCTCCCTGATCTCCACGTCACTGTGCCCTGGCCTGGGTTCATAGCCCCTGAGCTGACTTCTGTCAAGGCCCTCCTCATGTGTTGTCATCGTTCTTTCACTTAGAAGCTCCTTGAGGATAGGGACGCTATCTTTTTTTTGACCTTGCTACATGGCATGTGGGATCTTAGTTCCCCGACCAGGGATTGAACCTGAGTCCCCTGCAGTGGAATCTTAACCACTGGACTGCCAGGGAAGTCCCCGGGACACTATCTTTTCATTCCAGAATGCACATTGCCAGGTTCACAGCAGGGCCTTGTGGAAGGCAAGATGGGAGTGACCCAGAGGGAAGCACTCGTTTGGGGACTTGTGAGGCTGGCCTTGTGTGCACTTGGCCAGGAAAGCACCGCAGACCATCAAACTCACCCCCACGAATACACAAATCCAGACAGCCAGGCGCAGACATACACACCCGGGAGCCAGCACCTCTGTCACACTGTGGCCCCCACGTGGGGTGGGATGGGTTGCGGGGGAGGAGGTGGAGGGGACTGCCCTCTAGATGTTGCTGGAAATCCAACACATCCCCTCCACCCCTCCTTCTCCCACTTCCCATTTCATTTCCCCTAGATATTTACTGAATTTTATTTACATTCTTTGCCCGAGGTGCCCGGCCCCTGTCAGGTCCCATTTGCTGGCCCTTGTTCCCTCCTGCCAGCTCCCCTCCTCTTCCCTCAAATCTGGAGCCAGGAGTTGTGTGTGGTTAGCAGAAACCTCCTCCAGGCTCATGGGGTGTTGGGGGCGGTGAAGCCAGTGGGCTGGCAGCTCTGGGCAGCGCTGGGACGGACAAGGGACGGCTCGCCTACACACTGCCGCCTGTCCCCAGTCTGGGATCGCTTTCTCTTGTTTCACAGAGGCTTCTGGAAGGGACTGATGGATGCCAGATGCCAGGAGCACAATCACCCAGAGAAGAACCTGAAGGGAGGGAGGAGGGACAGCCAGGACAGACGTGATGGCGATGGGGACAGTTCTTCTGTTCCTGGCATGCTGGCTGACTACTCTGGAGCTGGCCGCCCAATCTGGGCTTCCTCATCCCTAGCTGACTGAGGAGCCTGGAAAAATGAGTTTCCACTCCATTCTCAGGCTCCCAGCCCCACTTCTACCCTCTTAGTGAGTTACTCAGTCAGTATGTATTGAGCACCTACTATGTGCCAGGTGCTGTCCCAGGTGCTGATGATCTACCAGCAAACCAACAGACAAGTTTTTCTTACCCCATGGAGCTCGCTTTCTGTGAGAGAGAATAGGTAAATTGTGGAGCAGTTAGAAGGTTGTAAGTGCTATGGAGAGGGGGAGAGAGCCGGGTAAAAAGGGAGTGAGGAGTGCCAAGGGCGGGGTTGTGGAAGGGGTGGGATTTTAAATAACACTAGCAGGGCAGGTTACACTGAGAAGATGACACTTGAGCAAAGCCTTGCGGGAGAGGGAGTGAGCCGTGGGGCTGAGGCAATGGTTCTGGGGAGAGGGAGCAGCCTAAGGAGGCTGGCCATGTGTTTGAGGAGCAGCGAGGAGGCCAGTGTGGCTGAGCAGTGGGAGTCGGGGCAGGAGGGGAGTAGGAGGTGAGGGCAGGGAGGCAGGTCTTTGGCTTTTCTCCGAGTGAGATGGGAGCCTCTGGACGGCTTTGAGCAGAGAGTGACATGCAGGCATATTAATGTCTTGCCACCCGTGGATGCTCCCCTCCGCTCTGGTCACACCGCCTTTCCTTGCCTGCTGCCTCCTGCTTTTCAGCTGCTCTCCCAGGCTGCCTATGGCTTCTGTAAAGCCCCTCTACTCCAGGAAGCCCTCCAGGATTGCTCAGAGGAACCTGCCTGGCTCTGTCTGGACAGTAGATGGCCTTTTCTCTGTCTCTTCCCTTTTCAGGGAAGCAATGCGAAAGAGGAAGATTGTGATGTTCCCCCTTGGGCAGCCCAAGGACCAGAGAGGGTGAGTCACTTTCCCAAAGTGTCTCCCCAAAGCAGCCAACATCCTGCCTCCCACGAGCCTTTCTCCCATCACCCTGAGTTTTTCATGGATGCTTTGTCTTTCCTTTCCTTCCTCTTCATCCTTCTTCCTCCCACTAGGTCTCCACCCTTTAAGGAAGACACTAAAGCTTCCCACCTCTCTGCTTTGGGATGGGCCTGGGGAGAACTGTTTCAAACATAAAGGTGTAGCAAGCGCTGGGCTCCCAAGGCCAAGAGCTAGAGCACTGAGATGGAGCGGCAGTGTGAACTGTGGTGGGATTCATTACTCTAATTGGTACCCTCCTCTGTACCCAGTCTCCGGGGGACTGGCAGTCATGTAGTAAACTCTGTTTTCAAAGAGCAACTAATTGCTGGCCAAGCAGAGAGATGGAGGTGTCCTCTTCCAGTAGGGCATGGCACTATGGCTTCCCCAGTGAGTCCCTGGGAGTTAACCTGAGGGCCCTGAGTTCCTGGTCCTGACTTGGTTAAGGCCTCCCTGGGTGACTTTCCACCAGGTGCATCATTCCTCTGGGCCTCACTCATTTAAACAGCAACTATGTGTTGAGAGTCTACTATGTGTCAGGCACTGTGCTAGCCGTGGGGATACAGAGAGAGCAAAGCCAACCTGGCTCCTGCCCTCACGGAGGATGCAATCTAGTGGAGAGCAGACATTCATTAAGTAGCCACACAAAGGCAGTCCAAATGACAAACGTGGGCAGGACAAAGAAAAGGTAGTTTCCCTGGCATTTGATCATCCAGGGAGACTGAGGGGCTTCCCCAAGGAGGTGATGCCCAAGCTGAAAGCTGAAGGAATGGGAGAACAGTCCAAGCAGAGAAAACAGTATATGCAAAGGCCCTGTGGTGGGAGGAAGCATGTAAAAGGGGCTGCGAGAAGGTAGTTGTGGCTGGATTTCAAAGAGCAAAGGGGACAGGTAGAGGGAGAGGTGGGCAGAAACTGACCACGAAAGGTCTTCTGGGTCATGTTTAAAACCTTGACTGAAGAGCAGTGGCAGCCACTTAGCGTTCTGGGATGGTGTTGGAGGGGTGACACAATCATCTTAGGTTGGCTTCAGATTGGGGGTAATGAGAATGGAGGTGGGGGAACTTGTCAGAAGGTGTTGGGAGTTGTCCAGGCAAGAGCTGGTGGCGGCTTGAACTGGGAGTTGGCAGGGGATTAGTAAGGCGGGGAGGCTGGTGACAGGGAGACTCCTGGATTCCTGCCTTCAGGGTTTTCAACCTGTGAAGAGGAAAGGAGCAGCTCACCTTTCTCCTGGCAATAAGTGAATTAATGGAGACCAAAATTCTCCCTCTCAGGAAGGCACTGGAGTGAACTCTTAGAAGAGCATGGCTTGCTTCCCCCAACCAGAGAGTTGTACCTTGGATCTATCCTTCAGGCTATCCATACCCCTAGAGGACCTGAAAGGTAAGAAGATGCGCACCTTAAACCGCAGTGAGCATGATTTAGGTTAGACTGCTCGCTGCCAGTGGGGCTAGAGGAAAGTCGGTAAGCACCAGGGGCAGGGGATGAAAAGAGGAGATAGGATCCAGGCAGAGGACCATGTGCTAGGAGCACGGGAGAGAGGCTGTAAACACCTGCAGAACAGTCAGGATCTGGCGGGGATGAGGCGGTGGTCTCTGAAGCTGTTGCTGGCCCAGGACGCAGCTTCAAAGGAGATCCTGTACTCTATACCTGCAGAGGAGATGCTCTCCAGAAACCTCCACAGTCTCACGGGCCACAGGCATTGGCCCACTGCCCGGAGCCCACGTTTGACGGAGGCAGAGCACACCCAGGAAATAGAGAGATGGAGGCTGTAGGTACAGGAGCTGGGCAGACGCACAGGGAACACTCTGGTGGGGTGCAGACGATCTGAGAAGTCTTCCTGGAGGAGGTGGAAGTGGAGGAGGCGGGGCACCCAGAAGTGGCTTTGGGACAGCTGGGTTTGTCAGCTCTCTCTGGTGCAGCCGGGATGTACTCATTTAAGCTGAAAGTGAGTTGGGTGTTAGGTGATATTGTCTCCTTTCCATGCAGTGTTTCCGTCCAGGATCCCATCTTGCTGTCAGTTTCCAGACCTCTGGTAAAATGATGGTGGTCTCATTACCTCGCCCTCCCTCCCTCCTTACTCTTTTCTCCTCTCCCACTCTGATTGCTAGCGCCCCTGGCTTTGGGAGATCCGCACGCTTGGCTCTCTGCTCTCAC
Organism: Delphinapterus leucas; assembly: GCF_059928025.1. NCBI lineage: Eukaryota > Metazoa > Chordata > Mammalia > Artiodactyla > Monodontidae > Delphinapterus > Delphinapterus leucas. Next base: position 46,827,815 of record NC_143147.1, on the reverse strand, counting down.
TTTGCTTCTCCCAGCAGCCCTAGGGGGGCCCCGGAGTGAGCACCCACTTGGCTGATGGTGCAGGGTCTGCTCTGCCTTTGCCTCACATGCTGGCATTTGGGAAGGAACTGAAGATCCTCATCTTCCCTGAGCATTGCTCCACTCAAAGGAGGCCCCCAGGAGGAACCAGCCTTGGCCTGTAAGGTATGGAAGTTCAAGTGCAAGAAGGATTTCCTGGGCTGCAGTTCGAGGAATCAGTTCATGTGCACCCTGCTGTGTGGAAGGTCCACGACTGAGGGCTTGGCGGGAGGAGAGTCAGATCCTTGAGAGGAACAGGGACCACGATGACACACAGGTAAACAAAGGCAGCCAGACTGGACATCTGAACCGCCCTGTGACACAGCGCTCAGCCCAGAGTGGGCCTCTGGTGAATCCCTGTGGAGAGAAGAGGTTTTGGTTCCCAGCTCAGGTTTCCACTTGGTCTTCTTGAATCTCTAGCTTGTTGTCTGCAAAATGGGTCGTCATCCCTGTACTTCCTTTCTCATCAAGCTGTCATGGGGAACAAACGAAAGGATGACAGTGAGGGTCCTCTGTAATCACAGTCAACAGGGCTGAGCCCAGCACAGCGCCTGGCCCATGGTGATGGCTCAGTGTTGAATAAATGCGTGAATGATTTGGTCCCCAGCAGACTGAGCTCCACAAAGGCAGAGACCTGATTTGCTCTTCCTGGTGCTGTTTCTCCAGTGCCTGCCACACTGGAGGTACCTGATAAATACTGGGATTGAATGAATGATGGATGAATGAATAATGAAACTTAATCCTGCCCTTGGGAATGTCTAGAACTTTGGAGGTGATAAGACTTAAACCACAGGGCAATGAACCAAACCGACTCTGGAGACATCAAGATTTCCATTTGAATCCTGACTCCCTGCAAGCAGCTATTTCCCATTTTACAGACGAGGAAAAAGGCTCAGAGAGATCGGGCGACTTATTCACGGCCTCACTGCTCCTAGTAAGTGATGGAATCAGGATGGGAAGCTGGGATTCTGCCTCCAAAACCTGTGCTTTTCCTTCCATAGAAGGTTCCTGCTGTAGCGGATCCATTGGGACGTGGCCTCCATGACTATCTACTTGACAAGCTGGAATATTCTTTTGGGCGGAGATCGCATAATCGCATACCATCTCAGTGACTCCCTCGTCAGGGGCTTCTGGGTCCAATGAGAGGACGTGATTCATTTGGGATGTGCCAGGTCATGCACTTGCCCAGGACACGCATGCTCAGATGAGGAAACAACCTAGAGAAGAGAATTGTTGTTGGACTCTCCTGACCCATGGTCTCCGTCACACCCGCCCACAGCCACACCTTCCCTTTGTCATCCTGGGCCAGCGCTGTTCCTCAACTGCTCCTACAGACCCAGCTCCCACGGGCAGGAACTTGTCATGTCACAGCTGCCCTTTCCCTCCCCGAATGGACTTACCATTCAGTTCACTGCTTCTCAAAATATGGGACTGTTTCTTGGGCCATTTAGAGGTATTTCTTGCAAAAAAATATTGTGCGTGATAGAATAAGTTTGGGGAAGCTGTGTCAAACACGCTAACTTTGCAGGACTTCTCAGAGCCTTTATTATGTTCATGTGGAATGTGAATCTCAAAGGGGTGGGAAGCTCCAGTAAAGAGCATTTTCCAAACTTATTAGGCCCCCAAGACCGTTTCTTCAGGAGCATCACTTGGGACTGATATGCCCCAGGGCACACTTTGGGAATTATTGCTGCAACTGTGGAGAGTCCCTGTAGGCATTTAAGCAGAGTCAGAGAATCTAAGCTGTGTTTAGGGAAGACTGTTGGGTGGACTGGAGGAGCCAAGTCAGAAGCAGAGAAAGCACTTAGGAGGCTGAATCAACAGTGTGCAAAAGAGGGGCAAAGCCCTCCTGCCAGCCAGGCACCATATGCCAAAGCAAAGGCCCTGTCTTCAGTGAGCTTGCAGTCGAGTGTGGGAGGCTGAGGTCCCATCAGGAACTCTCCTCTAGGGAAGAAGATGCTAAGTGCACAAACTGAAGCACATCTCCACTCCAAGAAGGGTCCTGATGACCCTTATTCAAATGGCGGCCGGTGGCTTTGGCTGGCTTCCTCTCCTTCCTCTTTTCAAGAATCAATAAATTATTTGAGATTAAGTCAGGTGGTCCTTTGCTGTTCTTCCACCTCATTGATGGGTGAAAAATGGTCTCAGCATTCATCCCCAAAACTAACATGGGATCAGCTTACCACCTCACTGGGGCCTTGAAACTCGAATCAGGAGACTTGGTTCCAAGGTTTAAGCTGCAACGCCTAGTTTATTTTTAGTCTATCATGTTGTCAAAGGTCCAATCCCTTGGCACTGAGGACAGCCTAGATTCAGCCGGGCTGGGGAGCAGAACACAGTAACACTGGCATCCTCCCCTCTCCCTACCTCTGCCCTGCCCTGCACCCACTCTGCAGCTCCAGTTATGGGGAAATGGACTAATGCAGCACCCACCTCCCCAGGCAGGCCAGGCAGCAACCAGGTCCCCAGAAAAACTGAATAAGGACAAAGACTCCCTTCACCATCCCTCCAAAGAGCTGATGTGGGAGACTGACAGTTCTACCTAAGTCTCTGCATCCAGCTTGGATATTCATCCAGCTGTCATGGCTGTTAGGGTACCTTGGACCTCATAAGGACAATGGGTATTTGGGTCTTGTCCTCTGACTTGCTGAGATCCTGAAGCCCCCTCCTCCTTGGAGGTCTTCTCTGGGTTCACAGCTGGGGGCAATGAAAGCACCTTCTCATTCCTGCCCCAAAGGCTGAATTTGAATGGGATTCCCTCCCCCAGTCTCTCTTCTTTCTTTAGAACCAACTCAGAAGGCAGGTCTATTTTCCAACATAAAATTTGATTGAGTCACTCCCTCATTCAGAAACCTTCAGTGGCTCCCTATTGGCTTCAGGATAAAATCATCCTTAGAAATGGCACAAAGAGCCCTTTGTCGTTCAGCTCCTGCCTACTCTCCAAGCATCTCTCCTGCTTCTCAGCCACTTTGGTCTCCACCCTCCTGAATCTCATTGCAATTGCCCCTGAAGTTTCCATGCCCCACCGCACCATGCTATTTTTCTGCTCGGAACAGCTTCCTCCAGCTGGTTTACCCAACAAATTCCTACTCGGTCTTCAATTCTGGGCTCAAATTCCGACTCCTCTGTAAAGCCTTCCTTTTCCTGAGCGCTTACTATGTATGTGCCAGGCTCCGTGCCAAGCACTCTCTTTCCACCGCTATTTACTTTTCACAATCCCAGGGGGTAAGTGTTATAATTTGTCCTGCTTTGCAGATATGCAAGCTGAGGCTTAGAGAGGACAAGCAACTTGCCCAGGTCACAGAGCTCAGGATTGGAGCTTACTTGCTCACTTCTTTCTTGCAGCTCCTGTCCGCATGCAGGTTGCAGCTTGTGCTCGCCCACCCCGTCTCCTAAAATCCACTCTTTTCAAATTTTACTTGCAGTATAGTTGATTTACAGTGATTTATGTGTTACTTTCAGGTGGGCAGCGTAATGATTGTTGTTGAGGTTTTTTTGCAGATTGTATTCCATTACAGGTTATTTACAAGATATTGGGTAAAATTCCCCACGCTATACAGTAAATCCTTGTTGCTTATCTGTTTTATGTACAGCAGTGTGTATCTGTTAACCCCATACTCCTGATTTGTCCCTCCCCCTGCCCCTCCCCTTTCGTAGCCATAAATTTCCACTCTTTCACCAATGGTTCTCATGTGCTTGCCTGTCTGTAGTCCTATTAAACTGTAAGCTTCTCGAAGGCTGGGACTGTTATTTTATTATGTGCCTGTCACAAAATAAGTGTGCAATTAACGCCGGGGGAGGAAGGGTGAAAGAACTCAAGGGGAGGGCTCATCAGAGTTGAGCCAACAAAGCCCTGTGTAATTAGTAATTAATTAGCAGTTAGTTACCTAGTGCTGCTGTAACTAATCACCTTTTAGTAGTTTAAAAAATGTAAATTCAGGTCAGAGTTTAGAAGTCTAAAATGGTCAGCAGGAATGCATGCTTTGGAAGGGGAGAATCTGTTTCCTTGCCACTTCCAGCATCTAGAGGCTGCCTGCATTCCTTGAGTCATGGCCCCTTCCTCACATCATTCTGACCTCTGCTTCTGTCGTCATATGTCTGTGACTCTCCTGCCTCCCTCTTTCCCTTATATGGACCCTTGTGATTTATTGAGCTCATACAGGTAAGCCGTGATAATCCTAATCACAAAATCCTTAACGTAACCACACCTGCAAAGTCCCTTTTGCCATGGACGGTAACATATTCACAGGTTCCAGGGATTAGAACGTGGACATCTTTGAGGGAAGACATTATTCTGCCCACCATACCCTGGAAACTGAGAATGGATCAGTTTGGGAAGAGGGAAGGTTTTTGGAGTCTCAAATGAGACTGCTGTGACCCCATTTGTAATCAGGGGATGGGACTGCAGGATCCCTAAAGTCCTCTTTGGGGACATTTTACGAGCCCAAGATTCTGCCCCTGAAGCAGGAGGGAGTGAGGTCAGACCACAGGAGGACCATCTCCTTCTCCTGCCCCAGGTGACACCCGCTCCCTCTAATGTTAACTCTGACTCTCTCCAGAGCCCCTTCACCCCCCCATCAGGCTGAAGTATTGCTGCTCCTAGGACCCCTCCCACCCTCGAGTCCTTGCCTTCTTCTCCTGGGGCAGGACAGGGGGCTCTGTCCGGGCATTCTGTGTCCCCGTGGAGCCCTGCGGCATGGCTCAAATGGGGACATAGGGCCTCGTCAAGTGCCTCGAGTGGGCAAACCAAGGGGCGAAAAATGCACTGCTTCTCAAGTCAAAGATTTTTCAGGGAGGGCTTCCCTGGTGGTGCAGTGCTTAAGAATCCGCCTGCCAATGCAGGGGACATGGGTTCAAGCCCTGGTCCGGGAAGATCCCACATGCCGCGGAGCAACTAAGTCCATGTGCCACAACTACTGAAGCCTGCGCGCCCAGAGCCTGTGCACCACAACAAGAGAAGCCACCGCAATGAGAGGGCTGTGTACCGCAATGAAGAGTAGCCCCGGCTCAACGCAACTAAAAAGTTCACACTCAGCAATGAAGACCCAACGCAGCCAAAAAATAAATTAATTAATTAATTTTAAAAAAAAAAGATTTTTCAGGGAAAAGTTTGGTAATTTAACTGAAAATAAAATATTTTCGTTTAGAACAACATGGATATGCTATGGAGTAGAATACAAAATTGGCTAGAATTTTGGAAACAAAACTGCAGAATCCATTGCGCGGCAGCCACTGAAGGAAAAGCTGGAGGAAGCAAAGCGGAGGCCCTACAGGGGGCCCTGGAGGGGCCACACGAGGAGCTGAGAGAGAAAACAGGTGTGTGTTGGGGGGCAGCGGGAGTGAGGGAATGGGAGATTAAGGGTAAATCTGTGTTGAATGAGGCCCCGGGGAGGTGGGGGTGAAGAAGATGTATCTCCTGCTCTTTCCAGCCGCTGCCCCCGCCTCAGCCGTGGCCTCCACTGTCTCTTCTTTCAGAGCCTTAACTGGGACCTCAGATGTTCCCAGATGAGGCCAGGTACTGAGAAATGGGGAGGGGCCTGATGCCTTCCGGGGATGACGGAAGGACAGGAAGTGAGGGAGGAGGGAGTGTGATCTCTAGCCAGGGCCTCTGTAGACAGGGTCTTGGCTAACCTTCACGGCAACTGGGAAGGGAGGCGCCGGGCCCATGTTTACAGATGAATCCACTGAGACGCAGCAGCACCGCCTCAGCTTCTGAGACTGCCTTCCTGCCCCACCGCCTACCACCCCTTCCACACTCAGATGGACAAACCACCCATACCTCCCCGGTAGGCCCCTCTTCCCTCTCCCAGTCTCACCATTGACGCTTCCTCTGTTCCTTGGCCTCTCCTTGCCTCCTCCTCCAGGAAGCCCACCCGAGGCCCTCACTCAGCTCTGTCCTGCTGTCAGCGGAGGTGGGTGTCCCACCTGCCCCCCCATCAGGCTGAGAGCTCACTCCTCCCATCAGATCACCTAATTACTTCAAGCTTGAGGGCGGCTCACTTGCAGTCCTTGTGGAAGGGGGTCAAGTCGGTCCCCCATGGCTGACGCTGGGCATGGGGAGAAGTACAAAGGCATCCACCGGGGGCCCCAGATGAGGTGACAGTCTTGGCTATGTCCCCAGGCCCGTAAAGAAGGATGTTAACGGCCGCTGAGGGAGCGGGTGAGGGTTGATCAAACTGGTGGGTCTCTTGCCGGGGGAATGGCTCCTTCCAGGTTCTGGGTCAACATTGGCACCTCCTTTCTGCCCCACCAAATGGGTATCTCATCCCGAGGCTGCCGATCGAAGGAGAGTGGGTTGTCTCAGCTCCTTACTCCTCCTCCCTGCCCGCCACCACCAGGGTCCACTTCTCCCTGCTCCCCAAGGACACCCAGCACTGTCCTCTCCTCCTGTAGAGTGAGAGAGGATCGGGGTGCTATCAGCGGGGAGATGAGGAGGGGAAAGGTAGGCGGTCAGATTGGCCTATAACGACCTGTACTTCTGCCCGCCTGACAGTGAAAATCAAAATCAGTTGGCTGTGCCAGCTGACTGATTCAAAACCAGGATCTTGGGGCTTCCCTGGTGGCGCAGTGGTTGAGAGTCCGCCTGCCGATGCAGGCGACACGGGTTCGTGCCCCAGTCCGGGAGGATCCCACATGCCGCGGAGCGGCTGGGCCCGTGAGCCATGGCCACTGAGCCTGCGCGTCCGGAGCCTGTGCTCCGCAACGGGAGAGGCCACAACAGTGAGAGGCCCGCGTACCGCAGAAAAAAACAAAACAAAACAAAAAAAAACGGGATATTGGAGAGGCTAGAAGGCCTGCCTGGAAGGAGGAGGTAGGGAAGCGGGGAGGAGGGGAGAGGGGGCGCGGTGTGAGCAGAGGCTGCTTTGGAGAGGAGCCCGGAAAAGCCAGCCAGGCATGGAAAGAACCCAAGGCCTGGCGGTAGACACCCAGGTCGAGGAGTCCCAGGTGGTAAAGCGCTGGGGGCTGAGGCTGGCAGGACCCTTGGTGGTAACCTGTAGTTAGTGTGTCAGGCCCACGGCCCTCAGAGATGGTCAAGAACACCCCATTATTAGTATTTTTAAAATTTATTTTATTGAAGTATAGTTGATTTACAATGTTGTGTTAATTTCTGCTGTACAGCAAAGTGACTCAGTTATACATATACATATTCTTTTTCATATTCTTTTCCATTATGGTTTATCACAGGATATTAAATATGGTTACCTGGACTATACAGTAGGACCTTGTTGCTTATCCATTCTATATATAATAGTCTGCACCTGCTAATCCCAAACTCCCAATCCATCCCTCCCCCTCTCCCCGCACCTCGGCAACCACAAGTCTGTTCTCTACGTCTGTGAGTCTGCTTCTGTTTCGTAGATAAGTTCATTTGAAGAACACCTCATTATTTTACAGATGAGGAAACGGAGGCCCAAAGGCAAATAGGAACTTGCTCAAAGCCCCACAACCACAAGCCAGTGGCAGAGCTCGGACTAGATCCCAGGTCTGGATTTGGGGTTGGTGGCTGGAGAGGCCTTGTCTCCAGCCATCATGTGTCCATTTAACTGTGTGGCCATGAGGTTCTCTTTAATTTGCATATGATGACTATATTTTGATTGCATCCCAATTCTCCCCATCCTCCCCCCCCAACCAATTCTAATAGCAGGCTTTTCCCCTTGCATTCCTCCTTCCCTGAACTCCAGCCCTCCCCAACCTTGCTCTGTCTATAGTAACCCCTGGGTCAGCCCTGGGAGAGGATGCGGAAAAGATGCCACACCCCATCCATTCATTCCCCGGGAGTCTCCATCCCCCAGGCTTTTCCCTGGCTCCTGCCTCCGGCCAGACCATTGATTTTCTCAGTTAACTGAATCAGAAGGGCTAGAGCCATCCTCTCAGTGTGTGTCTGCCCTGACCTTCTCTCCGACTGATCCCTCTTTTTCTTAGGCACTACCTCCCTGGATAATCCACCCCCAAGATACAGCTCTTGCTTCTCATTCACACATCGTGCCAATGATGCAGGGTCCTCCACAGGCAATGAACTCATAAAGCAATAAATTCATACGACATCAGAGCTGGCAGGGTTTTTAAAAAAAACCTTCTCATTGCCCTCTACTCGTACCCTCACTTAACATAAGATCACCGAGGCAAGAAATAACAAGTGTTGACGAGGATGTGGAGAAAAGGGAACCCTCAAACACTGTTGGTGGGAGTGTAAATTGGTGCAGCCACTATGGAAAAAAAGTATGGAGTTTCTTCAAAAAACTAAGAATAGAAATACCATAGGCTCCAGCTATCCCACCTCTGGGTATTTATCCAAAGAATACAAAAACCCTAATCCAAAGAGATAGCTGCATCCCTATGTTCATCACGGCATTATTTACAATAGCCAAGATTGGAAACAACCTAAGTGTCCATCAAAAGATGCATGAATGACCTTATGATTACAAGCGGGAGAATGAGGTGGGGAGGGATAGTTAGGGAATTGGGGATTGACATGTACACACCGCTATATTTAAAATGGATAACGATGGACTTCCCTGGTGGTCCAGGGATTGAGACTCCGTGCTTCTACTGCAGGGGTCATGGGTTCGACCCCTGGTCAGGGAACTAAAGGCATGGCCAAGAAAATACATATATAAAATGGATAACCAACAAGGACCTACTGTATAGCACAGGGAATTCTGCTCAATATTATGTAACAACCTAAATGGGAAAAGAATTTGAAAGAGAATAGATACACATATATGTATAACTGAACCACTTTGCTGTGCACCTGAAACTGGTATGCATTGTTAATCAACTATACGTCAATGTAAAATAAAAAGTTAAAAAAGATGCATGGACAAGAAGATGTGGTATATATTAAAATGGAAGACTGCTCAGTCATAAAGGAAGAACAAAATTTTTCCATTTGCAACAATATGGATGGACCTGGAGGTTATTATGCTTCGTGAAATAAGTCAGACAGAGAAAGGCAAATACTGTATGTTTTCACTTATATGTGCAATCTAAAGAATAAAACAAATGAATATAATAAAACAGAAACAGACTCACAGATATAGAGAACAAACTAGTGGTTACCAGTGGGAGAGAGATGGAGGAGGGGCAAGATAGGGGTAGGGGCTTAAGAGGCACAAACTACTAGGTATAAAATAAATGAGATACACGGATGTGATGTTCAGCACAGAGAATATAACCAATATTTTATAATTGCTGTAAATGGAGTATAAGCTATAAAAATATTGAACCACTATGTTGTACACCTGAAAGTAATATAGCATTGCAAATCAACTATACTTCAATGAAAAAAAGGTGGTACATGCACACACACACAATGGAATACTACTCAGCCATAAAAAGATGAATCTTGTCATTTGCAACAGTATGGGTGGACCTTGAGGGTGTTACGCTAAATAAAATAAGTCAAAAGGAGGAAGACAAATATGGTAAGATTTCACTCATGTGAAATATAAAAAACTAATAAACAAGCAAACACACAAAAACAAAATAAATGAAAAAACAAACACGTAGATACAGAGAACAGTAGTGGTTACTGGAGTGGAAGGAGCAGGGGAAAGATGAAATGGGTAAAGGGGATCAACTGTACAGTGAGAGATGGAAAATAAATTTTTGGTGGTGAGCACGTTGTAGGGTATACAGAAGCAGAAATACAATGCTGTACTCATGAAGCTCATATAATGTTATTATAATGTTATAAGTCAATGTTACCTCAATTACAATTAAATTAAATTAAAAGAAACAAAAAGAACACTGAGGCCCACAGAAGAGAAATGACATGTTCAAGTTTTGTTGTTTGGTTCGAAATCCAGATTCCCTGACTGTAATTTGTTTTCTTTTTTATTTTATTTTATTTTATTTTATATATATATTTTTTAACATCTTTATTGGAGTATAATTGCTTTACAATTTTGTGTTAGTTTCTGCTTTATAACAAAGTGAATCAGCTATACGTATACATATGCAATTTGTTTTCTGGTCCAGATCAGGTACTTGAGTTCCAGGGGTCATGCAGACCAGGGTCAACTCCCAGGATTGCCCTCCAGCAAGACTCCTTGAACTGGATGGTTTCAACTTGGGAGCAAGGCCAGAAGAACAGGAAGTTAGAGACAAGAGAAGGAGGTGAGAGGAGGGCCGTCCATTCATCTCTCAAGCCTTTACTGAATATCTCTAATGCCCTAGACCCCATCAGGGGAGCAGAGTTGAGCAAGTCACGGCCCCTCCTCTCAGGCAAGGATGGGCAGATACCTGCTAACTGCTTTGCTGTTGTGGAAGTGCTGGGCTAGCAGTTTGAGCAAAGTGCTGTGGGAGCACAGAGGAGGGAGCAATTCATCCTGCTGGGCAGGGCAGGGGAAGCCGCGGGGAGAAGATGACATTTGACTGATCTTGGAAGGAGGACCAGTTTGCCAGGTGGAGATGGGGAAAGGGGCATTCTGGGCAGAGGTACAGTGAGAGCAGAAGCTAAGGGGAGTGAAAACCTTGGCAAATCCTAGGCGAGGTGAACAATGACATGTGGCCAGCAGCTCCCTAGACGTGAGAGGGAAGTGGTCAGAGGTGGGTTTAGAAAGGTATGCTGGGCCCACTCCTTAATGCTTTATCTTGAAAGTGATGGGGAGCCAACATCTTTAAAGTAGGAAGTGAAGGATTAGATTGTATTTGGAGACATGCATTCTGGCAGCAACAGGGAGGAAGGAATTGAGTGCAGGGAGGCTGCAGGCCCACTGGGAAGGTCCTGGAATTGTGCAGGTGAGAGGGGCCCAGGGGCTGAGCCACCCCACTACCTCACAGCTGGGGCACAGGGGCCCACTAGGGACAGGCCCATTTCATAGACAGAAGGGACCAGATTCCATACTCTCATGCCTGGTCAGACATGGAGGAAGAAAGGGAGGAGCGAGGAATAGCCCCGTGGTGCTGGCTTGGGCAGCAGGTACCTTTTGCAGGAGGGAGGCGTGGGCTGGGTAGTAAGGGATAATGAGCTCAGATTTCGGCATGTTGAGTTCGAGGCCCCTACCAGACAGCTGGTTGATGATATCAGCTAGGCAGTGGGATAAAGGAGGCTAAGTTCAGGACAGAATCAGAGTCTCAGATGTGGGTCAGAGGGCATCTGCTCAAGCACCGAAGTCAACCAGACTGGGGTTCAAATCCAGTTCCCACAGTCTTGCTCTGGGACCTTGGACAAGTCCCTTAACCTCTTCACACCTTAGTGATCTCATCTGTAAAACAGAGAGAGTAACAGCAGGATCAATGAGATCAAGCCGCTGGCTAATGCTTGTCACGAGGCAGCCAAAGCTCTGGTAGTTTTTCCCCCCACCTTCTTTGACTCACCCACTGCAACCACTAGTTCTCTCTGATCCGACCCAAGAGTGTCCAGACAGACACTCCTTTTCTCCTCTGCCGCTGCCCAACGTGGACTTGATGCCAACCATTGACTCAGTGACTCAGTCACCACAGTCCAGCTATGAGGCTTCAGCCTGCTGTGACTGACGTCATCACAGAGACCCCCATGGCCTCAGGAGAGGTGGCGAGGCACTGGCTGGGCCGACAGGGCGTGGTTGCCTGCTGTGAGAGAAGGGGCAGGTTTGGATCTTGGGGGCTGACTTGGGTCTGAAGCCGGGTCCAGGGCACATCTTTCCTGTAACCTGACAGCTCAGGTCTAGCCCTCTGTGCCTGGAAGATGGAGAAAAGGGGGAAAGGGCCAGGCTAAGGGGTCATGCACCAGGTCTTTTCTCATGCTGAGCCAGCCTGGCTGGTGGTAGGGGGTGGGGGGTGCCCCATCTGGGAGCATCCAGTGCCCTGTGCCTTGCAAATGACATGCTTCTGGGGTACGAGGGTCTTCTCAGCAGTTCTGAGAGGGAGGGACTCTGGGGAGGAGGAGGCTGTCCGGAGGGAGGAAGGACACCCCCCCGCCCCCCATTTGGAGGGGGAGGGGCAAGCCAGCCTGACTAATGGGCTCATGATTCATCGCTGGGCTCTTGTCTGCGCTAATTGGCTCTGCTGGCCGCCTGATTCATGGCAAGGAGCCGGGCTCTGGGGGACCCCCGTGTCCCTCCCCTGCCTCCCGCCCAGGATGGCTGCGTGAGGCTTTTAGATCCAGGATCCGTTCCAAGGGACCGCTGCTCAGCATCCATCACTGCTCACAGGCTGGGGCTCCAAGGTGGGGGCGGGGACGCCGGCACGGAGCTGCCGACCGATGCTTCTGACCCCACCCCAGCCACAGAGGGGCAGCTGAGGGCAGCGGGGGCGCGGGGCTGGGACTTAGGCAGCAGCACATGGGGGTATCCAGGCAGGTGTGAGTGCTGAGGAGTGGTTTTCCAGAAGAGGGGAGATAGGATGCGGTTGGAAAACGGGAAGAACGTTAGGGCCAGGAGGAAAGGCTGGGCAAGGGCTTCGAAGCAAGTGAGGTTTGGGCTGGAAGGGAACGGAGAATTGTGAGCTGAGGTTTGGTGACTCAAAGCAGAGTTGTGTAGCATAGTACTCCGAAGCTTCCTCTTAAGTTGCCCAGAGCAAGACAAAAGAGACCCGAGACGTTGCCTGAGAAACTGCTGTGAACTTTGGTAAGTCACTTAATCAGTCTGAGCCTCCACAGCTCAGGACCTTCAGAAGAAAACTATGACCCCCCAGGCACAGGCACTCTTGGGGACCTTCCTCTGGCAGTGTCTTGGTCCAGGCTCCCAACACCTCTGAGTAGTGTCTGTCATTCATTACCCTCCACAATGACAACAAGTGTCTATCAGGGCCTGTCCTCCCAGGTACAGGGATTGGTAGGGACTCCATCCCCAGACAGGAACACTCACTCGGTTCCCCCTATCCTCCTACAGAACATCTCACTACACAGAGACTTTCAAGCTCTCCAAGGCCTCTAATGTCTACCCCACATCTGGGTAGCAGTATATAAGCCCACACCCAGCAGGCTGGAGGGAAGGGCAGCTGTCCACCCCTACTGTCAGAAGTGGGCTAGAGTCTGGACGGGGCAGGGTTGGGGGCTGGAAGGGCCCTGGTTTGAGCTCCAGAAATGCCTCCTGCGGGAATCCGTGAATGAACAACTGTGCTGCAGCCTCTGCAGAGGCAGGCCTGGGCTCGTAGCAGAAGATGAATGGAGAATGCCGTCCACAGCGAGGCACCACTAGCCTCTCAGCTGCCCTGGCGAAGCTCCCGAGCGTCAGCTCCACTCCTCCCGTTGACCCTAAGGCACATCCAGTAGTCAGGGCCTGCTGGCTCGAATTCTAAACCAAATCCAGCCTCGGGCTCTTGCCTCTGTCTCCACTGCCGTCAGCGGCTGTCAGCCCGACACTGCAACAGCCCGGGTCTCACCTTCCCTCCCAGCCTCCACGTTGGCACCTATCATCCATTCTCCACCCAGAAGCCAATCTTTTAAACACATAAATCAGACCTTGTCACTCCCATTTAGCAGAAAATTCAGCCCCCTTGCCTTACCTTACAAGGTCCTGCATGGTCTAGCCCCTGGCCACCTCTCTGACCCCACCTCTGGCCAGTGTCACCCCACTCACTCTGGCCTTCTTGCTCCAGCTCAAAATCTACCAAGCTCATTCCCATTTCAGGGCCTTTGCACTGACTGTTCCTTCTGCCCAGAATGCTTTCCCTCCAGTTCTGCACATGGCTGGCTCCTTCCTGGCCTTTGGATATCAGCTCAAATGTCACCTCCTCCGAGAGGCCCCCCAAGACCACTCCGTCTGTTGCAGCCCCCAAGCACTCGCTATCACGTCAATTTGTTTTATTGTTTTCAAACCCTTAATACTTCCTTTTTTGTTTAAAAATCTGCCCTCCATCACAGAGTCCTGTCTTCTAAGCCTTCCCTGCACTGGCTGCTATTTTCCGGGGTGTCTGGGTCTCTCCCAGCATCTGAGGGTTGAATAAAGGACTCAAAAGGCAGGCCTTGCCACCAGCTTTTCCTAGTGGAATATTTTTCTTCGTCTTCCTTTTTGTGGAAACGTTCATCTTCTCCATGCTTCCCCGCCCCCCCCCAGCTGGACAGCTGCCCCCCACGGCCATTCTGTCCTCTTCACAGACCCCTTCTTTCTCCCCCCATCTCACCCCCCATCTCTCCCCTCATCTCATCCCACTGCCTCCGCCAAGCAGGAAGCCTAGGGCCAGAACTGTCCAGGAAGGGCGGTCACCAGAGGGTGATCCCTCCTTCTTAGGTTCTCTGTGGCTTTGTAACGGGACAGGAGGCTTGTGGGTTCGTGAAGCTGGAAGGGAGGGGCATCCCAGAAGCGCCCAGGAGTCTAGCCCCCTCCACGCCACAACACCCCTTCCCTGCCCCCAGGGAGGAGGCTGCCTTGAGAGAGAGGATCCCCCTCCCAGCTGGGGTATGGTCACGCCCTGCAGGGCCACTGCCCACCCCCACCTCCACCCCCCACCCCCCCGCCCGCTAGGTTAGGAAGTCCTTCTAACCTCGTATCCAACCATTCTGCAGCAATCCAAGCTCTCAAGTGACCTGAGTGACCCTAATCCTTCCTCAGGATTTATTTCCTGTCCCCTGACCCCACTACAGTGGGAACCGGGGGTCAGGGGTCAGGAGAGAGGAGGTCAAGTTCATGTCCTCAGTGCTTAGAGGCCAGCGCCAGCAGGGAAAGGCTCTTATCTACAATTAGCAGTGGGGCCAGGCTGGAGAAACAAATCCCCATTTTCTGGATGGAAAAACTGAGGCCTGGAGGCTTGTTTCCACCTGCCTAAAGCGGAAGACCGGGTTCCTCCTGCTGCTTCTGCCTGCCCCATCCCCCAGGGGTTCCAACTTCAAGCTTCCACAAGAGACCCGCGCCCCACCCCATCCCCCACCAGCCAAGAGGATCCCCTGAGATTTCTGATGCTTCCTGTGCTTCTTCCTCTCTTCGTCTTTCCCTTCAAGAGGATTGGGCTTTCTGAAGGAATGAGGTGACCTTGGATCCTGACGGTGGCCACTTCTGGCTCTGCCCAGTGTCTAGGAGGCTGCAGCTCCCCAGTTGTGCCTTCTCTGAGCCCCAGTTTCTCCATTTGCTATGAGCCTGAGGGTCTCTCCCAACTCTGCAGCTTTTTACTCTGTGAAATCCATCTAGCTGAGATCTGGGGGAGGGGTCAATGCACAGACAAGAGGATGGGGTGTGCCCACAAAGGGGAGCTGGGTAGAGACTGTAGTGCCATTCTTAGACTTATCACCTTGGCCACTCTCTGGTCTTCCTCATTGTATTTCTTTGCTGACCCTGTTCTTCCCCAAGCCCGGCCCTGCTAGCTAACTGGGAGAAGGAAAACTGGGGAGAGGGCTATGGAAGAAAGCAGCAGAGGGGATGGGAAGACCCCCCAGTCACCTCCCCATCTGGCTCTAGTGTCAGCCCCCCACTCCAGGAGCTACCACTTATTGGGAGCCCCAGTCTAATGCGGGAGGCCCAGCCCCGGCCCTCAGGTCCTTTGGAAAGCAGAGGTCTCCCTGGCCTAAGACATCTCTTCCCCGAAGTCTATTGACATCGACACGAAGACTGATGTTGCTGTAATACCAGGAGAGACTTGGCAGCTGCCCCAGCTCCTGGAGGCTTAGAGAGGGTGAGACAGGGGTCTAAGACCACCCTGAGAGTGAGCCACTAAGGCTGTGGGTGGTGGTGGGATAAGTCCACTCTTGGAGGCACTGGGAAAGGGGCAGGGAACCCAACAGGTTGAATTTCTGAAAAGTGCACCAGGATCAAGCATATTTTCCCAGCCATCTCAAGTGTGGTTTTAAATGGAAAACACAGCTCATCAGGGCAGAACCCCCTCCCTCCCCCACTGCCTGGAAGCTTTCTTTCTGCTGAGGCAAACATGTGATTATATTTATTTCGCAGGCCTGGGAGCCCTGATGGTCACCCCTCCCCTCTGCCCATCTGGGGGTGTGCAGATCTAGGCTTCTCCCCCAGCGGTTTCTTCTCCAAGGTGCCTGGGGGCGGTGGAAAGTTGCTGGGTTCACAGAGTACAAGAAACAGGGTTCAAGCCTCTGCTTTGGGTGACTGGGAGGTAACTCAGGTGAGCCTCAGTTTTCTCCATCCGCAAAATGGAAGTGATCAGATTTCCTGTGGTAGCCTGCTTCCAGCGCGGTCCCCACGAAACTCACCTCCTGGTTTTCATGTTCTGAGTGCCCCCCCCCCACTAAATAGGGCCAAGGGGCACGAGCAGTAGAATATCGCAGAAATGATAGAGTGTGACTTCTGAGGTCAGGTCATAAGAGACAAGTGGCTTCCTCCTTATTCTTTCCTAGATCATTTGCTTGGGGAGAAACCAGCTGCCACGCTGTGAGAACACTCAGGCAGCCCTGTGGAGAGGCCCATGTGCCGAGGAGCTGAGGCCCCCAGTCAACAGCCAGCATCAGGCGAGTGAGCCACCTTGGAAGTGGACCCTCCAGCTCCAGTCAAACCTTCAGATGACGGCAGTGACATCTGACTATGACCTCTCAAGAGACCGCTAGCCAGAACTACCCAGCTAAGCTGCTCCCAAATTCCTAACCCACAAAGACTATATGAGAAAATAAATGGATGAAATTGTTTTAGGCCTCTAAGTTTTAGGGTACATTTGTTGTCCGGTAATAGATAATTAATATAGCCCACAGTCCCTTATCCTTCTGGCTTGGACCCCGCCAGCAGCTGCCCTCCTCATCCATGAGCCTTGGGTCCCTCTATCCCATTTTTGCCACACCCTCAATGCTAGAACCAGCCTTCTTTTGCTTTGCTCACCTGTGTTTCCCAAACTTGTCCGACTTAACAACCACCTGGGACCCTTATTAAAAACACTTAGTGGGCTTTCCTGGTGGTACAGTGGTTAAGAATCCGCCTGCCAATGCAGGGGACATGGGTTTGATCCCTGGTCTGGGAGGATCACACATGCCGCCGAGCAGCTAAGCCCGTGCACCACAACTACTGAGCCCGTGAGCCACAACTACTGAAGCCGCGTGCCTAGAGCTTGTGCTCCACAGCAAGAGAAGCCACCGCAATGAGAAGCCTGTGCACCACAACGAAGAGTATCCCTCGCTCGCCGCAACCAGAGAAAAGCCCACGCTCAGCAACGAAGACCCAACGCAGCCAAAACTAAAATAAATAAAAATTAAAAAAAAAAACTTTATAAAAAAAAAAACACTTAGTGCCCCCAGAGGATTTAAACCACCCCAGTGACTCTTATGACCCAACAACTCTGGAAAACTCTAACCTGTGTAGAAGCTTCTTACACAGTTCCTAGCACATAGTAATTATTCAAGAACTGTTAATTTTTTTTTTTAAGTTCTGATTCTACCATTATCTTCATGGGACTTCCTATAAGGAACATACATGCCACATATATACATGCACATACATGGTACATACATGGTACACACATGTACCAGATACTATGCTAAGTGTTAGCCTACTTAATTCTCACTCCTCTGAGGTGGTGGGTACTAGAAAGTTGTGAAGTCAGGATTTGAACCCAGCTCTTTCCCTCTCCAAGGCCCACTCCCAGCCACTTCACCATGTGGAGCCACCATTGCCTCCTGTGTCTGGGGTCCCTCAGGACTACCTTCCTCCCCTTCCCTCACTGTCATCCCGACTCATCCCACTTTGGCTCAATTTGATCCAATACACAAGTTCTGGTACCTCCCTTGTGCCAGTTGAAATCCTCCTTTTCTCCCAAACTCCACCTCCCTCCATCCCAATGAAACTCTATGTCTCCCTCTGCCAGGAAGCCTGCCCGAACTGTCCCCTTTGTTCTCCTCTCTGCTTCTCTGTTCCCGGGTCTAGGCCGAGGCCCCGGGTGCATCCGTCTGGACACCCAGCCCACCCCGTCTCTCCCAGTCGAAAGGTCCCATGAGGGCCAGAGACTCTACACAGGGCTTACTCAGCTCAAATGAAGCCATGGCAGCAGCCGTGGGACTTCGGGTCAGTCACACGATTTCTCTGAGCTTCAGGCTCCTCATTCCTGCACCGGGCATCTATTCAATAAAACCTGCCTCCCGTGGGTTGTGGGGAAGGTTAGATGAGATTGTGACTTTGAGAAGAACCTAGCAAATTGTCAAGTGCTGTATAAATGTGAAGCATTATTAGATAGCTTTTTCCAACACTGTCTCCGCCCACTGCACCCCACAGAATCTCACACGCTTTGCCGCCGCCCAGGGGTTATGTTAGTTCCCCCTCAACGGCCTAGGAGTCTCTTCTCTTTCATTTCTGACTTCCTTGCTCCTATTCACCCTTCTCAGCCCAGTTCAAGTGTCACTGCCTCCATGAAGCCCTCTGCTTCTTCTCCTGGTGGAAGTAGTGCCTCCATCTACTTTGTGGTGCCTTAACTGTCCTTGTCACCCTACTTGCCATCTGCTTCCCCCATGGACCATTTCATTCACCTCTGTATGTATGCATGTAGTAGGTACTCAATAAATGCACCTTAGCTTTGCATTCCCTGCTATACACTCCAGTCCCACTTAATAGCAGTTTGCTGGTTCCCTCGCTATCCACAAACACTTCCTCTTCCAAATAATTCTTCAGGATTCACTCCCTCCGCCCTAAAAAAGTCTCCATCAATTACCTGCCCTCTGACAAAAAGAACCAAAATGAGGTGTGACTGTGGTCTGGCACTCAGCCTCTCTCCTAGGGCCTGAGACAGAAAGAAAGGCTTGGGGAGGGGTGCAAGTGGGTAGCAGTTCCAGCACCCCACTCCCACCCATGGGGAACTGGCTTTGACTCCACTGTTGTGAGGTTGGGGGGGTGCGGTCAGTGTTTGGCATTTCATTTATGCCTTGGAAGTTCGCTTGGGCTATCAGGGGATCTGGGGAGGGGATCCAGCCTGGTGGCAGGGGGTAGCTCCATGAGTGGTCCCTGACATTTCACTGGCTTCCTCCCTGCACTGAGGGCAAGATCAAGCATCAAACACAGTCTGGCCAGTGCATGGGCTAATGGAGCTGGGCAAGCATCTTCCAGATGTGTGCAGCTGTTTTCTCCCACTTTGCATCCAGAGTCTTGCGTTAGAGAAGCATGTCAGCTGCTCTGCAGGTCCCAGATCCCCAGGTTTGGGGCTAAGGGGGCCAGCCTCCCTTTCTCCCACCCGTAACCACAGCTCGCCATGGAAGGAGACTCTTTCATCTTCCTTCCTTCCTCTCCTTCTCTCTAAGGATTCTTTTAATGCACTACCAAGTGGAAGTCCTTCTTGCTGTATAGCCTGCATCCTTCCTGCCATAAGAGAAAATCTCCTGGGACTGGAGGAAGGTAAAGGAGGAGAAACTCTCTCAGGCAGAGAGGGAGGAAAGAGAAAGGCTCAGGATGATTCGACAGGGGGAAATGGGCGGAGATAATGAAATATGTGAAGTTAATTTGCAAATGGGAGCACTCCACTTCCAGGCACTCAGCCGTCAGAGAGCATATCAGCCTCTTAGCCGCCCGAGCCCCTCTTTCCAAATGCTATAAACTTCTAATAAGGATGTGATACAATTGAATTTATTACAAACTTAATTGTTTACAGAAATTTACCCAGCTGCAGACAAGGACCGGGAGGACTGACCCAGTGGGAAGATGGGAGAGCTGGAGAAGTAGATGGGGAAAAGGACAAAGAAAGGAGGACGAAGGGGAGATAGGAAGAGAAAAAGGAGGCGAGGGACACAAGAGGACCAAGGACGCAAGGGGTCTGGAGAAGGAGTGAGTCAGTCAGAGTCAGTCCAGGGATTCCTGCCTCCCCACGGGCCCGAGGAGGCACCATCCCCATGCTGGTGAGGGAGTGCGGCATGAAGGATGGGCCCAAGAGGGAGAGGCTGCAATGACACCTCACAGGGCTCCAGGTAGTGGCCAGGTGGGACACTGTGGGCGGGGCTGAGGGAAGGGCAGAGTTTCTAGGATTCGTACTGAGACAGGGATGCCTGTGTGGAATGCTTCTGCAGGAAGTCTTATTGGATGGATCAGAGCAGGGGCTGGCTTTTCTGGCACAGCCCTAACTGGATCTAGAACCCTCCAGGCCCTTCTGCTCTACATCATCTTGTCCTTATCTTTGGCCGTCCACCGCCTCCCCCCAACACACAGAAACACACAGAGAGGCACACACTTGTTCATTCATTCAACAGGAGCAAGTGCAGGTGCCAGGCACGGGGGATTCACCGACGTGGTACCTATTATCAAAGTGCTCACAGTCTAACAGGCAGAGGCGGGGACGGATGTAGACATGGTCTACAATAGGACAACAGGAGGAGCCACAGAGCCTGGTGTGCAGCAGGTGGCCAATGAATATTTGTTGAATGAATAAGGTGAACCTACCGCTGGGGAGCAGAGGGGAGAAGGGGGCCCATGGTGGAAGCCGGCCAGGTAGCAGAGAGGGACAGCATTTGGACAAAGCTCAGGCGACTCTAAGCTTCTGGAAGGCAGGGGCTGTGCCCTGGTCATCCTCAGAGCCCACCACTCAGCTCAGTCTGGCGCAGGGCAGGAGCACAGTGAATGTTTAATAAATGAAATGATGCGTTAGTCAGGAGCTTTGGGGCGGTCAGTGACAGAAAGTCATCTCAAACTGGCTTAAGTAGAAAAAGAGAGTGAGAGAGCGAGAAAGAGAGAGAATATGGGTCAACATAACTGACATTCCCTGGAGTAGGTAGGGTGTTAGGGTCAATATCCAAGCAAAGCTAGGTGCAGGTTCTCATTGTCACCATTGAGCTCTGCTTCCTTCTTTCAGGCTCTGCTTCCTTCTTTCAGGCTCTCCCCAAGGGTTGATAAGAAGGCTGACTGTATTCTAGCTTGACATCCCAGCACAAAGAAAGCACTTCTTGGGCTTCCCTGGTGGCGCAGTGGTCGAGAGTCCACCTGCCGATTCAGGGGACACGGGTTCGTGCCCCGGTCTGGGAAGATCCCACATGCCGTGGAGTGGCTGGGCCCGTGAGCCATGGCCACTGAGCCTGCGCGTCCGGAGCCTGTGCTCCGCAACGGGAGAGGCCAAAACAGTGAGAGGCCCGTGTACCGCAAAAAAAAAAAAAAAAGAAAAAAAAAAAAGAAAGCACTTCTTCCCTTGCAGTCCCAAAGAAACCCCGGGGCTGACTCTTATTGGATAGGTTTAGTGATATACCCATCCTTGAACCAATCACATGTTAGGGATATTATATACACTAAGTCACCAGGCTTTGGTCACATGACCATTCCCAGAGCGGGAAGAGGGCTGAAGGTAAAGTGAAAGTAAGCTTCTCCCCACAAAAGAGTGGCGAGAAGAGGTTTCCCATAAGCTAAAAAGGGCAAATTGTGCTCAGCAACAGATGTCCATCACAAGTGAATACCTGAATGATTGGATAGATGAATTGGGCCTTGAAGGGTGAATAGGAGTTCACCAGGTAGAGAGAAGAAAGAGGGTCACCTTATATATTTGTGTACACACACAGAGTCTGATTTTACATTCTGTTTTATTTTCATCCCTGGCTGCCCATCCATGTCTGTCCCCATCTGTGTGTCTGGATCACCCTGGAAGCCCCAGCGGGCAGGGACAATGTCTGCCACACTCCATCTGGACACTGCCCAGGCCTGTCCATTCAGACACTTAATCAATGCTGTTTAGGCTCTGCAGCTGCCCTCTCCTGCAAGTAGGGTACTCTCTCCTTCCTCCAGCAAATCTGGGCTCAGCCAGGCCACAGTCCAGTCCTGGAGGAGGCGGTGGGAACAGTGAGGAGCCAGAGACCCAAGAAGGGGACAACGGGGAACCCCCCACCACAATCTCTCTTGTTCAGCTGGGGATTCCTCCCTGCCCGCAACGGCATCGGAATATCCTTAAAAAGTCACTTGTGAATTGTAAACATAATAATCCGACATTAAAGGAGGTTTCTTCAATATATAAATTTATTTATTTATTTATTTATTTATGGCTGTGTTGGGTCTTTGTTGCTGCACGCAGGCTTTCCCTAGTTGTGGCGAGCAGGGGCTGCTCTTCGTTGCGGTGCGCGGGCTTCTCACTGCAGGGGCTTCTCTTGCTGCGGAGCACGGGCTCTAGGCACGCAGGCTACAGTAGTTGTGGCTTGCGGGCTCCAGCACGCAGGCTCCGTAGTTGTGGTGCACAGGCTTAGTTGCTCTGCGGCATGTGGGATCCTCCCAGACCAGGGCTCGAACCCGTGTCCCCTGCATTGGCAGGCGGATTCTTAACCACTGCACCACCAGGGAAGTCCCAGGGAGGTTTTTTAAAAAGGAAAAAACACATACAATTGCTCCCTTCTGGTCCTTGAGCACATGGCATGTTGACTTTAGATAGAGCTGCGATTCCACTTTTTTCTACTTATTTCTCTCCTAACACTGCCCCTTGCTTCCTAATGGGAATTTTTAACGGCTACGTTAAGTTCGTGGAGCGGCACGCCTTCTTTGACTTCCCCAGTCCTCTCCCAGTTGCTGTTTAGGCTGCTATTGGTTTATCTGCTCCTTCCTCCATTCATTCCTTATCCATGCGTTCATTCACCCACAGTCATTGAGTACTTGCTTCACAGGCCTGTGCTAAGCGAGGAGGACACCAGACGGATAACAGACACACTCACTTTCCTCCCCAAGAGGCTCAGCATCCAGACAGAGTGTGAAGACAATCACCGACCATGTTGCAGTGTGCTGGTGGTTGCGGGGAAGCAGGGTGCCTGAGGTCCACGTGGGTCACGTAGGCTGGAACAAAATGGAGGGCTTCCTGGAAGAGGCAATTCCTATGCCGAGTTGTGAATGAGTAGAAGGGAATGAGGCAGTTCTAAAAGGAGACAGGGTGGGGTGATGATGCTGGAGAAATAAACAGGGGCAATAAGCATCATTGGCTTGGGGTTTTTTCCTTGGCTGAGTTCGTTCCCCTCTCCTGCTGCCATGTCTTCATTCATTTTGTTTGCTTGACTATTCATGCAGCTCATTCATTGTTGCCTGCCTCCCTCAGTGTCGAGCCCAACAGAGACCTTCTGTGGAGACGCAGTGGAGCAGTCAGAAACCCTTTCTCTCACACTCCGGGGCGTATGCTGCAAGTGGGGGTGGGGAAAGTCAGGGACCCAAGGGGAAGGAAGAGGGGAGAAGGGAGTTATTTTTTATTTAGGAAGAAAGGCAGCGTTCTGCCCCCAGAGCTCCAGAGTTGGACTGAGAGGCTCACATCATAGGCACCCCCATAAAGTTCAAGTGAGTCTATACCCCATTGCTGGTCCACTGGAGGAGGGGCCTCCAAGGAGGACTGGGGTGGGAGAGGGACCTCAAAAGGCCGAGGAAGGAGAGCAAAGCTGCCGGGGAAATTACATGTTTCCGAAGCCGCCTGGGCTGCAATAATGAGAACCAGAGAAAGAGCTAATGGAGATCAGATTGCCCGGGTTCTGGCTCCCAGCAGCCCCCTCCCCAGCCTGCCGTAGGAGGGGCCCAGGGACAGGATGTAGCTGGGAAGGGCCACTCTCCCCACCTGGTCCATTCCTTAATCTCAGCTAGAGTTGACGGGATGGAAGCCACAGCAGGAGGAACACCAGGTGGACCATTTCCAACGGGAGGCAGCCGGGGTCAGGGGAGAGGGCAGAGGCCAGCTGGAGTCAGCCCCCTCGGCCCTAGGTTTCACAGGCCACTCAGTCAGTTGGTCAACAACCAGCCCCAAGTCCCAGGCCGTCTGGCCATGAAGGGCCACTGTGGGCACTCAGGGGGCAGAAGGGAACTTGGGCTGCACCTCCTCCCCCCCTGGGGGATTCCCAGCCCACCCGAAGAGACACAGTCCAGGAAGCCCCCACTCTGGGAAGGGAGACAGAGCCCTGCCCTCGGGAGTCCCAGTCTGGTGGGCGGGGAGGCTGGTGCCAAAGCCCACCTGCTGCGGGAGGGGATGGTATGTCCACCTGGAGGCGCTCACAGCCGGAGGTGAGATGAGGAAGAAAACCCAGCCCTGCTACTAGGACTAGTACTTCTACTACTAGTATTGCTAGTAATAACAACAACAGTCATCTTGAACTGAACGCTCATTTCGGGCCAGAGCCCTGGCTAAGAGTTTGGTAAGCATTTAACTTCATTTAATCTTTGTGACCACCTCAGGAGGAGGAAAGGCGGACATGACCACTATTTTGCAGATGTGTAAAGAGGAGGCATTCACTTGCGCAAGGTCACAGCACTCAGGGAGCCCACGCAGCACTGGCCTCCCAGGCCTCCGTTCCAGCAGGCCCTGTGACCTGGACCCCCAGGGACCAAGGCCCCCTGAGCCCAAGCCATCTCCCTCCCCTCTCCTCCTCTGTCTCTATGTCTGCCTCTCAGTCTCGGCCTTTCTCTCCTTCCTTTCATCTCTTCTCGAACTTGATCCTTCTTTCTCCCTCTCTCTCTGCCTCGGCTTCTGTCTCCTTTTCTCCTTTTCTGTCTCTCCCTCCTTGTTTCTCGTCTTACTCCATCTCTGCCCCATACTGCCCTCCGCCAGGCCACCGCCCAGCAGGGCACTTGGTCCAGGAAGGCAATGAGCAGACCCCGCGGGAGGCTGGCTTGCTCTTGGCCTGGGTCCCTTCTTCCGAGGCCGGGAGCCAGAGCCAGTGCCTGCCTGCAGGGGGCTACAGGGCACTTGGGTGGGGCACGTAGGCCACATGACTTCTCCAGGGATGCCCACGGCCTGGGAAAGGAGACATAGGGGGATGCTGGAGTGAGGCAGCTGGACACAAGGCAGGACAGCCCTGAAGCAGCTCCCCAGGTCTCCGGCAAAGGTCATGGTACAAGGTGGGCTTGGAAATGACCCTCCCACCCCCTCCTCCCTGTCACCGTTTTCCCTTTTGACCTTTTTTCTCACCTTTCTTCCCCTTCTCCCTCCTCTTTCTCCCCTTCCCTGCACTCATTCTAGGGCTTGCATTTTCTCTCTCTTTTCCTCACTCTCTCTCTCTGTCCCCCTTCTCCCTGCCTCCTTCTCCTCCTCTATCGATCGGTCTCCCCAGCTCTAGCCAACACGGAGGCTTTGGACGGTGCTCACAGTCTTGCTTTAAATTTATTGCCCAGTAAAGAAGGCGGCAGATGGAAGTCTCCGTGCCCCACCCCCACCCTCCATGTCTCCTCAGCCCAACCAAAGCCAATCTAGACACGAATGTCGCCCATCAAATGCACCAATATGGGGTTATTTATAGGCTACCCCCTTCTAAGAAAGGCGAGTGTTTTTCCTTCCTCTCTCTTTTCTCTTTGAGCTTTCACATCTCAGGAGCAAGGGATTCAATATTTGAAAAGCTGCACAATGAGGTTCCCATCCCTCAGATTCTAGGGTAGGGGGGCGCAGAAGTGTCTTGATTGGAAATGAATTAATTAGAAGTGAGGCTCTTCAAGTCTCCGAGTTGGGTTATTTATAGTGTTCGGTTAATTTTGATAATTAACACTGGGGAGGAAAAGCGAGTTCCGGGCAAGGCAGTGCCGGCCAACAGAGACACGCTTCCCGCCCCTTCGGCTACCCCTCCCCACTCTGCTCTATTTGGACTCTGTCAAAATAGACTAGTCCCTGCCACGGAATCCCTGGCTTTTCTAAAAGTAGAACGAAGGAGGTAAGGCCAAAGGCCTAGGGGATGCTTGGGTGAATTTCTATTTCTGAGAAGTGGGGAACTCAGACTGGGGGATGGTCTGGGGTCAGCTCTCCCATTCACCCAGCATCAGGCCAGCACCCCTCCCCTCTCCTGGCCACATTTCCTTCCTGGAGCAGCAGGTGCCAGGCTGCTGGTCTGGGCTGCATGCTACTCGGTAGCCCACGGAACCACGGGAGAGTGGGAAGGCTGCACACCTGAGGTTTGGGCATAGATGCCTATTCTACCAAAGCTGCGGGGGAGAGAGAGGCCTGCAGACAAGGGTGATGGGAACCAGAGACAGCCAGAGACAGCCAGACACCAGGTTTGGGAGGAGAGAGCGGGTGGATGGGGAGAGATTCTCAGAGAAGCAGGAAGTTTTGACTTGGATCCTGAAGGCTGCCCCCAGGGCAGGACGGGCATTTCAAGGAGAGAGAGCGATCCATCACCACAAAGAAAAGGGGCCTTCAGAATGCCCCCAGCTCCATCTCAATCCACTTGCTCCCCCATCCCTTATGCTGCCCCAAACTGACGGCTCAGCATTTCCACACGTACCACCTCCTTCCGTGCTCCTGCACCCTCACTCAGATGGCCCCTTTGCTCAGAATGTCCTCCCCTCCCTGCTCTGGTGACATCAAGGCCCAGTGACCACACGTGACCTCCCCTGGGAACCTTGCTGAGTTGGTGGTTCCCCCTCCTCCTGCTCTCCTAACTTTGGTGGAATTCACCCTGGGAGCTAGTGGTAAATATGGGACTGGAAAGACCTGGGGATGGACTCTAAAGGGCCCTATGACCCCTTCCCCGTAGGTGCTGCTTCCTTGCCTGGGAGCCGGGCAGTGGGCTCTAGGCTGCCCCCTCAACACCAGGGTGGTTTACCAGGAAGGGATCACTTTTCTTCCCAGGATAAAGACCAACTCAACACCCTCCCACCTCCAGTGGGGGGCAGGTGGGACCACCCAGCACAGGTACAGGAAGTGGTGAGAGGCCTTTCTCCCTCCTGCAGTGTTCTCCACCCCTGGAGCACAGAGGCCATCCGGAACATGGAGAGGAATTTCAAATGCAACCATCCTCCCTTATGCTCTCGGAGGGAAGCTCTGCTCAGGGCTTGCCAAGGACTGCGGCCAGACCGGAAATGGGATCAGATCAGTGACCAAGGGCCGTGGGCTCCTGTTCCTGCAGCCTGTGCCAGCTCCCCCGCCCTTCCCTCCTCCCCCTGCGGATGTTCTCAGGTGTCTCAACCAAATCCCTTCCTCTGCCGTTCCTCCCCTTCTATCCTAGCTTCTGATCCCTGACAGGAGAAGGAAGAGAGAGAGAGACGAGAGTCCTCATTCTCCTGATGGCTTCTCCCTGCTCTCCATCTTCATAATAAGACATGCTATGTCGCTGTCTCACCCCCCTGCCCATCGCCTTCCCACCACTGCCTGCCCAGCCGTTTCGTCGTTTCACTGACATCCGAAGTCCTCCTTCGGGAAGCTGCTGAGGTCTCACGTGCAGCCCTAGTTCTTTTAGTCTTCATCTCCAGCCATAGGTACACTGGGCGACTCCTGGGTTTGCTTCTAGGTTGTTCTGGGAGGTACTTATCCATCTGTCATTTTCCATCTTAAATTCTTTGTGCAGACCCCAGCCCTTCTTGAGGATAGCAACCTGTTCCCGCCCCAGACTGGGGGCTCCCCAGTAGTTAGGGTTTGTGGAAATGGAACTCCCTCTGCCCCCCACCCCACCCCCGCCCCAGGGTGCAGACCTGCTGGCCCACCCACCTGCCTCTGTTTTTGCTCTGTCTCCAGTGCCCAAGGCCTCTGGGCTCCTGGTGCCCTCTGTGGCCAGGGCCTCTGGGCACGTGGCCGTTCCAGGCCAGGCCCCTGACCCCAGGCCACCGCAGGCCAACCCTCAAACATCTCTGAGAGTTTCCCCCCACTTTTCGGCCCAGGGGCCTTCGGGGAGCTGCTACTTCGTTTTCAGCTGCCTCTGAATGGAGAGCCCATTTTTAATTAAAGTGGAAAAAGAGCTGAAAATCTGTTCGCATTTAATCATCTTGACGACCTTTTTGCTTAAGAGTTTCCAGCTGAGGGGGGTATGCTGAGAGGGGGATTTTGAATGGGGGGGGGAGGCCTTTCCTGAGAGTGGGCCTGGGCTGGGAAGGAGGAGGGAGAGCCTCTTACAGGGATGAATAATGGAATAGGAGTGGACGTGGCCGGGACTCTGAGTGCCAACTCAGCACTTTGCTCTGCTGGCTCTTCCAGGAGATGCCCCGCCCGCCCCTGCCTCGCCTCCCCAGGGCTCCCTGTGGGCTGGGCCGCACAAGAACCTGGCCTCAGACTCCACAGGGTGCGGGAGCAGGGGCAGCCTGGGAGGGACAGCTTTCTTCATGTCACAGGTGGGAACAGGCCTGGAGAGGCACAGTGAGTGGTCGCAGGTTCCACGGGGGCTGGGGCAATGCTGAGGCGAGAGCGCTGTCTCCCACCTACCGGCCCAGGGCCTTCTCCACCACACCGCACTGCAACTGCTTCAACTGCGCTCATTAAGTCCCTCCTTTGCCGCGGACCCACTTGGAGCATTTCCTGGGCGTCTCTGGGTCTCACTTTCCCCGATGGCAGATGGCCTCTGGGGGGGTTGCTTCCACTTCTAACTGAGTCCCAGCCTAGAGCAAGTAACTGGAAACTGGCTTGTGCTCCTGCCTCAGGTGCGAAACACTCCTGTTTGATTGGGGAACCCCTTAGACCAGGAGGTCCTCACGGCCCTGGGCCATCTTCCCTGTCCCCGGCCCCTGAGATGATAGGAGAGGATGGCGGCCCCTCTCCACATCCTAGACGTGCTCCTGGGGGACAGGAGGCTGCAGCCTAGAGACCGTGTCCTCTCCTCAGAGTGGAGGGACTTCCAGGGCGAGGGCTCTATCTCCCCCTCAGACTGGGGTCTCCTCAGTCAGCAGGTGGAGTGGGTGGGACTGAGAGAGTCAGTGCCAGAAGAGCTAGCGGCCCAGGCCTTCTGCTCTTAACTGTTCAGCTCTGTCTCAGGGGTCCCCCAGCCCAGCGGACCGGGGGAACCGGTCCTCCTCTGCAGCTCCTCTCCCTTCCCTCTCGGGGGTCTTCTCTTGACTGCGAGACTTAACAGACTGTGCATCTATGCCCTTTACCCTCCTCTGCTGGAAACCAACCCAGACAATCGCACTTGACCCCACTTCCCAGACGCGCCAGAGTGAAGATAAGCTGGGGCCTGGGATGTCTCCTCCCCCAGCAATTCCCGTGGGAATTGTGCCGGAGCCCAAGGCCTGTCACAGCTCTGGCTCTTATCAGCAGCAGGAAGGCCCCCCGAGCCTGGCTCTCCAGTGCTGAAATGTCATCTCACCCCTCATCCGGTCTCCAGCCTGCAGGCCAGATGCCACCATCAGCAGCGGCAGCGAATAGAATGAGAATCATTGACATCTGCCCAGCTCCCATGACACACACACACTCAAGACCTCTGATTCCTCACAGTAACTCTGAGACTGGAATCTTATGCCGATTTTACAGATGAAGGAAACTGAGGCTCAGAGCAGGGGAAGGAACTGGTCCAAGGCCACACAGCAAATAAATGGCAGGCCTGGGCCTTCTGATGCCTCATCCTCTCACCTTCATGCTCTGCCAGCAGGGTGTAGCCCTACGCAGGTTTTCTTTAAAATGTCTTGACTGTCCTTGGATGCCGGATAAAAAGTGAGAGGGGGCTTCCCTGGTGGCGCAGTGGTTGAGAGTCCACCTGCCGATGCAGGGGACACGGGTTCGTGCCCCGGTCCGAGAAGATCCCACATGCCGTGGAGCGACTGGGCCCGTGAGCCATGGCCGCTAAGCCTGCGCGTCCGGAGCCTGTGCTCCGCGACGGGAGAGGCCACGACAGTGAGAGGCCCACGTACCGCAAAGAAAAAAAGTGAGAGGGATGATTGAATCCTTCAGAACTACAGGGCAACTCTGCAATCCTTCAGGGCTGTGAAGGATCAAAGTGGAGGGTCCAGAGGAATTGCCTAAAGGCTGGCTACTTGAGGGGAAATGTGCCACGGAGGCGAAGGAAGAGGCTGGAGAGGGGGAGGCCCCCAAGTCAGCAGGGAAGGTGGCTGCCCTGAGGCACGGGGTACCCAAACTCTCCCCCAGGCCCTTACCACAAAGCCTGGGACCCTCTCCATTCAGGCACTTGGGTATAGCATTGCCTTCTCTGGGCACCTCTCCTCCAAGACACAAAGTCTGGGGAAATTAAGTCCCTACTGCCTGGACTTTCCTGGTGGCACAGTGGTTAAGAATCCGCCTGCCAATGCAGGGGACAGGGGTTCGATCCCTGGTCTGGGAAGATCCCACATGTCGCAGAGCAACTAATCCCGTGTGCCACAACTACTGAGCCTGTGCTCTAGAGCCCGCGAGCCACAACTACTGAAGCCTGTGCGCCTAGAGCTCGTGCTCCGCAACAAGAGAAGCCACCGCAATGAGAAGCCCGTGCACCGCAACTAAGAGTAGCCTCTGCACACCGCAACTAGAGAAAGCCCGTGCGCAGCAACGAAGACCCAACACAGCTTAAAAAAAAAAAAAAAAGTCCCTACTGCCTATGTTTGATGAATCTTTTGACAAGAGGTATGGGTACAGACCAGGATATGTGGGAGGGAGGGTGGCCTTTGAAGGAAAGACTGCAGATGGGAAAATGGAAGACTTTGACCAACTCTACAGTTATCTTGAAGGAAGAGAGAAGGCAACTCTCATGGGGGCATAACCACAGAAGGGCTCAGAGGTGAGAGAGGCTGAGTAATGTACATCAGATGGGGCCCCCTGAAGGACAGGGTGGAGGCAGGAAGGGAGTACCAGCCTCTGAGGCTGGAGCAGATAGTGGGGGAGGGCACTGTGGAACTGGCCCACTTTGATGCTCCAGTTAATCTAACTGGTCTCCAAAATTGATTAATTCCTCTCACTCCTCTCACTACTGATGCAGTTCCAGAATCCAACTGGGCTCACCCCAAACCAGTCCCCAGCCCCGACCCTGCTCCCTTACTGGCCAGGTCTCCCTTGCAGCCCAGAAGGAGTCAGCTTAGAGGTAATCACCGCATCACGCTTCAAAGCCACTGAGCTAGCTCTTAATGGGGGCAGGCGGGTTTCACTTACCTTGCCTGGCCGCCTGCCTGGGGCAGATGGGATGCAGCTGGGGGAGGCCTGGCACCTCCTTTCCCCCCTCGCCCTCAGGAATTGTTCTCTTCTTGTCCATCTCCCTTCACTGCTTCTCTGGTTGGACACTGGAACTGAGGGATAGGGGAGGTGATTTTCCCAAAGCAGGAAAAGTGCATGCTCACTAGAAGAGCTTGGAAATCACGTCTTCAATCAAAAGACGGAGATCATCCCCTGGCTTGCCTCAGCCCATCCTACCCCGGCCAAAACCCAGATTCTGTGAATGTGTGTCAGGAGTGGGTATCTGAGCAGTTGTATGGAAGGGCCGAGTGCAGCCCCTCTGAGATGCAGGTTCTATCTCCCAAACTCACCGGAGTGAAGGCCGGAGGGGCTGCGTTGGAGGGGAGGAGTGGCTGGGACATGGGAGATTAACATTGAGACGTGTGGCTTTGGAGGGCCTCGTGCAGTACAATGGCCACTTATGGCACCACTGCCTCCTTCTGGGGGTCCTTGAGCCAGTGGCTTAACCTCTTCAAGCTTTAGTCTCTTCATCTGTATATGGTGAACCCAGCACCTCCTTCATGAGATTGCAGTGGGGATTAAAGGAGATAATTGTGTCGATCTCCTGGCTCACAGAACATCTCAATAAATGTGAGTTCTCATTGTCTGCACCCACATTTCTGCTTGGAAGTAAGTTGGGGCTGCAGGCTGGTTCCCCAGGGGCTGCTGGCCAGAGACACAGGGAGCTGTGAGCAATATCCTGCAGGTGCCCGAGGTGAGGGGTCCCAGTGGAAAGGAAGGACTGGGAGTGTGTGTTAAGAGCTTGCCTTCCTGGAGGGGCAGGGAGATGGAGGGATGGTGAGATGAAGAGGAGAGGAGCAAACCCCTCCCACTTCAATTCCTGAAGATGCAGTCTGACCCACCACTACCACTCCCAGCTTCATGTAGATCTGCACTGAGGTTGTCCACCTTTTCATCTTAGGGTCCCTCTTAGGTCCAGGAGGACTTGGTGTGTGTGTGGTGGGGGGAGGGGCCCTTTATAAGGCAGTTCTGTTACGGGGGATGGTTCTGGGGAGCCCTCCAATGAAAAGTGCTGCCCCCTTGGTGCTGCCTGGCTGGTCCTACCTGCTGGCCAGCTCCTCAAAGCCGTCTCCCCATGCCCCCTCCCACAGTTGTGGCTGCAAGTGCTGAGGACTAAGGGAAAGGGAGCTGGGTCAGAGAGAAATTTTTGAAGGATACTCATGTCTGTGGCCAGGAATCATGACAATTAGGGAGTTAGGGTCAGGCAGGCAGTGGCGTCACAGAGCCTCCAGTAATGTTCCAAGGAAGAGGGATGGACCCGAGTATTCAGCACTCATTAGGAACAGGAATCCCTGCTGCTTGTGGGGCAGATGTCAAAAGGTAAGTGGTGGAGGCCATGGCCCTGGCAGCTGCGGTGGTGACGGTGATGGCGGTGATGATGGTGTGGAAATCGTGATAGTGATGGGGATGATCGGGGGAGCAATAGTGACGGCAGTGGTAGCTGTGGTGCTTCTTGTAGTGTTGCTGGTGTTGTGGTGATGGTGGTCACGGTGGTGCTGGTTCTGGTATAGGTGGCTGTGATGGTGACGATGGTGGTCCCAGCAAAGGAGCACTCTGATCACAGCCATGCCATCTATCTAATGGCACATTATAAAATAATCCTTCATATCAAATCACTAACACGCTAGAACATCAGCTCCATGAAGGCAGCTGCTATTGTTCACTGCTGTATCCCCAGTGCCTAGAACAGGGTGTGGCCTATAGTAGGTGCTCAATAAATACATGTTGAATGAAGGGGATTGAGTCTCTTCTTTGATGAACTTTATTTGCCGTTCAAGATAGAAGTTTTTTTTAATTCCCATTTTATAGATGAGGAAACTGAGGCTGAGAAAGATGACGTAACCTCAGACCATGCAGGAGTAATTGACGCGGGGGTGGAGTGGGGTGGGAGGTGTAGGAATTTGTGGCCAGGCCTGTCTGACTCTCAGTTCAGTGCTCTTTTCTCTGTACAATTCACAGCTGCCTCCCCACCAGCACTCAGCATTACATCGTGGTCTTGTGCTGGGGCTTAATCATAGAAATACTGTAATAATAATAGTAACAATTGCTGTTTGTAATTGTTGGAGTAAGGCTTAAATGATCAAGACCACGGAAATTATTAATAACCCAGGCCCAGCCATGGTGGCGACTCCTGTTCCGTAAGCATCGAATTCATATTAAATTGTGTTGAGCTGCATAACCTTAGCAATAATAGTAACCGGGATCATAAATTAATAACAAGGAGTATTTAAATTAATGCCATACTGTCGATACCCTTGGTAGTAAGCAGCTCAACACTGCTTTTAGTACTAATGTTGCCCCTTCCTGCCTTCCATGAATTCAGCTGAGAGGAAAGGCAGGGCTCTAAAAGCAGCAGGAGGAGACAGCTTAGAGGCAATCCCTGTCTGGGAGGAGGGAATCCTCAGGGATTTCTGAAGAGGCGCTAGCTGCCTGGCCTCTTATGCCCAGTCATGGAGATGGCTAATTCACGCTCATGGTCAAGGCCACAGTGATGTCTACCTGTCCTTTCTGGGATATCCACTGGACTTTGTTGGTTACACAGGAAAGAAATTCACAGGGCAGACAGAGTTTTTCCCCCATGAATGGATGAATTAGCTCAGCTGATCTGGGAAATCACCTACCAGCAGTAAGCTCTTCACAAGTGTCTTAATCTCCCTCTTCTTCCCGTAAGGTGGGAGGGTATCTTCAGTTATACCCTCAGTTTATCTTCAGTTCGAAACTGAGGTCCACACCTGGCCAAGATCAGGGTGAGGGGATGGGCTTTGTAGACTTGCCCCGCACCCCCCACCCCAAAGCTCTGTGCTCCGAGGCTTTCCTGTCTGGGAACCAGGAAAGGGTGGGGACAGGCAGGCGGGGAGCATCAAGGTGGAGGTGGAAAAGCTTCCCACCGAAAGACTGGTGGCGCGCTTTCTGGGTTGCCACGGCCTATGATTTGGACCTGCCAAGGTTTCTAGGGCATTGGTGAGTGTGGTCCTGGGGATGCCTACATAGTACATGGACAGGTACATGAATGTGAGTCCATCCAACCAATTTTACATTTATTCCCTTCTACACACCTTTACTGAACACCTACTGTGTACCACGCATTCAGATAAGAAACCATAGTCCCTGCCTGCAGGGAGCTCATCAGCTAATGGAAACACAATCTAGTGAAGGCAAACTGTGTGAGACTATACCTGTGAGGGCTTGCGAGGAGGTGACTGCACACATACACATGTGTGTGTGAGTGTGTAGGTGAGCACACAGGTCTGAGTGTTATGAGCACATGGGCGACGAGTGTGCATATATGGAGGTGCACAGGCAGGTGTAGAATGCACGGGTCTACAGGACTGCGTGAGGATGGTGTGGGCATAGGTGAATGCATAAGCACATATATATGTGAGCTTGGGAGTGTGTGTATTCCTTTTTGTGTCTGTGCACACCTGCGACCCCCTCAAACCCACCTTTTGAGAATTCAAATGATGTCTTCACCTTGAACGTCCCCGCTGTGTGCGGTCGGGGTCAGGCCACCTACTACCCCTCCCCTCCCCTTCCCCTAGGCCTCTGCAGAGAGAGAACCCCCCCGACTGGGGCGGAGGGAGGGGTGGAGTATAGACCAGGAGATGAAAGGCGGGCGGGCAGTGGGCATTATTGCTGATAAAGGCTGGGTAGGGAGCAGGGCACCGGGGAAGAAACTGAAGCCGGAGGCAGGGGAAGATGGGCAAGAGAGTGAACCGTGAGAGGGGCCGCAGCCCGAGGGAGCCGCAGTGGGGACTACTCGAGCCCACAGCATGCGGGACGGACGCGAAATAGCGCGGCCCGGGCGCCGGGTAGCGGGGCGGGGTGGGGGATAGGCTTTGAGGGCCGGGACGCGCGGGAGCGTTTCCCCGTACGCTCTCCTTTCCCTCCTCTCCCCTCCCGGAGACTGCGGGGAGGGCGGGCGCGGTTCCGGGGGGTGGGCGGGCTGGGCGGGGAGGAGGCGGGGCCGACGCACTGGCTTCTCCCAGCACCTCCCGCTAGCATCCAGAGGGAGCCGAGCCTCCACCAGGTCTGGGGGCCGGGCGCTGGAGCGCAGCGCAGCGCAGCCGTGTCTGTCCGCTGAGAGGGCTGAACTGGAAGCCGAGCGCTGCCGCGGGAGGCGGGCGATGGGGGCAGGTGCTGCCGGCTGCGCCATGGACGGGCCGCGCCTGCTGCTGCTGCTGCTCCTGGGGGTGAGTGCTAGCCGGAGGGGAGCCCGCTCCCCTTCCCGGGACCGGAACCCCAAGGAGTTCAGGTTTTCCCGAGGGAAAAGAGAAAAGAGCTTTGGGATCCCAGATGCTGGGGGTGGATGGCGGGAGAGGAGCGCCGATGCCAGTATCCACGGAGGAGCGCCTAAGGTTCTCAGAACGAAGAGGCGACCCTGAGATTCAGAGTAGAGATGCGGACAAGAGGGGCGCACCTATGCGGGTCCTCATGTACCATGGGTGTGTGTGTGTGTGGAGGAGCTGGGATGGGCCTCTCAGGAGGGAGTCGTGGGGCTCTCGGATGCCTGGGTTCTTCGGAAGAGGGCGCTTGAATGCTGGGAGCTCGAGGCGACTTTCCCCCTGAGCATCTTGATTTCTGGAGGGTCGTGGGACGGAACCCAGGCTAAAGAAGCAGGAGGTATGGGACGGGAACTAGAGAAGTGAGGAGAGAGTGTGGTTGGGGTGGGGAACCGGGGACGAGGGGATGGAACAATGTAAGAGGAGGATGGAGGGACTGGAGGCAAAGGGGACCGGGCATCGGACAATGAGGACCGGCCAGACAATGGGGGGGAGGGGCGTGGGAGGGGGAGGTTCGTGGAGGGGGGCTCTGTTGAAGAGAGAGAAGTGGGTTAGGGACGGCAGAAAAGGGACGACGGCGAGGAAGGTAGAGAGATGGAAGCAAATGAAGGGACGGAGAAGGGAGAGCGGACCCCGACCTGTCCGCCAAGAGACAGTAGGACGAGAAGAGAGAGCAGAAGCACAGCTGCTTCCCGCGCGTGTCGCGCGCTCTTTCTCGCGGCCTAGCGGGGTCGGGGAATTGCGGCTTGGGGTCCGAGGCTGGGAAGGGAGTGCCCACTTCGCCGGGGCGAACCCGCTTCCCGGGTTCCCCCGCGGCTAGTGGGCTTCTCCTACGCACTTATTCTCGCGGCTTGAAGCAAAGCCACGGACCGGATGGGACGGAGCAAGCGTCGTCCGACGGGTTCTCGCCGCCGCCACTTCTCGGGGTGCAGAGAGGCGGGACGCGCAAAGTGGGGACGGTCCCGGCAGCGCGCAGCCGGGGGTCGCGCGGGCGAAGGCGGCCCGCAGGGGGCGCTGCGGCGCGAGGGCTGAACCATCGCAGCTCCCCGCGCGACTGGGGCTGCGCGCCGCGCCCGCCACCCAGACCCCCAGTTAAGCGGCCCGAGCGCCGCGCTGATGATTGGCTCCGTTTCCGCGCCCAGGCGGGTCGGGATTCCGCCCGCGCCCCGCCCAGCTTTCGATGAAGGACCCCGGGCACCGAACAAGACGGAGGCGCTCAGGCGCCTCACCTTCTGTCTCGGCAAAGGACTGTGGGTCCTCGTAAGCATCGAAGTCCGTCCGGTAGTTCTGACAAGACATTCAGGAGATGTGGCCCGTTGTGTGGCCATGAAGGGAGTGCCCTGGAAGGTTTGGCAATGGAGGAGGTGTCCTCACTCTCCCTGCCATCTTCATCTCTCACCTGAACATTGCGCCCCCAAATCCCCATTACAGACAAGGAGACGGAGGCTCTGGGAGGTTAAACCAATTGGTCAAGATCCCACAAGCGAGTTGAGACAGAATCCTAGCTAGACTGCCCCTCACCTGATTCCCAGCTCAGTACTCCCCGTACCTCTTAAGGGGCAGCCCGGCGTTCCAGCTCGGGATAAGGGCTGCGTGTCTCGGCGGCAGGCGGGCGTGACACCAGCCCCAGAGTCAGGCCGGCGGAATATGGGGGCTGGGATGGGCAGAGACCCCTTCCGGGCACTAGCCCCATCCCCGAAGCTCAGCCTGGTTTCCGTGGGATAGCAGTACCCCCGGCTTCGTCCGGAGATTTGGGAGTGACTGCGGGCACGTTTGCTGACTAACGCCGCGGGTTAGAGATGCATCTCGTCTGGGGCGGGGGGGGGGCGGCATGGAGGGGGGACTGGGGCGGCCAGTTGTGAGGATCCTGGAGGAGCGAGGGCATGGGCTCCGGATCTGGGCTGGAGAGTGTCCCCCGAATAAAGAAAAGGCGAGGAAGGAGGGGATCTGGGGGTGGAGGGCCTGGGGGCTCGGGAAGGTGGACCCAGCGCAGAATCTGTCGCCTGCAGCCCCTGCGGCTCTCGCCTCCGCCTTGCCGCGGGGCTGCTGTCTCTGGGCTGGCGCTGCGCACCACAGCGGTCCGAGTTTCTTCCTGGACCGCAGCGACAGTGCTGAAACCAGAGCGCGTCCCGGCGGGTCGGCTGGCGGGCCACGCCGGTAATGGAGGCACTTTGTCATTCAGACGTCTGTAACCGGAGCCGCCGGGCTGGCTAATGCGCCTAATAGGGATGCAGCGAGGGCAGCAAATGCGAGGACGGGAGCGGCCGGGTGGCGGAGGCGACTCCGGGAAGGAAGGGGGTCCCCGCCTTGCTGTACCAGTCTGATCCCGTTCCCGCGCCTAGATTCTTCCCTGGGGGTGCGGGGTGGGGAAGCGGGAATAATAAAACTGGTTGAGTGCCTACCGTGTGCCACGCGCTGCCCTGGGTAATTCCTCGTGTGTCATTTAATCCGTATAAGGCCCCAGCAGAGTAAATCGAGTTATTCCCATTTGACAGTTGAGGGAGATGAATCTCCCTAATATTCAGACACGAAACCAAGCTCCCCCAGTTACTATGTGGTGGCGCCCTTGTTGGAACCCAAGATGCTTGGCTTGGAGTTTACTCTTTCCTCCTTATGCCAGGCATACCCCGCCCAACCTTCCAGATCACGTGGCCTTGAACCACCACTAGACCTGGAGGTTAGATCGTGTCCTATGCTCCTGGCACCACAAATTTATAACTGAGCCCCTTCACCCCCCACTCAGACCCCTGCCCCCTTTCAAAGTCTTCATGCATCCTCCTCCTCAGTAATTAGCTCTTGTCTCCGACCCCAAATCCACCCTATCTAAAGGAGTGGGGGACATGTGCCAGTGCCTCCCCAGGGCTTGCATTGGTCTCAAAAGACCCTTTGCGGGCTTCCCTGGTGGCGCAGTGGTTGGGAGTCCGCCTGCCGATGCAGGGGACACGGGTTCGTGCCCCGGTCCGGGAAGATCCCACATGCCGCGGAGCGGCTGGTCCCGTGAGCCATGGCCGCTGAGGCTGCGCGTCCGGAGCCTGTGCTCCGCAGCGGGAGAGGCCACAACAGCGAGAGGCCCGCGTACCGCTAAAAAGGAAAAAAAATAAAAAAAGACCCTTTGCATATTTGAAAACTCGCCAACCCCATGATGGTGGCCAATGGCTCCATTCATCTAAGGAACCTTTTGCTGAAGCTCTTGTGAATGGATAGGACTCATCACACTGAAGCCTTCCTATAGTTTCAAATTCTTTCAACTATTTTGGTGTATTTTCTGTTTTGTCCAGTTTTTTAAATTTAATTATTAAAAGTCAATTCAGGGCTTCCCTGGTGGTGCAGTGGTTAAGAATCCGCCTGCCAATGCAGGAGATACGGGTTCGAGTCCTGGTCCGTGAAGATCCCACATGCCGCGGAGCAACTAAGCCCGTGCGCCACAACTACTGCCTGTGCTCTAGAGCCCACGAGCCACAACTACTGAGCCCGCCTGCCACAACTACTGAAGCCCGTGTGACTAGAGCCCATGCTCTGCAACAAGAGAAGCCACAGCAATAAGCCCGCGCACCACAACGAAGAGTAGCCCCCACTCGCCGCAACTAGAGAAAAGCCTGCATGCAGCAATGAAGACCCAATGCAGCCAAAAGTAAATTAAATGCATAAATAAATTTATTTTTAAAAAAGTCAATTAACCGAAGGACATTTCCACCTCAGTTTCTAGAAAGCCTGGATATGGCACCCCCCCAAAAAATTGCAAACATTCTAAAAAATGGAATAAGTGTAATAAGTATAACTTTCAGGCAAATGTGCCTATCATTTTGATAAATTGATCATTTTGGAGCAATTAGCCTGAATCCTAGTCATCCCTCCCTGCTTCCCAAGATTGCCTGGCCTTGGACCCATAGAGGCTGTGGCCAGATTGGTGCATCAGGCCACTTAGCAGAATGACCTCTGTGGGCCTCAGTTTCCACAGCTGTCAGACAGGGGATGAAGGCAATCCCTCAAGCCTTTCCTCCTCCTCCTTCTGGAGCAGTTGTTCGGGGTGATATTTCCTCTCCCTCATGGGACTGTGGCTCCTCTCAGGAGTCAGGGACCATGTCTCATTGGAAACTCTTAGTTTAGTGCTCAATAAGTAGTTGAATTAGTTAGCAGTTCTCCATCCTCCTTTGGTCCCCATACCCTCTTCAGACGCTTCTTGGTGGGTCTCTCTTCATTTCTATCCTGCCTACTCTGAGATGGTTTCCCCTGTTTGGGGATGGCTCAACTCTCCTCTCCCACCACCTACCCCCCGGCTCAGCAGCTCACTCTCCCTAAGACAAGACACTTCTTTGGGGCTTCCCTGGTGGCGAAGTGGTTGAGAATCTGCCTGCTAATGCAGGGGATGCGGGTTCGAGCCCTGGTCTGGGAGGATCCCACATGCCGTGGAGCAGCTGGGCCCGCTTGCCACGACTAGAGAAAGCCCTCGCACAGAAACGAAGACCCAACACAGCAAAAATAAATAAATTAATTAATAAACTCCTACCCCCAACATCTTCTTTAAAAAAAAAAAAATACTTCTTGGATAACCAACATTTATTGAAATCCAACTATGCATCAGACAGGTTTGCACAAATTATTTCTTTTAATTTTCACAGAAACCTGGACAGTAGGTATCACCAGCCCAACGTTTTAGGTGGGAAAACTGAGGCTTAGAGAGATTGAGAATTTACCCAAAGTCGCATACTACTAAGTGGCAGATCTGGAATGTTTTGAAATAGAAAACAGAACAAGCACAGGAAACACATGGTTACTAATTATGTGGCCTGGACTCCCAAGTGCAAGACTTTGGAGAAGAGAGAGGACCACGGGCTGCAGCAGGGAGAGCAGGCTTTGAGAAGAGGGGCTTGCGCGGGGCTCCCACTCTGCCCACAACTGCCACAGTCAGATTGCCTCAGTTATCTGGAGCCCGGGTCTCTGCTGACCTCAACTAACTGGAACACAGCCAAAAGCCACAGAAGACCTTGGAAAAGAGAAAAGAGGGGTCCCAAAGTGAATAAACACCTTACTCATTTATTTAATGCCTCCCGCAACTCTCTGAGGCAGGTACTGTCATGGTTACCTAATGATGAAGAAACTGAGGCACAGAGAAATTCAAAACCTGTCCCAGGTCACCCAGCTCTAAGCTATGAACCAGGATTCAGAGCAATGAAGGCAGCTGAGGAGGAAGGTAGACTTTTTACTCTGAGAATGGCCCCCTCCTGGTTCCCATACTCCTTACACTGACTTTATTCACCTTCCTCCCAGGGCTAGTTACACACTTTCTAAAATTCAATTAGACCTAATAAATAAGACTGGGGAGGGCCGCTCAGGTCACACTGGCAGCAGCAAGAACTGAAAACTGATACTTTAACAGGAAGGGAGGAGGCAGAAAAAACTATAAGAAAAGCTGACAGGAGAACTCTCTTGAAAAAGTGTGGTAATTTGGGATAAAGAACACAGGGCTCCGCTGCGTTGCATCCCAGAATACTCACTGATGTAAATACTGAGTCCCTGAGTCATGGGGAAACCGTGAAGGTACGTTCCAGAGACAGAGGAAGGTGCTGCCCCCGTGGCTAAAGTGAAAAACATTAGGTGAGAAGAAGAGCAAAGCCGTAACTTTCCAGAAACTCAGGTATCCAGAAAGTCAGGCCCTGGAGTTCTAGTTAATTGAGGCCATATTGTATTAAGTTCTTAAATTCCATAAATATACATGTCGGGTCCCTAATATGTGCCAGGTACCATCTCAGGCACTGAGGTGACCACAGTCCCTGCCTTCAGTGACCTGAGAGTCCAGTGGGGGACTCTGTAGAGTGTCAGACCAGACAAGAAGAGTGAACAGGGGGGACATGTGACAGGGCAACTCTGCGTGATTTGTCAGATCAGGGAGGGGCTGGGCCACAGGGCCACTTCCCTGATGAAGTGACATTTAAGCAGAGCCCTGAAGGATGAAAAGAAATCTGAACAGACCTTTCTGGAACCTTGCTCACCTCCTGGGGGAAAGCCTGTGTCTGGGACTACCCCCCGCCCGTAGGCTTCTGGTCTACAGATGTTCCCAGCATTGTGTTCCTGCCACCTGGGAGGAGATGGTGGCAACGCCCAAGGTTCCCCTCCTTTGCTGCCTGCACCCTCCCCACCGGTTTCTTGAGGACCATAGGCTGCCTCCTAGACTGATCCAACCTGCCCATCCCCCTGCCTCCACCAAACCCTACTGAGACCTCAGGATATTAGAAAGGACTGAAGGGAAAGGAGTGTTTTGGGCCATGATCTGGCCAACATGGAAGCAGAGAAACGCCCAAAATGACCTTTACAGCTCCTCTCTAGTTGCATGATCCAAGGGACCATACTTCCTCTGAGCATCAAATGGGAGCTACACGGTCTGGAGCCAGGGAGACAGGCTTTGGAGTTTTATTAGACATTAAGATTTTTTTTAAGGAACAGAAATATAAAGCAATCTGCCAGCAACCCCTCCCTCTCGGGAATCTGGTGCTAAATCATTCCATCCATGAGCAAAGATGCCTCGGCGGCGGGAATCTGACTCTCCTTTCCCCTGTTTGCAGTGTTGTTCCCGCTGGCTGCATGGGGCGCAGGGAGAGGGGAGGGCTGGTGGCCGGAAATCAAACCCTGGGGGAGCAGGGTTGCTGGGTGGTGAGAGCACACACTCTCTCATATTGGTAACAGGCGTACTTTTCTCCTGTCTTGGCGCCAGACTCTCGATGACCGGCTGGTCATTTGCTTTGGCCCTGAGCTGTCTCCATCTCTATCGGTCTAGAGAGATGAAGGCTCAGAGCAGGAAAGCCGAGAAGGTCAGAACTCCCAGAGCAGAACCAGGATTTGAACCCAAGGTCCCACCCCTCTGCTTCCGTTCTTGGACACCTCCCATTTGATACTTAATATGTGGAATGGTAGAATTAAGGGTGAGGAGTAGAGCCCTGCTAGACTTTGATAGAAAAAGACTCCCCTCTGGGTAGACGCATCCCGGGAGATGTGCAGCTTAGCAAGTGGCATTTGGGCTAGATTTCAGCTTCTAGTTGCCCCCTTGGCTGGGAGCCCTGTGTACACTGCAACCTGCCTGCTTGTTCCTGACTGCTGCCCAAAGGCCCTCTGCTGGGCCTCAGGTTGCCTTCCCCACATGGTGTATCCTTGGGATTCCAGGAGTTACTGTAACCCCAAGATGAACTTTGCAGAAGGTCAGCATCTGAAGCTCTGATCTCACACCCCTAGCAGCCTGCAGGGGCGTGCTGTCCCCCCTCTGCCTTTCTTCCCCATCAGCTTTCAAGCGCCAAATGCCTCCCTGGTGAGCTCATCCCAGCCCAGGTGGTTCCAATAGAAGGCTGCAGGAGGGGGTGTTTGCTCCCTCGGAGTCTACCCTGTCCCCTTTCCCTTGCCAGTCTGACCTTCTGATCTTCCTCCACCCAGGTGTCCCTTGGAGATGCCAAGGAGGTGTGCCCCACGGGCCTGTACACCCGCAGGGGTGAGTGCTGCAAAGCCTGCAACCTGGGCGAGGGCGTGGCCCAGCCTTGCGGAGCCAACCAGACCGTGTGTGAGCCCTGCCTGGACAGTGAGTATAGGGTGTCCGGTGGGGGGAAGGGGAGCGGAATGGAAGGGGGGGCAAGGGGGCTGGAGGGCATGCCCAGTAGAGGCCTTCCAAGTGCTCTGCGCCCTGGCAGGGACTCCTGCCCACAACCGTCTGGGTGCCAGAAGTGGGTCTGACCCAGCATAGGAGGCAGAGAGGGGAAGCTCAGAATGGATGAGGGAAGTATGCGGAGGGAGGAGGGGGACCAGATGGGGGATCCCCAGGCTGTGCCCCTTCCCAGCCCCCAAGTAGAGAGGCCTGGTAGAAGAGTGTGGCCAGGAGGGAGGAGTAGCTGATGCTAAAACCAGCTAAAAACATCATGTGCACTGCAAAATCGATGGCTGCCACTTACCCTTGGTGCATTTGTGGGGAGGGGAGGAGGGCCAAATCCTGGCTGCCCTGGACACTGACCTTGGGGGATCCTGGGAGGGTGTGGCTAACCCTCCCACCGGGGCCAACTGTTCTCCAGCTCTGACGGAGGAAGCAGAGCTTTCCCCAGGCAGCAGGGACGGGGGTTGGAGCACCACAGGGATGTCCTTACTGGGGGGTGATGTCGGGTGTGAGGGGGGGGAGGGGCGCTGTGGCCATTCCTACCTAGGATTTCCTTGGGGAGGGCAGAGAACCCCATCTTCCAGAGGTGCTGGATGAGGGAGGCAGAAAGATGGCAGGTCTGGGGTCTGAAATTCTTTGCGCTTGACTCAGGAGTCTCATCTCTGCTGGATTCACTCTGCCCCTTCTGTTGCTTTCAGGCCATGGGCCCTTTTCCTGACTCTGCCTGGAAACCTTTCCTGTTGACAGTTAGATCTTGCCTTCTACCTGGCGCTCAATGCCCACCTGGAGGGCCAGTGGGAATCCTACCCAGATTGTTCTTTGATCATGTTGGGGACAAGGCTACAGGAACTGGGAACTCTGAACGCCTCCGCCAGCCTGTCTTACCTTTGAATGCCTCGCCGCCACCACCGCTACCTCGAGGCATCTCACTGCACACAGCCTATCTGTCCTGCAGGCAGCCCCAACTCCTTGGTGTCCCAAACACTCTGTTGTCCTACTTCTGTACTAGTGGATCCTGTAACTCCATCCCCCAGCAGAGGGATGCCAGGTAGGGAGGCTGGACATCCCATAGTGCCTTTGCTACCTTGCCATCTGGCCGCCTCTGTCCTGGCCTAACAGGGTTTCTTTCCATCCCAGGGCAGGGTTGGCCAACCATCAGCTACCCTGGAACCTCCCACGTTTGCCTCTCTTATTTCCTAGACTCCGCCCAGGGCCTCTTCTCTTTGGACCCGAAGTCTCCCAGGATGGGACCCCAGTCCCTTCTGTCAAAACAAGCGGTGGGATAGAAGAGGCTGAGAGAGGGCATCTCCAGGGAAGGGGAGGGGAGGCAGGAGCAGAGACCCGCTCGGAATGCTCCCTCCCACTTCCACTTTCTGCTCCCCTCCCTTTCCCCCCTTCCCCCTCACCCCCCTCCCAGCACCCCAGCTGGGTTAACAGGCTGCCTTTACAAGTCCGCTTTATGGGATGGAGACCCCAGTGGACTTTCCCTCTATCCTCAAAACGTTTCCACAAGGAAACCCATTAAGCTCCTGCCTTCATTCTCTGCCCAAAAAAGACCACATTTTTCCCACCCCCCCAAAACCCTCTCCCAGGAGTTTGCTGCTAATCTTCTGTATTTTCCCATGGGCAGGGCACTCCCCTTCCCCTCCCATGTGACTAGACCCACCCCTGCTGCCACATGCCACCCAGATAGGAGCCTCTGGTATAAATTGGACCTCCTGCCTTGGCTGTTTCGGTTTGGAAGTCCTTTCTGATGTCTGACTAATATCCCTGCTACTGAAGTCCATTGAATTGATCACTGCCCACCCCAGGGGGCCCAACCTTTACAGGATCCCTGCTGTGTGTCAAGTGCTACTGAGGAATTTCACTTATTCCTCATCATAACCCTGTGAGTGGAGACATTATTCCCTGTTTTACAGAGAAAGGAAAAAGCTCAGAGAGGTTAAGTAAAACACCCAGAGTCACACAGCTAATAAAGTGATGGAAGCAGGTTTTGAATCCAGATCTGCCTGATGCCTAGGAAGAGAAACACAGGAGTCCCTCTGCCAGAGCTGACTTGAAACTGAAGTCTTCCTCCAGGCCCATCTCTGTCTTTTCTTCTCTTCCCCGCCAACTGCTGCCCCTTTTACTTCTCTGCTTTTTCCTTCTTTGCTTCTGCAGTTCCAACCCCAACCTCCAAGATAATGACCCTGTGC
Organism: Delphinapterus leucas; assembly: GCF_059928025.1. Lineage (NCBI taxonomy): Eukaryota > Metazoa > Chordata > Mammalia > Artiodactyla > Monodontidae > Delphinapterus > Delphinapterus leucas. The sequence goes on along the minus strand of NC_143147.1, from coordinate 46,783,041 downwards.
TCCATCTTGTCTCTTGATGGCATTAAAGAAAGTTAAGATAGGACCCCCACAGCAAGCCTCGATTTCCATCCATTGGGATCCCAATCTCTCTACCTCTGTTTCCACATTCTGAGCAATCCTCCCTCCCCAGTTCTCAGGTTCTAAATCTGTGCTCTTCCTGCCGTGGGAGCAAGGATACATCCTCTTGGATTCAGTTTGGCATGGAGTTCTCCACCCTGGGCTGGAAGGGGTGAAGAAGATCTGGCTCTGTGCCTTCCCCACTCTTTGCACAAGGTGGAGAGGACCCTGGCATCCCTCCCCTTATTCTGGAGCTCACATCCATTAATTAAGAGAGCGTGAATCAAGAGTGAGCTTGGAAATCTTCCTTTCATGTCCTTTGAAAGAGCAGAGGACTATATATGCAAGTCCTCCCTTCCTTCTAGCTTCAATCCCTCCTGCAGTACCTTTCTTGCCAGGAGTCCCATCCCTGCCCTCTAGAGCCAAGCCCTTCAGCAGCTGGGGTAGCGACATGGGTGGGAAATTCTGTTGTCTAGCCCTAGTCACTCCCATTCAGGCCACACCTGAGCCCCCACCTGTGCAGAGAGGAATGGGAGGGCAGCTGAGGTGGGAGCCTGCCTGGTGAAGGCCGGCTCTGCCCGGGCTGGGTTCACAGCTTAACTCTGGCCTGTGGGGAGGGCTGGATGGGAACCACTCTCATCCTTAATCATGCTGGGAACTCTCTAAGAGAATCTGCCAAGAAATTTACCGGCACCAGCTGGGTTACCCCCTGAAACCTCAGGGCCAACGCTTCTGGGGCCTGGAGCACCGGGCTCCTGGCCCCCTTCCTCCTTCCCAGTCGGGTGCCACCAGCTTTCACACACCGGGGATCCGGGCCCGGAGGGAAAAGCGGGGGAGTCAGTGAGGGGGCGAGGTAGAACGAGGGTGTCCCGGCATGGGGCGGGAAGGCCTCCAGCCCCTGCGTCCCAAGTGCCCCCAGGGCAAACGGCTAGACTCGGGGCACGGCTCCCCCCGCATGTCCGTCTGTCCTCAGGCGTGACCTTCTCGGACGTGGTGAGCGCCACGGAGCCGTGTAAACCGTGCACCGAGTGCGTGGGGCTGCAGAGCATGTCGGCGCCCTGCGTGGAGGCCGACGACGCCGTGTGCCGCTGCGCCTACGGCTACTACCAAAACGAGACGACGGGCCACTGCGAGGCGTGCCGCGTGTGCGAGGCGGGCTCGGGGCTCGTGTTCTCATGCCAGGACAAGCAGAACACCGTGTGCGAGGAGTGCCCCGACGGCACGTACTCCGACGAGGCCAACCACGTGGACCCGTGCCTGCCCTGCACGGTGTGTGAGGACACGGAGCGCCAGCTGCGCGAGTGCACGCGCTGGGCCGACGCCGAGTGCGAGGGTGAGCGTCGGGGCTGCGGGGTGGGGGTGGGGGGCGCCCCGGGGTCCGCAAGGGTCTGCCGTGGCCTGCGGGGCCAGTGGACACCCTCCCGATCCTTCCCACCAATGGACCCTATCCACTGTTTACCCTTTGGGGCTGTTTGTTAAGCCATCCTCATTCTCCCAGGCCACACTCATTTCCCAGGGCTTTGTTAATCTGTGGCTGCCGGCTGGGAATTGGACGGGTGGCAGATGAGCGGCACGAAGGTGGCCTCCGTGTCCAGAGCACAGATAGGACACGTCTGATCCTTGAGGCAGACTCTCTGCACTGGAGAAGGGGGTCTTAGGACCCTCAGGAGTTGGGACCTTTTGTCTCTGAGGCCCATAGTGGTTTATGGCTCTGGGACCTGGGATGGAGTCTGCCCTGTCACTTACTATCTGAGCGACGTCAAGGAGGTCACTTCAGTCTCTGGACCTCAGTTTCCTCGCTGCACGCGGTTTCCACTGTTGCTGTGGGTTTGGGCCGGGGGCTGGCTCACTTCAACTTGTGGGGGAGGGGTCAGCAGTCACTGGTACAGTTTAGTCAAGGACGAAGTTAGACCCAGAGAACCCTAAGGAGGTCGTGCGGACAGGGGCTTTGGGACAGAGAAAGAGGAGGAACAGCAAGCCTGGGGCTTGTGAGCCTGAGGATGAGGCAGGTGCACATGGAGGGCCCTCAGCTTCCTGGGTGGATGGGGGCTGGGTGTGCCCTCCTTAGCCAGAAGGGGCAGTTCCTGGGAGGGGAGGAGGAAGCACTGTGGCAGTCAGGGCAGAACCATTTTGGTCCCTGGTTGGTGACATCCATATTGGGGGAGAGATTGACAATACCTTTACTTTCTATCCCCCGTTCAGCAGTTTCCCCTTGGGGCCTGACCCTCAGGGTGCTCTCACTCGAGCAGGCAACGCAGTGCCTCCTTCAGGAGCCCTAAGTTGGACGGGACAGAGACAGCCTTTGCCCCAGTCTGATGAGGGAGACGCAGTCCCAGCACTTAGTTCCCAAGAGATCCCCCCATTCTGGTGGGGGCAGCACAGCCTCTGCCTTCAATCAGCCCCCAGTTGGATGGGAGAGATAGATCCCCTGCCGTGGGGAGCCTCCAGTCTGACACACCCATGCCTGCCTTCCACATCCTGTGATCTCTGGCGCAGGGAGCTCAGGGTGCAAAGGGCCGTTAAGCTGGGCTGAGGCCAGGTGTGTGTGTGAAGCTTGCTGCATTGGGATGTGGGGTCAGGGTGGAGAAGTGGGGTGCAGAACGTGGTGGTTCTGGTGGCCATTGCCCTGGGCCAGGAGACAGGCAGGTAGCGTCAGGCGCAGGGCAGAGGAGGGAGGGAGTTTCAGCGCCTGCAGCAGGCAGGAGGGTGGCACGCTTCTGTGGGCAAGTCGGCACCAGCTAGTGGGGGGGACTTAGGGGTGCGGTTAGAGCAAAGAAAGGTGCTGGCTGGGGGAGGGGTGGGCTCTGCCTTTTGGCATTCACACATTCCTTCCAGATACCACTCTACTTTCCCAGCCACCCTGAAGGGGTGCGTTTATCCCTGCCCCTCTTCCCCTCACCCTCTAGCCTCTGAACGGGTAAATGTCAGCTCCAGGGCAGAGGGAACATTTCAGGAAATGGAATTTGATTTGTGGTGGCTTGGTTGCCCCCCTCCCCTCCACTGCAGGGTACTTCCTTGCATAAAGGCTTCCGGTGTCAACATGGTGACTCATCCACCCTGGGGGCAGAACCTGCCCCCCTCCCCAAGCAAAAAAAATTGGATTTAGGAGGAGTAACCTGGCCCCTCTTTCCACCCCCAAGTCTGACAGCTCCCATTCTGGAAACGGCTGTCAGGACCTGCCAGGGCTTAGTGGGTTGGAATGCTAGTGGACACAGCCACATCTGGATCTCATCCCCACCCCCAAACAGGGCGGGGGATCGGAGAGACGAGGAGAAAGCGCCCTGGAAGGCGCTGTCTTCAGCCTGGGCCGTCTCTCAGCTCTTCCCCACTGCTCTCAAATCTCTGTGATGCCTGATTTCAGTGACCCTCCACCCAGCCATGCCTTCAGCCTCTGGGTTCGGGTCAGTTGAGCAGAGCTGTACCCTTAGCCTCGGGGCTCAGGCTGCCCCTCCAGCTGGCCCAGTCTCCTAGCCGGGCAAGAGAAGACCCTCCCCGGGCCAGCGCCTTGTCTGGGGCTGCCAGAAGGAGGGCTGTGTTTCCTCCCCTCCCTGCCCCACCTCTTCCACGCCTTCCTTTCCAGGACTGAGATGGGGGAGGGGTGGGATAGGGCAGCAGATGGCAGCCCCCTCCCAAATGCCAACCAGATGGATTCCAGATTCACATGTGGGGACCTTACTCCTCAGAATGTGCTGAAAATGGGGGCCTTTGAAGCATCTTTGCCTTGAGCCAAGGAGGCCTAGGAAACCGGTGGGCAGTTTCGACTCCAACTTGGGTGGGCAAACTGGGGGCTAGATGAGGCAGAGCTGGGGAGCAAAGTGCCTGCCCTTCACCCCATCAGCTTGTCCTGTCTGTTTTCCCTCCCTGCTCCAGGTGTGGGAAGCGAGGAAGGAAGGGGTAGGCAACTTTGCCCAGACAGGTACCCCCAGGTCGTCCAGAGTCCACAACCCCAGGTACTGCCCCCGGCTGGGTGGCAGAATGGAAAATCCCACCCACTTGTGCCAGGGGCTGCTGGGTCCCCTGCCAGGGAGGCTGGCAGTGCCCAGCTGGCATGAGAGAACCTAGGCGGGTGGCAGGGCAGTCCCCCTCCCCTGAGGCAGTGGCAGTGCCTGCTCTGTGGGCCCTCTCTCCACCAGCAGTCCTCGACCTTCCCAAGTTGGGTTTGGGCTATCTGACACTGTCATCTCTGGGTGGCAAGATCAGATGGTGTGGGGGCCACGCAGGGCAGGAAATAGAGGCTAGCCGCTATCCACGGACCAGCCAGAGGGAAGCAAGCCAGCTGGGCACCTCCCCACCCTGCCCGAGCCCAGAGCCAGGACACCAGAGACTAGAAAGGAGGCTGGATGCCAATTCTCAGGGGGCGGTGCCGGGGAAGGTACCTCTCTGCCAGACCTGATTACCCTCATCCTTCTTTAGGACAGGGGTGACTGGCGCCACTGGGGCAACCTATGGCCAGAGAAATTACATTTCCCTAGCCTGATTCCAGCTGGAGGCGTCCTAGGGCCCACTCTCTTCTTTGTGTGTTTACCTCCATGCTGGGTTTTTGGGTACCCAGGGTAGGCAGAGTAGAATTCTAGGATCACAGTTATACCCAAGATGGAAGGGAACTTAAAGACCGTCTCTTTTCATATCCCCATTCATGGGGAAGTTGAAGTCCTGAGAGTTGAAGGGACTGGTCCAGAGTCACACAGCAAGTCAGTGGCAGAGCCGAAGGGGACCCAGCGCTCCTGATTCTTAGGCCCTTGCTCTTCTCCACCATCGTGACATCATACACCCGATCCCAGCCCTCTCTCCTGTGTGTAGCCGCTGGACATACAAGCATCTGGGGCAAGGAGGGGGCTGGGGGAGAAGCTCTGAGGGTCAGAACATAGGAGAGGGGCGGGGGGAGTGGGCCCTCACTCCTGTAGCCCTTTCTCCCAGAGATCCCTGGCCGTTGGATTACACGGGCCACGCCCCCGGAGGGCTCAGACAGCACAGACCCCAGCACCCAGGAGCCTGAGGTACCTCCAGATCAAGACCTCGTAACCAGCACGGTGTCAGATGTGGTGACCACAGTGATGGGCAGCTCCCAGCCTGTGGTGACCCGAGGTACCACCGACAACCTCATCCCTGTCTACTGCTCCATCCTGGCTGCTGTGGTTGTGGGCCTCGTGGCCTACATCGCCTTCAAGAGGTGAGAGGGGGAACGGGAGCCAGGGAGCGGGATCTTTACCCTCAAGGAGGGCTTTGCTGCGACCATGACCTGAAAATGCACACACCCATTTTTTTTTTTTTTTTTTTTTTTGCGGTACGCGGGCCTCTCACTGTTGGGGCCTCTCCTGTTGCGGAGCACAGGCTCCGGACGCGCAGGCTCAGCGGCCATGGCTCACGGGCCCAGCCGCTCCACGGCACGTGGGATCTTCCCGGACCGGGGCACAAACCCATGTCCCCTGCATCGGCAGGCGGACTCTCAACCACTGCGCCACCAGGGAAGCCCCGCACACGCGCTTTTAACTCAACCCCAAACCAAGCTCATCCTCACTTACCATCAGCTTCCCCACTCCAGGGTGTGGCAGGTCAACAGGAGGTAGGGAAGGGGATCGTCCCTGTCCTGTCCTGGTGCCAGCACCTCCCCACCCCCATTCTGCTGCCCCACCTGCCTCCCTGCACACAGAGCTTCCTTTACCAACAGCTTGTGTCCTCATTCTCTGAACCCCGTTACCTGTGTGTATGTGTGCATGTATCTCTTCCTTCCCACGTCACACATGGGATCTGATGGCACCCATAGCCAGAAATCCAGGATGTGGATAAGTCCTAGGAAGCGTTTTAAATGTTTAAGTGTTAAAAAAAAATCATCAAAGTAATAACGTGCTTGTTTGGGAAAATGCAAAGAAGACCAATGTCTTGTAAAGCAAAAAGTAGCAAAGCCTCCTTTATCTCCCCAAATCCTACCCCTCTCCTCCTGGGAATCTGTTTGGAATGGATCCCTTCCAGCCATTTTCTATGCATTTATAAACACATGTGTGGAAAACCTATACATACACACGCAGGTTTTTTTTTCTTTAAAGCATCAATGTGATAACATTATACATATTCTACAACTTACTCTTTCGCTTAATCTCCCTCGGGAGAGCTTTCCTCAGAGCATATAGATAATCTGATTATTTATAATTGCTCGTTCAATAATACGGGCGGATCATAATTTATTTAGCCAGTCTCCTATCGATGGACATTTGCCTTGTTTTTCTTTTTTTCTTATTGCTTGTAACAGCAGAGGGAATCCGTGTACATACCCCTGCACACACGTGGGAGTACTTTAGAAGGGTAGACTGGGAAAAGTGGAGCTCCGGGGAAGGCATGCATTTGTGCACCATTCATCCCATGGACATTTATTGAACACTGGCCGCACACACCAAGCCCTGGGTGCCTCTCTGCCCTCACGACGTTTTCGGCGTGGGCCAGGGGCAGATAGGTAGAGGAAGAAGAGCCTCCCGTGCCGTGCGGGGTTACAGACGGGCACCCTCTGGGCTCCCGGCACCCACACGCCAGAGCACAGATACCTTAGCGGCGTGGCCCGTGCGCCCCTCAGCCCCGTGACTGGGGCTGTCCTCTGGTTCCAGGTGGAACAGCTGCAAACAGAACAAGCAAGGAGCCAACAGCCGGCCCGTGAACCAGACGCCCCCACCCGAGGGAGAAAAACTGCACAGCGACAGCGGTATCTCTGTGGACAGCCAGAGCCTGCATGACCAGCAGTCCCACACACAGACAGCTGCAGGCCAGGGTAAGCAGTGGGGCCGGGCGGCGGGCCGGGGGGGCGAGGCAGGGAGAACAGGGGTGGTTAAGCTTAGGCTATAGGAGGGACTGCAGAGGGGCTGGCTGCGGGCCGCTGTGTGGAAGGATGGGAGAGGCGGGCTGAGGGCATGGGTAGGAGAGGCCCTTTCCGGTGGGGATGACTTGGGAAACGGAAGCTTTGACAAATCGGAGCATCTAGACTCATCCAGCTAATTGTCCCCCAGGGCTAATCACTCCCCAAAGTGGCTGCAATTAGCCTCCTGCCCAGGACTTCTGGGGAACAAGTAGTTAATTATGTCCCCTAATCGGTGGCCCATAGCCCAGCTCCAACACACTTGCTGCAGTTGAGCCCGAGACCAGAAGTCCTGTCTCCTCAGCCTTGATTAATTGCTGGGGGTGGGAGGGGGTTAGTGGGCAGGGAGGTTAGGTTGTAGGGATGGTTCTGGAGCTATGGGTGAGTCAGCATCCCCCAGGTGCCTCCACAGCCCTGCCCACATCCAGGACTGCATCTTGGGCATCCCTCTGCTTCTAGACCCTCGGGTCCTCCCCAGATCGGGAGGAGAAATGCCTCAGCCCTTCTTGGGTCTTACTCCAGGCCCCCACTCCCACGGTGGGGGAAAGGGTGTCCAGCGGGTAGCGCCTGACTCCCCCTGGGTTCTTGGCAGCCCTCAAGAGTGACGGAGGCCTCTACAGCAGCCTGCCGCTGGCCAAGCGGGAGGAGGTGGAGAAGCTGCTCAGTGGCTCTGCGGGGGACACCTGGCGGCATCTGGCCGGTGAGCTGGGTTACCAGCCTGAGCACATAGACTCCTTCACCCAGGAGGCCTGCCCGGTCCGCGCCCTGCTGGCCAGCTGGGCCACCCAGGACAGTGCCACACTTGACACCCTCCTGGCTGCCCTGCGCCGCATCCAGCGAGCCGACATTGTGGAGAGCCTGTGCAGCGAGTCCACGGCCACGTCCCCGGTGTGAGCCGGCCGGGGAGCCCCTGCCCTGCCCCCACATTCCGAAGACTGATGTTCCAGCCAACCCCACAGGCCAGCGTCAGAGCTGCGCGCCTCTGGGCAGGGCCTCGGAGCCCAGGCCCCCAAACCACAGCCCTGTCACTCTCCTGTGTGGCCCCATCGCTTCCGATCACACTCCCTCTCCAGCGCCGGAAGTGCCCCTGCCGCCTCTCCCACCCTGCCCTGCCCTGCCCTGTCGCCATCTCAGGCCTCCTGCCCCCTTCTCCCCCCACTTCTAGGGGGGCCAGCCCCTCCCACCTTAGCAGGTTGTCATACATGGGGGGCTGACACCAGGGATGGTGTTGAGGGCGTGACAGGGTCCCAGAGACTCAGAGGGAGAGACTGAGGAACCAGAGCCATGGGCTCTACACTGTGAACTTGGGGAACGAGGGAGCACCTTCGTGGCCTAAACCTCCCTCATCCCCCCTCCCCCATCCCCTCTGGCCTAATATGAAGAGGATCAGAGGTTTGATAGAGCTGGAAGAGGGGGTTGAAATCTAGTCCATTCCCCTCATTTTACGAACAGCAGAGTGAGGCCCAGAGAGAGGCAGTGATTTGCCCAAAGCCACCCAGAAATGGGGAGGCCAAAGATGGGCTGTCTCCCGAAACGAGGGGTGCAGGCCTCAGGTTTGCAGGGAGTGGGGGGCTAGGCGACCCTCTGGGAAATGTCTCGAAGCCAAACCTAGTCTGCCCTTCACCATCTCCAGGCCTGTCCAGCCCCTGTGGAGAGGGGATGCTTCACCCAAGGCCTGGCGCATTGATCCATCCTGACCCCAGTCAGGTTTGGGGTTTGTGGCAAGGGGTGCTGCTTCCCTCTGCCTGTCCCCTCAGGCATATCAGTGTGGCATCTGTGGTGTGGCTAATCTGTAGGTACCCACCATCCCAGCATAGACCCAGAGCCAGTATAGGCAGCATCTTCCCCTGGAGTCAGCCCTGGGGGACTAAGGAACCCCACCTGCAACACAGAGATTTATAGGCACACACCCACACAGGATGAGAAATCTTGCTTCTCTCCAAGAGTTCTTCCTCTTGGGCTGTGGCCGGATCCTCCTGGGGCAGCTGCCAGAGAAGCATTGAAGGGAATTGAACTCTACTCGCTGTCTTCCCTCGCCCCCGGGTTTGGCAGGCCAAGGACGGCTGAGGCTTGGGCTGGCGCCTGCCTTCCAAGGGCCTGCACGTGGAGGAATGCTCCCCCGTTCCACCCCTTCCCTGCAAGCACGGGTTTGGCTGGGCCCTGGAGGCTGCAATGAAGAGAAGTGGACCAGCGTGGGAATGCAGCAAGAAGGAATTGAGTTAGACTGTGGCCCATAGAGGGTCTCTCCCAAGTTTAGAGAACCCTACAAAGGACTGTTTTTTCCCTAGCTTGGTACCGGAAAGGGGCCATGGAGCCCCTCCTGGCCTGTTCTGTTTTGCTTGATGTTGGAATGAGTGTGCCCCCACCCCCGTCTATTTAGCATGAACGAGCCCTGACCAGGATGTGCACGGACAGCCACCCCCTCCCCAGCCCAGGGGTCTCTCAGCCCTGTGTGACTGGGAACGTTGTACGTAGATGGCATTTCTTTGACCTGAATCTGTGATGGGAGGAGGAAACTCACCTGCTGGCCCCTCACCTGTGAATGTGGGGAGTGGGACAGAGTCTGAGGTATTTCTTTTCCTCCCCAGCAGTGGGGGAGGGGGTCGGAGGTTGCAAGTATGTTTCAGCATGTGTTTGGTTCTGGGGCCCCTCCTGCCTCCCTTTGGGCTGAGATGGAACCCTTTTGCCCCCTCCCCCCCGAGCTGGGGGCTGTGAACTCCAGGCTCCTTGTCACCCTCCCTGTCACCTGCCCCTTGCATCCTGTGTAATCATTTCTTGGGCCCTCCTGAAACCTACACATAAGACATAAATGATGAACATTAAATAGCAAAGAAAGGAAAATCGTGCAGAGATTTTCTGGAAATACACGTGGTTTGAGTTGGTGGGGGGTTATGTGTGCGGGGCAGGGACCCGGGTATAATTTCCAACTCAGTGAGTTCCTGTCCTGTTTTCCCCCCACACAATGGGGAAGTTTTAACAGAAATCCAGCAAATTCACATGTGTCACCATGGAGTTAATTTAAGTGGGATAGAGCGGGAGTGGGGGCCCTTGCCGCCAGACTTTGGAGAGGGAAAGTAAAAATGGCCATGCAGGAAGCTGGCCAGCTGTGAACTTGACCAGATGTCAGAAGTGAAACTGACCACAGGGGAGCCAGAGGCTTGCTGGGAGGGCCAGGTCACAACCCCACGGCTCGCAGCCACCCACACGGCCTGGGAGGCACACCACCCCCCAGCACACAAACACACACACAAGGTCTGGCTCCAGATGGCCTGGCGGGAGCCTGGCTGGTCCGGCCTGGAGTTGGGCAGGCCCCTCCCTTGTGGCTCTCCCAGGCAGGTCCCAACCCCAGCTCCTACCAGCCTGGCTTTGAGCCCTGCCTGGTCTGGGAGCTGCAGGGTTCCAGGCCCCGGGTCTGTGTCCCTCTCCCAGGCTGGCCTGGCAGCTGGTCCGAGCTGCTCAGCCTCTGCTGGTGGCTTGGCCAGGTCTTCTGACGGGCCTGACTTGTGGTTGCTAGGGAATGCCACGGGAGGCTTGCTTTCCCAGAAAGAACAGCAAACAAGCCTTCCTGATCTTGGGATACTGGGAGGGGCCAGCCGGGCCCCAGCCAAGAGTTAGGCATGAGGTGGAGGGAAGCTGTCTTCCATCTCCCACCCGCAGGCTGGTGGCGGGGAGGGGGCAGTGATTTAGAGTCAGTATAGGAAATGATCCTGGGTCTTGGGTAACCCCCAGTGTGATGGAGGAGACAGACTGTCTTGAGGAAGCCTCCCATCTAATGGGGGAGACACAGCCCCAGACTTGAAGATACCTCTAATCTGATGGGGGAGGCACAATTCCTATCCTAGAAGAGCCCCCATTCTCATGGGGGAAATGCCTCTAATTCGGTGGGGGAGAGCTGGATGCTGCCCGTGGGAATAAGGAGACACAAACTCCTGTCTTCCACGATCTTATGTACTTGAGGAGGTGGCAGCAGACAGCCCCTGTATGGTGTGCAGTGCCATGCTAGGGGTGAGTGGGGGCCCCAACCCAGACTCACCCCTACCAGGGGTTAGGGAAGGTTTGCCAGTAAAGAGACACTGAAGCTGAGCCCTATCGAAGTGGAGTCAACAAGCCAGGGGAGGAGAGAGTTCCTGGCAGAAGAATCAGTGCAGCAAAGGCCCCGAAGAGAGAGAATAGAGCCCATGGGGCCGGGGGAGGCTCCCGTACCTGCAGCCCAGAGAGTGAGCGGAAGGTCAGTGGGGCCAGATGGGGAAGGGCTTACAAAGAGACACGTTAAAGCATCTGGACTACATCTTAGAACAGTGGGGAGCCACTGACGGGGATTAAGCGGGCGGTGCCGTAGACAGATTTCCATCTTAGAAAGCACCAGCTCTGGCTGCAGTGTGGAGGGTGAGGGTGGGCAGGATAGGTGGGCCAGGGGGTGGAAGTCAGAGGTAAAGGATGGGCCACAGGGATGGCGAGAAGAGGGCATTGAGAAAGCTCCTCATAGCATGCAGGACTGGAGGGAGATGTGGAGGTGACTGACACTGGCCTCGGGCTTCTGGGGGTAGCGGAGCAGAGAGCCTGAAAGACATCGTACCAGAGATTCGTACCTCCCCCACCACATTGTGGAGAAACCCCCTCTGCCCTCCTTCAGCCTAACCTCCATTCTTCCTTCTCTAATTCCCCTGCAAGGGCAAAAATGCTTCATCAGCTCCCCATCTTTAATGTGGCCCCGGAGGCTGCGTGAGGCCCCTGCCAATCCCTCCAGACTCACCGCCTTGCTCCAGCTGTCCTCTCCCTCAGTCTCTGCTCTTCCCCAAACCAGCCCCCTCACAATTCTCCAAGCTTCAAGCCACAGGGCCCTCTAGCCACAGGGCCTTTGCATAGGTTGTCCTTTCTGTAATACTCTTTCCCCTTCTTTCTCAAGTTACCTCCCAGTTCAGTGCTTCCTTGGGGAAAAGCTCTCACCACACTCTGGATACAAATCAAGTTTCTTGAGTCCAGGTTCAGAGCACATCAAGTTCCACTCCTTTTCTTCAGACCACTTATCTCTCTTTGCAATTAGGCACCCGTCTGAGTGATTATTTGATTACTGTAAACTCCAGGAAACCAGAGACAGGGTCTGGTTTTGCTCACCATCTAATCCTGCACACCTTGCCTGGTGTACAGCTAGCACCCAATAAAAATCTGTTGAATAAATGAATGAATGTGGTCTAAAGTAGCACTGTCCGATAGAAATATAATGCAAGTGACATATGTGATTTTCAATTTTTTAGTAGCCACATTACAAAAGTAAAAGAAACAGGTGAGATGAGCATAATAATACATTTTATTTAGCCCAATATATCCACCATATCTTTTCAACATATAATCAATATTTTTAAATTATTGATATTATATGTTACTTTTTTTCTGCTAAGTTTTTACAATCCAGTGTGTATTTTATTCTTACAGCACAACTCAGTTCGGATTAGACCCATTGCAAGTGCTCAGTAGCTACATTTGGCTAATGGCTACCACATGGGGCAGCTAGCTCTAGAGTCAGACCTCATTCCGAGCCCCCAGTGGGCTCAGAGGACAGATAGGTGTTCCCTGGCTTCTTCCTGTATCATCAGTCTGCTTGGGCCCGAGGCCTATTGTTCTCCCCTCCCCATCCCCAAGGCTCTCTCCTCTCCACTCTTTGTCTCTTTCATTCTCTAGGTTACAGAATGATACCATCTTTGTCTGCTCATCAGGGCCCCTTCTCTTCCCCTAATGCCTCCGTCCCCTCTTTCATCCTGTGCAATGAAGCTGAGATGAGACTTGGAACAATAGGAAAGGCCTCTCCTCCCAGTGGGGAGGGGCCTGATGGGGGCCACTGAGCCTGTGCTCCAGCGGAAGAAGGGGCTGAGCCAGAGCTGGGGTCATAAGACATCTCCCATGATGCTCTGGGCTGTGGGGTCTGCTGACCATATGCCTGGGGGAGGCAGCTCCTCTGATAATGCAAAGCAGATTCCTCTCAACTTTGTGGCAGCTGGTGGGCAGAAGGCCAGAGAACAGGACTGAGTCCCCAGGCATCTGGGTTCAGAAGAGCTGAGGCCAGGAGGGCTCCTTCAGCCTCCAGCCCCCTGACTCCCTCCAACACCCCTGCCCTCATGCTGACCCCTCCCAACTACACCAGGCTCCCCTGGGCCCCACCCCAGGCTCCAGATCACCCTCCAACTCTATCAAAGACCCCCAGTTCTCAGCACACATCCTTGGGGATCTTTGATGCAACATCCTCATTGAGAAGGGCCTTCTTCTCCAGGCAGACCCCGGGTAGGGCTGTTCATCTCCACGCGCAGGGTGATTCCTCCCAGGCCCCACTGAAAGTTAGGGCTTTCCACAATAATTTCCACACCCCAATTCTACCTATTCCAATACTCCAATCGTCTCAGAGGCGAGGCCGGGATCATCTTTCTAAGGCTCTGTCATGGAAGGACGTTAAGGAACCTTCCAACTCTCAGTCCCCATTCCTCCCAGAGCACTCAATCCTGCCCTCTTCCCACAGCATCTGGGCACTTCCCCATTCCTGTGCTCCCTTCCCGGCAACTCCTGCTCCAGCTGTTTCCAACAACATTCCCAAAGGGCTCCTGGGAGAGGTGGGATTGGGTCTCCTCCCTGGGTGGGGACTGCTCCCTTTGGAAAAGTCTGGGAATGCGCCCATCCCCTTCCTATCTTCTAGTGACTCATAGAATCTAGGGGTCCTTCTGTGTCATCCAGGAGCCTGTCGCCCTCCTGAGAAGCCCTCAACACTCTCTGGCCTGGGCCTGGGGCTCAGTGTCCACATTCCAGGGGCCCGGCCCCACCCCAGGGCCTAAGGCTTCAATCAGCACTCCAGATGGTTCTCATTCTACACCTACGCACCTTGGGATGCCAGCGGTCCACATCAGATGTGCGGGCCAGGGGCACGGGGCAGCCAGGCCTCCATTTGTCGACCCTGAACCCACAGGAGATCACACGATGACCTCCTGGAAGATGATGCCGAGGGCTCCGAAGCCAGTCACCTGGGAGCTCCCCTCTCTTCACTCTGCGTACCAGTTTGGATTTCTCATGTTGTAAAAGGGAGAAAACCCAACTCAGGGTTGTCTACGGGAATTTACTGTCCGTCTGAAGTGAAAGGTGCAGGGGTAGGGCTGGCTCTAGGCACAGCTTGATACAGAGATTCAAACAACATCCTACCACCCAGTTTCTCCCTCTCCATCTCGTGCCTCCTTCCCTCGCACAAGACTCTTTCCTTGCGGTGATAAGACGGCTGCGCACCTTCAGATTCATGCCGTGAGCATCCGGCGAGTCTCCAGGCGTCCCTGGTTCTGATTGGCCCATCCGGGGAATGGCGATCACTGATTGGGTAAGGTGGACGTCACATGCTCCATCCACAGGAGCGGGGGTGTCGCCCCGCCTGAGGCACTGGGAGAGTGGGGGAAACTGAGGCACAGTCACCAAAAGGGGACCTCAAAAACAACAAATGTAAGGCTCCAGCCTAGATCAACACTTGGGTTCTTCCCTCTTCACCAGGCAACCTGAGCGCAACTCCACCCCCCGCAGACCAAGTGCGTCTTTCTGGTCAGAATGGCCATGAAACAGCAGGGACATCCTATGCGAGGACTTGAATGCCAGGCTGAGGAATTTGGACTGATCAGGGAGCTACGGAGGTTGTCTGTTCTGGAAGGAGAGGCAGGGAAGACCAACTGCGAGGTTGGTGCTTCGGGCAAGGGAGCTAGCAGTGGGGAAGAAAAGAGGGGAGCAATTCAGGAAATATTAAAAAGAGAGAATGAAACTGCCTTGGCACAGGATCAGATGGGAAATAGTAAGGCAGAGAGAGTACATGACTCCCAGTCTCCAGCTTTAGCAACAGAGGGGATGATGGTGCTGTTCACAGAGATAGATCCCTGGAGGAGGACCAGGCTCTCGTGGAAGATCAAGACGTCCATGTTGAAACAGAAACAAGAGTCATAGATACAGAGAACAAACAGGTGGTTGCCAGAGGGGAGGGGAGTGAGAGGAGGAGAGAAATAGGCGAGGGAGATTAAGAGGTGCAAACTTTCAGTTATAAAATAAAAAAGTCTGGCTTCCCTGGTGGCGCAGTGGTTGAGAGTCCGCCTGCCGATGCAGGGGACACAGGTTCGTGCCCCGGTCCGGGAAGATCCCACATGCCGCGGAGCGGCTGGGCCCGTGAGCCATGGCCGCTGAGCATGCGCGTCCGGAGCCTGTGCTCCGCAACGGGAGAGGCCGCAACAGTGAGGGCCCGCGTACCACACAAAAAAAGAGACATACAACGTGATAAATATAATTCACACTGCTGTGCGTTATATACGAAAGTTGTTAAGACAGTAAATCCTGAGCTCTTATCACAAGGAAAACATTTTTTCTATTTCTTTAATTTTGTAACTATATGAGATGATAGATGTTCACTAAACTTATTGTGGTAATCATTTCATGACATATGTAAATCAAATCATTACTCTGTACACCTTAAACTTATATGGTGCTGTATGTCAATTATATCTCAATAAAACTGGGAGAAGAAAATTCCCATGTTGAGCTTGAGAAGCTTGTGGGACATTCAGAAGAGAAAGGCAGGTGGCCTTTTTTTTTTTTTTTTTTTTTTAAATCAGGAGCAGGGAAATTCGAGGGCTACAGTGGAATACTTAAAAAACATTTGCCATCCACTAGGTGAGGTCCCTGGGAGAGAGAGCCCTTGGGGGTAGTCCTGCTTAGGTGACCAAGGAGAATGCGGAGGCAGAGATGATCTCGAGGGGCCAGTTAGTGTGTTGAAAGGCCTGGATCTTGCAACATCAAGGGAGCCTAAGAAAGGAGCATGTTTCTAGGAGTAGCAGCAGGTGATTCCCAATGCACGTGCTTCAGGGAGGCCTGGGGGGGAGAGGCTGGGGAGAGCCAATGGATTGGATCTTGAGAGTGCAGGAGACGGACGGCAGTGGTCGGAGGAGAGGCTGGCAGGTGAGATAGTAGAGACGCCCCTGTATAACTCTCCTAGAAGCTTGGCTGTGAGGGGGAGATAGGGCTTGCCCTGGGACAAGGAAGGGCTTCCTTGTGGGGAGGGAGAGGGAGGACGTGATCTCCATGGTCAGGGAGCGTTAAGGTGTAAAGCCAGGCTGCCTTGAACCGTCCCTCCCATCTTGGACTCTGCAGCCTAGTTCTACCAGCTCAGCCCTTCTCTGTGGCCTTGAGGGTCCAGGCCAGCTGAAGAGGGGTCAGCTTTGGTCCTCAGGGTCCCGCCCCTCTTGTTGCCCCGATCATCTTGCCCTCTACCCCCACCCATTCTTCAGACCCCTCACCTCCAGCTCATCGCCACTGATGCAGGATTAATTAGCAAGAATTAGTGCCTGGTTCTCAAGGAGTTCAAAGTTCAGTTAAAACGAAGAGGGAAATTCTCTAACAATTCTACATGGGATCGGATTCTGCCAGGAGAACCACAACCTAGATCCTCTGTTGAAATGCCTCCTCTTTGAGGCTTTAATAAGCAGCCATGAGGCCCTGCGAGTGAGCGCCTCACTCCATCCCTTCCAGGGCTGAGGAAGCTGACAGAGTTACATTAGGTTCATGCAGAAGCTACCTCGGCAGCTCCGGGCACCAAGCCCCACCTCTTCCTGGGGTAACACATGGGCTGGGCACGTGCCCAGAGAGTGCCACATGCCTGTCAGGCTGGGGCCTGCTTCACGCTTCTCCAGGGAGGCTGCCAGAAACCCTGGACCAGGGCAAACCCAGAGTGGTGACTCAGGTGAGGGGCGAGGCGGTGAGGGAAGGCTGCAGTCTAGGCCAGATTGTGGGGCCTGGCCAGCCAGGGGAAGGGGAGGGAGCACAGGCGCCAGGGGCAGGGGCTTGGCCCCCTATATGGGAGCGTGCTCATGCCTCCCTTGGCAGGGGGCCAGTCTGCTTGGCGTCGAGGCTATCTCGGGCTGACCAAATGGAGTTGATGCCCTGAACACCAGGCAGCCCTCTGTCAATGAAGAGCTTCCACTGAGGACAAAGGGCAGCCACGGTCCAGCCTGCGGCCAGGATAACGGTGGAGGTGGGGTGGGCTGGGGTTTGTCGGTGGGAGCCAGAACCCGATCCTCTGGACTCGGGGCCCCACGTCTGGCCTCACGGTGGAGGAGAGGCCCTGGAGCCCCTAGGGGACCCTCGGGCCTAGGGACTGACCAGAGCCACTGAGGTGGCTGAACTGAGCAACACAGCTGCCTGTTATCCAGGGCCTCTGGGGACCATGCTTAGTGATAACAGATGACATTCGTCCAGCATTTTAAAGTTGACAAAGCACTTTCACAGCTGTAATTTCACGTGATGGGCTCATGAGTCCTCCCAGAGAGGTATTATTGGACCCACTTTACAGATGAGACAACTGAAACCCAGAGATTTGCCCAAGGCCGCCTGATAGGAAGTGGCATAGCCCACCTGGGAGCCACATCTGCCCCCAGCGCCCTTGTCTCCTGTCCTGCCCCCACCTCGGCGCCCCCCACCCCCGCCCCCGCAATGCACCAGGCTGCCTCTGCTGCCAACGGGATGAGGGTGGAGGTGGTTGTGCTGGGGGTAATGTGAGGATGAAGGGCGGGGGCAAGGGGCTGGTCTGGGGAGGCAGGGAGGCTGGAGTGGGGATTGGAATTCAGATGGGGAATGAGGGCTGAAGATGAGCTCTGACCCCATTTAGGTACTTCCAGAGGCTCATCCCCCTTCCAGAATCCCCTGCCCCCTCCTGCAAAGAGTGGCAGGCACAGCTGCAGCCCATGAGGGGAAGAAAGGGGATCCCCGTTTAGAGCCCGGTATCTTCACATTGATGTGCAAATAGCACCCCCTCCCCTCTCCCCCCGGCCCCCCATCCAGGCTGCAGGAGGCTGGCACCACAGGGAGCCTGGCACAGAGCCACACGGGCCAGGCTTGGTGGAGGGGGCAGAAGACCAGCCTGACCACCCTGCAACCCAAGGCCCACCCTGGGGGACCTCTGCCTGGGCCCCTCTGCCCATCCCCAACTGCCCACCTCTCTGACCGGCCACTGAGAGTCCTCAGAGCTTGAGTTTGAGTTTCAGTCTGGGATTTGCACAAGTCCACCCTTTTGGGCACTCCTGCCCCTCCCTACCCTGGGCTCTGTTGGGTCCTGCTGGGTAATCCCACAGGGACCCTCCCTGGGTCCCTGAAATGAAGCCCCAAGGCCAGAACACTCTTCCCACCTTTGCTGCTGGTTGTTTGGACTCCAGTACCCAAGGGACACAAATGTGACCTTTAGAGTCACACAGTCCTGGGTTCAAATCCCAGCTTGGCCACTTACGAGCACTGGGATCTTGGGCAAGGCAGTCACACATTCTCACTGAGCCTTTGTTTCTCAGCTGTAGAGTGGGAATAAGTAGCAGCTCCCTTGGAGGTTTGCTGTAAAACTTAAAGCATATATATGTGAGATTAGACCTGGCACAACCCTGGCTCACAGATATTTGAATCATTGTCATCCCCCGCCCCCGCCCCAGCATTAGAGGACCCCACAGGAACCCTCCCTGCCCTTCCAGCTTATCTCCCACCCTTCAGCCAGACTGGATGACTTGTGTCCCCAGAGTCCAGCCTACGCTTCCCAGTTGGGGCTTTTACTGCTGCGTCTGCATCCTGGGGGGCCCTCTCCCAGCTCTGCCTGTGGCCACATCCCTTTCCCAGCTCCTCCTGGAATTCCTCCCAGATCTCCCTCTCCCATTGCAGGCAGGATATCTCCTTGGCACTGCAGAGAATGGACTCTACTCCATTTTGGGTCCTTGCTCTATCTTTCATTAACCTATAAGCTGACTCATCTCTGCAACCCTCCCCATCTCCATGGGGGGCTTCCCCCCACCCCCCCAGCGCCTGTGCACAGTAGGTACCCAAAAGCCTATGGAGTGCTGACTGTGTTCCTCCTCTGTGGAGCAAGTCCAGCCCATCTCCCTCCAACCTACTTGGACCCACTTCCACACGGGGCCATCACACCATCCAGCGAGGACAGAGCATTGCCATTCCAAGGGAACTTGGAACCCAGCTGTACTCGGATATGATAAAGAGAGCGGGAAAATGGAGAAAGCAGCATGTTAACGGGAGTCAGCCCTGTGTCTTAATCCAGCTTGACACGGTTGTGCAAAAGCCATTCACGGGTTGTCCCTCTGGCTCCAACCAGGCCAGCATCTCACACCTTCCCCCATTCTCGGCTGTCGATGTGGAGGCGGGAGAAGCCACCCACAGACGCCAATCTGCAAGACAGACAGAGCCTGGGCCTCCATGCAGGGGCTAGGTGTAGGCTGTAGGGTCGGGGCGAGCAAAGTCGGGGACAATCGCTGAGCTTGGCTGCAGCTGACACAGGACTGGAGACGAATGCATGAGACACCTGTCTGCCTTCTGGGCTGCTCTCCCCCTCCATTCCCCACTCCAACCTCTTTCAGAGTTTTACTAAAGTCCCTTCTTCGTTTCACCTGAGCTGTAAGCTCCTTGAGAACAAGGGACTGACTCTTACCCCCTCACCCAGCGCTGTGCCTCATGAACAACTATTAGTACAATCACCCCATTGTAAAGATGAGGAAACCGAGGCTCAAAGACATATAGTGACTCATAGAGTCACACCATGAATGCACAGCAGAGATGGAAACCCATCTGAGACCTTGGGCCTCCATTATTCTGGACTATTCTCAGAGTCCCCTTTGCGGGGCAGGTTCTCAAGGGCAAGATATTCTCTACAAACAAACTCCTGAAGCCAGCAAGTTCTGGAGGATTCAGGAGTAGAAAGCAGGCTCCTTCCTCCCCACCCGCGCACTCCTAGTGATTTCGGATGCGCGCAGCAGTGAGCGGTAGCCGGAAGCAAGATCTTAGTTCCCTGACCAGGAGCCCTAACAGCTAGACCTCAGAGGCCAGGGGCTAGGGCCTAAATCTCCAGTCCTTGCCTGCGTTGACAAGAAGGAATTCAGGGCTTCCGTGGTGGCGCAGTGGTTGAGAGTCCGCCTGCCGATGCAGGGGACACGGGTTCGCCCCCCGGTCCGGGAAGATCCCACATGCCGCGGAGTGGCTGGGCCAGTGAGCCATGACCGCTGAGCCTGCACGTCCGGAGCCTGTGCTCCGCAACGGGAGAGGCCACGACAGTGAGGAGCCCGCGTACCGCAAAAAAAAAAAAAAAAAAAGAATGAATTCTGACTAGGAGGTGGAAGGTAAAGAGAAAAGTAAAACATTTATTGGAAAAGCAGAGTACATGGGGAAAGACACACGGGCGAAGAGAGAGTCGCGCCTTTGGGAAGTTTAAATCCTTTATAAGGGGGCAGTTTTCCGGGTCTTTGTCTTCCCTCTGGCCAATTGTCTTGTTTTGTCCTCCCCCCCACCCGCTAATTTGACTCAGGACCCGCCCCACCACCCCAGGTGCACACACACCTGTCAGCCAAGGTGGATCTCGCAGCAAAGGCATCTGGGAAAAGCAAGACTCATTACGGCCTGGCGTGCCCTGATTTTTGACCCCCAAGGAGACTTTTTTTTGCACATTTGTAGTGTCTCCCTTGCCCCAAGGTGGGGGGGGGTGGTAGGTGATCTCTTGATCCTTTACTCAAACAAGGTTTAGCCCCTCTTTGTTCCTGCCATGACTGTTATCTTAAGGTGTCCACAGGAGACAAAGCCTGGGTGTTTACCCTGTTCCTGTTGTTACTTCCATTTCGGAGAGTAAACAGGAGGCTGATTGCAAATGCCTACCTGGAGCCCACCTATCTCCTGCCTCACTAGGTCTCCGAAAGTCATCTCCTAGCTTTGGAGGCCCTGAGCAAGGTCACTGGCCACTGGCCAGAAGGGCCTCCTCGTTCCTGTTTTTTTCAACAAACCCCTAGTCTCCCTCCCTCCCTGCCTTGGCTCTGATGAGAAGGACCTGAGGCCCTTGGCTGGGGGGCAGGCGGGGAGGTGGTTGTGGTGGCCGTGAGCCAGCCAGTGATGCCTGTGGAAGGCGACTCCGGGATCTGGCTCCCAGGTTCCAGTCTTTCTGGCACCCAGGGCCATCCTTATATAAATAGCAAAGGGCCACACTCTCCCTTCTGCCCGCCTTAGGTCTAACCTCGGTGTCTTCTGCAATTTGGAGCAGACAAAAATTCCTGGCAACAACTGTTAAGAAGCCCCCAGAGTGATGGGAAAGGAATGATTCTGGTCTCTAGTCAGTTCCCAATCTGATGGCGGAAACAGGTCGCACTTGGAGTCGGCAGAGAGAGGAAGAGCAGTGGGCCTCGTTGCGGGGCAGGGGTGGGGTGGGCAGAGGGAAGGCGACTTGTGTGAGCCGAAACTGGGCTCGCAAGAAGGGCTGGGCCGGGAATTTTTGGCCGGAGGAAAGGCCTGGGGAGACCCAGCGGCCGGCGTGGGCGGGGGCGGAGGCGCCTGCCAGGACTGGCCCATGGAGCAGGGTGGCTGAGCGGCTGGGGGAGGGTAGGACCCCGGTGCTGGAGGGCCCCCTCCTGGACCCGGCTCCGGAGGCTCCAGCCAGGAAACCTAGGCCTGTGGGCCCTCCCCCTTCCCAATCCTCGGGTGCTAAAACGCCCTCGACATTTACGACTTCAGGAGGGTAAAGATCCTGAGAAATGAATCGCAGACCATATGGATTTGTTAACTGGGTTAAAAAAAAAAACAAAAAAATCCTTCTAATTAGGCCGGGAAAAGCCATTGGCCTGGGTCTCGAGGCCCCTGGATTCAATTAGAGCCCGGCCTCCCCCACGCGCGGGGCCCCACGCACAAGGTCCTCCCCGCCCCCTCCAGGCGCGGGTTCAGAGGTGCCTGGAGAAGGGGCGGTCCCGGCAATGTTGTTTTTCACTTGGGATGAATTCGATGTTAAATCCCCTGCGGCTGTTGGAGTCTTCAGCGCCCAGTCTTCCCCCACCCGGCCCCCTAGGCTACTGTCTCTGAGAAGAGAGGTTTTGGGACGGGACCTCCTTGGAGCCCCCTTCTCTCAATGCCGGGAAAAACTTCTTTACATCAGACTAAAACTGAATCGTTGAGCAAGTTGAAAGGTGGAATTATGGGTATTTAACCCCCAAAATGTTTTTAAGAGTTGGAGTAAGACTTTTTCTACGATATATGGAAACGAGCCCGAAGAAGCCCCTAACTCCTCCACCTGTGCTCTGGGTTCTCTCAGAGTCTGTCCCCTCAGTCTATAAACACGCTCCCACTTCCCACATCCTAGAACACCTTCTCTGAGACCTGCCGCCCTCTCAAGCCTCTGTGCTCTCGCCTTCCCCGTCTAACTCCAGATGCTGGGAGAAAGAGGTTCACCCCCTCCTCCCTCCCACCCTCAACCAACCCTGCTGACCTCCACCTCCCCACCCCCGTCCCACCCCAAGCTGGCATCCCTCCTTGTGGGACCCCGTGGGTGCTCCCAGGCTTCACCCTCCCAGCCTCCCTGCCCCTGTGCTCCAAGGGCCTGGTTGCCCCCGAAACGCTGTGCCCCCTGAGCTGCCAGGACACAGCTACCTCTCCACCTGCTCCTCTGCCCAATGACTGCCCCAGGACCAAAGCACTGGGTCCCCTTCTGGGCCTTTGATTCTCTCTAGCCCTGCTGTCTTCCTGGCTCACGTCCCCACTCTAAATGGCTCCCAAGTCTGTTACCTCAGCACCATCTGTCTCCTGATTTCCTCAGCTTTCTGCTTGCCTGTAAACACTGCCTTTTGCATGTTCTACGCATACCTCCCGCTCAACGTGCTCAAAATGCAACAAGAATTCGTTCTTTATCTACATCACCCCTCCAAAACCAAAGCAGCAATAACAAAAGTTCCTCCCTCAGAGCTCTGTATTGTTTTTTAATATATATACGTATATAATTCAAAAAGCAGTTTTAGGGCTTCCCTGGTGGAGCAGTGGTTGAGAGTCCGCCTGCCAATGCAGGGGACGCGGGTTCGTGCCCCGGTCCGGGAAGATCCCACATGCCGCGGAGTGGCTGGGCCTGTGAGCCATGGCCGCTGAGCCTGCGTCTGGAGCCTGTGTTCCGCGGTGGGAGGGGCCACTGCAGTGAGAGGCCCGCGTACCGCAAAAAAAAAAGCAGTTTTAGGTTTGCAGCAAAGGTGAGTGCAAAGTACCAAGAGAGTCCCGACAGTTCCCATGTACCCACCGTCACCCCAACACACATCTTCCTCCACTGTCTACATACCAGACCACAGTGGTAAATTGGTTATAACTGATGAACCTACACTGACATTTCATCGTCACCAAAGTCCATATTTACGTTAGAGTTCACTTTTTTAAATTTATTTATTTTTGGCTGGATTGTATGGATTGTACTTTCATTCACCAACAGTGAATGAAAGTCCCTGTTGCTCCACATCCTCGCCAGCATTTGGTGTGTCAGTGTTTTGGATTTTGGCCATTCTAATAGGTGTGTAGTGGTATATCATTTTTTGTTTTAATTTGCAATTCCCTAGTGACATATGATGCTGAACATCTATTCCTATGCTTACTTGTCATCTGTATATCTTCTTTGGTGAGATGTCTGTTCAGGTCTTTTGTCCTTTTTTTATATATAAATTTATTTCATTTATTTATTTTTGGCTGCATTGGGTCTTCGTTGCTGCGTGCTGGCTTTCTCTACTTGCAGTGAGCGGAGGCTACTCTTTGTTGCAGCGCGCGGGGTTCTCATTGCGGTGGCTTCTCTTGTTGCGAAGCACAGGCTCTATGTGTGCGGGCTTCAGTAGTTGTGGCACACAGGCTCAGTAGTTGTGGCTCGCAGGCTCTAGAGCACAGGCTCAATAGTTGTGGTACACAGGCTTAGTTGCTCCACAGCATGTGGGATCTTCCTGGACCAGGGCTCAAACCCGTGTCCCCTGCACTGGCAGGCAGATTCTTAACCACTGCACCACCAGGGAAGCCCTTTTGTCTAATTTTTAATCAGGTTGTTTGTTTTCTTATTGTTGAATTTTAAGAATTCTTTGTATATGTTGGATAACAGTCCTTTATCAGATATGTCTTTTGCAAATATTTTCTCCCAGTCAGTGGCTTGTCTTCTGATTCTCTTGACATTGTCTTTCACAGAGCAGAAGTTTTTAATTCTAAAGAAGTCCAGCTTATCATGATTTCTTTCAAAGATTGTGCCTTTGATGGGACTTCCCCGGTGGTCCAGTGGTAAAGAATCTGCCTTCCAATGCAGGGGACACAGGTTCGATCCCTGGTTGGGGGAACTAAGATCCTACATGCCACGGGGCAACTAAGCCCATGCGCCACAACTACTGAGCCCACACGCCTCAAGTAGAGAGCCTGTGTGCCACAAACTACAGAGCCACATGCCCTGGAGCCCGCCCACCACAACTAGAGAGAGAGGGGAAAAAAAAAAAACCTACGCACCACAACTAGAGAGAAGACCGTGCACTGCAACGAAAGATCCTGCATACTGCAAGTAAGACCCGATGCAGACAAAAAAAAAAAAAAGATTGTGCCTTTGGTATTGTATCTAAAAAGTCATCACCATACCCCAGGTCAATTAGGTTTTCTCCTATTTATCTTCTAGGAGTTTTAGTTTTGTGTTTTACATTTAAGTCTGTGATCCATTTTGAGTTACTTTTTTTGTAGAGTATAAAGTCTGTCTAGATTCATTTTTTTTGCATGTGGATGTCCAGTTGTTCCAGCACCATTTGGGGAAAAGACTATCTTTTCTCCATTGTATTGCCTTTGCTCCTTTGTCAAAGATCAGTTGACTGTATTTATATGGCTCTGTTTCTGGGCTCTCTATTCTGTTCCTTGATCTATTTGTCTATCTTTCCCCAATACCACAGTGTTTTAATTACTGTAGCTTTATGGTAAGTCTTGAAATCGAGTCTTCCACCTTCAACATTGTTTTTCTCTTCAATATTAAGTTGGCTATTCTGGGTCTTTTGCTTCTCCATATAAATTTCAGAATCAGTTTGTTGATAACCAGAAAATAACTAACTGGAACTTTGATTAGGATTGCAATGAATCTATAGATAACGTTGGGAAGAATTGAGATCTTGACAAAATTGAGTCTTCCTATCCATGAACATGGAATACCTATTTACTTAGTTCTTCTTTGATATCTTTCATCAGAGTTTTGTAGTTTTCCTCATATAGATCTTGTATGTATTTTGTTAGATTTATATATAAACATTTCATTTGAGGGGATGCTAATGTAAATGATAATGTGTTTTTAATTTCAAATTCCACTTATTTATTGCTGTTATCAGTAGGAAAGTGGTTGCCTTTTGTATATTAACCTTGTATCCTACAAACTTGCTATGATCATTTATTAGTTCCAGGTGTTTTTTGTCGATTATTTCAGATTTTCTGTATAGATGATCATGTCATCTATGAACAAAGACAGTTTGAGTTCTTCCTTCTTAACGCCTTTTTTTGTGTTATGATGTCTCTTTAATTTTAATTTTGGGCAAAGAAAAATCCTTTGACATGTGAAAATGATGAATTAGTTAAAAGCAAAAGGACCAATTCTGTGACCCCTGAGGGATGGGGCCTTGCCCTTAATTAGGGCTCTCTTTGTTTTTGATTCTGAAAAACTCTGCTTCCTGGCATCCAGAAGTTTCGTCTTCTTTCTCAAAACTAATTTTTGATGCCAACTTTAATGGAAATAGTCACATTTTTGTTTTATAACCTGCACTGCTCTAACCACAAAGGAGCGTGGAATGTTCTTGAGTGTGTTATTTATGCAGGTTACAATCACTTTTGCCCTCCTGACAGGTATGTAAACCACTAATAAATAATGTTGTTTTTACTCCCTCTTTTATTCCCGTTAAAACTGATGTAAAACAGTAACAAACAAACAAACAAAACAAACTTTTATTTTCTTCTCTTGTTTTACTGCATTAGCTAGGAATTCCAGTACAATATTGAAAAGCAATGGTGAGAGGGACATCCTTGCCTTGTTCCTGATCTTAGCAGGAAAGCTCTGAGTTTCTCATCATTAAGTATGATGTTAGCTATAGATTTTTTGTAGATGTTCTTTATTAAGATGAGGAAGTTTTCCTCTATTCCTAGTTTACTAATAGTTTTTATCATGAATGGATGTTGAATTTTGTCAAAAGCTTTTTCTATACCTAGTGATATGATCATGTGATTTTTTCCTCTTTAGCCTGTTGATGTGGTGAATTACATTAATTGATTTTCAAATATTGAACCAGCTTTGCATATCTGAGATAAATCCCACTTGGTCATGTTGTATAATTCTTCTTATACATTGTTGGATTCGATGTGCTTATATTCTGTTGAGAATTTTTACGTCTATATTTATGAGAGATATTGGTGTATAGTTTTATTTTCGTGTCATATCTTTGTCTGGTTTTCGTATTTGGGTAATGCTAGTCTCACAGAATGAATTAGAAAGTATTCCCTCGACTTTTATCTTCTCGAAGAGATTTTAGAAAATTGGTACAATTTCTTTCTTAATTGTTTGGTAAAATTCACCAGTGAACACATCCAGGCCTGGTGCTTTCTATTTTGAAAGGTTATTAATTATTGATTCAATTTCTTTAATAGATATAGGTCTATTCAGATTGTCTATTAGTGCTCTGTTCTCAATTGATGACACTTCTGCCCACACAGATTGGAATCTTGGTTATCATTGACTCCATCTCACCCCAATTTTTAGCTGCAAACCTAATGGTAGTTACCTTGGTTCAGGTCTCCCTCTCTCAAGAGTAACTGAGGGTTTAAAAGCCGGGTTCCATGAGACTAAAAGTTTTGTTCCAACACTACCACGCACAAGCTATGTGACCTTCAACAAGACACTGAACCTCTCTGATTTCAGTTCTCCCACCCATAAAATGATGAGGGTTGGTTGTCACAGTCATGTTGTATCAGCACACCACTCGGCTCTGCAGTGAACAATATTTACATAGTCAAATGCTGTTGCTTTGTTTGTTTGTTTTTGTTTTTTTAAACAAGGATTAACTTTTAGACAAATCACAGAAGGTTTGTCTGTGGTTATAGCCTAGAAGGTAAATGTTAATAACTTGATGTCAAAAGTGTAGCTCACAGTGGCTGGGAGATGTAAGGAAGAGAAGAGATGTGGGGACCAATCATGAGGAAGTGTCTTCACTTCCAAAGTGGGAAATCAAGAGATTTCATCTCTGGTGGTCTGAACAAGTGATAGAGGCCTTGATGTGTGATGTTGATGTTGCAGGGATGAGGAGTGGAGGGTCTGAGAACAGTGGAGTGAAACCACATTTGGGAGGAGAAGAGGAAATGGGAGGTTAAGAGCCAAATCCTCATCAATCCTAAAAGGCAATCAATTAATAATGTCTAACATTGATAAGTCAAGGAAGAGAAATAAAATATTTTAAAATAACAGTATAAAAATTAGAGATAAGATGACAATCACCAGAATATCTAAAAATAAAAATGGTTAAAATGGAGAGCAGGGGGCTTCCCTGGTGGCGCAGTGGTTGACAGTCCGCCTGCCGATGCAGGGGACACGAGTTCGTGCCCCGGTCCGGGAAGATCCCACATGCGGCGGAGCGGCTGCACCCGTGAGCCATGGCCGCTGAGCCTGCGTGTCCGGAGCCTGTTGCTCCGCAACGGGAGAGGCCACAACAGTGAGAGGCCCGCGTATCGCAAAAAAAAAAAAAAAAAAAAACGGAGAGGAGGACCTCAGATTGGGACAGGGAGAATTGTTTTTCTCTTTAATCTCTTCTGTTTATTTTTTTAACCATATGCATATATTGCTCAGTTAAATTATAAGTGTTTAAATAATTTTCATTATAAATTTCAACTGAAGAATTTTTTTTTGGTTTTCTTTAAATTTTTTTCTTTTTTGAGGTATAATTGACATATAATAAACTGCACATATTTTAAAGTATGCAACTTGATAGTTTTGACATATGTATACAACTGTGAAGCTCTCACCATAATCAGGATAGAGAATATATCCATCACCCCTAAAAGTTTCCTTATGCTCTTTTTTTTTTTTTAATATATATCTTTTTCTAAATATATTTATTTATTTATTTTTGGCTGCGTTGGGTCTTCGTTGCTGTGTGCGGGCTTTCTCTAGTTGCAGCGAGCAGGGGCTACTCTTCGTTACGGTGCGCAGGCTTCTCATTGCGGTGGTTTCTCTTGTTGCAGAGCACGGGCTCTAGGCACACGGGCTTCAGCAGTTGTGGCCCACGGACTCAGTAGCTGTGGCTCACGGACTCTAGAGCACAGGCTCAGTAGCTGTGGCTCACGGGCCCAGCTGCCCCGCAACATGTGGGATCTTCCGGGACCAGGGCTTGAACCCTTATCGCTCGCACTGGCAGGCAGACTCCTAACCACTGCACCACCAGGGAAGTCCTCCTTTTGCTCTCTTTAATCCCTCCTTCCCCTTACCCCCAATGCAGTTACTGATCTGCTTTCTGTTACCATAGGTTGGTTTCTGTTTTCTAGAGTTTTATATAAATGGGATCATCTAGCATGTGCCAGGTTTTTTGCTTGCTTGTTTTTTGGTCTGGCTCCTTTCACTCGAAATAATTATTTTGAGGTTCATACATGTTGTTGGCAGTATCAGTAGTTTATTCCTTTTTATCGCAGTATAATATTGCATTGTACTACAGTTTGTTTATCCACTCAATTGTTGAATGAAACATTTGTGTTGTCTCCAGATTTTGGCTATTACAAGTAAAACTGCTGTGAACTTTCATGTGTAAGTCTTTGTATATCTTTTTTTAAATTAATTAATTAATTTTTTAATAGTTTATTCTTTTATTTAATTAATTTTCTTTAATAGTTTATTCTTTTATTTATTTATTTAGGCTGCGTTGGGTCTTCATTGCTGTGTGCGGCTTTCTCTAGTTGCGGTGAGCAGGGGCTACTCTTCATTGCTGTGCACAAGCTTCCCATTGCGGTGGCTTCTCTTGTTGTGAAGCACGGGCTTAGTTGTTCCACAGCACGTGGGATCTTCCCGGACCAGGGCTCGAACCTGTGTCCCCTGCACTGGCAGGCAGATTCTTAACCAATGTGCCACCAGGGAAGCCCTGTATATCTTTTTATATTCTCTTTTCTCTTGATAGACACGTCAGAGTGGAATGGCTGGATCATATGGTAGGTGTATACTTAACTTTTAGGAAACTGTCAGTTTTCCAAAGTGATTGTACCATTTTACCTTCCCTTAACCGTGTATGAGAGTCCCAGTTCCTCCATATCCTTGCTGACACTTAGTATAATCAGTTTCTAATTCTAAAATTTTAGCCATTAGTAGGTAAGTTGTGGCATCTCATGGTAGTTTTAATTTGCATTTCCCTAATGACTGATATTGTTAAGCATCTTTTCACGTGCTTATTTGCCATCCATATATCTTCCTTAAAAAAAAATCTCTTCAAATCTTTTTTTTTTTTGCTGTACGCGGGTCTCTCACTGTTGTGGCCTCTCCCGTTGCGGAGCACAGGCTCCGGACGCACAGGCTCAGCGGCCATGGCTTAGGGGCCCAGCCACTCTGCGGCACGTGGGATCCTCCCAGACCGGGGCACGAACTCGTGTCCTCTGTATCGGCAGGCAGACTCTCAACCACTGCGCCACCAGGGAAGCCCTCTTCAAATCTTTTGCCCACTTTTTTATTGGTGCTATGCGGCTGCTTCCCACTAGCTATTTGTTTTCTTACTGTTTTGAGAGTTCTTTATGTATTTCTAGATTCAAGTCCTTTATGAGATATAGGCTTTAGAAATATTTTCTTGTCTTTAAAAACAATAAACGTTTGCAGTGGTTAAGAATCCGCCTGCCAATGCAGGGGACACGGGTTCGATCCCTGGTCTGGAAAGATCCCACATGCCGCGGAGCAGCTAAGCCCGTGCACCACAACTACCAAGTCTGCCCTCTAGAGCCCATGAGCCACTACTACTGAAGCCCGCGTGCCTACAGCCTGTGCTCTACAACAACAGAAGCCACCGCAATGAGAAGCCCGCACACTGCAACGAAATCTAATGCAGCCATAAATAAAACAAATAATTTAAAAAAAATAAGCTTTTAATTTTAGAATAGTGTTACATTTACAGAAAAATAGTGCAGAGAGTTCCCACATATCCCACACCCAGTTTTCCCTGGTACATTAATATTTGTAACATTTGTTACAATTAATAAACCAACACTGCTACATTAATATTAAGGCCCATACTTTATTCAGATTTCCTTACTTTTTATTTAATGTCCTTTTTCTGTTTCAATATCCCATCCATGACACTACGTTAGTCTCCTTAGGCTTCTTAGGCTGTAACAACTTCTCAGACTTGCCTTGTATTAATAACCTTGAGAGTTTGAGGAGTACTGGTCAAGTATTCTGTAGAATGTCCCTCCACTGGGATTTGTCTCATGTTTTTTTCATGATTAGACTGGGGTTATGGGTTTGTGGGGGGAGTGCCATTTTTATCACATTATATCAAGGGTACATAATACTAGCGTTACTTATCACTGGGATGTTAACCTTGAGGTAACCTAGCTGAGGTAATGTTTGTCATGTGTTTCTACTGTAAAATTATACATTTCCCCCCCCCCCTTTTCATACTGCACTTTCTGGAAGGAGCTCACACTTAAGGGATGGGAAACTATGCTTTACCTCAAGAGTAGGGTATATGTTATTTAGACTTCTTCTGCATGAGAGATTTGTCTATTCTCCCCCATTTATTTACTTACTCAATAATTTATTTATATCAGTATGGACTCATGGATATTTATTGATATTTTATACATTGAGTTATAATCCAATACTACTTCACTGATTTTGTTGTGCAAATTATTCCAGCTTTGGCCATTGGGAGCTCTTTCAGTTAGGTCCTGTGTTCCTTTGACATATCTTCATGACTGTGTGTGTGGGGAGGTTGTTTATTTGTTTTGTTTTGTTTGAGCATTTTCTTACCTCTGGCACTACAAGATTCTTCAGGCTCATCTTGTGTATTTCCTGCCCAAGTCCTAAAAGCAATCATTTTTTCTAAGAATCCCCAGTTCCTTTTATTGGAGAATGGTATTAGAAACCAAGATCTGGACATGAAGTGTGCTCATTTCTTTTCTTTTTTTGGTAACATCTTTATTGGAGTATAATTGCTTTACAATGGTGTGTTAGTTTCTGCTTTATAACAAGTGAATCACTTATACATATACATACGTTCCCATATCTCTTCCCTCTTGCGTCTCCCTCCCTCCCACCCTCCCTATCCCCACCCCCAGGCGGTCACAAAGCACCAAGCTGATCTCCCTGTGCTATGCGGCTGCTTCCCACTAGCTATCTATTTTACGTTTGGTAGTGTATATATGTCCATGCCACTCTCTCACTTTGTCCCAGCTTACCCTTCCCCCTCCCCATATCCTCAAGTCCGTTCTCTAGTAGGTCTGTGTCTAAGTGTGCTCATTTCTAATGGGTGTGGTTTCTTCTGGGCCCTCTCAGTTGACATAGCAAAGAAATATATGTATACTAACCCATGTATATAGATATATCTGTAAATATTTCTATATATAACCATCTGTATCTATTTAAGCTAAACATGAGTTTATACTAATGCCTCCAACTCTAATCCACAAATTGTTCTGTCATTCTAGCCTCCTCTCCTTGCTTACCTATACCACTACACAGTAAGAAACCTGGCTCCTACAATCACTATCCATTTATTTAGTTGCTCAATTCCAGTATACATACATACCAGTATCAGAATTGTGAACCTGTACCCCTCCAGAAAATAACTTTATCAACTAGAACCAGTGCTAATGTACAGTTTCTTCTGACTTTAGTCTTACACATGAAACTCATTCCCATATTTCCCAGAACTTTTTCTCCCCATCTCCTTTAGTGGGTTGTTTCATACATTTGTAATAGATTATTTTGTCACACTCTGCATTCTTTTGTAACTGAGCAGGACCCTATGGGGCCTTCCCAGGACAGACCCTGTCCCATGTCCTCTGCCTGCCTCTTGTTTAGCCTCCTAGGCCTTCCCCAAGTTCCAAAGAATAAGTTTAATCAGAAATGTGAGAAAATGCAGAAAGAAAGGAAAACAGTCAAGCAAGACAAAATAATAATAGTTTTGCCATTAAACAAAATCAAGGACTCTTAGTTCCTCCTGAAGGGCTATAGACAATATTCTGAGCCATATCCTTTAGCAGTTTTGCAGGTACTGAAACCAGGTGGAAAAAGTTAACTGTATGCTGTCCACAAGCCATAGACCCCGACTGGTTGGAACTAGAAGGAACTAGAAGGTTGATGATGTTGACTCCTGATTACCTCACCGCCAACCAATCAGAAAAATGCCCAAGAGTTGATCACACACCCCACAACCCCCTCCCTCAGCCTGTCTTTAAAAACCTTTCCCTGAGGGACTTCCCTGGTGGTCCAGTGGGTAAGACCCCACGCTCCCAGTGCAGGGGGCCTGGGTTTGATCCCTGGTCAGAGAACTAGATCCGGCATGCATGCTGCAACTGAGAAGTCTGTATGCCGCAACTAAGAAGTCTGCATGCCACAACTAAAGATCCCGCACGCCACAACTAAGATCCGGTACAACCTAAACAAACAAAT
Source organism: Delphinapterus leucas (assembly GCF_059928025.1). NCBI lineage: Eukaryota > Metazoa > Chordata > Mammalia > Artiodactyla > Monodontidae > Delphinapterus > Delphinapterus leucas. The sequence goes on along the minus strand of NC_143147.1, from coordinate 46,750,699 downwards.
AAATAAATAAATATTTTAAAAATAACAAAATTAAAACCTTTCCCTGGAAGCCATTGGGGAGTTCAGGTCTTTTGAGCACTAACTTCCTGGACTCTGCTTGGCACCCTGCAATAAACACTGCATTTTCCTTCACCACAACCTGGTGTCAGTAAATTGATTTTGCTGCACGTGGGGGAGTGGACCCAAGTTTGGTTCAGTAACAATTTCCTGAGAGCTCTCAACTTCCTAGATGATTTTGTAAATTTGTATGCATTACAGTTCACTCTTTGTACTGTAAGGTAATATGGGTTTTGACAAATGCATAGTGTCCTGTGTCCAGAATTACAGTATCACTATCGTAAAACAAAATCCCCTGTGCTTCACCTATTCAACCCTTCCTTCCTCCTCACAAACTCCTTGCAAACATTGATCTTTTTACTATCACTATAGTTTTGCCTTTTCCAGAATCATATAATTGGAATCATACAATATGTAGCCTTTTCAGATGGGCTTTTTTGACTTAAAAATATGCATTTAAAATTCATCCATGACTTTTCTTTCATCACTGAATAATATTCCCCTGAATAGATGTACACAGTTTGTTTATCCATTAACTCACCGAAACATCTTGATAGCTTCCAGTTTTTGGAAATTATAAATAAAGTTGCTAAAAACATTTTCATGTAGGTCTTTGTATGGACATAAAGTTTTCAAATCAACTGGGTAAATACGTAGAAGGGTGATTGCTGGATCATATACTTAGCTTTGTATAAAACTGCCATACTGTCTTCCAAAGTGGCTGTACCACTTTGCAATCCCACCAGCGATGAATGAGATTTCCTATTGTTCCATATCCTTGCCAGCAGTTGGTACTGTCAGTTTTTAAAATTTTAGCCATTCTAATAGATATACCATTTGTGTTTTAGTTTGCAATTTCCTAATGACAAATGATGTTGAGTGAGTTTTCATATACTTATTTGCCATCTATGTATTTTCTTTGGGAAGGTGTCTATCCATATCACTTGCCATTTCTTAATTGGTTGGCTTGTTTTCTTACTGTCAAGTTTTAAGCATTCTTTATATATTTTGGATACAAGTCCTTTTTTAGAAATGTGTTTTGCCAATAATTTTTCCCAGTCTGTGGCTGGTCTTTTCATTCTCTTAACAGTATCTCCTGAAAAGAAGAATTTTATTTTGGTGAAGTCCAATTTATCAACTTGTTCTTTTATGAATCCTGGTTTTGGTGTCATATCTCAGAAATGTTTGCCTAACTCAAGGTTATAAAATGAATTATATTTTATTAATATTAATAATTAATATTTTATCAATATAATTAAAATCTTTTGTTTTCTTCTAGAAGTTTTATAATTTTAAGTTTTACATTCAGGTCTATGACAAATTTTGAGTTTATTTTGTATGTGATGCATCATATGAGTCAAAGATTTTTGGGTTTTGGCTTGGGGGTTTTTTGGCATAGAACTGTCTAATCATTCCAGCACCATTTATTGCAAGGACGACACTTTCTCCACTGAATTGCCTCTGTACCTTTATTAAGAATCAGTTGCCCATATATGTGTGGGTTATTTCTGGACTCTATTCTGTTCCATTGATCTATTTGTCTATCTCTGTGCCAATACTATATTGTCTTGATTACTACAGCTTTATAATTAAGTCTTGAAATTGGGTAGCATTAGCTCTCCAACTTTGTTCCAGAGCGGTACTCAGTCTAATCATTCCCCATCACTGAAGTAACACCTTCCTTGGTAGTCTACCCAATGCTGCATGAATTATGGCTTTTTCCAGTCTGGCTGGTGGGAACAGGCACTATTCCTTGACGGACACTGCTCTCTAATCCTTTTGGATTGTCTTTCCTGGCCAGGGGTGGTTTTCTTACCCACATGCGCTGATCAGTTCTCTGCGGAACACCTGAGGGGTCTCCTCTGCAGATCTGGGGGTGACCTCTGAGGAGGTCTCTCCTCTCAGGTACCATTTCCTGTTAACTCTAGACTCCTTGGTCTCCCTGGACTCACCTCCACTCCTCCTCTGCAGGAGCCCCTCAGGCTCTGCCTCAGGCTCTCCCCGTGCACAGCCTGAAAACCCTCCCCAGGCAGGAGCTGGGGAAACTCAGGGCCCAGTTCACGGTTTCCTATCTCTCAGGGATTACTGCCTTCACCGCCTGATGTCCAGCGCCTTGACAACATTGTTTCACATATCCTGTCTGGTGTTTTGGGTTGTTTGGAGAAGGTGGGCAAACACAATCCCTGTTACTCCATCTTTAAATCTTGCCATTTATCTGGGACTTTCCTGGCGGTCCAGTGGTTAAGGCTCCGTGCTTCCACTGCAGGGGGCACGGGTTCGATCCCATCCCACATGCTGCGTGGCACACCAAAAAAAAAAAAATCTTGCCGTTTATCAAGACTTCTGATGATCTCCCTATCCACACATGCCTCCTTGCTGAGTCTAAGACGACCCTGCCAGGGTGCAGGAGGGCGAGGACATGTTAGGCAGAATGAAATGTGCCGGGCATGGAGGGGGACTGCAGGGCAGGGTTTGGGGGATCATGCCAGTAGGAAACAGAAGAGAGAAAGGGGAGCAAGGGAGAGATAGTCACATGGCTATAGAAGAGCAGATGGAAGAGGCGTGGGACCCAGGGTGGAGCTGAGGAAAGGAGACCCCGGGAGGCCCAGTGAATCACCCTGGGGCACAAGCTGGTGCATGGTAAAGCCACGGCTGAATCTGGCTCTGTGTGGCCCAGGAGCTCAAACTCTGAACTGCTTGCAACTTGGCCTGCTCTGAGAGCCCGGCAAGAAAAATAAAGAGGGGAGAGAGGGGCTTGCAGGGGCCTAGGCCAAGGGACCCTGCTGGAGGCTCGCAGCTCCCAGGAGTAGCAGAAAAGGTGGGAACAACTGGGTTTTCCTGGGCCCAGAAGGGCCTCTTCCCTCCAGAAGGCTGAGTGGAGCCCCTGTTATGTGAGAGGCTTAGCCTTGGAGGCCTCCCAGGAACCCAGAGCTCCCGCCCGGTGCCCCACGTGGTGCCAAGAGCAGGGGAGCAGAGTCGGTGTCTCATGGGAGATACCTTCTTGTTCCCCTGAAGATTCTGGGGGTCAGAACTGTTGTGGCCTGTAGTGTCAACCTGGCAACTTGCTGAACATTCAGAAGCCCAGCCCCCTGCCCCCCATGGGAGATGGAGATTGGATTCAGTTGGGCTGGGCCTCTGAGTCCCAGCTGATTCTTTGGCAGCAGGTGGTCTGGGATTCCATTCTGAAAGGCCACGGACATCTTTCACCCAAGAGTGCCTGGGGAGTCGAGGCCTGGGGAGAGCACAGGCAAACGTGGAGGGAAGGAGCCCAGGTAGGCAGGCAGAGGTACGCTTGGGAGGGGGCAGCTGTCAGCATCCCTTTAAAGTCTGTTGTGCCCTGGGCTCCCTCCCATCCCAGGTCTTATCTCTGGGTGCTGTCCCTGGATGGAGCTTTCTCCGGGGCACCTCAGGGTCCCTGGGGCAGGAGGAGGGGACAGATCAAAGGGCAGGCGCCCTAACAACAGAACTTGAGATGGCTTCTTTGCATCCTGGAGAGGCCCAGACTGAGACAGGATGGATGGGATCCCTGGGCCAGGGGGCAGGGAGGGGGTGTGAGTGGAGAAACCAAATCCTGGTGCATTCACTGTGGACAAAAGGAAGGGCTTGGAGAGGGGCTCAGCCTCCTCTCACAGCTGCTCTGGCTGGAGGCTTCCGGAAAGGTCTGGGGACATCTGGTTCAGGTTCCCTTCAGGGGCAGGAAGGACCCAAAGGGGGTGGTGGTTTGCACGCCTATTGGTTGGGGACCCAGGCCCACTTGCTAAACCCTGTGTTTAGCTGATTCCAAGTTACCCATACCCAGGAGGGGGCCTAGGAGCAGAGCTGGGGGCAGGGGGGAGTAAGAAGTAGCCCCCTCCCAGATTCTCAAATCCCAGACATCCCTCCTGGGAAAGCAGACTAGCCACTTGGGTGTAACACTATCCCTAGGCTTGGGGCTCCCCCACATCTGGAGCCCCAGCTGCCGACCCACCATGGAGGCTGGGAACTCTTCCCCCCAAATTCTGCCTGGTCCCAACAACAGTAGCAGAGCCGAGGGAGTAGCAGCTGTCTGCTCCGGGGCGCCTGGGCCACAGGCGGGCGCCAGGGCTCGGTAGGGGTGATGGGGGGAGGATCCGTGTTTCACCTGCCTCTGTGGTTATTTGGGGCCTTACAGTTGCTGTTAGGGGTGGGAGGGTATTTGGGATACAGTTATCCTTATGCCAACTTTGGTCTGAGTTCAAGGAGACCCAGAGACACTAGGACCCCCAAACTATGTACACCACGCCCCCACCTCCCGCCAAGGCCCCCACTGAGACCAGTTGGATTGCACATAGACTCATTGGACCAAGCACCCGATTCAGCCAGGCCAGGTCTGGAGGTGGAGATGGGTGTGGACTGGGCCGGGTAAAACTAGCGGCAGGTGGAATGTGAAGGCCTGAATTCAGCCCCCTCTCCTCCAGGTTCTCTCATAGCCCATGACCCTCCCCCCAGCATTCTCCCCGAGCCTTGTTGTTCTCAAGCCCACCTGGGCTAGTCGCTGAGTAACGAAGTGCCACAACTCAGCAACCGAAAACAATGCACATTTATTAGCTCACAGTTTCCATGGGTCAGAGTCTGGGTCCAGCTTAGCCGGATGCTCCGCTTGGGTCTCACAGGCTGCAGTCAAGGGATCGGTCAGGCTGCATTCCTTCCTGAGTTTGGTGTCTTCCGAGCTCGCAAGGTTGTTGGCAGGGTTCAGCTCCTAAGGCTACAGGACTGAGGTTCCAGTTTTCTTGCTGGCTGCCAGCCGGAGACTGCTCTCAGCTCCTAGAGGCTGCCCACAGTTCTTTGACAGGTGGCCCTCTCCCAGGCCCTCTCGCTACAGGGCAGGTTACTTCTTCAAGTAAGATCAACAAGAGAATCTCTCTGACCTCAGTAAGGGCTTCATTCTCCCTTTTAAGAGCTTTTATCTGATTAAGCCAGGCCCACCCAGAATCAGCTCCCTTTTGAGAACTCATAATCAAAAGATTTGGAACCTAACTACAGCTGCAAAACCCCTCCATGTTTGTCATATTCTGTTGACTAGAAGCAAGTCACAGGTTCTGACCATGCTCATGGGGAAGGGATATACGCAAGGGTTTGACTCACAGGGTGTCCCCTTAGCCTTGCCTCTGCCCATGCCACCCACTGAGGGTCTTTATAACGTGGCCACCCTCCTTCCTCAAAGCTCTGCCATCTCTGGACTGTGGCAGTGAGAGCCTGGGCAGGGGCCAGTATGGACTCTTCTTTTTTTGCCTTCCAGTCAGCAAAGAGCTGCAAGTGGGCACGAGGCATGTGGGGGGTAGAGGGGGTAGGGGCAGGTGGGGAGGCTGGGACCCCCATCCTCAAGGGTGAGGCCAACCCCATAAAGAAGTCACTTTAGACCTTTAGGAGAGTCCAGGAAAGCTTCTGAAGGGAGGGATGCTCTGAGCTGAGTCTGGTGGGATTTTGAAGGCAACCAAGGTTAGAAGTGGGTAGGGAAAGGGCTGCTCTGGCTGAGGGACAACCTGACCGAGGTGAATTTGGGGAACCGTGTGGCTGTTGACCGACCACAAGACTTTAGATGGAAGGATCAGGCTAGAAGGCAGATGCAGGAGGGCTGAGCACGGCAGGCTGGGGCGGCGATGGGGAGCCATGAACGTGAACTTCTGTGAGCCCGGGAAAGACATGCTATCCTGCCGTGGACACAGCCAGGGAGGCCCGTCCCCCTCTCTAAACTGAGCCCCCACTACGAGCCAGACGCTCACAGTTTGGCGCTGTGAACGCAATACTGAATCAGCAGAGAGGGGATTTCAGGGATCTGAGAGACGAGTCAGGGACACAGACATCAACCAAATCATCAATTCCATCTGGAATATGAGGTCGGAGGAGAGAAGAGGGTATTGTATGAGCGTAGATCTGGGCCCCGACCTAGTCTGGTGAGTCCAAGGAGGCCTGGGGGCGGTGAAGGTGGCCAGTATATCACACCCCAGCAGAGAAAGGAGGAAACAGGAGAGTGCCCCCGGATTCAGCCTGAAAGCAGCCTTCCTGTCCCCAGATCGCATCCTCTCTAATAGCAAAGGCCATCAGCACGTGCCCCTCCCGTGCGCCTAGCCCAGAGCCAGCACCCTCCCTCTGCCTTCACACCCTGAGAAGGAAAATCCCCTGTGTGGGCCCTCCTGCCCCGGGGGACACAGCGGTGTGCCCCCAAAGCGGTGGGAGACCCTCTGTGTGACCACAGCAGGCCCAGGGGCCCTGCCCCACTGCCTCACTGCTCGACACACCCAGCCCCAGATGTTCTCACGCCCCATCGCCCCAGACACAGCTCCGGACAGCTGCACAGCTGGCCAGCCTGTGGGAGAGTAGGCCTGCCAATAGCCCTGGGAAGGAGGACAAAAAGGGGACACCTCAGACAAACAGAGCTGGCTCCCTGAGCCAAAGCATACACCCCGGTCAGAGGCCTGAGCAAGCAGGCTGGCCGGGGGGAGGGGGGGGGGCTTAACCCTTTCTCTCCCAGCAGGGCTCCAAGGAGTCCCCAATACACTCATCTCTGCCATTCCCCTGCCTCCAGCCGGATGTCCCCGCCCCTCAGCCAACCCAGTAGACTCTCCTGGCTGGACAAGGGGAATCTTTCCCTGCTCCCTGGGGGCAGGTTCATTCATTTTCCTAGAAACAAGACACGGGTCTTGTCCCCAAGGAGCCAGGGTCTGGAAGTTCTTTCTGCTGTCTGACCTTGCTCCCACTCTTTGACTTGGTCACTGCTGGCCATCTGTTCCCCCTTGATCTCCAAGCAGAGAAACAGGAAATGCGTCCAAGAAAGGCAGGAGCAGAAGTGGCGGAGGCAGGGTCTGGAGGAGGCCCCAGAGCCTTGGTGTCCTGAGGGCGTCACCTTGTTCTGGACGAGGCACATGCAGCGGGTGAAGCCTGGGCTCCCGACACAGTCCCCCCCCCACTAACAGCGTGTCCCCAGGCAAGATTCCGAGGTCTCTGCTGACCTGTGTCAGATGGCAGTGAATGTCGGAGCTGCCTCCCTGGGGCTCAGAGGAAGAAAGAGACATTTTGTGCAAAGAAATGGGCCTAGACCCGTGGGGGCCTACGGTAAGCGCTCAGACAGGACTGCCAGCCACTGCTCGGGCGACAGCAGGGCCAACGTGCTCCAGGCAGAGAGACCCGAGCCGTCTCGAACTCCCACGCTAGTGGCAGGGGCAGACATGGAACATGTCAGCAATCAGCAAACGAGATCATCCCAGGCTGTGACGGGTGATAAGAAGGCATTCAGAGCGGGCTGGCTGGGGGTCTGGACAGATGGATAAGAGGCAGCGTGGGGAGGGCCAGGGTGCTAGGGAGCACCCACTTGTCCATCTCTCTAAGTCTGTGTCCTGCTGAGCAGACGGAGAATTAACGGTGAGTGGCCGCCAGGCCCCGTGACCAAGACCTCGCAGTGCTAACAAACGCTCAGAGAGACATGAGGTCACAGGAGCACAGAGCAGGCATCCTTCATCCCCGGGGCAAGCAGAGGGAGAAGAGAGGCTTGGGGCTATCGGAGAGAACGTTCAAGGCTGGGATGAGGTAGGGAAGCCCTGTGAGACCAGGTATGAAAGGCTCTGAATGCCAGAGAAAGAGCTGGGCATGGTCTCCTAGGGCAATGGAGAGCCATGGGAGGTTTGGGCCCAGAAGTGACAGTTCAGATGTGGGTTCTGGCTGCTGTGAGGAGAAGAAATTGGAAAGGCTGGCCTGAGGGGAGGCAGGGAGCCCAGGCAAGGGCCAAGCCTATGTTTTATGGAGGAAAACCAGTAGTTCCTGGTGACTGATGGGACCTGCAGAGCAGAGAACCACGGGGTTTCCCTGAGCTGCACTGTGACTCTTCCTGCCCTGTTCAGTCTGACACATCTCAACACATCAGCTGGGGGCGAGAGACAGCCACGAGCAAGCCAGATGAGGGCCTCAAGGAGATCTTAGCTGGTGGGGAAAAACAGGCATGACACAAACCGCACTGAGAGTGGTGGTTTCTGAATTATTAAAGGAAAGTGGGACGGGCTGTCTGCTTTAGACCTGAGCTCCCTGAGGGCAGGGGCTGTGTCTCCCCTTCACACTCCAGATGCCTGAGGCCGGGACAATGTTTTCTCCATGAGGCTGGAGGCTCCCTAAGAGGGGGTCTGTTTCCTGCCGGTCCTGGGGCTGTGGTCTGGCAGCCAGGCACCTGCCCACTCCCCACCCCTCCTGAGGGGGCAGGAACAGAGGGAGCGGGTCATGTCATTCTGAAACACTCGCCAGCCGCCCACCATTTCCTAAAGCCAGCCCACGGCTCCCAGGGTGGCAGGACCACCCGCTCTATCTCAGAAGTATCTCTTGGGGTGTGACCGGGCCAGGGGAGGATCAGTTCCCCACAGAGGGTCTCCGCTGGGGCTCACCACCCTCCCCCAGCTCCAACCTTACCTGCCTGCTCTCCCCCAGCTGTAAGCTCACTCAGTTGCCCATGTCAGGGGAGACTGCTAAAAGGGGCCTGGTGGGCGCTGGGCAGAAGCCGAAGGTCCGTACTTATCCTCAGGAGGGGCTTGAGGGGGCAGGACCAGGGTTGGAAGAAGACCCTGGAGAGATTTTGCTAGAACAAGGAGGGTCTAGGAACAAGAGCTGGGAGACAGAGCCCCCAGCCTCTGCCCTCAATTCCTGTGGGCCTAGGGCAAAGCTCTTCCATTCTATCAGCCTGTTTACCCACAAGGTGATGGGCCTGGGGTGGTCATTGCCGTCCCTCTGGCCCTCAGTCTTTTTTTATTCCAACAGGGACAATCATCTTAGAAAACTGTAAGGTCAGGAGACCTCATGTGAGAACCCCAGGAAGCCAAATGAGAGGAAATGCTGTAGAGCATGAGGGATTTGGGGCTGACACTGAGGAAGACTTCCTGGAAGGAAGGGCAGGAGCCCCTGCACAGGCCCTGGGTCACTGCTTTCCAGGGCTCCATCTGGCTGGGCAGCAGGAGGGACCTGTGACCGAGGCATCGGGGGCTACCTCCTTCCCTTGTCGCCGGGATGGCCGGACTTCGTCCTGGTCAGGCTGGATATACCCTCCTGGCACTCCTGAGGTTTGACCTTTGACCTTTGGCTTAGTCATGGGGCGAGGCCGTTTGTCCACTCATCCCATGCCATTAGGATTGTGCGGAGCCCGTTGCAGGCTCTGAGCGGGGCGGGCAGTCTGTCTGATGGGGAAGACACAGCCTCTGCCTCCAGGAGCCCAGTGGAGGAAAGGAGTCAGCCGCTCCCTCAGGGGAGAGGCCTATCACCTAGAGAAATGACCTAGGAGTTAGGCAAACACCAACCCCCCCTCCTCTGGAGGCAGCTGGACCCCAACTGCGTGTGGATCTGAAACTGGATCAGGGAAGCAGGGCTGGCAGCATGCCCAGCAATGAGTGCAGTGTGCTGGGGAGCTGGTGGGGGCGAGGAAACCCCCATGCATCCCCCTGCCCCCGGCCTGTCTGCAGACATGTGCATGGGCGTAAGGGAAGAGGGCTGGGCGGGGGACTGTGTGCACATCCTTAGGCAGATGTCCTGGTACCTGTGTTCAGGCCTGGGAGATGGGTGTGCTGGGGGCGTGGTCCTCAGTGCTGGTGAGCGTGCTGTGTGCACAGGCTGCATGGAGGGTCTGCAAGGGTGTGAGGTGCAGCTGTGTGCACTGCTCGTGCAACACGTGCGCGTGAGTCAGGATGCAGACCCCCTGGGGAAGTGGGGAGACTGGGCCCAGTGTCTGCCCCACGAGGTCATGCTGGGTAATCTGCCCGCCCTCCCTGGACCTCGAGTCCCCTGCACACAGGGAGGTGTCAGCAGAGGGCTGTGTGAGGCTTCCCCAGCTCCATCAGTCTGTGCTCTGAGCACCAGGGAAAACCCCAGGGGCCCTGCCTGCCCACTGCCAGGCCTTCTGTCTGCCCTTGATCCCTCGCCTTGGCACCTGAACAACTGTGCCTGACCAGCGAATGCAGGCCGGGCCAGCTGTCACTGTGACATCCATTCTCCTCGGTGGGCCTGGGAGCTCCCACCCAGCTCCCCCAGCTCCTCTCTCCCTTCTCCCTCCCTGTTGCACCCACATCTGGAAATTAGGCAGGGTGACACCTGGAAGCATCCCATGGCCATGGGGTCTCGTGGGGTTCTGAGCCTTAATCCAGGAGCTGGGAGAGACGAAGGTGACAAGGAGCTCCGCTCCCAGCACCCTCAGAGCCCCACTTTCCACTGCCTCTGCCCCCAGCGTTCTGGGAAGATTCCTGGGGCCCCAGCCCATACCAGGAAGAAGCCTTCTTATTTGCATATCACGTACATCTGATTTGCATGTGCCTCCTGGTTGGCCATTTCTAAGCAACCCTGGAATTCGGATCTCACAGGACGCTGAGCCTTTTCTAGGAGCTTGCTTCTCTCTGTCTCCCCTTGACCCAGGTGCCTCCTAAAGGACAGACACACACACACAGACCCCTCCCTACACACACCTGTTCTTGCACACAGGCACAAGGGTATACCAGCCTCCACCTACATGCAAAAATGCAGAGTCCTGGGCTTCCCTCGTGGCGCAGTGGTTGGGAGTCCGCCTGCCGATGCAGGGGACACGGGTTCGTGCCCCGGTCCGGGAAGATCCCACATGCCGCGGAGCGGCTGGGCCCGTGAGCCATGGCCGCTGAGCCTGCGCGTCAGAGCCTGTGCTCCGCAGCGGGAGAGGCCACAACAGTGAGAAGCACGCGTACCGCAAAAAAAAAAAAAAAAAAAAAAAAAAGTGCAGTGTCCTGTTTCTTATCCCTGTGCACCCTCCCCCTTGCCCTGTGGAATATGCGCTGAGTATACGCTCACACATGCAACTGCACAGATGCCCGTGCTTCTGTCCTCACACACATTTGTCTACACACATGCCCCCACTGCCCCAGTGCACAAGCAAACACAACTCAGCTTCACGTAGGAGTTGGGGGACTGCACACAGAAGCTGCCAGTGAAGTGCCCTGAGCAATAGATCCCTCCCAGACCCCCAAGTGGGCAGGACTAGCAAGGGCGCTCCCGTGTGATTGGCTGGGAGGAGACAGCACGGGTCAGGTGGCTGTTTTCAGTGGTTTTACCACCAGTGGGTCCCTGGTGGTAAGAGTAGCACAGTCAGAGTATCAGTCCTTGAGAGTTTTGTCTTCCCTGAAATATGGCTCCATCCTGCATTTTCTGCATCATTTCTGTTGCTCTCACCCCAGGCCTCCTCCCCTTATTGGTCCCCAAACACAGCTTCCTTGGGTGGCCCTGCCTCTGACCTTTTTCTCCCTGCTCCCCACCAAGAACACCTCCCTGCCTTCCTCCACCATAAACACTCACACCTTTTTTTTGTGCTGTGCTGTGCCCTCTTCCTGGATGGGCCTCTTTCTCTGTCCACCCAGCACACTCCTATACATCCTTCAAGTCCCACCTCGAATGTCACCTCCTAGGTGAATCCTTCTCTAATCTTACCAGGCAGAAGTAATCTCTTTCCTCACTCTGAACATCCAAAGGCACAGCAGTGGGGTGGAGAGACATGGTTGGTCCTAAATACCTGTACGGGGGATGCTTAGGGGCTTGGAGGCTGCAACCTTTCATTTGTATGGAGGGGACAGACTTTTCTGAAAATTGCAATTACATGGTGAGCATTTGGACTTAAATTATATTTTGTGTTCATTTTCAGGGGAAGAGAATAGGCACAAGAATCAGACAATGCTGCTTCCATCCCTTCTGCTGTGCACCTTTGGGTGATTGTTGCAGCCTCTCGGGGCCTCAGTTTCCTTGTCTGTAAAATGGGCTCACTGTTGGGGATTATGAGAAGCCAATTAGAGCTTGAACATTTATGGCCTTAAATTCTCATTTCATTGAACAGTAAAGATTATTTTTGCTCCAAGGATTTTTGCTTACTTCTCTGTCTCCCCACTGGACTAGAAGTTCCTTCACAGCAAGGGTTATACCTCTATCTACAAAATGGGGATAATAATGGGATAGACCTCATTTGTGAGGATTAAATGAATTAACTCATGTAATATGCTTAGAAGAGTTTGCTGGCACTACTCAGTGTTTACTATTATCGTTATTACCACATACCTTATCATTTAATCCTTACAGAAATCCTGTGTCGCTGGAGATATTGTTATCCCACTTTACATAACATTTAGGAGCTTCCTTGCCAAGGTCACACAGTGAGCAAGTATCAGAATCTAGATTTGAATCTGGGTTTAGCAGAGTCTTAACCACCGGTCAGGATGTGACAGTTCTGGGCAGACAGATCAGATGTCCAGCCCACGACTTCCTGATACAGTTTATTTGCACATGCCCACGTCCCTTGCTGTGTCCCTACAGCACGTAGGCCTGTCTTCCATCTGGACTCAGCAACTGAGGACAGTGTGGGGCACCCTGAATAGGAGCTGCCCATTGGCCCAATCCCCACAGCTGACTGAGGTTCGTAGGTACCACCCTGAGAACAGGATTCCACCTGGGGAGGGGGAGACAGGGTGACGGCCCGGGGTGAAGCCTTTGTCCACCCTGACCCAGGATGCTGGTCATTCAGCCCCACCCCACATATCCATTCAGCATCCGAGCCCAGAGCACCTGGATGGAGAGACACTCTCTACCCCACATGTCATACCGTGAGTGCCGGACACTCGTGCTGGAAAGCTTGACCTGGAATGTGTTTCCATGCAGCAGGCCAAGCCTCACTCACACCACCGCGCACCAAATACTCTGGTGCAACAGCCTCATGGGGCCCCCCCAGTCCTGCTGGGGAGAGCCCTGGGGGCAGCAGAGGTCCAGGGAGGAAGGGAAACATGGAGTTCCCCAGTGTGCGTGGCAGCTGAATTCCTCCAGATCACACAGCCCGGCTCCCGGAATCAGTGGGAGCCCCTTTTCCTGGGCCTGCTGGGGGTTTGGCCAACAGGCAGCTGGAGTCCTTGGATGTTCTGCTGAGGGCCTCGCGTCCTATCCGTGTGCCCAGTAGCTCCAGAGAGCATGGCCCAGATGGCCAGAATCCCAGGAGGGAAAATCTAGGCTGGAGCGCAGCCAGCTCTGGGCTTGGGGAGGGCTGCAGGGAGAGAGCAGGGGAGCAGATTAGACGCAGGGGCATGGAAGGAATGATTTCTTGAACCCCTTCAGGCTCCAAATCCAGCCTGCCCACTTCGGCCCAGGCTCAGAGAACCGGACACCCGAGACCTGTGGACACGGTCGTGACCAGGGCTGTGGAGGGAAGAATCTGACGGATGGGGAGGCAGCGGACTGCGGGGCACACCCAGGAGGACCTCAGCTTCAGCAAACGGCTCAGGGACGCACTGAGCCCAACCAAGTACTGCGGTGCCGCAGCGCCCTCTGTTGGCCAGAGGCGGAGGCCGCCTGTCCAGAGCTCTGCAATGGTTGGGGGAAAGCGGATGCCCGCAGGACTCTGGCCCAAACACAAGTTCCCTAAAGGGCCCCAGGAGTCAGCGCCCATTGAAGTGGTCATCCGAGCTGGGAGAACCTTGGAGACTCCTGCGTCAATCCCTATTTTGTCACTGGGAAAACTGAAGCCAAGAGAGGGGAGATGATTGACCCCAAAATGGGCTGGCGCCAGGGACTGGATTATGGGGCTGGCTAAGTCCCAGTGCTGGTGCCATGGGATGGCCTGGGACTTCCCAGTCACCCCCACCACCATGCTCCCCACCAACCACCCGGAATCGACGTACATCCGGGCAACCCCAGACAGGTCTCCCAGCCCCGCCTCTGCCCCCACCCCTTCTACCCAGACCCCTCCTATAACAATTCTAGAACCTCCCTGTCTCGCCACCAGCCCCCTCCTCAGACACCATACCCTCCAATCTTCTTCAGCACCCCCGTCCCCCAGACTCAGGAGATTACCTGTGCTCCCCAACAACCAACGATTTCCCACGTAAAGCCTTCGGCTTTTTTCTTATTTTTTTCCCCAGGAAATGAAAACTTCAATTTATTTCTTTTCTTTTCTTTTTTTAAATTAACTTTATTGGATTTTCTTTTTAATTACAAACCACAGTACTACATGTTCTTTGTAACAGCTAAACAAACCAGAGGTATCTAAAGAAAAAGTCGATAATCTCCTCTCTCCCTTTCCAGCCCCACACCCCTGAGATCACTAACGTGGTTGAAGGAGTGTCGTCTTTCCTTATTGCTCTAAGGCTGTTCACTCAATAGGTAGGAAGACTTGAAACCTGCTGTGCATCGGGCCCTGTGCTAAGCCTGGGCTACTGAGGAAAATAAGACAACAGCCACAATGCCCACTGCCCTCAAGGGGCTTACATTCTAGAAGCGGGAGGAGAGGCAATAGAGAGTAAATAAGAATATTTCAGGCAGTGATGAGCTCTCTGGGGGGAAAATGGTGGGGTGATGGGCTGGGGTTGATGGGTTCTGAGTCAGGGACCCGGCCGCTTTGGGTGGAATTGCAAGAGGAGGGACATTTGAGTTGAGGCCCAATAGAGGGCACTGTAGGCCACTGTTCGAATGTTATTCTAAGGGCACCAAAAAGCCACTGAGCATAGGAAGGGGTTGCACAAGGACCCCTTGGGAGAATGGATTGGGGGTGGGCCAGTATGGCTGCCATGAGACAGAGGGAGACAGAGAGAGAGATTTCTACTTTTAGATATGCCTTCTTTTTTATATAAAAATGGGCTTAGACTACATACATTGCTCTGCTCATGTTCTTTTTCCTTCCAGTGCTTCAGTCAGAAAATGCAACTCCAGTTCCAAAGGGTCGGCAGGTCACACACACTCTGGGCAGCCAGCACCCCTCAGCTGCCACAGCCCTGGTGGTTAAATCAATCTTTTAATTTTTCCAATGCAAAGGGTAAAAAATACATCACAGCAATTTAAGCAACAAAATTAATAAAGTAGTATTGGATTATAGCCCAAAGTATAAAATAAATATCCATGAGTCCATACTGATTTAAATACATGATTGAATAAATGAATAAATGGGGATAGAAGAGAGACATCTCCGGTGCAGAAGAATTCCAAGTAAATGATGTAGATACTTCATCCTAAAAGAGGAACGTAAAATCCCCCACTCCTTAACCGGGGGCTGCACATAACGACTTCCTTCTAAAGGCATAATTTTACAGGGGAAAAGCCTGGCAATCAAGGTCGACAACTGTCATAAGTCACGTTGACAGTGTCTGTTACCAAGTCCAAATTGGCTCGTCCTGCTCGCCACACAACAGCCCAATAAGACGATGAGTTGTTCAGGGCAAGGAATAGCAACTTTATTTGGAAAGCCAGCAGACGGAGAAGATGGTGGACTAGTGTCCCAAAGAGCCCTCTTGGCTGGGTTTGGATGCAGCTTCTTTTATAGAACAAAGAGGGGGAGGTGAGGAGGTGAAGTTAAAAAGGCGATAAGTTGCTGCAAATATTTCCTGGTTCCGGCCAGACTCTGGAGGGGATGTGTTAATTTCTTCTTTCCTGCAGACCTGGGCAGGATGTTTCCTGTGAGCTAACGCTCAGGCATGGAGGCAGGTTTCCCAGAGATGAGCCATTATGTATACTTTAAGCTCTAGGCGACATGCTTTCACTGATTAACTTGTAGCAAAAACAATATAATACAAAGGTTAAAGTAAAAGAAACAGATCCAATATGGAGTCAGGTTTGTTCTTCCCTATTACATATGTACCCTTGATATGATGTGATAAGAATGGCGCTTTACCTCTGTGGTCAACCTCCCCAAAATGCATAGCCCCCGTCTATGAGAAAAAGATCAAATTCCAGCAGAGGGGCATTCTACAAAATCATGACCAATACTCCTCAAACTGTCAAGTCATCAAAAATAAGCACGGTCTGAGGAAAGGTCACAGCCAAGAGGAGCTTAAAGAGATTAGATGTAATGAGGTATCCTGGATGGGATCCTGAGACAGAAGAATGTAAAAACTAGGAAAATCTGAATAAAGTATGGACTTTAGTTAATAATAATATACCAGTATCGTTTCTTTAATTGTAACAGATGCACCATGCTAATATAAATTGTTAATATTAGGGGAAACCGTGTATGGGGGGGGAGGGGTGCCTATGGGAACACTCTGACGAGCTGCTCAATTTTTTCTGTAAGTCTAAAACTGTTCTGAAAAATAAAGTCTACCAGTTTACAAAATACATATCTCATGCAACTGACAAGGGCTTAATTTCCAAAATATACAAACAGCTCATACAACTCAACAACAACAACAAAACATAAACAACCCAATCAAAAAATGGGCAGAGACATAAATAGATATTTCTCCAAAGAAGACATACAGATGGACAACAGTCACATGAAAAGATACTCAACGTCACTGATTATTAGAGAAATGCAAATCAAAACTACAGTGAGGTACCACCTCACACTGATCAGAATGGTCATCATTAAAAAATCTACAAATAACAAATGCTGGAGAGGGTGTGGAGAAAAGGGAACCTCCTACTTTGTTGGTGGGAATGTAAATTGGTGCAGCCACGATAGAAAACAGCATGGAGGTTCCTCAAAAAACTATAAATAGAGTTGCCATATGATCCTGCAATCCCGCTCCTGGGCATATATCCAGACAAAGCTATAATTCAAAAAGACACAAGCACCCCTATGTTCATAGGAGCACTATTCACAATAGCCAAGACATGGAAACAACCTAAATGTCCATCAACAGACGAATGCGTAAAGAAAATGTGGTACATATATACAATGGAATACTACTCAGCCATAAAAGAGAATGAAATAATGCCATTTGCAGCAACATGGATGGACCTAGAGATTATCATACTAAGTGAATTAAGCCAGAAAGAGAAAGACAAATACCGTATGATATCACTTCTATGTGGAATCTAAAATATGACACAAATGAACTTATCTACAAAACAGAAACAAAATCAGACATAGAGAACAGACTCGTGGTTGCCAAGGGGTTGGAGGAGGGATGGATTGGGAGTTTGGGATTAGCAAATGCAAACTATTATATATAGAATGGATAAACAACAAGGTCCTATTGTATAGCACAAGGAACTATAGTCAATATCCTGTGATAAACCATAATGGAAAAGAATATGAAAAAGAATATATATATGTATAGCTGAATCACTTTGCTGTACAGCAGAAATTAACATTGTAAATCAACTATACATCAATAAAATAAGTTTTAACAATACATATCTCATTGTTGTTTTAAATTGTATTTCCCTGACACCTTC
Organism: Delphinapterus leucas; assembly: GCF_059928025.1. Taxonomy (NCBI): domain Eukaryota; kingdom Metazoa; phylum Chordata; class Mammalia; order Artiodactyla; family Monodontidae; genus Delphinapterus; species Delphinapterus leucas. The sequence goes on along the minus strand of NC_143147.1, from coordinate 46,733,497 downwards.
TGAGGCTGACTGACTTTCCATATACATTTTCTGTCAACTGCTTGTTTATACGTCTGCCCACTCTTTTAGTTTTTGCCTTTTTCTTATTGGTTTATAAAATTTTTTTCATAGTAAGGATATTAACCATTTGTCTATTACACATGTTGCAAAGGTATTTTTTTTCAGTCTGTTGTTGACCTTTCTATTTTGTTTCTGGAAACTTATGTCCCTCTGAAATACTTTCTTCTGTAACCAAGAAGAAAAAAACTTTCTCTCTCTCTTTTTTTTTTAAAGAGAAAGTCTTTTCTTTTTAAATTAATTAATTAATTAGGCTGCATTGGGTCTTAGTTGCGGCATGCAGGATCTTCATTGTGGCACACGGGCTCTTCGTTGTGGCACGCGGGCTTCTCTAGTTGTGGCACGTGGGATCTAGAGCACACGGGCTCAATAGTTGTGGCACACAGGCTTAGTTGCCCCGTGGCATGTGGGATCTTAGTTCCCCGACCAGGGATCGAACCCTCATCCCCTGCAGTGGAAGGAGGATTCTTAACTAATGGACCACCAGGGAAGCCCCTTTCTCTCTCTTTTTTATGGCTTCTGGGTTTCCTGTTCCCGCAAGGTTAAAGAATTATTCTTCTAATTTTTCTCGTAATATTTTTAGCTTTTATTTTTCACTCTAAAACTTTAATCCATCAGGGATCTATTTTGTAGGTGTTGTCAGGTCAGAGGGAAGGATTTGGCTTTATTTTCTTCCCGATGGGCCACCGATATGGCAGCATCATTTATTAAATAAATCGACTTTCCCCCTAAATTGACATTCCCCTTTAATAAATAAGTTCCCATACAGATCCTTACATCTGCGTCTGGAAGACTGAATTCCCCAGTTCTCCATGCTGCCATCGACATCCAGCTCAAGAGCCCATACCCACCTTCTCCTTAAAGGCTGTAATCCGCCGCCCCATTCCTCCCGGCTGGAATCTGCCTTATCCCCACCTGACTTCCCATGGAATTCATTCATTCAAATTGCATACACATTTATTGAGCTCCTCCTGAGTGTCAGGCATTGGACCAAAGAAGACTGTCCCTGTCTTCTAGGAATTCACAGCCTGGGGAGAGAAGGGAGAACCAAGTGAGGACAGGTGACTCTGGGGGAACAATGGTGGGAGAGGTGTCAATTCCATTCAGAAAAGCTTCAAGAAGGGAGTGATGCCTGAGGTTGGTGAATGGTCCAATGGAGAGCAGGTGTTCACCAGACAGCCACGGAGGAAGGGGCCGCCAGGTGGCAAGAACTGTGTGTACAAAGGCACCGAGGCAAGGCAAAGCCTGGTGTGTTTGGGGAGCTGCAAGTGGTTCAGAGGTCCCAGGAAAGGAGTGTCGGTAGAGAAGAGAAAGCAAGGGGCAGTCTGGAGAGTGAAGCGTGAGACAGGCTGGGACCTGGAATCTGGGACTCTTTGCTGCAATGCTTGCACCTGGACAAAATACAAAGAGACTACAAGGGACTAAAAATAACTGCGTGCATGTACAGTTGGGGCAAATTATGGACAAAAAGATACAAAAGGACCAAAAATCCCAATTGCCACTTCTGAAGAACGGAGAGCAGAAGCAGGGTACTGGGCATGCCCCCTGGGCATACCGAAGGGGTAAGCAAACTCCCTAAGCGCCGCCTCAGGCATGACCCCTGGAACCAGCTTGCCCTCCCTTCGGAGCAAGTGAGCAGGGGAATCTGTTGCTTGCTCTCACTCCCCCCTGCTGCAGCAGGGGCCCCAGTAAAGCCTTGCCTGAATTTCTTGTTTGGCCTCTGGTCAATTTCTATTGATTAATGACGTCAAGAACCCTGGTCCATAACAAGTGGGGCCAGAGCCCATGCAAGTGTACTGCAGAGCCTGCCGTTTCTCCCGAGAAGCACAGTGTCGCAGCGGGTGCACCGATGCTCATTTCCCAGCTCCACATTCCGCCCAGGCTGTCACATACTTAGTACTTTGCTTTCAGTTAGCTACTCTTTTTCCTTAAAATAAATTAATTTTAAAGGGTCACTTTGTATCACCTCCATAAATGGGAAACCAGTATCCCTTGCTATAAATAAAAGAAAATAGAACAAAAGCCTTAAAAGGAAACATATTTCTATGAAAATTAAAATTGTTCATCCGTACTATTTTTTTTTTAAAGGAATCTCCCAGCCAACACAACAAATACTTCACTTTAGGACACACTGGTGTGGTGAGTAAAAGCATGGGTTCAGCAAGCCAGGCCGCCTGGGTCCAAATCTCAGCTCTGAAGAGTATTAGCTACGGATCTTCGGGGAAGCCAGCTTATCGCCTGAAGCCTCAGTTTTCTCATCTGTAAAATGCGGTAATAATAGAAGCTACCTCAGTAGGTTGTGTGATTAAATGAGAGGATTTTGGTACCATTTCATGAATGTTCTCAATGTGTGTTGTCTAGTTTGGGGCTGCGGGAAGCCTTCCAAGGATTTGAAATAGGAAAAGGAGATCATCTAATTTGCATCTTGGAAATTAATCTCCCTTTGGCGTGGGGTAGGTAAGGAATGACTGGGAGAGACCATTCCGGGCTGCTGTGGTCCCAGTGAGCAATGATGGAGTCCTGAAGCCTCCAGTGGGTTGGAGGAGATGCAACTGGACGTTGGGAAGAGAGGCAGGGGGCAAGGCTGGCACCAAGATTCTAACGAGGTGGATGGTGGCGCCCTTCAAGGAGGGAGGAACACAGGACTGTGGCTCAGGATGTGAAGACTATGATTTTGTATACTTGGAGTTGGCAGAGTCTGTGGAAGCCCATGTCCGGAGTTGGCTGACTTTGGGCCTGGCGTTCAGGAGTGAGTAGGTTATGCCTTTGGGCTGAGGTCAGTCCCCGACCCCCAAGCCTGAAAGGCTGCAGAGCAAGCCAGTGCTGAGTCTGCGTGAGGCAGGTGTGGGCAGCCGTGGCGGTCCAGGGCAGAACAGGGGTCAGAAAAGCACCCCCAGTGGCGTCCTTCCTGCTGCCTCTTCATGGCTGCGCTGACCCTTCCAGGAGTGGCCTGACTGAGGTCCCTTTCAGCCTGTGGCCACTCCCAGGCTCATTCCCCCCATGTTCTGCCCTATATTGAAATGTGGGAAGGGCTATGGCACCAAAGGGGAACAGTGATGACCCCAAATGGGGTGGAGGGAGAATACTAGGGAAGTCTTCCTCCCGAACTGTCTGGGGTGTCATCTGGCTACCACCCCAACCCTGCCCCCCTCCTCAGTGCCCTTCGGCTCCCCCTGCCCCATCTTTGATCAGATTTGGAATCGGAAGGTCTTGATGGCATCTCCGCAACAGAAGCTCAGGTCAGTGCTGCTCTGGGAAGCCCTTCAACCTCCTGGATCCCCCTGACACTGTCTCCTCATCTCCCCCACCCCCACGCCCCGCCCCCACCCAGCGGTGCCCAAGAGTTTAGATAGGAGTTTCTTGAGTGGAGGTTCCCGGTTGTCCTTTCTTCCGCCGCCAGGAGTCACCATCGGCCTGGAAATGGAAGGCGCAGGCAGGCCGTCTGGACGCCCGGGCGACCGTCGGAGGGCGAGGGGGTGATGCGCCCCGCCAGCCCTATGGGGGGGGAGGGGAAGGGACCCTGCGGGGTGGACGCCTCGACCTCCGGAGGAGGCTGCCACGGGGCGCTCTGGACCCAGTGTCCGTTGGGGGTCCAGAGGGGCGCGCGCCCCTGAATTCGGGCCGGAATGGAGGCGAACCCGAGGGCCAGGGTGCAGGTGAGCGTGGCCTCTACGCCCACCCTGAACCCCTTCCGTGAAAAGGAAGCGGGAATTTCTCACTACAGATGTTGTACTGACCCTTTCACAAATAAAGAACTCGAGGCTCCCTTCGCGTGCCCGAGGGGGCACGACCCCCCTCCCCGTCTCAGTCGAGGCTATTTTCACTCCAGAGCTGCCTCCTGGTCTGACAGCGACGTGAAAGCCTGTGGTTGACTGAATAACTGAATGCGTATATAAGAAGAGGCGGCGTTTATTGAGCACTAACTATATGCCAGACGCCGTTCCCAACAAATTTATACTGTTATTATCCCTATGAAGAAACCGGGCACAGTGAGGTGTAGTCATTTGCCCAAGACACAGTGGCAAATGCAGGATTGGGACCCAGGGGATCTGGCTCCAGAGCTCGATCGTGCAACGACGTCTCTGAGCAGCACAGGCCCTTCATTGTCTTAAGGCGTTGTCATCAAACGCCTGGGCACCGGGCACTGGCGAGCGAGAGGGGGCAGCGCGGCGGACAGGTGAATCCTCGCCTTCCTCGCGGCGCAAAGCGCCCGCAGGCAGCGTCCCAAGTGCCCACCAGGCGGCGCGCTGACCCCACTCACGTCCGACACGACACGCCAGCGCGGTCTCCCTATCATCCCCCCGGGAGTTGGCTTTGACCACGGCGACCTGTGTCCAGCCGACAGGTGGAGAACAGATGACCTGGTGCCAGGTGCGGGGCCCCTGCCAGGTGCCCTGCAGTCTAGCGGTGCAATTCAGGCCCTGTCTCTCCCCCTTGCTTCCCACCTCTGAAGATACTGACAAGTGGCTGGAAGGGGCATGGCCAGACTCCTTTTGTTCAAGTGCTTCACTGTTTACAAAGCACTTTCCACCAGCTCGATGCAGATAAAGGACCAAGGTGTACATGTGCCCAGTAGAGAGCCAGACGTTCTCACCCTCACCAAGTCCTCACCCCAGGAGAGGGGCTGTGTGATTCCCCTTTACAGACAGGGCAGCTGAGGCTCAAGGAAGACAAGAGGTTCTCCCAGCCGATCTCAGAGCCAGACCTTAATCCAGGAGGGCTGGACCCCACGTCCTTATCCTTTCCTCTCAACAAGAGCACACGTGGGAGCCTTTTGAGCCAGAAGGAGGGCCCTCCTGTCTGGAGAGACCTGTGAGAGGCAGGGGCATAGACAAAATGACCCCTCAAAGCCGGAGGCAGGAGGCAGGTACAGTGTGGGATGTGAGCAGCTTCCCTCAGGCTTCTGAGGCCAGGGGGTTCCCACCTGCTTCCTGGCTCCCCTGTCCCTCCCCTGCCCCATCCCCCCTCTCTTCCATCACTCTTCCCTACATGACTGGCCCTGGCAGCCCCATTCTGCACCCTCACTGTGCTCTGTCCTTTGCGAGTTCCTCCCACTCTCACCTCTGATAACTCTCGAGGCTCACACGCCTCCCCGTCTGGTCCCTTCAGTGGGAACTCCACTCTGCACCCAGCTCTTCTCTGCACCTGAAGCACCTGACGTCACCTGTCCAGGGTGGGGCTCTGCCTCCTCCCACAAACCTGCCCTCCGTCCTGTGTCCCCCGGGCCAGAAAGCTGGGGGCATCTTTGACCCCCCAACCCCAGTCCTAAGAGCCTAACCCCTCTCCATTCCACTCCTTAAATGTCTTTCAAGGCCATCCCCTCCTTCCCATCCCAAGGGGTTCTGCCCTAACCCAGGACATCATCACCTCCCAGCTTCCAGTGTCACCCACTCTCTTAAATCCTCTGCCATCAGAATGATCTTTCTAGTGATCGTTCTAAAGTGCAAGTCTGCCCCTTGTTTAAAACTTGTAAATTAAAAACCTGTAGTACAAAACGAACACCTTAATCACAGGACGAAGCCCCAAACCTTTCGCTAGACCCGTAGAGCCCTGAGCCATCCAGCCCCGGCGCATCTCTCTGGCTCTGTCTCACTCCCCGCTCCTTTGCAATCCTTACTGCCTATGGCTCCTCCAAAGCACCAACCTCTCCCTAGTCTCTGAGTCTTACTTAGCATGCGCTGTTCCCTCTGCCTGGAAGCCCCCTCCCCAGCTCAATGGCTGGCGACGCCTCCTCGCCCTTCTGGTCCCAGCGGAAACGTCACATCTCACAGAGCTTTCCCTGACCGCTTCCAGGTAAAGTGGGCCCCCTACTTGGTTTCTCTCTTACTCAGAACTTGGTGATCTTCGTCCTTCATACCACCTTCCAGCATCTCAGAGCTTGTGTTTTTGTATGCTTAGCTATTTAATCTCTGTCTCTCCCAGAGCCCAAATTCTCCACGCGAATAAGGACTGCCATCTCTCAATCACAGCTGTACCCTCACACCCAGCCCAGGACCCGACATACAAGTAGACACCCGATAACTATTTGTGGAACAAACGAGTCTTTCATCTTGTCCTCATCAGAACCCCATTCCCAGCCTTTCTTTCATCTCTGGCCTTTGCATGAGCTGCTTCCTCTGCCTGGAAGGTTCTTTCCTTCCCCTCCCACCTGAGCTGATCCACATATCACAAGACCAATTTCTCTGGGATTCGTCCTTGGCCCCCTCATTAGAATTAGGGTTTCCCTCTGGGCTCCCCTGGTTCCCTCTATGTAGCATTCTATCATAACACTTAAAAATTGCAATTTTCCAGGTAAACATGAGAGATTGTTAGCAATAATGAACTACTCCCCCCTCTCCCCTGCACCTCTCTGCTCCAAGCGGCTCAAGGGCATCCATTCTCTGCCTTTCAAACCATCAGGAGCCCCATTCCTATTTATTCAATAAGCGCTGACCGGGCACCCCTCTGTTGTTTTCTTTCCTGCAGCACTGGGGTGGTAGGGAGGAGGGGAGGCATATAGACAGGACTCTTCCAAAGGTGAGACTGAGGCAGGCGAAAGCATCAGAGGTGCTAAGCAAGTGCCCAGCCAACCCACATCCAGGGTGCAAGTGGGTGCCAAGGAGGGGGGGCCGCGGGGCGGGACTAGCAGGTTGAGTTCTTCCCCTTTCGTTGGGCATCTGCTGTGTGCAAGGTGTGGTGGGGAGGGCGTTGGGGGTAAGAGGAGAGGTGAGCCTGAATGGCAGACACACCTGGGGTTACCTCCAGCACAGCTGCGCACAGAGTTCACTGAATCTGCCATCTGTCTCCCCACCCTGGGAGGAGGTGGAAGGACCAAGGTTGTGTACAGTTGCCAGAGGAATCTCGGCCAAACTCTGTGGTCACTTTTTTGTCTCTGCCTTGCCAGGCTGCTCTGCTCCTCTGAGCTGCTGCTTGTTCCCTCTATCCTGACACTCCCCATACACCAGTTTATCAAAGTGAAGTCCAGAGACCACCTCCATCGGCATTACCTGGGAAGGGGGCAAAAATGGCTGGTTCTGAGCTCCCATCTGCTAACCCTGGGGTGGGACCCTAGCATCTGCCTGTGTACAATAACCTCTGCTTGGCACTCTCGAGTGTGAAAGCCCCAGTACTTCTGCTGCTTCCAGGATCAGCCCACACGCCCTCCTTGCCCCTGGCTGCCAGCTCCTGTCTGGGATCCTTTGGGGGCTGCTCTTCCTCTGCCCACCCCTTAAATGCCAGGGTGCCCAGGGGTCCTCCATCCAAGCCCCTTGTTCCTCTTTCACATCCACACCTCCGGTACCCCCGGCTAGACTTTCTTCTGCCCTTGTTTGGCCAACAGCACCCAGATTTGACATAACTGATACTGACCTCCCCACTTCCCCAGAAGCCACCTTCTACCCCCCAACACATCCTCTCACATGTAGTGCCCACCTCAGCGAGCATCCTGCCTATTGCCCAAGCCAGAAACTTGGGTATCATACTTGACTCTCTGTCTCCCTTCCTTCCTCATTTCAGCAACAACTCAATCCTGATTTGCCTCCCTCCTAAAGATGTTTTCAGTCTACCCCTCTCTCTCACCCCAGACCATTGCATTTATCCCCTAACTGGTTCCTTCCTTCAAGTCTTTCCTCTTTCCAGTGAATTTTCCAAAAGCTTTCTAAACTGCAAATCTGACTACAATCACCAGCCCCCTTAAAACCCTTCAAACGATTTTCAAGGTCCTAACCCCCTTGACCTGCAGGAAGGACCTTCCATCAGCTGGTCCCAGCTTGCTGCTCCAACTTCCTCCCCTCCCCACTGAGCTCCAGTAACAACAAACTGCTTCTTGTTCTAGCCTCCAGACCTTTGACCATTCAGTCAGTCCTTCGGCATCACCTCCTCCAGGAAGCCATCCCTCTCCGATCCCCCCACCGCCCCCGCCACCCCCCCACCCCACGCCACCCCGCATGGTCCTTAGTGTATCCATACTGCCTGGTAGAGGGATCTGTTATTCTACTCACCACACTGAGTTATAATCATTGATTTTCATGTCTCGGTTCCACGCTACGCAGTGAGATCCTTGAGGGCAGGGATGGTGTCCAATTCGTCTCTGTGTCCCAACCCCTGGCCTGGTGCCTGGCACTGAGGACAGGCTTGGCCAATGGATGATGGATGAATGCAGAGGGGAAACTTGAAGGAAGTGACAGCCAGGAAGAGCCAATAGGGCAGTGAGGGCCAGCCTGGAAGGAGGCGCAGCCAGAGCAAATGTGTGGGTAGTAGAAAAGCAAGAGCTTCCCTTTATCGAACGCCATGACTGCCTGCCAGCCATTGCGCCTGTGCTTTGTTTGCACATTCGGTCTCATTTAGTTCTTGCAACAACAGATCAAGAAACTGGCATCAGAGAACCAAAGCAACTTGCCCAAGGTCACACAGCCAGGCTTGGAGTAGAATCCAGGGCTGTCTGGCCTGAAGACCTGTGCTCTTTCTGCTGGGTCACACTGCTCTCCTGGGGATAGGACCTCCTGGAGATGGACAAGGAGTGGGCCCAGCTACACACCTGCCTAGCTGAGGGCCGGAACCAGCTGCTCACGCTCAGGCCGACAGCTTCTTCCTCCCAGCCGGACCAGAGGCTCAGAGGCCAGACAAGGATTTATCTGTTCCTCCCTCCCCAGGCTTTGGGTGGGGGAGGGGGGTCTTTGACTAGACATGCACACACCCCCACCGCCACCACCAGGGAAGGGCTGCTGCGTCCCTTACTGCCCAGGGTGCCTGGGGAATGCAGGGGGCTCTGTGATGCTGTCTGCGCTCTGCAGAATCTGTCTCCCTCATCACGCTTGGCCCAGGCTGATATTAACATCCATCTGCATTCCCCGTGCACCCGCCTGGCAGATGGTGGGGGAGGAGGCTGGGTGTGTGCTGGGGGCTGCAGCCAGAGACCAAGCTGGGCCTCGAGGGCCAGAGCGGAGTGCCCACCCATCCTGCCCCATGGGCCCAGCCCAGGCTGGGGCTGCTCCAAATGCTGGGGTACCTCCTCACCCTCACAGCCTCTGAGGGGTGCTGGGTGCTAGAATCCGGCCTTTGATTTTTCTAAGGACTAAAGGGGCCCTGCAATTCCAGGAAGAAAACCCAGAGATGTGGGGGGATGGGGGATGGGCCCCACCTTTGGGAATCTTGGATGAGGGTCATTTTATTCCTCCTTGCCTGGGAAGTTTGCAGAGACCGGAGATAGAGACCCTGCTGGCATAGGAGCCCCACATCCCAGCCTGGGGCTCCCTGGATCACAGGGAGGGCAGTAGTGAAGAATGGAGGTACAGCCTCCAGGGAGGCCTTGCCCACCTGGCTCCCCAGCTTCTCAGGAGGCTTACCCCTGACCCCAGCCCCAGAATCCAGTCTGGACCCTAGTGGCCTTTTCAGCCCAGCGCTCCAGCCAAAAGTTTCCTGTTACAGCGACTGGACTGAGAGGTATTCGGGGGAGGCGGGGAGGGTTATCCCTGCCCCTCTGAGTAACGTAGAAGAGGAAAGGAACTGACTCCTGAACAAAAGGAGTACAGGCTAGACACCTAGAAGAACTTCCCTCAGCACAAACGCAACTCTTGCGGAGAGAAGTGGACTCTGGGCTGTGGGAATAGGCTACAGTAAGGAAGACGTTCTTTTCTGGCTCTCGTAATGAGTTCGGGAAAAATGACCTTTCCAAATTCCAGGTCTCTTGGGATTCAGGGCAGGGCAGCGGATCCCCAGTGCTCGCGACCGGGGACAGGCGCCCTGCCAGAGGGGTGGAAAAAGTAGTGTCCCTATTCCCGAGGCCACCACCCTCTCCCTTCCTCGCCCAGTTACTCCGCCCCCACATCCTGCCCCTCGCGTCCTAGGTCCCTGGGTTGCTGGCCGGCAAGGGAGGAGTTAACTCTGGAGGTACCGGCTGGGCTCACAGTACCTGCCGCCGCCGCCGCCGCAGCCGGTGGGAGGGACGAGGAAGCGGGAGCCGCCTGGGCGCCAGAAGCGCTCCAGTCTGGCGGGGCGCTGCGCGGGTAGTGGCGGCGGGTCTCGGCGCGGCCAGGGGCGTCCGCCAGGGGGCGCGCCGCGACGGGGCGGGAGGGGCCGTCTGGTCTGGGGAATTAGCACAGGGACGAGCGCGCGCGCGGGTCCCCAACACATCTGGGCGAGAGCGGCGCCGCTGGAACCGAGGGGGCATATCTGGAGCGGCGGAGCCACCGCGCAGCTGGGGCCCTTCGAGGCGCTCGGGGCACCCATCTGGGACCTCGAGAGGGGGCCGTGCCGCGCGCAGCTGGACCAGGGGAGGGGGGCGGCGGCTGCACAGCTGGACCGAAGGGGGCGGGGTCGGTCCTGGGCGGCTGGCAGAGCGAAGGGCCGCGAGTGGCCTGGGACTGGAGCATGGGACGGCGCGCCTGAGAGAGCAGGGGTGAGGAAGGGCCTGGTACCCTGAGGGGGAAAGACGAGAGAAAGGGGCACGAGAGCAAAGGAGGAAGATGCAACTGACTCGCTGCTGCTTCGTGTTCCTAGTGCAGGGCAGCCTCTATCTGGTGAGTGGTCCGCGGGGAGCGGCGCGGAGGGGCGGGGGCCGGGAGGATTGGGGGAGAGCGCGGGAAGCTTCCAAGCCCGAAAACTTTCTCCCTTCCCCTCAGCATCCCGGGGATGGAGCGGAAGCCTGGAGGCTGGGGGAGAGGGCGGGGCCGAGGCCAGAGACTGGACAGTAAGGGTTAATAGGGGCGGGGAGAGGGTGCTGGGCTGGCCCACCCACTCGGCCTCTGGTGGCGGGAGGTGCGACGGGCACGAGGGAAAATGCCCGCAGCCGTCGCCAAGGGTTACTCGACCCCTTCCCGGGCCCCGGGCCGTGCGGAAGGGTGGTGGGGGATGGCTGTGGAGCTGATGACCTGCCAGAGTCATCAGAGCTGTGGGCTCTTCCCTGACCTAGGGGCCCCGGAGGGCCCCAGCGGGCCTCGCGCTCTGGGTCCATCAGCGTAAGAGCCAGTACAGGCGCGGGGCGGCCCCCGCGTCCCTCGCTGCCGCCTTCCCTCCCGCTCCCTCCCTCCCCGCCTGTTGTTTTCCTCTTCTCTCCCGGCTGCGCGCAGCCGGAGCCCCACAGGACCTGGGCAGGCGGCTCCCGCCCCGGGCTCTCGCGGCAGCTGAGCGGAGCGCCCAGAGCCCGCTCCCCGAGCGCTCGCTCGCTCCTTCCCGGCGGCCCAGGACGCACGGAATCAACCCCAGACCCCAGCCCAGGGCTCAGCTCCCCTCTGACCCACCAATTGGGTCGGGTGGCCAACCGCCACCCACCAATCCCGTCTTGGAGAAGCCTCAGCCCCACACCTCGGTCTGCCCTTCTCCTCAAAACAATAATTACCTTTGCCACTGTGTGGAAGAAGCCCTCCCTTATCACATCCCCACCCGGGGCCCTTCTCCCCATCCTCCAGCCATTCAGCTGTGACCCCCGGCGGCCGAGTACACACAGGTCTGCCGCCTTGAGCCCAGCCCCCAGAGCTTCCCCTCCTACTGTCCCTCTGCCCCACCCTTGGGTCCTGGCAGGCAGGGCCACCGCACACAACCCCAGGCATGGCCAGGGCCAGAAAAGAGACCACAAACCCCTTTGGAGCCCTCCAGACCTCAGGCATCCCACACCCTCATCCCAGGGTCACCAGCAAATCCAGATGCTGCCCAGCTGTGAGCTGGTGCCCCGGTGCTCATAACGAGATACGTAAGGTGAGTACTCTCTTCAAAAGCTGAGCAAACCCACACCAGGCAGCTGTCCTCAGGACACCTGCTTCACTCCCTGATGCCCTCCGGAGCTGTCCTGTGTTTGAGCTTGTCAGGCTGTCCTGCTGGCCTTCCCCACAGCTCCTTCAGGAAGCCTCCCTCCTCCCCTACTCTGTCGACGGAGTAGATGCAGCAGAGGTCAGCCAGGCCTCCGCAGAGTTTACAGGAGATCCCGGGTGCGGATGGGGCTTGGATAAGATCCCAGTAGAAGGACCCATCTGGTTGTGAGCCCGGGAGTGCAGTGGCTTGGGAGGTCTGACTCTGTGTGGCTCAGCCTTGTAGTGGTGTGACCTGTGAGTCTGGTGTCCCCATCTGTGAAGTGGGAATAATAAGAACTCCTACCTCCTAGTATAAGTAATGTCCTGGCAAGTTATCACCAGTGGTCCCCGGAGGAGAGTTTGGCCCTCCTGGGTACGGAACTCACCCCAGGTCTCCCTCAAACCCTCCTGCCAAAACCTAAACTGCATTTGTACTTGAGAGAGAATTTCGCTGGGTTCTGTTTTCTTTTCCATCATCTGTTGGTTCTCTTTGCCTCTGAAGGTAGAAACTATCCCAGGATAGGGGTGGTGTCTCATCCAACAGACTAGAAAGTCCCCAAAGGCAAGGGCTGTACCTCCCCTGTCAAACTAGGGGCTCTCTCAGCATAGAGATGGAGCTCTCCTATCTGACTTGGGGCTTTTTGAGGGCAGAGACTGTACCTCCCCCATCAGCCTGGGAATTTCAAAGAGTGGGGGACTCTACCTCTCCTATAAGAAATGGGTGCTCTGTCATCACAGCTTCTTCCATCAGATGAGGGCTCTCCCAACATCGGGAGCTGGGCCTCCCACATTAGACTCGGGGCTCCCTAGGAGCTGGGGCCACGTACCTCTGATGCCGTGGTCTACTGGAGAGAATTCTCCACCATCCTTCCAAGACTTTGAACAGTGACCAGAGGCAGGACAGTGGGGAGAGGAGCTAGGGGTGACCTGAGTGTCAGAACATGGGAGGGAACCATGACACAGGCCAGAGTGCATACCCAACCCCCAGAGTAGGTGGGCAATGTGCAGGGCCCCCTCAGCCCCAAGTCAGAGTGGAAGGGAGGGCAGAGAGATGATGCCGGTGGTGGGAGGCAGTGAACCAGAATTCCTGGGTCTTCTGGGGACCCAGGTGCTCATTCTCCTCCCAACTCCCTCCACAGGTCATCTGTGGCCAGGATGATGGTCCCCCTGGCTCAGAGGACCCTGAGCGTGACGACCCTGAGAGCCAGCCCCGGCCCCGGGTGCCTCGAAAGCGGGGCCACATGTCACCTAAGTCCCGCCCCATGGCCAACTCTACTCTCCTAGGGCTGCTGGCTCCGCCTGGGGAGGCATGGGGGGTCCTCGGGCAGCCCCCCAGTCGCCCGAACCACAGCCCCCCACCGTCGGCCAGAGTGAAGAAAATCTTTGGCTGGGGTGACTTCTACTCCAACATCAAGACGGTAGCCCTGAACCTGCTCGTCACGGGGAAGATCGTGGACCACGGCAATGGGACCTTCAGCGTCCACTTCCGACACAATGCCACGGGCCAGGGCAACATCTCCATCAGCCTCGTGCCCCCCAGTAAAGCTGTAGAGTTCCACCAGGAGCAGCAGATCTTCATTGAAGCCAAGGCCTCCAAAATCTTCAACTGCCGGATGGAGTGGGAGAAGGTGGAACGGGGCCGCCGGATCTCGCTCTGCACCCACGACCCAGCCAAGACCTGCTCCCGAGACCACGCTCAGAGCTCAGCCACCTGGAGCTGCTCCCAGCCCTTCAAAGTCGTCTGCATCTACATCGCCTTCTACAGCACAGACTACAGGCTGGTCCAGAAGGTGTGCCCGGATTACAACTACCACAGCGATACTCCCTACTACCCCTCCGGGTGACCCTGGGCAGGCCACAGAGGCCAGGCCAGGACTGGAAGGACAGGCCTGCCCACACAGGAAGCCATCTGTCTGGATACTGGGCAGGGAGAGGAAGGGGCCTCAGGCGGGGAGCGCGGGGGTGGAGAGGAGGAGAGGCCGAGTGGCGCCAGGGCCAAGCCTCAGGTGGCGGGGAAGGGGTCGCAGGTGCTGGCCCCAACCTGAGGCTGTGGAGCAACCAGGACACAGGAGCGCTGGCCGAGGAGTGGGCTCTCTGGGCGGCCTCCCAGGGCTTCCCCACTGAGCAATAGAGAGATGTTGGGTCCAGGAGGCCCCTGGAGCAAGCAGACAAATAAAGTCATTGAGGGGAGCCCAAGACCTTGGCTCCCTCCCTGCCATCCTGCGAAAGAACACAGCAAGGAGAGGGCTATTTCATCGGTGAGGACAGCAAGCGGGCACTGAAAGATGGCGGAGCTGGGGCTTCCTGGGAGCCAGCACCGGAACTCTCCAGCCCCACCCAGTGGGCCGACCCGAGCCCTCATCCTGGACTGAGGCTGAAGTGGTGACCTGTGGCGTCTTCGATGTCTTGACAAAGAGACCATCTGCCCCCAGCCAGGCCACCCCTTCCTTCCCAAAATTCCTTCTCTTGCCATTGCTCCCCACCCCCACCCTTGTGCTGAAGGGGACCCTCGTCCTTAAGCTGAGACGGGGGCGATCATAATTCTCGCAGCACCAAGACCACACGTGGAAGCCCACCTGTGAGCCACGTGCTCATCCTGCATCCCACTCCTTGCTGGCTCCTCGGGGAACGACCTTATCCAGCGAGTGAGCCTTCCATAGCCAGCCTTGCCCATCAGCCCAGGTCTCGCCAGGACAGAGATGCTGCCTCCCCTGTGGCCCATGGGACCACCTGCAGCCCGGGGCAGGGTAAGGCCACACCGCGGCGGGTGTGCTGGGCCTGTCCCGTAGTGTCTGTCTGTGGGGGTGGGGAGGGGGGAGGTTTTGTGAAATCAGTTTGCTGACTTCTGTGTGCAGACTCGCGTTCTCAGATCAAGGAATAAAGCTTTCCTGGGCACTGGACTCTGAGTTATTGGGGAGGGGTATGGGAGCGGGGGTGGGGAAGGCCACAGGCACCCCGTGGTCCGGCCAGAGTTTCTCAGATGGCAACAGGACATTTTCTGGAGTCCAGAGCTGCAGGGCTCCAACAGCTACTGGAGCTGAAGCTCCAGGGCTTCCCTCTCCACCCCCTTTCCAGCCACGAAAGCTGGGCCGGTGTTGTGCCGGGGCTGGTAGGGGGTGAGGGTGGCATCTGCGAAGTAGCTGGGGAGGAAGAGGTAGTAGGTGGGATGGGCCACATAAGGTGTTCCCTGTCACCTTCCTGGATATCCGTCTGATGGGCCCACTGGGGTCCCAACACTCTTGTCAGTATTTTGCTCTGTGGCCTTGGGCAAGTCCATTGTCCTCTCTGGTTCTCTTTTCATTTTTTTTCTATAAAATGAGGAGCTTGCCATTTGAGAACCCAGAGGTTCTCAAATGTGAGTGGGCTTCTGAATCACCAAGAGGGTTGTTAAAACCCAGATTTGTGGGTTCTACCCCAGAGTTTCTAATTCAGTAGGTCTGGAGTGGGGCCTAAGAATTTGCCTTTCTAACGAGTAATGAGTGCCCAGGTAGACACTGATGGTCCCAGCCCAGGGACCACACTTTGAGGGCCTCTCAGATGTCCTCTGAGTTCCCTTCTGGCCCTGGCTTCCTGGGATGAGGAGACACCTCTGATGCTTCTCCTCGTGATTTCCAGCGGCTCCTCCTGCAGAAGTCTCCTGGGAAGGGTCCCTTCAGAGGATCAGGGGTATTGGGTGTTCAGTCTGATGACACGCTCGGGGAGAAACAGGCCAGGGTGGGGTAGGGACAGAAGGGGCTTGAAAGCAGCCATCCCCCTGCCCCAGCCCATAGGAGGGCCTCAGAATGGATGGCTGCCTGGGCCACCTCATCTGGGAGTTAGCTGGGCTAACTCCATTCGAGCTCCATGTGAGGAAGGCTGGGCCCCGCTACCAAGATCACAGTGCCCTCTCTGGAGGCCATTCGAGATCTGCTCTCTTGGGAGGGCGGCGTGCAGGCCCCCTGGGTCCCTTTTGGCCAGGTAGCCAGAGTGAGGAGAGTCCTAGCGTGAGGGTAGGGTGCTCCGGCCACCCGCAGCCTGTCTCCCCTGCCCAGCAGCACTCAGCACGGACTATCGCCCTCACACCGCAGAGCAGAGCTGGGTGGGGTCTCAGAAGCCACCTTGCTGTCATCCCCCTCATAGGAAGTGACCCAGAAAGGGTGAGTGACTTGAGCCCACACTCCTATCCCAGCCTCTTCCCCGCCCAGCCACCGAACCTTGCTTGCGGGGCGTCTCTCCTGAGCGGAGGTTTGAGACTCCCCAGCCCCTTCACGCCACCCTCTCCCTCCCCACCCTAGGGACAGGGCTCGGGCCCTGCCTGCCATGGGGGGCTTGGGCTTGCTGGGCTCTGGTGCGTTGTCCCACCTGTGGACACACACTGGAGACGGACCACGAGCACCTCCCACAGTCCTGTGGCTGCGCTGGGCCCCTGCTCTGTCCCCCTGGCTGAACTGTCAGCAGGGCGGGGGGCCCTCTGGCCCAGCCCCCGGCTCCTCTCCTCCTGCAGAGAGCCAGATGCTGCCGACAGCTGGAGGGCTGGCCTGCCTGGCACACAGTTCTGCCTGCACGGGGCGGGGGGGTTCATTTCAGTAACTTCATTTTGCCCGCATGCACTCTGCAGCCTCTCCCTCCTTTTCCGCCTTCCCCAGTAACCCGGGCGGCTCGTCTCATTTAGGACCTTGCTAACAGATTTCCTCCCGAATCGTAATTCTGTTGGAATAGACTTTGTGCCCTACTAGTCTTGCCATCACCAGATACTTCCTGTCCCCCCCGGTCCCCACAGAGGGAAGCATCTAAGCATCTGGCTATGAAGGCGCCAACCTCTTCCCCCTTGGTGAGCAATGTCTAGGGCATCTCCTGGGCAGATAGACCCCCAGTCCCCATCAATTGCTTGGACCTCCCACTCTTGCCATTCAAAACACAGGAGAGGGCTTCCCTGGTGGCGCAGTGGTTGAGAGTCCGCCTGCCGATACAGGGGACACGGGTTCGTGCCCCGGTCTGGGAAGATCCCACATGCCGCGGAGCGGCTGGGCCCGTGAGCCATGGCCGCTGAGCCTGCGCGTCCAGAGCCCGTGCTCCGCAACGGGAGAGGCCGCAGCAGTGAGAGGCCCGCGTACCGCCAAAACAAAAACAAAAACAAAACACAGGAGAGCAGATTCCTCAGGAACAAACCTGTCTCCTGTCCCAGGAAGAAGCTCTAGGTTCCTATCCTCACCCCCAACCCTTGCCCCCTCCCACTGCCCTTCAGTGGCTGGCCTGCTGGCCCCGTGGCCCTGTTCCCCCATCTGCTCAACTTGGCTGGGGAGCCACCCCAGGGCAGGGGCCTTGGCTCCTCTGTTCGAGTGGAGCCTCTGGGACAAGCCTGCCAGACCGGGGGCTCTTTGGGGACATGACCTGTATCTCCCCACCAGACTGGGGAGCCCCTGGGGCCAGGGTCTGTACCTGCCACGTCAGATCGAAGAGCCTCTGAAGCTAGGATCTGTGCCTCCCTCATCAGACTGGAGTCTCTCTGAGGGCAAGAACTGCGATTTGGATGCAGTGGGGAAAGCTTATTCTTTTCTAAGCACCGGAACACCTGGAGGCGGTCTCTGCCCTCGCCCTGCGCACGTCTGGGCAAGGATTCCCACCTGGGCCTCAGCATCCCCATCTCTAATGGAGTGAATATTCCCAGCGGTCTGTGAAGCTAAGAAGAGGGAATACATGGTAGGTGAGCTGGCAGCAATGCTGAGTCTTCCTCTTGATGAAGTTTAAGGCAAAAGCAAATGGGTGCATGGGTCCCTCCTCCCTCCCTCCTTACCCACTTCCCAGGGATGAGCAAGCAGGAACTGAGTCACCCACTTTCCCATCCTTGGCAGGAATGCTGGTGACCTTGCATGTGGCAGACTTGTGTGGCGAGGCCCACTGCTGAGAGATGCACGAGGTGGTAGGTGGGTAGGGAAGCTGGGGGAAGGGCGTGTATGGGGGTGGAGGCAGCTGAAGGTCGTGGAGTGACCAGGGTGCTGGATTATTGAGTGGGTATGTGTAGGGGGTCGTGGGAGACACAATGAACCAGTTGCTCTGTGCTGGGAAGTGATCCAATGTCATGGCTGGGAGTAGGAGAGAGAAATGTTACTTCCGAAGGTTCTGAGTCCTCTGGTACTGCCAGGAGAACCAGGGGCTGGGGTGACGGGCGGGGAGAGGCACCACCAGCCCCGCTAGGCGGAGGTAAGATTGGTTGGGGACAGCACCTGCCAATTATACCAAAGTCCTGGAGTGGCAGCTGCTGCCATCACCAAGGCACAAATGCCAGAGGAGACACGGCACTCAGCAGCTGGGCGCTGGCTTCTGGTTCCACAGGAGCCCCTGTTTCCTGTTGGCCTGCCAAGCTCAAAGGCTGACCTGAAAACCACCCAAGCTAAGGTGCCTAGTTCAAAGCCTCCCAGTTCATCATCTCAGGGCCGCCTGGCTAGATGGTCCCAAGGGACAAGCTAGCACCTCCTGAACCAGTGAACTGACAACATGAGAGTTGCAGAAAGATATATCTGGATCCCAATTCTGAGTCTGTAATTTATTAGTCGGGTGCCCTGGACAAATGACATAATCTTCCAGAGCTTCCTTATGTGAAAAACTAGGGATCTACTACCTACCTTGGAGCATTGGTGGGAAAACTAAATGAGTTGCTCGACAAATGTTACTCTTCTTCTTTGCTTCTGGAGATGGGGGTTTGTGTTAACTTCAGCCTTGCTCCTGGTGTGGAGAGGTAAAAAGGCCCCAGGCTGGAGGTAGGCGACCTGGGTTCCCATAATAAGTGTGACAGAGACCACTAATATCCATTTCCCCTATCTCCGCAGTAATGGAATTCTCCATTTTTAGTTGGGCACTTGGCTGCCTGAAAAAAATACTTCATTTCTTTGCCTCCCCTGTGCCTAGATGTGGCCACGTGACTAAGATCTAGCCAGTAAGCCAGTTATTTGGCAACTTCCAGAGATCTTAAGAAGTTGATATACACCCTTTGCCCTGTCTTCTTTGTTCTATCCTCTGTCCTGCTGCCTGGAATATGTATGTGATTGCTGGAGCTCTACCTGCCATCTTAAACCACGAGGGATAAGAGCCATACCCTAGAAGTGGCAATGAGCTGGAAGAAGTCCTGGTCCCTGAAAATTTTGTGGAATAGAAATATCATACCAGTCCTAGGCTCCTACCTTCAGACTTTTATGTGAGAGAAAAATCAAATTTCTATCTTACTTCTATCAAATTTCTATCTTATTGAGTCTCCATTTCTAGCAGTTTAGTCTAGCTCCACTTGATTTAGTGGATGTGGTTGAGCACTTCACTTCTGTGGACCTCAGTTTCCTCATCTGTAGAAATGAGAAAATGCTCACATATCTTGCCGCACTTCAGAGATTTTATCGACTCACGGGCAAGAAGGAACTTGGAAAATCTCTGGTTCTCTGCCCCCTCTCCAGCACTGAGGCGCACAGCCGCCATTTGCGAGTTGGAAGAAGTTGCTGCTGCACTGCAGGGGGCTCCCAAGAAGCTGAGAAGCATCCTCTAGCCCTGTCTGAAAGGCCTCCAGTCCCCAAATTCAGCCCCCACACATCTGAGTCCCCATCCACGTTCTGATGTTGGTGACACAAAATCGTTGTTCAGGGCCTGACTGATCCCAGCCAGATGGGATCCTAATTTAATTAAAACCCTTTAATTACCTGCAGCAACACAGCTTTGGAAGTCCAGTGCAGAAGGGGGCCTGTAACGGGAGGGGGATCGTTGACAGGGCAGAGTAGGGGCTGCCCTTCCATCACTCTGGGAACCTGGGGTTGTAGAGCGTTTCTCCCACCAGGGTGGGCACAAACCGTACAGAGCAGCCTGTGTGGCCCGTGCTTCTGGCTTGGTTGGTTGACTGCCAAGCGGGGAGTGAGGCCCTTGGGAGCAGAGCACCAGCCACTTGAACCAGAAGCTGTCAGTGTTGGTTTTGTGCCTACACTGAGGCCAGCACAGACTGTATAAGCTCAGGTCTGAGTCCCTCAAGACGCTGGCCCTGCCCGGGACAGTCTGGGTAGGAGCAGGTACAGTTCTGATTCCTGCTAATTGGCCTGGCTTAAGAAACAGGGGTACCTCTGTCTCCACCAAGGAAAAGCAATGCCCCTGTGAACTCAAGGTGTTATCCATCTGGGGAGGGAGATGAAAGGGGGTGACTTAGGTGGGCTGCAGAGGAACCATGTGGTTTCTTGGGGTCTAGTAAGGAGTTCCCTTCCCCCAACGTGGTGCTGGCCCTCAACTGGCTTCTCCCTGTGAAGGCAGAAAGCAGTAGCCCAGGCCAGGCCAGAGCCTGCCAAGCCTTGGCAGGGCAGACTCAGAAGCCTAGACTCCACGAGCTGGGCTGTTTTTAAGCCTTGTGGACATAATACGTTAATACCCTTCAGTTCTCCCTTAGTACTTATTCATTTAACAAATATTGTTTAATAAAGCCTCTGAAAGCTCCAGCTGGTCTCCATGGGGCCAGATCATTGGGGGAAGAGGTTCAGTTCGCACTTGAGCCATAGCCTTAAAGGACATGTTCTACTGCGGTCAGCATGATGTCAGTGGCTAGAATTGAAGCAAGAAACCCCAAGAAGAAGAAAAAACTCAAGGGGAGAAGGTAGGAGCCGTGAGGCCCCACCACTCCACACCCCCAAATTTCTCCTTCCGAAGCTGAAGCCGGGGGGCACTGCAGTTGAACGTGTTCCGCGGTACCCAGGCCTGTTGGCTCCCGCCTTCCCACCCCCTGCCTCTCTTCCTGCATCCAGCCTCAACTCCCCACTCCACCTTGCTTCCTCTGTTATCCCCCAGCATCCACGGCCCTCTTGAAAGAGACTGCTCCCACCTCTGACTCAGGTTGAGTCTGGAGTGCTATGTAACTGCCAACTTGGGGACTGTCACAGCAGGAAATGTGGATGTGCCCCCAGACTAACTAGAGACTGGACATAGGAGCTGTCATTCCCCATCAGATCGAAGACTTGTGAGGGCAGGGGCTGTGTGTCCTGTCCAGCTGGCCTGGAGGCTCCCCAGAGACAGGAGGGCCTTACTTTGAGGCACATCTGCTCAAAGGTGTCCTGCACACCAAACTCTCCCTGGGGAGTCATCCCTGATGGGCCTCACTGGACCGTGTGCTGAGGCATGATCACAGCCTTCACTCTGCCACCTCGGGAGAGGAAGTGACAACGGGGACAATCTGCCGCCCTGTCCTCACTCCAGCAGCCCAGGTCCTCCTGGCTGGAGGAGAGGGTGGGCAGGAAGGGTGAGGACAGCAGAGGAGGAGGGCACAGCCCTCCTCCCAGCTGTCCCGATATTGTGTGTTGTCTTCTCTAGAACAGTCTTCTGAGACATGGCTTAGCTCCGGGGGCACAGTGAGGGGCACTGAGCGTCACAGGAAAAGCCAGGGTCTTCTGGCTCCTAACCCGGTACCTGCTTTTTCCTGACCCCAGGCTTCCTTGATCCGATCCCCTTCATGACTTGAGGGGTGGCCCTACCTGGGGTAGGATGGCCTGCACAGCCCCAGGGAGACTGGGCTCCCTCTCCTTGGGTTCAGAGCAAGGCCATTCCCCAGCTAGGGTGCGTTTGGAGAGAGTTGGGTTTGAGTACTGGTTGCCATGTGACCTCGTTCTGGTCCCCTCAGCCCTCTGGGCCTGGATGGCAGTCCTTCCCCCACCTGCTCACATGGTTCCTGCAGGAACAGCTCTGGCAGCGGTGGCTCCGGGTCCGTGTAGGGCTATTGCCGTCTGGCTGGGGCTCACGGGCAGGGGCAGAGGGCTGGTTTCTCTTTCTTCCTGGGGGAGGCTGTGGAGAGCATCAGTTGAGAGCACAGATTCTGGAGCCAAGTTGCATGGATTCAAGTCCTTGCTCTGCCACTTCCTAATTGTAGACTTTCAGCAAGTTATTGAACATCTTTGTGTCTCAATTTCCCCATCTGTAAAATGGCGGGGGGGGGGGTGATCTTTACCTGTCAGAGGCCTGTTGTGAGCTGGAATGGGTAAAGCAATTGAACCGTGTTTGGCACAGCTGCCCTGAGTACAGTCCCAGCCTATAGCCCTCTCTGTTCCTGGCCAAGCCTGGGTGTGAGGGAGGGAGAAGTGTGGCCATGGGCAGGAATGCGCAGGAAAAAATACCCATAGGGAAGGTCAGAAGTCTACAAAAGATGACTCATACAAAGGAATCTACTTTTCTTTTGATTCCGGTTGAGAAACGGAGCTCTTGGTTGTATTTCTACTGATCCTTGGGCCAGGAATCCCCCACTTCTGCACTCCAGAAGCCCCTGGGTACTCCCCCTGGGGACCTCGACTGGTAAACACGACACCAGGCTCAGGGAATGCAGGTGGCCAAAGGGTCTTTATTTAGAAGCAGAGTTAAAGACCCACAGCAGTCAGCCAAGTGTACGCCCGAGGCGGCTGAGGCAGCCTGCAGGGGCCCCTCCTGCCTTATTTTGCCCCACCCTCACCTCACCTGCCTTTATCACCTCCACCCAACGGATCAATTTCTCATCAGCCTGGATGGCCTGTGGTCCTTTGATGGTACTCCTGGGAACTGGGTGTGTGAAACAGGCCCATCTTGGACTGTAGCCCCGAGGGTGACTCCCTGAGGACTGGGCCTTATGTGACCCATTTCTTCTACACTTTGAGAAGGGCCAAGGGCATGGGGTAGGCACAGGGCCTGGCAGTAAATCTGCGACTCGCAGAGGGACTCTGAACGCTCTCCATCGTGGGAGTCTTTCACAGGGACAGAGAGGAGAAGGGAAGACACAGGTCAAGGGGCAGCTAAACCCCCGACAGGCGGCATCTGCACTTTATAAATGAGGAGGATGCTGTTTGGGGAAGCTGCGGGAAGGTGGAGGATACAAGAGTGTGGGAAGGTATATAAATGCCCCCTTTACCAGCCTCGGCAGCTCCCAGGCCTGGGATAGGAGGGGCCTGCCGCTGCTCAGTCAGGCGCTGCCATCTGTCACATCTCAGCGGAGATCAGCACTGGAGGGCTCGTTGTAGGCAGGTTTTTATTATTATTTTTTTTAATGCTGCAGGATCAGGCTCAAGACGTCACTCTGGTGAGCAGTACTGGAGACAGGGGAGAGAAATGTCTAGGAAATCATGGAAGCTTCCATGCTCCAGGAGGAGGGAGGAACAGGGAGCAGAAATGGAAAGGAAAAAGAAAAGAAGCCAAAGAAGGAAAACCATGTAGAAAAGACGGCCTTGAATTAGCAGGTGTGCATCATCCCTCTCCCCCTGGCCCCTCAGGAGGCAGCAGCTGCCCAAGAAACTGGGCTCCAGGGTCCTCAAGTTACTTACATCCTCTCCCCAGTCCCTATTTTCACACCTCCAAGCCGAAGTGCTTCTGCCCTGCTTCTTACCTTCCTCTCTGGAATGCCTAATGTCAAGCACTCCTAGCTTTTGGAGATTATAACAAAGATGACGGTGATGATCATAAATGAAGAGCTGTTCCAGGTGACTGAAAGGTCTGGGGCAGACTGACTCTTCCTGAGACTCCCGCACGCGTTACAGCAGGTGAGAACCTCAGAGCTCGCAGGACACAGGGCTGGCCAGGGGATGGCTCTCCCTCTCCCCACAGGTAATTCTGGCTCAGAAGATCCCCACACTCCCAAAGGTGCCCATTTCAGGGTCTCGTCGCAGATTTACCTTCCATTCCAAGAAATCCTAAAAGGCCATGGACTCTAAAGGCTACATATGGCTTAGGGTAGGACCAACAAGAAGTACACGGCAATAACAATAGCATCAGTGGCAGTTAACCTTTCTGGAGCTCATGAACGGTAGTCACCATGTTAAGGACTTGATATGTACTACTCATTAATTTCCACGGGAACTCTATGAAATACCCATTTTACAGAAGAAAAACTAAGGCTTATACGTGCAGGTGCTTTGGCCAGGATCGTGAGTGGTGGCAGGAGATCAGAGCCGGGCTCCTTGACTCCAGATGCTGTGCTCTCTGAACACCAACCTTGGCTAGACCTCCAGCGCTGCCTGCACTCTCACCAACCTTTCCCCAGCCGCTAGGCTCATCACACCTCCCAGCCCCGACGCTATCCCAGGGTTCTCAGCCATTGATCTCATTTCCTACTTAACACTCAAAAACGTACACGTCACCAGATGCAAGCTTGCTCAACTTCCTACTATGAGACAAACCCACGTTCTATAGGACTCTCCTCATACCCAGAGAGGGTGTCCCTCCTCTTCCTACCTATGCCCACCCACCCGCTTCTCCTCCCAGATCACTCAGAACCTCCCAGCACAGATGGTCCTTTCTCTACTGGACCTGAAAGCTTTTAACTGCTTCCTCTCTACTGGATCCCTCTCGCCAGCTTTAAATGTGCTCATGTCTCTTCCATACTATAGGAAACAAATGGAACTCCTCCCTCTACTCATTACCTTCTTCCAGTTCTGCCCGAACTTTTCATTCCTCATGACCCACCCACTCCTCACCTCACCCCCGATTGGGTCCCTTCACTGAAATGGCCCCAGCTAAGCTCACTAATGACTTCCATGTTGCTACCTCCAATGGGCGATTTTATCGTTTCTCTTATTCTACTGCATTTGACACTTTTAACAGTTTTGTATTTATTCTCTGACATATGTTTCCTTCCTGTCTATCTCTAGCCAACTCTTTTCCTTCTTTGTGGCTTATCTTTTTTTTACTGGCCCTAAAATATAAGCATTCCTTAAGGTTTAGGAACCTTTAGGTTCCTTAAGGTTCCCGGGCCCCCTTCTCTCTTCACTCTATACTCCTTGATGATCCAACACACCAAGGGCTTCACAATTACACCTCGAAACCAGTATATCCCAGAACCATCTCGCCAGTCTTGATCTCTCCTCTGAATCCAAGGCTCAAAAATTCAATAGTCCATGTGATACCTCCATTTGGAATTCTCAAGGCATCTCATAAGCAACAAGTAAAATGAATTTAATGATCTAATTTCCCAGTTTATCTTCCCACTGGTCTCTATGTTGGTGAATCCATCCTACCCACCTCTTTGTCCTTACTCTATCCAATCAGCAAGTTCCAACAAATTTGCCCCCTAAACCTCTCTCAAATGTATCTCTTCTCCAGCTCTGCCACCTCCGTAGTTCAAGTTCTGCTATCTCTTGCCTTCCTCCATCCCCACTCTCAACATCCGCTTTTCTACACTCAAGCCGAAGGTCTATTAGAATAAAAATCTTGTCACCCCCTCCTGCTTAATAAAGCTTCCATGATTTCCCCACTGTTCTTCGTGTAAGTACCCAGATTCTAAATGTGACCTATGAAGGTCCTGCCAGGTCTGGCTTCTAACTTGCTCTCACACTTCTCCACACTCCAGCCACCCAGCCTTCTCTGGGCTCCTAGAACAGAGGCACCACATGCTCCCTCCTGAGTCTGCACTTCATGCAGACGATTTCTTCTGTGTGGAATGTGACTCTCCAACTTTACCAAGTTGACAGCTCTTCATCCTGCAGCTCTCACTTCAAAAGCTGCTTTCTTAGGGAAGCCTTTCTGGATGCCCCAGATGAGATTAACTCCCCACTCCAGGCTCTCATGGTGCCTTACACTCACCATGGCTTGACGTCATGTCTTTGTGAGATTATTAAGGACACTCTCTTCCCCATTAGACTTGTCAGGTCCAATGAGGGCAGGGAGCAGTTAGTTTTACTCACTGTTTATCCCTAGAAACGAGCACAGTCCCTGGCACATCATATATGGTATAAATAAATTTTTAGCAAAGAAAACAGAAAGGGCTCTAAAAATTCATTCTTACAAGGCCAAACCAGGGCTTCCCTGGTGGCGCAGTGGTTAAGAATCTGCCTGTCAATGCAGGGGACATGGGTTCGAGCCCTGGCCCGGGAAGATCCCACATGCCGCGGAGCAACTGAGCCTGCGCTCTAGAGCCTGTGCTCTAGAGCCTGTGCTCCGCAACAAGAGAAGCCAAGACAATGAGAAGCCCACGCACCGCAACGAAGAGTAGCCCCCGCTTGCCTCAACTAGAGAAAGCCCATGAGCAGCAACAAAGACCCAATACAGCCAAAAATAAAAACAAATTAATAAATTTATTTAAAAAAAGAAAGGCAAAACCAATGCAAGGTTCTTAAACTTCAATGGGTGTAGAAGACCTTGGGGATCACCCATTGGTATGCTGACCATGCTCAAATGCCCTTTTTCCCTCTTTAACTGTTGTTCAGAGGTAATGGAGACATGAATAGAGGTTAATGGAGACATGAATGATACACTGTGGAGGCCACTTCCCTGGAATGACTGAAGATTACATTGGATGTATCAGGGGATGTGCCTACTTTTCATTAGTGTTTCAATAAAAATAAACACTTCCAATACCTGTAAGAGATAGCATAAAAATGTTTATTTACCCAGAGAGATTAAAATGTGTAATATGACTATTGGTTCATGTATCAATGTCAATCTATCTATAAATTTCCAAAAAGGCAGTACTTCATTTTACCATTAAACTAGTAAGTGCATTTTAAAGTGCTGTAGGATAACAGGAAATAACAAAGCACAGATGTTGGAGGGCAAATTTGAAAGCACACCAGTGGTGTGCTGGAACCAGTTCACACTGGCTCTATAGAGTCATTCGTTAAAATTTTCAGAAATTTTGAGAGATGGTTGTTAAATGGCCAATTAAAAATTAAATTGTATCAATGTACAACTAACAGCAAAAGTAATGAATACTCAAAATTCATCTCTTCCTAATTATCTTACACTTTACCATTGCCTATGGCTTGAGGTTCTACTCGTTTACCCCATCTGTATGGTGGCAGTACTCGACAATGGGGAGCTGCACACCCCTTCCAACTCTGCACCCGGTAATGTCACCTCAGGGTTTGAAATGGCCATAGTGGGGGTATTTACACCATGGAAACTAGCAAATGCTACCAATCAGGGCTGACATTTTGGGGAACTAAATGTTATACCTTTAAGTAGCACGCCACTGAACAAAACCACTGCCCAGAAAAACATTTTAAGGGTCTATAATAAATGTGAAGCCAACTTTTACTTGGAAGATGGATAGGTTAAAGAAGTATAGAAACATGTGTCTGTCTTGAGGAAATCATTCTCAAAACTGTGTAAGGGTTGACGGTGATTGTTTTCTCAATTTGAAGCTATAATTATTCTACAGACATGACTTTTATTACAAACATCAGTCACTGAAGTGTCTGTAATTTTATGGGAACAACCTGTATACCATCACTTCTAAACAAACATAAATGTGTTGACTAAATTGAGACGTTAAGTTCTTAAGAGTGGGTGGGAGAGATTCCCTTCCTCTCTCCCTGCCAAACTTCTGGAAAGAGTGGCTTATACTCAAGCCATGTTTGCTTACCTTCTCATCAGTCTTGGCTTCTGCCTCCACCATTTGACAGAAACTGCTCTAAGGTAACCGCTGACCTCCTTCCTGCTAAATTCAATAGCTTTTCAGTCCTCAGTGCTATGACCTCCCGGCTTTGTTTCTGTGGGCCACTCCCGTCTCCCCCATTAGACTGGATTAGTGGAGGGAAAATCCTACCCCTCACCTCAAACCTAGCCTAGCACAGTGTTTGCCACTTTCTAGGTGCTCAGGCACTGTTTGCTCAGTCAGTGGCCTGAGTTTTCATCTCTGTGACCTTGAGCAGTCATCTCACTTCTCTGGATGTGTTTTCTCAGACATGAAAAGAAGATGAATTATGTGGGGGCCCCTTTTTTTCCCTGAAGTTTGTCAAAAGCTCACCTTTCAGGGTCTTGAGGGGGCTAAAGCTCACCCCATTTCAACTGAGCATTATGAGCAGGGGTGCCCACTTAGGCAAATTCTTAGATTTCCACTTTCTTTCTGGTCTGGGGGCCTAAGGCCCAAAGCTATTCCTTTGCCTTCTGCTGCTTCTTGGCTCAGAGCAGACTAGGCTCTTGTTATGGTTCTATCACCTTGGGATGAACGGGAGCTGCACAACACAAGCCGGCAAGCGTACAGAACTCCCGTGAGATCTGTAAGCTACAGGTCCTGGTGCAACATTCCCATACTGGAGTAATGCATATTTTATCTTCATAATGTTTTCCCCCTGAGGTTGATCCCCTTCAACTCCTTAGTCATTTCTGTTGCTTGTACTGAATTCCCTCAAGTCTAAAATTCTCTTTTCCTAGAGCTGCAGGAATCAGAACCAAAGAGTGTTCCAGATGCCACTTTCTACTCCAGCATTGCAGGATTTACAGAGGGGGAATGATATCTTGCATTATAATAGCTTAGCCACATAAAGATCCCATCAGTCGACAACATTCAAGTTTCCGCTCTCATCTGGAGGTCAAAGCTTCTGGTTCTCCCAGCTCATTATCCCAAATACTGATCATCCTACATTTGCTTCCTTGCTTACTGTCTCCAGGAGGTGTCCACCTATTGGGTCAAAGTCCCCAACGTGGCAAGGTCACCTCTGAAATTAAAAGGGGGGAAACACATCTACCTTGTGCATACACATACATAAAGAGCAGTCCGACCATACTCACCTGAATGCTGGATTAGTCAGCGAGCCATTAGAAATGAATCTAAATGATATAGGGCAGGGTTCAGGGAACAGTCATGAGATAAAGGAAACACACAGGCCCGGGCTGATTAAAAAGATAATTAGCTGTGGGAAATAAGGTTGGGCTCCAGCCAAGAATTTGTCTTTGACAAAGATAAACCAAAGGATCCAATATAGTCATGTTGGGGGGATTTAGTTGCTGTTCTTTTATAGGAGTTGAAGAGCCAGAACAAAGCAACAGTCAGTTTCAAAGTACAGCTCAACTCCCCCACCCCCCGTCTGTTGTTTTGCTCATAAACATACAGGCTGTTTCCTTTCATCTGCACAGCCTCACACAATATGGAGAACCTACAATAGGTTTAAGCCAGAATTATAAATGAATGTGCAGAGTGGTGGTCAAGCTAGAGATCTTTTGGCCTAAGAAAGAATCTTGATGTCTCTGTCTAGAATTTAAAAAAAAAAAAAGAAAAAAAAAAAGAGGAACCTCTTAAAGGCCTAAAAGCCCAGCAGACTTACCAGCGATAAGGAAAAGAGAGGCATCTCTTACCTGAATTGTTAAACCTCATAAAGGTGTTTGAAATGCCTAATAACACAGCTTTAATCTCTACATAAGGAACAAGAAAAATTTTCCGTGAATGGCCAGATAGAGGGGGGCTGACAATAAGGAAGGAGGGAAGTTGGGGAATGATGCCAGATACAGTATTTGGACCTGAAACTGCAACTCCAAAGGTTCTGTGAAACTACTTGCCTGAAATATTGTTTTGATAAATAAGCCATATCCTTGTGGAATTGAAATCTCCAACTGTTCCACTGGCACGGACATCTCTGCAGTGACAGCACATGCCCCAGACTGTGGAGCTAACTTGAATTAAATTTCAGATGTGGGGGAGCTCAGGGAGGGGGTGGTGGCAGTGGGAGGTTTATGAACAGTATGCTGGGGCTCTGATGTTGTCATAACCAGATGGCTTCAACTCTATCATTTAAACAGAAACAAACACGTCCAGAAAGAATAATGACAGGAGAGGCATCAAACAGCTTCACCTGTACCCGAAATCCTAACTGCTTTGTACCCAACAGTAAAGCCCACAGTGGAAATCCCGTAAATTTTGGGAAATCCCAGAAGAGACTTTCATCTTGCCAGAAGCTTGGTGCCACAACTGCTACCCTCCTGAGGACATGTTCCCTGAACCTACCAGCCCCCAATCCACAGCTTTCTGTGAATGAGGAAGGGCAAATCTGAAGCCCGGTTTGTCCTCCTGGATCCTCTGACACACAGGCCAGCTGAGGCACCTTTCCAGAGCTTCTGCTCTTGCCATCCCCACAGAAAGGAAGCTCTACCTCAGATTGCGTACCTAAACATTTCAGAAATGGAACTTCCTCCAGTTGCTTACATAATCTTTTCAGGGTATCACATTAGAAGAACTCTCACTCAAGTTGTGTAACCTTAGGCATGTCCCTCAGGGTTTCAATTTCTCTCACCTATAAAATGGGAAGATGCTATCTATCTCTCATTTATCCTACCCAAACCATCGAGTTGTTGGGAAGTTCAAATGAGATACTTACTGTACAGGAAGGTTTGCTGAAACGGGAGGAGTGCTGAGCCAGTGCAGTTACCTGAGAGACAGTGTGCGTACAGGAGACCCTGGGTACGCCCGGGTCCCCAGATCCACGTGCTGATCTGGAAAGTGAGGACTCAGGAGGCACAGGACAGCAGCCAGGACATGGAGAACTGGGCACCTGCTCACATAGGTGACACTTAGGAGGAAACCGAGAAGCGCAAAGGAGTGGTTTCTAATAAGCAAATCCTGCCTTTGATTATACTGATAATAGGTCAAACAATACACACCTTGGCGCAATGGCCAATGGTTCTCCAGTGTATCCCACTGCCCTGTCCAGCACTGCTGCAGGAAAGGCAGAGGAGGAGCCCCAGAGCATTCCTGTGAGCTCACTGGGAATTTGGACATTAACTTTTCTGCAAACACATCCAGTCAGTGACAGAACCAGTCAGAGATAAGAATTTCCCTTTATTAAGCCTCCACATTCATGTCCCCTTGATATTTTTGTATTTACTTAAGGAGAAGGGAGATTGGGAATTCGGTCTTGAAACATGTAGGGTGCAGGAAAGCCCACTTCCGTTACTCGCCTTGGCAGAAGAAGCCTGACCCCTCAGTAGGATGTGGACTGTGAGATAAGAAGGACAAGGGACTGGCGGATGCTGGTAGCTCACAAAGGAAACTTGAGATTAGGGAGACACAATAAATTCCTACTGCTTAGACATTTGGAGCATAATCTCTGCAAGCTAAAGAATCAAACTAGGCCTTCAAAATCCCTTAAGGAACTCAGACCCCGAAGACAAGCCAGGTGAGTGAAACAAAAGACCAGAGATACCACACAGTACAAAATAGTCATTATTTATATTTTCAAAAAGAAAAAAAATTAACATTTGGAAGTTCTCCCCTGTAGGAAGAGGGGCGAATTGGAAGGAACAGGACTGGCTCCTATGCAGGTGGCAAGTCAGGTACGAACAGCTGAGCAATCTGGGCTGGGAGTTTTTCCACACAGCATTAATAATAAAATTTCCTTTTCTCGTCTTTTTGCTCTGTTTTTGTTTTGTGTGTGTTTGTTTTTTAGAAGAAGGAACAGGGGAGAAGAAATAAAATCAGAGAAAAATGCCAGAAAACATTTTCCACAATATCTAAACACAGAGAACCATAGTTTTTGTCAAGACAGTATGAATTCTGGATGAATTACTTTTTCCAGCTTTCAACACCAATAAAGATCTTTTCCAAAAGCTACCACATCAGAATAGTCATCTTCTAGATCGAATCGCCTCCTTCCCCTTTCACCTCTGCTTGTTGTTTTTCATAAAAGGGTGACGGGAAGTACTGTGTTCTTGCAAACAGTAAGTGCTAACAACAGGAGAGCTCTTCTGATACTTGCATGGTGCGTGGTGAGTTCTCACGAATACCCAAGTTTTAGCACAGCTGGATGTACTAAAACTTCTCTCAACATAAATACTACTGGAATCCAAAAACTGATTTTTGAGAAATTCTGCAAAAATCCTTTCTTCTTTCCTTTTCCCTTCTCTTAAAACTAAATGTCCTTTTTTAATTTTCTTTTTGCTCCAGGCACCTGACGATCTGTTCTGCTCAGTCAGATGCAGACAGGTTTCTCCAAAGTACCACCGCTGGGGTGTCCTCAGGGCTAGCGCCTAAACTGAATCCCCACAGTATCAAACTCGGCCAGGCCAAAGAGAACACAGGGACGCAGCAACAGGATTTTCATTAGGTTGAACAGCCCCGAGTCCCGGGCCCTTCCCTCCCCCCACCCCCATTTCCCCCAAGTTTACTTAGTGCTGTTTTAAAAGTCTGGGGCCACGATGCAGTCTTTTCCCCCCACAACGGAGTAAAAGCTCCACAGATTGCGCTGTCTACCTGGTGGTTTGTGGCAGCAACAGTGGCTGCTGCTTCTGGAAAATAAACGGAGTCTTACAACAGGCAGGATCTTAGGACTGCTTCAGGCGCTTGCGCGGGGGTCCCAGAAACGGGCACTGTGCTGAAGCCAGAGAGCGGTACGCCTCAGCCACCAAGTGGGGATGTGACACCACCATTGACTTCCACCCGGAGGTCTCCAAGACATCCGAAGCATGACTAGGAGAAATGTGAGAGATGGGTTACCAGAGGGGTGAATGAAGGATGAATTAAACAGCCACCTAGACAGCCGAATTTCCCAGGGTTTGCTGTTATGGGTGTCAATGCAAGACGTACTCAGACAGAACCCTTAACATGCATGAGAATTTGCTTGTTAGAAAATGTGCAGACAGGTGACCAGGTTACGACTGTTGTAACCCTGAAAACTAGGACTCTGAGACACTATGTTCTCAATTACAAAAGACGAAATGTTCCTCAGGCTCTTCTCTACGTCATCAATGCTCTTCATATTCATTGGTGATGCTGATAAAGAGAAAGAGCAAGACTTCTCTGGGTCAGACAGCTCTGAGCTTCCATCTGGCTTTGCCGTTTACTAGTCCCTTAACCACAAAGCAGGTCATAGCCTGGGGCCTATTTGATAATCGAAAAAGAGGGGCTAATACTCACACTTCACTGAACGGTTAACATCTAAAAAGCACCAACCAAGTGTCCAGCACGGAGTGAGCACTCAGGACAAGGAACGTTTTGCTTCGGAACAATCTTACAGACTTAGAGGACATCATTTCCTGTTTTCAGGGCATTTTCTGCGTTAAGTAATGTTTACTCACCTACCCTGCGACCTCTTAGACCTCTCACCCCCCAGAACTGCTGTTTTGAGGGCTTTATTAGTAGGCCTGCTTCTCTTCCTGGGGTTTTTTCCAACTTTTGCTCCCCATCAGGCAAAGGAGTATAACATGTCCCACTGAGAATTATTTCAGAAAGTAATATGGTCATTTAGGATGAAGGAAAAGATCTACTGGAATTTACGCTTCTTTCTCAAAACAGTTATTTTACGACCTCGTCTCCTGATCATGCCTTCTCTTTTCCCCCATTCTGCAGTCGACCACTGGACACTCTTACTAACTCATAAAAATCCACTTCTGCTCTCCCAGAGATCTGCATGTCTTTTTTTTAAGCCGGTGAGTTTGTGAAGTAAAGATACTATCGCTTTAGGGGACATAGCTTTTTCAGACCAGCAGGTTGTCATTTTCATCAATTCTGATCCTGCAAGGTAGTAATACACTTCACTCACCAATCAGATTAGACTGATGAAAGCAAAACCATTTTTCACACTGTCAAGCTGAAGGAAAAGATGGACACTCTCTACTTACTACTAAAAAGCTTAATGAAGCTACTCACCTGTTTCACTCACCAATTCAAAGTCTTCCTTTCTCATTCGTTAACTAACCCAACTACCCTGAAAGAACTTTGAAGATGACAACTCACTAGTTGATGAAATCCACTGCCTGAGTTTTCAACTGATCTGCGCTGTGGAGGTCAGCCAGGATGAGAATTTCTGCGGCGTTCTCCACGGAGAGGTTACTGCAGAGGGCATCCTCACACATGACCTTTAAACGCTCCAAGGCATACTGTAAAACACAAGTGTGGCTGTCGTCAGAGCAGGAATGCTCTGGACTGGCTGCTACTGAAGTTGCCTTCTTCAGCTGTACCATCACGTAACTGGATACCTTAACAAAACTGCACAGACCATGAAAATGCTGCTGCTGCAATTATAAAACAAAGCCATACTCCGAGGGCCGAAATGAACAGCCAAGATAACTTGCATAGCTGCCATTCAAGTTCTAAAGTCTATTAGAAAAATGGCAATTATGGAATAGATCCAGATCTTCAAGTTTTCCCCTACCCCGACTACCATTAAAGTGTCTCTTAAACCATCACCACCGACCCTTACAATGAGGTATTTCTCTGCTTCAAGTCAACAGGGACATTACATTTAAATTTCTGCAATCCTTTTATTTAGAGCCAGACTAGGGTGCAGCACAGTCCTTCCTACTTAAGCATTGTCACCAGCCCAGCAGGATATTCCAGCTGTCCCATCAGGCTGTGAAAAGGAGCCCTGTGGTGACATTCAGCAGCATCTCTACCACTAGTTATTCCTGAATGAGTGTCAGCTAAAGGCCTCCTTTTCAAAACAGAAAAGGATAAATGGAGTCCTATCTTATTGGGGTTGAGGTTAAGATTCTTAGGGTAGAAGAACAAAGCAACAGAGACCCTGGATCCAGTTTCAGCCTAAAAACTTCCTATTTTCCAAGTAAAGGGTATAAGTAAATGTTTTGGGAATGAAGGCCTAGGTTAATATTGGGCACATCTGATCTACCTGATTTGTTTTGAGGAAACTGTACTACTTGCTCTCAAATATATTATGAACTTACTAAGGAATTTCAGGGAAAAGGGGGAAGAAGGGATAAAGGAAGGCACAAAATAAAATGTCATTAATCAGTTCATAGGAGAATGGTTTGCTCTGAGGGTATGCACAGTCTCCATATAGGTCCCATCTTGAGGGCCTGAGAGCTGAATGACACAATACTCCTTCAGGCTGAATCATGACGATCAAACCAAGACAATTTTATTGTTATGAATTCTGGGTGAGGAGGCATATCTGCTGGCACTGTGATCTCCTGCAGCAAAAAGAGAGTTTTATTGGTTTTGGGCGCAGCTTTAATTTCTTACATTTGAGTAACTAGAAAACAGTTTCCATGGAAAACAGGAATGACACTACACAAGAAAGAAATGAGGCTGCCGCTTTTGTTTTAAAAGACTGGAAAGGGTTAAGTAAATGCTCACTCTTCACACGGTGCTGCACAGAATACCCGTCTTACCCTTTCTCAATAAAATTCTTTTAAAAGGACTTTTACTGTGAATAGCTCTGATCCCTACTGCATAATTAGACAAAAGTAGCCATTTTCGTCCCTTGGGGACAAAGGTTTTTTTCTTAATTATGCTTCTGAAAAACCTGCCTAATGGCAGTACTTACCCGGGAGATTGAAATTTGTCTCCTAGGCCTGGGCTATGTGTTTTGTTTTGTTTTTGGTCTAATTACACATGTCCCCAGGAGACTGGAAGAACTTAGTAGAAGCTGTTTTAGCCTCTTGGGTAAATTCTAGATGTTTAGATCCTTCCATGAAAATTTTCTTATTCTGTTTTCCTGAAGCTCACAAGGAGGTGTAAAGGTAAAAATGTTTTCAAATAAGCTTACAGCAAGGACTGTCTAATGGGAAAGTCTGAATGGCATTTGAAAAACGCACCCTTCGGTTACTTCTCGTTCATAAATTTAGAGCACCGCTGTGATTCAACTGCTTTAACTAACACATTGTACTGAAAAGCACCAACCTCGGAATGTCAGTTCAGGCTGACCCCCTGCTCTCTCTACTTACAGTAGGTTCCCAGTAGGCTCTCTGGCTGAGGAGCAGGAATGAAAACCCAGGGACACAGATGTCTAACCCTGGCTCTGAGAATGTACAACTCTGAGTTTTGGTATTTCTGTCTAAAAATTGGACCTTGTGATGCTACTCATCCTTATGGGAGCTAGACAATGAGGGGGATAAATGCCTGGTATGTGTAAGCACAAGTGACTGCTTCATTGAAAATCAGAGGAAGGGGAATTCCCTGGCAGTCCAGTGGTCAGGACTCTGTGCTCTCACTGCCGAGGGCCTGGGTTCGATCCCTGCTTGGGGAACTAAAACCCCACAAGCCGCGTGGTGAGGCCAAAAAAAAAGGAGAAAAAAAAAAATCAGAGGGCAGATGAGGCAGAATCATTATAAACTCATGTTTATAAAAAGCAGCCATTTGGGCTGTGCATCCTACTTCCCCAGAACTCACAGCGAATATTTTCTTTCCGTTTCCACTGGAGGCAAGTTTC
The DNA here is from genome assembly GCF_059928025.1 of Delphinapterus leucas. NCBI lineage: Eukaryota > Metazoa > Chordata > Mammalia > Artiodactyla > Monodontidae > Delphinapterus > Delphinapterus leucas. The sequence continues at coordinate 46,697,859 of NC_143147.1, read as the reverse complement.
CTCTGGTCAGAACTGAGCTAGACTGGAAGGGTATAGGATGTTCACATTGCTTAATTGTACTTAATAAAGTCTTGAAAGGTGATAAGAAAGATGCAGCTATTATTCAATCCTTTTCACTGGTAGCACTGATTGGGTTTACATGCCTCATCCTCTACAAACACTCCAAAAAGATGATCAATAAAGCTAAAACCCCCACTGTAAACACAAACACTCTCCTCCGGGGTGCTAAGGGAGAAGGATGGAGATTACTCCCGTGAGTGAATCCTGAGAAGGCTCTAGTGCTCTCAGGCCAGAGCCAGCTGTGCCCCTCGGGTGGGTGCTGCAGCATCATGGCAGGAAAAGGGGGCACCTCCAGCAGAGAACCATCTTTCTCATGGGGTCTACTGCTGGCCGGGTTTAAGCCCTTTAACGCCCTTGCCTCAACTGCCCCCCAATGTAAGAGAAGCTTCCACAGGATAAATAGCAATCCTTTTACACATACCCCCACCCCCACCCCTCAGTCACGTTTCCTCAGACCACAGGGCCTTGGAGGAACAGGTCACTGCTCTCTCTGGTCTATCTACACAATGAAAGTCAGTTTCCCAAAGTGTGTTTTGGGGAACACTAATCCCCAGAGGTGATCCTTGAGAAAAGTAACTCCAGGGTTAACTAAATTGGAGAAATTTGTCTATTATATTCTCTTTTAGAAAACTAACAGTACACACTGACATACTAAAGGTTCTGAGAAAGGTCCTGCTATAAAAGAGCAACACAAAAAAACCCAATTTGACTTGGTGTTTCATTAACCTTTTCCCCCCGACCCTATCTTGGGAATCACCAGCCTGTTGTTTTAGGTAATAACCATATTTCCTTAAGGCTAAGATCTACATTTTTATTTTCACACTTTAACATTTCTCAAATTAAAATGTGTCTTACAATCAAAGCATACATTTATTGTAGTAGTATCTCTTTTTTCCCAAAGATCTATTCGTCATCTTACAATTCTGAATGTGGTATCTTTCAATAACTTCTAAGGTAAAGGCTGAAAATGCTAATAAGCAGGATACTAGGTAAAAGTTATTCTCTTACTGACAAAGTTTAAATAAAAGTTAATGAACTCAAGAATATTTTTGTAAATTACAAAGCCAAATTATAAATCCAAATGTTAATATTATCTGAATCTTTAAAATCACTGTGATTAAATTTGAGATCGGCAAGAGAAGAGAGGTAAACATCAACTCATCCTTCTTTTCCATAATTAGGATGACCATATAATTTGCCCTTCAAAGCAGGATACTTTTGAAAATAAAAAGGGTGCTATCAGTAACTATGTTGGAACACAAGTGTAAACCAAGACTGTTCTGGCCAAACTAAGATATATGTGGGACTTCCCTCGTGGCCCAGTGGATAAGACTTTGCGCTCCCAATGCAGGGGGCCTGGGTTCAATCCCCGGTCAGGGAACTAGATCCCACATGCATGCTGCAACTATGAGTTCGCATGCCGCAACTAAGAGCTCGCATGCTGCAACTAATGAGCCTGCCTGCCGCAACTAAGAAGCCCAAACACTGCAACTAAGGAGCCCGCCTACTGCAACTAAGACTGGTGTAACCAAATAAATAAATAAGTATTAAAAAAAAAGATGAAACTAAGATATATGTTCATCCTGCCCACAAAGCAACATAAAAGCCCAGTCATGAAACTCAAGAGGTCACCAAAACTCCTAGTCTTGTTGTTATTTTCCTGTTCTCATCTCACCTTGTCAGCAGCTGCCAGCAAATCATCGGCCATTTTGTCGAGGTTCGGAGCCTTCCCCGTGTAAATGAAGCACATCATTTCCTTAAAAACTTCAGGCTCCACATCATTGATTTCAACCCGATTCTATGCCAAAGAAACTAAAAATGAGAAACATTCCAACAGAACAAAATCCCTAAACAATTTTCATGATTTTAAGCTCTGATGAAGAGACTCATACCATTTTAAATCTAACACGAATGGAAAAGTTCTCTTTGCCCTATTTGACTGTAATAGCCTTTTCTCCCATCATATGTACCACCTTTGTTTTCTCAAATACAATAGCAAGACAACTATACCTTTGATTTTTCACCTTTCTTTTCCTCAGTAGAAACACATGCCTAATACCCTCACCCAAGACTATTTGGATGACCTGCCTGGAATAGTGTTTCTGCTTTACCTAGAATGCTTCCAGACTACCTCTCTCTGCTCTCAGAAATTGTCTGTTCGGGGAACTCTACTCCATTTGAATAACATAATAAGACAAAAAAAAACCAGGAAAATAAATCTGCTGCCAAATTGGGAAATGATCTGATTCTAGCCACCTAGCTAAAAAGACGTATCTCTATCCTGTTACATACCTTTTTGCTTTCCTCCATCTCATGTTCAAACATGGCACTAAAAACTGGAGAACGAGCTACAAAGTGAAAGGAAAACAGAGACAGATATGGTTATCACACCAAAATCTCTTGGTTCTTCTGTTATGAAGAAGAGATCATTTTCTGTTTTTCTTTTTTGGCCACACCATGTGGCTTGTGGGATCTTAGTTCCCTGACCAGGGATTGAACCTGGGCCAATGGCAGTGAAAGCGCCGAGTCCTAACCACTGGACCGCCAGGGAACTCCGGAAGAAGAGATCATTTTCTTTCCTGTCCCACTACTACAGAAATGGTCTTTTACATCAAATTATGCCAGAATTATAAAATTACTTTCTTTTTATATTATACAATAAGTGAATAATTATTATATAATACATAGGGAAAATAAGAAATCACTTCTTTCAAAATAATTTATTGGCTTCATTCCAACCATTCATATTTCAAGGAGATTACTCAAATTACCTATGTTAGATGACAATGATATCCTCTGAGTAGATCTTGGGGTTCAAATGGAAGGTCCTTCATGGTCTAAGCAGGGTGTCCTAATACCTGCATTTTTGCCTGGAACAATGATACCTACTTCCTCCGCTTCCAGGGACCACACAGCAAGGAGGTCAAGAACAGGGCTCAATGGCATCCGTTAGCTAGGTGAAGTGCAGGCTTATTTATGGCAGGCTGTCTGTTCCTCCAAGCCATGCATTATCAACAGAGATGATAATGCCCCAAAGAGGTGAAAACAATCTTAGGTATCACAACCATTTGTGGCCCTTCAGATCTTAACCCAACTAGACAAAATCTTATTCCTTAGTACTTAGTGTCTTAATTTTTTCCTTAGGGGTGGGAATAATGAAAAAAAGGTTCAGAAACAGTGTTCTAAGCCATGCCCATTCTAGTCTAATGAACACCGTGAAAAAGAAGTCAACTTAATTTCAACATGAAAGTAATAAAATGGCTAAGAACTCAAATTTTATCAGGTCCAATAAATCAGGGGTTTTGGTGAAAGTTGAGACTACCAATCTCTACCTAAGAGAGGAGGGACAGATGGAATATATAGAAGGAGTTTCAGCTAACAGGCACCTGGAACTTTGACCTAATTTATGTCAGAAAGGACTAATTTTAGATTGGCCATTTTCTAACCATATAATCTTGGGCAAATCACGTAACCCTCTGAACCTTAATATTTTAATCTATTCCAAAAGAATATCAGTTCTCATTGTTCTTATCTCTGAAAGGCTATAGACTATAAGGTACTATATAAATACATTACAGAAGCTGAAGACTAAAGGGCTGGTGCTTTTAATAAAGAGGGAAGGGTCCAAAGCAGCAATATGCCTAGAGGGATCAGTGGATAGAGAGAAGCTGATGTTATTAGAATAAATAAAATAATCTAGGGAGACTAAAGTAGAGTGAAAAGAGAACTAAGGCAGACCCTTAGGGAATAACAGTGTTTAAAGGGATGGGTGAAGAAGAGGGAGGCCACACATTAGAAGCAGCCAGAAAGCCAGCCAGAGAAACCAGAAGAAAGGAGTCAAATAATATATAAACTAGAGCCCCTCAAATTTAGGAACTAGCAGGTCATGTAACTTTGGAAAACCGCTTTTGTGGCATGGAGGCAAACTGAGGATAAGTGGGAGGAAAGAATAGAGAGAATGAATATGTTAACTCAAGAAACTTAGCTCTGGAAAATAAAGAGAGAATTAACTAGAGGGAGAAGCTTGAGCGTGTTTACAGGCTGAGCGTGCACAGGCAACAGGAGAAATAGATGGCAACGATACCGGAGAACAAGGGTCTAATCGGCAGAGTAAGGCTTCTGAGAAGGCAGCATGAAACAGAACAACAGTAGAAAGTAGTCTGCTTTGGACACGAAGAACACCTCCTCCACTGAGAATGCAGAGAAAATGCAAGTGAGAGGCAAGAGCCAAGGGAGAAGGGCCTTGATTTTCTCTTGGAAGAAGTAGCAAGGTCATCTTTTAGGAGCTGGAGATTAAAGGAGAGTGGTAAAGGTGTGAAGTGTCTATTGTTGAGAAAAAGAAAAGGAGCTGACTATGCATCTTTAGAAAGAGGTCTCGGCAGCGCCGAGGGCCTAGCTGAGCACAGAGGCACGAACACAAGAGTTAATGACTTCCTTTAGCAAGTCTCAGTAACACCTAGTTGAGAGAGGGATCAGGAAGATGGTTAGACTGAGCCAGACAGAGGTTTTGCCAGGTGTGTACTTTAAAATGACAGGGCTGATGGTCTTGGTAAGAAATCTGTTACCTGACGGTTCATGTGATTTCCTCTTACATCTCTTGGCCTGAATATAATTTTGTGGCTGAAAGCTATGCTTCCCTGTGAGGTAAGGCCATCAGTCTGCCTTAACAGTTCCTGCTGTGTGTCAGTCTTTCTGGTCTTAAAGACCAAGGGCCTATTACTAGAACAAGACCTGATCTTCCACGTCACTGGCAACATTCTCATTCTTCTAGTGAGTTTGTATGGAAGGGAGGGCTAAGACCTCCAGGGCTGGGGATTTGGCTATGTGGTGGTCTAGCCCTGAGTCCAGAATCCTCTCCATGGCATCCTAAGTCCCTGTCTAGGGGCTGATACCTGCTCTTAACCAGTGTTTTGACATCTAACCTCCAGGTGCAAAGGCATCCAATACACATCATCATCCATTCCTTGAAAATGATGGCCTAAGTCCACTACAGAGAGAAAAAAAGAAGTAGCATTTTTATGGAGAGCAGCCTTTTTGGTTTTGACAACTAATGTCACCACAATATAAAAACATATTTAGCTGCAGTTTTTTTGGACTAGTTCAAAAAGTTGAAGTTATTCAAAAGGTGATTATGCAGCCTGCTGTTCTTCCTTGTTTAACCACAACTAAAGCTCCCCATGAATAAATACCAACCTGCTAAGATAGCTTTGTGAGCCTGGAATTCCTGGCCAGCAACACACAAACAACAGTCTGTGAACCGGGAATTCTCCCACAGTCCTCCTAACTCATCCGCCAACCGGCACTCAGGAACCTTCACCATATTCATGGTGTTCTGGCCAGAAATGTTGACAGAATCTTGCACCACACTCACCTGTGAAAGATAAGAAAACACAGTCCAAAGCTTTTGTTACCAGGAATTTTCTTCCCAGCAGGAGGAGAGATGACTTTTACCTTGTTGTTATAGTACATTTAGAAACTGACGTTAGGCATATTCTCTTGAAACCACCTTCACAAATGAAGTCTTTAACCTCTGGATCAAGTAATTTCCAAACTACCATGATCATACTTATTCTACACCATCTCAGGACAATAAGGAGAGAGCCCCACAAATCTCCTTCTCTTCCAAACTTCTAATAAGCTCCTCCTTCCCTGCCCTGAAGACCTGGGCAAAACCCCCAGAGGGAAAAAACTGACAAAAACAAATGTTAAACCTCAAGTATTTACCTTATTCTGCCTTAAGCAAAAGGTTAAATACAAGGAACTCTATAGAAACTACCATTTAAACTAAACTCTCCAGAGAAAAGACTCTAATAAGCCTAAAAGCACTTCACTTTTTTCAGTTAGGTCTGGAACATAAAAATAAAATGCAGCTTCCATGGGGCCTGGTAAATAACTGGCATTTCCTCACAAATGTTAGTTTAATGAACAGGACTGGGCCTGCAAGATCTTGCGTAGTGATAACTGGGTGGGTATCCCACACCATTTATACCCTTACTCAGTCATTGGTGACAATGACATACAAGATGACTGGCTCCAGCTGGGCATGCACTTACAGCTTTGGAACAGAATGACGACAAAGGGTTTATAGAGGAATCCAACTTGCCGCTTGGCTTCAGCAGCAGCATGGTTTAACCAGCTGAATTAACTGTTCAGTCTAGAGAAAAACCCTGGTAACTTCTAGATGGATCAGTGAAGCTCACATAAGTTTGCCAGGATACAAAATACAAGGATTTATAAACCATATAACATCATAAAATAAATGTAAATTACCAAACTGAAGATGAGACCGAACAGATCAGTCTTCTGCCTGACAACCCTGGCTATGCTTCCTCTCCTATATCACATTAGGTTAGAAATGTTCAAATGAAAGCAGAATTCACAAACCTTGAGAATCAGCTCCCCACTCTTGCTATTCCTATGAGTTAGATGAGAAAGACAGCTGAGGAGCATCCTAAATGACCCAAATTTCTTTTAACCTTCAAGAGGCAAGTCATCCCTTCCTTAAATGCAGTCATAAACCCAGAGGCAAAGTTAATGCCCCATCCAAGTGACCTGTAGTCCCTTCTGTGTAGGAGTGAGATATCTGCTATCAGGTCACGAAGTTTATTCATTTGTTTAAAGCTATAGCTGTTACGGTCTTGAGCAATGAAGCAACCAAGCTAATGAACTATGAATGTGCTTAGCATCAGTAGCACATCTGTCAGAGCCAGAGTATAACATTATTTTCATAGCCCAGGACCCAACACAAACCACCCCACAGAGATCGTCCCATGTAAGATCTCTAATTTGGTTCAGCAACTTTCTCACATTAACACCCTTACTTCTTTGATATAATATTAACACCGAAAGTAGAAGTAGCCTACTTCCAGTTTTAGCTTCAAAATACTGCTGATTTAAAAACAAACAAACAAAACACCAAGGAAAAGACCAATTAAATCCAACTTCCTCATAGGGAAAGGCGGGAATCGCTTGGGATGGCCAATGAAGGGAATGGAGAATGCTTTTGGCACTGGGTTCCTAAGCTTGAATTAAACCAGGCTGACAGGAGCCCAAAGTCATTAACACTTGACGGCAATCTACTAGACTGGGTAAAATGAACTGGCAAGAGCCAAGCTGATTTTCAAACTGTGGTGACCAGCGGACTCTGTGCTGGTTGCACGTGCACTTGGTAATGAGTGCGGCCCAAAGACTGTGTGACTCCTCTCACTGGGGCAATTCCTCTCTTCAGACACAGACAGGAACACAGCAGGAAGGAGAATGTACCTTTACTGTCTGAGCCAGACTTGTTCTGCAGATATATGGATGCCTGGAGTCTCCAGAGCTCTGAATGTCTGGCACCTCTTACCAACATTAAATACGCTTAATTAAAAATAAATTTTAAATGGCATACACAAATGAGTCTTCAGAGCCCAAACTTTTAACTTAGAAAGGGATTGTTTTCCTCTGCAAATGGTGATGCTAAAATGATACCATTTTGAGAAAAACTAAAGATTTTTTTTTAATGCCTATAAAGTTGACTACGGAGACTCATTCAAAATTGCAGCTGTGAAGATGACGTGACTGTGACATTTATGTCTTAGAAATGACTGCATGAAAATGTCTCAGGAAGGCTCTATAACCCTCTAAATTTCAAGTTGTAAAAGGGCCTCACTTTTAAAGTCAATTCCTTTTCTTAAAAAAGAAAATTTCATAAAAGACATAAAATTTCATAAAAGATTGTGCCATTTCTTGTTTACTTTGTCTAAGCATAGAATGTCAAGGTAAAACCACTAGAAATATATTTTTAATTTCTGTATAATTAAAACAATCAAGAGAAAATAAACAGACAGCATATAGATTGTTTATAGCAGCAGCACTATTTCTAATCAAAAGACTAGCAACAAACTAAATGTCCATCAGGGGACTTCCCTGGTGGTCCAGTGGTTAAGAATCCGCCTTCCAATGCAAGGGATGTGGGTTCGATCCCTGGTCAGGCAGCTAAGATCCCGCATGCCACAGGGCAACTAAGCCCGCGCGCCGCAACTACTGATCCTGCATGCTCTGGAGCCCACGTGCTACAACTAGAGAGCCTATGTGTTGCAACTACTGAGCCCGTGCGCCACAACTAGAGAAGCCCACGTGCCACAACTAGAGAAGCCCACGCACCGCAACTAAGACCCAAAGCAGCCAACTAAATATTAAAAATAAATAAATAAATGTCCATCAGCAAGAGAATGAATAAACAAACCAATCAACTGTCGTGTGAATATACAACAAACTACTGTACAGCACTAAAAATCAAGAATTATAGTTACATTCACAATATAAATAAATTTTAGAAACATAATATGAAAGCAGCAAGTCCTAGATGACTGCATACATCCTGACACTATTTTCATAAAGCTCAAAAACAAGCGAACCTAAACAATATATTGTTCAGGCATGCAAATAATGAACAAGGGAATGATAAACAATTCAAAAGCGCTATTTATTATCATCATCTGAGTAGGGAGACAACAGGTCTAAGGGACAGGGGAGAAGCATATATAGGTCAGTTCTCAGTTATTGGTGATGTTGCTGGGTTGGGTGGTAGGTTTACTACATTATCATGTTTCATAACCTATAATGATAATACATATTTAATCACCAGTTTTGTAGGTCAAGATCAAATATTATTAGCATTTTCATAAGTTCAACTAATATATCCAAATAATCCATTTAAAAAATGATAAAAAGAAAAATTAGTAGACCCACATATTTAAAATTTGGCAAAAATACATATTCCCAGGCTTTGAACGGATATTCTGTGTTTGATAAGGAAAGAGATGTTTTAAGAGTTAACTAGGGGCTTCCCTGGTGGCGCAGTGGTTGAGAGTCCGCCTGCCGATGCAGGGGACACGGGTTCGTGCCCCAGTCCAGGAAGATCCCACATGCCGCGGAGCGGCTGGGCCCGTGAGCCATGGCCGCTGAGCCTGCGCGTCCGGAGCCTGTGCTCCGCAACGGGAGAGGCCACAACAGTGAGAGGCCCGCGTACCACAAAAAAAAAAACAAAAAACGAAGAGTTAACTAGTATTGAGATATTTCATATTTGGTACTTCATATTTCATATGGTATTTAATATTTCAACTTTAATTGCAACATTACAAAGGCACTGGAATCTTCTACCTGTCAGAGGCATATATACACTGACGGTGGAATACATGTATATTTATTGCTAACAGCTACTTGTTTTCAATACAAATAAGTGGAAAGAAGATCAATAGAAGCTGAAACATTTCAAGTAGATTTCCTGTGGTCCAAATTGTTACAGAGAAAATTAAAAGTGTAAAGCTTTCATGATTCTCTCTTCCATTACCAAAAAAAAACTTGGTAGAGCCCATGTTTCCTTGGGTAAATGGCATCCAGCTTCACTTAGTGTAGCACAGCAGACTAGAGATGGAAAATGGAGAGCTGACACAGCCCTGACACTAATTTGCTGCACAATGCTAGTAAACTTACCTGACCTCCTTAGGCACTGCTTCTCTCCCCAGTAACATGAAATGAAGAGAAAAGAACGAACCTAGCTCAAAGGATTGTGGTAAGAGACAATTAAGGGAATGCGTTAACTAAGCAACATCAACTTGGAAGAACTGCCATACTTCCTAATAGTCAGATAGAAAGATCACTGAGAATCAAAAGCGAACCCAGTGCAGCACATTACAAACAAGACTACTCAGTCGGCATTTTTCAGAGTTTCATTAACGGTTTTACCACTGAAATACAGCCCAAACACACAAATGTGTGATTCTCAGTCTTTCACCTTCGGATTCCCTCTTGTGGCCTCTGGGAACAGACCAAAAATATCCACAAAACAACTGTACTTATTACTTACATCAGGACAGGACAGAAGTGCCTGGGCCAAAGACTGAGTAAGGAATGGAACAGTGGAGTACTCATAACCTAAATTTGTATGTGGACATCAACTTCATAAAGGCCTCTAAATTGTAAGAAAATACTAACTAAACCAATAATAAATAAAATATAAATAGGAACAAAATAAATTTGTTTATAAATATTCTATTGATAGAGGTAGCACAGGTCAGAAGGATAGAATTTGCACCAAAGGATGATCCAGCTCTGAAATGCACTAAGAACTTAGATGAGCTGCAGACATTTTTAAAACCCACACATTCAAAACACACCCCCCACGCAACTGTCTTGCAATGCTGAATGCTACTAAGTCCACAGAGAGCCTTGGAACAGAAACGAGTCTCACTAGGCACAAGCCCAAGAACGAGAAGCAACACTCAGCACCTGTGGCCAACAGAGAAGTGTGAGAGGAACAGATGGCACACCTGGTCCGATGGTAAGAAACCGATGGCATCAGCAGAACCCAACAGACGTTTCCCTGTTCAACATCTCCTCATTTCCAAAGTGTCATCTCACTTCCCTTCTAAGTCAGTAAGGCATTTCTAAACTTAACCACAGGATTTCTCCTAAGAGAATTTCATATGGGGAAGCAAAGAGAGAGTGCACCTCGGACTTAACTACAGGATGAGAGATTGCCAAGTGAGGGCAGGCCAACTGGTTTCCAAATCAAGAATGTCAATACAAGGGCTGGAGCAGATGGAATGGATCTGGTGATGGTATAGAGGGGAAGCATGTAAGAAAAGGCTGGACCCACTGTGGACTTGAAAATGCTACAGTAAAGGTTTTGGTGTTGCCTAAAGCACCAGATGCGTTATTTAGAGGCGATTTCTCTTCCTTCAGAGAGCAGTTCAAAAATTGGCTTTCATTTCCAACAGAAATTAGAGTTTTCCACTCTTTTAATTTTTTTCTGAAATATAGGATCTCTAAGGTGGGTGAATATTAAATTGATGGTTTGTTTATGTAACATCCAACATCACATAAAACCACCTAATTGTTCTCATTTCTCCACCTGGGCAACTGAGTATGATCTATAACTACTTGGATTTATGTAGAATTCAAATTCCAAGTCCATCAGACAAAAAACAACTGCAAAATTTTATGTGTTTTTACAGACGCCATCACTCTAGTATTTCCTTCTTTTACTTAGCAATTAAAAAGGAGAAAAGGTAGCTATTATGCAAACTATATTTTTTGTATTCAGTGTGATATTTTAATAAACTATAGCTCCCAAATTTCCTAATCACCAGCAACTATTCCGTGGAAATATTCAATGAGCTGTGACTTGGAAAAGAAGCTGGCTACTGCTGGCCAGGCCTCGTCTACAAAGGGGCAAGGTTCCTAAGGGACACCTTTCCTACTGTGCAGGCGGTGATATGCCTATTATTTGACAGAGCACACTGCTAGTTGGGGAACTTGCCTGCACCTTCCCCATGAAAGCCCAGTGGTTATTTTCATAAAGCGGTGTTGCTCAGGAAGCAGCTCCTTGACCATACGATGTACAGGGAATGCCAACATCCCAGCTGACTGGAGGTTTTATTCATTTCTTACACTGTGAGCTTATGAGTATTTATACATGTATTGATAACAGCATGAAATGACCAATTTGTATATACTCATTAAAGAAACCATTTTTCAACTCACCCTCAGTTTGGGAATTTTGCTTCAAGGCTTCTCCTATAAACCTGAAAAAGGCTCTGTAGGTCGTTGGGGAGAGAAGGACTCTCCTAACTGACTACAGATAACTCTCTTAGCTAACTATAGAGAGCTTTAACCTTTTTAACCTTCACTCTAGAAAAAATGGTCCTCACCTTCCTATTTCACAATTACCAGCAAGACAAACTGGAGACACTCAACAACCGGTAAGAGTCATTTAGTTCGAAAAGCAGAAAAGGAAAGTGCTCTATCAAACACACGTGGACTTCATACTCAAGGAGGAGCCAGAAAGCTCAAGGAACAAATACATTTACATATCTAGTTGCTGGTCATTCTCCTCAGCTTAAAGTTAACAGTCCTTCCAAATGCTTTCTGAAAAAATCCACAAGGAGAAAGCCAGAATTCTGACGCAAGCAGCTAAAAAATCACACATACCAAGATAGTGCACAACCTTTGCTTTTAAGAAAGTAACAGGTGGAAAGCTGAGATGCCCAACAACCTTGAAATCACGGCACAGCTTTTCAGTCAGTCACATAAATCGCATTTGTGCAGCACCACTCCACTTGGGGATTTTTCTCACTCACCATCCTTGATACAATACAATTACGTCTACTGATACCCATCAGGTCTGGGAATTGCTACTCTCACAGCGGGGCAAAAGGACTCACCTCACAGAAGAGGGTAAGCTTGTCATCAGGGAGAAGCCCATTGGCCTCATCCAAGAGAAAATCTCTACGGATGAATTTTTTGAATCCCCAGTCTTTGCCTTGCACAAACCTATATGCCCGTTGACTCTCTGGAGTGAAAAAAAAAAGTTATATTTAGGATTACTCAAAAAACCGTATCAAATCCACAATTTGTCAATATATAAAGTTGCCAGATGTGAAAATAAAGAGTCGAACAAAGATAACATTTACCCATAGCTTTGGTTTCTTCTCCCTTGGCATTCAGGATGGAGAATTTGAATTTTGCTCGAACTTCACTCTTTGGACAGCTGACCAGTAACAGGTAAAGTGACAGGTAATCTTTGCTCTCTTCATCTAGCCCTTTTGGGTTTACCCGCAAACACCTACCCAAAACAGAAAAAAAAAATGTCGAAAGCATCCATGTTTGTAGGCTCATGAAAGGACAGGAGGGAACTAGAACATCCAAATCGAGAGGGAGATGTTAAAAAAACAAAACAGACAAACAAAAAAAACCCCAGGCCCCATAGAGGAGATTCTGATTCAGCGAATGACTCCTTGGAAATCACTTTTCTAGAGCAACCTGAGGCACCTTTTAAAAAGTAAACAATAAAGGGGCATCCTAGGATCTGACAACACATCCCCTGCATCTCTTCCTCGTTCCTCATAATCTCCCAAATCGGTCTTTTTCCCCCTAAAATATTTTAAAATTCAGCCTAGACTCAATCTATTCTAATCCTCAAACTCAGGAAAAGCAGCCCCTTATTTTGCTGGGATTGCAGTGAAAAAATTCCAGGGAAAAAAAGTCAGTGAGCCTTTCAATATCACCTTGGGAGAGAAGAAGAATTCTAGAGAAATATGTTAGTAGTAAATAATCTTTTATAGATATTTTATCAATCTGGCAATAATATTCTAAGATTAAAATAAAGGAGGCAATATGGAGGAAGCACAGACAAAAGTAAACTCCCATTACACAGGGTAGAGTTCTAAGCCAGACTTCTAAACAGAGTTAGAGATGCCAATATGTTACCAATGGATCAAAACAAAATTCAGACAGAATAGGTTCAACTCAGTTAAGTTGTATATGTCATTAGCTGAACTGCATGTGGTTCAAACACGGCTTCTACCACATATAATACACAGGCCATATGTATCCTTAGGCCTTGCCAGTGTTACAGCACCTCTCTCAAACAGGTGGCCCAATTCAGTGCTTCTCCAGGAAGTGCATATGCCACATACATCACTACACAATTGTGCTAAAGATGCGGATTTAAATACAATGCCTAAGAATAAGTCTTCTCTCAGCACCTAGTGGTACACTGCTTATGTACATGGCCAGAAAGTACTAAACGAAAGGAGAGTTGTTAAAACTTTTCAGTGGGATATCAGAGGTCAAAAATGGTGGTTCACAGATATGTGTTCTGGTCTTTGTAGAGAGCATATGGTTGTATCCATAACTGCCTGCCCCTCCTCAAGAAAATACATGGTTTGGATAGGACTGACCCCCACTTCCAGATCCTATTCCCCTTGCCACAGGGATCAACTGAGGGAACCTAGATCTAAACCAATCAGTGCATTCTTGGCCACACAGTTCAGAGGAATTTCAAAGAACCTGTGGGATGGTAGCCGGTGATGCTCATTGCTACTGCCAGTCACCCTTCAACCACAAGGGAAGCTAAGCTTGAAATGTCAAACAGTGTGGAGAGCAGGGCAGAGCAGAGAGCGATGGGGTCCTTAATCTAACCATTGGGCTGGCTGCTGGATCAAACTACCTTCAAAGACATCCTACACCATGGGCATTCCAGGTACATAAGTAAATAAATCTCCTTTATTGTTTAAAAACAGGCAATCTAAAAGTCAAGAGATATTACATTAAAATCTAGATCTCTTGCTTTTCTTGAAAAATCAGAAAATAGGGCTGGTCAGCCCTTATTCACACATGCCTCTAGTCAGCTGGAGCTGAGTAGCCACCACTTCTTTTAGAAGGACATTCACTAGTTTGCCAAGTAGTCAACACTCATACCACGTATGGACATTATTTACAACACTGGCTCTCTTTACTCATTTACATTACCCTACAGCCATTTGAGTTTGCTGATCCCCTGATATACTCATTGAATTAATTCAACAAATATACAGTGAGCATCTGTTATGTATCAGACACCAGGGAATACATTAAGAACAAAACAAAGTCCCTGCCATCAAGGATCTTCCACTCTAGTCAGTATCCTGTGAAGCCAAGCAAAACAGGCAACTTATAGGAAAATTTGTATAGCTAAATGTAGTCTTCCTCACCATTTCAGTTTATCATTGGCTCCTGATGAAAAGGTTGAACTTTTAATGACTTCACCCATTTCCTCCCGGCAAAAGCTAAAGTTATTGATGGTCCACATGTAGGAGAATTTCACTACTTTGATCTGTTGATAGAAAACCAGGAAGCAATTAAATAGGAAGTGGGCAACCTGAAAAACAGGCTGGAGATCAGATAATTTTCCCCCTCCCTCCCTCTGCATAATCCCGTAGGAAGACAGCACTGTTTGGCCAGCATGGAGGCTCAGCCTTTTCTGTCTCTCATCTACATTTTAAGAAATCTCACGGTGACCAACTGCTTTCATAACTTTTCTCAGCTTCTGAGAAACACTAGACGGAAAGTGAGAAAAACATGGACAAGGTTGGGAAAGCAGGTGATTAAACCACACCTAAAATGAACCTCTTCTGCTCAGGGCAGTTGTTTGATGATTTAGATGTTGATGCCACTGCCTGGGGTTGCAATCTCAAACCTGGTTTCCCCCTAAATTGCCCAAAAGAGGAATACACTTCCATCAAGGTGGATGTAGGCAGCAGATCCAGTTGCAAAGGTTCCCCTCTTTCAAGCTCCCGTGAATGCCTAGGGCATTCAGATTCCCCATGGAAAACCAAGGCATGGAAAGCTGACAAGTACTTTATCTAACTATTTGGCAGGTATGACCCAGAGAAAGCAGGAAAGCCAACGTAGAAAAGAAATCTGATTCCTTTCGTCCCCCAAAATCCTCCCAAGAAGCACCTACCTGTGTGTAACACCAGCTCTCAGCTACTGGGCCACTCGACATTTCTGCCGGAGGTGGAGGACTTGGAACCCTTGACATCGCCAGTTTGAAGGTTAAACAAGATTTCCAAAGTCAGGGGACAAAGACTTCTGTTCCTCTTCACCCTGGATGATGCAAGAAGCAAGAGAATTTTATTAGATTAATGGTATACTATCCTACTATTTCCATTTGACCTTCCAGAGACTGGAAACTTTGTCTCCTGCCTGGAATGCTCTACCCTTATCATTCAAATGGCTTCTTAGCATTCAATGTTAACCTCAGAGAAGATCACCTAACCTAAAGCAGTCTCATCACAATGATATCACCCTATTTTGATCTTCTAGATCAAATCAATACTATTTAATATTATCTTACCAAATGAGTTTACTCAAAGGGTACTTAAAGTACATCCATGAAAAGGCTACCTAAAGAGGAGACAGCATGGTGAACACCACATACAGCTTTACCACTGTATGTGGGCTCCTTCCCTTGAGGGTACAAATACTTCACTCCTAAAGGAAAATTACTTTGTTACCTTTCCAAATACTGTCTCATCTTCTCCTACACTTCAGTGCAAACTTATTATTAAGAATAAATAGTCTTCTGGGCTTCCCTGGTGGCGCAGTGGTTAAGAATCCGCCTGCCAATGCAGGGGACACGGGTTCAAGCCCTGGTCCGGGAAGATCCCACATGCCTCAGAGCAACTAAGCCCGTGCGCCACAACTACTGAGCCTGCGCTCTAGAGCCCGCAAGCCACAACTACTGAAGCCCGCACGCCACAACTACTGAAGACCACGCACCTAGAGCCCGTGCTCTGCAACAAGAGAAGCCACCGCAGTGAGAAGCCCACGTGCAGCAACGAAGAGTAGCCCCCGCTCACCACAACTACAGAGAGCCCATGTGCAGCAACGAAGACCCAAAACAGCCAAAAATAAATTTTTAAAAAATGAATAATAGTCTTCTACTTATCAACCTATTGCTAGCCGCTCTCTGTAAGGGCAACATTTATCCCTTTCTTAGATGTTTTCCTTTCTCTGTATCATTAGAGATCTCTCTCCACTTACACTTCACTGGTATCTGATTTTCCAGATTCTTCTTGCTTTCTCTGTTCCTCTGTTCCACAGTATGGAGCTATAGGAACTCTCATACACTGCTGGTGAGACTGTAAATTATTAAGTATATTTGGGGTAGGAATTTGCCATATCTAGTAATGTTTAACCTACTTATACGTTAAGACTTAGTAATTCTACTTTTAACTATATATGTGCTAAAGTAGTGGTTCTCAAACTTTAGGTGCATCAGGATCACTTGCTAAACAGATTGCTGGGCCCTGCCCCCCAGAGTTTTTGATTCAGAGGTTGGGCCCAAGAATTTCCATTTCTAACAAGTTCCCAGGTGACCCTGATATGCCCTGGAATACTTTGAGAACCACTGTCCTAGAAAAACTGCACACGGGCACAAGAAGACATGGACAAGGTCGTTCAATGTGGCAGTTTGTCTGTAGACAAACAAACTAAAAATCCATTAGGAGGGAAACAGATAACTAAATTGGGTTATTTCCATACAATGAAAAACTACTTCAGGATTTAAAAGTAATGAACTACATCTACAGCACCATGGAGATGAGTGAGATCTAACACGACACTAATGAAAAAAAGCAAGTTTTGGAATGTCATGTGCAGTACACTATTTATGCAAATTTAAGATTTATATATTATTTACAGATATATGCATAGAGTAGAAGTGAAAAAAATCATTGACAAGCTATGTATCAGATTCATGATGGGAGAGCAAGGATGAAGAATGAAGCTGGGAAAAGAATGTAAGACATTTCAAGTTGATCTTTCATGTTTTTTTAAAAATTAGGACGACCTGAGGCAAATATGACAAATGTCTTTTAGTTTGGGATGAGAGCTATTTTAGTATATACTACCCTTTGTACTGTTCTGCTTTATCTTTAAAATATATTTTATTGGGACTTCCCTGGTGGTCCAGTGGTTAAGATTTCACCTTCCAATGCAGAGGGTGTGGGTTTGATCCCTGGTCAGGGAGCTAAGATACCAACCACATGCCTCTCGGCCAAAAAAATCAAAACATAAAACAGAAACAATACTGTAACAAATTCAATAAAGACTTTAAAAATGATCCACATCAAAAAAAAAAACTTAAATACAATAAAATATATTTTATTAATTGTGGGAATAGTGTAAGGATGTACTTACTCCACCATATAATACATTGTCTGCTTTACAATATACAAGGGAGAAATTTCTTTCCTGAACACCTGGTCTGTTTTCAGCTATGGACAGACAATATGAATCTATATCTGATAATGCTGCTCTCTTTGCTTGGCTACTAGGAAGCCCTGAGACAAATCTGACCCATCTCTTGAAACTACAGGCTCATATACTCATTCTACATGCTATACTCTATACAGGCTCATATGATCCCTCTACTATAGCTTTATTATTATTTTATTTTATTATTTTTTGGCTGCATTGGGTCTCTGTTGCTGTGTGCAGGATTTCTCTAGTTGTGGCGAGTGGGGGCTACTCTTCGTTGCTGCACGCAGGCTTCTCACTGCGGTGGTTTCTCTTGTTGCAGAGCACAGGCTCTAGTTGGGCGGGCTTCAGTAGTTGCGGCATGCGGGCTTCAGTAGCTGTGGCTTGTGGGCTTTAGAGCACAGGCTCAGCAGTTATGGCACATGGGCTAAGTTGCTCTGAGGCATGTGGGATCTTCCCGGACCAGGGATCGAACCCGTGTCCCCTGCATTGGCAGGCAGATTCTTAACTACTGCACCACCAGGGAAGTCCGAATAGCTTTATTATTTTCTTAACATTATTATTCACTTTGCTATAATTCCCTGAACTGATTTATTTTACTGTTTGATATATTAAGTACTTCTGGAAACTGCCTCAAATCCTTCGTAGAAAGAGGTATAAATGAATATCAAAAAAAAATCACTCAACTCACATTCACTGGCCACTTAATAAACATGGAGGAGGAGTAATAAGATACAGTTGCACCCTCACAGAGGAATACCATCAGTATTACCAGAGTCCCCATTGGTTTTAACACTATCCTACACGTGTTTATAGTTAAAACATCCCATGTAATCACACATGAAGTTAAGTCTTATATACATGATGTGCTATTTCACTTAAACTAAGCACTGCAATGGAATTTGGGCCTCCCTGGTTTGTGCAATTCAGGATTCATGATAATATCAAGAAAAGAGACCTGTGATCAAGGTAGACTTGCATTTGATGGAAAACATATTCTCACAAAACTGTTTATCTAGTAGTGAGTAAATGCACCTTAGGCGGTTTTACAAATCCCAGTTACCATTACTGCCAGTAGGAGCCAGAATGAATTTTCAAAATTCCCAATTAAAACTATCTTTTGAGCGGGTTGGAATGAAGATGTGAATTTTACATGTTAGTTAAGAGCATAAAACTTGGCTCTGTAGGTGTGAGGTGCAGGCTCAGCTCTATATTGATAGATCATAAAATACTAATTTGAGTTTATTTTTGAAGTTTAAAAAAATACTTCAAATTTATCTAACAATTAACAAGTTAAGAATTCTCTAAGCCTAAGAAAAAGACAAGTTTAAAAACCAGTTTATTTTAATGGCTTAACTGTTGCTACTGAACCATGGTCCATTATCACAACCAGGAAAAAAACACAACCTTGGTCTTGGCCATTTTTACCTATCTTTTTTGCTTCTCACTTATTCTGTAGAGAAGTCTTTGGTTTCTTTTAAAATATCACCAACCTTTCTTCCAATTTTTAAAAGTGTCCAACCCAGCAGTCAGTAGAACTGGAGAATGGGCTTTAGACTCTGAGGAGGTCTAACCACACAATCTGCTGGGAGGGAAATCGACTAGGACAGCGCAAATCTAATTAATTTCACTCACAGCAGGCACCATGGGCAAAGTGTTCATAAGCAAAGTAGCCTCCCGGTACATGAACTCTTCAGCACTTCATGCCAACTGCCGCAGATGCCCAGCAGAAAAACAATTTTAGAAAACAGGAGGTCTATTTGAGGGTCATGGTTTGAGAACCTTTGTAGGAGACAACTAGCACCAAAATATACTGTTCCTGGCTTCAAACAAGTTAAAACAAGACTGCCCAAGTTCTCTAATGAGAAATTTATTTTCCCAGGCTTAGCAAACTTCCCAGTATGCTGACAACTCAGAGGCTGAACATATCTGTTATATACCACCATTTATTTTCCTGTTCACTCTATTAAATCCTGACAATTTCATGTTGTTTAATATAATACACAAACATGCACAAACTAGATGGCTGGGAACATGGTTTCTTGCCAAAGAATGGTTTGTTAGGGACTTTTTAAAGCCTGTAACTATTTTTTCTCTTGGTTTAAAGCCTGGTACAGTTTCCAAGTAAGGAAAAATCCCAATGTTGTAACTATTTTAAACTTGAGAGACGTTTGCATTTTCCAAAACAGAAGATGCCAAAAAGACTTGACAAAAAAAAACACAAAAAACAAAAAAAAAAACCCAAAAACTATAGAAAGAGTTGGGTATATTCATTTTTGAGAAACTTTTGGGACCTCAAAGGAATGTTTGTATTTCTTCTGTTACAAGTGTCCTCAATCATATACAGCCCAGGAGGTAATAACTTCTTTCTCATTACCCCAAGGACAGATTATTACAGGTCATACTGACTTCCTCTCTTGCAAGGTTTGAATGACTTCTGAATATTTGTTATGGGTAAACTTTTTGCAGATCAATCTACTCTAACAAAACACTAAATGCACTTTTTTCTTTTTTTTTTCTTTTCTGTTTATTTTAATTTAGAGACACTTCTTAAAATGAAACCAAGGACAATCAAGAGAGACTTCAATCAGCAAAGGAAAGACTAGGGTTTATCATGTCTCATGTCTCATGTCAGGTTCATGTTTCCTAAAATTTACAAGTTAAAGATGACTGCTTTTTTAAAATTGAGATATAACTGACATGTAACATTGTATTTTTAAAAAATTCTTTAACAGAGGGAGTTAGAGTTGAGTGAATCTTAAGATCAAGAAGAAAAAAGTCAATAGCCTAACAGAAAAATGCGCAAAGAACAGCCAATGGTTTACAGACATGTAAGTATCAATGGTTCTTAAATATGTGAAAACATAAATGCAAATTAAACCACACATTAATTCACTCAGTGAATTGGCAAAAATTAAAATGTTTGATAACACTTGCCCAGGATAAGGAGAACATTTCTGATTAGAGTATAAATTGTTATAAACTTCATGAAGGGAAATGAATAAGAAATGTATATACCCTTTGATCCAACAATTCCATGTCTAGAAATTTATCCTACTAATATATTTAATATGATAAATATAAAAGGTTTTTCAATGTGGCACTATGTGTAATCACAAAAACATGGAAATAACCTGAAAGTCCATCAATAAGGGATTGATTAAATAAGTTATGATACAATGTAATAATAAAGCTATTTAAAAAAGGAATGGGGAAGCTCTTTCTACCTAAAGAGGCAGAAATATGTATGTATGTATGTGTGTGTGTGTAAGATATCTCTGTCTGTAAAGCTACACAAGACTCTAGGGACACTGGTTACTTCCAAGGAAGGAAACTGGGTACTTGGGTAGGAAGGAGAATTTCCACTGTTCCCATTTGTACTTATTGAATTTTGAACCATGTGAATATATTACCTTTTCAAATAATGAATAAAAATATTTTAAAAGGAATTAGCAGACTTCACAATTAATTCTTCTTGGTTATGAGATGGCTTATAAGTCAGACCCTTATGAGAAACAAGACAGGAATTCTTCAGTGACTTCCACTCCTATCCAAATAAAATCTACCTTTTGTCATGACTGCCAAAGCTTCAGTGTACCTCCCTGACCTCATCTAACACTTACCCTTCTCAATCACCATGCTTTAGTCACTCAGGCCTTTAATTCTACTTGGTAAACACATCAGGCTCTTTCCTCAGCCTGGAAAGCTCTTTCTTCCCTCAGATCTTTTCACAGCTGGCTCCTTCTTGTCATTTAGCTGTCCTATCAAATGTAATATCCTCAGAGAGGTCATCCCTGACCACCAGATCTGAAGCAGTCCCCACTTCTAGCCTCTTTCATTACATTACCCTATTCAAATTTCTTTTTTAATACCACTATCTGAAATTACCTTGTTTTTATATTTTCACTTGTCTACGGTCTCTCCCACTAGAAGTTAAGCACAATGAGAGAACAGCATCCCCCTGTGCCTAAAATGGTATCATAATAGGCACTCAATAAATATTTGTTCAATGAAATTGCTGTTGACTAACTAGACTGTCTTTTGGGATCATATTTTTCCTTAATGAGCTCTAGTTAAAAGATTAAAGTTTGGGAGTTGCTGAATGAGTAACAGCTATAGGAATCCAAGCATACTCTTAAAAGAAGAAAATATTTTAAAAAGAAAACTATCAGTTGACCTCCTATTTTGAAGAACTAATTTAATACATTCCAAAACTACATGCTTCTTTGATTAAAAAAAAAAATCCAAGAAAAGTTGGGAGAAAGAGAAGTGTGCAGGGCTAAATGGGAAGTTCTTGAACCCATAAGACAATAGTAATATAAGCACATCTTCCAGGATAAGTCGATCCTGAAAGAGCCATTACAGCAACTGTCAGAAACTGAGGACCTCTCAGTTATTTCAAGTTAAATTCTATACAGTAAAATTCCAATATACTGATGAAAATGAGGCAGATTCTTAGCATTTATTTAGATTTGATCTATAATTTTCATATCTGACATGGGGTTTGATTCCCTTAAAACTGACATGTAGAGAAACAATAATTAACATTAAATATATACACGTGTACACATGTGTACAGATATAAAGAGAGACAGGGAGACATACCTTTAAGACATGTATAGACACATTAAGTTTTTTCTATACCAGGCTAAGATGCAGAACTTATTTTCTACCATAGCCAAATATTTAACTAAGAGTTCAACTGTTCTTGCAACTGTTGTGTATAAGGGAAACTTAGAAGAAACTATTGTATATAAGGAAAACTCAGAAACAAGTATAGTATTACATATGCATGTCAGTACCTTTAAGGTTTTCCCAGTTTACAGATCTCTTAGGCAAGCATAGACTCTGAAATGACTGTGAGGATTAGACACATGCTTTTGTACATAAAAAGGCTATTTTTCCTTCTTCTCCTCAATCTAAGTGTTACAAGATAAGAGTTTTATAGAAATACCCCAGCTAGTAAAGTTCATCCAAAGTCAAAATGAAGAGGAACAAGAAGATACATGAAAGAATTTCAAGTCGTGGAAAGCAGAGGAGTAAACAACAGACTGCTCCCACTGACTCCCAAACCTCATCACGTGCTGGCTGCTCACAGCCTTACTGCCCTTCTCTATAGGTTATAAATAACTACAAAGTGTCCTTGTCCCCAAGGAGACCTCAGCAACCAGCTCAAAGGTTAAAATATGCCGTAATTCTCAATATGGATGCAACTTTTCCTGTTAGGAAAAAAAAAAAAATCGAAGAGCAGAAAAATGTATTGCCAATTTAAGTTAAGGGCTAGGGAATCATTCCCTCCCCCTCAAAACTATCCATTATGTAAGAGTTGTTGATATGGACATATTAGCATGATTCCCTACCCCAAAAATACGTCCAGGGACAGCATGCTCTGCTCCAAATGCAGAGGTCTGTCCTGGAAAGAGGTAGGTGCCATTCAACAGACTTGTAGGATTGCATGTCCTTAGACCTTAAAAAGACTTACTGAGTTTTTGTTTTGCTTTTTAATTTAGGCACAAATGACTACATCTACATAACAACATAGAAGGAAAAAATTCCTGTCTCCACTTGGATGCAGGGTCCTGCAGCATAACCATGATGGCTGCAACAGGCACAGGTTTCACAAGGTCTGGGTTCTTTCCATCAGGTGATGTGCTGCTGTTGTTAATTACTAACCCCCTGCTAGGGAAACAAAAAAAACCCTCCTCCAACTGCTTTAAAAAAAAAAAAAAAAAAAAAAGGCAGATAGGGTTCATAGGATTAAGCTTCTCCACACATCACCTTCAAAATCCATCATCTGGGAGAGGTCTGAAATAGAATGACATGAATCCAGATCAGCAAACAAACCTGACTATAAAGGGGCTATTTCACTTCAAAGTGGATCTCAGTTCCAAAGGAAAACACCTTTAGAAATGAAATTAGATAGGCAGAGGCAATCAGCAAGTCCTCTCTTTTCACAAATTATAATAATGTGTTGATTCCACTGAATGGCTTGGGCAAAAATCTCTGGGGCCACAAAGAGCAAACTTAGGAAAGATGAAGATTTTAACACATCCCACATGTTATCAAAGACTTCTCCTCTAGGTTGAGAAAATTTATTCTAAAACAAGAGCTGGAACAGAATTTTAAAAAAGAAGAAGGAAGAGGAAGAAGAGGGAACAAACCTTATGGCTAAGAAGACTCTCTTTATTACATAATTATATTCCCAAAGCTGTTTTGAGATTTGAGAGACAGTTTTTCACCTTCTCTCTCCCCTCAACTACAATTATGAAGAACCTTATAAAATCAAATAGTAAACAGATGAATGCCTTGGCCTTAATACAATTTAAGCATGTCTAATTTGCAAGGAATTCAGAAACAGAAGAGTCATTTCATGAAACAAATAGGCAGAGTTTGCATAACCCCACAGGATCCTCTGGCCTTTATAGAAGCCAAATTCAACAAGCAGTTCTCTTTGGCCATCGATGTTTCAGTCAAGCCATTTAAAAATATTTCTTGCTAACACAGTCTGGCTACAGAAAGGGCTCAAGGAATGCATACCAAAGAATAAATTCTAAACTGGTCTTAAGGTATATAATTTGGAATAACTTCATTAACTTAGAAGCTGAAAAGACCCACCTGCTCCAGAGGATTTGGTCTACTACAAGGGCAACCGATCCTCTTCAGCATTTACTACTACATACTATCTAGCAGTACAGAATTCAGTGTTCTCTGGAGACTCTTACCTTTATGAGTGACACTCAGACCTCTCCCTACCTATGAAAGAGAGATTGAGGTATATGTACGCTTTACTCTTCTCCTTTAAGTATGGTCTTAAGTAAAGAAATCTGATGATTGTTTACATGGACCCATGTTCCTTACCTAGAAACCACCTGCAAAAAATAAATTCTCCCTTCTTCCAAAGTTATTAAAAAATAAGCCAATTTCTATGTTAATGTTAAGGTTCTAACTAAATTCAATGGGACAAAGGATGAGCAGGAAGTTCTCACTTCAAAGTGTTCATTCCAAAATTCATGACGCAAGGAAAAAGTAAAACCACACAGGCAGACAAAACAGGGGAAAGTTAGACAGAATGTCCATCTTAACACAATTTCCCGGCTCCCAATGATTTTTGTCAGAATTTAAAAGATTAAAATGCAATAACACCTATTTTACCCAATAAAACTGTGTAAAAACATACATAAGCATTTGAGGCAAGAATCTCATGCCACAAAGCAAAACTTTTAAGATGGTAGCCAGAATGGTAGGAACGGTTGTCTAAGTTACCCACAGAGAGATGAGCTCTAAGGTTCACACACAAAGGCAACCTGCTCAGAATCAAACTCCTTTTATATGTAGAGTAAAAGGGAGCCCATGAATTGCTTTAAGGTATCTCCTTTTATAAGCTGGAATTCAAATTTCCCTGAAGATCTTTTCTCAGGAGAAAAATAATCTTACTCTAAAGTCTCCATATCATGTATTATAAAAAAATTTAAATCCAAACATCTTTTCTCCTCTCCATCATTAGTGTAAAGCCTTATCCTGTATGTACTAGTCACCAAAGAAGATCTGAATAAATAACTATTGTTTACTCCAGGAAAGAATATTCAGAATAAAACCTCTTTTGAAACCATTTATGAAAAATGTTTCTTTAACACTGATTGTAATGCTCATTATTTTTTAAAAAAACTTACATGCTCACCTTATATGACTTCCAACTATACATACTGTCTGCACTGAAATGAAACAGTAGATTGCACTACAAGATGTGCATTTTTTAAAGTCATGATAAATATTTCTATGCATTTCATTCCACTTCTGTCCTCATGATCTTAAACTATATTTAAAATTAAACGATGTAAAAACTCACCAAGTCAGTAGGAAGACTCTAATTTGTCTTGTCTAACAGGAAATCTTTGCTGGAAATAGAGATGATGAATCAGACTTAACAAGATTCTGAATCTCATGCAAGTCTTTACTTACTTAGGCTATTCTGAAAAGGGAAAATCTTACAAAAGCAGGTGATACATTAGCTAGGATTTACTAGTCAAAATTACCATTCTTATATCTCATCACTAGTTCTGAGAGCTCTATTTTCTAGTCATCTCTCAAAAAGATTATACTTAGAAATTAAAGTCAGAAAAATTCAAGCTAATTCCTCTAATGAACTGGCCTATGAGTACAGCAAAAATGAAATAAGTGGCTTGCCCTGTGTCAACATTTACAAGAGGGGAGTGACCATTTTTGCCAGCTACTTCACAAAATGCTAAAAGAATTACTATCAAGTTTCTATGTAAAAAAACCCTTTATAAAAAGTGCTCTGGGTTGACCAGATGGCTTCACAGGCAAATTCTATCAAATGTTTAGAGAAGAGCTAACACCTATCCTTCTCAAGCTCTTCCAAAATACAGCAGAGGGAAGAACACTCCCAAACTCATTCTACAAGGCCACCATCACATCACCCTGATACATCACCCTGATACCAAAACCAGACAAAGATGTCACACAAAAAAGAAAACTACAGGCCAATATCACTGATGAACACAGATGCAAAAATCCTCAACAAAAGCCTAGCAAACAGAATCCAACAACACATTAAAAGGATCATACACCATGATCAAGTGGGGTTTATCCCAGGAATGCAAGGATTCTTCACTATATGCAAATCAATCAATGTGATACACCATATTAACAAATCGAAGGATAAAAACCATATGATCATCTCAACAGATGCAGAAAAAGCTTTCAACAAAATTCAACACCAATTTATGATAAAAACTCTCCAGAAAGTAGGCAAAGAGGGAACCTACCTCAACGTAATAAAAGCTGTATATGACAAACCCACAGCCAACATCATTCTCAATGGTGAAAAACTGAAACCGTTTCCTCTAGGATCAGGAACAAGACAAGGTTGCCCACTCTCACCACTATTATTCAACATAGTTTTGGAAGTTTTAGCCACGGCAATCAGAGAAGAAAAAGAAATAAAAGAAATCCAAATCAGAAAAGAAAAATTAGAACTGTCACTGTTTGCAGATGACATGATACTATACACAGAGAATCCTAAAGATGCTACCAGAAAACTACTAGAGCTAATCAATGAACTTGGTAAAGTAGCAGGATACAAAATTAATGCACAGAAATCTCTTGCATTCCTATACACTAACGACCAAAAATCTGAAAGAGAAATTAAGGAAACACTCCCATTTACCACTGCAACAAAAAGAATAAATTACCTAGGAATAAACCTACCTAGGGAGACAAAAGACCTGTATGCAGAAAACTGTAAGACACTAAACAAAGAAATTAAAGATGACACAAACAGATGGGAGAGATATTCCATGTTCTTGGATTGGAAGAATCAACATTGTGAAAATGACTATACTACTACCTAAAGCAACCTACAGATTCAATTCAATCCCTATCAAACTACCAATGGCATTTTTCACAGAACTAGAACAAAAAATTTCACAATTTGTATGGAAACACAAAAGACCCCGAATAGCCAAAGCAATCCTGAGAAAGAAAAACGGAGCTGGAGGAATCAGGCTCCTGGACTTCAGGCTATACTACAAAGCTACAGTAATCAAGACAATATGGTACCGGCACAAAAACAGAAATATAGATCAGTGGAACAGGACAGAAAGCCCAGAGATAAACCCACACACATATGGTCACCTTGTCTTTGATAAAGGAGGCAAGAATGTACAATGGAGAAAAGACATCCTCTTCAATAAGTGGTGCTGGGAAAACTGGACAGCTACATGTAAAAGAATCAAATTAGAACACTTCCTAACACCATACACAAAAATAAACTCAAAATGGATTAAAGACCTAAATGTAAGGCCAGACACTATCAAACTCTTAGAGGAAAACATAGGCAGAACACTCTATGACATAAATCACAGCAAGATCCTTTTTGACCCACCTCCTAGAGAAATGGAAATAAAAACAAAAATAAACAAAAAGGACCTAATGAAACTTAAAAGCTTTTGCACAACAAAGGAAACCATAAACAAGACGAAAAGACAACCCTCAGAATGGGAGAAAATATTTGCAAACGAAGCAACTGACAAAGGATTAATCTCCAAAATATACAAGCAGCTCATGCAGCTCAATAACAAAAAAACAACCCAATCCAAAAATGAGCAGAAGACCTAAATAGACATTTCTCCAAAGAAGATATACAGATTGCCAACAAACACATGAAAGGATGCTCAACATCACTAATCGTTAGAGAAATGCAAACGAAAACTACAATGAGGTATCACCTCACACCGGTCAGAATGGCCATCGTCAAAAAATCTACAAACAATAAATGCTGGAGAGGGTGTGGAGAAAAGGGAACCCTCCTGCACTGTTGGTGGGAATGTAAATTGATACAGCCACTATGGAGAACAGTACGGAGGTTCCTTAAAAAACTAAAAATAGAACTGCCATATGACCCAGCAATCCCACTCCTTGGCATATACCCTGAGAAAACCATAATTCAAAAAGAGACATGTACCACAATGTTCACTGCAGCACTATTTACAATAGCCAGGACATGGAAGCAACCTAAGTGTCCATCAACAGATGAGTGGATAAAGAAGATGCGGCACATATATACAATGGAATATTACTCAGCCATAAAAAGAAATGAAATTAAGTTATTTGTACTGAGGTGGATGGACCTAGAGTCTGTCATACAGAGTGAAGTCAGAATGAGAAAAACAAATACCATATGCTAACACATATATACGGAATCTTAAAAAAAAAATGGTTCTGAAGAACCTAGGGGCAGGACAGGAATCAAGACACGGACGTAGAGAATGGACTTAAGGACACGGGGAGGGGGAAGGGTAAGCTGGGATGAAGTGAGAGAGTAGCACTGACGTATATACACTACCAACTGTAAAATAGATAGCTAGTGGGAAGCAGCTGCATAGCACAGGGAGATCAGCTTGGTGCTCTGTGACCACCTAGAAGGGTGGGATAGGGAGGGTGGGAGGGAGGCTCAAGAGGGAGGGGATATGGGGATATATGTATATATACAGCTGATTCACTTTGTTACACAGAAATTAACACAACATTGTAAAGTAATTATACTCCAATAAAGATGTTAAAGAAAAAAAAAGGGCTCTGGGTCAATTACACTGAAGCAAGATACGTTGAAACAAAGCCATGTATCCTATGGTTTTAATGAACAGCTGCCACACTGAGGTGGCTGTTGAAGACTGGTGAGGCATCTTAGCTAAACACCACCACCCCCCCTAAATAATCTAGCATAGCCTACAAAGTCACTCAAAACAGAAACAGGGATAAGAGTGGTTGCAAGGGTTCTAGGAGTATAACCTGGGCAGGAAATTCTGGTGCTATCTTCCTTTTTGTATGAAAATGAAGTACTGCATACACTGTGGGTGATTCTTACAAAACAGCATCTTGGGACCTCCCTGGTGGCTAGTGGTTAAGACACCACGCTCCCAGTGCTGGGGGCACGGGTTCGATCGCTGGTTGGGGAACTAAGATCCCACATGCCACAAGGTGCAGCCAAGGAAATAAAAGAATTAACAATGTACTGTTAATAAACCGATAAAAAAAATTTACTATCTCCTCTTTGCTGCTTTCATTTCAAAAACAAAAACAGAATCTTTTCCTGAAAATGTAAATGCTATCTTTAACTGGTACCCTGGTACAAATAAGCTCCTCTTACTTTGGTTAACCAAGTCTAGTTACTGTCAGTAATGGAATGAGCCCTCACCAAAAACTGTACTAAACTATTGACTCTAAAACAGGACAAGTCACGATCAGAAGATTTAGAGTAGCAAGAGTCAGGCCGAATTCATTTAACAGATTATTTACTGCACACCAACTGTGTTTAAGGTTTTGGCTTCTCAGTTAATTTGCTAGAATGAACACTTTTAGGCCTAGTGGATTGGCAAAATTTAGAGTCTGACAATACTGATAAGGACTGGGAGGAACAGGAACACTTTCACACTGTTGGTAGGAAGACATATTAGTACAACCACGTTGAAAAACAGTTTTTTCTTATCTAATAAAACTAAAGATTGGGACTTCCCTGGTGGTACAGTGATTAAGTATCTGCCTGCCAATGCAGGGGACAGAGGTTCGATCCCTGGTCCAGGAAGATCCCACATGCTGCGGAGCAACTAAGCCCGTGTGCCACAACTACTGAGCCCGCATGCCACAGCTACTGAAGCCCGCACGCCCTAGGGCCTGTGCTGTGCAACAAGAGAAGCCACCACAATGAGAAGCCCACTTGCCGCAACTAGAGAAAGCCTGAGCGCAAGAATGAAGACCCAATGCAGCCAAAAATAAATAAATAAAATTTTTAAAAATGTTTAAAAAAATTAAAGATCCATTGTTTAGTTTGTTAAAACCTAAACAATTCTACCCCCAAATACGGCCCAGAGAAAGTCCTGCACATGTCCATCAGCGGACATAAATAAGAACATGCACAGCAGCAGTGTTCCTAACAGCCAAAACATCAACAGTAGAATGGATACACAAATTGGGGTATATTCATGACAGGGTTCTACATGGCAATGAAATTACGGTTCTACGTAACAACATGGATGAACTTTACAAACATATAGTTAGATTCTGAAAGAAGACATAAAAGAACACATAGAGTATTACTCCATTTAATGCATATAAAGTTCAAAAACAGACAAAACTAAGTTATATTGGTTTGCAATGAATCCTAGGTGGTAAAATCACAAAGGAAAGGAAACTGCTATCACAAATGTCAGATTAGTGACACCTGGGTATGGGTTATGATCTAGAAGTAACACACAACACAGCAAGCTTCTTCTGGGTGCTGGCAATGGTATATTTCTAGGTCTAATTGGTGGTTATATAAGTACTTGCTTTTTTTTTTTTTTTTTTTTCTTTTGCGGTACGCGGGCCTCTCACTGCTGTGGCCTCCCCCATTGCGGAGCACAGGCTCCGGACACGCAGGTTCAGTGGCCATGGCTCACGGGCCCAGCCGCTCTGCGGCATGTGGGATCTTCCCGGACCGGGGCATGAACCCGTGTCCCCTGCATCAGCAGGTGGACCCTCAACCACTGCGCCACCAGGGAAGCCAGTACTTGCTTTTCATAATTAAACTTTAAACTATACAGTTATGTTTTATGTATTTTTCTATGGGTTATATTTCAAAATAAAAATGCATTAAAATAAAATCATAATTTAAAATGCATTAAAATATGCAATAAAATTACCCAATAGAGTATATGTGCGTGTGTGTATATATCTCCTCCAATGTCTAAGGGTGAATATAGTGTATTGCACAGAATATACCCTTGATGTTTTTTTTTCAAAGACAGTTCAGGATGAGAACTCAGTAATAAAAGCAGGGCCACCCAGGAATGAATATCTATAGACAGGCTTTCCTATTATACATTCTTTCTCTGAATTTAAATGCAATACCTAAGATCTGCGTTCCTGCGAAATTTTCGGTACTGACACAAATGTTTAAATCTATGTATGACTACTCACCAGGAGCCATTAGTTAATATCCAAATTATTATAAGACTACAAACAAAAGCTTTTGAAAAAGCAAAGCCAGGACACAAGTATTTTTTGGTATTACCTTTTTAGTTTAATCATGTCCTCTGATGGAACCTCCAATGATTTCCATCTCAACTCTGAGTAAAAGCCAAAGTCCTTACAATAACTGAAAAGGCCCTGCACAATCTGGACCTCATTACCTCTCTGGCCTCATCTCCAATTATTTTCTCCGGAGTTCACTGTGTTCCAGCCACACTGGCCTTCTCTGCCGCTGTTCCTCAGACAGAATAGACTCATTCCTGCCTTAGGGCTTTGCATTTGCCCTTTCTTCTACGTGGATAACTCTTCCCCTAGATATTCTCTTGGCACACTCCCTCCCCATTGTTGGGGCTTTCCCTAATAACCACCATCTCTGTGAGGCCTTCCCTGACACCCTTAAGCATGTCATCCCCTCCCCCCCCAGCCATAATCCTATTTCTCCTGCATTGCTTCATTTTTTTCTATAGCACACAAAGTCATTTACCACACTTTACCTGAGATGTAAGAAGGCAGACTCTTGTCTGTTTTGTTGCTGTACCCAGACAGTGTCTGGCAAGTGGAAGATCAGAAACAAATACTTATTTAATAAATGACTGAATTAATCTCCTCTTCTTTTGGATTTCTAGCCTTGAAAGATTAGACAATAACTTTATACATTTGAAAAAAAGAAGGCTTCCCTTCTCTGTAAGTCAAATTTATTAACAAAGTTTGTTTTACTAACAAGTTTCAGATTTATGCTCTTATTAGTACTGAGTCACAGGTAAGACTTATAAAAAGCTGATACAAACTAAACTGTATTTTCCCCTAAAACAAATGTGCAGTGTATGTTTTAATGACGGCAATGCTGGGAGAGCCCAGAGAGACAAAAGACAAGAGCTCTCCTGTACTGCTGGTGCGGGTGTGCGCTGCCATAACCACTAAGGGAATTACTCAACAAGATGTAGCAACGAAGACTGAGTGATTGCTTCCTTTATTTATACTTTTCATTAAAGTTTTTTTTTTTTTTTTTTTTTTTGGTACGCGGGCCTCTCCCGTTGCGGAGCACAGCCTCCGGACGCGCAGGCTCAGCGGCCATGGCTCACAGGCCCAGCCGCTCTGCGGCATGTGGGATCTTCCCGGACCGGGGCACGAACCCGTGTCCCTTGCATCGGCAGGCGGACTCTCAACCACTGCGCCACCAGGGAAGCCCCAAAGTTTTTTTTTTAATGAGCGTATTTTCTTTAAAGTCAGGAAAAAAGGTGTGTTAAATAAAGAATTATGCAAACAAAATATAATTTCATGAAGAAGGTTCTTTATATTATATTTTGATGCCCACAGAAACAGTAAAGTCTTCTGTTATGTATCCAGATGAAATATCCCAAGACGGCGACTACAGTTAAAAGAAAAAATTATTTTTGACTTAGGAACTAAAACTTTTTATAGCAGAGTTTCCAGAGTGGAAGGGAAAACAAAACCCCATGGTGTTAGTATTCCAGATAAGAACATACTTTTATTCTAAAGAAAGATTTAAAATAGGAGCATTTCTCTGCAGTATAAAACATGGGATTGACAGGATAAAGAGCAGGTAAAGAACTCCATTCAAACTTAGTGATTACAACATAAGGAAGAAAAGTCACTGAACAATTAATTCACTGCCTACTGAGTGATGACACATACTTCTGAGTATACAGATAGAGCTTATACTTTTGGTGGAATACTTCACCTAAAATAAAGGCAGAATAAGCCTAGATCCGAAGGTTACTTTCCAACCACAATAACTTGTGACATGAACCATATCCTAGGACATAAACAAATCTGAAAGAAAATACACAGGCACCTGATATTCTACAGTTATATTTGTTACTAAGATTTCCATTTTAAGGTCTTATCAATTACTTTTAAAAATACTCAGCACATAAATTCTTAAAGATAGTTGATATATTCAAGAAACGAAGTCCTACTCAAACACTTCAGCTGGCGGAGTGTATTATTAGAGAAGAGTAACGGTTTTCATTTGTAACACTTTAACATTCCAAGTGCTCAAAGCTCTGAACAGGATCCACCTTTAAAGTGGGAAAAAAAAAAAAAAAAAACCCTAGAACATAAAAATTAAAAATACACCCTGGGACTTCCCTGGTGGCTCAGTGGTTAAGAATCCGCCTGCCTGTGCAGGGAACATGGGTTCAATACCTGGCCCGGGAAGATCCCATATGCTGTGGAGCAACTAAGCCCGTGTGCCACAACTACTGAGCCCGTGCTGTAGAGCCCATGAGCCACAACTACTGAGCCTGAGTGCCACAACTACTGAAGCCTGTCCTCCACAACAAGAAAAGCCACCGCGATGAGAAGTCCGTGCACCGCAACGAAGAGTGGCCCCCGCTCGCCACAACTAGAGAAAGCCCACGCACAGCAACGAAGACCCAACGCAGCCAATAAATAAGTAAATAAATTTAAAAAATACACCCAACCTCACAATAATGACTAAAGTATAGTGGATTAAAGACTCCAGAAAAAATATATAAATGAAAACTGGGACTTCCCTGGTGGCGCAGTGGTTAAGAATCCACCTGTCAAAGCAGGGGACACGGGTTCGAGCCCTGGTCCAGAAGATTCCACATGTGGTGCTGCAACTAAGCCCATGCGCAAACTACTGAGGCTGCGCTCTAGAGCCCATGAGCCACAACTACTGAAGCCCTCATGCCTAAAACCCGTGCTCCACAACAAGAGAAGCCACCACAGTGAGAAGCCCACGCACCACAATGAAGAGTAGCCCCTGCTTATCACAACTAGAGAAAGCCCGCGTCCAGCAACGAAGACCCAACACAGCCAAAATAAAAAAGAAAAGAAAACCATTGGTCATTGAAACATATGGTCCCTGAACAAAATTTATCTGTAATAATTCTAATCTAAGGTAAAGGCTTACTTTTTTTTTTTTTTTTTTTTTTTTTTTTTTGCGGTACGCGGGCCTCTCACTGTTGTGGCCTCCCGTTGCGGAGCACAGGCTCCAGACGCGCAGGTTCAGCGGCCATGGCTCACGGGCCCAGCCGCTCCATGGCATGTGGGATCTTCCCGGACCGGGGCACGAACCTGTATCCCCTGCATCGGCAGGCGGACTCTCAACCACTGCACCACCAGGGAAGCCCAAAGGCTTACATTTTTAAAATGTCTAATTTGTCTAAGAATGCTCCAAGAAACTCTTTCATAAGTATCAGCTACATTTGGTTCATGATGAATTTGTAAGACAAGAATTGAATGAACTAGGTTGGCGATCAACCAACTAAATACTAGTCCTATATTTAATGAGTGGGAAGTATTCTAGGAGTTAAAAAGTAATGAAAGAAAACATATAACGGAGAAAGGGAAAACGTGAGTAGTTACTGATGTTTATGAAAATCAGCTATTGGATATGAGACAATAAAAATATAAAATGTTAAATGCAAAGGTTGCCAAATTTATCAGAGTCCATAAAGAATCCACAGGAAAAGAACATTTCAGAGCCTCTGGCCTTAGTAAAAGAAAACTGACATTTCAAGTGAGAGAAGGTTTTCCTCATCCCTTCCTCTCCTTCAAATGATGATTGTGAATACCAAAGTGGTAAACCAAATGGGAGAATTCAAATAAGATATTTAGGACAAAAATCAAACCACCCAAGCAATAACAAGGAAGAAGGAGGAGGAGGAAAACACCACATGAGGTGGTTGTTCACTGAAGTTCACTGAATGGCAAAAAAAAAAAAAAAAAAAAAAGGAAACAATTTAAATATCCACCAAAGGGGTTTGGGAAAACTGGGAAATATTCATACAGAGAAATTAAAAAATTAAACAGCTGAAATGAGGGACCTAGATCTACATGCATCCAGATGGATAGATCTTGATAAACAAGAATAAATGAAAAAATGACTGCAACAGAATTTATTTATACATTCACACACACACCCTGCACAGGATGCACACTAAATTTATGGTCATAGATTGTCTCTGGGGAGTGAGGTGGGAAAAAGAACTGAGAAAGTGAATGAAGAGGACTTCAGCTGAAGGTCTCACAGTCTCTCAACTTTTTGTTCGGCTTTCTTTTTCTTTTTTTAAAAATATTTATTTATTTATTTGGCTGCGTTGGGTCTTAGTTGCAGCATGCGGGATCTTCGTTGTGGTGTGGGATCTTTTGTTGTGGCACACGGGCTTCTCTCTAGTTGCGGCGCACAGGCTCCAGAGCGTACGCACGGCTTAGTTGCCCCTGGGCATGTGGGACCTTAGTTCCCCGACCAGGGATCGAACCCCTGGTCCCCTGCACTGGAAAGCAGACTCTCAACCACTGGACCACCAGGGAAGTCCCCAAAAACAATGAATTTAGAGGGAAAAGTAGATTAGAAAAGCTTTAAAAAGTTGACATCAGAGTAGTCTGAAGCAAACCAAAAAAGCCAATGAATTCAGTCCAGATCTTCTCAATAATACAAAATTTAGCTCTTGGTGAAATATGTTCCCCAGTTGATGGGAACACAGCACTGGGGTTACTTAAGCAGAGGGAGTAAAGAGACTGACATTATATACTTCAGTAAGAAAGTACATTTTAAATAAGGATAACACTCATCCTAACCCAGTATATCCTCAGAGACTGTCAATCCTCACAAGGAACCATATTTCCACAGAGCACCTTCTCCTTCCTCTCCATCATCTACCTCTAACCTGAACACCTGTCCTCCCACTTTCCCTAATTTTACTCACTCTCCTCTAAGACCAACCTCTCCTTCAACCACCTCAAAGTATAGTGCCTAAATTCAAAGACAGATTTTTAAAAAGAAAACTTGAGACTTTTGGAAATGATTTAAATGCTTTTTCCCCCCTTTCAAATCTGTTTTTCCTCCCTCTTGCTTCACTTTTTCCATTTCCCAACCTGTTTTTTTTCCTTCTTTTCTCTGGCTGACCAACAGTTGCTTTCAACTGCTAGCAAGCCTCTGGCGTGTTTATACTTTTCCCTTCTTAAGGAAAAGATACTCCAAGTAAATCAAACAAAATGCCTCTCCATAGCCCAAGAGCAAATAAAGGGAAAATAACTTAAAAGTAAAAAATACGAACCATATTTTGCTGCCTTTCGTTTTCATTACGGATAGGAATAAAGTTCTAACTACCAAATAAGAGAGCAAAACCAAACTTACATTTTACCATCCTCATAACATTTAAATTTATCTAGGGTCCTCTGCTTCACAAGTCACTTTGGTTCAGAATTATAAGGCCACTGAGAGTACAGTTGAGTACTACAGCCTAATGGAAACCATAATCTCAAGATTCACAGTAGAGATACAACTGGAGCACTCCCACCCCCATCTTCCTTGTCTTTTTATTTTTTTTATTTTTTGGCCACGCTAATTTTCTCTGTATCATTCAAATTTTAGCACACGTGCTGCCAAAGCGAGCGCTTCCTTATCTTCTTTAAAGGGACTTCTAAGGTCCTTTTGTGGTAAATGCTTTAAGCTATATAACCATTCCCTCACAAGCAGTATTCAACGCTTCACCATCTTCCAAGTACTTTGACATTCATGATCTTATTTGGGATTTATTAACAGCTCTGTGAGGCGTGCAGGGCAAGTATTTTACAAATAAGGAAACAGAAGCTCAGAGGTTACAATCTACCATGGTTACATGGCTATTAAGGGGGCTGAGTTAAGACTGAAGTCTTTCAACTTCTAATCCAATACTTTAATTCCTGTGGCTAGGTGATTCTTAGATGAGGTATTATTCAACACGGAGGAACTGGAAAAATACCCGATAGAAGATACATATATATATGTGTGTGTGTATATATATATATATATATATACCCTAACTTTCGATTCTGATTTCGTTTTCAAGTGGCAACTCTGTTGAAAACTATGCTCTTTCGTTCTAACAAATTCTGAGCACAATTATTAATGA
The DNA here is from genome assembly GCF_059928025.1 of Delphinapterus leucas. Classification (NCBI taxonomy): domain Eukaryota; kingdom Metazoa; phylum Chordata; class Mammalia; order Artiodactyla; family Monodontidae; genus Delphinapterus; species Delphinapterus leucas. The sequence continues at coordinate 46,660,813 of NC_143147.1, read as the reverse complement.
CACCTGGGCAAACTGTTGATAGGCTCACGCCTACTTTCAAGACTAGACCCTGGGAACAAATCATATGTCCTCACATGTTTTTAAGGACTTTCCATATCTTAGCACCTAATCATCATTAATTTTTAAAAATAAAATGTCTACTTTTCTAAGATGCCAGAGTATTTTCTAATCTGAGTTTACAAAAAACCAGTGTCTTTTCCCCAGGAGGTCTCTCGCTCCTTTGCCACAAGCTTACAGAATCAAAAAGCACAATTTCTATCATTCCTTAATTATACTCATCTGGAAAGTCTAACATGACTAAAATACTGAATGGCACCATCTTCTACCAGCTGCTCACACCAAAAGCCCTATCTTCTCATATCCCGACTGTCAGCAAGCCCTGTCAGCTGTCCGGCTTCCTAACACAGTCCACATTTATCCATCTCAAGTTTTACCCGTTTCTGTGCAGTTTTCTCTCATCTGAACCAGTGGTAACTGGTGTCTAACTGACCTTCCAGCTTCCTCTGTAGCACAATCTATTGGCCACACAGTAGCCACAGTGAACTTTAAAAAGGTAAATCAGATCATGTCCCTCTTGCATTTAACCACACTTAGAACAAAATTCAGTCTCTTTACCTGACCCTATAGGGTCCTATAAAAACTGGTCCATTATGCCAAATTTATCACCTATCCCTCACTCCAAACACACTGACTGGCCTTCTTTCTATAAATAAGCCAAGCCTGTTTCCACCTCAGGGTCGTAGTGCTATCTTCCCTCAGCCTGGAAGACCCTTCTCCTAGTTATTCACATTACTTGCTTCTTGTTATTTATGTTTAGCTCAACACTCATCTCTTTTAAAAAAGGCCTTCTGGGGGCTTCCCTGGTGGTCTAGCGGATAAGGCTCCATGCTCCCAATGCAGAGGGCCCAGGTTCGATCCCTGGTCGGGGAACTAGATCCCTCATGCATGCCGCAACTAAGAAGTCCTCATGCCGCAGTGAAGATCACTCGTGCCGCAACTAAGACCCGGCACAGCCAAAATAAATAAATAAATGTTTTGTTTTGTTTTGTTTTAATTAGAAATTAAGAAAGGCCTTCTGTGACCACAGCCAAAAGTAGCAGCCCCATCCCTACTCTTCCATGGATTTGTTTTGTGTGAATTAATCCTCTACACTGTCTACAGTTTATAGAGCCTGATCATCTTCTGAGTGCACTTATAATACTGACATTCTGGTCCTGCAAGTCTGAAAACCAGAACCTAGACAGTGGGGGCTCTGCTGAGATAATGCCCAGTTCAAGGTCAGAAGCAGCCCCCAGTCTTTTTCTTGTTTGGGTCCAACAGACACTTGATTAAACTTTCTTTCTTCTTTTGGGTGTAAAAATTTTTAACAAAGCCATCCTTGATGTTTGAAACTTTTCTTATTGTATCCACTTAGGCTTCTCTTTTTAAAAATTGCAATATCAAGCCTGTAGACTCTGTCTTGCCTTAAAGAAATCACTAGTTTTGCTGACCACTAAGCCTTATTCTGTAGTACACAGTTTATTTTCTATCAGTTAAGGGAAACAACTGATCATAATGGGACTGGGAGCTGAGATCTGTTTTCTGAGATGGGAAACTGGCTTACAAGTAGAAAAATAAAAGGTAGACGTAAAAGCATTTTTGGAGATGGAGATATAAATAATAACAAAAATTGCAACAAGTGCCTTTTGGGTGATAGTAAAAAACCAAGAAAACTTGCTAATGCTACTTAATTCTTCAGGAGTAAAAGACTGAAGTGATCTGAGTAAAGTGAAGGGAGTTCTCTGCTATGAGCCTGAATACGCTTTGAGGGCAAGGGACTTGTACCCAGATAATCCTGTATTGTGCCTGGCACACAGAAGGTGCTTCATAAACATCTGGTGAATAAAGGAATTAGCAAAATATTCTAGAGATACAAAAGGATTTAATGGACATCCAGTAAAATGTTTTACAGATTGTTTTCCAGTCTTACCTAATGCTACTGTTCAACTGTCAGGATACCCAATTCTACTGCTCAGTCTACATTCGCAACAGAATTAAAGTGGCTATAGAAACTGGATTCCTCCCCAAGGATGTGAGGTTACAAAGATAAACTTGCAACTCTATTTGTTCTTGGCCCTCTGTAACCTCTTCTTCCTTTCAATTCAACCAAACCTTAACTGATTAAAGCTGCACATATTTGACTCTGATCCTCAAGATGTAAGAAGGCTCTTTTACTCTATTTCCTGAAAACCCTTTCCTTCAAAGCAACGAGTCATCTTATTGGCTGAATCAAATTATTATCAAGTAGAGGTCCCTTTTTGGGAGAGCTTATGGATTATTTAAATTTTGGAAGACTAAGTTTCTCTCACCTATACAACTAGTAGAGTCACAGCAAAAAATAGATTTTTATCCTAAGTCCAACAACTACTCTGAACATTAATAAATGTGTTTCCATTGCTTAAGCCCTAAAGTCAATCAACCATAAAACATATTCATTGAATACAGTTTGGATGTCCAGTTCCATGTTAAATCACCAGCCTCACTACTACCAATTTCTTTGCTTGGTTTGAATTAAAAGAAAATGTTTCTGGCCTTGAAGAGCCAGGAAAAGACTCAACTTATAGTTAAAAGAAGAACTCATATTTTCAAGAACTGAGGGTTCCTCCTCAATATATAAATTTTCCTCCTTTAAACAATTTCCCTACCATCCTTCTCAGTATACTTGGTCTTTAAATAGGAAGCCATTTAGAAGACACAAAAATTATTTCTCCATCTATTCATCCCTGGAAACTAGATGGAACAAAAGCTCAGTAAAATCAGTTTTAAAAATCTAGATAGGGCTTCCCTGGTGGCACAGCGGTTGAGAGTCCGCCTGCCGATGCAGGGGACACGGGTTCGTGCTTCGGTCCGGGAAGATCCCACATGCCGCGGAGCGGCTGGGCCCGTGAGCCATGGCCGCTGAGCCTGCGTGTCCGGAGCCTGTGCTCCACAACGGGAGAGGCCACAACAGTGAGAGGCCCGCGTACCGCAAAAAAAAAAAAAAAAAAAAAAAAAATCTAGATAGTCAGCTAGTATTCAAATAAAAAAGGGAAGCTTTGGACTCTAGACACAAATTCATTTCAAATATTAAAAACTTATAGAACTCATAAATAAACTCACTTTTCAGCAAAAGTTACAAAATGTAGGTAAGAGTTAACACTACCACTTTACCTTTATTGCCAGAGGTAGTTACATGAAGATCTGTCTCACAAAGGTCAACGTTTTATTGGGTCTTTCAAAATCAATTCTTCACAATGAGAAACGGACATCAGTTAAATAAACTGTTAGAACAGAACAAGTCAATATATTCATAAGCTCTTGCTGTCCTTGGGACCTGAATTCTAGTGTAGGCTTTGTAGATACTTTGCTAAATCTAAGTTTTCTTATATTTAAATTGAGGGCAACTGTCCAAGGCTCTCTAAGCTCCCTTCTAGAACTAAAGTTCTATGACCCTTTGGAAAAACTGTTAAAATGACATCTGCCTCTCTACACATATGCTTTTTAAAAAATAAAAGCAATGTGTACTCAGTATAAATAATTCAAAAGTTATAGGAAGCTATAATTGAAAAGTAAAAGTTACCTTCCAGACACCCAAGTCCCTCTTTCCTAAGCCTAAAGACAACCACTGTTTTCTTTTGTAGCCTCAGAAACAGGCAAAAAAACACACAAAACCAAAAAAAGGCATGTACCAGCACAGACACACACACACACACACACACACACACACACACACGCTCATACTCCTTGGAGGCACACACATACCTTGATCTTTCTAAAGGCTGCAAGGAATTCCACTGTACCCTGATGTGTGGTTTCTGGGTTTTTGCTACTGCAAACAATGTAGCAAATAGGTGTATCTGAACATAAATGCAGCAAGCCCAAGTCTAAGCACTGTTTATTTTGATAGATAATGCCAAAGTGCTCAACAAAATGTTGTACCAATATATACTCCCCATCCACATGACTGAATGCTCAATTCTCCCACACCTTTGAGTACAAGGAAGCACAAAGAGTAGGTGAGAGTGAGCAACTTGTACTGCAGATTCTATTAATTCCAAGGAGATCAAGTTCTATCTTAGATCAGGATGTGGATTTAATAGCATGTATGGCTAAATTCCTCCGCATATAATCTGGCCACTTTCACCCAGAGATGGATATCGGTACACTGAAAAATCAATTTAGTTCCTTATCTTCTTCACTGCCAGAGGATCCCTATTAATTCAGCTGTTTATTCCCAAGTTAAATGGAATAGTACATGATCTCAGAGTTGATAAGTGTTAACAGAGCACACAGAAGTAACTCCTGGGTATTTTTAAAGTGTTTTTTAATTAAATAACTGGTATAATGTCTAGCATGGAGTAGATACTCAATAAGTAACTGTTGATTAAATTAATGAATGTCATCCACGTTGAAAATATCATCTTAGTTTACTAGGAAGTATTTGCAAAGGACCACATAAACATCAGGCAACTCCAGGAGGAGCACGTGAGTTTCTAAAAACAAAGTAAACATATATAAAAGTTCTCATTTTACTTTTCTATAATTCATTATTTTAAGTATTTCTTACATCTTCAGTTGTAGTATGCCATCACATGGTGGGGAGGGAGCAACAACTTTGGTCTCACACTGAAATGTGGAAAAATAAATTTTTAAAAAATTTTAGAACCAGGGAAATGAGGTATATCTAATGCAGTATGTTTTCAGCAGAAGCTCCCTCTAATTTTATAAGAAAAGTGGTTAAACATAATTTAGGAACACCGCTATGAGATTATTCCCAACACACAATCTTTCCTTTCCTCATCTAAGTAAACCAACCACACACAACACTAAATCTCTTAAGAAAACTGCCCCCAGTTTCTTCTATTATCAGATCACTAAAAAAAAGCCTCAGTTTTAAGAATCAACACGAAGCACTCAAATCAAAGCCGACCTTACATACACTTAACACGTAAAACTCACCAAACACAGCAAGTCCTATGCTAAGGGCCAGAAGCATCTTTCAAAATGAGGGAAGTCTTCTCAACCCTTGCTCTGGCTACAGCACAAATTATCAATGGGGCCCAACTCCAGACACTGGGCTCAGAGCAGATAATCCAACAAGGCATCAACTAGGAAAGGGAGGGGCAGTTGAAGTAAATGGGACACGAAGTCAAATATAAGGGTTACCTGGCAAGGGTCCTGCCCATGACCTTATCAGAAAATCACATGGGAGGTCCCCAAATTCCACCCCTAACAACAACCAAAAAAATACCCTTACCTGTAGGCCCTTTAGGATTGGTTGCAGCTGAAAAAAATTAAAGTCTTCTAGGTGCTAGCAAATTCTACCTAATGGAGTTCAACGTCCCATCTACCAGAATGAACTCCACAGATTAGAAGATAAAAATTTTAGGTTAACAGTTTTCAAATAAAAATTATAAACTACAGAAAAAACAAATATTACAATCACATAATAAAGGAGGCAGGCCTCAGACTGAGATGAAACAATTACGCCCTTCAATACAATCTACAGTTTCCAAGACACACAAGAATCTGTTTCTTGGACTTGAGATTGGTATTAAGTGGCAATGGATTGAGACAGAAAAATGACTACCTGAAACTAAACCAAAAATCAAATCCAAAGACACTCAATTTAACACTGAGTTTGCACACACTGTCAGGAACAAACTAAAGCCACTATTAGTAGGGTTGCTGTGTTAAATGGCAAACTACTATGACATAAGTAACTGGTCATAATTGGCTGGTTGACAGTCTGATAACCAAAGTGCATATTTATTGGTTACTGCCCATACTTGCCAGAAAAGTTCATCCAGTCAGATCATGTAATACAAATTACTTCCAAAAGTAAGCCGTAGTTTACTTCTGTCCCCCACTGTATGAGTTTTTAATGAGCACCCGCTCCATACAAGGCACAGCAGTCAAGGCACAGTCCAGCGGAGGAAGGGAGGTGTCTTAGTTTTCCACTGCTGCATAACAAATTATCAAAAATTGAAATTACACGTTCAGTGTCTTTAAGACTGCCACATAATTTATAATTAACCCAATCACTCCTATAAATATCTCACGTCTATAAACTTTGACTTTCCCAACTGTTGTTAATTTAGCTAATTCAAAATATTTTTGTTATTCTTGGCATTAAGATACTGTTATCCTCATTCTTTATTCTAGAATGAAATTATAACCTTCATTTCAATCCCTACCATACTTGAAGGAGATGAAAACATTCAAAAAGAAATTGTTTACAATTATTTTAAAAAATACTGTAGATATCTATGGTGAAAAATCATTCACAATTTATTGGTGGAAAAAAAGACTGGGTCAGTATAATCTGTAGACTCTTCAGATCCTTTCTTGCCTCTCTGTCTTCAAGTAGTAGATAACCAAAGTAGGGGGAGGATGGATAAATTTAAATCCACCCATTTTCTTATTTGTCAGGTTGGTCAAAGAACTGGTGGGAAAGTGTAGAAAAATTAGTTAATATGAGACTCTGGCATTATAAAAAGTTCTAAACAGATCCCATTAAAAGGATACAAAAGTATCCACAGAACTCTGGATGCATTTATTTATGTATTTAGCATTTGTATATACAGTATAATTTACCTTTTTGTGTACAAAATTTTTGACAGAATTCACATGTAACGACCACCAAAATCAGAATACAGAACAAAATATATGCTTTCAGGCAAGTTCTTAATACTCAAAAAAACTCCCTGTACCTCAGACTCCTCACCTGTAAAACACAGGTAAGAATACCTCCATCATAAAGTTACTGTGAAGATTAAATGAGTTAAATACAAGTAAAACGCTTAGAGCAGAGCCTAACACATGATAAGTGCTCGGGAAACATCAGCTATTGTTCTTTCTTTCTTTCTTTCTGGCTGCTTTGGGTCTTCATTGCTGCACACGGGCCTTCTGAGTTGTGGTGAGCAGGGGCCACTCTTTGTTGCAGTGTGCAGGCTTCTCATTGCGGTGGCTTCTCTTGTTGTGGAGCACGGGGTCGAGGGCGCGTGGGCTTCAGTAGTTGTGGCTCGCGGGCTCTAGAGCGCAGGCTCAGTAGTTGCGGTGCACAGGCTTAGCTGCTCCGCAGCATGTGGGATCTTCCGAGACCAGGGCTCGAACCTGTGTCCCCTGCATTGGCAGGCACATTCTCAACCACAGCGCCTAGTTTTTTTAATAATACTCTGACACTAGGAGGGGAAGGGACTGAGCAGACACATTTTCTAGGTCATGGAAAAGACTGCCCCTCAATGTACCTTAATAAAACCCTCACCATGTACCTTAATAAAACGTCATTCTGGTTTATCTGTCAGCCCAATGTGAGTTTGGCTAGCCACTTTTCTCTGAGACCAGTCAACTCCGGTGCACCGAAGAAACAAGTTTACTTGAAAAACTGAGGAATGGATCCTAAATCCTAAAGGCCCAAAAAAGTTAACAGCATCCTGAGAAGGCTTGTCCGAAGAGCTAGTCAGTCAGCTTATGACCTTGGTTCCCTCTAAAAGGCAACACTGGTCAAATATGCTTCAGTGAAAAGAATGTGATGCTAGGAGGGAGATACCTGAAGTATACCACAAATTAGCTTTAACACGATTATGTACTTTAAAGAGAAAGTCTGAGGTTTAAAAAGTACTAGTCAGTTCTCAATTATCCACACTAAAGGAGGTGAAAAGTGGTCTAAATAATTCAAAACAGACAGTAAAAAAAGAAATCCTTAACATTCTACTTTAGAATGTAATTTTTCCTATAGATTTATATCCAAAATTGCACCTGGATATGATCAACCTCACAGCATCCATTTGAGGCTCAATCTTAGGCCACAAAATTCTTTCAAATGAAAGTCTCTAAATGTTATAAAGAAGTAAAAGGTGAGAACAAATGAGTTTACAAAAGTGAATCAGTCTAGACCTGGTAAGCCATGAGAGATCATCCAACTGAGGATTTTTGCTCCCACAGACATGGGGGTGCATTATTGTGCCTAAGGAGCTGGAAGTGGGTATCAGCCTAACTGCAGGCCAATTTATTTCATAAAATCAAGGTATTCTTGAAAGTTTATGTAATAATCTCAAGTGCCAGAAGACTTTAGCAACCACCCTGTCTAAACCCTTCGATTTTACAGAAGAAACTGAGATCCACAAAAGTTGCAACATGCTGTCAAACTATATAATAAAATGAATATTTAAGTATTGGGAAGTTCATTTTTTTTTTGAGATATAACTGACATATAACACTGTGTTAGTTTTAGGTGTATGACATAATGACTTGATATACATATATATTGTGAAATGATTACCACAATATGTTTAGCTAATATCCATCATTACACAGTTACCAAAAAAAAATGTGTGTGTGTGTGTGTGTATGTGATAAGAACTTTTAAGATCTACGGGAAGTTCATTATTTAAATAATTCACTTATATAAATAAATAACCTATATTTCTTGCAAAAAATTGACTATTCAGTTTGCTTAAATTGGGCCACATATCTGCTTTATCTTAAAGTTCCCTACTGTACAACTTCAGATGTACCAAAAATAAAATCAGTCCTCTGGAATATAACTTAACTCCAATAGAAGCCTCTCCACTGCACCACAACGTGAACCCTCCTTTCCAATTAGTCTAGCTGCATACTCTAGCCTATTTGTCAGTTGATACACACCTTCCTCAAATTTGTTCATACCATTCTGAAGGCCAGGAACATTCTCCTACCTCGTATCTGAATACTACTCTTCTGGATCCAGGTCAGGTTCCACCTTGCCTTGAAGCATTTCCTAATCACCTCAGTTCACTCTGAATTCCCATCATATTTACTGTCACTTCTTAGCAGTTAACAAATGTTACTTAGGATCCCTTATCTGATAATATAAGATGCCCAGAATTGTAATTGTTCTTTGTATGTGTTTTTCCCTACCCCCAAATTCTCTTTTTTGTAGGTGTAGTGAGAACATGGAATAGGTATTTAAAAATCAAAACAGAACAACTTAGATGAGAAGAGGAAAACAGCTGGTAAAAGGATAAAATCGATTTTTTTCCTTTATTAAAATGTCCTTTGGGGACTTCCCTGGTGGCGCAGTGGTTAAGAATCTACCTGCCAATTCAGGGGACACAGGTTTGAGCCCTGGTCCAGGAAGATCCCACATGCCTTGGAGAACTAAGCCTATGTGCCACAACTACTGAGCCTGCACTCTAGAGCCCGTGAGCCACAACTACTGAAGCCCGTGAACCTAGAGCCCGTGCTCCACAACAAGAGAAGCCACTGCAATGAGAAGCCCGCGCACCGCAACGAAGAGTAGCCCCCACTCGCTGCAACTAGAGAAAGCCCGCGTGCAGCAACGAAGACCCAACGCAGCCAAAAAATATATAGTTAATTAATTTTAAAAAATGTCCTTTAATGCTGTTTAAATATCTTTTCAACTATAAAGATATTAAAAGAATAATTAGGAAAATATGGAACACTGCATAATCTTCAACACAGCAATTCTGTCCACTTTAGGAATCCATCCTAAGGAATCAATCTGATCATTGTATAAAGATTCATCACAGCATAATTTATAAGCAAAAACTGGAGAAAAAGGAAGTTCATTAGGAGGGAACGGACCAAATAAAATATGATGCATCCATACAACATATTTCTATGTAGTTACTTTAAAAGAGTATTAGTAATGACATGAAAATTTTAAAGTTGTTTCTATTTTCTTCTATTTCTCCATGATTTAATAATCAGAAAAAAGCAAATCTTTTCACTCTGAAAAAAATATAGTGTAGATTTGAAATAACATACAACTATTTACCACTTAAGAAGTGACACACTAGCTCATGAAGAGTAATCCTTAACCATGTTTCAAAGTCAACATGTAATCAACTTCCCTGCTGTTTTCATGTTGTTTCTTCATGCCAGAAGTTTCTGAAATAATTACCAATAATTTTCATTGAAGGAAGTTTTCACCTATTCAGAGGACAGACATCTCCATAAGTGGTGACAGGACGGCAATGAGTCAAGTCATCATCAAGTCAAGTTATATTCCAAAGGTCAGTGACGACGACCACCACCAACACCCCATCATCAGACCAACAAGGCAGAGGGGAAGTCCACTGAGTTAGCATCTCTAATCAACAGATGTGAATACTGGAGTACATGAAGACCAAGATGGTACTCTGTGTCTTTTTGTTGACGGGATTTCAACTCCAATGGCTCCCATAGCCATTCCACTTCAGATGCTCACTGACGTTCTCATACCTTAGCAAGGATCTCTTGGAATTTTTTCTACTTCCCAGATGCTAACTTCCGAATTTTTCTCTCTGAACTTCTATTCCATCTACCAAGAGGAAGGGAACACTCAAGACGAGAAAACAAGTACAAAAGCCCTGAAGGAGGACCTAGCTGGGCATATTGGAAGAACAGAAAGAAAGCCAGTGCAGCTTGAACATGGTGCACAAAGGAAAACTGCAGAAGAAACTGGAAGGGATGATATCACAGAGGGCCCAGCAGGTCATGATAAAGACTTTGGATGTTGTGTTTTCAAAAATGTTTCCACTCCCATGGTGAACCAATCTTATGTAAATAAAACTTAGATTTATGTTTCAAAGCTCACCTGCTCTTCCAAAACCCAGTGCAATAGATTAAACTGCCTGCCTGCTAAGCAGCCTCTCTTAAATGTCAATATATGCAAAGCCAAACACTACCTTTTTTCCCAAACCAGTTCCTCCTGACTATTTTATATCTGTTAACAGACCGACCATTACCCAGGCTTGACTGACATCTTAAAGCTATCTTTCATTCCTTGTCTACTGTCCATCCCCACTACATACAGGCTCCACAGGTCCCCAAACCTCCAACCTACTCTTTCTTTTCTAGTCCCAATGCCCCCATCCTAGTTCACACTAGCACCAATTCTTATTCAAATTACTGGGATAGGCTAAACTTTCCAGACCTTCAGTTCCTTCCCCATCAAATATATCCTATATGATGTCATTTAGATACTTTAAGACCATCAACAAGCAGGTTATATACAAATTTATTACCTCAAGTTCTGACTTTACTTCAAGCTCCACTCACATTTCTGCCTACTTAATGTATTTATACTCAGCCTCATTCACATCTCAAATTTTAACATGTCTAAAACTGAACTCCTGACTTCTGATCTTCCCTCCAAATCCCACACCTACTCTTCCCATTCCTATTTCCCACTCCCATCTCAGTAAGTGGCACCTCTACCCATCCAATTACTTGAGCCCGAAATCTGGGAGTCATCCTTGACACTTTCTTCTCCCTAAACCCCCACATTCACTCTAAAATTAAACAGATTTTCTTTGACATACTTCTCAAATAATCTACTTCTCTCCATTACCTCTGCCACTGAGTTCCACCTGCAAAGATACTTATTTAGGTTGTATGAGGTGCAGCCCAGGCTTCAGGAGCTTTAAAAGCTCCCTGGGTGATTCTGGCACGCAGCTAAGGGCTCACCCTCTGCTCTACAGGTCCTGGACTCCTACGAACCACTCCAAGCTTATTTCTACTCCTTTCTCCCTTGTTCACCTAACTCTACCCATCCTGACCTCCTTGCTGGTGCCTTGAACATGCCAGGCACATACATTCCTCCTGGCTTTTGCCCTTGCTACTCCCTCTGCCTGGAGTTTCTGGTTTACTCCTTCACCTTCTACTTCTACAGATATTTACTCAAATATTACTATTGTAGTGATTTAGTGAGACATTCCCTGGCCATTCTATCGAAGGTTGCAATACCCACCTCCACCTCAACGCTCAGCATCTCTTTCTCTGGCTTTATTTTTCTCCTTGGGACTTACCACATTCTAACATAACATATATTTTATTTATCTTGTTTACTGCCTGAATATGCACTTCATGAGAGCAGGGATTTTTGTCTGTTTTGTTCCTTAACTATATCCCCAGCAGCTAGAACATCATCTGGCACAAGGTAGGTACTCTATTAAAGATTTAACTCCTCAGCAAGGCCTGCCCAGATTCCTCGATTAAATTTAATTTCCCCATTATCCCCCATAGTAATTTATTCCTTTCCTTCGTAACATTTACAGTAATTTGTAATTATATTTTGTTTATTTGTTGAAGTTCCTTTCCTAGAATGTAAATTCCATGAGAATAGGGATTTTCTGTTTGGTTCACCACTATATACCAGCATTCCTCACGCTTAAGTGGCACAGAGCAATTTAAAAACTTTTAGATGAATGAATTAATAAATGATTGAGGTCAAATACATTTTCTGAAAGCACACTCTGATCATGTTATTGTTTCAATCAAAAACTTTCAAAGTCTCTCCATCACTTACCACATTAAACCCTACCTGCCTGGCCTTGGTAGAAGACCTCCCACGTTCTGGGCCAATTTACTTTCCTGTCTTGCTCCCATTTTCCCATGTGTCTTTTGCTTCAGCTACACTACACTGCTCATTATTTCCAGTACGCACCCTACACTAACACTGCATTTCCCCACCTCCACATTTTTACTCATGACATTCCTTCTGCCTGAATTCCCTTCTTATTCCTGCCTATCAAAATTCCAGCCTTTAAAATACCTACCCTTCAAAACCCAGCTCAAATGTAACCTTCACAAAGATAGTCCTCCCACCCTAACTTTCCCAATTGAATGGTCTCTTCCTCTTCTTTTATTGTTTTTGGCCACGCCATGGGGCTTGTGAGATCTTAGTTCCCCGACCAGGGATCGAACCCGTGCCCTCTGCAGTGGAAGTGAGGAGTCTTAACCACTGGAGCGCCAGGGAAGTCCCTCTTCCTCTTCTAAACACCAAAACACATAATACTGGTTTAATTCCCCACTCATTTCGGAACATACCCTCCCCGACCTTTTACAAACTCTTTTGCTTATAATTACTCAATAGATATTTGTTGAAATGAAGTCAGTTAACACCACTAGTCCCCCTTCTCTGTCATAAAACATATTTAAATTTGGGGGGAGGGGGTGTTCTCTTTCACAAGATTCTTTAATGACCAAAAAGACTTAAAGCTGAAATAGCAGATTCCTAGCCTTAACCTTCCCTTCCATGCTTTTTCTGAAAAGGCAAGATCTTCCCAAATGTAATTTTTGGAGCTCAGATTTTTTAATGTACTCAACTGCTTGAAAAAAATGTTAAGCTGCACGTGCTACTATGATGACATAAATTCCATATGCCATATTAAAATGGGCTACCCTAAGATTATGACATATTTGAAAGACTATCTGGCTAAAAACCTGAATACCTTAAATTCTGCTGTTTGAAAACGATAATTACTAGGAAAATATTTCTGTTCAACAAGAAATCTGAAACTTTTTATGATCTTTTAAGTATCCCATTCATTTCTACATCATGTTAAATGATGTTAAGTAACACTAACAGCAATCCAGTAAAACTCTACCATGAAACACTTGTTGTACCTCAAATAATAGACTTTTGTTTCCCTACCCACTGGGGTTCCCGAAGTGTAGTTCGGAGATCCCTGAAAAGTCCCTTTCATTGAGTCTGTTAAGTTGAAACTATTTTCATAATACTAAGAAACTACTGCCTTTTTCATTGTGTTGGCATTTGCACTGGTGATACAAAATCAATAATGGGTATAACTGTGGATGCCTTAGCTTAAATCAAGGTAACGGCATCAAACTGTACTAGAGTTATGTGTGTCCTTTACCATCATGGACTAGTGATCTTTTTAAAAAGTCAATTTCACTTAAAAATGTTCTTGATGAAGCAATAAAAATTATTAATTTTATTAAATCTGAGCCCTTGTACAGGTCTTTTAAATATTCTGCGTGATGAAATGGGAAGTATGCAAAAAGCACTTCTACGGGCTAGTACATTAGTCGTCTCCAGGAAAAGCAATTGTGACTCTGATTAGTGAGCTAAACTAACTGCTTTCTTCATGGAACACTACTTTTACTTGGAACAAAGGGCAAACTGTCGTTATTCAGACATGAATATTTAGCAGGCATTTTCTTGAAAATGAAGTGATTCTGTCCCTTCAAGGAAAACAATTGATAGTATTTGTTGCCAATGATAAAGTCCAAGCTTTCAATCAAAAATTAAAATTTTGGAAATACTGTAGCTGTTTAATAGACGCCCAATACTTACAAATTTTTCTGATAAGAAGGACAGTGATATTAGCTAATGTGGGTTTTTTGGTATTATATTATGAAACGTGTCATTTGGAAGATCTGCTTAACTCAATGAACCAACATTTCCTAAACAACCAATGCATGATATTATAAAATCATGTATCATGATATTATAAAATTCATGTAAATGAATTTTAATGTAACAGTAACATCGATATGATTTCAGATTCCACACTGCAGCCTAACTTGTGAAGAAACTACCAATTATCAAGTTTTGGTGTAGTATCAGAGAATAATATGCACAATTGTCTGAAAATACTCCTCCCTTTTCCAACTACAAGTCCTTTAAGGCCATATTCTCTTCATGTATTTCAATCAAAACAATTTATCACATCAGATTGAATACTGAAGCAGATATGAGATTCTAGCTGTTTTCTATTAAGCTGGATATATAAGAGATTTGCAAAAATCTAAAAATGTCACTCTTCTAATTTTTTTAAGTTATTTTTCATAAAAATATATTATTTGTGTTAATATGATAGCTTTTTAAGTAATTAATTTTTTTTAATGTTTTTTGTTTTAATTTCTAATTTAGTAATTATCACTAGATATAAACCACATAAAGAAAATCTCAATAATTCTTAAGAGTGTAAAGAGGGACTTACCTGGTGGTCTAGTGGTAAGGAATCCGCCTTCCAATGCAGGGGACACAGGTTCGATCCCTGGTCGGGGAACTAAGATTCCACATGCTGCGGGGCAACTAAGCCCGCGCACCTCAACTAGGGAAAGCCTGCTCGCCACAACTAGAGAGAAGCCTGTGTGCCGCAACAAAAGATGCCACAGTGAAGATCCCGTGTGCTGCAAATAAGACCTGACGCAGCCAAATATAAAATATAATAAATAAATAAAACAAATATATATTAAAAAAAAAAGTGTAAAGAGTTCTGAGACCAAAAAGTTTTGAGAACCACTGCTTAAGAGAATTTGCCTCTGATTCCAACCCCAAATTGTTTTTTGTATCCTCAACCAGAGTTGAACCTGGGGCAGATATCTGGCCCAGGGGAAATCAAGCCTTAGACTGACCAAATCAGATATTGCTCAGGAATCTGAATTAAGCTTCATGGATACTGAAGTCTGTTTATGGTGGAACACTAGACTCCATTAACTCTAACTGCTGAAGTATTGTACTTGGAACTGTCTTGGTGCCAGCCCTTTCTGAAGCCTTGCTGTTCACCTTTTCCTTGGATTCGACGACAGCTATTTCCTTCTGATAAATCTTTTATATGAGCTATTTTATTTTTGTTTTTGTTTTTGTTTTTTTTTGTAGTACGCGGGCCTCTCACTGTTGTGGCCTCTCCCGTTGCGGAGCACAGGCTCTGGGCGCGCAGGCTCAGCGGCCATGGCTCACGGGCCCAGCCGCTCTGCGGCATGTGGGATCTTCCCGGACCGGGGCACGAACCCCTGTCCCCTGCATCGGCAGGTGGACTCGCAACCACTGCGCCACCAGGGAAGCCCATGAGCTATTTTAAATAGGCTTCTTTTCCTTATGATCAAGAAAGCCTTAACACCACAGAACCTCAATGCCGTTACCAGAAGTGTTTCATCTGGTGTCCTTGTATGAGACAACAAATTATAACAAGATTCTCCTCCATCTGAAGACCATATTCCCATATAAAAAAAAAATTATCACTCCAACAAAACTAAAAATTGAATGGAAATTATCGGCTCATTCAGAATAAGAGACAAACTTAATGACCAGCTGCAGATAAGGGAGGCTTGATTTTTTTCTCTCTTTTGGAGAAGGCCATTATATATCATGTCAATACAATTTAGACAGCAAATGGCTTCACTGCAATACACCAATCTGACAGGGTTTTTCAGAGAGGTTGATGAACAGAAAAAGAACAAGGTAATGAGACCTGCCCTACCAGATATGAACAACTATTATAAAGCTATGATAATTAAGGCAGTGTAGTACCAGCACAAGATATGTAAACAGACCAATGGTACAGAATATAGAGGACACAGACACAAATCCTCATATATTTGGAAACATGTAGGTGGTATTTAAAGTTGTAGGGGGCAAATATGACTATTCAATAAATGATGGTGGCATATCAGGTTATCCTATGGAAAGAAAATTAAATCCCTACTTTGGGTTATCCTTATGAAAATAATTAGATCCCTACTTAACACCAAGCATCAAAATAAATTCCAGGTGGATTAGAAACCTAAATGTGAAAAGCATAACTTTAAAACTTGTAGAAGAAAATACAGGATGTAATTATTACCTCACAAGAAACACACACTATAAAGGAAAAAAAAAATCCTACTTTAAAGTTTAAATTTAGTTTCAATAAAAGATAAAGTTAGGGCTTCCCTGGTGGCACAGTGGTTGAGAGTCCGCCTGCCAATGCAGGGGACACAGGTTCGTGCCCCGGTCTGGGAAGATCCCACATGCCGCGGAGCGGCTAGGCCCGTGAGCCATGGCCGCTGAGCCTGAGCGTCCGGAGCCTGTGCTCTGCAACGGGAGAGGCCACAGCAGTGAGAGGCCCGCGTACCGCAAAAAAAAAAAAAAAAAAAAGATAAAGTTAAAAAACAAATTAAAACATACCCATTATGGATGGCTATTATTTTTTTAAAAAGCAGAAAATAACAAGTGTTGCCAAGGATGCAGAGAAACTGGAACCCTTGTGCACTACTGGTAAGAATGTAAGATGGTGCAGCCACTACATTAAACTGTATGGAGCGTCCTTAAAAAAAGTAAAAATAGAACTAACATATAATTCAGCAATTCCACTTCTGGGTATATACCCAAAAGAATTGAAATCAGGGTCTCAAAGAGATATTTGCCCGCCTATGTTCAGAGCAGCATTATTCACAACAGCAAAAGGTGGAAGCAACCCAAGTGTCCATTGGTGGATGAATGGATAAACAAAATGTAATTACATACATACAAAGAAGTATTATTCAGCCCTGGAAAGGAAGGAAATTCTGACACATGCTAAAGTATGGATGAACCTCATAGACATCATGCTAAGTGAAATAAGCCAGATACAAAAGGACAAATACTGCATGATTCCGCTCATATGAAGTATCTAAAAGTAGTCAAAATCATAGTAACAGAAAGTAGTACCTGTTTCTAAATACCAAGAAAAGGATTATGTAAATCTCAAATTAAGGAGATGAATGATTACATATACATCTTTTTTTTCTTACAAATAGTCAGATTGATAGTAGGAATTAGAGGTCTTCAGAGAACTACTGCAAGCCCTCCTTTGATGTAGCTGGTGCCACAGCCTGAAGATTTATGCCAACAGCTTCTTAGAAAGCAACAGTCAAGAATAAAGGTCTCTGGGGCTTCCCTGGTGGCACAGTGGTTGAGAGTCTGCCTGCCAATGCAGGGGACACGGGTTTGTGCCCTGGTCCGGGAAGATCCCACATGCCGCAGAGCGGCTGGGCCCATGAGCCATGGCCGCTGAGCCTGCACATCCGGAGCCTGTGCTCTGCAACGGGAGAGGCCACAACAGTGAGAGGACCAAGTACCGCAAAAAAAAAAAAAAAAAAAAAAAAAGAATAAAGGTCTCTGGGACTTCCCTGGTGGTCCAGTGGTCAACTCTCTGCGCTTCCACTGCAGGGGGTGTGGGTTTGATCCCTGGTCAGGGAACTAAGATTCGGCATGCCGCACGGCGTGGCCAAAAAATAAAAAAACTTTTTAAAAAGAGTTGTTGGGACTTCTCTGGTGGCGCAGTGGTTAAGAATCCGCCTGCCAACGCGGAGAACACAGGTTCGAGCCCTGGTCTTGGAAGATCCCACATGCCGCGGAGCAGCTAAGCCCGTGCGCCACAACTACTGAGCCTGCACTCTAGAGCCCACGAGCCACAACTACTGAAGCCTGCACACCTATAGCCCGTGCTCTGCAGCAAGAGAAGACACTGCAATGAGAAGCCTGTGCGCTGCAACAAAGAGTAGCCCCCACTTGCCGCAACTAGAGAAAGCCCACACGCAGCAACGAAGACCCAATGCAGCCAAAAATAAATAAATAAATAAAATAAAAAAATTTTTAAGTGTTAAAAAAAAAAAAAAGAATAAAGGTCTTCACGGTCAAGCAACAGTTACTGTCTGAATGTAAAATTCCCATTCTGCGGTCTGCATCCAGCTCTCCCAAAGCAGCATGACCAACTCTGCCACACAGAGCAACTAAACAACTCCTGCCAATTCTATTAAAACATGACCACAGTTGTAAGCATGAAGGCCCAAGTGTTCCCTAAAGAGGCTAAACTTCAGAATCTTTTTTCCTATAATGGGAGCTTGTCAAAAACAAAAGTGAAAGAAGCTACTGGATCTTAGGAGCAAATGTAACAGCATAGCCTTTCAGAGTGATTCACCATGACTGAAAACAAACACAAGAAACAGGTGTGCTTCCCTGAATACACAACCAGAATTTAATATGGAGGCAGTACTGTTATGAAACTAGGTTAAGAATAACCTTATAAAATCTGAAAGTAAATATGACAAGATGGTAAAAAGAAAAATGAATTTCAGATGAATATCAGGACACTGTTACTGTCAGGCTCTGAGTAACTTGAAATCAGTAAGTTACTCAAAATACCACTAAACGGCAAGAATCTTATAAACCATTTTCTGCCAAGGCAGGAATTAGTTTAGCCCCTAAAACAGCTTTAGAATGTAGTTCCACTGTATCTTTCATTTATATTATCCTTCATTAGTGTGATGGATTTTCAGAAAACACTGTGGATGCATCAACATTTCTGAGTCCATAGTACACGATAAAAATCCACAGGATCCAGCACTGTTCCACAACCTGGGTAAGACAGCTAGATGTCAGAGTTCACGGCCTACCTGAAAATTTTCTCTAATTAAGAAAAATTTGTCTCTTTTTTATGATGAAATCTAGTGATAATGAAAAAAACATGCTATTACAGCATAATCTTACATAACAATCCAACTGTGTTGGAGAAATGTGTGTAATTGAGGAAAAGGGAGGAAAGACAAACACATACTTGTACATATATACATATACACACAGAGATTTATAACAATCAAAACCCCATATCCCCAAGATACTACATACAAATTATCAGTTTCTAAATTTCATCCTGTGTACCTTTCAATCTCAGAAAAAAAGCAAGGTTGCTCATGAGAGAAGAAACTCCCCAGTCTCCTCTATAGCTAACCTTATATTAACGATGTCGGGGTGGAAAGCAATGCCCTCTTCAGAGATACTACCTGTCTTTCACAAAGACTATTCAAGATAAGAAATCTGTGAGGTCTCAGATTCAGAATCCAGCAATGCCAGTGGCACAGAAGTGAGTCAAACACTAGGTGCATTGTGTTAAAAGAAAGGCACCTTTAGTTTTTAGAATTTGGTGCCAGAAACTCCCTAGGGAGATGAACAACATAATTTATTAAAAGGGAAGAAAACGTAATTAATGTATATATAAATGTACAGAGGTGAAGTGAGGGGACATTTGAGACAAGAAAAATACAAAATGATCCAGGGACTTCTTTTACTAGAAGCATTCATACACCAAACTTAAGGGTTCCCACAGGTCAAATATGGGACATTCTGAGTATCAAAAAACGGCTATAATTATTGGTAAAACATAGACTAAATTAAAATCCACGCGTTTATAATGATACTAAAACCAAGAGAGCAAGAAAAAGAAACAATTCATTTGCTATCATTAAAGGTATACCAACTCCTTACTCAGAAAATTGCTAAAGGGAAAATTAAGAATTTACCTGAACTTTTGGGAAGAAATTATGATTTATTCCTAACTGATGATGGAAATCTTTACAGAAGATGGAAGGCAAAGGAATGGCAGAATTCGAAAATTACCATTTTGTAATAACCAAAGAAGTAACCGATTCAGGCAAGGATCAGGAAGGTGAAAGGTTGCTGGAGAAGTAAAACACTATCACGCCAAAGTGTCACCACTCTACAGATTACCTGCTAATTACAAAGGGGGAAAGAGTCTTTACAGTGGAGAGAGCTGGTATTTATGATCTTGAACAAACAAATTCATCACCATTAACAGTCAGACATTATGACATGATGTTTCTCTTACCGTGATGTGACACGAGGTACACAGCATCACCTATGAAGTATTATTACCAAAAATGTTTAACCTGAATCTAACCAAGACTTCACTGCCAGTTTGTAGGAAATACAGAGATAAAGGAACAAATTAAATGAAACTGTGAGGAAACACTCAGAAAATTCCAGAAGTGATATGTTATATAAGACAGATGGCCTGGCCTCTTCAAAAAGGCAATACTGCATGGCTCCTAAATAAAGGGTTCTAGATTGAGAAAGAGACTAAAGAGGGGACTTCCCTGGCGGTCCAGTGGTTAAGACTTCACCTTACAATGCAGGGGGTGCGGGTTCGATCCCTGGTCGGGGAGCTAAGATCCCACATGTCTCGTGACCAAAAAAACAAAACAAAAAAAAACCCAGAAGGGGGCTTCCCTAGTGGCGCAGTGGTTAAGAATCCGCCTGCCAATGCAGGGGACACAGGTTCGAGCCCTGGTCCAGGAAGATCCCACATGCCGTAGAGCAACTAAGCCCGTGTGCCACAACTACTGAGCCTGCACTCTAGAGCCCGTGCCCTGCAACAAGGGAAGCCACAACAGTGAGAAGCCCACACACCGCAACAAAGAGTGCCCCCTGCTTGCCTCAACTAGAGAAAGCCCACGAGCAGCAACAAAGACCCAACACAGCCAAAAATAAAAACAAATTAATAAATAAATTTATTTTAAAAAAACAGAAGCAATATTGTGACAAATTCAATAAAGACTTTTAAAAAAAAAGAGAGACTAGGGCTTCCCTGGTGGCACAATGGTTGAGAGTCCGCCTGCTGATGCAGGGGACATGTGTTCGTGCCCCGGTCCGGGAAGATCCCACATGCCGTGGAGCGGCTGGGCCTGTGAGCCATGGCCGCTGAGCCTGCGCGTCCGGAGCCTGTGCTCCGCAACGGGAGAGGCCGCAACAGTGAGAGGCCCGCATACCGCAAAAAAAAAAGAGACTAAAGAGGCATGTTTGGAGAAAAAAATACCAATAGCTAACAAGTGTTGCATTGGAGACAATTGGGAAAATCTGAACATGAACTGGATATTAGATGGTATTAGGAAAGTATTGTTAACTGCCTCAGCTGTGACAATGTAAGAACAATTAACTAAAACAATGTCTTTATTTTAAAAAGATGCATCTAAAGTAAAGCATTAAAGTATTAAGGTGTCATGATATCTACAATATAAAGATTTATATATTATATGTAAAGACACATACATAGATAAAGCAAATATAGAAAACATGAAAAATTGTTGAATCTAGGGGATAACTGGTATAAAGGTGATAACGGTACTGTTCTTTCAATTTTTCTGTATGTTTAAAATTTTTCACTTAAGCAGTTGTTGGGGGGGGTGCTCAAAATGTACTTCCTCCTGGAAGGCCTTCCAAATGACCTCGCCTCTAAATCTTAATCGCTTCTTTACAAAGTCCTCTCAGCATGTAGCACAGTATATTTCTGTTCCTGTTCTGTTTTCTAATTGTTCTCTTATAATTTGATATATTCAGATTTGGTTTTCCAATAAAACTGTAAGCTCCTTCCAGCACAGACATCTTTTAATTCTTTTCTATTTTCTCACAGCTCATAACGAAGCACAAATTCTGCAATTAGCAGACTTTTTTTTTTTTTTTTTTTGCGGTATGCGGGCCTTTCACTGTTGCGGCCTCTCCCGTTGCGGAGCACAGGCTCCGGACGTGCAGGCTCAGCGGCCATGGCTCACAGGCCCACCCGCTCCCTGGCATGTGGGATCCTCCCGGACCGGGGCACGAACCCGCGTCCCCCGCATCGGCAGGCGGACTCTCAACCACTGCGCCACCAGGGAAGCCCCTAGCAGACTTTTTTAAAGTACCAGTAGCGAACCGGTTTTCAAGGCAGAAACAGAGACACAGATGTAGAGAATAAACGTCTGGACACCAAGTGGGGGGATGGTGGGACGAACTGGGAGATCAGGATTGACATATATACGCTAATATGTATAAAATAGATAACTAATGAGAACCTGCTGTATAGCACAGGGAACTCCACTTCGCTGTACAGTAGAAACTAACACAACATTGTAAAACAACTATCCCATTAAAAAAAAAAGTAAATAAAATAAAAATTTAAAAAAATAAAAGTACCAGTAGCAGTATTCTGTGCAGGCACTCAGAAAAGCACCTTAACTAACTGGGTTAGCTTTTCAACTCAACAGAATGGCAGTTCGCTCGTATAAACAATTTTGAGTCACTGCTATCAAAAAGAGATCATCAAACATCACTTATGGGCTTACAGAATTTCACATAGAGAAACTAGCAGCAAGAGTTAAAGGGAGAAATTAGAATATAGGTTCTACATGTCTTCCTAGCGTTGTTAATGGATTTCCCGTGTTACCCAGGCATACAACTTTATTCTCATGACATTATTCTTCAGTCCAACAATGTCTATCACCACCACCCCCATCTGCAAAACAGTGACAGTATTTATCCACAACTCCTGGGTGTAATGAATCTTAACAAGCTACATAATGAACTTTAAAAACTTAGACTAAAGAGTGCACACTTTTTTTTTTTTCTTTTTTTGGCAGCGCCGCGCGGCATGTAGGATCTTAGTTCCCTGACCAGGGATCAAACCCATACCCCCTGCAGTGGAAGCGTGGATTCTCAGCCACTGGGCCACCAGCGAAGTCCCCTGCACAAAGATTTTTAAAATTTGATAATACAGTGTTGGTGAGAAAAGAGGCAGACTCCTACACTGCTGGCAGGAATATAAATACAACCTCCATGGAAAGCAATTTAGCGATATCTAACAACATTAAAAACGCATATATCCTTCCACTAGGAATTTATCCAACAGACACCCATGTACATAAAAAGTACATACAAGGAGTTAATTGTAGCACTGAAAACAACCTAAGTATCCAATAAGAGCTGGCTGAATGACGGTACATCTATACAGTGGAATATCTGCCATCTTTCAAAACGGGAGAGGTACTCTATGTACTATATGAAATGACAGCCAAGATATACTAAGTAAAAAAAAGCAAAGTGCAGAACAGTGGGTATAGTATCTTATTTGTATAAACAACAAATAAAAACAAAATACCAACGAATACATAGTTGTATATGCTTATAAAAGCATTACCTGTCAAAAGGTAAACAAAATACAGGTAACAACAGTTTCCTCTGAGGGAGGTAACTAGAACGATGAAAGGAGGACAGGAGAAGAAAGATTCTTCCCTCTCTCTGTGTAGCGTTTGAGTTTTATTTCATATGTATGTACATGTGTTACCCATTTAAAGAGTTATTTTTTTAAACATGCTCTGCACCAGTTCGAATTATTTAATTAATATTATCTTAACCTAAAAGCATTTCATGTCTTCATACCATGAAAATTTTACATGAGACTTCAGTAAATTCAATCAGATAAAAACAAAGCATCCTACAGGACAGAAGCCTACTGAGAAGAGAAATGGACATTTATTACCTCCATAGCTTTACTACAAGATTTTACCAGACTACCTGATGGAAGTCTGGACATAGGCAACATTAAACATCTCCAAGCACCAAACTAACCACTATGAAGAGCTCTAAAAGGAGAAGTCCCAAAGTACCAAATGGACACCAGCCACCCCCAGCCTAAGTGTGAAGCTGTTACAATAACTTACACTCCTCAGTCTTCACACAAGGAAAAAAAAGATGAGTCTCCAGCTCTTTCACAGGACACAAGAAAATATATGCCCCCCCAAATTCCTGTGCTTCCTCTGTGTCCTCTCTTGGCTCCAGCTGTAACCATGGCAACAGAAAACAGCACAAAAGACAGCTGAACCATGAGAAGGCCAGAGTTAAATGGGGAAGTGAAAAATATATATATATACTTTAAGGCCCAAGAACATAAGGTCCTAGAGTTAAGAATGGCAGCAAAAAAAAAAAAAAAAGCCTTGAGAGGCGAATACCAAAGAAAGAACATAAAGGAAAGAGAAGAGAAAATAAGGCTCACTAATATGTCCCATTCCTAAGTTATCCAGATAGGAGACAAGGTTGGCAAAGACAACTGAAAAACACAGAAAATGTGCACACACACACACCCAACAATTTAGTTATTCATTTCAAAGCTATTCAGCACACCTTTTGCTTGTAACAGTTTATTAACTCCTCACTCTGTTCTGATGGCAGAGGTAAGAAGCAGCAAGTATCCAAAGCAGTGGCAACACAGGAAGGAGTAAATTAAGGGACCACGTGTAATCTGCCAACTGTAAACCCTGGTTCTAGATCACTGAAATATTACTGTACCTTAAAGTTAATTTTTAAAAATTTGCTCTTTGTTATTTGCAAATGTGAAAGAAACACCACTCTTGTTACTTAAAATTAAAACGTCCACTGGGTAATTTATTGTCCACCAGTAGTTTCAGATTGCTTTTGTTTTCATGTGCTGTTCAGAGCATCAATAATGTACAGCTAAAACGAAAGCACTAAGGAAGATCTTTTACCAAAAAAGAGGCAAATAGGTCACACAAAGTAGGAGGGCTGGAGATGAGAGAACCCTGACGTCTTGATTTACAATTACTACTCTAAGCCCTATACCCTTCGCTCTTTATCTAGTTCTGTGAGAATAATAAATAACTTTACTAAACGAAAACTCCCCTTACTTTCTTTTTTATGACCCTAGTCCTCCTTAGAAAGGCTACCAAAATCCCCTGCCAGAATAATTGAATGGGTTGGGGCACCTACTCCTAAATTTAGGGGAAGTTTGCATTAAAGATACAACATGACGATGGGAGTATCCGAGGAAAGAAAAATAATGCTAGAACTAGAAGCTGCAGTGACAGTTTCAAAAGAAGGGTCAGCGTGGGGCACGTTGGCTCTGGGAGGCGTTTGTAGCCTGCGAGTCTCTAGGACAACACAAGATGCGAACTGTGCTTTGCCATAAACTCCCTTAAATAATTTAAATTCTCCCTTTTGGATAAAAGCAACAGGCTCACTATCTGGCACCAAGTCTAGCCCACTGCCCGGGAAGAAGGCAGGCGCGTGGTCAAGGGTCTCTTTATCCCGCAGGTCCCTGCAACACAGCGATGCGCATGCGCCCCGAGGGCAGCGAACAAGCACCCCTGGCTCGTTCACACTCGCGCATGCGCAGTCACCCATCTCGCCGCAGGCGACAGCTCACTATTTGGCAAGGGGGATGGGGCTGGGAAAATTATGGGGGGGGCCGAAGGCGGGGGCGCGTTTACGGTTGATTAGGCTCTGGCATTCGCGGGCCACGTAACCCGGCATGTGGGAAATGGGGCAGAGAAGAGTTATGTGAGGCGGGGGGGGGGGGGCGGGAGTGTGGGGGGGTCAGTCACCCCTTAAGGGAGACGCCCCGCCCCCACTCCGACAGGACAACCCTCTTCCTCGACTCTCCTCCCCCCACTCACCTGAGAGCGGCGGCGACAGCTGCTGGTCCCCGTCCCCCTGCACTCGCCTCATACTGTCCGCAACATCCGGGACCTGCGGAACCGCCGATACACAAATACACACACACTCGGAGCGCGCACACTCACACATACACACACACACCGAAACACACCAGCCGGGGCGTCATGGCGTCAGCACGTCGACGCAGCGAGCGCGTACCCGCCGGGCCCCACCCCGCACGGCCTCCGCCCCCTCTACTCCCCTCCCCTCCCCTCTCTGGGTTCTCAGGCCCCTCCTCCCTCTGCTTCAAGACTCCGCCTACCTTCCCTAGTGCGCATGCGTCCCGGTTCTCACCAGGCCCCGAGGATTTGAGGGGAAGGAGGGGCCTGAGAAGAAAGAGGCGGGAACTCGGAGGGGGTCGCGTGTAGGGCGCGGCAGGCTTCGCGGAGGTGCGAGGACGAAATAGAGGCACACCAAGAGTGGGAGTGGGGTGGCCGTAACAATAAAGGCATTTAACAACAGCAACTTATACTTGCAAGCAGGGTGTGGATTACTAACGACTTTACCTCATTTTCTTCTAACCAACTGTCAGTAAAATATTTTTTAGACTTTATGATGCTGTTAGAGACTCTTTTAAGTAACATAAAACTGAGCATTTGGAAACAGAAAGGAGAAGGACCGTTCTTTTGAGGGAAGGCAGGCATATAGGTGGCTTAACTGAAAGGAAGCTGATTGACAATTTATTGTCTTGGACACCTGGGTCCCCAGCTGGT
Organism: Delphinapterus leucas; assembly: GCF_059928025.1. Lineage (NCBI taxonomy): Eukaryota > Metazoa > Chordata > Mammalia > Artiodactyla > Monodontidae > Delphinapterus > Delphinapterus leucas. The sequence continues at coordinate 46,634,488 of NC_143147.1, read as the reverse complement.
CTCACATCCTAGCTCCCCAAGGGCTATGGTTGATTCCTGAGTTGAGTAAAAGAAAAAAGTCTCAGGGGTTTCCCTGGTGGTCCAGTGGTTAAGACTCCACGCTTCCACTGCAAGGGGCATGGGTTCAATCCCTGGTCGGGGAACTAAGATCCCGCATGCAGTGCAGTGCCGGCAAAAAAAAACAGGAAGTCTTGGGCTTCCCTGGTGGCGCAGTGGTTGAGAGTCTGCCTGCCGATGCAGGGGACACGGGTTCGTGCCCCAGTCTGGGAAGATCCCACATGCCGCGGAGCGGCTAGGCCTGTGAGCCATGGCCGCGGAGCCTGCGCGTCTGGAGCCTGTGCTCCGCAGCGGGAGAGGCCACAACAGTGAGAGGCCTGCATACCGCGAAAAAAAAAAAAAAAAAAAAAAACAGGAAGTCTCAGAGCATCTTGGCCCTGGGAGAAAAAAGTCATCTCCACGTTATTATGTTAGAGTCATAATGTCAGTGATGGGATATTTGTTATTGTTACAATTCTTTCCTTTAGCTTCAACTTTAAAAAAATTATTCTTACTGAATCAAGCCAAATAATCTGGAACAGGCGTTGTCTCTTTTCCATACTGAGATTATACCATTATGTAGACACGCACAAATGCACAAGAAGGCATCGTATCCAAAGGAGCAACCAGATGAATCTATGGGTCGTGGGGTGACAAAGTGTGGGCCCTGCCTTGGGGATAGCTACCGGAAGCTCTGCTTCTGTGGGACTGTCTCCTGCCACATGCATCCTGGCTCTGGGTGGCTGGTGAGTCTGTTCAGCAGGGAAAGCTGGGAGCCCATGAGCAAAGCCACAGGGGAGGCTGTGACAGTGCCAGGCTGCCTTCCACTTTCAAATACGCAAGCACACCCTACAATTCCACAGCTTAAAATGTCCTAGGAATGACAGACAAAACACTCTAAACTCCTCAAGCTTGCTCAACCCATATTTCAGCCAAAATGATCAAGAAATGGAGATCCTAAATTCAACAGTGATGTGGTTACGGTGCCTGCCCCACTGAAAACAAGAAGCACTTTCGTCACCTATTAGGCTGGTGCCTGAAACTTTCCAATTAGATTTCACTCAGCAGCAGCAAACATTTCATTCTGTTAGCTGAAGCCAGCGAGGTTTTTGGTCCTTGGGAAGAATCAGAGTGCCCCCCAGGCAACCCAGTAACCAGTTACAAGTAACTGATTCCTGGTGTCACTGAAACTGTTCAGTTCCTGTTCTTTTGACTTCAGATCTCACAGGATGGCAGGGAAGAAAGAAAAGGGGTACTGCTTGGAGGGAGGAGCGTGGAGGTGGGAAGGGGTGCAGAAGGAGGAAACTGGAAGCACGGGCAACATGCTTTAGCTACCTTACAACTGGGGCTAATCATTACAGTTTAGTCAGATTCTGCCTGGGACCTGGGAAGTGACTCCTCAGAGCTGGTGAGTCTGCGCCAGCAGCTTGTCCAGGCTGGCGCTGAATCTCCAGAGAGCTAGAAGGACATAAGAGTCCTATCTCCATCTGTAGCCTGGTGTGATGAGGCTCCCATTCTACTGTGGGGACCATACCGCCCACCTGAGATGTGATCCCACCAGCCTCTGTACAAAGGACTTTGATTTGGTGTGGATCTGATTAAATGACTGTAGATGTCCTTGGAAGCACTGTGTGGAAGAATTTTAAACAGCTTCTCCTTTTTAATATGCACTTCCTCTTCAGTTTTAATTATTTTGTTCCTACATTTTCCCTTTCAATTTACTAAAATCTAGAAATGTAATTAGAGCAGAAGCTGGGCTCAGAGAAAGCTGCCAGGATTTCTACAGCATGATTAAATACACTAGGCATCCCTTTAGTGTGGGGCTGAAAAATAGGATTCTCATTATTATCTTTCCTTATCCAGGAAAGAATCAGTACCACGTACAGATACGGATTTATTGAAAACGCAGCACTAATTAAAAACTCACCCAGACTCTTGATGAGGTTTGGGGGGGGAGGAAGTGCAGTTATTTCATTATTTCCTCCATTTACTGTTTCATTGTTGTAACCACAACAAGCAAGGAACCCCCTCTTCGCTCCCCTCACGAGGGGCTTAATGAGGCTTTTATCTGTGCAACAACAATCAACCTTACAATGGCACCAATTCAATTCACTGCTCTTTGTGATGGTAGGAGACACACAGAACTTGTTTTCTTAATCCAAAACACAAATGACAAAGTGTTCTTTGGCCATCACGAGCCAGGTCTGGGCAAGGAATCTGTCCCAAAGACCACTAGACGTCTGGTATTTATTCTGCCAACGAGGATCTTCAGCTCCATTTTACAGTCCAGTAAGCAAAGGTATGGTTTCCCTTGAAGGTGTAGGGGAGGTAGAGGCAGGCAGGAATGAATAGAAGATGAGTGCCTGGATAGGAGGTGGAAATTCAGGAAGGAAGATCCTTAGTAGGGGCATGGTCCTGTCTAAAGTGACAGATGACACCCCCTGGGATACAGATGTAAGACCACACTCAAGGAAGCATACCAGCAAGAGCACACTGATGAGGTTGTGCTAGGGCTGTGATGGGGTTAGTAGAAAATTGGCAGCGATGAAACATTTATTGATTGATTAAATTTCATAGTGAAGCAGCTGTGGCTTAATGAATGAGCTCCAGCCGCCTCAGAGACTCAAGTTCAAACCCAGCACTATTGCTTTCTATATATAAACTAGGACGAGCTTCTCTGAGCCTGTTTTTCCATATGAACAATGGAGAAAATAATGCTCACCATATCATAATGTTGTGAGGATTAACTGAAATAATATATGAACATAGCACAGTCCCTCTACACAGAATAGAATAGACCCCACTTATTTACGGATGTATTACTGAATGTGGATTTGGGGGTAAGTGTTCACATGCCTGCTGGTCTTCAAGCCTCACTCTAATTGGTGTGCCATCCTTGCTCCTTTCCTTTATGCCGTTCTTTAGAATTCTTCAGGAAGCATGGAATCAAAGAAAGCAGCACGGGCTTCTCGGCCAGAACACTGACACTTGCTAGCCAGGGTCCCTGAACAAGGTCCTTGGCCTCAGGGTCTGTTTCCTCACAGATCAGTCAGGTTTCTGGTTGTAAGAACTGCCCCAACGCTGGCTATATCAGCCCCAACTGAAATTTACTGAAGAAATATCTCTGGCTCCCAGAATTGTCAGGAGCTGAAGAATCAGTCTTGGAAATTCGGCAGAAACCAAGGGCTAGTGGAGGAAGAACAGCAACCTTCTTTAGTAGGACCTTCTGGCCAGGAGGTCCAACTGCTGGGCACTGCCACAAAGTGCCACCAGCAGACACATGGCTCCGGCTGCTGCCATTGCAAAAGGACGTTTAACCTTCCTTCCGTCTGTGTGCCTCAGGCTGCAAACCCAAAGCCCAGGCAGCAGCACCCTGTTGACTAATCCTAGACCACATCCTGGGCCCTGACCACCATGGGGGAGGGGGGAGGGGCGGTGAGGAGGGAAACGAAGAAAGGTCTCGCTTGCCACGGTGTCCACGGTGTAACGTTCAGCACTCCTTCTCGCTGACGCTGTCCGCAGCGGGGCACTCATCCCAAACAGGAAGGGGGTCCGATGCTGGACCACCAACCCTCCCACCTCATCCTTGAAACAGGGCATTCACCATAGGGTAATAAGCAGCATCAAATGACATGTTTGTTCAAAAGTGCTTGGCATATAAAAGACATTCTGTTACTTTACTTCCCTCTTTTATAAAAGGCTTGGAATGGTGTGCTTATCTGACGATTTGATCAATGTGCTTATAGATATTGAAGTTCTGAGTTTTTCAGATGGTTGGGAAAGATCATGTCTGAAGAGTGGAGTATCAAGCAGACGAGAAGCAGTGGGAAAGAGAAGAGAGGAAATGGCAAGTCTGCGTCCACCTTGTCTTTGATTTTTGTCCTGGACTGGCCACACAGCTCCATCTCCATCTTGTTCATCTTTAAAATGGTTCTAAGAATTACCTAAAGTCATTGTTTCAAAATAAGTTTTAGAGGGTCAATATTTGCTTTCAAGAGAGAATATATTGCCAAAAAATGGATTATATTCACTGTTATGAATTATGTTCCGTGGTTTCTTGGCCCCATTCTGAATGGGCTTGATCCACTACCTGTTGGTATTTGCCCTAAAATAACATTTACCTAAATGTAGATAAGTTGTTTAGGAAAAACTTTTTTTTTTCTCTGCCTCCACTCAAATAGAAATTACTTCGGATTTTACAATTTTAGATTATCCTTGCCATGGCTCTACTTTATCAAGGTGAATTGATTTCAACTGAAAGTTTATTCTACGTTAGAATCCTATTTTTAAAAGGGAATTTAATCTAAAATTCTATTATGGAAGGCCTGTGCCCAAATGAACAGTCAGGTAGCACTTACTGAATGCTCCCCAGGTACAGAGCTCTACGGAGGTAACTACAGGAGAAATCAAAAGAAATAGAAATAGTGTCCCTATTCACAAAGTTTTCAGTTTAGAATTTAAAAATTTCAAAACCGGAAGGGACCATACTGATTCTCCAGCCCAGTGGTTTTTGAACAATGTTTGCCTCTCAAGCTCTGGGCTTCTGAAGATTTGCCTCAGGGGTTCCAAGGAAGGGGGAGCAGCAAAGGGAGCTGGGGTAGTCCAAGCCAAGGCAGTCTGGTTCTCCATCCACTCATTCAGGCCAGAAATTGGGCACCATCTCCCCTAATACCTTACCTCTAATCCATCAGGAATTCCCATAAATTCTAGTTTCAAAGTATCCCTTGAATCCATCCACTTCTCTCCATCTCCCCAGTCCCATTCAAGTTCTAGCCAACATCCTCCTTGGCCTGAACCACAGCAAGAGGGTCCTAACTGGTCTTCCTAATTCTTTGCTGTCCCTCAATCTATTCTTCACTCAGCAACCAGGGCAATCTAATTAAAACTTAAGTCAGATCATGCTTCACCCCTGCTTAAAAACTTTGAATAGCTTCCCATTGTACCAAGAATAAAACCTAAACTTTGTACCACTGCTTTTAAGAGTCTCATATTCAACTATGTCCCCCGTTGCTCTTTTCTTCCCCATCTTCATTTCATCTTCTTCTGGCCATCTATCAATTCCTAGAGCCCATCAAGCTCTTTCCTCCATGAGCATTTGTGGTTACTATTCCCCCTACCTTGAACAATTTTCCCCTAAACTCTTCACATTGGCTGGTTCTGCCTCTTCTTTCAGGTCTCAGTTTAATTTTTACAGCCCCAGAGAACCTTCTCTGACCACTTGCCTTATCTAGAATAAGGACCTTCTTGGTATCTTGGTACTCCGTTTACTTCCTTTAAAACACTAACAATAATTTGTAATTGTCTTGTGTATTTACTTGTGTATTATCAATCTCTCCTAATCAATTGTTGGCTCCAGCCTGTTTGTTTCTTTTGCTCTCCATAATGTCCCAGCATTCAGCACGGTGCTGACACATGGACAGAAGGAATGAATGAATGTACCACAGAAAACCCTAGACTTGTCTGGAATGTCAAAGAAGGTTGGAAGCATGAAAGGAAGGTTAGTAGGCAAAGAGCGTGGAGAAAGGGGAACGAGGAAGGAAAGCAGGCCAGGCAGATAAAGATCCTAAGGCCAGAGAGAACATGGAGTTTTTGAGAAACTCAAGGAAAATTAGTGTGGCTGGAGTACACAGAGTAAGTGCGAGGGCTGTGGGGAGTGGGTCAGGAGGGTTAGGAATAGCCAGCCAGCGTGTCTCCCCTATGAACCAAACCGCAGGACTGAGAACAGGGGAGGAGCGAATTCCCCAAAGGAAATTCAGGGTCCTCTTGGCAGAAGGAGGAGATGAATGCAGGGGGCCAACAGCAGACGACCATTACTCCTGGTTTTTCCTTCTACCTCTCTGGCTACTCCTTCTCGGTCTCCTTGACAGGCTCTTCCTTTGACCATCCTTTGAATATCAGCTTTCCATGGATTGTGTGCAGTTCCTCTCCTCTTCACACTGTCCTCTCTTGCCTCGAGATGGCTCCTTTATTCTCACCGCTCCACTGCCATCCATCTGCTAAAGAATATTCCAAATCGATCTTGAGCCAGGTCTTTCTCTTGAGATCCACTTACATATCCAACTATCAACCTGATCTCTTCAGTTGGATGGTCCATAGGCACCTAAGATTCAGCAGATGTAAAATCTGATTCTCCTCCGGTGCTCTCTTGCCTCACCAAGTAGCTCAAGCCTGGGAACAGGAAAGTGTCCTTGACTCCTCAATCCCACTTCTAATTCAACACCAAGTTCTGACAATTCCAGGCTTTAGTTATCTCCCAGTTCTGCCTACTTCCTTCTGTCTTCACTGACACCTCCCCAGTCCTTTCTGGGATTGCAGCAGCCTCCTCCCTGGGCTCCCAACCTCTGGTCTTCACCCTTCCAGTTCATGACTGCTCTGCAGCCCGAGTGAGATTTCTAAAAAGTCAGTCTGATCGAGTCACTCCTTTGCATTCCACCCTTCACTGCCCTCAATATAAAAACCATACTCCTTAATAGAGGTGAAAGGCTCTTTACCAGTGACCTATGCCTTAGACTCCAGGTGGTCTCTTATACTTCCCACCGCACCTAGCAGTAAGGTTTCCTGTCACACAGAGAACTACTTTCAATTCCCTGAGTAAACCAAGTTCTCTCTTTTTGCACATACTGTTATCTCTTCCCAGAACAGTCTTCTCCACAGATTTCCCTGCCCCTACCCTCACCTTCCCCTGGTTAATTCTCTGCTGATTCTCCAGCTTCAATTCATCCGTCTGTTCCTCCAGGAAGCTGTGCATGTCCCCTAGCCCTGAGCTAGGTCTTCCCATATTTCTCCTCTCACTGCAACCCCTGTATCGTGGTTGCCTGATTCCCTCTCTGTCCCTCACTAGATGGCAAGTTCTTTGGGGGTAGGGATTTCCCTTTTCTCTCTCTCTCTCTATTATGTTTTCAGCACAGGGAAGCGTTCCTAGCATGTACTAGGTATTCAGATAAATGCTTGTGTGATGAATAAATGAATTAACTAGTGAAAGAAACATTCCTTTCAGGAACTTGGATCCTGTCGTTTCAGGCACAGAAGCCTCCAGGAGCTTCCTGTTCCTGCATCCTCTGTTTGGCCACAGGCTGGTCGGCAGCCTGTGAGAACCGTGAACGATCTGCTTGAGAGGCTCCTTGACTCACTGCATCCACTGGGAGCCCAGTCTTCCCTTAAAAGGCCACCTTATCGGAAAGTACCAGTGATGGCATTTATGAGCTCTATTTTTATCTGTGTTGGAAAAGTCTCAAAGTTAATTCCCAAGCCAACAACATTAAACTCGGGAACGTGGATGACCAAGAAAGCATCTACGTGATGCCTTTGAGTCACAGCTTTGTTTCCCGTGGCAAGACTTCCAGTCCTCCCGGTCACTGGGCCCTTGTTTTTCAGGACTGGCTGACTCTAAAAAGCTTGTGATCCCCCATTCGTTAGAACTAGATCCTGCAGCCCTTAGTGGTCTAGGAAATGGTGTCCTCTTCCTTAAGGTTTGCTTAACTCTGCTGGGGCCTTCAGAGAAGAACACAGAATAGATTGCCAGACACCTCCCGGTTTATTCAAACCAGCTTTCTACCCCCATTCCCAAATGGGAATGAATCGTGGGTGATAGCATTGCTAGCAGCAGGAAGGAAGGAGGCGCGTGGCCAGAGGAGAGGGCTCCCGATGAGCTTGGCCAGAGAGATAATTGGACAGAAGCTACAGAAATGAGAAGAGTAACCCAGCAGAGCTGGCAAGCAAGTCGAGGGCCTGTGCCAGGGAAAGGATTCGCTGTCAGAACTGGGGGAGATTGAGAGAGAGAGAGAAGGGAGGAGTATGGAGAGAGGAAAATGGCAGGAAGGACTGAAGGAGGAAGGCTGCAGGAGGGAAACAGGGAGCAGCAGAGATGGGAGGAACCATAGGTAATTTGTAAAGTGGAGAGGAGGGAGGGGGCACACATTTCCCTTTAATCCAAGTGGGGTCCTTTGGGGAAAGGGGATGTTGGAGAGTCAGGTGGAGGCCCCAGAGAGATGGTCAGTCACACACCCCCACAGCAGACTCGAAATGAGGCAAGGAATGTCCTCACTCCCAGGTTCAAGGTACTAAATTGGCCACGATCCCTGCCTCTGGAAATTTAGGAAAGATAGTTTTTGACAAAGGATGCTGGAACTCGGAGGACTCGAGCCACTATTTGAGTCTCCTCCCCTTTCCCTTAGCAAAAGCCTAAACAATTCAGGGTCCATGCCCCACTGTCTTGCACCCCGATCTCCTCTTCCCAGCAGCACCCACACAGCCCAGGATCACAGCCCCCTGTGCGTCTCTGCCCCTGCTGGCTACTCTGGGCCAGGGACCAGCCTGAGAGCTTGGAGTCTGGGCTGAGTCAGCACTGCCTGTGGGAGAGATCGCTTCCTGGAAAGTCTTGCTTCAAAACTTCTGGCTGGCCAAGCGCCGGTAGCGAGCAAGAGGCACACTGGAGACTGGACGATGCATCTTTGGCTTTCAAGATACCTCTCACCAGAGAGAGAATCATGGGACAGAAATTTCCATAATCCCGCTTAAAGTGTGACTCCAATGTACTTCAGGCTGCCCCTCCACCCTCCACACTCTCCGCTTCGGAAAATCACATTTTTCAGGTCTCACAAGAGATTTCAGGGCCAAGATGGAAGTTCTGATTCCTGATTGATCTGGTTACTTCTCCTGTAAATCTGACAAAATATATGTTCTGAGCCTCAGATATCTATTTTCTGAAGATATGTCCTTATTCATTGAGGCAGCAAGAATGCTCCCTTGTGTGGGCACAAGGCAGAACCCTCTCTTGATAAAAAGGACAGCATACCGTTAGCAGGATCAGCAGACTGCTCCAGGGGCCAAGCCCCCGCTCTGTCTCTGGGGGCTGCGATGCGGAGTCTAAGCCATCCCCACCCTTCTCTTCAACTTGGGAGTTTTGATCCCCCCCCAATGCAGGGTGAAGGGTCATTTTGATGGTCTCACTTTGGACAAGTGAGAAGAGGGAGCATTTTACTTTGACCCCCACAACTGCTTGCTATGCAGCGGGCACTCTAGCGGGTAGGCAGTGAGTGGGTGGCAGCAGCTGCCAGGCACCTTCCCCTGAGGATGTATCAGTTGGTGCCAAAAGCCTCTATAAGCTCTTTCTGATCTCTGTGCCAGCGACTACGGGTCCTGGAAGGAAGCCAGGCGTCCACCGTGAGCCCTGCATTCTTCTCCACCCCCTCATCCGCCGAGAATGAGGTGGGATGGCTTGGGAGCTCACTGAGAAAGGAGCCGATGGTTCTTAGACACATTTTCCAGCTGTCACACCTGCTAACGTGGGAACGCACACTCAGCAATGAATTGTTTCAGGCTTTCTTGTTCCATCCGTCCCAGGCCCAAAGCAGTGGGAATAAGAACTTCCATCAACAAACTGTGGTTCCCAGTTTGCCTCCTTCTCCCTCCCTTCTTTCCACCCTTCCACAAACACTTATTGATGTCCGACTGGCACCTACCCTGTGCCAGTCACTGTTAGGGGCTAAAGACACACGGACACAGTCTTGGGGGAGAAAATATATGTAAGTACTAACCAGACACAAGGCAGTGATACAGTGTTGCAATATGAGAGGTGGCAAACCGGTGGCCATGGGCCAAATCTGACTTGTAGACACGTTTAGTGTAGCTGGCAAGGAATTTAAAAAACTGTCAGAGTTCACATAAAAATCAATATTTCCATCTGTTTTTGAAATAACACATCTGGCAATAATCTGGAGGAGGTAAAACACCACTGTCCCCTTTAGCTGGGATGTGCTCTCAGTGTCATAGGTCACATACCCACCCCCCCACCTCACCCGCTTCCCTGTTGAGTTAAACTGGTTCGTTTCGTTCATCCGCGTTCACTACCACCATCGTGCACGTGTTAGAATTTGGGACCCTTAGAATGAAAAGCCATCAGAAGACCCAAAGGAGGGAACCATCAGCTCTGCTCAAGGGAGTCAGATCAGTTATCCCTTGAACTAAGTCCAAGGACTTTGTTGATCTGACGACTTGTATACTGTTTCTCCCCTGCCCCCATCGTCAGATGCATAAGGGAAAGGCTCCAGTCGGTTCCCTCCTCCCAGTATCTCCAGCCCACAGCAGAGTGCCTGGTACAGGGCTGATCTCAATGCACACTTGTGAAATGTGTTGAATGAATGGAGCCGCTAGAAGCGTCAGGTGGAAAAGGGAATTCCAAGCAGAGGGAACTGTGGGTGCAAAGGCGTGACAGTGAATAGTAGAGTGGGAAGGGGCAAATAGTTGGTGGCGAATGGGGGTGGGGGTGGGGTTCCGGAAGTGTGAGGAGGGTGGGATGAGGTACGGTGGAAACAGCAGGAGTTGAAGCCGGGAAAAGACTCCCGTGGGACCCGGAAGGGCTTTTTAGAGTGTATTAGGAAGGTAACCACGGAATCTTGGAAGTGATTTAAGGAGTGAAGTGACAGGATCAGAGTCTTGTTTCACACGGATGACTCTGGCAGGGTGGTGGGGTGGGGAGAAATGGGAAGCTACAGAGGGAAGACGGAAGCAGCAAATAGAAACTTCAACTCAATATTCCCCTTTCTGAGGCCCTTGAAATGCCACTGGGGATCTATTTTAAGAAAATGGTGCCCCCTGCTGACTAGGTCTGGGATTGCATCTCCCCCTGGCCAAGAGGGAAATTACAAAATGTTTTGGCCCTGAACAATAGTACCTGGAAGCCCCGGGCACGGAATTGCAAGGGGTGATGCATCTGAGAGCGCCCTCCTTTCCTAGATGAAGAGGGGCCTATGGGAACGGGTGACAATGACTAATGCCACAGACTGTTGCCAGATAAATACAGAACACCAGCTAAATCTGAATTTCAGATAAACAAGACACAATTGTTTGGTATAAATATGTCTCAAATATTGCATGGGACATACTTATACTCAACAAGTATGTGCTGTTTATCTGAAACTCAAATTTAGCTGGGCATCTTGTATTTTTATTTGCTAAACCTGACAACCTTAGATAAAGTGTGTTGGAGGGGCCAGGAGAAAACTAGAAATGAAATCGGATGTGTTACCCTCCTTGGGTTTCTCTGCAAACTCAGTCTCACTCCTCCATCTAAACAGAGCTGGAGATGATACTTTCTCATATTTTATAGTGTTGCCCAGTTATACAATAACTCTGTTTGGGAAATCAGTTTTCATTAAATGAGCCCATGATTACAATGGACCCCTAAGAGAATCTAAAGAGAACTGTGGACCCTTTTTACAGCAAAACCAACCTACTAGCTTGACATATGTGTGAGCACCTGTGTTACACACACATTTGTACATTAAAATTTCAGGGAGTTCTCAGCCTTCGTGTAAGAGCGACGTTCCCCCTAGGGCTGTGGTCTGAATGTGGCAGTTCCAGGGTCCTGAGTAGGAGGAAACGGTGTCTAGTCAGCCCCTAAGCTAAAACATGATGCTTCTGCTAGCTCTGGCCACCCACACAACATGACAAAACACAGAAGTGGGCAGGAAGAAATATCCTGTCCCCCCCCCCTTGGAGAATGCCTTGAACCTCTTCCCTCTTCCACCTCTCCCAGAAATAACAAGGAGTTGGGCATATTTGGACAGAAAACCCACCAGCCCTTGTGGGCTTGAGCCTCAACCGAGTGGAAGGCACGGGATGAAATCGCTCCCCGTTCCAAGACCCTCTTTGTTCTCCTTTCCAGCCTTCTTGCCACGGCAGGTAGAGCACCCTGGTTCCCAGTCTGAGCACTGTCAGAAATTAGCTCTCAGCAGTAGGCGGAAGTTCTTCCAGGATAAATTCTGGGTGCTCTGAGCTGGGTGATGAAAAGCCTCGGCCTGAACATCCTGGGAGCAGACCTTCGAGCGGAGGTGCCGCGTCTTGTCTCCCTCCCGCAGCCCTTAGAGCCTGCTCTCCTCTTGACCCTGCAGAGGGAAGGCAGAAGGTCAGGCAGATGTTGGTTTAGACTCTCTCAGAATGTTCTAAATGATGTAAAACCTCATCGCCTGCTGCTTCCATCTTTGTCAGCATATGCTTATGTGACATTCAGCTTCAGTAGACTGAATCATGGAATACAAGCCCCAAATTGACCAAGGTGTTTCAAGCCAGCAATCATAGTGATACGTCTACGATGTATTACCATAGGATGACATTTCATGTTGAACATTTTCTGCAATTAATCAATTTATCTTACTACCTATATAGTGGTATGATTTCCAACTATCATTGCTTTGGAAGGATTCTTTATTCCGAGGTGGATAGCCTTTCCTAAAATTTTTGGACTTAAAGTGTCCTTTTGTAAGCCATAATGATATTAGATTATTTTTTTAAGTCCTTACTTGAAAATATAAAAAGCCAGCATACTCATATCAGCCCCCCAAATTATTTGAAAATTCTACCGGATCAGGAAATCCAAACAGCCGGAAACCAGTGCCTTAGGCTTAGCTTGCTGACCTCTGACATGTGCTAAGTGGAGGCTCACTCTGGGCCCTGCCCTGCCACGGAGTCGTGTGACCTTCAGCCGATGCACTTTGGTGGACTTTGGGCTCCCTATTCCGAATATGGGGAGACTTGTTTTTGGCCTAAGCTCTCCCCAGGAGTGTTGTAAGGATAAAATGCCATGAACTAAAAGAGCTTTGGGAAAGAAGGAGCTCAATAAATATGAGATTGCTGTTCCTAAAGACAGCTGGTGTGTTTTCAGTGGGAAGGGCTGAATGATCCCGCAGAGACCCAGGACACTTTCTCTGCCAGGACATCTGGGGAGAGTGACCGGCACCACTCAGAAAGTGTGCAAACTGTTCCACCGACAAGTGGGACCAGACGGCAGAGGCAATGGGCCTCCTGAGGAGGTTGGCTTCTCCGCCTCCAAGGGCATAGGTCCAAGATGCAACTAGAACTCGGGGAACCTTGAGTTCTAATTAATCTCTCTGGGACACACCCAGGGACCTACTGCAAGTTGCCCCCTCCCCTAACTTGTTTTTCCATTTATAAAAGGTGCAGGTGCCTGCTCAGTCCTCTTCACAGGGGTGTTACAGGGCTGTGAGGAAACACATCACCCAATCCTAAAGAACTCACTTTAGAGATTATACACAGTGAATGTTTAATTCCTGCCCCTTTAAGTCCTTTGAACAACAACATATAATTTTTCTTCCTTATAATGATTAATTGCAGAATAGCCTTCCCTATGGTTTTACCCCAAATCACATTTGTGCATCGCTCCCCTTGCCCTAGGCTAAGAGGTGTACAGGAAATGGAAAAACCACCCTACCAGGAACCTGAGCACAAACACCTAAGGAAGTAAGCCAGATAGTTTGACCAAAATAGCCATTAAGTACAGTACACCCCAAAAGAAAAACACAGTGCTTGGGGAAACGTGTGTCCTGGCGCCCTCCCTGATACACATAGCTGAGAATTAACTGCAGCTGGAAGTCCTATGATGCTTAGAAACCTGAGACATCAGGCTGCCCGGGGTTAGTGATCAACAGTACTTCTGTTTGAACTTGCCTGGTATTTCACGTTTATCGGTACCATTATAACCTAGCAGAGTGTTACCAACGCCGAGTCTGACTTGGCACTCTCAGTTCCTGTGATCCTGTAGGTGAGTACGCCACCCCGAACGAGCTGGCGGCTCACACAACATTTTAAAATATCTTGCAATTGAGCTGAAATGACGCCTCCCTGTAGAGCCACTCACCTGCTCCTGTGCTCTCACTTGAACTGAGTTGAAGCAGGAGCACAGGGAGAAGCCAGGCAGTTTAAAACCCCATTTCCCACTTGGCGGTAGAGCCAAAGCTGCCTTTCCACTTCCTTTCATCTTTACATGCTCTCTCCAGCTCAAGCCTCACCTTGCCCAGACACCTTCCTTCGTTGTTAGCTCTGCATTTCTGAGATGCAATGATTTTTCTACCCGTCTCCCTATTAGACTGTGAACACCCTAGAGGGTAAGTACTGCTCCTACTCAACTGTGAACTCACAGCATGTTCACAGGACATGTCACACCGAAGGAAGGGTTAGATGAATAGACACAGGACTGAATGAATATACCAGACCTGGGCTCCGGGCTCACCTAGGACAGGCTTGCTCTAGCGTCAGGTGAGAGCCAGGCTGAGCTGTGGGAAATCCTTCTTGCTCTTGGTGACTGGTATGAGGCACGCCTGAGACCCCTGGTTGGGGATGGCAGCGGGTAGAGGTGGAGGGGACTGGCCCGATAGCTGGGAACAGGCCCGGGTGAGGACTGCTTTATAGGCCCCTGGCCCTGGTAACGCGGTCTCACCACCTAACCAATCCACAGAAGACAGTTTGGAACTATCAGTCCAGTAGGGAAGGAGCTAATTGGTGCAACTTTCAGGATGAGAAACAGAGAAAACAAAGGGGTGGAGAAAAGAAGGAAGTTCAGCCAGTTGTATTTAAAACCTCTTCTCTCAAGGAGGAGTTCAAGATGAGAGGGGGCCTTTGGGGGCAGAGCTGCAGTGAACTCGGGCCCCTAGAGAGTGAGACGAGTGCAAGTGAGGCAGGTCTTGAAAGGCTGGGTGGGGGGTGGGAAGGCAGCCGCGCAGGAAGGAGGCTGGGCTCCCATCTGGAGAGCCAAGGGGCTGGGGCTGCTGAACAGATGGAGCGAAAGTCGCAGCTGGTGGAAATGCACTTTCATGTGTAAAGTTTGGTCCACGGAGGATTTCGACTTCCAACTCTGAAGGCAGCACTGGGCAGGTGGCTCTGCTCCATGCTCCGCCTTCCCCTCCCACTGCCACACAGAAAATTCGACAACGGCGGCTCTATGCCAGGACTCAGGCACCGTGCCTTCCACCAGCATCCCTTTCAACAGGCAGGAGCTGGCATAGGGACACCAGGGCACAGCCAGGATGGCGGAGGACTGCAATGTTTTAGCAGCTGAAGGGGGCAGGGGAGTAGGAAGGATTAATCCAGCCTTCCCAGGAGGGGACCGAGAGGACCAAGAACAGACGCGGAGGTGGAGAAAGGGAATCAGACCTTCCAAAGCTGTTCATGACATACACGCTGGGTCTCCGCTCTGGGCTTGGTTGAGCTTTGGCTGAAGGGGAGGCACTGGGGAAATGTGAACGCACAGCAGACTCTGAGGCTCTGGGCTCATTTTATCTCAACCTTGAGAGAAGTTTCTCAAGGGGAGAATATATCTGTAGTTTTTTAAGAAATATTTGCCCACCAGAGCTTTAAGAGAGAAAGTGATTTTTACATCCTCTGGCTCTGACAGTTACCTGTCCTGATATTTAGACCTTGGCCTGTGGGAACAGAAGCCACAAGCACAGCAGCTCTTGGGGGAACTGGCCACCCAGCCAGGTTAACCACACCCACGAGGGAGCAGCCTGGGCCATGAGCACCAAGCTCTGCCTCTTCCCTCTCTCTTTCTTTCTTTACTTGTGCGAGGCTGTGCTCCTGGCCATCAAAAACAGAAACAGCCACTCTGTCTTGTTAAAATCCAAACGCTGTTTTTAGAGTATGTGATTTTGCTTCCTTAAAAAAAAGATAACAAAATAGCCAGACTGAGACCTAGTCCTTTATCTCTATTGTGTCCATTTTCCCAAAAGATGTCACTGTTCGAGAAAATAACTTAAAATATTCTTGGAGTGGAGGTAGCCTCTCTCTTCTTAGTGGGATGTCTTCTTGGCTCCTTTCCCAAACTTGGCATCGAGACCAAGACCTATATAGAGAGAGAACACGGAGGGGGAGGTTATGGGGAGAAATGAAGCCTACAAATGATTTGGGGGTGGGGGGGTGGGGGTGAGCCTTGGTTCTCCAAAATTGGAGCTTTAAATAAAACTAGTTTTCAAACATTGGTTTTATAAAAGCTCCTCAGAGAAAAGAGATTGGTATCAAATGAAAAAAAATCACCAAGATACTGGTAATTACATGGATATTTGAAATACAGCAGGGACTTCCCTGGCGGTCCAGAGGTTAAGACTCCACGCTTCCACCGCAGGGGGCACGGGTTCGATCCCGGCTTGGGGAACTAAGATCCCCCACGCTGCGTGTGGTGCGGCCAAAAAAAAATAATAATACAGCAAGACTGAAAGAAATTTAAGCATCAAACTTCTAAGCTAGGTCTCTCAGCTTACCCACAGCAGCATAAATGAGTAGGGAATAAGTATAATAATTTTACCCTGCTCAGTATCTGGGGAAAGCAGAATCACTGGAAAGAAATCACTCAAATGAAATGTTCCTTAGGAAAGCTAGAGTAGAGGTAAGGCTTCCTTTTCTCTTTTAAAAAATTTTCTCTAACCTAATAAATTTCACAAATATACAAGTAAATATTAAGGAAAAAGAATAACGCTCTGTCACTGTCCCTTTGTGTGGTCCAGAGCTGCCCGCTCTGGATGGAACTTACCCAAGAACACAAGCACAGTGCCCACCCACTGCATGGGGCTGATGGGGTTGGCGAAGAGGATCACAGAGGCCAAAATGGTGAAGAACTTTCGAGTTGTGGTGATGATGGAGCAGGTCAGGGGACCAAAATACACCACTGTCATGAAGATGAAGCTCTAGAGGAAGACAGGGAAAGACTAGGTCAGGCTGACTCTTGGCTATCTATCTGCCAAGAGGTCTAAAGTCTGTAACAGGACATCACGGCTAATCTTGCCACCCCTCTTCTCGCAGCCAGGCCAGTCTCTTTTGGGGAAGCCAAGCCATCCTCCATCAAGGCACTCACCTGGCCCAGGGCACTAGTCAGGCCAAAGAGCAGGATGTTATAGATGATGGTAGGGTATCTTTCGGCAAAGCTCAAGAACTCCCAGAGCTCCCCAGTGAACAGGATTCCTAGGAAGAAACGTCAAAAGATGAACGGTGCATCTTGTGTGCCCATATTCACACCCCTGCAGAGGCCTGCTAAAGCACTCTGAAGGAGGGCATGGAAAAACATATGGAGTGAGTTTGTATTGTCCCATCAGGCATCTCCTATTTTTCTGATAAGAGAAACTAACTAAAGACTCTTCTGGGAAATACTTGGAAGTTAATGAGTTACTTCTGCCAAAGTGACTGAAAGCAGCAAACCTCAGATGCTGTGAAGATACCGATCCACACACCCCTAGCTCAAGGCAGCCCCAAGCGCTGGTCGATCCCAGCCATCAGTAGCCTCCCGTTAACCCTAGTGTGTCGTATGAAAAATACTCCCTGTGTGCGCCCAGATTTGAAACAAGTTAGGAAGCACTGATTTCAAAGCAAATACATCCATGTTTGAACAATATTCAGTATTCACCACATACCAATGTCTCATCTCCCTCAGAAGAGGGCGAGTTCCCAGGGCACCCCAGCATTTTACTACTGTGTGTCCTCCCATGATACCTGGCACAGGTCTACCCCTGATTGTGCCAGTAACAAGTAGCAAGCAGAGCCAACTGGGGAAGGTTTCTCCAAGGCGTCTCAGGGGCTTGCACATAAAGGCATCTGAGAACTGATGGGCAAAGTTAGCAAATGGCACCAGAGCTAGAGATTATGTGGATGACGGCAGTCTGCCCTCTGCTGATACGTAGAAAGAATAGCAGAACTGCTCCTTACCAGCTCCCAGCAGCAATGTCGACCAAAGGTTGATGTTCAGCATCATGTGGTTGGAGCCTGTTTGGTAGTGAGCCCGCATGTGGTCCTGGGAAACGCCGGTCAGTCCATCCAGGGTGAGAGACAAGAGCTGGGAAAGAAAGAGTACAGCCTGCAGTGAGAAGGCCACCGGGACCCTCCCTGACGCAGGACACAGAACTCTCACCTTTCTGAGACCCCTCAGAAAAGCCGCTGCCTTAAGACAGAGTCCTCAGACCAAAATGCTGCCATTTGTCCACAGGTGGAGGATGGGAGAGACCACGTGAGCTCCCTCCCCCCCTCAGGCACTCAGAACGACAGGCGATCTGAGCCACATGGATGTAATGTGATCGGAGCACGGCAGGAAGCCTACCGCTTCCCAACACAATGCCGTGAAGTCTGGCGTGCAGGGGCCTAGAACGGCTCATGGTGAGCCACACTCATTCTTCCACTAAAGCTGGAGAGAGGAAATCTAGTCCCAGCATGTTAGCCTCCTGACTTGGAGTATAGGGCTCCAGAGACTGGATTCTGTGGTCACACTGCCTGGATTAGAATCCGGGGCAATGTAAGTCACTAACTCTGCCAATTAACAGCCATGTGACCACGGGCAAGTGATTTAACTTTTCTTTGCCTCAGTTTCTTCACCTGTAAAATGGAGATAATGCTATCTAAGTTATGAGGTTATTGTTGTAAAAATTAACTAGTTTACATGTAGAACACGTGGAACAGTGCCTAACACCTAGTAAAGTAAAAGCTACTATAGTATTTTTTTAATTAATTAATTTATTTATTTATGGCTGCATTGGGTCTTTGTTGCTGCACACGGGCTTTCTCTAGTTGCGGTGAGCAGGGACTGCTCTTTGTTGCAGTGTGCGGGCTTCTCATTGCGGTGGCTTCTCTTGTTGTGGAGCACGGGCTCTAGGCGTACGGGCTTCGGTAGTTGTGGCTCACGGACTCTAGAGCGCAGCCTCAGTAGTTTGTGCACGGGCTTAGTTGCTCCGCAGTAATGTGGGATCTTCCCAGACCAGGGCTCGAACCCGTGTCTCCTGCATTGGCAGGCGGATTCTCAACCACTGCGCCACCAGGGAAGCCCTATGGTATTATTTTTAACCCTGGCTTCCACGTTCCTTGGAAAGCCACAGTGAGAGACACACTACTCCTTTCCTCTTTGTTCTCAGGTCTCTGGAACCTCACACCAGCATTCAGACACAGGCCTCAGAGTCATCCCTTCCCCAGAAGGAGAGCTGACCCATAGTGAAATATTTTAGGCTCCCCACTATGGCCTTAGCAGAGCCAAGGGCTTTGCAGCCAGAGACAAAGACCAGAAATGTGGGGCAAGAAACATCACAACCTCCCTCAAAACATATAACTGGCCTTCTGCCTGCACAGGTGGGGATACTCCTTTGTTAAGATTACTGGAAAAGGCTTCCTTTCCCAACAGGATTGCATACCAGGAGCAGCTCTCCATAGCCAACTGTGTGTTCTTCTATCCCGACTACTTTCTTGGGTTTGTACATGAAAAGGGCCACTCCAGCCACAATTAGCAACACACACAGGTACTTGGCCATTGGATACTTCTTCTTCAAAAGGGTCACTCCAAGGAGCATGACTACAGGGAAGAAACAGAGTGGAAAATTCAGGCACCCATAGGCATTGATGAGCCCAACACTCTCCTTCTAGGAGCCAAAGACTCACGGGAAAAAAAGAATGTCTGAGAAGGAAAGCCGACAGAGGACAAAAGGAGGGTGCAACGCTGGCACCTAGACAGAGAAGACTGAGCAACAAGGTTGAGCAAAGAGTATAAGGAAGGGAAGAGGTAGAGAACAAAGGTGAAAGTTCCAGGAAGGAACAGGGCAGGGGAGGGGCAGTAGGGAAGAGTGACAGGTTGAGGAAAAGGAAACTGATGACCAAATGGGATTTAGGGTGTCTAATGACAACGTAAACACATGGGACACCAAAATGATTGACTATGTGAAGCAGGTTAGGTCAGCCTCTGGCTCTCAGTGAGGATTACCAGCTAATGAACACCCAACACCACAGGAAGTGATAAAGGATGGGCAGGGGGAAGGGATGGAGGGAACCCGAGAGATAGCTATGGTGAGATGACAAAGCCCAGAGGCAGAGAGCTCTAGCAGAGGAGGATCAAGCTCACTGCAGGAAGAGTGAGGAAGGAAGATGGCGACCATCTTCTTCTGCTTACCTGGGATGGGCTTGCACGATTTACCAAGGACCTGAAATTAAATTCAGCAAAAATAATTTCTGAGCGTCTTTGATGTGCCAGGTACTGTACTAGGTGCTACGATAAGATGAGTTAAGTGTGGGGCCTGCACCAGAGACTGCAGCCTCGGAAAGCAGCCCTACCACGGCCAGCCCACCACCACTAAACCTCAGATCTATGGTTCTTCACACTCTTAACTTCCCAAACACACTCTCTTTTTATTTAAGTCACAGGCCAGAGGGAAGCATCTTTCATCCTTTTCAAGCAACTTCTGAGCCAACCCTCATTCCACCCTAAGGTTTCACCTGAGTTGGGTAGTTGACAAACTGTAGTGCCGAGTTGCTGGAGACCATGGCACCCAGATAGGAGACAGAACAGGCAGCATAGAGCCAGCTCCGAGTACGATCCACCCTGGCAGTGTCAAAAAACTGGATCACTGGGAGAAGACAAAAGCAACATACAAGAGAAAGCTGGTGGGCCTAGGATGGACCACTGAGCAAAAGTCGAAGCCACGTGAAAGGAATTTGCCTGTCAAATAAGATGAGAAGCACAAACTATTTCTGTCCTCTTAGACTGGGAAATCTCTGAAGATTCTCCAACTCTCCAATCCCACCTAACCCTGACACAAGACCTCATGGAGGGCAGGGGTGGGGGTAGGGTGTCCATTCAGTTCAAGGGACTAGTTATCCCTGCTGCTAGCCCCCAGGGAACAAAGAGAGAATGCTCAAAACATGCTTGAAGCTGACACATAAAGGAAAATCAAAAGGACAAAGGAAAAAGCTTTAAGTATTCTCATGGGGATCTGGAACACAGAAGACCCATTCCCTGCACATTTCTGACTGACAAGTTGATTTAATCTAAGGAAATGGGGTTTCACCCTTTTCCAAAGCCACTAGTTTTCTCAATCGAACAGAGAGGCTGTTGCAAGCACTAAAGGGGCTCAGGGTGCTGAGACTTAGACCTAATGCCTAGGATACAAAGGGGAGGGGACACACAACAGATTACTATCTAAGTACTCACAGATCTTGGCAAACACGGCATTGATCACGCATTGGATGAAGACCAAAGTTAAGGCAAAAGTGAACGTCTCCTGCTTGGCTCCCTCCCCATACTTTCCTCTTGTTCTAAGAATGAAATGCATGAGAAAGAGGGGAGGAATTAGTATACTTCCCTCAGTGCCATCTACTAATCCAGAGCCACTGAACACTTCGACATTTTCTAGCCTCTCTAGACGTAGGGAGAGTTTGGTAAGGATCACCGGGCTCATTGACATCAGAGGCTGATCTTATGGGATCTAAAAACTAGACATTCCAGGCTGCTGATCCTGTAGCCGAAGGAAAAAAATATCCGTACAGGATGGAGCAAGAGGAAACGTGAAAAATTAGTTGGTGAAATGAGGTATCCCGGGCAGAAGAAGGGATTTGGGCTATAGCAGCAGGGCCGAGGGCAAAGGAATCCGCTACCTGCAAGCATCTGGGAGTTCCCAAAAGGGGCCGGCACAGGTCATGGAAACCTAAGCCTGTGAAACCTAGCTCCTTAGAACCAACAGGAAAAAAGAGCAACCAAGGGAAGAAAAATAACCATCTCCCGAGAATCCAGAGACCAACTTTCGCGTTTTGGAAACCTAGGGAGGTTTCAGCGGCAAAGGCGGTCAGCATGCCGGGAGGGCGGGGCGGCGTGGGGGTGCAAAAGGGAACAGTGGGGCCAGGGGCGGGAGGACCGCGAACCTGACCACAGGCTGGGGAGACAAGGCGGACTGGTTAGGGGGGCGGAGGTCTGCGTTCCGACCCGGGGGATCCGCTCACATCTTTTCCTGCAGGATCCCATAGTAGAAATAGCAGACAAAGACGCCGAGGAAGCAGAGCGGCAGGCGCAGCCGGTCGGGCACCAGGGAGCTGCTAGCGGCCATGAGACGCCCGGACGACCCGACCGGAGACCCGCTCACAGCCGGCAGCGGCGGCGGCGACAAGTCCAGCCGGACATCGCCGACCGGCGACAGGGGCCTCATAGGAGCTGCATGTGACCGCCGCTGAGCAGGGCCTCAGCAGCCACCGCCAGAACTGCCAGCTCAGGACCGCCGAGGGGAAACTCTTCAGAACCCTGAACCCGCTTCCAAGGAAAGGGCACCCACCCTGGGGCCTTGATCTCGTCCCTGGTGGCCAGGGGAGCCCGCTGTCCCGAGGGTGACGCCTTACCCTCGAGACTTTCCGACCAGGCAACTCCGAGGACAACTGAGACCTGGAGCTCGACGGGATGGCCTAGGAGATAGGGGGACGTGGAATGATGACGTATAAGGATGTGGAGGTGACCAATTGGCTGCGCTGTGGAAAGGCAGACAGGTGGGCGGGAAGGAGGAGTGCGCCGGCCCGGCAAATCCGAGAGTCTTTTTCCCGGTCGGCTGTCAGGCTTCTGCTGGGTCCTAACGCCCGGAATTCGCAATGCAGCCTTAGCGCCCCCTAGCTGCTGCCCAGTGTCCCTGACTCTAACCCCTCTACAAGAAGAGCGTTGCTCAAGGTCTGGCTTTTGGGGAGCCGTCCTCCTCCTAGGGCACATCACTAGGCTCCTAAGGGCGGCAGAGCTTTTGTTTCAGCTCTGTCACTTAAAGGCAGGGTAACCTACGCATGTCACCTAAATTCCGAGCTACAGTTTTCCTAGTCTATATTATTACTAATAATAGCCACCTTGTCGCCTCTTGACTGTTCTGAGGATCAAATGAGCTGAGGCTGTGAAACGGTTTTATAAACTGTAAAGTGTGCTGTGCAAGTTTAAGGTATTTATTAGTCATTACTCTTTCTCAACTCTAATCTTATTTCCTCACATCCTCAAGGTGGAAATGGAAGCTTGCCGAAGTGGATTTTCTTCAGGGTCTTACAACTCACCAACAAGGGAGCAAATCCTCCTGCATTGATGAGCTCCTTGTTGGAGCCCCTCCCTCATCCCAGTGTTGGACCTCCACGTGCTGACACCAAGAACTAGGGCCGGACTGACCCCAAGGCTTGCCACTACCGGCCTCAAGCCCCACTGTAATCACTGGACTCTGGGTTGCTCTTTGGGCAGAGACTTCTTCTCCCCTTCTAGCAGCCTGCTCCTTTGGCACAGCCTCACGCAAAGGAAGGAAACTCGGGGCAGCACCACACCCATCCCTCCGGGCCTGACTCACTAAGACTTTGGGGGTAGGCCAAACATCTTTCAGGGGAGGGGTAAGAAGTAGAAAATAGGGTCTGTCTGCAACCCCCTGTGTCCTTTATATAAGTTGGGGAGGGGGACCCCCAAACATTTGTTCTCTTGCCCAGTGGTTTACTTTACTATTAGCCGACGATTCCAGGGCACGGACCTGGGGTTCCAGTCCCAGCTCTGCCTCTTTACCAGCTGGGACTTCAAACAATTCACTTGACCTCTGAGTCGAGTTTCCTCATCAGAAATTAATGGAAATGTAACAAGCGGGAGAGTACTGTGGTTAGAAGCACAGGCATTGGATTCAAAAGATCTGGTTCCCAGTCCTAGCTTCCCCGCTTTGTACCTGTGTTTTGGGGGCAAGGTTTATCAATTTTTTTTTTGTCTTTCCCTCATTAGTACAGTGGGATTTATCACATCAGATGGTTTGTGATATTTCAATGACATTTTATGTAAAGCATTTTACAGTGTATCCGATGCTTACCTAGCCAATACATGGTAGTTGGGATAGCCTGGCTTAAGAGTTTGTTTTGAGGTTTTATGAGATAGATAGATATAATTGTAGTTATCATGACTGCCCTTGGGGTAGTCGACTTGTAACCCACACAGTGGGGATAATGTGTCTTTTGTGAAAATGCTTTGTAAATTGCAAAGCACTATCCGAATGTTCGGATGGTTATTCTCATTTTCCCCGAAAGCCTAAGAGCGCTTACGGGGGGGCAACTATAAAGCTGAGGAACAGTTTCTTCCGCCCTCTGTGTTGTGGGTACTCACTGATGTGCAAAGAATACTCACAAGGAGCTAAAGCTTCCCTAAAACTGTGCCCAGAGATTCGATCTGAATGCCATTCCCTCATCTTGTTTTCCTTGCCGATGCAAGGAGCACCCACAATGTCAAACTGTCTCCCCTTGGTCACCCTTATGTCCCTGCTAAAATCCACTCTCCCTTAGGGTGTTTTTCCAGACTCACCCAAGAAAGGATGACTTCCCCACTGACTCCTTCACCCCACCTCCACCACACTCTTCATTCTGGACAGACTCTCCCTGGCCCTACTGTTTCTATGTCCAAGTAGAGAATGCAAGCCTGCTGTCCTGAGGACACAGACTCTGGATCCATCCCCCCAACATTATGTATTAAGTAAAGGCTCCTCTTAAAGACAAGGATGAAGTGATTAATATGATACCCTCAATCTCCATCCCGCTCCCTCCCCCAAAAAATATTTAACAGAACCTCAAGCTGCTGGGAATACTTATTTATTTGGTCTATTAACACCAAGATCTGCAAAAAACAAACAAAAAAACACAACTTCTAAACACAGGATAATAAAACTTGAACATTAACATTCTTCTTCGATTTTGTGTAAGCTCTGCAGTATGGAAAATATACAAACTTCAAACAGCTGCAAAAATAGTGTCTTTGGGAGAAAATAGAGTTTCTACATCGATACAAGAAAAATAGGCATTTTTCTAATCCAACCCAGTCCTGGGGCAGGTGGAGGGTGGAGAGTCACCACTTGCCACCCGGAGGAATGCCAGCTCTCCCTCTCCCCTACTACCCACCTGGGGCTGGGCAGGCTGGGCTGCTGCTTAAGACAATCTTAGGGTGAAAGCGAGATGAAAATGCCACTTAGGAAAACGCTTGCTTCCCCCTCTGCCAGCAGCTGGATTGGTCAAGTGTTATGGCCCTTTCGGGCTGCTTTGGTCAGCTCCTCCAATGAGAGGGAGGTAGGGGGATGGGACTGAGAGGATCGGGAATCTATTCGGGTCTCCTCGTCTGTGTCTGGGGAGGAGAGGTAAGGAAATCTGTGGTGTCCGCTCTCCTTTAATCATGGCCAGCTTGCTCCATGATAAAGACAAGGGCCCCATACACAGTCCTTCGGACTCACACCCAGGGGTGGGGGACCCAAGACCTTCTGGGTGAGTTTTCCACCAAGTGAGAGAGGTGACAAGAACACGGGTGTGACTCGTGAGCTGCCCAGCTGCTAGTGGAGGAGGCAGGTCCCCTCACATTCGAAGGGGCAGGGGTCCATCGGGAAGAGGACCCAGGGCTTTGACACAATGAATGAAAGTGCTCAAAGGCCAGGAGGGAAGGGCTCCTTCATCCCCCGTCTCAGGGGAGCTCGGGAGGGGCCTGCCACCAAGGCACTGGTCTCCATGGTGAAGTGGGGGTGGGGCCCTCAGACCACCAGGGAGCTCTGGAAAAGCACAGGCTCTTCTGACGGTGGGGGGCGCTGCCAAGGCTCGAATGGCAGCGAGGAGGCCTTGGGGGCCTCTGGATCCTTCCGAGGCGGTGGCCTGGGGCTGGCCGGGGGAAGAGGGGACCCCGGGCTTGAGGGGCAGTTACGGAAGATGAAGCCCATGCTGGGGAAGAGGGGCTTCATCAAGCTGACGGGGCAGAAAGCCGAGCCGGTTGGGTTGAAATGGACTTTGTTCTTGTCAGGACAGGAAGTCAGGAAGGCCAGGTCAGGACCTGGGGACCTGGAGGATGGAGAGAGAAACACAGACATACATGTGTGCATGCACACGAACAGCCGGTGAGAAGGGGCGAGAGGTGTCCCAGCGTCAGGGGAGCGAGGGAGCTAGGGCTCTGTTCAAACATGTTGGTGACTTGACCAAAAACACGACAGGCTGCTGAGCAACAACCAGCGCTCAGTAGGCCCCTCAGCTCTCCATGTTTTAGAAATATGGCTAAACAACAGGAAATCTACTTTAGCTAAAAACAGGAGGGATTAAAGCTAGACGGAAAGGAGAACTTCCTGACAGTGTGATTCTAGAAAAGGAGACCGAGAGATCTTTTAAGTTGAGAGATTTCATCACTGAACAGTGTTTTAGGGGCAGACCACTTGCCTGAAAGCAGAGATCCAAGCAGAGTGACTTGGACTTTTTATAGCCTAGAGCAGGGTTTCTCGTCCTCAGCACTACTGGCATTTGGGCCTGGGTGATGCTTGGCTGTGGGGCTATCGTGTGCATCACAGGATGTTTAACAGCATCCCTGGCCCCTACCCACCATACGCCAGCAGCACCCCACTCCAAATTGTGACAACCATTGCCAGATGTCCCCTGGGGGGAAAAGTATCCCCCATTGAAATCTACTGACCTCAAGAATCTAATTCTTGAGCAGATTTGAAAGGTGTGATTTTCAAAACCCTTGCTGGGAGGAAAGGACAGCAGCTAGACCTTCTCAGGAGATCTAGGTTCTAATTCACCATGTGCTCCTGGCCTAACCTGCCTCACCTCTAACATGGAAAGTAATCCCTACCCTTCTGATCATGTAGGGGAAATGAAAGGATTAAAAGAGGTCAGGTCAGACAGTTCTAGAGTAAGGAATCCTTATGATAAAAAAGGAAGAAGAATGTCCGGCCACGCTTCAAGGGTGAAGAGCCCTGAGAAGCTGCTGGTTATGAGGATTCCGGGCAAGGAGACAAAAGTGTGGGAAGACAGTCAAGCTCTGCACCAATGCTTCCCATCGCCTAACTTTTCCTTGAAGTGTAATGTATACATACAGAAGAATGCACTTAGTGTACAGCTTGACAAATTGACTACTATTTTAATTGTAGAATTCTAATCATTCCAAACCCAGGAAGAAGAGCGAGGCACGCAGATGAGGACGGATGTTGGCCCAGCGTGAGCGATGGGAGGAGAGGTAGAGGGAAGCGAAGGCCTGTGTGCAGGGTGTGTTTGGAAGCCTGGGGTCCCAGAGGACTCCGCAGCAGCGAGGTGCCCCCTGACTGAGAAGGGCTTAAAAGAATCCCACTTTAGGAAGAGGTGGGGGATGGGCAGGAGAGGGAATGCTCTCAGCGTGTGCATGCATGCACGAGGAGGGTGACCCAGGGGAGACCAAGTAACACTCGAAGGACGTGAGGGCAACCAGCGTGACCCTGAATGGCTTGATTCCCTCCCTGGGAATCTTACACAATGGGCAGCCAGGAAGAGAAAAATGTGGCAGAGGAACCACTAAACATAAGAACTTCCCAGTAGGAAAGTTCATACAACAAAGAGACACCAATGAGCTGAGAATTTCTATCCCCGGATATCTAAGAAAGTAACTGATGGATCACCACCTCTCTCAAAGGGTTAACATAGGGGCAGGAAGCTGGATGAGATGACTTTAAACCTCTTCTGTCCTTATGAGCCTACAAAAGAATAAAGACAAGCAACAGCCTAATTGCCACAAGCAATTCCAGGTTGTAATTACTGAACTATACTGTGGACTGGGGAAGGGCACAAGAGCCCAGAGTCTGCTTAAGCTACGAGATCTGGCCTCTTCCCCACACACGACCCCAGAGGATCGAGGGTTCTTGGGGAGATGCCAGGCAACAGTGATGATGGGAGCAAACCCTCAGTGCCCCTGGTTTTCTCCATAATTCCCACTCTGGGTTATATAAGTACCTCCTGCTACTACCATGGGTTGTCCTCTCCCTTATCTGAGATACAGATGGAGCCATCAAGGCCCCACACCCTGTCCTAGCTAAATCTCCACTCGCACACCATAACTAAACTTCCCCACTGCCATCGAATCCACAGCTTCCAATGTGAATCGGCCCCGATGAATATTACAGTGGCAGTGGGAATGTGGTGAACTCTCTGCTTAGCTCCTGCTAAGGGGGACCGCGGGACATTTGGAAAGTTCTGGCTCTTGATTCTCTCTGCTAACGGGAGGGAACTGTACTAAAGAAATCAACTTAAGAATGACTTCTGAATTGTCCAGTCTGGTTTGGGAATATTCCATAGTCCTTACTTGCAAGGACTGGAAATTTCTGTCTGGGGGCTCGTGACACTTGAACCACTGCAGCTGCAGGGTGAAGATTTGACTCAGAAGCAATCAGAAAGCTTTTTAGGCTCCCCCTGCCACACCGGTGGGCATGAGGCGCTTCTAAGCTCTGCCTGAAGAGAATTACTAGTATGTTCTCTCTCTGATTATGGTCTAGCAAATTCTCACACCTTCCCCGGGGATGGAAAAAAATAGAAGAAGCAAAGGATTTAGGTTTCAGATCTCTTTCCTTTCCAGCTCCTGCTGCGCTTGTGGCTGGCATGTGGGCAGAGAGCAGGTTTCTATGGAGATCATGATAAGCAAAGACTTAGGTGCTCAGAGGAGGTAATGTCAACAAGTTTGGTCATGGAAAGACTGCAATACTGATCGTCTACAGCTGACAATGTCTCCAGGACAATAGGGAGTCAGACTAAAGAGAGGCCTATCAGGTGGGATGCCACAGGGCTCAGCCTGCATCCCTGTCCCTCCCTCGCACATCCTGACCCCCACCGACTGGCTGAGGAACTCACGACCGGCTGAGGTACTCACGTGGCCTCTTCAAACACCCGCACTCTCTCACAGCCTTCCGGGGGTTCCCGTTTGAAGACGTAGCTGTGATTGGGCCGAGGGGAGGAGGCAAAGGCAAGGACTGGAGATGGGCTGCCCTCTTCAAGGAAGGCTGGGTGGCCTGGAGGGGAAGCTGCAAACACAGTAAGGCTGAGTCCCATGGTGCTAAAGGAAGGTCTCCGCTTTCCCAGACTCAGACCTTGGTGTAAAGGGGTGGGACTGGGAGATATGGTACGGTGGGTGGCAGTGGTTATGTTAATCCAGGTTGTTTGTCTACACTCTACCTTAAAACATCTTTGAGGCAGCCTTACAAGAATACAAACCTTGTATATGTGTGGCTGATTCACTTTGCTGTACCGCAGAAACTAACACAACATTGTAAAGCAATTATACTCCAATTTAAAAAATTAAATATCATAAAAAGAGGCCCAATAAAATAATGATGATAAATAAAATAAAATTAAAAAAATAAAGAAAAGAAAACCAGAATTGTAAGGGGGAAAAAAAAATACAGACCTTGTTATACAGGATAAAAAATCACAGTTGAACTGAGGGAAAAGTTGGGTCTAATACCAATTCCATATTCCCCGGAGGTAGACTGCGACTGGAACTCCAAGTCTCAGACTTGAAAGAATCCTAACATCTCTATCTCTGCCTTCTTCCAAGACTGCACCGCCCTGCCTGCCAACATACCACAGCTTCTTCCCTTCCATGGTCTTGAATATCTATCCCTTCTTCCAGGAAGAGCTCTTGTACTGACTCAGACAAGCAATCTTTACTCAACCCAACTTGTGGGATAAGATTCCTCTCACTTTCCACACAGCAAATGTACTTTGCCGAGGTTACAAATATTGACTTTATCTGTATTTATCTCACATTTATTCTTTATTTTCTATGCTCTGTTTACCTCGGTATTGTTAGATCATGCCTTTGACCAGCCTACCTCATGGGGTTGCTGTGAGGATCAAGTTAGGTGATGCAGGCAACAGTGCTTTAGAATGTCAGGATCATTATGACGGGGAGGAGGGACTCTTATCTTGTCCTCTCAGTGACGCAGCCACGGCAGAATAGAAAGTGGAGATTTGGAGTCAGAAAGCCTGGGTTTCGATTTGGGTCAAACTGTGTGACCCTGGGCAAAAGACCACATTCTTTTATTTACAGCGTTCACACCCGCCTTGAGATGTATTGCTGGTAACGGGTCCAGTGGACACCTGAACGGGCTCATGGGCTCTCCACAACGGCATCTGAACCTCAGCCAAAAGACGGGGGTAGGAGGGATTGCTTCTTTGGATTACAGTGAGGATTAAATAAAACTGTAAGTGCAGAAACTTCATATAAATTATAAATTAGAATCTATATCAGGGACCACTATAACGTATGGAATATAGATGACTCCCAAAGATATTCTAGTTGGTTAGTAAGTAAAAACTGCGTGGCCAGAAATTGATGAGAGTTGGAAAAGGGCATGGAGATGACCCCATACCCCATGTGGGCCCCGCAGCCTGGGCCTCCCCAGCTCACCTTTGTCACTGGGGATGGACGTCAGCTCCTCGGCTGCACCCTGGTGTTCCTCACGGCTAGTCTGGCCAGAAGGCTGGGGGGATGCCAGGGGCATGGAGGGAGAGCTGGCAAGGTTTCCAGGCTCCAGGAGGAGGAGGGGATGATCACAGCTGCCGCTCTGGGGGGGAGCTGGGGCACGGTGCCCGTCAGGGATTTCAAGGATCTGCCGAGGAAGAGTGGAGGTCAGGCCTGTCTCTGCAGGCTGGCAGGGCTGCGGTAACCCTTAGGGTCATCCCCTTGCCATTGTCCTTGTCCTCGACTCACAACACACAGTGACAGCAGGACACCATTTCCTCATGTCACTGACTTTCCCAACAGCCCCCAATCTAAGAGACACCTCCTCCTGCTTCTCCCAGAGTGCTTCATTCTTTCCCCTCATAGATAGAACTTTATGACTACATATTTATTTTATGGTTTCATCAAGGTGTTGCCCCCATAAGGCTGTAAGCCTCACGAGGGCAGGGGCCTCCTGTGTGTCAGGCTCTGGGAACACAAAGGTGAATAACACATGGGGGCACAAGAGGGGGCAAACCACCAGGACACTGTAACAGCTATAGGCCGTTGCAGGACAAATGTGCAGATTACTTCCATGTATTAAATACACCCCCCTCATTTTTTTTAACATTCAATGGTACTTGTGTCCACAGATCACCAGTCTGTGTGCACGTGTAAAATCCTACATATACGCACATTAAAAATCAACCAGCAAGTAAATCATAAACTGAGGAGTGTGTCCATTAGAATTATATTAATATTGCCCAACTGGCATTCCGCAATTGTCCTGTGTCAGTATAAAAATGTGCCTGAGACTGCAGAAAAGGGAGCAAATAATTCTGCCTGGGAGTGGAGCGGGGGAGAAGCCTGCACAAAGGCAACTGGGCATGAAGGATGAACGCATGTCACCAGGTAGAGACGGAGGGAAGGGAAGCATAACTCTAGTACTGGGGCCACTTGAACTGAGGCACAGCTGGGTGACGCTGACAGTGACAGTGATGAGTATGCCAGGAACACTGAGCTGGTGCTTTGGCTGAAGAGTGATGCCTAGTCCCTTCCTCCCAGCCAGGTGCCTTCCTCCCTGCTGACCCCTGGCTCCTTCTCTTTCCATTCAATGCCCCAACGTCTTCCCCAACTTCACCCACCCGGCTCTGCTGTTCTTGTGGTCAAGTCCACCTGAGTCTAATAAACTCAGTTTGTGTTCCTCCCATGGGGTGGTTTGGGCATGTTTCTCTGTTGACATGTGCACAGCCTGTGAGCCCCCAGACAGCACGAGTCCCAACCCCCTGTGTCCAGACTCAGCAAAACGCTGCCTATCTGTGCATCCGGGTGCGGCCCCCACTCACCCGCAGCAGCTCCTCCTCACCCTGCTCTTTCACAAACACCTCCTCCAGCTCTTGGTTGAGCCCTTCCAGGCTCCGGTGCAGGCAGGGGCTCAGTCGCAGGACAGCGGACCCTGAGGGGAAGCTGGGAGGGGACGCCTGAGGAGGAGGTAAATGAAGCCATCACTGAACCCCACCAAGCCCCGTGCAGTTATCAGTTCTAACCAGGGGGTAACAGTCATGCCTACACAGCAGAACCAAGTGAGTAGAGGAGAATTCAGGGACAGTTACCAATTGCAATAGGTCCATTCAGTGGGGTTTTCTCCAGAAGGCAGAGCTTTGAGGGGTCCAGAGTGTGCTTTTAGAGTCTGCATCATGGCCTCAATTGTGCGGGGGGTGGGGATGGAGGACAGAGACATGCAGCACAGCAAGAAACCCTTTCCAAAGTTGCACCAAAACTTCACCCGGCACCCACGTGGCCACAGGCCCTGCAGTGCAGGAGGGCTCACAGGGCCCGCCCACCCCACGGGGCCCACCACAGAGGATGACAGAGGGGTGAAGGCTGGGGAAGAGACGTACCCTCAGTGCTCCCCGCACAGCATGGTCCCCTTGGAGGGGGGAGCCCCGCTCCTTCTCTTTCCCACTGCGGCTAAGCTTTGTCCTCTGCAGCTGTTGCTTCAACTTGGTAATCTGGAGGCAGGGAGAGGGGGAGAGGACAGGCAGGTGAAGCAAAGCAAAAGTGCACTGGGTCCTCCCTCCCAGGCGTGGCTCTTGCCGGAAGCCCATGAAAATACGTAAAAGGAAGATGGAAGTTAATCTTCCATCTCAAAATACCTCAGTGGTGTTCAAAACTGTGATGATAGGCTCATCAGGCAAGCTGGACACCATAGTAACCAGATTATTGGATTTTTTGAATTACCATGTATTCCACAGATGGCTCACGTTCCGAAAAATTAAAAATATACAACACTGAAACCATTTTTGTCTTTCGCAGATTCCAAAGGCATGGAATACTACGCTATTAATAGAAATGGAAAATGATGTTTTTGAATTCACTCCTCAAAATACATTCACAGCTATCTCAAAGGCCCTGGGACCAAGAAGGATGGAAGGATTTCCCCCCACTTTAAAGTAGACTGCACTGAGCAAGGAGCAGCCTCTCCAGAAGGAATATCAGCTTCTGTCCCAACTTCACATCCTGTAACAATTATGGAGTATCATCAACAATTTTAAATATTGTCCCTGTCACATTTGTAATTCTGGACCTACTAGTCCTTAGTGTAAATACTCTGATAATTACAAACTGTAAATACTTTGTATTTCCCACTAGCCTTAAATACTTCATATCCTCTCTCTGTTCTTACAACCAAGAGGGCAGAAGCTACTGCCCCGTAAAGGGTGACCCCTGGTGAGTTGGCCCTCCTGGGGGCTCCCCACAGCATGCCAGGCGGAGCTGGGTTGGGAGCCCTGGAATCCAGTCTATGGCTTTCTCTTCTCACCCTCAACCCCTGTGGCCCTCATGAGAGGGAGGGAGGGCCAGGAAGAAGTGTTTGAGGACACATCATTATTTATCTCTTCTTTTAAAAATAAGGCTGGATGAGTAGTTAAGTAGTAAATGAGGTTGGGGGCTTCCAACTCCCAGAAACTCACTCTCTTTCTCCAGTCTCTGAAACGCTTATCTGGATCCAACCTCAAAGCGAAGTGAGAACAATGGCCACCCCCACCCTGAGCTAGGCTGCTGGAGGGCCAAGCCCCTGCCTGCAGGAGGGTCTGGGCTCATGAAGCCAGGCCACCAGGAGGCTGGGAGGCAGCTATGAAGGCGCCATCTCATTAGGAAAAGGCTACGTGGAGGCAGGTGAGACTGGAAATTGGGTCCACTTTGGAGCGGATGTGTCCACGGCGCCGGGGGTAGGCGAGAGGCAGCTTCCCGGGCCAGGGAGTCAGAGCGGGCAGTTACCTCTTTTCGGTGATCTGCGCGG
The DNA here is from genome assembly GCF_059928025.1 of Delphinapterus leucas. Classification (NCBI taxonomy): domain Eukaryota; kingdom Metazoa; phylum Chordata; class Mammalia; order Artiodactyla; family Monodontidae; genus Delphinapterus; species Delphinapterus leucas. The sequence continues at coordinate 46,601,390 of NC_143147.1, read as the reverse complement.
CCCCAGGACGCTGAGCGCTTGTGTGCACACGAGCTGGCCCGCTCACCTTCAAGCTCTTGCCAGGACAGGGGGGTCTGCAGGGGGAGAAACCCAGCGAGACAGAGCAGCTTCTCAGGCTGGCTCTGGGGAGACAGACACACCATTTCCCAGACAGAGGTGCTGGCTCTTTGAAGTCTTCTCTCATCTGCTCATCAACCTCCTGGACCCTGCCAGCCCCTTTTATTCTTTCAGGCTTCTCCACCTGCACTGCCTCTTTCCCAGTCCACATCGTCCAGGAAACCTTCCCTGATGAGCCAATAAGGCCAACCTGCTCTTTACTCTCTTACGACTTTTACACTTGGATTATAGCCCCAACTACTCCAAGTGCTTCTCCCCAGCAGTGAGGACCAGAATTGTCCCTCCCTCTCCCAACCAGTTCCAAAAGAGCACATTTTGGAGGCTCAGGGCAACACTGGCATCCTCGATTCCCTCCCCATCTATGTGCCCAGCACGGGCCCAGATTCCTGGGAGTCTAATGAAGACAAGTTACCAGATGGGACTCCATTAAGGAATCATTAATTGGTAAGACAGGAAAAAGCTCAACAGAGATGCCCCATGCTCTATCCTGAACCGAAGCAGAAGACTTCTGTGCAGTGCAGTACCTCAAGCTTGTTCTGTGATTTTTCCCAGTCCACAGAGGGTTAGGGTCCCCAAAGTCCTCCTGAATACATAGGGAGGGGAGATTTTCGCAAAGGAGGGAGCCAGAATTCTGAACTCAGCCCTGACTCCTGACTCCTCTTGGCTTTATCACAGCTCCTTCTCCTGGGCCCTGCTCTGCCCCTGTGAGAACTTGACTCTCAGTCCGCCATCCTCCCTCCCCCACTGCACGGAAGACAGAGGACCCATGATGGAGGCAGGGGGAGTTGTAGACCCACTTCCTGAGCCCCTAACAGAGGGAGGAAGTGGTTGGCTCTAAGCACGAGGCAGAGGAGGACACAGTCCTTCCCCCCCCCCACCAGCATCCCTACTTCCATTCTAAGGGAGGGGCCCAAGGGGGAAGGCTCTGGTGGAACCAGTTCCTCTCTAACTTCTTTGCACAAGCTGCCAAAACCATGAGGGCCTGGGAACTGTCTCCTCCAACAGATCCGCTGACCTCCCCCGAGAGGTTGTTACAAACAGAAAAGGGGGAGGATAAGAGGGAAAAAGCCCAACAACTCACCACCCAACAGCTGTTAAGAAGAGCTCGGTGATGGCAGTCTGAGCAGGGCTGTGGGAGTAGGCTGCCCTGCACAACAGCTGCAGAGGAGAGGGTCCACGGGGGTGCCGAGCCTTCCTGCCTCTTCCTTCTCCCAGCTGCCCACCAATCAGGGCCTTTACCCGGCCGTGCGACACAGTCAGGGTGAGACATCTGCTGGACTCCCTTCCCTGAGGCCAGCACCGCAAGGGAGACCCTCCAGAGATGCGGCCCCACTATTCCTTCTTTAGAAAAAGGGCAGAGAGCATATCCTCAGGCCTATACCCCAAAGCCTCAAGGTGGAGCTGGCTCTGACAGTAGAAACCAAGCAGCTGGTCTACTTCCAAATGCCTATCAGGGTGTTGGCAGACAGAGCCTCAGAAAAGGCTGCTGCAGATACTGAAAAGAGAGGAGAAGCCCACAGCCCCCTGAACGGAGCAGATGCACGAACACTCCTCCCCTCCCAGGGCTCCAAGCCAAACCTATAGATAACTAGGTCTGCTCATCAAAGCTGAGTTCCACACAAGCTTGTTGTCCCTGGAAAGGTGGCAGAGACTACAGAGGAAGGGTGACAAAGGCTAAGGTGTTGATGCCTGTTTCTCTTCCTCCGGGAAGATACTGAACTCACAGGTGGGTGGTGAGAAGGAGGTAAAAGCAGCCACATTCAGGTTGCCACTGGTTCTACTAATATCTCTTGCAAACTCTTCAACTGCCTCTTTCTTCTGAGATACGTGAGGGGGTGGAAGGAGAAGTGTAGGCTATCGCTGGAGGCTGGAATGCATGTGAAAACTCATGGCAGCTGGGATCATCTCCTCTCTCAGTCCATCTCACCTCAATCTGCTCGGCAGCATCTCCCAGCAACTATTGCCTACTCTGTAAACTGGGCTGCTAAGGCCATCGCTTTGCCTCAACACCCACCCCTGGCCATAGACATCACCATCTTACCCTCCATCCGTGGGCTCTCTGTCCCACAGGCAAATGTAGCTCCATCTCCTTTTTCTTTCCTTATCCCTTGACCTCTAAGCCTGGTCTAACCACCTAAGACGGCCCGCCGTACCAGCTCTTCCCAGCGTTCCCATCAGGGAGCCCTTCCTAGCTGTCCACCTCATGAGGCCTGCTGCCTCACTCTGCATCTTCTCTGATCAGATGGGTTCAGGGTACACATCACTCATGTACTCAACAAAGAGTTACTGAATGCAAACTGTGTGTCAGGCGCTGTTTCAGCTGCCGGGGACATAACAAGGCACAAAATGACAAAAATCCTCATCCCCTTTGAGTTTACATTCTAGTTGGAGGCACAGTTTAAACAGTGATAAGTACTAAGAGAGAAATACAGCAAAGAAAGGGAATAGGAATGCTGGGCTGGGGAACATGATTTTAAATGTCAGGGAAGTCCTCAGTGAAAAGGGAACATCTGCTGAAAACATAAAGGAGATGAGGAGTGAGACATGCAGATACCAGAGGTGAGAGTGACCCAGATGCAGGAAATAGCAAGTGCCAAGGCCCCCAAGCAGGAGCCAGTCTGGTGGGTTTGGGAATGATAAGGAGGCCAGTGTGGCTGGGGCAGAGTGGGTGAGGGGCAGAGTAGTAGGAGACGAGGTCTGTAGGTGTGACAGGTTGAAAATGGCCCCCCAAAGAAATCAGGTCCTAGTCTCTGGAACCTGTAAATGTTACCTTACATGGTAAAGTTTTTGCAGATGTGATTAAGTGAAGGATCTTGAGATGCAAAGATTATCCTGGTGGGCCCTAATGCCGTTAAAAGTGTCCTTATGAGAGAGAGACAGAGGGAGATTAGACACTCACAGAAGAAGGTAAGGCAATGTGACCATGGAGGCAGAGACTGGAGTGACGTGGCCACAAGCCAAGGAATGCTGGCAACCACCAGAAGCTGGAAGATGCAAGGAATGGGTCTCTCAGAGAGCCTCCAGAGAGAGTATAGCCCTGCCAACACCTTGATCTTGGCCTAGCGGAATGAATTCAGATTTCTGGCCTCCAGAATTATGAGAGAATAACTTTCCATTGTTTTAAGCCACTAAGTTTGAGGTAATTTGTTACATCAGCCTCAGGAACCTAATACAGTAGGTTATCCTGTGTTTGAAGCTGTTTACATGCTGGCCTTGAGTATTCTTCAGGCAGGCACATGCACAGGTATGGGCTTTGGCCCCTCCAAGGTGATCTAGGAGCGTCAAGAAAGGGACCATGCCCACCCCTTATTTCCAGTGCCCCTGGGTGGACAGGCCCTTCCCTCCTGGGTCTCACCACAGACATCTGGGCCAAGGTCTCCCTGGAGCACAGAAGAGTCACAGCTAAGGAAGGTTACCCTTCAAAGAGTGACCCTTCATGGCACAATGGGGGTCAATCCAGGCTGTGTGACAGCACCGTAAGTAGTTGTTCCAGGCAGTCCTCTGGAAGCAGGATAAAGCTTGAGCTCGGCAGGCCAGTCATGTTTGTCAAAGGGACTCGCGCCCTGGAACAGGTTTCTTTGAACACCCTGGCCCGGGGGAGCAGCTAAGGGAGGAGCAGGCTGCTTACTGGCCAGAGTGACGTCAGCCGACTATGCAGATGATGCTCGGATTATGCAAAACTGGGTGTGGCTTAGGCCATGGAGGCCTTGCCTGGGATTCTGAAGTCCCAGGGCAACATGTGCGGTAACTGGGTGAGGGCGAGGACAGCTTTATAACAAGAAGGCAGGGGTGAGATGGAGCCCAAACCCTCCAAAGTGGAACCCCTTTCTCTGCCCCCCACTCAACTAAGCCTCTACCCAGATTCTGAGACAGGAAGAGTCCTGGTCCTTGCTGTTTCCAGTGACCTTGGCTGGGCCCTGGGAACATAACCCGGTGTACCTATGTGGATGTGTAGAGCAGCGTGGTGCCTGGCCTAACATATATGCTCAGTAACTACTTGCTGAACTGAAATTCAGCAGGGAATCAGCCTCTTGGGACTCTGGCCAGAAAAAGAGGCAGGAAAGGCTCTGAGGGTGGTCTGCCGGCCAGCGCCGAGAACTCTAGCAGCAGGTGGCCAAGGCCACCATCTGTGGCCCTACGGTGACTGTGCAACCCTCAGATTTTCCATCATGGACCCATTTTCAAATATTCTATGCTGGTGTCAAACCATATACTGAACAACTGGTCCTGCTCACCGGTTTGGGAAATAGGCACTGTGCCCAGGCCCTCATACCCGCAAAGAAAGGCCCATCATAAGCAGACTGAATCGTGTGTCACCACCAAATGCTGAGGCACTGGATTGGGAAAAAGAGGAGGACAGCACACAGGTAGGGAAAGTCACAGAAAGGGAAGTCTTCCCAAACAAAGCATGCCACCTCTGCCTCTGCCCTTCAGGACACTCCATGAAGTTTGTCAAGGACTTAAGCTAATTTTTTTTCCCAAAGGGTAACTCAGGCCTAAAGAAAAAAGGTCTCTCATAAGGGCATCCCTACCTCACCTAGAGCCTGCAGAGGAAGTGGGGCTGGGGATGAGCAGAACGGGGGCCAGGCAGAGCAGGCGCCCAGGGTCCCATCTGCCTCCAGGATGAGAGCACCAGCGGGGGAGCTTGGCTCCAACAGTCATTCCAGCTGTGGTGAGACCACTTCCTCCCTCCAGAAGAGTGCGAGAAGACCCCCCGCAAGAAGGGAGGGGTAACTGCAGCCACCAGCATGTGCTGCCATCCCCCATCCCGGCCCCGGGCCCAGGGCCAGGAGTGGCCGGCCCACAGCTCTGAGTGACCAGCTGACCTGGGGGAGGGCAGTCAGGAGAGGGGAAAACAGGTTCAGATTTACCTGGACGATCCTGACAAAGTCCTCCGAGACACAAAGAAACCTCCAGATGATGGTGACACCACACAAGAGCCTTCCTAGTCCTCGCTGACTGGCCCCTCTGCACCCAGCACCCACTGCACCCAAGCTGTTCCTTACACCCACCAAGCTGACCTCTGGGAGACCTGGTCATCCCGCTCCCATCACCCACCCTGGCTCAGAACATGTAGCAGCTCCAAAGCCCTCCTTCCCCGATGACCACATTCACACCTCCTTAGGAGAACCAATTTCCCAAATAAGATCCATCCACCTCTCTTCCTCACTTGCCCCAAATATTTGGGTAAGCCCGCTCTCCATGTCAGACTGCAAGTTGCTTGGGAACCACCCATGCTATCCTCTGCGCCTGCCTAAGGGCTTAAAACACAGCTAAGCCCAGGGAGGGAATACTGGGACTGTTGGCAGCCTGCTGCAACTCGAGAACCGAGAGCTTTTAACCCATCTTCTGCCTTGGGAGAAGCCTTGAGGATGCAGTGTGCTGGGCTATCTAAATGGCAGGTGTTCTGATACGAAACGTGCAGGGCTCTTGCCTGCTCTAGGGGGTTCAGAGAGGGGAGCCGAGCTGCTCGGCCTACACCATGACTATGGCTACTGTCCTTACTGCAAGTCCTGCCCCTGGGAGTGCCAGGCTGATGAGGTCTCCAAACACACTCTGGCGGCTGGCTGCGGTGTGTGTGGGGCTGGGTCGGGGGCACAGATAAGACAGCAGAAGTGAGGGCCTGCCAGGTGCAGTGGAGGTACTTCACTGGTGTGGCTAGAAGAGAAAGCGCAGAAGGTGGGGGTAGGGGTGGGAACAGCTCCCCTCGAGCTCAAAGGAATTAAGGAAATGTGCTGGCATCATCTATTTTTAGTGACTTAACAGCTTTCAAGGACTTTGGTAGATCCTGCCTCCTACCTTCCCTGCACTCTTCTCTGCACCCCCTTGTGTCTCCCCCATAAAACCTCTCCCTCATCTCCAGTCCCTTCTGGGTGATGTAGCCGTGCTCAGTAGGGAAGGAGCACCAATTTCTTTGGGAGATGTTGAAGAAGGCAGCTTGTGCCAGGCCAGGGTGCTCAAGCAAGAATTTGAATGGAGCCCAAAACCTAGAAGCAGAAAATTCCCAGAAGGCCAGGAATGAAAGATGGGCAGAGCACATACTGGGGTTTGGATGCCCACGTTGATCAGAATTCTCCCACCTCCTGACTGCAGCCACAATATTGACAGGTTGCTAAGGGTTCCTCGAGGGCTGGAGCCCAGCCCAGGGAAAGAGGAAAGCTGCACAGCTCGGCCTTGCCAGACCCGCGGAGGCGCATCGCTGGCCTCTGTCTTGCTGTGGCAAGAAGCCCGGACTTGTTATATAAAAGATCTGGCCTGCAGCTGGAGCCTGAGCAAAACACACAGCCTAGAGCCCATGCCTCTAAATCCGGCCAGGGAACATCTGAGGCCAACCCTGCCTTGAGTTGACAAAGAGAACGCCATCTGAGGAGTGGGATGGAGGCTTCCTAGAAGGCTGGTAGCAGGAAATGACAGTGACGGGGATACGGGGATAGGTAGGTGGGCTGCATGGAAGCCTGCCATCTGACGAAGGGGGATGTAATCATGAACTTACACAACCAAAGCAACCTCAAGTCCTGCTCCTCCAGGAAGCCCTCCATGACTAGACGCATTATTTGGACTAAACACCCTCTCAAAAGAGAAAGGGGTGTGTGCTCCAGGCACGTGAAGGGGAAGTATAACCTATCCTACTTGCCCTTTTCAGGGGACACAGGGAACAACAGTGTCTGGGGCTTCCGGGAAGTCGGTGTGCTACCTGGAGCGTACTCTCCCTTCACAGTCTGTTCCTAGATCTAAAGAATGCCATTGGACTTCCCTGGTGGCGCAGTGGTTAAGAATCCACCTGCCAATGCAGGGGACACGGGTTCGAGCCCTGGTCAGGGAAGATCCCACATGCCGCGGAGCAGCTAAACCTGTGTGCCACAACTACTGAGCCTGTGCTCTAGAGCCTGTGAGCCACAACTACTGAGCCCACGTGCCACAACTACTGAAACCCGCACACCTACAGCCTGTGCTCCACAACAAGAGAAGCCACCGCAATGAGAAGCCCATGCACTGCAATGAAGAGTAGCCCCCGCTCGCCGCAACTAGAGAAAGCACACACGGAGCAAAGAAGACCCAACGCAGCCAAAAATAAATAAATAAATAAGTAAATTAATTAATTAAAAAAAAAAAGAGTGCCATTAATTTTAACTGCAGCAACTCTTGTTGGTCCAAGGTGGCATATTCCTATGAGAATTCCCCTCCTGTAAACTGTGCCAGACATTTGGCCCCATCTCATCCTTTGGCTCCCTGTTCACTGGCCTTCATGGAACTGGCATCCAGACGCACCAAGGTCAAATCTTGTTCTCATTTCCTTGTTCTCCACTCTGACATGCCAAGAACAGTACTGGGCATTCAAACATTCACTAATAACATTTGAAAATGGATCTCATTTAAAAAATAAATAAAAGGGACTGGGAGATGTGCTCCGCAGAGGAGGACAAGGGAAGCGAGCGCACAAAACCCTTTCCCATTTGGCCGGCACCCCACCTCCAATCAGGCGGGGCAGGCACACTCCAGCGACATGCAAAGGAAGAGTGACTGGCCCAGCATCCCCCAGGACATGGGCTGCCTCTCCTCTGAGCCTGTGTTCTCCCCACCCTGTTTCCTCTTCCCTGAGAACAACTCATTTGTTCTGAAGTTGAACAGGAATGGGCTTAAACTGCATCAAAAGGGAGAAGATCTGACTCTTAAAAACTTAACTGCTGAAAATGTTGAAGTCCTAAGTCAGATGAAGAGATATCTTTGTAAAATTTCACGTATGAGATGACTTCTTGCTCAGGCTAACACTACCTTACTCAAAAGCTGACCAATGGACTGGATGATTACAGAGATCTCCTCTAAGTTTAGGATTCTTAATGAAGAGAAAAACCCTGAAGAGGGGACCTGGGCTCCATCAGACTCAAATGGGTCCACCGAAGTCCCAGGCAGGGCTGTTGATTAGGGATCAACTCTCCATCATCTGAGAACTTTCCACTCCTCTTGCTCTAGTGGGATCTATCCTGGCTCAACACACTTTCGGGCCACCTCTTCCAGTTGTCTGGGGAATGCCTACTCAGTTGAATGTTGGTCTGTTTTAGCAACGTAAATCTCATTTATTAAAACCTAGGATAAATTCCAAAATCAACTCTTGTATACCCACACATGAATACTCAAAGCCAAACTGATAAACCCAGATTGCCTTCTCTCTCCCACCAGTCAGGTGGAATGCAAACTCATTTTCAGGTAAATTTACGAAGAGAACCAAGTTGGTTAACATGAGATGATGAAAAGCTACATGGTGCGTATGTACAGCCAAAACCCAGGACAAGTCACATCAATGACTGAGTATTGGTAAGTCGACCCAAGGCCTCCTCGGCCAGCCCACCACCCCACCTTTATCCCTTATCCCATTAGCAGAGAGCTTCATTACCTGGGTGGCCTTGTCATTGGTACAGCAGGTGAAGGCCCCATCAGCATCTCGTGGCCACTGGCCCAGAAGGTAGGAGCTGAGGATGGTGTCCAGGGAGAACGTACGCCGGACCTGGGGTGGCTGAGGCCTACACACTGGCTTTTCTGGGGCCACGGAACACGGGACACTGGCTGGAAGAGAGCACAGCCCGCACACCTGGACGTCAGCATGGAGGCAGCAGACACAGTAACCAACCTTCCCTCTTTTAGGAAGCCTCACCGGACTGCTGCATCTTCACTTATATTTACCTCCCTCCTACAGAATTTGAAGCAGCCCATAAAAGCACATACAGCGTGATGAAAGCTCTCCTGACTTATCCAGCTGGTCTTTGTCACTGGAAACAATTTACACCATTTCACGCTGGACGAGGGGTTACTTTACACATGCCTTCTTTCTCCTGTTCCTAATGGACTACAGACTGTGAACTCCCAGGTCTCCGCACTGAGTTTCCTGAGAGGACTGTTTCCCATCATTAAAGAAGTAACTGGAAGTGGACAAAAACCAAGTTTTCCTCCATCTTTTATCCTGCCTTTTATTTCCTTTTATCTCCTGCCTTCTTCCAGCACTGATTGCAAGGCTCCTATGTACAAATTCAACCCAGTTAACTGAAGGACTCTTCCTATTTCCTTCAAGACCATTAGCTCCAGGGAACCTAGGTGACTGAGACAAAGAGAACGACATAACTACTTTCAACTATCCAGGATCCAGGAGAATATCCAAGTCTTTTGGTTCTCTCCTCTGTCTCTGACTTCTGGCTAAATAGAACAAAAATAAACCAGTTACAAATCCACTTATTTTTCTTTTTACCTTGATTAAAGCTTTCTGGGGGAAGGTAAAAGTTGAAACTGTTGCTAAAATCTAAGCATTCTGGAATCATCTGTAAGTTTCAGTCATCTGGGTTGACCGTGTTTTCCGCAGCCACATTCAAAACACACTACTATCTTAAGGTCTGTAAGGCTCTTTCCTTTAAGCAGAGCAAAATGCTTTCACATCTGTACTAATCTCTTGATAATTCATGTGTGCATTAAGCACAGCAAAAGAACTGGGGACTGTAGATATAAATAAACTTGAAGAGCTTTACATTAAAAAGACACTAACAGGTTGGCAGGTTCCTCAAAAAGTTAAATATAGAATTACCATACCATCCAGCAATTCCGCTTCTAGGTATATATACAAAAGAATTGAAAAGAGGGTCTCAAAGAGATATCTGTATACCCATGTTCATAGCAGCACTATTCACAATAGCCAAGAGGTAGAAACAACCCAAGTGTTCACTGACAGATGAATGGATCAACAAAATGTGTTCTATACATACAATGGAGTCTCAAAAAGGGATGAAGTTCTGAAACATGTTATACCATGGAAGAAACTTCAAAACATTATGCTACATGAAATAAAACCGACACAAAAGGACAAATATTGTATGATTCCACTTATATGAGGTACCTAGAATAGGCAAATTCATAGGGACAGAAAGTAGAACAGAGGTTACCAGGGGCTTAGGGGGAGAAGGGAATGGGGCATTATTATTTAATGGGCACAGAGTTTCTGCTTGGGGTGATGAAAATATTCTGGAAATGGACAGTGGTGATGGTTATACAACACTGTAAGTGTACTTAATGTCACAGAATCATAAACTTATAATGGTTAAATGGTAAATTTTATGTTATGTGTGTTTTACCACAATAAAAAAAAGGAGAGAAACACTAATAATACTATCTACCTTCTCCAAATCCATTTAAATATTTACACACATTTTGACATAGTATAATCAATACGAAATGTATTACATGATATTCTGCTTTGTTCTACCCATTTCCAAGTATCAACAATCTACATATCTGTCATTTTTAAAGACTACATAATATTCCACCAAGTTGATATACAGTAGTTTGCTTAGCCCCTCCCATATTATTGGACGTTTGAGAGGTTTCCCCCACCCCAATTTGAATATCATAAATGTTATTGCATAGATAACTTTTAGTCTCAGGTTTTATCTAATTCCTTACATATTTCTAGGTCATTTTCCTCAGCCATCCTATAGTAATGTGCTCATTTAAAACAAATTAAAGGGACTTCCCTGGTGGTGCAGTGGTTAAGAATCCTCCTGCCAACGCAGGGGACACGGGTTCGATCCCTGGTCCGGGAAGATCCCACATGCCGCGGAGGAACTAAGCCCGTGCACCACAACTACTGAAGCCCACGCGCCTAGAGCCTGTGCTCTGCAACGAGAAGCCACGGCAATGAGAAGCCTGTGCACTGCAACGAAGAGTGGCCCCTGCTCGCCACAACAAAGCCCATGCACAATGAAGACCCAACACGGCCAATAAATAAATAAAAATAAATTTATTTTAAAAAAAAATAAATTTTAAAAAATAAATAAATTAAAAAAAACAAATTAAAAATGACTTATAAAAGTAGTGGGGGGGGGGTTTCCCTGGTGGCGCAGTGGTTGAGAGTCCGCCTGCCGATGCAGGGTATGCAGGTTCGTGCCCCGGTCCAGGAGGATCCCACATGCCACGGAGCGGCTGGGTCCGTGAGCCATGGCCGCTGAGCCTGCGCGTCCGGAGGCTGTGCTCCGCAACGGGAGAGGACACAACAGTGAGATGCCCGTGTACCGCAAAAAAAAAAAAAAAAAAGTAGTGTGGGGAATTCCCTGGCAGTCCAGTGGTTAGGACTCCTCACTTTCACTATCGTGGGCCCAGTTTTGATCCCTGGTCAGGGAACTAAGATCCTGCAAGCCATGTGTTGCGGCCAAAAAAAAAGTACTGTGAATTGTGGAAAATTCAAGAAATATGCAAACAAACAGAAAAAACTGCAAATCTCAACACCCAGAGATAATCACGGATAATACTATGAGATATATATCCTTGGGGGCCTTGCCTTCTATGTACGTGCATGTATGTGTGTGTGTGCGTGTGTATGCTTTAAAATGAAAAATGGGATTATACTGTACTTTTATATACTGTACTGTATTTTGCAATGAGTTTTTACCTTATATCATAAACACCTTTCCAAATCAGTATATACTGACCTACAACACACCCTTTTAAATGACCTTAACACTCTTTAAACTCTTCAAAGGCTCTCTTTCAAAGACAGTACTCATAGGCCTCGTGTTCTGGTCCCACTTGCCTTTCCTTTACACGTCACTCCTCTTCAAGATCTCTAAGTCCTGGACAAACTACACTATGCACCATCCCCACCCATGTCTTGGGCCTGCCCTCCTCTGAGGTTTTGCACATGTGCTCAGGGCTGAGATGTGATCCGTCCATCAGGGCCAGCCTAAACATCTCCACCTCCACGGAGCTTCCTGAGTCCCCTGGAAGGAATGTCTCAGGATTTTTCTGATTTTCCCCAGTACTTTGTACTCTTCTAGTACTTCCCAGCCTCTATTGGATTACAAGTATTTGTAAATCCCAGCTAATAAACAACCTGTGGCCAAGGGCTGTCTAATTTATCTTTGAACCCCACACAGCATCTACAGCATAGGGTTGGAGATTGGCAGATGCCTAAGTATTCTCATAAAATCAAAAACCTGTTACTATCAGGGAGAGACTGCTCTAACTACACCTGGGTTCTAAGTTTCTGTGCCTTGCACATCCATGCTCACCCTGCTCCCTGTGAGTAAATCCCCCTGAGCTGCTTGCCCCCTTTCCTCTCTCTGAGGCTCAGGGAGGCCCAACCTCTTTCTTCCCCTCCCTGCACCTGTCACCCAGAAAGTTAGTGACAGGCACGCTGGGTTCAAGCCCCAACTGCATCCCCTACACCGGCATTTCAGCCACTTGTTTTTCTATCCTGGGCTTAAGATCAAAAGGTGGCAATCTGGATACTTCTGGGAGATCCTGACCCATGCCGGCAGCCTGGCCAGACACCAAAATGCTGTCCTGTGGTTCTCCCAAACTGTCTCTAAGAGCCCACTGTTGAGGCGGGGGCCCTTGGAGGCAAGTTTACAAGATTACATGACAGAGAAGCAATGAGGCAGGTGGGAAGCAGATGAGCCAGAGACTGGCAGAGAGGCCAGAACACCATGATTCTAACAGCTCCTTCACTGCTGTCAGAAGAAAGAGGGCTGGGACTCCAGGGCTGAGAAAAAAGCACTGGGGAGAAAGATTTCTTGGGGCCACCTCTCTCAGCCCCTCAGCAGAAATTGCTGCAAAAACCTCCTTTAGAAATTTTTCCATCCTGAGGCCCTAAGTATGCTCTTCTGAGTTTGTGTGCCTTGCACCCTAAGTATGTATAATATTTTCAAGTTTGTATAATACTTTCAAGTTTTGCCCCCTCCTCACAAAGTACTTGTGTGTGTACAGTCTTTTGTTCTCCTAAAGGGGCTCCAGAAAGACTCATAAGGAGACCAAGGCACAGAGAAGTCCAGTCTCAGATTGGACTTGGTCACCCAGAAAGTCAGGAGGCAGTCCTACATCCAAATCCAAGCCTCCTTCTTCCTACATCAGTCCACAGGGCTCTTGGCCCTTTTGCATCAGGAGCACCTCCAAGGGTGCAGGACACCTGCCTACATACCTGAAGGAAGAAATGCCTGGCAGCTCCTTCAGGGAAGGGAGTAAGGAAGGAGACCACATAGGAATTTTTTGTTTGGGGTGTTGGTTGGTTGGTGTTTTGGAGAAGCCTTTGAAGCCTAGTGGGAAGGATTCTAGTAAACCATATGCCCATTTTTCATCTTCCCCTTGATACCCTTCACAGCCCACCTCATTGGCGAGTTACAGGAGGAGTCCAATTTCAAGGGCAGTAATCAGAGATGACATTTTACTCCCCAGCACCCCCGGGGTTGGGGAGGACCCAGGATCCTGGAATTTGGTATAAGAATCCAACCACCCATTTTGATCAACTCTACATCCAAATCTGACCTAAGTTATTCAAAAAGACTCTGAGCGCTTTGTCGGTTCTGACTTGCTCCTCCGTATACAAAAACAAAACAAAACAAAAACACGAATACAAAAAAAAGAAAAAGGGGAAGGAAGGGCGAATGGGGAGAAATCAAGTACCCCAATCCAGAACCAGCTGCCTCTGACCCAGCCCCCTCCTCTCTGCTAGGCCTGCAAGGATGTCGCTGCATCTAAGACAAACTGGAGGACTCGCCTCAGTTTCTTTTCCTTAAATGAGACCGCTGGGCCTCAGACTTATTTCTACAGTGACTACATCCTAGCACAGGGTGCTGGCCCAGCTCCTGACCAGCCGCAAGGTGACAGAATTCCCTTCTGTCTCAAAGCACTCAGCAAAGCCCCAGCTCCCCTCCAAAACCCCCACGTTCTTAGACCCTTTGAGGTGATGAAAGTGCCATGTTTCCTTCACGCCCAGAAACTAAGGGAGGGGGGCACTTTAAAAAGATGAGATTTTGACAGGAAAACTAATCTACCACTTATTTTAAAAACCCCACCCCAAATGGTTTGGTGATGACCTGCTAATTTGGGCACCAGAACTGATTAAGGGCGAAACCAAGGTGTCAGGTTCCCTCCAAACGCAACACAAACTGAAGCCAAAGCCAGACATTGACATGTTCTGTGCCATCCTCGAAGGGGCCACAGGCTGGAGCAGTGTGGCCCCCGAATATCTGGGAAGGGCTCAGGTGTGAGGGATCTGGTTCTGACTGCAGCTCTGCCCTCACTGTGGCGTGGCTGCAGCCCACACCTCATGCCCTCCCCCCTCACCAGGCCTGCTCTCCCATCGGGCAGGCAGGAGCACAGTCCCAGCCTCAGTTACCTCTCAGGGGCGCTGTAAACAACGAAAGATGAGATGCAAAAAGGCTTTAAAGTCTTCATTAGATAGATCATGTCAAACCAATTACTGTCAGTCAGCCCCTCCCCACACCACAATCTTTTAGGACTGAAGGTGTGGGTGGGGAAGGAAGAGGAGACATGCAGGGTGAGTTCCAGCCACCACTGTCCCCTGGGAAGGCCCACAGCTTCAGTGTCAGAGCCCTTTCCTTTCCTAGTGTTGGTCTAACCCAGCCAAGACAGCACCCAGAGTGAATGATGCAGGCGAAAGAGAGCCGCTGGGAGGCGTGGGCATCAGCAGCGCTGTCAGCACCGAGACCTCCCTCAGTCGGGAACATCCTCTAAGAAATCTCACAAGTGAGTGCAGTTGAAATAGGGGCTCCTGGGCTTATCCCTCCCTTATGGGTGCACCCACCGGAAAGATCTGGGGATGGGGTTCTGCCCTGCAATTGTGTGATTATGGTTAAAGGAGAAGTGTTGAGAAGTCACAACGGTTGCTTGTGGTCGGAAGATGAACTGGTTTCATTTCTGGAAAGTACCCCTCTCAGATTTGGGAAACAGGACAATTGGCTGCCCTGTCTGAGAAGAGACGCTCCTATCATGACAGGCCAAGACAAAGCAGCAAGTTGCGGGGCCCTGGCTGGGTGGCTGCGGGAGGGTGGGGTGTCCTGTTTACAGCGCTGTGGGGTATTATCGGCCCATCGCATGCAGCAGCCTCCACAGCCCAACCACCTGGCGAAGCTCCCTGGCACAGGGCCAGGCCATTTCACCATACAGCTGAGCAGTGGAGGATGCTTTGGTTCTTGGGCAACGGCAAATGGAAAACACAAAACAAAACAGCACACACCAGAGATAAGAAGCCTTAGGTGCTATCTTCCGGAGCCACTTGGCCCTGTCTCCCAACTGCTACATTTGTATGGCTTTGGGGAGAGCGGGCTCTGAGTGGAGTGGACCAGTGGTCAAGTGTCTGCTGCACCTTGGGGGACAGTGAATAGGGCAGAAACACACAAACAGCTGACGAGGGGCCTGGCACACCACAGCAGACTGACTGATTCCTTCAGTAGCAGGTTCTGGGTGCCCACCACAAACCAGCCCTGTGATAGGCACTGCAGACACGGGAGGAGCAGGACAAGAAGCTGCTGACCAAGCTGAAGTGGGGCAGGCCGATACGAGCCCCAAGGGCCAGGCTGCCAGCTCAACCTCCGGGGGTTCCTCCAGCCACTGACTCTTCCGAAGGACCACCATTTGGTCTCTGCTGTTCCCTCATATTCCTGGCTGGAAATCAGCTCAGGCCTGACCACACCAGCAAACCCCCACTGCGGGAACCCGAAGGAGGAGGGCGACAGCTCTTAGGAGGGGTCAGGGAAAGGAGGAAGGCAGCAGACGACACAGGAAGTGAGGCATCTGTGGCTGCCCTTCTCAACTTGGCCAGAGATAGACTGTGGGGTGGAGGCTTAGCGGCTTACAAGGAGAGACCAGCCGCTGACCAGAGGGTCCTGGCTGGGAATCTAGGGGGGCTACTTCACTTACTTTACTATCTTTGGGGCAATGCAGGAGAGAGAAACCTGGGAAACCAGACAAGGCTACTCTCCACCCATCCTCCATTAGCTTGAGGCTGAGTGACCCCAAAATACCCAAGAAGGACTACAGAAGGAAGAAGAGAGACAGCCAATGAGATTTCACAGGTGGCAAAAACTCAGCAACTGGCGGGCTCAGCAAACAAGTTGTCAGTCACTTTCTCATGTCACTGGGCTTTGAGGCATTATTAGCACTAGTCTTCTTGCCTTCCCTCTTTAAAATAACTCTCATTATAACAGAAGCTGTACATAGACAGGAGGAAATTAAAGGAAATTAAAAAAAGGCAGATTAGCAAAAACTGAAAAATAAAAACGATGCATGCCGCCACTCAGAAATCACCATTCTGCACATCCTTCCTGATCTCTCCCTGTGCACCTATGTGTGCATATGTATTTTTAATAAAATGAGATCTTATTACACGTTTTTCTAACAATACGCTTTTTTCAGCCACTGATCTTCACTTCAGGAGAAGCAGGCAGGGAAAGGGCCACCCAGGAGGCTGAGGCAGGACAGACGGTTAGACACTGAGGGAGCAGGCCCTGTCCTGTCCCGTCTCCTAGCTGTGATGCAGCACTTTTGTTGGGGGTGGGGGAGGCGGGGGGAATGATAACCTAGAGGGGAGCAAAGTAAAACGGGGATGCAGAATTTCTAAATATTCCCCAATACCAGATTTGCAGTAAGTAGGGGAAGTTCCTCCTCACAGCTTCACAAGGATTACTTTTCCATTTCAGTATGTGTGCTGGGATTAAACAGTGCAGGCAGTCTTCTGAGCTGCTTGCGGTCCTGTGCCGCTTAACTGCTTAACTCAGGGACATGTGGGTTTTGGAGGGAAGCTGTGGTCAAACCGAAATCCTCAATATGACTGTACAAGAGTTAGAAGCCCTCCTTGGAAAGCCCAAGGAGACCCCATCCATCCCAGCTGGGAAAATTAAACCTGGGGCTTTAAACACTTCTTTCAAACCCAAGCAATAGCTCATTTCAATCATAACAGGGAGAAGAAACTAAAGAAGTGAGATTAAAAAGAAGGAAGAAAAAAGGAATAACAGCACATTTCCCTTACCAAGAAGGCTTACCTAAAGAGAAAAAAAAAAGCGTGATATTTGTATACACATGAAAAACTTCTCAGCCAGGACCTTAATACTAACTCCATATTTAATACTAACTCCATATTTAATATTAACTCTGTATTTAATACTGTCTCCATATTTAAGTGTGTAGCTCAGGTGAAACCTTTTCTTGCTGTGTGTCTGACTCCCCAGGATGCAGACCACATCCATGGGCAGCTGGAGAGAAGGGTCAGGAGAAACCCATTTGGAGGTGTCACTATGGGGAAAAAATGAGGAATACCCTAACTCTTCTTATCAGCAAGGAGGGAAAGGTTGATCCCAAAGCGTACGTGTGTGTGTGCGTGCTCGCGTATGAAGAGTAGACAGCAGTTACTTAGACATTTGTTCAATTCTCAAGAAGCTGCAGTTAGAAAGAAAGGAAGTGGTGTGAACTTTTCACTTTTTATCTGAATTCTATGAAGAGGAGTTCTGAAGGATTTCAACATTCTTAAAACAGGACAAAATACTAGCAGTTACTGATTGGAGCATGCTTTCCTTTGGGATCTATTCGGCCTTTGTTAAGAATAGCATAAATAGCCATGGCCTAGCCTTCTCCATCTAACAGCAATCCTCACCGCCTGGCTATTTGGGAGGGATGAATTTCTGGGTGGCTATAAACTCAGAGGACAGGCATAAACCCTTCAGTATCTTCACTTCAGACGACAATCTGATTCTTATCAAGTAGAGGAGAAATCATGATGTCCACTTAGTTCTTTAAAGATAAAAGAGGTGAAGGAAGAACCAGAGATTGGGGAGGTTCATCTACAGTAAATCCTGTGACAGGACAACTGTGATTGAAACCCTACTCTGATTTTTGTTCTGAATGTGTGCGCCCCACACACTCTCAGGGACTCTCTGGGTGGGAGCCCAGGAACACCCTCGTGTAGACAGGTGAACTGATTTCTCCAACGCCACAGAGCAACTTGAGACACAGGCCTTTCTTCCCCCACAGAAGACTTTCAAAGAGCATTTCCCCCCTTGTGTTTCATTGTCAGACTAAACTGTCATGACTGTCTGGCTGCCTTGGTTCAGGAACTTCCCCACGGACTGGAAGAGTTCTATTATTTTCCCTACTGGGAATCAGCACAATCAGACCTGGGTCTCAGGGACACTGTTTTACCCACTGGGCATGTAGGGCAAGTGGAGGAAGACAATTAAAAAGGAGGGATCCCTTTTCTAGTGAGGACAGTGGAAATCGAGTGAAAGAAAAAAAGGAAGTAAGAATAGAATTATAGATCATGTTCAAATAGTCAAAATAATTTCTGCTTTGTGAACAAACCATGACTTATTTTTAGCTTCATCCAGCCTGCCTTCTCCCTGACCTCACGCAAACTGCCAGACAGCAACATATGTGTGAATACCTAGAGTTTGACAGAATTTGATGGCCTCATTTTGTTGCCTTCCCGCCAATGATTCTAAAAGCCCAAAGAAAATTTTTTTACTCCTCTTTAGAACTCACATCAATACTCATGTCCTTCAGTGTTAGTTTAGAACTGGCTTTATGCAGCTCCCAAAGTAACAGCTCAGTCAGGAGGAGTCAGCAATGGATGCCAAAACAACTGGGAGAAACACTGTGGGGAGCAGAACACTTACATAATGTACCACATATAAGAGAATAATGTACTTTTACAAAGGGAAATCTGGTTGTCACCACCTCAAATGATCAAACTTAGCATTACTAGTGATGGACATTCTGACACTGTGTACCTCCTGAAGCGATGTATTATGAAGTACACAGCTTCACCCACGAAATGTTCATGCCCAAGATGTTTTACCTGAATCGGATTGGGCCCCAGACTTAACTTCCCACTTGCAGGAAATACAGGAGATGGAGGAACAAGTCAAGTGCCATTGAAAGGGAACAGTCACAAAACTCCAGAATGTGGGACAGCTAGGAGGCTGTCCACACTTTCAATAAGTCAGTAATCAAAAAACCTGAAAACAAAAAGACAGGGATGGGAGGGGAATTTTAAACAGATTTTTTTAAAGACATAACCAAACGAGAACCTTGACTGGACCCTGGATCAAAAATAAAAACAAAAAAGCCACAAAGAGGAAATCTGAAAATGAACTGGATATTAGATAAAATGGAATTATAGTTTCCTTATGTGTAATAATGATATTATCATTATGTAGAAGAATGGTCTTATTCTCAGAAGATGCCCTTGAAGTAACGGGCGAAGTGTCAAGATATTCACAACTTGTTTTCAAACAGTTCACCAGAAAAAGTGCCTATGGATGCACATATGTGTATGTCTAGACACACATATACATAATACACACAAGGAGGGAAGAGAGATTAGACAATTGTGGCCAAAAGTTATCAATGAGTCTAAGGTGAAAGATAAATGGATGTGTACTGGGCTTACAACTTTTCTGCAGGTTTAAAACTTTCCAAGATAAAGCTGTGAGGGAAAAAAAAAAAGAACCGGCTTAATTTGGAATTTGGGAAGACAGAATTAACTTCACTCCTTAGCAAGGATCTAAACTGTTTAGCAGTTCAATCTTGGCAGGTTTTAGTCAAATTCAATTGGTTCACTGTTCTGGTCTTCTAATTTGGGGAAAGAGAAGGTGGGCAAGAAGAAATGAAACAGTCAATGAGGCTTACTAGGAGGCAAGGAATTGAAGGATGTAAATCAGTACAAGGTAGAATAAAGATACTAAGGGAAGGAGACTTTAAATTAAGGAGTGGCAAAAAAAAAAGAAAAAAAGAAGTGGCATGTCGGGCTTCCATGGTGGCACAGTGGTTAAGAATCTGCCTGCCAATGCAGGGGTCACGGGTTCGAGCCCTGATCCAGGAAGATCCCACAAACCGCGGAGCAACTAAGCCCGTGCGCCACAACTACTGAGCCTGTGCTCTAGAGCCCGTGAGCCACAACTACTGAGCCCATGTGCCACAACTACTGAAGCCTGCGTGCCTAGAGCCCAGGCTCTGCAGCAACATAAGTCATTGCAATGAGATGCCCGCGCACTGCAATGAAGAGTAGCCCCCACTCGGCACAACTAGAGAAAGGCTGCACGCGGCAACTAAGGCCCAATGCAGCCAAAAATATTAAAAGAAAAAAAAAAAAGTGGTATGTCCTCCCAGGAGAAAGACCCAGATTGGGCACAGAATTAAAGAGTTCCTATGATCCAGAAACACAGTTGGAGTTGGATATAACCTCAGATATGCCCCACCAAGTTACCCTGGGCGTCCATTTGCTCATTCATTACAGGAACGTAGAAACCAGTGAGATCCCAGGGAAGATGGGTAAAAATAGCTAAAGCGAAGGTAGCTAGATCCCAAGAGGAAGATGAAGTGAATTAGAATTTATGTCTTCTTCTGCATGAGTGTAAAAAGGAAGGGCAGAAGAGACTTAATTAGAGTAGGAGAGATTCCAGTTAGATAAAAGGAAGAACTTCCTGCTCATCAGAATGAATGAGGGAGATTGTAGAGTCTGCCCCTGAATAGCTCCAGGGAGAGATCATTACATGCCCCCAGAGGTCTCAATATTCACCCACCAGAAGGCAGAAGGTCGTACCTAGAGAGTTTGAGCCTCCTCTAGTTCTAGAATTCTCCAGCTATTAAAGGGTAAATAAGAGATGGCTACTGACCGATTCAGCTAAATTGAAAGCCCCAGAGCCCATGCTGTTATCCGGGGCAAAATTAGTTAAGGGGGAAAAAAAGGCACCAAGTCAAAAGGAGATATGCCTTACCTAGGCTGATCAGACAGCTGTGTTGTGCGCTCCCAGACCATCTCTCAAACTTCCTCACCCAAGCAAGAGAGTATAAATAGTGCTCAATTTACCTGTGGCTCGCCACAGGCAGAAGGGCTGGTCACGTGGTAACTGCCGAGTAGACATCAGAGCTCAGAGGGCAGGTTTGCTCACTTGCTACACCTCAGTAGGTCTGTCAGGACCTCTGCTCTGGTTCATTTTGCTCTGGGCTGGGGGGTGGGGAGGGGGGCTTAAAGGAGCAGTTACACAGTTATGTCCCTCAGGGCCATGAAGGTACAGTCACAGAACTTGCCTTGCCTTCAGGGTCGAAAATCTTATTAGGGTTAACTCTGCACAACCCTCAAAGCTTTGAAAACCTGCGTGGATCATTTTGTCCCACTTGCAAAATCTTCTCTGGTTAGGTCCATCTCTTAAGTTCTACTGCATCCCCAGTTTCAAAAAGGAAATACCTGAGAGACCACTACATCCCACCTAGTGATTCCCTACCTGGCCCCTGGCATTCTGGAACTGATCCACCCTGACCCCAAATCCCAGGCAAATTCCCAGGCTGGGCCTGGTGGAAAAACCCCAGTGTGTGCTGGGCAACATTCCAGGGCAGCCCCTGCTCTAAAGCCCTGGTCTTGCTGGTTGCTCAGATCTCCTAAGGGAGGCTCAAAGGTTATATAGTGTCTCCAGGGTAAACCTTGTCTGAAACACAAATTAGATGGTCCCTCTAGAAAGAGCCTTGAAAGGTATGACCTTGGGAAGATTTTTCCTACCCTCAATGTCTGCCTGAGACCAATGATAACTTCATAACAGAAGGATGCTTGTCAGGTCACCTCTCCCCATGTGCTTCCAGGCACAAAGGAGGACATGGCAACACATACCACTGGATGGTGAGTTACACCATCTTCCCCTCTTACAATGGGCTTTGTATCTGCTCCTAAATCAAAAGCTGCTTAATAGTAATGACACCTTCTTTCATAAGTCAGGTAAAGAAAAGGCTTATCCTCCTGAAGCAAGAGGAGAATATGATCCAGGGAAACAGTCTGGGGTGTTAATTACCAAGACACCCCATCCATGCCTCTAAGAACTGGAAGGGAAAGCGCAGTGGTCCCAGTCCCCTCCAAACAGACAGCTCTGGCCATTTGCACGGCAGCTCTAACACAGACCTCTACACTGCAGACAACCCAGTAAGTTCTCATCCTCCTGCAACCTGTCCGGATTCCAGATGCCATCCACCGGGCGCTGATTTTGGAGTGGGACAGAGCCAAGAGAATACTGGAGACAGCCTATATAGCTTGATAACTGCCTAAGGACAAACAATCTAACTTTATAAACTGGTGTAATAATATAGTAAATGCTCATGGGTCTATTTCACAGAACTGGCTGGAATCCATGAAAAAAATCCTTTGATGCTAACTTAACCACAGTCTCACATTCTAGGGCGGCTGCAGGGAGGCATTTTAGATAAAGGACACATAGTAAAGATTCTCCAAAAACTGTTCTTTCTATGTTAAGAAGTAGAGTCAGACTCATTCACTTACCCCAATTCTGGAAGCTGGTGGGAAATGTCAGTAAGCAAAAATGTCAGGAATAATTCTAGTGCCTTCAAGGAGCACAGATGGATGCAGAGCATGCAGTTTGGAGGGAGAGAATAGGGGCTGGGAATAAACAGTAGTGTCTGAACCTCTAACTCTGCTTAGCGGTGATTACCAGATCCACCCCTTCTGGGGCCCTGCGGTTAGTGGAAAGTTTTCATTGACAAAGAGTGAAGCCCTCCCTTTGTGTATGAAGTTGTAACTCCGCAGGCTCCTGTACATTCACAAGGCGGTGGGCACAACAGACCGACTGGTACACAGGCAAAAAAGCTGTCTGGCCTGGCCCATAATCTGACATTGCTTTCTAGACAAAACTCAACTCCTTTTGCCCTTGGATCTCTACCATAAAAATGCGGAGTAGTATTACTCTATGGCTCTGGCACATGAGAGCCTTCCAATTTCATGTATTTTAAGAAAATGAAGAGAGTTGAGTGAAGAGCAGAGTGAGAGTTTTTCTCAGAATGAGGAAGCAGGTTTCCCTAGAAGGTACCTGGACATCCTGAACATGCTCAGTGTGGATCAGCAGCCTGCTGCAACCCTGCTAACCCCACTGCCGGGTCAATGTGGGGCACGGACTGGGCTCAGACACACGGCCGCAGGTGCCCAACGGTTCTCAGAATCTGATGCCAACCTTGTCCAGCTCGAGCAGCAGGGACAAGCTGCAGTCTCCTACTATAACAGTCAATACCTGGGCCCAAATCCTGCCTCCGCCTCAGTGTGCTACATGAACTCAAGACGAGTCACTTAACTTCTCTGGGCTTTGGTTGTTCTTTCTGTTAAATGGGGAGAATAAGATATGTTATAAGGATGATAGAAGAAGCTTTAAAGAACTCCTGGTACAGTCAAATTAGTCTAGCATATATTCATTTTTTAAAACTTTTTATTTGGAAATAAGTTCAAACATATAGATGTAAGAATAAGACCAGTACCCAGAACACCCACATGCCCTCTACCCAGATTTGCCTATTCTTAAACATTTGACCCGTTTGCTTTATCATTTGCTTTCTTTCACATGCACTTTTCCTCACATACACACTCATACACATGCTCTCCCCTACATTCACACCCAGCACCCACACATTCACACTCAAGACACACACACAGACGCTCACATCCAGATACATACACATACTGTCCTTTGTTGGGGTTTGTGTGGTGGTCTGTCTGTAAACAATCAGGAGGGACAGGAGGGTGGGAGGTTCGAGGCGAAAAGAAAGTAAGGGGGCCGTGCTACTTGGTGATGGGTCCACAGCCCTGCTCCCCGCTCCCTGCCTCCAATGCAAACAGCAAGCCCTCGAGTGTTCTGATTTAGAGATGAACGAGTACACGGACAGGGACCAGGAAAAGTACTTGTTACATAAGGTAGTTGGTCACTCTTTTCCTCTGAACGAGAAAAACCACAAAAAACAACAATAAAAGCATTTAGATGAAGCATGGAAATAGCTTTATTATGTAGAATCATTTTTATAATATTTGTTATAATGGGGCTTTACCTTATGCAGTTGGGAAATAACTGGGAAAGGAAGGTTCCACATAAGCATATGGTTATTAGAATATTCAAGAATTCTACACGAAATCTGGTTTTGTAAGAGAAACAAGGAGGTAAAAGCTGCCCATAACCCTCTCTATGAAGCAGGTCAGGCACTTCTCCATGACACCACGTCCCTAGTTGGAACTTTCTCCTGAGTTCAAGTCCCTTCTGGTCCCCTTAGTGGGCACACACTTGTCTCATAAAGGCACTATCACGTATCACAACGACTCCACTCCCAGTTAACCTAAAGCTAGGAGAGGGAGACACGCCCAGGCAGAGTATGGCAGGGGTGGGGGAGGTCTGGACCAGCCGTCCCCTACATGGAGGACTAAAGTGTCACCTATGACACAATGCCACCTGCACCTAGCCCCCCCCACCACAGAAATGCACCACCCACATTTACTCCTGAGTGCTTTTGGGGGGTTCCACATAGTTCCACACAGAAGAAAAACACCCTTTCCTGTAAGCTCCATCTTAAGAGTATCTCCCTGACATGGCCCCAAGCTCAGTAACCATGACCATGACCCCACCGAGGCAGGAAAACCCTGCCTCCTGGGCCCTAGCTGTCCCTGGTTAGCTTCTCATTCCACGTGGAAATTGCATATCTACAACCAGTTGGAAACACTCAAAAGCTGTCACCACATCACACATATAATGTAATAACCATCACCCTCCAATCAGCTGAACCAGGTGGATAGTTACTTATGGGGTGCTGAAGGAACAAACAGACTTCTCTGCAGCCCATTTTCCTCTCCAATTCTCTTCTGGTCAGTTGAACAAATGAAGCTTTGCTCCTGGGATACAGGTGCAAAAGCAGAAGGGAAGCAGGCCGGTGTGTGCTGGGCAGGCCGCAGAGGATGCCAGCCTGAGGGGAAATTCCCCACAGACTCTGCATACGTATGTGGGAAGAGCCCTGGATCAGGAGCAAAAGGGCGTTATTAGTCACACGGTCTTGGGCAAGTCACTTCCTCTCGGGGCCTCAGTTTCCTTATCTGCAAAAACAAGCAAATGCCACCTGCACCTGCAGGACTGTGGCAAGGCTGAATGAGAAACGTTCCAGGGTACCGACTGCGAGCAACAAAGAGCTAAACATGCGGAGCGCGTTGTCAAAACTAACACTATCCATACTCTCAGCTTCCCTGAAAAATGCAGGTGAATTTTGGGGCCTTCCAGGGTTGGGATCCACAGACTCTTCCTTTCCACAGAAGCAGCTGCTTTAGACTTCTCCTGTGAACACAAAACTCCCCAGGATTACGGTTCTAATGAGAAAGAGCCCAGGGGCTGCCTTCAGCATTAAGATGTGCACATACCACATGGATGGCCTCCCGTGGGCCTCCTCTCCCCAACTTCGAAATCCAGACGACATGATATTGTGAAAGCTCTCTGGTTGCATCCCCTCTGTCATGCCAAATGCTATGCACTCCACCCTCAACTCCAATTTGTGTGTCATATCTGATGGGCATGAGTTACAAAGACAATCCCAAATGGGGGCTGGGCGTCAGGCTCTCAGCCAGCTTGCAGGTGTAGGGCAGGGAGCGCATGTGCTATCAGCCGCAGTCCTCTCAAAGCCGTGTGGGCGATCAAACACACATAGAGCACAGAAAACTCTTAAAGGGAAGGCAGTGCGGCAGGTTGGGAAGAGAAGGGGGGAGGAGGGAAGCGAAGCTGCCTTTCTTTCCTTGCAATCACATTTTCATTCTGTTCAAAGTTACCCACAGCTGAGCAGGTTTATAAAACCATTTTGACTAAGCCACCAGGCCCGTGGTTGGCAGGGGAACACAGGCTCCATGGATGACAGTGTAGGTATCAGGGCTTGGGGAATGACAGTGAGCATCTCTTTCCAGCATTTTCCCCATTTGGTGGGGAAAAGAGAAGAGGAATCAGCAGTGCTTCATATAAAGGATGGTGTCTGGCTTGGGAAGGGGGGCTTCCTGCCTGATCATACCTCTAAAACCACCCTAAAGCCAATAGGCAATTCTGCACCCTGGCCTAGAAAAGCTGCTAATTCAGATTTTGTTTTCCTGCTTTCCTTTGCTATACATTATAGCACTACTAGGAATTTGGTGCAAATCTACCTGGAGTGAAAGAACATCCCGCATTCATCTGTCTCCTTGGCCTCTCACCCATATCCACATATAAGCCTAAAGCCAGGTCTTCTGGCTCTTTTACAAAATCACAACAAAATCCTAAACATTGGCTGTTTCCATGGATCAACCTGGTAACTAACGGCCCAAGCTCACCCTCTGGCTTTAAGTGTGCGGCGAACAGAACCTACAGGCCTAGCGAAGACATCCATGGAAATGCCACGTCTTCGCCACCAGCTGGGCTTCGAGCCCAATGACCAGGATGAATGGGAGACCAGTGATTTGAAGAGAGAACACTAACACTTCGGGCAGGGTGGGGGGGCCTTGTAAGTAGCTAAAGAGGGGTATTATAAAGGGGGCACAGAGTGTGGGGGCCAGTAGTGGAAAAAACCATTTCAAATGAGCCCGGGGAAGTGTGGTTCACTCTCCCCACCCCTGCTGCCTTTCCAGCAACTCCATCCAACAAGCATTTATTGAGCACAACAATCCCCATCTGCCCTGGCCCTCCCTCTGCAAAAACACTCAAATCTGTTCAAGCTGCAGGGTGAGTTCCATTGCACTTGAACTTGAAACATGAGGTGCCTACCTTTTAAAAAGGCAGGCACACAATTTCCAGCATGGGGCAGAAGGGACTAAAGAGATCTGAGAAAGTTAAAGTACACAGTTGACCAAACAAGGACACACCAGTGCCACTTTCAAAAGGGAAGGGAGAGAGTAAAAATTTAATTTAATGGTAGGGAGAATAATATACTGGCCAATTAAAAAAAAAAAGCCTACTAGAGACATCTCAGTAATTCTCTAATTAACCCTAACACTGAATATTCCTTCACTCTATGCCTCCTCCAGCTTGAATTTACCTTTCATTCATTGGTGCACATGTTAGTAATTTGCTTTTGGAGTTGTATGTTTAACCCTACCCTTGCCTCTTGAGGAGGTTAGACCTCCATGCTCTCCTGCATGCTTTCATTTAGGATCGGATGATGAGGGATGCAAGCGGCAGAGCAGGTGGTAATCTAGACCTACACTCATTAACAAAGCTCCCCCCGGAAAAGCCACCCACCATTTGCAAGATAGGGAGTACAGGGTCAGAGAAGAGGCACCCCAAACTTATCACTCTGCCTGCCAAATACTGCCCAACTCTAAGAAGCCACATTCAGGCAGGCTCTGAGAGAAAACTCCCCCACCCCTGAAGCCTGCCGCTTCAGGTCGACCAAAGCCCCCGGAGGAGTCTTCCCAGGCCTCCCCCAACCTCCCCCCTTTTAGAATGTGCAGGCAGAGCTGAGCCCAAGGCACTCGCCACCCCTGGTGTCAGCTGTCTGGGGCTCAAGAGCAGGGCAGGTTAAGTGTCTGCACACAGTCCAGACTTCAGTTCCAGGTTCCCCAGGGGCTGGAGTTGTAAGTTTTTCTATTATGAAATACTTTGATAGCATTCTTTTAAGTTCGTTGAAGCCACCCTTGATTGGCTGTGGTGCTCCCACACAGTAAAATTCGATTGAGGCGTACTCAGGGCCTAAGAATAAACATTTAAATGACTCCAAGCTGGGCATTCAGCTTTGTAGCGGCCCTGAGGAAAAGCGTGGAGGAGAAAACAAAGTGCCAGGAAGAGTTTTCGAAACCAGGAGGTTCACTGAGGACCATGAGCTTGAATCCTGGGTGAGAGCAGCCAGCTGTGCAGAGCTTCCCACCAGACAGCTGTTCCCAAGAACAAGAGCCCCTTCACAAGCTCCACACAACTGGAAACAGATAATTTACAGCTTCAAATATAATCCAAAAACACTTTTCTCTCTGAGATCAGGATTTGTTTTGGACCCAACAATGTGACTAGATTTGGCTAATGTTTGGTTAATTCATAAACCAGCAAAACAAATAATGGAGCCCTCTGTGAAGACTCAACTCAGGCAGAGGTGGAAAGTTGACCAGATTCCCCACTCAACTTTGCTTTGCTTCCTCTCTTCCCTGCTCCCTCTTCTATCCATCTCAGAGGGGGATAAAACTTACTAACTCACGAAGAGACAGTCCAGTCTCACTAAACTAACTTGCTGGTGGTCACCCACCTTCACTCTGAAACGGGAAGGAAACACAAGGTTTTCCCTTCCAGCCCTTTCAAAGGGCTCCAAGCTGCCTGTGGTATAAGAGTAAGCCCAGGTAAGTCTAGTAGAGCATTTGAGCTACTGTCATATAGCATTTGATATATATGATAGTGTCAATAAGAACTCAAAAACCAGACCTGCCCCCAGAATATGTCACACCCTAAAGTCTGAATCCTTTGGCACCAAGGCTCTATGTGAGAGCTGTAAGAATCCAGAGGATGATGCTCCATTAAGATTCCCTGGTGGCGCAGTGGTTAAGAATCCACCTGCCAATGCAGGGGACATGGGTTCGAGCCCTGGCCCGGGAAGATCCACATGCCATGGAGCAACTAAGCCCGTGTGCCACAACAACTGAGCCTGTGCTCTAGACCTTGTGAGCCACAACTACTGAGCCCATGTGCCACAACTACTGAGCCCATGCTCCACAACGAGAAGCCACCGCAATGAAAAGCCCACACACTGCAACAAAGAGTAGCTCGCCACAACTAGAGAAAAGCCTGCGCGCAGCAACGAAGACCCAACACAGCCAAAACTAAAACAAATAAAATAAATAGATTAAAAAAAAAAAAAGAGCCAAGGAATAGTGTGGCCTTGGTGCCCATCACACCATTCATTATAAACTAGCAGAAAATGAAGGTAAAGTGTTCTCTGGCTATTAAAGCCCACCAACCACTTTGGCAACGCTCATATTGCCACCACAACTATGAAAATTTTGCAATCAATCCTGCCTCAAATTTTCTAGAGGACAATCTATATCTGGAACCAGAGAGAACAATGCCCTCTTACCGCCACACCCCACTGCTGTTCTCAGCCCTTCTCCATTTGACCTCAAATGGTTTAAAAAATCCTCGCTCTATGTGACCTAAGTGGAGAGCTTCCGTATGTATAATCCCTTACTGTCCAAAATACTGAAGAACACATGGACGCACTCTCCTTTGGGTACCAAAAAGATAAAGTAGTTAGGCACCTTAGCCCCCAGTTTCAAGATGCCATCATTGGTGATAACATTTAAGAGTCAGATATTTCAGCAGTGCATTTTGCTGACCATGTGCCTAGTGCTAGCAAAGCTGTCAAAAGCAAGCTAGCAGTGTCAGGCTGGGAAGTGCCTGATGTTTGATGCCTCCCAAACAGAAGCTGCCTCAATCACAGGTTTTCAAAGCACAATTGTAGCTCTTAAAGGATTTTAACTGCAGCCCAAGCTTCATTATAGCAAGATGGCTCCGTGGCATAGAAAAGTTACACTCTATTCTAAGCTCCAGGCTGTTTCAAACCAAGGACCATGGTTTGATGAGGGCTTCGTCTCAGAACTTCTAATAAGCAACCTCCTTTATGTGGTGCCATACCTCTCTAAACACCCATGCCCTAAGGACTAAGTTTACAAGAGCACTGCAAGGAAAGGAGTTTAATAATTACCAATAGCATTTAATAACAATGCTGCCTTACATTCATTGAGACAACCATCCTGGAGAACCTAATGGACATTTGAAATAAACCCTTCCTATGTCCCTGTGAGGAAGTCAGTATCTGAGGGCAGCCATGACTACCACCAGCTCCCAATGATCTGTTCAGAAAAATAAAAGGCAAGGAGAAAAATCCAAAACAGGAGATAAGCCTAAAGTAATTTCCAACTGATTTTGAAATATGTTCACTGCAGTTGTGGGTTGTTAGATTTGGAAGGAGGGTAAGAGGGGAGGAGATGCAAATTTGCCTAACAGTTAAGCTTTTATGGAAATCCAAACTAGTTTATATCTACCGAACACATGTCACCTGACAAGGGTGGGGGTGGGCAGCATGGATTCACATGTGCTGATCTTCTATAAAGATTGAGAACTGACTGGAAGCTGATGATCCCCCTTTCTTTTTCCCTAAAATATGAGTGGGGACACAGGCTTCTTAGTTTTCTTTACCCCCTTAGGATTTTCTGCAGAGGTGTATACAACACACATTTGAAACTCATCTTTTTAATAGGAATATTGGTCAGGAACATCATTGAAGACAACGAGTAGGCCAATTTTTTTCTGAAAAGTGTCATGTAGTAAATATTTTAGGTTTTGTGGGCTATTCCGTCTCTATCACAACTACTCAACTGTGTCATTGCGCACAACTACTCAAATTCTGTCAGTGTGCAAAAGCAGCCACAGTCAATACCTAAATGAAGGAGCAGGGCTCCATGTGTTCCAATAAACCTTTATTTACGAAAACAGGCAGAGGCTTGGATTTGGTCTGCAGGCCATAATGCCAAACCTCGGTTTAAGAAGAGTCTGGTGGGCAGAGGAGGCACTGGACTCCCCCAGCACCCAGCTGGCCAGTGGGGCTGGTCCACTAGAGAAGAATTTGCAAAGCTGTATTGAACATTAGCTT
This sequence comes from Delphinapterus leucas, assembly GCF_059928025.1. Classification (NCBI taxonomy): domain Eukaryota; kingdom Metazoa; phylum Chordata; class Mammalia; order Artiodactyla; family Monodontidae; genus Delphinapterus; species Delphinapterus leucas. Next base: position 46,571,063 of record NC_143147.1, on the reverse strand, counting down.
CTGGACATGGATATGGAGACACTAAACAGAATAGGTAAGACTGGAACCCAGAACAATTCACCTCCTAGCCCCGTTTTGTCCATGATCAGTGGTCCTGGAAGAATATAAAAGTCAGCAGCCTCCAAGTGACTAAAGACATAAACGAGAATTTAATTAAAGGGGAAACTGCAGTAAGAAATTTATCCTGGGTTTCTGTTACCCACTAGTAGCTCTTAGCATCTTAGAGTTGACCTTCATTTTTCTCTCCACTCTCTTCTACCTTCCACACCCCTCGCCCAGGCTTGTTAAAATGAAGCCATTCCTCACTTTATGAAGACATCCCTTACAGATAAATGGCCACAGAAGGTAAATCCTGCTCTTTACACCATAACTCTTTTTTTTTTTAAAACAACATCTAATATACCTAGTCAAGAACACAACAGGGTGTGTGGTGGAGAGATAACTGCACAGCCCTGAGCACTACGTCACTCTGAGATGGGAAACAGAAAGTGACGACACTTAATTGTTCCTAAAACTCCGTCTCAGCTCACATGCTTTTTTAAACAGTTGGGTTTCAGAGCCCTGTTTAGAAAGCTCATTTTAAAAGATGAGCGAATAAAAGTGCAAGGGGAGGCTCTGAAATTCTGAAACCTGCAGTACTGGTTTCAGACCAATATGGGTTTGCTCTTTGAAGCCTGAAAAGGCAATGGGCTCTGGCCAACAGTGCTCTCACCTTGGCTGGGTGGAGAGAATAACAACAATATAAGCAGCAGCAAACACTTCAGAGTACCTTCTACTTGCCAGGCACTGATCTAAGCACTTTATAGTTACCGACTCATTTGATTCTTATGATGTAGGTATTATTATTCACACTTTACAGATGAGGGTATTGAGGCACAGAAGTTACTTAACTTCCTCCAAGCCACCCAGCTAGTAAAAGGTAGAACCTGGATTCGACACCCAGGTAACTCTGGCACGCAAAGCCATTCCCTTAAGGGTTTATGACTGCAAGGCTTTTACTTCTATCACATATATCCTGCGGGCCCAAAGGAAACCACTTCTGCTACTTCTCAAGGCCGAGGAATGGAAACAATCTGAGTACACATAAAGGTAGAAGTTAACATTCAGAAGACCTGATGTGCTCCCAAACCAAAGGCCAGGAACATTTCCTTAATGTCTGGCCACAAAGAACTCCACAGGCTCAGGCCACTCTTTCCTCCTCCTGTCTTTCCTCTCTCCTGCCTCACTGAGAACTATAGATAATCCCACTACAGACCAGGTAAGTGCCTTATTAGGGCCTCTGGGATACTAATAAGTGGAGAAACAATCCATCAGCCCAATCCATAAGCAAGAGATCACCCAATCTGCCTTAAATCACCCAACAAATTGTGCAGAGCTCTAGCTTCCTATGTTTTTACCAGTATCTTGGGTTCCCTGGCCCTAAAAAAGGAACAGGCCATGTGAAGAACCCAGTCAACCAAAGCTACGCTCTTCTTTCCACAGCGTCCACCAGTGTTTGTCCTTTAAATATTAGTTCTATAGTAGACACAAAATAACTGCTGTTAAAATATGACTGCTAATAGATTTCCAACTAATACACAGGCAGGCTTTCTGTTGATTTCTACTAAAAGCAACTAAGGTTCAGGTGCTTGCTGTTCTACTAACTTCCCTGGACTCCAAGGAAGCACAAACAAAACCAACAGGTTTGTAGTCTTCTGGTTTGCTTTACAGCAGTTCATGAAAAGCATGAGTTTATCTGGGCATTACCCTGCTCTACAGATTCTAGGTATACTTTTACTAGTTGGTTACCATCTTGCTACCAGATTTGACCAAGTTTCTGCGTTCCAAGATGCAATGCTAACATTTACAATGAAGTCCAGACAGACTTGGATTTTCTACTTCAGAGACCCTCTTAATCCCATTCCTACCTAGGAAGGCACCGTAGCAGCTATACTTTCAGGAGGGGGTGTGCTGAAACTAAGTTTAGTAATCACAAAAAGCTCAAGAAACTCTGCTTTAGAGAATGTCATTAACCATCAGATGGCAGGGACCACGACTTTTGTACGTTTGGTAGACCCTGAGGCTTTGGAAGTGTGCAGTGATCTTTTCACATTTGGTGTGAATCAAATGCAAGTCTCACTTTCAACTTCTTGCCAACCTCCTCATGCAAGTAGGTTCCTTTTCCCATTCCTAACTGCCTGCATTTGCAGGGGATCCATTACAACTTTGAGTGTGAAAGCAAGATTAAGCTTGCTCTCCCCTAGTTTCCCCATATCGACCACATTATTAAGCTGCTATTAAGACATCTTTTTGGTGCTGTTCAGAAAGTGTGGGTATTTGCCACAATGTACTTGAATGTAGCCCTCACCCCACTGCCACGTTGACTGACATGCCCAGGACAAAACAGCCTTGATCGGGGGAGGAGGGAAAGGCAGGGGGCAAACTACTCAGGTTCTACACACACACACACACACACACACACAGACACACACACACGCAATGGTTGGAAGCCATATTAAGCAGGTCAGTGATCTGGGAACATACAACTTCTGGGCCAACCAAGAGGAATGTAGGGAATAGGAGCGGAGCGTTTGTACGGTAGTAAAAGCCGTTAAACTAAGTTATTCCAACGGCTCAGGAGAAATCAGCTCCAGGAGGTGGCAGAAAGGGAAGCCCACGTGAAGTGGTGGGAAAAGGAACTCTAGAGCTGCAGAACGGGATGCTGGTGCCAAACTCAAGTTGGAGAACTAACACATAGCTCCACGGGGCTCTCCTCCATGCCCCTCCCCCTTCCCGTGCAGACATCCAGCGCCCACCGGCTCCTCGCTCCAGCTCAAACCCTGAACAGGGCGCCCCCATCACGCGCAACTCATTCCTTCCTCACACCTCGCTGCCACCCCTGCACCTTCCACTCACCCCCACACGACACCTCTGCCCACTTTTCGGTTACGCCCTCAAAGCCAGCCTCCATCTGCCAGGTTCCTTCCCTCACCTCTCGGCCCCGACTCCTTGCACACTCTGTCCCGGCGGTGCACTCCGCGTTCACGACTCCTTGCTTTTGCTCCTTCCGTCCTCACAGACTTTGCGCGACCCCCTTGCTCTTCCTTCGCCCCATCCACTTCCCCCTCACACTTCTCCCCATACCCCTCCCCCCAGTCACGCGCCCCCCCTCCCCCAACGGCTCCCCTCACCCCCCCGCACCCACTCCAGGCCCGACTCACCTGCGCGGCCACCCCCGTCCCGGCGCTGGTGCGGCTGCTGCAGCTGGAAGGGGACGGTGGCCCTGAGCGGCTGCAGCCCAGCCCGGGGGGAGCCGGCGGGGGCTGGGGGAGAGCAGCCCAGCCGGAGCCCCCCTGCCCCTCCGCGCCCCGGCCCCCAGGCACCTCCGCCTCTGCCGCCCACTGCGGCCCCCGCCATCGCCCGCCCGCCTGACTGCCGGCCTGCCTCGGCCCCACAGCGAGCCCCACACAGCCCCCCAACCCCCGCTGCTGCTGCTTATCTGCCCTAGGAGGTGGAGACCGGCCCCCCTCAGCCCAGAGCCCTCATTGGCCTACGGATCCCCAGACCCCTCCTCCCAACCAATCCTCGGCTTGATCTTCCCACACCAGAGGACGATTGGTCGATATGCCTAGCGATCCAAACTAAGACCCCACCTCCACCCCACCCCTGCCTGCTGGCCCACGTCCGAGGGTCCGCTGATTGGTCCGTCCGGAAGAGGGCTGGTTTTCCGGCGCCGCCAATGAGAAGACGCAGAAAAGGGGAGCGTTACACCCAGTCCCAGGTAGTATGCAAATACGATATCACGTGACGTCAGGCTAAGCGGGGGCGGGACCGGGTGTAAAATGGAATCAAGCCGTAGTGAAATCATTATGGGGGGCAGGGAGGAGTGTCAAACTTTCAGCAGTAGAGTCCGGGCAAGTATGGAGAAACCAATAACTTCAAAAAGCCTTACTTTTGGTTTAACCTAAAAACATTAGTTTTGAATCCTCATAGGATCTCAACGCTGCTGGCAAGCTCCAAAGTAAGTTTCTACAAATTAATGCCAAGTTTTCATAACATTTGCATGCGATTTGCATTATATCCGTGAACTTAACGGCTACTGTGCCTCAAGTGACACCACATTTGTCTTTCTTCACATTTCCAAGTCCTTACTTGGTGTTGGTCCAACCTAAAAAAAAGCAGCTGCTAGCCTGTAAATTAAATTGAGAGTGAAAAGGAGCAGAGTCGTCCATTCCAACTCTAGCTCAGCAGAGTGGAAGGAACAAAGTGACTGAGAAAGTTGACCAAATTTGCACAGTGACTCCATAAGCAAGTCCTGGTCTTCCCAGTTCAATGCTCTCTGACCTACAAGTCAAAATGAGACTGGACGGTCCCCCAAAAGAATGCACGCAGTTGTGAAAATCATATACTATAATATACATGACGAGATTTGGGGAAGAAAAGAGGGTTTAAGTTACTATTTAAAATTATTACTCTTCAAAAGAAAAAATTGTTACTCGTGGTATTCATTAACCATTTTGTTCTCTTATATGGAAGAAGTGAAAGGCAATCAACCCTGGATTGTCTGTGATAAGGGACCATCCAAATAATTAGATAATTCCCTCCAGGTTTATATTTAGCCATGATATCTATTTTTGATCTTGCTACAGATTTATCTTTCTATTTTTGTTTTTGCCCGGCTTAACGTTAAAATGAAGGTATTCCCTGAAGCCATACTAACTAATCAGAGAAAGGGAGGTAATCTGGGAGCGTGCTGCAAGGCAAGGAGAGGTCATTCTTGGGATTAAATATTGAAAGCAGAAAATACCCAAAGTGGAAATTCATGAACTGGATGAATATTAAAATCAGCCTATGTACAGAGAACAAATTGAGGCAATGGAACGTCCTAAAGAAAGGTTTTCTTTGCAAAGAGTATATCCTTGCAGATTTGAAAAATTTACTTCGAGGTCTGACATTTGAAATCTTTTTTACTGACAGGGGGATGCTGTACTCCTTTTCCATGAAGAGGACAACTTTACCAAAGGCAGGTAGGAATGAACAAAAGTTGATGAACTGATGAAAATTCAGTCTGTATAAACTTAACTCAGTTTTTAAAAAAATATCTTGCAATTTATAACATTCCTCAATTCCAATTAGTTCAAAGTCTTCATATACTTTTTTTTTTTTTAAATCCCCATGACAATCTGGAAAAAGAAAACCATGGATTCTTATTATGCTGCAAGTAGAGAAACTGAGGCCCCAAAAGGTAAATCTTTTTGATTCCTAGCTCAGATCTCTATCAGATCTTATTGCATCACCCTGCCTCACATCTTCATTAATAAAATCAGTAATAGTAGCTGATAACATTCAGTGAGTTCCTTTCTCCATGCCAGGTATATATTAAGCATCCTGCATACATTATCTTATTTGATTCTCATCATGACACCTATGAGATGGGTATTATCTCCTCTTCACTGAGTCTTCAGACTGAAGCAAGATTACTTACTGCCCAAGGTTACTCAGGCAGCCTGACTCCAGAGATGAAATACTAATCTCTATTCTTTTAAAACTTTCTTATGAACATAGAAGGATTACTATGTATATTTTACATAAAGAGTCTCCAAAGATGCAATTTGGCTGAGATGTTAAAATTAACTCTTGTCTAGTACTTCACAGCTTTCACGTACATCATCTCATTTAATTTTCACAATAGGCATGTAATAGGTAGAATATTACCAGACAAAGATACTACAAAAAAAGAAAATTACAGACCAATATCACTGATGAATATAAATGCAAAAATCCTCAACAAAATACTAGCAAACAGAATCCAACAACACATTAAAAGGATCATACACCTTGATCAAGTGGGATTTATCCCAGGGATTCAAGGATTCTTCAATATACGCAAATCAATCAATGTGATAACCCATATTAACAAATTGAAGAAGAAAAACCATATGATCATCTCAACAGATGCAGAAAAAGCTTTTGACAAAATTCAACACCCATTTATGATAAAAACTCTCCAGAAAGTGGGCATAGAGGGAAACTACCTCAATATCATAAAGGCCATATAAGACAAACCCACAGCAGACATCATTCTCAATGGTGAAAAACTGAAAGCATTTCCTCTAAGATCAGGAACAAGACAAGGATGTCCACTCTCACCGCTATTATTCAACATACTTTTGGAAGTCCTAGCCACGGCAGTCAGAGAAGAAAAAGAAATAAAAGGAATACAAATTGGAAAAGAAGAAGTAAAACTGTCACTGTTGGCAGATGACATGATACTATACATAGAGAATCCTAAAGATGCCACTAGAAAACTACTAGAGCTAATCAATGAATTTGGTAAAGTTGCAGGATACAAAATAATGCACAGAAATCTCTTGCATTCCTATACACTAATGATGAAAAATCTGAAAGAGAAATTAAGGAAACACTCCCATTTACCACTGCAACAAAAAGAATAAAATACCTAGGAATAAACCTACCTAGGGAGACAAAAGACCTGTATGCAGAAAACTATAAGACACTGATGAAAGAAATTAAAGATGATACCAACAGATGGAGAGATATACCATGTTCTTGGAGTGGAAGAATCAATATTGTGAAAATGACTATACTACCCAAAGCAATCTACAGATTCAATGCAATCCCTATCAAATTAACAATGGCATTTTTTACGGAACTAGAACAAAAAATCTTAAAATTTGTATGGAGACACAAAAGACCCTGAATAGCCAAAGCAGTCTTGAGGGAAAAAAACGGAGCTGGAGGAATCAGACTCCCTGACTTCAGACTATACTACAAAGCTACAGTAATCAAGACAATATGGTACTGGCACAAAAACAGAAACATAGATCAATGGAACAGGATAGAAAGACCAGAGGTAAACCCACGCACCCATGGTCAACTAATCTATGACAAAGGAGGCAAGGATATACAATGGAGAAAAGACAGTCTCTTCAATAAGTGGTGCTGGGAAAACTGGACAGCTACATGTTAAAGAATGAAATTAGAACACTCCCTAACACCATACACAAAAATAAACTCAAAATGGATTAGAGACCTAAAAGTAAGACCAGACACTATAAAACTCTTAGAGGAAAACATAGGAAGAACACTCTATGACATAAGTCACAGCAAGATCTTTTTTGATCCACCTCCTAGAGTAGTGGATATAAAAACAAAAATAAACAAATGGGACCTAATGAAACTTCAAAGCTTTTGCACAGCAAAGGAAACCATAAACAAGACGAAAAGACAACCCTCAGAATGGGAGAAAATATTTGCAAACGAATCAACGGACACAGGATTAATCTCCAAAATATATAAACAGCTCATGCAGCTCAATATTAAAAAAATAAACAATCCAATCCAAAAATGGGCAGCAGACCTAAATAGACATTTCTCCAAAGAAGAATACAGATGGCCAAGAAGCACATGAAAAGCTGCTCAACATCACTAATTATTAGAGAAATGCAAATCAAAACTACAATGAGGTATCACCTCACACCAGTTAGAATGGGCTTCATCAGAAAATCTACAAACAACAAATGCTGGAGAGCGTGTGGAGAAAGGGAACCCTCTTGCGCTGTTGGTGGGAATGTAAACTGATACAGCCACTATGGAGAACAGTATGGAGGTTCCTTAAAAAACTAAAAATAGAATTACCATATGATCCACCAATCCCACTACTGGGCATATACCCAAAGAAAACCACAATTCAAAAAGACACATGCACCCCAATGTTCATTGCAGCACTATTTACAATAGCCAGGTCATGGAAGCAACCTAAATGCCCATCGACAGACGAATGGATAAAGAAGATGTGGTACATATATACAATGGAATATTACTCAGCCATAAAAAGGAATGAAACTGGGTCATTTGTTGAGACATGGATGGATCTAGAGACTGTCATACAAAGTGAAGTAAGTCAGAAAGAGAAAAACAAATATCATATATTGACGCATATATGTGGAACCTAGAAAAATGGTACAGATGAACTGGTTTGCAGGGCAGAAATTGAGACACAGATGTAGAGAACAAACGTATGGACACCAAGGGGGGAAAGCCGCGGGGGTGTGGGGGTGGTGCTGTGATGAATTGGGCAATTGGGATTGACATGTATACACTGATGTGTATAAAATTGATGACTAATAAGAACCTGCTGTATAAAAAAATAAATTAAATAAAATTCAAAAAAATAGGTAGAATATTACATGTACAATAGGTAGAAAATGCAGATATTATTGTCCTTATTTTACAGAAGGCTAAGTCACAGAGGCTAGATGACTTACCCAAGATTTTCCACTTAGTAAAAGGCAGACCCAGGACTAACATCCTAGGTCTTTTGACTTCAGATTCAAGTGTTTTCCCAACAAACACTCAACTTCTAGACCACCAACCTGCCTGAGAGCCAAAGTGTGAGCCAGCTAGTCTCTTGAAATCTGTTCTTACCTGACAACTTTCTGCATTTTAGGACCCAACATGTAAATTCTCAGGCAGTCTTAGAAGATGATGTGTGATTTTTATTGGTTGGGCCATACAGTGTGTGTTAGAGGTAAAAGCCCTGGAGTGAGGAATCTTGAAATACTTTGGACAAATGGCTTCCTTTCTCTATGCCAGAATCAACTGTGCTTCATCAACTGCACAGAGCTGTTCTAAAGATAAAATGGTGGGACTTCCCTGGTGGCACAGTGATTAAGAATCCGCCTTCAGGGCTTCCCTGGTGGTGCAGTGGTTAAGAATCCGCCTGCCAATGCAGGGGACATGGGTTCGAGCCCTGGTCCAGGAAGATCCCACATGCCGCGGAGCAACTAAGCCTGTGTGCCACAACTACTGAGCCCCTGAGCCACAACTACTGAAGCCCGCACGCCTAGAGCCCGTGCTCCGCAACAAGAGAAGCCACTACAGTGAGAAGCCCACACACTGCAACAAAGAGTAGCCCCCACTCGCCACAACTAGAGAAAGCCCACACGCAGCAACAAAGACCCAACTCAGCCAAAAATAAATAAATAAATAAGTAAGTAAGTAAGTAAGTAAGTAAAAAAAAAACAGAGTCCGCCTGCCAACTCAGGGGACATGGGTTCAAGCCCCGGTCCAGGAAGATCGCACATGCCACGGAGCAACTAAGCCCGTGCACCACAACTACTGAGCCTGTGCTCTAGCGCCCACGAGCCACGACTATTGAGCCTGTGTGCCGCAACTATTGAAGCCAACGCGCCTAGAACCCGTGCTCCACAAGAGAAGCCACCGCAATGAAAAGCCCGCACACTGCAATAAAGAGTAGCCCCTGCTCTCCGCAAATAGAAAAAGCCCACGCACAGCAATGAAGACCCAATGCAGCCAAATATAAATTAATTAATTAATTTTTTAAAAAAGATAAAATGGCGTATTATTGGATAGAGGCATTCTTTCCTTGGAGAGAAGGGTAATGTGGGTAGTCTCAAGGATATGGAGTTTAAATTTTATTCTAAAGCCGAAGTACCAGGAGTAGAGAGCCTGGACAGTGGAAGAAGAGTTGGTGGAGGTGGCACAGCTGAAGAATTGGATCTTCTGAATCCAGAGAGTCGTGGTCCTTCTTGATAAGCTGGCAAAAGACACTAAGTTGACCTAGCTGGAGGAATGCAAAGGCAGGCATGTAGAGGAGATCCCTGTCCTCTCCTTACCCAGGTATCATGCCCAACCAGCTGTCTCTTATTCCCTTCTCTATCACTGATAGCTTCTCCTGGCATGGGCATGATGGGAGGATAAAGTCCTCATCTGAAGATTAACCCCTGTCTGTTTCCTCCAATTAAAAAGGCCATGGCTTTGAGAAGGCTGCATGCTGCTAAGGGGAGATGTCTTGCCTTACAAAGCATCTTCTAGCTTGCAAGAAAACCTTTGTCACTGTCCCCCTATCATCTTTATCAACATAATTGTCACTAATTAATTCACTTGTCGCAAATTTATTGCAATGACCACAACGTGCCAGACATAGAGCTAGGCACTAAGGAATGACAATAATGTTCGGAGACATACTTCCTATTCTGGAGTTCACAGCCCAGCAGGCCTTGAAGCCTGTAAGCAGAAGTGGTCTAGATGCTGTTCTGATTGAGACATGAGCTGGGTCCTGCTTTCAGGGAGGTCAGAGGCAGGCACTCAAAAACATCAAAAGTGGAGGATTACCTACACCAAGTATATCAATAAATTGTTTTTCATCTATGGGAGAATTACTTGCCTTAGAGGGTTCCAACAGCAAATGCTTAGTCCCTTGATTCCAGCCTGATCCTGGGATGTCCATAGGTGTCACAAATAAATGAAGACTCAAGGAATTGGAGTTATTTTTCCTACAAGTGTGAGTCAGAGATACAGTCCCTCCCCAAACAGTCCCTATAAGGCCTGGGGTCTTCAAAGCTGCAGAAGTCTGAGGGACTACCAAGGATGAAAGGCTGTGGAGAATTCTGGAAGATCAGAGGATCCACAGGGAGGCCTTATCCTGCTGGCTACTGAATTAAGAGAAGGCTGGGGTTGTCATAGCCAAGAGAAGCTTTGCAGTTCCGAAGGCGCTGTCCGGCCCTACTTCCAGGGCACCTTGACCCTCACCCTGTGCATTTATGCCATAATAACCAACAAGAATGGAAATTCTAAATCACCATTTTTACCCTTCAGAATCTGATACTCAGTAGCACTTGTTCAGCAGGGACTAGAGAAGTCTTGACATTCCTTGGTACCTGGGGGACTATCTCTGAACTTCCTGGTAAATGTCTGAGTACTTACGTCTTTGGCCCCTGGGTTCCAAAATGATAAAAATGAAAAATAAAATGACACAGACACACAGTGTCTCTTTCTGACCTACCTCCTTCCCTCAGCCTCTGTCTGAAATGTCAGGCCCAGTTCCTCAGGGAATGAGATCCTGAGGAAATGGGGTCAGAGCTAAAGGAGCAGAGCAGCCTGAGAGGGAATGGGAAGGAGTATTGAGGGAACGAATGAGGTTATGGGAACAGAGTAGGGAGGGGGGCCTAGCCCTCAACCTCTCTCCCACTCTGGTGGCCTCCCTCTCCCTGCATCCCTGCCCCATTACTCCCGAGGTAACCGTGGCCTGGATTTTGACCTTCGGTACTCTGACACACTTTGTCCCTTGTTGCAGCCCCCTACTTTCTATCCTCTGCTTAGTTATCTCACTTGTTCATTCTCCTTCTTTCAGACTGGGTGATGTTCACTCCTTAACTCTTCTTTTCCTCTTGGTGGGAATCAAATTTTCCTGTTAAGCTGCAGCCTTTTAAAACTGAAACTTCCTCATCTTTAACAATAAAGGATTTGTTGGATGTTTTAAAATAGGTAAAGGGTAAATGTGGGATCAGAGACATCAAAATTTTGGAATACAGGACCTAGTGGCGCTCCGTGAAAAATACAAAGTAGATCTTTTTGGAAGAACTGGAAGAGACATTAGAGACTGTATATGATCCAGTCCCTTCATCTTACAAATGGAGAAGTGGGTGCCGAGACAAGGGAATGAATTGCCAGAGGCCACTTGGCAAATCAGAGGCAGGACAGGAGACCAGGGCTCCTGCATCCTGGTCAGTGTTGCCTCAAAACATAAATAAATAACTTCCAAAAGAATTTATATGACATACTATTCAGCAATAAAAAGGAATAAACTACTGATACATGCTACAATGTGGATGGACCTTAAAAAACATCATGCTAAGTAAAAGAAGCCAGATGCAAAAGGCTACATATCGTACGATCCCATTTATATGAACTATCCGGAAAAGGCAGATTTATAGACAGAAAGCAGGATCAGTGGCTGCCTAGGGCTAGGAGCAGAAGCAGGGATGACCTGCAAACAGGCACAATGGAACTTTTTGGGGTGATGGAAATGATCTAAAACTGGAATGTGGTGATGGTTGCACAACTCTATAAATTTAATAAAATCATAGAATTATACATGTATAACAAGTGAATTTTATGGTATATAATTTATGCCTCAATCAAGCTGTTTAAAAAAAAAGGATTTAGATATGTTTATGGTTGAGAGATTTATGATGTATGTCAGACCCTGCTAATCTTTTAAGGGAACATCTAATGAAAAAGATATACCTACCCCCATGATATCCATAAAAGTTCACTGTGAAAGACATAAGATTTGGTTCTTTGACCTATGAAATACACAGGTTAGCATTCTTCATTTTTAAAAAGTGTCCTCCTCACTAAAATATGTAAGTTTCCTGAGGAGAACAGGCGTGTCTTTGTCCTCAGGCTAATTACTACACCTAGCACTGTGACCAGCATGCAGATGGTGCGTCACAAAAAATGAATTAAAATAAACTAGTTCTGCTGTGTCATGTGATTATGGGTACCTTGAGGGACCATCTGGTTTCTAGAGCAGTACCTCGGTGGGAAGAGTTTGCATCCCCTACACACCCCCAGGCCCCTCAGAGAGTAAAGTCTCTGGAGAGGAGATGCTGGTTGCATACATTCCCAGGAGACTGTATATAAACCAAAAGGCCTATTCGTTTCACCCCCTTTAGACCTCTCTCCTCTGCTATTGTCCCCATTTACCTTCTCCAGGTCAGCCTCAAAAATACAATGACCCGGGCTTCCCTGGTGGTGCAGTGGTTGAGGGTCCGCCTGCCGATGCAGGGGACACGGGTTCGTGCCCCGGTCCGGGAAGATTCCACATGCCGCGGAGCGGCTGGGCCCGTGAGCCATGGCGGCTGAGCCTGCGCATCCGGAGCCTGTGTTCCTCAACGGGAGAGGCCACAACAGTGAGAGGCCCATGTACTGGAAAAAAAAAAAAAAAATACAATGACCCCTGGAGCAAATAAGCTACAATACCCTAAACATTCTTCATCTAATTCCACACCTAATCCTTTTCCCTTCCCCTCACACCATGCGCCAAATCAGGAATCAAGTACCATGAAATCCAGTTCAAATATATTATAAATATAACAGAAGGGACAAGTGATGTGAAAGTTGGTCTCTAGTTTAATTTCCTTCAGTCCTAGGGCATAGGCTCAGAATTTGTTTTCAGAGCCAAGAATATTATCTAAAGGGCTTTTGTAATAGACAACTGTAAAATATCACCACAGATGCATCCTCAGTTTTATCTTCTGAACCTTGGATATGATATTCCCCCTCCCTCCCTGCAATTCCACCATCTTCATCACCAGCTTCAACTTCCAATCAGACCTCAGGGCCTTCTAGCATTACTCAGCTGACTCTGTGAGGCACTAATGATGCCCCCAGGACTTAAGTATTCGGTTTTTAGCCCATTATTTTGTGCTACCTTATGGGTAGCTTCATAATTCCTCTTCAGTCATTTTATATATGTTTGTCCTTTCTCCCCAGTTCTGAGCAAAGGGACCCATTTGCTCTGTTATTTCTTGTCAGCTACTAGTGCAAGCCACTGCGTCCGGCGATGTTGAGGCAATGTTGGTTGTTTTTCCAACTAATGTTTCTGATCACTCCTGAAGGCTGAGGCTAAAAGCCCTGCAGGAACTTCCCTGGTGGTCCAGTGGTTAAGGCTCCACGCGCCCAATGCTCGGGGCCCAGGTTTGATCCCTGGTCAGGGAACTAGATCCCACATGCCACAACTAAAAGATCCCACGTGCCACAACTAAGACCCAGAGCAGCCAAATATATAAATAAATAATAAATAAAGCAACACTATAAAAAAAAAAAAAAAGCCCTGCAGACTAAAAGTAGGGAAGGCTCCAGGTTCTGTGAGGTCTAATACTTATATAATTTGGGGGTTCCTCTTTAAGTTAAATAGTAAAATAATTATAGAATTAGGGAGAAGGACTTGGAAGGGTTCTGTGTAAGTGAGGGGATCTGACTCTTAAGTTTCATTAGCTTGATTGTAAATCTGTTTCTGACTGAAAAAAATGAAGCCTGGTTACATCCCATCCAACTCTTCGGCCCTGATCGATCAGGCGCCTATTCCTGGCTTTTCCTGTGGATATCCTGTACCCAGCACATCTATTCCACAGGAAGGTGCTGGCTCAACAAAATGGCCTTGACAGCCAAGTCTCTCTAGTGAAAAAGTCCCAAAGGGCTGGATTAACACTCCTCCCACTTAGTAAGTTGGAGGCACTTAGAATAATGCTCCTTTCAGAGCAGGTGATTTCTTGCTATGCATGGTGGAGGGTGAGGACCTTGTATCCAATTCTTCCTGGAAGACCCTGATGGCTCAAAGCCTCGAGGAGTTGCGTTGTTATGCAGCAGAAGGGCCTGGAATGTTCCAGTACATTCCACCAGTGGCCTCTGTGACCCCCTGCTTCTATTCAACTTGGGCAAAGCCTGGTAATCTACAAAGTAGCGTGTATTCTGCTGGGGTAGGAAGCAGCTTGGTCTTACTTCTTCCATGCCACTCTGATAGTATCATACAAGTTGGCACCTTCCTTGGAAGTCCCACCCAGAAGCTCCATCCAATTCTCTGACCTACTGGGTGTCTGCCCAGAATGTCAAGTCAGGGTCTAGATCTCAACCCTGTTAATTTTTTGGCCATATACACCCAATTTTGAATTCTCCCCCAAAAATTCTTCCTGGGATCTCTGAATCTGTGGTGGGTCTGCATTCCTCAGAATGCCCAAGAAGCTTGTGCCACCTGTGGAGACACTAACATCAGGGCCCCGGAAAGAAGGTCATATAATTAGGATACTATAGACCATATGCCCCAACTACACAGCATAAAAGAATACTTCTGAAAAAAAAAAAAAAAAGAATACTTCTGCTTTCTGGGAGCTTCCTATAGGCTAAGTAATTTGCACACATAATATCATTTAACCCTCAGTCTTAGTTATTATATCCTATCCAGTTGGTGTAACTATCCCCAATTCACAGGTGAGAAAACTGAGGCTCAGAAAGGTTAGGAAATGTATTGGAGGTTATCTAGCTAGAGAAGACAGGTTCATCTGCTTTCAAAGACTGTGTATAACCACTACTGGGGGGTTCAGTGGACTAGGTCAGAGGGATGCAGACCTAGAGGTCCACCCTTATCCAGAAGTTGAAGGTCAGAGTTAGGAATACAGACCAGATCCTATAACCCAGTTCCCTGCCTCCCTGTCCCCTCCCCTAGCCCTAAACTCTCTAGAACTCTGACTTTGTTTATAGTGCAGAGAAGCAGTGCTCAGAAATTATGGAGGTGAGTCTGGCAGGTTCCAAATGTTCTTGGTGAGGGAGTTGAACATTTTTTGGAACTCCTCCTTGAAAAAAGCATGGACTAAATGCACTTCCTTTCTCCAAGC
Source organism: Delphinapterus leucas (assembly GCF_059928025.1). Lineage (NCBI taxonomy): Eukaryota > Metazoa > Chordata > Mammalia > Artiodactyla > Monodontidae > Delphinapterus > Delphinapterus leucas. Next base: position 46,555,863 of record NC_143147.1, on the reverse strand, counting down.
TTCCTACCTTGGGGAAGGAGAGAGATGGGGAAGCTGGGGGATTTCCATTTAGGAGAAACCAGAGACGATCAAAGGAGGTAGAACAGTGGTGCTGCCCTTTAAGAAAGACTGCCAGAGCTCTGGAACTTGGACTCTTAAGAAACTTCTGTAAGGTGCCAAGTAAAGTGAGAAAGCTCTTCTTGGGGTCAAAAGAGGAGCTACAAGAGGAGGCCCTAGGGAAGACTTGGCAGAAAAGGGTGGGAAGGAAGTCAGACTCTATCCAGGACCAAAAGTGTGGTTTAATTCTGAACCCACCAAAACCAAAAAAAAGAAAGGGGCTCACCCCTTGACTCCCTACGTCCGGGGTGGGACAGCCAAATAAGGGGAACTCTTGCCGGACTGTGCTCTCCATTTTGACACAAAACACTGGCTGTACTGCCTGCCCAGCCTGCCAGAGAGCTGCTGGAAAGAGCCACTGACCGCTGCATTTGGTTGATAAATGATGGGCACCCCTGCCTGCTGCCCATTCTCTTTCTTTCTCCCTGCTTAGTTTGCAGCCTTCTGCCTGGCAGGGAGCCCCAGAAATAAGGGTGGGAGAGAAGGGTCCTCCAGACAGTATTTAATCCTTAGTGATTTATAGGCTGCTGGAAGGGGGTGGGGGGGAATGTCAGACAGGGGAAGCCCCTGGGACTAGTTTCCATGGTGCATCAGCACACCATTGACAAGAGTCTAAGTATTTTCCTGATGCCTGTGCCTTCAGGCCCATCTCTGAGAGATGATACAGCCCTTACCGCTCTGGTACCAGGTAGGATGAGACCAGCAGAGCTGGCTGGGAAATGAACATACAACCAAATCCTCAACCTTTACTTTAAGCCACACACTGCCGGGAGAGGGAAGAAATAAGTGAGGATGGGCAGCTCAATAGTTGTTTTTGGAGGATTTATTTTTTTAATGTACGAGAATTCTTTTGAACCCTCCATGGCTCTAAGAAAAATTATTTGAAATGTCCCTGCTTAAGGGGCCGGGGTGGGGGGTGGGGTAAATGCCAGGGATTGAAGGCTAAATGCCAGGGAGGCTGGTTGCAGGGATTCTTGGAACCAGGGCTATTGGCCTCCCTGCTGTGGGCTCAGGAATACCAGCCCCAGGCTCTGGTTGCCCTGAGAGATGCAGCCATTTTTACTTCTGATTGAAGGGCACCACCTTCTGGGATTTTCCCTTCTTTGGTGAAAACCTGAGTAGAATATGCCCAGGGAACCAATAGGGCATGTGCCCAAGAGTCTGGAGGGCACTGGAGATAACAATGTGAGAGGCAGGGTGAGATCAATGCTTTTTATAGTTTAGAGTTTTGTCCCTGTTGGTGGAGAGAAGATGCATTTTGTGAGAGTGTATGGTAATTGCCCTTCATAAGGATGATCTCAAAAGGTCAAGGGATGGGCCTTGAATAGCCCTAATGTCCCTGAAATAGTCTATTGTGTAGCTATTGTCCATACATGTAAAGGAACCCTTCTTGACCCTATTCATACTTTTCTGCCTCTGGGATTTCCCAAGTGAAAATTGTATTCTACTTCATCCCCAGACCCAAGTCTACCTCTTTTAAGCTTCAACAACAAAATGGTTCAACATACATTTCTTGAGCTCCTACTATGTGCCAGGCATCGTGCTAGGTGCTGGGAATATAGAGATAAATAACACACAGTCTCTTCTCTGGGGAGTCCACAGTCTAGTTTTTGAAAGATTTTCCTTCGCACTGACTTTTCGGATTTGGTAAATAAATCTGCATCTATCCCCTTTATATTTTCATATGCATGGATCATAGTCTCAGCTTCCATCTTTCCACAATCTTTAAAATTTTGCCTCATATGATAACCTCCATTTTCCCCTTGACCAATTTAGATAACTTTCTTTGGACTCTGATATGTCTTCTTAGGAGTTGAGTGACCAGAATTAGACAGGATATTTCATATACAAATGCTATATGAATGTGTGTATGAGAGTAATGCTATGTTGTCTAACTTCCTTCATTTTTCATTATTATTGCCATTCTTTCATACATCCAATAGTTACTGAGTACCTCTTAAGCACTATGTACTCTGCTGGGTGCTGAGAATGCAATGGTAAGTAAAATGGACACTGCTCTCATGAAACCTAGTCTGCGTATGTGTTGGGAGGACAGAAGCAAAGAATCCAAACAGTCACATAAATAGATATATAATTATAAACTGAGACAAATGTTATGAAGAAAAACGCTGGGTGCTGTAACCGTATAGAAATAAGGGCTTTGGTCTAGTCTGGAAGCTTCGGGAAATAGTTTCCTGAGGAAATGACATTTGACCTTAGAGCTGAAGGATTAGTGGAAAGAGGTGAAGAAGAGAATGAGGAAAGAACTTTCCAGACAGAGTAAAGAGTATGTGCAAAGATCCTGAGGTGGAAGGAACCAGGGGACTCCTGAGAACTGCAGGAAGGCCAATGAGGTTAAAGCCCAGAGAATGAGGTTGTGTGGGATGGGCTGGAGAATTAACCAAAGGGCAGATCATGCGGTCATTGCAGCCAGGTAAGAATTTCACTCTTTATCCTACAGAAGATCATGGAACCAAAGTCTTTACAGAAGAGCTTTATTTCCCAGATTATTAATGCTGCTTATACTTGTCTTGAAGGGGAACAGTAATGATAGTCTGAACTGTTAGGAACTTTCCCAGTTTCCTGGCATGGTGTGGCTATGTCTGGCTGGCCCTGGGGAGGCCCAAAGCTGATGAACCGGCCCCAGCCTGGCAGCCCTCAGGCAAGGGATGGACACTGTCAGTATGGACAGAGGGGCAGGGGTGGAGGGTGGGTGGAGTGCTTTGCCTGAGGTATCAGCCCCACAGTGACATTTGGAACAGCCCCAAGCCTATGGCTCTTGTTCCTTGATAAGTCTATCATGTGTACCCCCCCCCATTTAAATGGTCTTCTCACCCTGCCACCCTTCCTACAGCAGCTGTGTGCCCCACCCAATCTGGGGAAGGCCTCTGGATAAGAACTCTGACTCTGCCCAGAACCTGAGGTCTTGGCCTTCTGAGTTCAGGCCTTAGTACTGTCTGGAACCATGTATATACATATCCCTGATAGTTTGGAGTTATTAATGGAAGCCATGGGAGAATAGGGTCATGATGGTTGGACTTGGCCTTTCTGAAGCCCTCTCTTTCCTTCCAGGCCTATCTTTGGAGAATGTGGTCTGGTGTAGTGACATCTACTGGCAAGGCTAGGCAGGTAAAAAAAATGACCAGATGCCCACTCATCCTCAAGTAATTTCCAGACTAGTAAGAAAATCATCCTTAACTCCTGAGACTGGGTTGGGTCAGTAATCGCAGTTGGTTACAGCAAGACTAAGAAGAGCAGGGTTGTGAGTTTGGACCATGTTATGTGCTGATTTACCTTAAATAGAGAAATTATTTTCCTAGTTGTAGCTCACATCCCTCACCCTGGCAGTTGATTCACATTTGGGTACAATTAGTCACAAGGGAGATTGACTGAGCATGTGTAAGTGACTCAGAGAGAACCATTCCTGGCCCCAGTTCCTGGGAAAGCATCTTCCAACAAATGAAATGACCCTCAGTTTACAAACGGCAGAAGGCAGGGTCATTTTTCATCCTCCTGAAGTTGACTGGTTTGCGAATATTTTTCCTAGTACTCAGTTTCTCCTAGGTCATCAGGAAAATAGTGTCAACACGACCATCTTCAAAGTTTCTATAGTGGGCAAGAGTGACTACAGCTTTTAAAGCGGCCCCTCAGTTCTTGCTGAGGTAAGACATAACCTGCCTCCCCACTGCTTTCATCCACGTCATCTACACATTCTGTTCATAATATCATTCTCCTTCTTAATAGCATGCATACTTGACAAAGAGTTTACCACTAGAGGTAATAGGAAAGCCAGAGAGAAAGAGTGAGGAGAAACAACTAGAGAAATCATTATGAAGCAAATCTTCTGCTTTCTTAGTAACACTGATTCCATAGCTGAATATGGCTCAGACAAAGCATCTTTCACACAAACTTAAAAGAAAATCATCAAGACCTCAGTAGAGAAATGAGTAATACATAGGATTTCATGGAAGAGGAAACAGGACTAGTAAAGAAACACATGGAAGACTGAAGTCTATCCTAACTAGAAATAAAATGAAAAGCACATTTGAGGTGCAGTTTTCATTTTTTTACTAAACTTGCAAGATTTTATTAAGTGGTAACACTCAGTTCTGGGAACATCTTAAAATTGGTATCCTCCCACAATGATGGTGACACTTTAAATTTGGGCAAGTCTTTGGGGAAAGAAATAAAGCAACGTATAAGAGGCAGAAATAAAAACAGGAGAGCTACAGATGCATGCAGACTCTCACTGCAGCATTATTTGACTTAAAAGACGCTCAATAATCCCAAATAGGGGAGTGAGGGCACATTATGTCACAAAGCCACATTGCAATGGCACACGGCAATTACAATTACAATTATGAGGACTACAGAGAAACACGGGAAATATTGAGAATGTGTAAAAAATATGAAATTTCATGTAAACAATGAGTGCATTTATACAAAACGTGTACATGTAATAAAATGTACACATGTGGAGAAAAATTGGAAGGCAATATGCAAAAAATAAAAATAGCTCTATGGCACCAGTGAGATTAAGGATGTCTTTTATTTTTTCAGACATTTATTTAGTGTTATTATACTGTGTTAGTAACTTTTGAAAAGGTGGAGGGGGTTGGTGCCTGTGAACATCATACTCCCCCAGCCCCTTCCTATACACACTTGTCCTAAATCGTCAGCTGGAGGAGGAAAAGACCATGTGTGTTTATTCACAGTGTGCACTCAGCTCCTACCCAATGCCTAGCACTTATCAGATGTTCAATAAGTTGGATGAATAAATGAAAATGTCTGCAGTCTAAAAAGTCCCAACCCATGATCACTGGGTACATTCTATCCTGGGGAATAAAGAATTTGGTTTTGCTAGAATTAAAAATAAAAAAAGAAGGCCCATCCATAACAGCAATTCCCTGGTTTTCTTGATAAGTGAATTTGGGCATGGAGAACCCAGGGATAGACAGTCTGTTAAAGCAAACCCAATTACCACCCAGGAACATATGTTGCCCTGAGGCCTCTGCTGCCATAACAACATTGCGTAACTATAACTACAGCCCTGGAGGCTCTGGCCCTGTCAAATAAGGAAAAGGATGTCTTCATTGTATGAGGGCTTTGTGCTCAGATTGGCTTCCCCAGGGAGCTTGGATGGGGAAAGGGAGGTAGATAAGTGGAAGAAAGGGGGAGATGAAGGGCAGGAGTGGGAGAAGAACTGCTACTGAATCAGGATCAGAGTGATTTTTTTTTTTTACTTTTAGCAATTTTCAAAATGCAGTTATTTGACTATTTAGTTTTGGCCGTTATTTATAACCCCAGCTACAGAGGTGGGCAACAGTGACTGAGCCTGCTGGGATCTGTCCAATACCTTCCCCCAGGGCGGGGCTGGGGTGGGTGGTGGATAAGGTGATCCAAGAACCAAATTAACAAGTGACCAAGAAGGTAAGAGAAGTTTCAGGCCATCTCCAGCAAGAGTAAGAAAGGAGGGACCACTAATGACCTCACTGACTCTATTTTTTTCAATTAAAAAGAAGTATTTACTTACTTGTTTATTTATTTATTTATTTCTGCTGACTCTATTTTTAAGGCAGCTGTGAGTGAAAAGATTTTAATATGAATTATGGTCACATCAGCAAATTCTGAGATTCTTGCAGAGGGACAGAGACTAGGCCAATACTTTTACTCAGAAGTTGCGAGATTGGCCTGGCTACACTAGCATTGTCTTTAAAAGGTCAAGGCATGCTCTCCCACCTTACAGGACAGTTATCTGCACACAGAGGAAACTGCTATCCCTAACCCCTCCTGGTCAAAAAGAGGCTTAGAGGTGAGAGGGTGGCTGGTTCTGTGCAAGTCTTTCCTAACTGAGCCAACACCTGGCAGTGGCCACACCATTTACTGAGCCCTTTTAGATGCCAGCAAGGGAGAAGCTGGAGACGATGTGGCCAGCCAGGCAAGGCTCCCAACCTCCAGGAAATCCCAGGCCTTTGAAGCAAACAATGGACAACTACACTTTATGTTTGAAATATGGTACCCACCATTTTACTGGCAAGGGGAGCATTTGAAAGGAAATTGAAGGATCTTTTAGGGAGCTTCAAATGTAACTGAGGAGACAAGATACAGGTATGAGAAAGAAACTTCATAAGAACATACACAAAAGATTACCCTCGCTACTCCTGCCCTGTTTGGTTCCTCCTCAGCTCTGGGTAAGGGTATTATTATGGAAGCATTCTGACTGGTCTCCCTGCCACTCTGATCAGTCCCCCTCACAGCTTTCAGAAAGAGATCTCTAAAGTTCAAGTCTAATCGTGGGACTCCTCTGATTAAAGTCCTTCAGAGATTCCCCCTCACCTCCAGCCCAGGCTCCTCAGCAGGGCATTCAAGGCTCTGCATGAACTGGTTCCCAAAACCATTCATGCCTCTTCTTATGTCAACCACTCCAAATCCAGTCATGCCCTTAGTCACCCACACGCCGTACTGCTCCACACCTCTGTGCTTTTTGCACATGCTGTTCCCTCTGCATAGAAAGCCCTTACTCTCCTTGTCCGCTGGCAAACTTATTCGTCCTATGAAGTTCTACTCGTTTCACCTCCTCTATGCATCCTTTCCTAAACTCTCCTGATAAAACCGTCCACTTCCTCCTCTGTAGCACTTCTGAACCTTGCTCATCTTTCTATTTTTCCATTAATACTCTTATAGTGTTTTGGAACAACAAGCTTACCGGCCTGTGGAAACACGATGTTTTATCCATCTTGCTTTGACTCAATGCCTGACATATAATGCCTGGGTAATCATCGAGACCATATAAAGCTATATTCACAAACATTAAGATGTTACTGCCATAACTAGGGTAACTGGAATAATAAATAGCAGTAACAACAGCCATTTATTGCCAGAGTAAGAGCACTTACTCTGTCAGGAACTGTGCTAAGCTCTCTATAACAATCATTTCCTTTAATCCTTATAACAACCCTGTGAAGTGGCTATTCGCATCTCCACTTCACAGATGAGAAAACTCAAGCACAGGTAAATTTTATAACTTGTCCAAGAGCAATGCAGACAGAAAGCGACAGAGCTAAAATTCAAATCCAGATCTGACATCAAACCCTGTACTGGACGCTAGAAGACCTGATGAGTAAAACAAAGAGGAGTTGTGTTCCTCTTACTTTTTAGGGAAGGAGAGAGGGAAACAGAACATCTACCAAACTGTATAAGGAAAAGTACACATAAAGCAGTAAGTGCAAAATAACATAAATCACTATGCCCTAATACCTTAGGAAGAATAAATCAGGAAAGACCTTCTGAAGAAATAGTAAAGAAGGTTGCGAGATGCATCAAGGCAGGAAGAAAAGCCTGTGTGAAAGCATAAAAGCAGGAAGAGCAGTGGAGCTACCCATGTGAAGTCTGGCGTACGAGTACGGGCAGGGGGCAACTGGTAAAAGGCTTTGAAATGAACATCAGTTCCTGCTTTGTGCAATAACTGTATCATGATGAAAATAAAACTCAAAGTAAAGATTATGTTTGGTTCAAAAAAAGAAAGGAAGAGAGCAAAAAGCTTTTAGGATTTCCCCTTCCCCATTCTAAATATACCTAGCTAAAAAAAAAAAGGGACCTCCCTGGTGGCGCAGTGGTTAAGAATCCGCCTGCCAATGCAGGGGACACAGGTTTGATCCCTGGTCCAGGAAGATCCCACATGCCAGGGAGCAGCTGAGCCCGTGCGCCACAACTACTGAACTACTGAGCCCACGTGCTGCAACTACTGAAGCCCATGCACCTAGAGGCTGTGCTCTGCAACGAGAAGCCACCGCAATGAGAAGCCCACGCACTGCAACGAAGACCCAATGCAGCCAAAAAAAAAAAAATATATATATATATATATATATATATATACACACACACACCTAGCTGTTTGACTTTCATCTTTAGTACACACCTTTCTTACGATCACATTTCTACCTTCTTGGTGTTAGTTTTTTCATCTTTCTGCCAGAGGGTACACCTTCCCAGGACAAGAACCATGTCTAAAGGAAACTGTAAACTCTTTTAATGCTACCTGCAGTGTTTGAAAATTCGGTGTAAGGGATTAACTAATGTTGAACATCTGTAATGCTGGTGTTTGTATTTTGAATGGCTAAGTCAGGATTTTATTCTAAAACACTAATTTCTAGGGAGGGATACTTCACCATCTTCGAGTGCTATACATTCAGAGACTGTGAAACAGTAAACATATTCTGATTGACTAGCAAGAATTTACTGTACATAGAGCATGGTCTGGGTACTATTTATTTATTTATTATTTTTGGATGCGTTGGGTCTTCGTTGCTGCGCGCAGGCTTTTCTCTGGTTGCAGGAAGCCGTGGCTACTCTTCACTGCGGTGTGCAGGCTTCTCATTGCGGTGTCTTCCCTTGCTGTGGAGCACAGGCTCTAGGCGCATGGGTTTCAGTAGTTATGGCGTGTGGGCTCAGTACTTGTGGCTTGCGGGCTCTAGAGCACAGGCTCAGTAGTTGTGGCGCACGGGCTTAGCTGCTCCGCGGCATGTGGGATCTTCCCGGAACAGGGCCCGAACCTGTGTCCCCTGAATTGGCAGGTGGGTTCTTAACCACTGTGCCACCAGGGAAGCCCAGCTCTGGGTAATATTAAGGATGGTATAAAAGAAATGAGATATGCTCTTAACATTAGAGCTCCTTACCAATAGTCGGGGAGCCACAACATCCAAGAGTAGCCTCAGGAACACTCCAGTTAGTGCAAAATAACAGTAATAGTGTGAAATTAAATGCTTAAGTCCTGAGGGGATACAAAAGAAGAAGAAACATGAGCCTTTTCCAAACAAGCTCTTATGTACAATTCAACCTAAGTAAATTATTCAAAGGTATTTATAGTAAACACTAAAAGCTAAACACTAAATACTAAAAGCTTCCTGTGTTAACACCAGCCCAGGATATCTCCAAGGAGAGTACTAACCGAGGGTCTGGACCTTCAATTCTTCAGAGTCCTCTGTTCAGCGCATTAATCAGTTGTTTACCTTCTGCGGCTTTGTTCCTTCGCTCAGCTCCAGGGGGAAATCTCCATCTTAGCTAGCCTCAGGTAAAACGGGGGTCCAGGATGCTAACTTAATGACTGAGCGGGGCTGGATTCCACCCATGAGCTCTGGGCCAAGGCTTGGTCTTCTCAAGGCTTTTCTTCCAGCGAGTCTAATTCCTCAATGCCTGCTGTCCACTTCCCAGCCTTTTCTTATGACTCTTCTAGCCTTACATCTTCCAAAACTTCTCCTTTCAAGGCGCTCTCACTATTATTTAAAAATCAACGCCTTTCTGAGCTCCAGCTTTACTAAAAATATTCCTTCCTCCTCCCCCTTCCCCCAACTCCTGGCTCAAGCATCCGCATTTCGAGAGGTCACTTGGGCTAACGGGTTCGATGCTTCTCCGGCTCTGACATGGCGCACACAAAACACACACACTCTCACCCTGCAGGCCACCCAAGGCTCTCAAATCCATACAGAATGTGCTCACCACAGAACTAAATTGGTAATTCTTTGGAGCTACAGCTTCTGGAGAATGGTTCTGTCTCCTTTCGCGAGTGAACGGGATTACCTACTTGCTGTTCGCTAAGGGCAAGGACAATGTCTCCTCTACCAGACAAGAAACTTCCCGATGATAGACACTACCCTTTCGTTCCTTTCACAAGCCCCCATTCTCACCACTTTGAGACACAAGATGGTTGTTAAAATATAGTTTCTTCTGCAAAATATCCCTTCCCAACTTTGAGTTTATGTCATAAACGGAAACGTCCTTTAGCCAATTCGGCGACGAAGGGGTTAAACCCCAGCAACCTGATGGATTCTGGGGCTTTCCTTCTCCGACTTCGGAAATTAAAACGACCGGGAAGGGAAATGTTGCCCAAGGTAAAGATGAGAACCGTTAACTTCAACTGTCGGGCTTCTGCCCCAAACAGGAATGGCTACCCACGCCTACAAAGGGTGCCATTCCCCTAACTAAGCACGGCTCACGCCGGTTTCCACCATCGGTGTCACTTCCTGACCAAGTCCAAAATGGCGCTCAGTAGCCTCACCGGAGGAACGAACCTCCCAGCATCCTCTCTGACCCGTAACGTCAGGTGACGCGAACCCCAGCCGGAAATAGAGGAAAAAGCGCCTCAGCCCGCGGCGCCTGCGCAGAAGGCTGTAGACGCTGTGAAGCAGGAGGCACTTGGGATCGTACGCAGGATTGGGACTGCTACAGAGGCCGCCACGGAGCCCGCCGGAGCCACCGTTCCTACTGCTGCTGCCGCCGCTGCCCGAATCGGAACCGTCGGGCCGCAGCCGCCGGCAATGCCGCGAAGGAAGGTGAGAGGAACGGGACAGGAGGGATGGCGGGTTTCTAAGGACAGTCTTTTGAGCAACGTGACGCAGTTGGCCACGCCTCACAGTGGTTGGATTCCAACTTCCCGCTCCCCCGAATCTAGCTCAGCAATCCTCTCTTCTGCCCATACCCAACAGAAAAATGTGGGCCCGACCCTGGCCTCGGCCTATGCTTGCAACTATTCCCGCCCTCTGCTTGCCTGGCTCGGAGGCGTTCTTCTCGTTAATTGGTCGCTGAAACGTCTAGTAGCATATTGATTGGCTGGTGACACCGCCCATTTGGGCTCAACGGTCACCTCCCCGCATGTGGGGGCGGTGTCTGGGCCCGGCCCCACCGCTCTCCTACTGGCGGTAGAGAACGATCCCTTTTCTCTTGATTGGCTGGGCTTGGCAGTCTGTCCTGTGGGGGCGCGGTTTAGCGGGGCCGCGATTGGGTGGCACGAATCCCCCTCTCTTCCGTCTGGAGATGCTCGTAGGAGGAGAGGCGGGGTTTTGGAGCATCCTTCCTTTCCCCGCGGGGGACACAACAAAGCAGAGGACTGGGTGGTGGAGAACCAGCGCCCACTCTGGCCTGTTGCTCCTAAGCTGTAATTATTATTGTTTCCTTAGTTGGACAGCGCCTAGAAAATGCAGTTCGTAAAATCAGAAACTTTGTAGAATTAGATGGGACTTATGAGATCACCTAAGGACACTCCCATCCCTTCTTTTCTCAGCTAAACAGAGGCTTATTGGAGTGCCCCAAGCTACTCAATTAGGCAATGGCAGAGCCAGGACTACAGAACAAATCTAATTCAGTTCAACAAATGCTTATTGACTACTTGCTACGTGCTGGTTGCTGGGGATTCAGAAATTAATTAGACGTGAACCCTGGCTTAAGGAAATCAGAGTCTGATGGGGAATACAGACATATAAATAACTGTAGAAGGATCTAGTAAATTCTCTACTTGGCAGTAATGTACAAAGCTTAATGTCAGGGAAGTGGGAGAGCAATTAAGTCTGTTCTGGAATAAGATGAGAAGTAGATTGGTGAAAGCCAGAGAGAAGAACAGAGTTCTACAGTCAAGCCAGGAAGGGATGGTCAGAGATGATCAGGGATTCAAATATCTGGGTAATTGGACTAGATGACCTTTAAGATTCCCCCTTTTATCCTATCAATTTTCTGTGACCCTCTCTGGGGCCTCCACTCATTATCTGGGCAGATTAGACTTGAAATATTTGGAAAATTGGGTGGTAATGTTCACTTCTGAAGAAATGTTTCTCTTCACAGAGGCTTTCAAATATTTACACTTTTTAATGTCTCCTAAAATGACATACATTGACAGGTGGTATTTATGTTAAGGCTTACCAAATGCAGGAATAGTACTGGTGCCTTGGAATAGGCCCACAGTCCCCTTTCTTCAATTCCCAAATACAAAGAGCTCTTGAAAATGTAAATTTTCTAGTAACTTATTCGGTGACAAAACCTGTCCTAAACTGTCCTGAGTTTTCGTGTGTCTCATTTAGTGTGATTGTTTACATATTTTGCTGCAGAAAGGGTGTTATTTGCAGCATATATGCAAATTATTCCCTTTCCAAAATTCTAAAAAGTTATGAATTCTAAATACAGCTGGTCCTGAGGGTTTTGAATAAAGAATTGGGGACTTGTAATTTGAAACTTTGGTGTTCTTTTGTTTTTTAGCAAATACATTTCTCTTTCTGGTTTAGTAAAAGGTATGGTGTTAATGCTCAGTTGATAAAAGTTATCTTTATGGTTAATCATGCCTCAGGAGGCTAACAATTGACAAATAATTATTAATTTAAAAGATTTTTTTTTTTTTTTCCGGTACGCGGGCCTCTCACTGTTGTGGCCTCTCCCGTTGCGGAGCACAGGCTCCAGACGCGCAGCCTCAGCGGCCATGGCTCACGGGCCCAGCCGCTTCGCGGCATGTGGGATCTTCCCAGGCCGGGGCACGAACCCGTGTCCCCTGCATCGGCAGGCAGACTCAACCACTGCGACACCAGGGAAGCCCTAAAAGATGATTTTTAAAAACCTTTTGTTTTTGCATACCTATGAGTCTTCATGTGCAAGCCGCTCCCTTCCCCCCTTTCTTAAAGCACTTTTGCCATTCATGTGGAGAAACTTCAAAAGTAGATAAGAAAGAAGAATGTTACTCTTTTTCTCCTTAAGTTCTTTTGGGATCAGAGTTGTGGACCATGACATTTTGAATTAGTGTGTAGTTTTTAAAAATGTAATAGCTGTTCATGGAGACTTTGTACAAAAGCTACTCTGAATTTCAGTGGGGTCTAGTACTAACATTTTTCTCATTACCCTGGACTTTCTGTAAGTACATGGTTATGTCAACCAATCTGTTTTGAGTAGAATACTTTCCAGTTTGTGGTACTGACCTCCAGATGGACTTGTTTCAGAATTAACGATAATACAGTAAGAATTCTCTTTCTGTGTTTATTTAATAAGGGTGCATTATTTGTAGGTTGTTTCATTTAAATGCTCTCAATAAAGGAAAGTTGTCTGTGGAATCCTTTCTTAGGTTTGAACTTGGTGTTTTCAGTATCTCAGCTCGTTTTTTTCCCAGTGTTAATTCAAACCCACAGAGTAAATGTTTCTGTGCTAATGTTTGGATCTATGGTGTTACAGAGGAATGCAGGCAGTAGTTCAGATGGAACCGAAGATTCCGATTTTTCTACAGATCTCGAGCACACAGACAGTTCAGAGAGTGATGGCACATCCCGGCGATCCGCCCGAGTCACCCGCTCCTCAGCCCGACTAAGCCAGAGTTCCCAAGGTAAAAGGCGGCTTCCTTCTTCCTGGCCACACCTCACAGCTGGCTGGACATCACATTATGGTGCTAGTCACTGTGGAAACTGGTCCCATGTCTTGATGTTGATGACAGAATCTGGTAAAATGCAGAGTAAATGACTGCGAAGTATCAGGGTTTTAAAAATGGTTCTGTTGGGGGTACTGTCCAATTTGTAGACCCAAAGGAACTATGTCTGGTTTAATAGGTGTGTGACACATGTATGTCCTGAGTCATTTAATTTTTTATAGGTTACAGTTTCCCTATCAGTAAAATGAGAATGCTATCTTTTCACTTTCGTTAGAATGGTTTAGGCCTAGGGACTTAAAATAGTCTCTTGAACTTGTTATTATAGGAGGCCCAATACTTTTAAAGCCACGTTTAATTCTGTAATATGGTCAGGTACAGGTAATAAATATAAATAGTTGACCTAACTATCAACTGTAAATACCCAGAATTTTGCTGTGGTAGTAAAGAACAGAGAATCTTGGTGTCGGAAGGTTCTCTAGTGCAATGAGCTATCTGGGCTTAGATTTGGAGGGTACCCCTAAACCCTCTTGGCTCTGCTCTGGGATTCCCTGGGGAAGAAAGAAAGTTGTAATGAATACAGAAAGCTGATGATCAACAGGCGGTAATAAGTCAAGAGGGAAAATATAATGTACTTAGAGCGCTTAAACAGTGTTGATTTGGTTAGTGCTTTGTATAAGCATGTTGCAAAATGAGAGAAAAACATCTCTTCTTTCAAGCAAGAAAGTGGGAACATTCTCAGCAACTGTTCCTTACTTTATTTTTGAATCTAATACTTGAGCTGAAGTATAGATGTTGTCTCTTGACTTCTCAACTTTTAAGTTTTATCTTTTGGCATAATGGGAATATTGATAAATGGCTACTATAATTCAGGTACTATGCTATGTACTGGAATACCATGATAGAAAAATCATACTTCCTGCCCTCAAGGAGCTCACAGTTTAGTTCGGGATGTAAACTGGTATGGTAATGCATTGTGGAACGGGCTCTGAGAGAGGTTTGCATAGAGTACCGTGGAATCCCAGATATGGAAATCTTACGGGATCTAGTAGGAATTTACAAGTTGAAAGATGGGAAAGTGTTATTATAGGTAGAGAGTACAGTATATGCAAAGGAATGGGCATAAGTGTTCTTAGAAAGTATAATTGGTCATGCCCTGGACACCTGAAAGTTGTAAATATTCAAAATAGCTAGGAATTACATGAGCTCTGGGTCTCTTTCTCGTTCTACTTTATGACCACTGAGTCGCACAACTCCACGGGGCACCGTTCACAGTGTGGTCCATGTAAGATGACCCTCTCTAAAGCAAAATGTAGACTATCAGTACATTGTGAATGGAGCCCCCTGGACGTATGCAAACTGAAGACCTAGCTGTGTGCTAAGTTTTACACAAGAGTTGGAGAATTTCAGTTTTCTTCTTTGAAGAATCTGTAAGATATACATGTTAGGATTTTTTGTTGATTAAAATATGCTTTAACTTTAGCTCTGAATTTCTTTTATTCCTTCTTTGAGTGTCATCAGAGTAGAGATGAGAAAAGGCTACTGGGTGCTTCAGAATAGACTTCTCTATCCAAAAGAATTTTAAAAGTTGTAGTCTTGCCTTGCCCTTTACGAATCTAATATTATTTTGCTTTAGGGTATCAGATAGGGTAATCAGGAAGAAAAAAAAGAGATCCTTAAGGAAAGGAAATATTCGTATATTGATATACCTTTAGTAGTAGAGCATCTGTTTTCTGGTGGGTTAGAGTAAAGGAAGAAAGAGAGGACGTAGCTAATATTTATAAAGCACTAGATTTAGCTACCTAGGGATCATGTTAGGTGCCTTACATGAATTATTCCACTTATTCTCACACAAAATGTATGAGGAATATGTTACTAGTTTTGCCCCATTTTTTATAGATCAGGAAACAGGCTTGGCGAGATTAACTTGCCCAAGATGCCACAGCCAGTTAGTATGATGAAGTGGAACTGAATCACGTTCAGTCTTGATTCCAGAGCCTAAACTATTAGTTCCTTGTTGTATTGCATCTCTATACCTGATCTATTTTGCTTATATTTAGTTCAATAAAATGGATATTTTGAGGATTTGTTGGATTTTGTGAAATATGAAGAGGAGGGCCTACGTGCTAATAAGTCATACCACTGGGAAATAAAACAGATTTCCTTCTTTTTTCTTTAATTGTTTTATTGTTTTTAAAAATCGGGATCAGATTCCAGTCCTGTTCGAAATTTGCAGTCTTTTGGCACCGAGGAGCCTGCTTATTCTACCAGGAGAGTGACCCGTAGTCAGCAGCAGCCTACCCCAGTGACTCCGAAAAAATACCCTCTTCGGCAGACTCGTTCATCTGGCTCAGAAACTGAGCAAGTGGTTGACTTTTCAGATAGAGGTGAGTGGGTATGGTATGATTTGGACCCATTACAGAGAGGGTCTAGTCAGTTTCCTCTTAAGGGAGGCTTGGAGCCACTGCAGATAGATAGATGCCCAATACAAAATTCAGCTAGGTGAATGCTGGTGTGTCTGATTCCTTTTTTGTGTCTTGCTGAGGTCAAGTTTGGTACTCTAGTACTCTTGAGGTCCAGAGTAGCTGGAATATATTTGATTGGACCTGCAGTAGGCAAAGGGGACTGGGTACCTCTTACCCACAGATGAAGAAGGCTTAAAGCACATTTTCTTACAGCCATGCTTGTCAGTCCATTTATCTCTGAATTTCTGAAGAGGAGTGACCCATCAGTAATGGGGAATGGTAAGGTATTGAGGTTGTGATTCAGCAGCCCAAATCAGAGGCCTTAGATGAAAGGCTTTAGGCTTTTAGCCTGCCAACACCCCACGGCATGTGTAACTTCCCCAACCAGGGATGGAACCGGCGGCCCCTGCAGTGGAAGCGCAGAGTCTTAACCACTAGACCACCAGGGAAGTCTGGTCAGCTGGTTTGATGGAACCGTATTTACTTTTTAAAAAAAGTTTTGTTGCCAGTATTTGTAAAAACAAAGATTTCATGTAAAAACCTGAGTTACTAGTTTCTTTTAAAAAATGGAAAGCCCTAGGAACATTAGGTGGCCATTCACCACAGTAATAATTGGCTGGAACTGAGTAGTAGTTGTCCCCTTGAGAGGGACAGTCAGCTCTCGATTTGGCCTTGCTCAGCCCCGGTAGGCATTTGGTTTGCAACCCCTAATTTAGAGTTAGGTCCATTCACAGTCTCACACCAAGTCTGTTCAGTGTCATCCAGAAAGAACCATTTTCATTTATCTTCCATCCTGTGTATCTCCTGGAAGGAGAGTGGGGTGGTAATGTTTTTTAAAGATTTATTCCCATCCAGTTTTGATTACCCATGATTTGGGGCTTGGGAGAAACACAGATAAGTAAAATGCATTAGGTAAACTCCAGATGGAATTTTAGTCAGGATTTAAAGTTGCAAAAGAGGAATGATGTTATTAGTTTCACTTCATTTTCTATTTAGTTTTATGGCAGATAAGTGGCTAAAAGTTACTGGTTAAATCGTAGAAAGAGGGTCTTGGAAAGCCCATAAGCTCTTCTGAATATAATAACCCTCTAAATAAAATAAACCCCATTCATGAGTTCTACCAATTGCTTTTACTTTAGAAACTAAAAATACAGCTGATCACGATGAGTCTCCACCTCGAACGCCAACTGGAAATGCCCCTTCTTCTGAGTCTGATATAGACATCTCCAGCCCCAACGTTTCTCACGATGAGAGCATTGCCAAGGACATGTCCTTGAAGGACTCAGGCAGTGATCTCTCTCATCGCCCCAAGCGCCGCCGCTTCCATGAAAGCTACAATTTCAATATGAAGTGTCCTACACCAGGCTGTAACTCCCTAGGTAAGTGTGCCCAAGCCTCATGACACCCTGTGATACGTGGTTCTCTCTCCCTCTGGAATTAGGATCACCCAGAAATGTTTAGTGTTCCATTGCGACTTAGCTTCTTAGGGTCTTCAGTGATCACTCCTCAGAATAACTCTGAATTGCCTGCTTGAATAAAAGCATCTCTGGGACTTCCCTGGTGGCGCAGTGGTTAAGAATCCTCCCGCCATTGCAGGGGACATGGGTTGCAGCCCTGGTCCGGTAAGATCCCACGTGCCGCGGAGCACCTAAGCCCGTGCGCCACAACTACTGAGCCTGCGCTCTAGAGCCCACAAGCCGCAACTGCCAAAGCCTGCATGCATAGAGCCCATGCTCCGCAACAAGAGAAGCCATCGCAATGAGAAGCCCGCACACCACAACAAAGACCCAACACAGCCAAAAATAAATAAATAAATTTTAAAAATTTAGCCATTGAATGTGGCCACCAGGTTCAGAAGAAAAGTAGAACAGAGTAAGTTGCTGCTTTGCAGACCACCAGTACATTTTCCCTAGTATTTTATTTATTTGGATCTTTTCCTGATCTTACCAGCAGTTTCTTAGGTAATTTCAAGCCATTAAAATGCATAAGTAAAGCAAAAGTTCCCCTGAACACTATACCAGTTGTTACTCAAGGTAGTTGTTTCAGGCCTAAATTAATTTCCTTGAGATAAATAATGAAAAACTAAGAATAGACAGTACATAAACACTAGTACAAGAGATAGCTAATATGCTTTCAGACGGTAAGAGGATCTCGTTGCCACACAGCAGGAGAAGGAGTTTTCCTCAGCTCTGCTTGTTGCTCTCCACGCATCCTTAGATTGTTACTTTTATTTTAGGTACTGTGTGTAAGCAGTCGTTCAATACTTATTGACTGTTTTAAATTCTGGGGGTGGAGTTGTGAACATGTCAAATTCCCTACCCTCATGTAGCTTGTAGTCTAACCGGGGAAGGCAAAACAGATGTGTAATACATCAGCTGGAGACGTATGCTGTGAAGAGTAGGATACCGCACGTACACACAAGCGTGTGTGAGTTGGGAAAGCCACTCTGATATGCTGGTATTTGAGCAGAAACCTGAGATAAGTGAGAGAGTGAACCATTTGAGTATCTGGGGGATAAGCATTATGGTAGAGGGAACAGCAAGTGCACAGGGTCTGGGTCAGGAGAATGCTTAACCACTTTGAGGAGTATTTTTTTGGGAGGGTTGGGGGTGCTGCGCCGTGCAGCATGCAGGGTCTTAGTTCCCTGACCTAGGGATCAACCCGTGCCCTCTGCACTGGGAGCACGGAGTCTTAACCACTGGACATCCAGGGAAGTCCCTTTGAGGAATACTTTAGGGGCCAATATGCCTGGAGCAGATAGACCAGAATGGGGAGGAGGAGACAGACCAGAATGAGGTTAGAGTGGGGGACTAATTCTGTGTTATTTATGTCCTGGACTCAGCACCCTTAATGTGGTAGACCAGAGGGTAAATATAAATCTGTTGCATCACAGGAAAGTTTACTTGACTTTTGGTTTTAATGTATTGGCGAAGATTGAAAAGTATGAACCGGAGCTTCCAATATTATTCTGGATCCTGTTCCACTCTTCATCTTAGGCAAAACAGTGTCGTTAATTTTTTTTTTTTTGGTAATTTTGGTATGAAAGTAGGGTGTGCTTTTGAAAAATTAAAACCCTACAGGAGGTCTTGAGTGCTAAGTAAAAGTTCTCCTTCACTCATATCCCCAGAACCATGCCCTAGATATAAAACTACTATTGGTAGTTTTTTATGAATGCTGCTGAGTTTCTATACATACATAGCACACGTGTATATGTACATGTATTTCTTTTTTTGTTATTTAGAAAAAGGAAAGTATACAGTGGTTTGACATCTTAGATATTTATTGGCACTCAGAGGTCCATCTGTTTAAAGGATATAGAGAATTCCATTATATTGAAATTTCAGAAATTATTTAAATTGCTCTGTATTGATTGACATTTATATTGTTTCTCATTTTTTAACTTTTTTTTTCTTAAAGCTATTTTGAACAGTACTGTAATTGATAGCCTTGTATGTATGTATTTTGGTGTCTCTAGAAAATCTGTTGGATAAATTCATAGCAGTGGAATTGCTAGGTCAATAGAACAGCTATCATTTTTAAACTTTTAATATAGACATATTGGTTGTAGCTTACATATTACAAAATAAAGCAAACTTGAATAATTTATTCAGAAGTTACAGATGCATAGTATCTAAAAAGCTTGCCATAGCAGTGATACTTTACATTTTGTACGTAGTGTTTGATCAGTGTGTCTAAGATAAATGTGTGGATCTCTAAGATTACATTTTAAATAATATAGTCCTGGAGAAATGGCAGCCTGCATATCATATATTAATTCCCCTCTCCCCCAGTACTTGGACTGTTTTTACCCTTTATTTATTTATTTTTTGGCTGCGCTGCAAGGCTTGTGGGATCTTAGTTCCCCGACCAGGGATCAAACCCAGGCCCTTGGCAGTGAGAGCACAGAGCCCCGACCACTGGGCAACCAGGGAATTCCCTGTTTTTACCCTTTAAAGCTTACTCTGTAAATCTTGTATAATTTTTAAATCCCTTTTAAATGTCTCCTTTACCCCAAGAAAGATAAAGGTTTTTGTAGATTTGCAGTTTAGCTTAGCTAACTTATCTTTTCATCTCATTAGCCTTGGCTCATCATCCCTCTCAATCTTAGGTGTTTGATAAACCTTTTGATTGAAGGGACATATAAAAATGAAATAATCAATTCTCTGTGTATTTTCACAAACCACAGGAGAAATAGAAAAATGAAGAGATACCCCTTTAGATAAAATGAGCTTTCTGTATTGTTTTTCCTAATATCTTCATCTTCCCTTCTTAAGAGGGCCTTGTGCAAACTTCCTGATTAAAAGTTTGATTATGTATTTTATAAATGAATGAATGAATAATATAAAAGTTTGATTATAGAAGAAGGCTAAATCTTTAAACAAAACCAGCCACCCCTCCAAAAGAATGAATATATTTAATCTGGTCCAAAGTTATCAAGGTATGTTTCCTTATATGATAGAAAAGGCCACTTCCTTCTCCATTTTTCATAAGTTTCTTTTGATTTTTGAAAGAAGTTCAGGGGCTTCCCTGGTGGCGAAGAGCTTAAGAATCCGCCTGCCAATGCAGGGGATACAGGTTCAAGCCCTGGTCCAGGAAGATCCCACATGCTGCGGAGCAGCTAAGCCCATGTGCCACATCTACTGAGCCTGCGCTCTAGAGCCCGCGAGTCACAACACCTGAGCCTGTGTGCCGCAACTGTTGAAGCCCGCGCACCTAGAGCCTGTGCTCCACAACAAGAGAAGCCACCCGCAATGAGAAGCCTGTGCACCGCAACGAAGAGTAGCCCTCACTTGCCACAACTATAGAAAGCCTGTGCGCAGCAATGAAGACCCAACGCAGCCAAAAATAAATAAATAAATTTGTTTTAAAAAAAGGACTTCCCTGATGGCACAGTGGTTAAGAATCCACCTGCCAATGCAGGGGACACAGGTTCGAGCCCTGGTCCAGGAGTATCCCACATGCTGCAGAGCATCTAAGCCTGTGTGCCACAACTACTGAGCCTGCGCTCTAGAGCCTGAGAGCCACAGCTACTGAGCCCACATGCCACAACTACTGAAGCCCACGTGCCTAGAGCCCATTTTCCACAGCAAGAGAAGCCACCGCAGTGAGAAGCCCGTGCACCGCAATGAAGAGTAGCTCCTGCTCACCGCAAGTAGAGAAAGCCCACGCGCAGCAACGGAGACCCAACACAGCCAAAAAAAAAAAAGTTCCATTCAGATTGGATAACATTGCATAACAGAAAGGAAAGTACTTACTATACGTATGACTTGATCAGTTTAGCATAGGAAAGTTAAATTCCACCAAAAGAAAATATTCTTGCTTGTAACTTTGTGCTTTTTATTCTTATTTACTTATTTAAATTGGTTTATTTTATTTATTTTTGGCTGCATTGGGTCTTCGTTGCTGTGCGCAGGCTTTCTCTAGTTGCGGTGAGCAGGGGCTACTCTTCCTTGTGGTATGCGAGCTTCTCATTGCAGTGGCTTCTCTTGTTGCGGAGCACAGGCTCTAGGCGCACGGGCTTCAGTAGTTGTGGCTCGTGGGTTGTAGAGCACACACTCAGTAGTTGTGGCACACGGGCTCAGTTGCTCTGCGGCATGTGGGATCTTCCCGGACCAGGGCTCGAACCCGCGTCCTCTGCATTGGCAGGCGGATTCTTAACCACTGCGCCACCAGGGAAGCCCAACTTTGTGCCTTTTAAATAAGTTTATGGGCTTAGTGACATTTTGGAATTTGAGAAAGAATTATCAGAAAAGAAGGAACTATAATTTATACTGAATATATGCAAGTGTGTTCAAAGATTGCTAGATCCAACCTGTGGAAGAAAAAAAATTATTGTGGGTGCAAGTTATGACCCTAACAGCACTTACCTTTGATGGATTTAATCTGTAATCAGACATGTATGTGATAAAATGATACCGTAAAAAAAGGTAGAGAAAAATATGACTTTACAAGCTTAAATCTTTCATCTTGAGATTAAGTTTTTTCCTCCTTTAACAGGACACCTTACAGGAAAACACGAGAGACATTTCTCTATATCAGGATGCCCTCTCTATCATAATCTCTCAGCTGATGAATGCAAGGTAATTGTATTGTCATTTATTCAACATATACTTACTGAGTGCTTACCATTTGCCAGGTACTTTGCTAAACAATGGGGATACAGTGTGAACAAAATGGGCAAGGTCCATGTTCTTACATTCTAGAGGAGGAAACATAAAAAACAACTGTGTTTAAAAAAAAAAACAGACAAATGAATTATTCTACGTAGTGAGTGTTTTGAGAGAAATTAACAATGAGATTATCTATGGAATATTTGGAACATCATCCTCCAAGTGCTTTGATATTTTCTGTTGAAAATTATCTTCAAAGATTGCTAGGGACCTTTTCCACTAAGGAATAATTTGCATAAGCATGTGATCTCAATATTTATGCATTAGTTTCTCTTCTTATAAATCTATGAGGACATTTTGCTTTTTAAAAATTTTTCAAAATTCTTTTCCTCTTTCTTTGTCTGTTTCTGTGAAATACTTTTCTTTTTGTTACTCTCAATCACACCTACTCTTGGCTAATTCTTGTCTTACATTCTTGAAAAATATAGTTCTGAATAACCTTTGGGGTTTGGAATAATGGATTTAGGAGTAGAGCCTAAGATCCTATTTTGTATGTTTCTCTATGGGTTGTTGCTACCAAGGAGGAACCAAGAAACTAATTATGGGCAAGCAGGAGTTGAAAATGTTACTAATTAAATGCACTGCTCAGGTAGTATTTGGACAGGTTACCCAAGTTGGTTAGACCAAAGTATTAATTGTCATTTTTGTAGTTGTTATTTTGCTAAGAAGGCCAGGATAACAGGTTTATTCCTGTTTGGGCCAGTTTCCTCCTGAGAAAAATGAGATTCCCCAGCTAACATTAATTCTCCCCGATTCAGAAATATGTTCTCTTATTTACAAGTAGACCACAGGAGGGAAAGTTCCGTTCTGTGTTGTGTTTAGTCTTTCAGCAGAGTAGTATACTTCCAGTGCTCACGTGGATTTTGAGGTTGTGGATACTCACTCTTCCCTTCCCTCATCCCAGATCTCTAATATAAGCAAGGCAGTTTCTTCTGCTCTCTGTAGAAGTGGTAGGTCTTCCCATTATCTTCCCATTAGTGTGAGACCAGATCAAAACAGGAACAGCTCTTCCAACATCTGCATCAGAAGCTGACAAGTCATTAGGTGCTTCTTTCTCTGAAAATAACTGTGAACTCTGGTTTTTGAGAGTTGTCCGTTACCACTTGTCTTTAAATATAACGATCTGATACTATGGATGGTTTTACATAAAAGTCTTCTTAAGGTATAACTTTTTAAATTGTTGGCTGATAGCAGTATGAACATGTTGCCTTAAGCAATTTATTTTTAAAAAAGAAAAAGAGGGCTTCCCTGGTGGCGCAGTGGTTGAGAGTCCACCTGCCGATGCAGGGGACACGGGTTCGTGCCCCGGTCCGGGAGGATCCCACATGCCGCGGAGCGGCTGGGCCCTTGAGCCGTAGCCGCTAAGCCTGCGCATCCGGAGCCTGTGCTCCGCAACGGGAGAGGCCACAACAGCGAGAGGCCCGCGTACCGCAAAAAAAAAAAAAAAGAAAAAGAAAATTTTCAGTGTGGGGAAGAAAATTCTGAAAAAAGGAACGCATTTCCTGTACTTTCCTGTTTTGTGCTCTTTTTCACAAGGGGAATCAGGCTCAGCATAATCCGTCTTTACTACTGGACCATGTGCTTGTGAGGATCAGGAGAATTTCTGAAAGATACATACTTTTATTACATTTAGAATCCCAAATGGAAAGATTAGGCTAATTCCTCACATTTACTAAAAACCCAGAGTTTTTAAAGTACTTGCATGTACAGAATTGCTCTGAGTTTTCCAGTAAATGATTGCAATCAGTGATATTACCATTTTATGTTCAGTCAAAAGACTGAATTCAATGAGTTTACATTTTCATGGGGGAAGGCAAAATCAACATATAAAATTAGTAAGCAATTAAGAATTTCGTGTAGTGGTAATGTTGTGAGAAATGAAAAGGTTAAACAGAGTGACTGTTTTGGGGGTGACAGGGTATGGCCGTGCTTTTCCTTGGGCTGTGGAGAAAGACATTTTATCTGAGCCATGGGTGATGGCAAAGAGGCAGTTAGTTGTGTCTAGGTCCTGAGGAGAAGTATGGGCAAACACAAAGGCCGTGAGACAGGGATAAACGGTTGCATTTGAAGGGTGGAAAGTAGGCCAGTGTGGCTGGAATGTGATGGGAAATGAAGAAGCAGGATCCATATCACGAAGGACCTGTAGGCCTTGGCAAAAGGGGTATGTTTGTGTTCTGATGGCCGCGGGAGGCATTCGAAGGGCTTTAACAGAGGCGTGGTGTAGTATCACAAACACTGTTTAAAAATCACAGCTTGCTGGTATGTGGAGAGTGGACTGGAGGGGGCAAGAGTTGACAAAGGGTAGGTAGGCTGTGTCTGAGGCTTAGGCAGTAGATGGCGGCCTGGTTTAGTGTCATTGTCAGTGGAGATGGTCAGAATTGGTTGGACTCAGGATATGTTTTGGAGGGGGGCAGCCTGATAGAGTTGCTGATGAATTCATTGTGAGGTGGGAGAGAAAGAGAACAGTCAAGTGTGACGTTCAAGTTTTTGACCTGATCAGTTGTTTAGAAAGTGTTGCTATTTATTGCTACAGGGAAGATTTGGGGTGGAGCGGATTTGTGGGAGAGTGTCAGTCACTGTGTTTTGACCGTGCTGAGTTTTAGTGTTGACGTAGAATAGGGAGTTGGATATGAGTCCTCACTGCCCAGAAGATGAATTTGAGACTTGGAGAGCTAATGTGATTTGTCTAAGGTCATAACTACAGAGTTAAGTTTCTCTGTAGACTTGATCCCAAGTATCTAACCTTTTCTTTGTACTTCTTTACTCTGTTCTCGCACTTCCTCACACATACTGTTGCGCAGTGGAATGAGCACAGAGGCTCAGAGTCATCAGACTTACTTAAAATCTTAGCTTTACCACCACCTAGCTGTAATTTCACTTCTCTGATTCTCGGATAATGGCTGAGAAAACAGAATGTGAAGCTTGCCGTATCTATTTCTTATAGAGATTGTGATACTAAATGTGAAGATCCTTTGAAAGTAAAAGTACAGTGTAAATTCAAGGGATTACTATTGTATTCTTGCACTTTAAGTAAACATAGTCTTAGAGGCAGGTGGATTGATTGACGTTGTTGATGGTTGCAGGTGAGAGCACAGAGCCGGGATAAGCAGATAGAAGAAAGGATGCTGTCCCACAGGCAAGATGACAACAACAGGCATGCAACCAGGCACCAGGTACGGGCCTTGTTAAAGCTCTGGCCATTTACAGTTGGAGAGCCAAGTCTTGGATCTCCTCCGCTCTGTCATGGTCTTTAGGTATATCCATGCCTCGTTTTCTATGCTGTGTCTGGATAACTGGTCTTCGGTCATAAACTTAGAATCGTACTTTTTCCAAATAGTGAATTTTCAAGAAAAAAACTTCTACCTTATAAAAGAAGGAATCGTGCTACCTAGAATAATAATAATAATGGTAGTAATAATATTAGTAATAATAGGTGATCTTGATTATTTGAAAGATTATACTTGCTGCTCTATTTCCTTATTTGCATCCATTTTCTAACCCATTATAATTTACTTCCAGGCCCCTCTGCTCTGGTGGTATGTTTCCAATGTCACCAGTAACTTCCTTAGCATTTGACGCTTGTTGTTTATGTCAGTTTTCTTCTACTTCTCTTTTCTGTTGGATTCCAAGATGGTGCTTCGCTCTAATCTTTCTGCCTCTCTGAACATTCATGCCCATTGATTACATTTAATTCCTTGTTCCCCCTGAATGCCTTTGGTCTTTCTCTTGCTGTTTTTCTCCCTAGAACTCTATACTTATACCAAGAATAGATTGTGTTTCTCCTTCAAGGCCTTGTGCAACTCTTAGCTGTTGTAGGAATTCTTCCCAAATCTTCTACCATTAATGAATTTCTTCCTCATGTATTCCTATTTGCAATGTTCTCAGATTGTAAGTTTAGCCTTTGGCACATATTATATACACATAGCTCATCATATGGATGTCTGTTTCTGTGGTTAGATTATAAGTGGATAGCAGAGGAGGCACGGTGATGAGGGAGAAGTTTGACTTTGGAGCCAAACAGATCTGGATTTGAATACGGCGATTCTGTTACTCTAGCTGTGTGGTCTTGGGCAGGTCAGCTAACCTCCCTAAACTTTTATTTCCTTGAATAATACCTACCTGGCAGTGTAGTCAGCTAAATTATGCATGTAAAGTACCTGTTCCCAGTGCTTGGCAGGTAAAAGCACTCTACACTTGTCTTCATTGTCTATCTTGGGTTCTAAATCAGTTTTTAAATTTTTATTCATTTTCGTATCAGTACTTGGAAAACTGTAAGCATTCAGTAAATGCCTATTGAATTGAAATGATCTTTTATTCCCGTTGCTTCCATCCTTAGTTTATATTCTGTTTGGATCAATATTAAGGTATTATACATTTCCTGAGCTCGTATTAACTGACAGGGTAGTGTTCTAGGTGATGAGGGAACCCCATTTAGAGTTTTAAAATTACCGCATTATTCACAGGGTGCCCGTAATGCATCTGGCGTCCCACCCCCGCACCCCCACCCCTTCTTTGGTGTACGTTACTTTCATTTAGAAACTTAATTACATAATGAGTTTTCTAGCTAACTTCTCAATTTTCTCCTTTTTAGGCACCAACAGAGAGGCAGTTGCGATATAAGGAAAAGGTTGCTGAACTCAGGAAGAAAAGAAATTCTGGGCTGAGCAAAGAACAGAAAGAGAAATATATGGTGAGAAAAAGTTAAATATTTAATTACCATGAACTCTTGCTATCACATTTGATTCCTTTTGGTTACTGAGATTCTGCTTTTCACATTTGCCATTTGGTATGCTCTGTAAGTAACAGGACTCTGGCAGAGTTCACTATATATAATTCCCCAATAAGAATGGAACTGGGAGTCCTCGACAAACAAAATACTGTTAGAATTTAGATGAAAAAAAATTGAATCATTTAGTTTGTAAACCTCACTTTAGGTTTAAAAGGTTAAATTTACCCGCTCGAACAAATACCATGATGTTGGAGATGTCTGTGTAAGGAAGAGTATTCAAGCTAAGCAGTAGTGCATTTCCTTTAATGGAAGAATAAAATACCTCCATGATAAAAGGTATTAATTGGGTGATACATTGTATAATAGGTCTTTTTGTAGTGTTTTAATTTATTTTTCTAGTTTTAAAAGTAGTGCACGTTTGTAATAAAAAATAAATATAGAAAAAATATAGAAAAATTAAGGAAAGTATTCAGAAATAAACACTAATCCTACTACCTAAAAATAACCTAAAAATAAGCTAGCATTTTGAGATAAAACTTTCTAGCTTTTTACAATGCCTTATTTACATAGTTTGGATATTATTATAAGTACAGCTTTTAATTCTGTGTTTTCATTTACCTATCTTAAGCTGATTTCCCCGTTTTATTAAAAATTCTTCCAAAATTTTTTTGCACAAAATATTAATTTTTAAGTAAAGATTTATTATAAATATCTTCATAGCGTTTACTTTGAAAATACCAACTATAGAAAAGAAAAATTAAAAAAAAATCACCCTCCCAGATATAAACCACTGTTAATGTTTTGGCATCTTCTTCTGATGTGTATTTTTATTTTTTCATGGAGTTGGACTCTTTGTTTACTTAGTCATTAGAATAGATTATTAAAAGTATGGTTTGTGAATACTTAGCATGGCTTCATTAAGACAGAAATATGCCCAACTATGTATTTGCTTTTGTAGCAAATTTACTACCATCTCCATTTACTCATAAGGGTATCATTTTTAAGACAGTGTGGTAGTCATCACTGTCTTAGAAATGATACCCTTACGAGTAAATGGAGATGGTCCAATTTGAGATGTGTGGACGCTGTGGGGTGAGTTTGTAGCTAAACACCTGCTCCAGACTGTGCTGGGTTTGTAGAGAGAGGGAAGGCTCTAGAAATGGGCTGTGGGGGGGGAAGTTGTATGCTTCCCCTCTGTCTTGTTCAGTGTTTTTATCTACAAGTTGGGTAGAGGTGTAATAATACGATAACACCATGTATTGAGTGCTTATGTGCTAGGTAGGCACTGTGATTATGTTGCTCCCATAACCTTTGTTACAAAGATGGATGGTATTTCACCTGTTTTATAGATGGGAAACTGAGATTTAGAGAGGTAATTTTCCCAGAATCATACAGGTAGAGAGAGTGTCTGAAATAAAACCTCCTGAAATTTACCTTACATTTGCTTTCCACTAGTTTGGGCTAGGTTATTTGGACTGAACCTTCCTGGTAAAAATGCTGGATAGGATTTTTTAAAGCTTTTTTAAAAAAAATTCATGAAACTAGAAGAAATAACTTATACTTAAAACCCAAGTATTAGATAACAGCCCAAATTTAAAAAGATATCCATCAGATGGGCCCAGATTAAGCGGAAGAAATTTTAATTTCAGATTAAGCGGAAGAAATTTTAATAGATGCTGGTGAGTGGTTTCTTCATATGATAATATATGAGCGAAGTCTACTGAGTTCTTCCTGGGATGAGCCATCTGCTCCTCTTAACAACCATTATCTTCCGTTCTCTGGGTAGGAGGAGGAGTCTAGGACGGAGTGGGAAGGGCTAGAATCAAAGGTTAAAAGCGAAGTTTCCCCTGTGGAATTTCTTTCTTGTGAAAGGATATTTGTGTAGTGACTGCCATGGTAAGATTTGTTACTTATTTAAAACTGGATTATTTCTATGATTCTAATTTTCTATGTCTGTTCTGTCCCTTGTTCTTGCTTAATATTGAGTAAAACATTTCTCAGAGGCCAGCCTTTTTTCCAGTGCACTTGGGCTGGAGTTCTAAAGTAGGAGCATTATGGTACCTTCGGTGGATCGTGCAGTGGTAGGTGCTGCCGCAGTTCAAGTGAAAGAGTTTACAAAAGACTGCTTAGTTCAGCTGCCCCTTCCTACCTGCAGGTTTTATTCAGTCTAAAATCTTAGACTCGAAAGCGTAGAGATTCTAGTTTTTATTTGGTTTTGTTTTTAAATGGGGAGTATCCACCAAGGTTCCGTCCAGATTTTAGGATTCTAGGAATTGGTAGCGCCTTTGGGTTTGTTATATTTTATTTCTTTGTATTGTCACGCACATTTTCAGAGAAAGAAATGGAAGCATAGAGTTCCAAAGAATGAAACTCACTTTTGGAGAGATTATAAGAGCATTTCCTTTCCAGGTTCACTAGGGTGGATAGTGGGTGTCTTCTGGAATTAACCTGTCTGATAAATAGTTTATTTTGTACTCAATCCCTAGTGCCTAGTATAATGCCTAGCAAATAGTAGGCACTAAATAAATAGCTTATGGTTGTTCTTGGCCCCCTGGTTGGCATCCATTGAAATGCAATAGATTAAGTTCTTAGAAGCAGAGAGTATCACGCTCTGGTTATTTTCCTAGGAACACAGGCAGACCTATGGGAACACTCGGGAACCTCTTTTGGAAAACCTGACTAGCGAGTATGACTTGGATCTTTTCCGAAGAGCACAAGCCCGGGCTTCAGAGGATCTGGTGAGTAGTAAAACCTCCAAGCTGAGGACCACTTGTGAGGGGCACTTGGAACTGCCAAGAAAAATGATTAGCAGTCAATTTGATGGGGATTAAATATACCTTGCTGGTTGACTCTTTCCCCTTCCCCCAGCCATCCTTATTTGAGACTTTCTTCCTTCCCATTCATATTTAAAATTAATTACCCCTCCTCCCTTCCCTCGTCCCTTAAAGTTTTTCCTCCCCACCTCAACTCCTGGAAGGACCTGTTTTGTGGCGGTGGTTAGCTGGGTAAAACAACAGGTATCCCTTTGTGTCAGGTGGGTCATTTGCAATTCCGAGAACCTCTAGACTGGGAGATAACCCCTCTCTGTTGTCCTCTTAACCTAAACAGGAACTCCTCTTTGCAGGGTTGCCTCAGCCCTTCATTACAGTTATAAAAGAATAAAGAGAACGGTGAAGAGGAATAATGGACACAGTTGTTGTCAGATATTTGAAATTTATTCTTTGACACAGCTTAGTTTCATGTATTAAGTTGGTTTCCTCTTCTGATTTTTATTTATAGTTACCATTTAGTTTTGATTCCCTAGGCAGAATTTTCAACAGTTTTGCTTTAAGAAAATTGTGATTGAGGGGTCTTGCCTGGTGGTCCAGTGGTTAAGACTCTGTGCTTCCACTGGAGGGGGCATGGGTTTGATCCCTGGTCTGGGAACTAAGATCCCGCATGATGCACGGTGCTGCCAAAAAAAAGAATTGTGATTGAGTTTACCTCGGATTTAATGAATTGAATGTCTTCAAGGAAATTTAGCTTGTAAAGTGAATTTCATCTTCCTCTTTAAAAAAATTATATTGAATACTTTATTTAAAAATTCTCGAATAGACTTGTTGAAAGTTTTGTGGGAGGCAGGGTTTGGTAGCTGCCCTTGGCTAGGCTGGGTTGCTGCTGTTGGTTTTCTCTGTCCTACCCTGGAACAGAGCATTTCCTAGGTCAGCTTTTCACAACTCTTTACCTGGTTATTCAAAATTATTTCTGTAGCCAACTCATAGCCGCTGAGTGGGCACAGGCATCCAAAAATATCTTCTACTTTCTAGCTTTAGGTTCCAGAATTAAAGCATCATCCCTCTTTCAAAAATATTTTTTAAAGGACCTAAGTTGAGAGGATGGCTGCCATGGCTGTATGTCATGAAGATCCTCGCAGCTTTATAAAAGCTGCAGATATGTAAAGCACATTCTAGAGAATCTTTAGTTTTAGAATGTTTCGTAAAGGTGTAGGGAGTATTTGTGATAGATTTGCCTTTTATCATTCAGTTTGGTTCTGGCTGGTAAAAATAAAATTTTACAAAGGACTTGTTCAGGAGATGAGGCCCAGAGTGTGGCAGGGAGCAGAGAAAAGCCACTACTGAGGTCTGTGCTCTGGGCAGTGCAGACAGTTACATTTTCTGTAAGCTTCCTAGCTCTGGTTATCTATGCTCCTGTAGTTCTCTTCAGTGCAAGTTTCTCGTGAGATAGAAGCCAAATCTGATTTTTTTTTTCTCATAGCCTAGCATGGTGGCGTGCACACAGCTTAACAACAACAGAAATGATCAATTCTAATCCTCCTTTGACTTAATTTCTTGTCTACAATAGGAGAAGTTAAGGCTGCAAGGCCAAATCACAGAGGGGAGCAACATGATTAAAACAATTGCTTTTGGTCGCTATGAGCTTGATACGTGGTACCATTCTCCCTATCCTGAGGAATATGCGCGACTGGGACGTCTTTACATGTGTGAATTCTGTTTAAAATACATGAAGAGCCAAACAATACTCCGCCGACACATGGTAAGTTGTTTGGGGGTCCATGACCGTGGTGGTGATAAGCTGTGGGATCTCTAGATTTAGACATCTATCTAAGCACCTCTAAGTGGTCCACAGAAATGGGAGGAAGGCACAGGAAATTGAAAGCCACATTTCAGAGTCGGGATATACAGCCTGCTGTGGCAAGCCTGGGTGGCCCTTAACCACATCCTGTCATACTCATCTCCCTGTCTTTTTTCTTGCTGCCTGCTCTTGTCTGTTTCTCCCTTGGGATGTGAATTACCTCTGCCCACAGTTTTTCTATGTCTCAACTAGATGAAAATAAATGGACTTCATTAGATAGACCTTCATTAGACAGAAATGGGACGTGACTCACCTTTTGTATCCCTAGCAGCTAGCATGGGCAGTTAATGCCCCATAAATGTGTGTTAAATTAACACTTGCTTAAGAAAGACAAATTATGAAATTAACAGAATGGGTCCTTAGGTCAGCCCCTCCCTTGAGTTGCTTAGTGTTTTCTGGTTTCTGAAAGGTCTTATTCCTGTGAAAATAGGAATAAACACTTTCATCTGATTTTATTGTTGACAGATGTGCTCACTAGGTATTTTGCAGTTTTAAGCCATTTTTCTTTCCTTAGTTATGGAATGAAAAGGCTTGTCTTAAAGGGAATTTCTGCCATGGAGCAGGGATGGGGAAGGGTCAGGGGTGGAGATTAGTCTGTCAGGTGGGGAAACCTATCTTTTTTCTTATTTCCATAGTCACAACATAATTGTGGCTCTAAGGCCTTTTAGGGTGTCTCTTTTCCCTTCCCCTTACGTCTTTATTTCCCAGGATTTCCACATGCTGAGAATCTATAACCCAGACTTCCTATGATTTCTGTCATAAGACTCTTCTCCCCAGTTTGGTGATAACTGCTTTTTGGTGTTCCCAACTCTGGAGTACGTAGTGGCCCAGAACTGCCACTGCTAATTAAGCCCTCTAGACTCCAGCCCACTAGGCTCCCACTAGACTGGGTGGCAAAGGATGTGGGGAGGGGGGCGGGAGGGAGGGCAGGTGGGTGATGAGTGAGGACTGGACTCCGTGATTGAAGACCATGGAGATAACCTCATTTAGGGTTTGCTATGTGAAAGACTGGTATTTTTACTGATATGAACTGCTTACTATTTATGCCCTTTTTCTTTTTGTTTCTGTTTATTTAGTGGCACTAACCAATGAAGTAGCTAAAAGGCAAGAAATAGTAGTAGGGGGAGAAAACAAAGGGCCTAGATAAATCTGAGGATCAAGTAAACATTCTGAATGTTTGAGGTTCTCTACTGTATTATATGAGTTACAAAAATTGAATTTCATGAAATAAAAACTTATTTTAGTTCACACGTCTGAAGATTCCTATTGCTTTAGGCATAATCACAGAAATGGGCTTTCTTTGGCCATTTGGCCAACAGTTTGGCTTCTGTTTCTGAACAGATAATTGTTGTTCATTTGCTTATTGTTGGGAAAAGCCAACATGAATAGAGAGGTGGAGATAGGAACAAACTACAGGTGGAGCTTTCTTGAAACAAGACCAGTTACTGCATATGTGGCCTTACATGTGACAAATTGGGGCATGATTCTTGAGTTGACCGAAAGAGTCACAATAAAATTTAATAAGAAAATATTCCATATACATATGCCTTTTAAATGATATTTTTTAAAGTATTTTACATAAAACCTTTTAAAAATTCACCCATTTACGGCAGTGGCTTCCCGGCTGCATTAAATCTATTAGCAATTGAGGGTGAGGAAAGTAGTACCTTGTGCCCCCTTGTGGCCAAGTCAGTGTCCGTTGTCCTGTCTTCCTCCCTCCTCCGCTCCCCCTGCTTTCTGCTGCTCAACCAGGCTTCCTTGCCTTTTTTTTTTTTTTTTTTTTTAAGCCACAGAAGGACATGCTCCTATTTCATTACAGTATAACAAACGGAACACTTGGAGAGGGGGGCATGGTTTTTATCACTGGGTCTGTTTTCTAATCTGAAAAAAAGAAGACCATAATGGTTTAGGTGGTAATGAGAAGTTTCTGGTAAAGGTGAGAGTACCTTTACCTAGCAACTCTCAGCTGCGGAAATAAGCTGCTTAAGAATCTCCTGTTGGCACAAGGCATTTTATAATAAGCTAGGGGTATTTTTTTAAATCTATCTTGCTTTTACGTGATAGATGGTTTCAATCTCCTGGGTTGGAACAGTGCCAGAATATAATCCAGAAAACGTGTTCCAAACTGCTATAAAAATACCATAAATATATTGCAGTGACTTTAGCAACCTTTATTTGTTTCACTAAAAAGAAAATCTGTTTTGCTGTATGTTCTCAGGTTTGTCCACCTGTCCGTCTCAGCTAACTAAATTTGACCTGTGATTCCTTTTCCCTTTTGAGCAGTATTCTTACTGGGAAGGTTTGTTTCTCTGATGTGAATTCCATTCTCTTGCAGGCTAAGTGTGTGTGGAAACACCCACCCGGAGATGAGATATATCGCAAAGGTTCAATCTCTGTGTTTGAAGTGGATGGCAAGAAAAACAAGGTAAAAAGTGCTGACATCAGAAAAAGGGGTGAAAGTGTTGTACATTCACAGGTTTCAGAAATTTGTTTTATGTGCTGACATCAGAAAAAGGGGTGAAAGTGTTGTACATTCACAGGTTTCAGAAATTTGTTTTATCTCCATCTCACCTTGTAAAGAAGATAGAACTCTTCTATTGGCCAAAATACACAATTTCTGCTTCATTAACAATAATGGTATGATCTTTAAATTTTAGGCCTTTATCTGATAAGTATAAGAATCACTGGCCCACACATAAACGTTGTTTCTCTACTTCCAGATCTACTGCCAAAACCTGTGCCTGTTGGCCAAGCTTTTCCTGGACCACAAGACATTATATTACGATGTGGAGCCCTTCCTGTTCTATGTTATGACAGAAGCAGACAACACTGGTTGTCACCTGATTGGATATTTTTCCAAGGTCAGCAGGGTCTGGAGATTAAGAAGCTGATGACCAGAGCAGGGTGACTGATGTTGGCATGTGGTGACTCAGATCACTGCCAGAAAGAGGCAGTTCCCTGGGCAATGATGACAGCCCTTCTCTTAAAGGGTGGCGGGGGGTGGGGTAGAAATCCACGTATCAAAGATTATTTAATGAAAATGTGCAATTCTTTATTAAAAGCTTCTGATTTATTCATTTCTGGACTTGTGCATTGAAGCTGCCCATTAATTAATGGCCAGGGCCCTGCCTACTAACCCACAAGCCCACATCTTGTAGTCAAGCCAACCAGCTCTCCTGGCTTTGCTCTTCTCTGTGTTATTAGCTTCAAACCAGGAATATGTTCCTTTTGCCTGGTTTTCTAGCTGGGTTCCTTCAGTTGATAACGCCACCGTGCCTTTAAAGACTCAAGGCCAGATTTTGCTTATGACTTTTTAATGTAACAACTTTATTGAAATGTAATTCCCCTACCGTACAGTTCACTCCTTTAAAGTGTATGGTGCAGTGGTTTCTAGCATGTTCACAGAGCTGTGCAACCACCTGGCAGTCACCACAGTCAGTTTTTGTTACCCCAGTAAGAAACCCCATACCCATAAGTAGTCACTCCCCATTTCCACTCATTCCCTCCCAGCCCCACCGTCTCTATAAGTTTGCCTGTTCTGGACATTTCACATAAATGGAATCATGCGGTATGTGATTTAATTGTGTTTTGACCCCCTTCCAGAATGGGGACTTACTGTTTGGATTCCCTCCCTTCTCCAGTAGGCAACACTCTTTTGAAATACTGCTTTTAAAGAGGGCTGCTCTAGACTGACTCAGTGTTCTAAACCTTCTTGCCTTGCTCTGTGCCTGTAAGGAACCCAGAGTCAGCCCCCTTAAGATGAGACTGGAAATCTTAGAGCTAGGGAAACCCTGGGATCATCATAAAGGGTGTGGATGTACCAGCTGTGAGCCTGACAGCCACTCCTCAGGACTAGTTAGCATATATTTTGCAGGCAACCTTGTTTTGTATCTGTGGGACTGCTGATACCTTTGGTTCCAAATTCTCATGACCCACTCATCTGTTTGCTCTTGATTTTAGGAAAAGAATTCATTCCTCAACTACAATGTATCCTGTATCCTTACCATGCCTCAGTACATGAGACAGGGCTATGGCAAGATGCTCATTGATTTCAGTAAGTGAAACAGGAAAGTCATAAGTTCTACAAGCAGGGACCATGTGAATATTGTTGTTTGTCTTTTTGTCCTGTGATCTATCTATACAGTTCCTGGCATGTAGTGGAATTACACTGGCATTAAGTGAATGAGTAAGTGGAAGAAATCTGAACATTGTCAGTTGGCCTGATACACATTGAACACTCAAATGAATACAGGACCCTGAGTTGGTACCTAACGGTGGGAGATATAGAGGATAGTAAAGTAAGCTCTTTAGGATTACCCCAGTTTGAGACTTACCGACAGCACATACATGCATAAGGCTTCAAATTTGTTCTTGGGTGTTAGGAATTTTAGTTTTGTAAGCTTTTGTCTAGAGGCAGTCGTCTTATTAATCATGGATTCTGTATTTGGGAATTTGCCCACTCATTAAAATTTATTCATAAGCCCAAAATCAACCAACATGCCCATGGCAGCAAAAAAAAAAAAAGTCACCATGCATTCCCAGATGAAGTTAAACAAGGTGCCTTGTTTCGGCTCTCTGTGTTTAAGCCAGTGTCCTTTTCATGGTCTATTAGTGCCATGTCATTCATAGTTTTGTGCCTTTTTAAAAATATTTATTTATGTGGCTGCGCCAGGCCTTAGTTGTGCAGGATCTTCATTGCCTCGTGCGAGATCTTCGTTGTGGCGTGCGGACCTTTAGTTGCGGCATGCATGCGGAATCTAGTTCCCTGACCAGGAATCAAACCTGGGCCCCCTGCATTGGGAACGTGGAGTCTTAACCGCTGGACCACCAGGGAAGTCCCCATATTTTTGTGCTTTTTGTTATTGATTTTCTTTTCTTTTTTTTTTTGGCTGCGCCACACAGCTTATGGGATGTTAGTTCCCCAACAAGGGATTGAACCTGGGCCCTTGGCAGTGAAAGCGTGGAGTCCCAACTACTGGACTGCCAGGGAATTCACTGTTGCTGATTTTAAATGGTCCCTAAGTGTAGTGCTGAAGTACTGTCTGGGATGGCTGTGATGTGCCTTACAGAGAAAGTGTGTTTTATAGATAGGTTTTATTCAGGCATACATTATTGTGCTGTTGGCTGTTAGTTCACTGTTAATGAATCAATGATATGTATTAAATAGGTGTTTT
This sequence comes from Delphinapterus leucas, assembly GCF_059928025.1. NCBI lineage: Eukaryota > Metazoa > Chordata > Mammalia > Artiodactyla > Monodontidae > Delphinapterus > Delphinapterus leucas. The sequence goes on along the minus strand of NC_143147.1, from coordinate 46,519,432 downwards.
TAAACAGAAGCACATAAAACGAGGTTATGTATTGATTGGTTGACAAAAATGTGACCAGCAGCCCACAGGAACCTAACCCTGTATCTCCCCTAAGAGCAGTGGTTCAATATTCGCTAATTCAGTGTTCACTGTGACTTTGTAGAATATAACTACTGTAAATAATGAGATTCAACCGTGCTTTATTCGATATTCACTGTAACATGACATATTTTAGTCAAATTAGAATTCTTAGAAACAGCTTTGTGATTTTTTTTTTTTTTTTGCGGTACGTGGTCCTCTCACTGTTGTGGCCTCTCCCGTTGCGGAGCACAGGCTCTGGACACACAGGCTCAGCGGCCATGGCTCACGGGCCCAGCCGCTCCGTGGCATGTGGAATCTTCCCGGACCGGGGCACAAACCCGTGTCCCCTGCATCGGCAGGTGGACTCTCAACCACTGCGCCACCAGGGGAGCCCCCCCCCTTTTTTTTTTTTTAAGCCACCTGGTAAGAGATGAATCAGGAAATGGCATAATCCACTAAGGGTTGAGGGGATTGTATATCTTTGAATAGGTAACACCTATTTTATAATTGATATTGCAAAGCAGACTCTGCTCCTTAAATCTTTTTCCTTGTTGGTACATTGTTCTTACTAGGATGAGATACAGTGTCTGTATTGTTCCCTGGCAGGTTATTTGCTTTCCAAAGTGGAAGAAAAAGTTGGCTCCCCAGAGCGTCCACTCTCAGATCTGGGGCTCATAAGCTACCGCAGTTACTGGAAAGAAGTGCTTCTTCGTTACCTGCATAATTTCCAAGGCAAAGAGATTTCTATCAAAGGTTGGTTTTTGACTCTTAGAAAATGGTTGTTACTCAAGATGTTAGTTCCACTGAATATTCTGACTTTTCTATTTGGCCCTGTTCATGCTTTGTAACCTGCAAAGAAAATAACCCCATTCTGTGTTTCATCTGAATATGAGAGCAGAAGGCCCACTAATGTGGACCACTCACTAAAGGTACCTAAGGATTCCAGAGTGTTTGGCCCTTGGGACTGATTATATGATTTGGTTTCTTGGGACTGATTATATGATTGGGTTTCTTACAGAGAAAATGTGGTGGGGGTTTTTTGTTTTTTTAATTTTTTTTTTTGAGTTTTGAACTTTATTTATTTACTTATTTTTGGCTGTGTTGGGTCTTCGTTGCTGCACACAGGCTCCCTCTAGTTGAGGTGAGCGGGGGCTTACTCTTCATTGTGGTGCGCGGCCTCTAATTGCAGTGGCTTCTCCCGTTGCGGAGCACAGCATGGGCTTCAGTAGTTGTGGCTCGCGGGCCCCAGAGTGCAGGCTCAGTAGTTGTGGCACACGGGCTTAGTTGCTCTGCCGCATGTGGAATCTTCCCGGACCAGGACTCGAACCCGTGTCCCCTGCCTTGGCAGGCTGATTCCTAACCACTGCGCCACCAGGGAAGTCTGAAGATGTGTTTTATAGATCGGTTTTATTCAGACATTCGTTATTGCGTCTCAAATCTCAGGTTGCTGACACTTTAATTCTCCACAAAAGTCAAGAAAGAAGAAAAACTTCAAGTCTTTTGGCACACACAGGAACTTCTAACATCCCTGAGTATTTGTGAGGATGGGAGAATTTAGTTTGGTCTGTCTTTGACCTTGATTTCTATAGGGGCCAAGTGGTTTCCTGCTGTAATATCCATCTTCTGTAGTTATTTTAACTGGTCAAATGAATGCTTTGTAAATTTCTTCTGAACAGCTTGGGTCAAGTAGTGAAGATTCCAAACATTTGGAGTCTGCGTCTAGATTTACTCCAAGGCAAAGGGGGCCTTGGTGGGGCAGGGCGGGGGTGGTGTCTACATTTTGGCCAAGTTCTCAATAGCTCTTCTGTTTCAGAAATTAGCCAGGAGACAGCTGTGAATCCTGTGGACATTGTCAGCACTCTGCAAGCCCTTCAGATGCTCAAATATTGGAAAGGAAAACACCTAGTTTTGAAGAGACAGGTAAAGTTACTCTCAGCCTCTTGCTCATTGCTTAATGTCCCTTGAGGCCTAGCAGAGCAAAGTGGGGCCCTCACACCTTACAGGTAACCTTCCCTTAAAGGAGTCTGACTCTACGCATCCTTTACTTGGTCTCACCGTTAGGCTTATCGTAAGCTCCTGTCTCAGATTTGATGGCAGACGCGTAAGCAGCTCCAGTTAAGCAGCTTTATGTCGCACAGTCGTACTTCTATCCTTTGATGATTTTCTTAGATCGGATGAAGAGTGCCCATCTGTGGAGGAGAATCTTCATAAACTCCAGGGCCTGTGGAAGTGGTTTTAAATTCCTTTAACAAATGCCATCTCAACTCATGCCAATTTAAAAATTTTTTAAGTTGACTTATAACGTTTACTGATGGAATATGAATAATGATTTTCAGGTCTTACCGAAGGCATAGTAAGAAGAAATGGATTAGGTAGGAGAGCACTAGGTAAATCAAAAGATAATTTTTTTTTATATACCTGTCTCACACCTTAGTATATTATTAAATCTTTGGCCATTTCTTCTTTGCTAATAATCATTTTGGAATCCACTTACAAACATGTTTTAGTTGAACGTATATAATAATTGTTCCCATTGTTCTCTCTCAGGACCTGATTGATGAGTGGATAGCCAAAGAGGCCAAAAGATCCAACTCCAATAAAACCATGGATCCAAGCTGTTTAAAATGGACCCCTCCCAAGGGCACTTAAAGTGACCGGTTACTCCGAGCCAGCGAACCCCAGCAGTAGGAATCCGTACCCTAGGGATCTGTCTGTCATTTCTGTTGCTCTTGTGATTGGCAAGTACAGTATCCTTTGGGAAGGCCATCCCCCTCAGGACTGTCCTGGCTCCGACCTTCGTGTACACTGCAGACGCTGGTTCTGAGGAACTGTTGTTTCGGCCTCAGTGAGGTTGCCTGGATGGGATCTGTATTAGACTTGAGTGCAGATCCCTCGTAGCACTGACCCAAGGTGTTCTGTTTTGGTACTGTACCTGTCCAGTCACTGGTTCTCTCCTCTGGCCCCATGAGGTTGTGTCGTGTCTTCTAAACTTTGTAATAGTGCTTCTTCTTGCCGCCCAGTCACCAGACCACCAACTACGGTTACTGCCACCAGGACATTCCCAGTTACTCCTTACCTGTGTTCTTGGAGGGGCAGGGAAGAGGTAACACTTCTGAGTGTGTGTGTGTGCTGGGAGGGGTCCCTTCCCTTTGGATTTCATCTCACTTTAAGTTTTTTCCTCCATTTTTACTGAAAGACCTGTTTTTGATCAGTATCAGGCTGACAAGAGCCAAATCCTTTTTTTTTGCGGTACGCAGGCCTCTCACTGTTGTGGCCTCTCCCGTTGCGGAGCACAAGCTCCGGACGCGCAGGCTTAGCAGCCATGGCTCACGGGCCTAGCCGCTCCGCCACATGTGGGATCTTCCCGGACCGGGGCACGAACCCGCGTCCCCTGCATCGGCGGGCGGACTCTCAACCACTGCGCCACCAGGGAAGCCCCGAGCCAAATACTTTTGAAGACTCGCAGGGATTAGTCTTGGTTACAGCACATTATCTGAGTGAGATGGAGAAAAGAATGGAGAAGTGGTGATTCTGTATTTGGATTTGAGTTCACCTGTGGGCAGTGGGCAACGTCTTGGTGGAAGGGAATGGAATACTACTTTTTGCCTCACCAGAAAGTGCCCAGTGGTAAATGTTTTCTTCTCTTTACTCCCTGCCCGTCTTTACGTTTGCAGGTGCCAAAATACTTTCCAGTTCTCCCTTTCATGCTGCATGTTAACTGGTTAATTATACTGCAGAAACCTTTTCACCAGTACCAGTCTGATATAGCATACCTGTACTTCCACATAAGTTACACTGCTTTTGTCTGAACATCCTTGGAGAAGTGATTGAAAATGACTTCCGTGTCTCAGCCCATGACTCAGCAAGGCAGAATGGCCACCCCTGCCAAGGTTTGCTTCCCTTTTCAACAGTGCCTCACCCTCCCTCTAAGACTGAAGTGCTTATGCCCTTCCAAGAACTCCTCCTCCATTTCCTTTTTGGGATTTACCACCATCCCCCCATTCTCTGGTCTCCTATTTTTGGTGTTGTTTAAGTGAAGGAAGAGATGCTCCCTCTAATTTCTCTCTAGCCCATTATAACCTGCTATCTTGGGGCAGCTTTTGATGTATGACATGTCACCCTTTCCAACTTGGTCTCTACAACACCGCTGTCTTCATGTGGAGCCCTCACCACAATCCCAACTCTGGTCGTTTGTGCCTTTCTCTTGTCGTCTTTGTACGCGGCTTATACTCACTGTGGGTTGGGGGGAGCTAATTTTAAGCATGTTCAGTGGCAGCTCCCTGCCAGTGTCAGTGTCACTGTTAAAATTCATCCAAAAGCAACTTCACTGGGGCTTTTCTTAAGGGGTAAAGGCCTTTTACAGAAGCTAACCCTTCCCCACACGTGGTAGAATGTGCTGTTCTATATCTACTCCTCAATAAAGCATGTTCTCTGCTCAAGTCTGTTTCACCTAGGAGATCTCATTTGAGTAGAAAATGGTGCCACTGACCTGCTGCTAACAGGTAATGCGCTTGGGATTTATTTTCCTAGCAGTAAACTGACTGTTGAGGGATGTGGTTTGTGGCTGGGGAAGGTTGTTTCTTCCTCTGTGATGCAGGGTATCTGTGGAGGGAGTGCTTACTCTGAGCTTGTTTAGTTGATGGGATAAACTCTCCCTGCCACACTCTGGTTCCAGATAATAGGTATGCATAGCAATAAGTAGTCTGTATTATCCATTCTTCCATTAAGTTCATTAAGTTCGAGGACAGAAAACCCAGCAGGAAGTTAGGATATGTGGGGTACAATCGATAGCTGTGGGAGGTGGGAAAAGGTGGGTCCCTTCTTGTCTCCAGGCTTATTTGCCAGTAGTGAGTGGTGCCACCTCTAATCATTGTCTGTCTCAGGTTGAGATGATTTCTGAAAGTAGCTGCATTTTCCTGTAGCATTTACCTAGAGCAGGAAAAGGGTGGCCGGGCACTTCGCTATATGGTGGAGAGGAGGAGGGTGGAAATTGTATTTGCTGGGGTGGTTTTGCCCACTGTGGCCAGCATGGTGAGAACTTCTCCTGGCAGACAAACTAAGGGTCCTCCTTGGTAAGGTTAGAGTCCAGTGTGTCACTTGACTGGGGGTGGGAGATGGGATGGAGAGAAGCTCAAGCTTATAAAAAGACCCTTCTTACACATGTTAGAAAGATGTGCGCCCAGATCTCCCTGTTCTAGGTATTCACATCAAAGGGAAATTCTTCTCTCTCTCACATTTTGAAAAAATTTAGGTAGTTAATATGGACCACGAGAGTGGATGCTGAGAGGTCAAGGCACTTGAAGTTTTGTGCACAGTGCGGTCCCAAGCCTCCACTGATTGCCACCCCCTTTTCCTCACCTAGAAATCAAAGGAAGATTTCTCTGGTTTAAATCCTTACAGGTATGGGAACAGACAGTTCACTTCCTTGGCTGCTTTGAGTCAGCCTGTCCCCGCTGACTCCTTTTTACCTGCACAAAAGAAGCTCAGCTGCTTAGGCCCCTTCATTAGAAGAGCAAAAGTCTGGAGTCATTCCTGGATCTAGCTCCTGAAACTCTCTAAGTGGAAGCACCTACTCTATTTCTGGAGGGAGGAAGAGAGCCCTAGCACGAGCTGGTTGCTTCCTATCTGCTCAGCACTGCGCTGGGTACCTTCACACTACCTTGTTTGACCCTCACGTTAGCTCAGTGCAATGGAAATTCACACCGGTTTTGCAGAAGGAAACCTAGAGCACAGGGTGATGCAGGAAGCGTCAAAGACAAATATTTTGGTCTGTCCAGCTTGAGAACCTATATCATTTGCTTTCTTGGCTTTTCTAGTTAGATTTCCTTGCTCCAGCTGTAGAGCCCCGTGCTCCTAGCGGCTTCCGCTGCCAGAAGGATGACAACACTGGTGAAAACTTTAAGATGAAAGAATTGATTTTAGTTGCTCCTATAGGCAGCATTTGGAGGCCAGAGACCTAAACCAGGAAACAAAGATGTTTTTCATTCTGGCTCTGCTTCCGATTTAGGAGTAAACTGTTTAGCAAGCACTGTCTGTCCCTTTACTTACATGGTTTCCTTCAGTCCTTACAACGCCACCACCGTAAGGTGAGTATTGTAGCCCTTTTCCGCATGAGAAAATTTGAGGCTCAGAGGTCTTGCTGCTGGGTTATAGAAACAGAATGAGAGCCTTGCTCCTCTGATTCCAAATCCCGTGCTTCTGACAACGCTATTGTGAGTCATCTGATGCCTCCGTGCCTGCTTTCCCCTTTCTCACAGGGGGAACAGTGAGTCATATTAAGTAACTTTTAGGAATATGGTGTGCCCTCTATAGGGAAGATGATGCTTTTGACATGTCCTCAGCTTTGGTTTGTCCCTGTAGTTCTGGGCAGGTTGCCTCGCTGGGGTTAGGAATGGCCTCTAATGGAGTTCATGGGAAGCCAGCATAGAAAAATACCACAGCTTGCTTACAGCACACATTCCTTCTGGAATATGAAACCAATGAAAAGCAGCTTTTTGAATGTATATTAGTAACTAGTCGTAAACATGGCTGCCTTTTCCTCCTTTGAAGAGCAATTGATATGCCAAACATTGAAGAAGTGTAGTTTGTATGAAAGGTGCTAGGATCAAGCAGTGTAGCTCTCAGTGATCCTTACCCTTTTTACTTTCCTTCTGACCTTTTGGGAATCTAATCAAAGCATCGAGTCTTTTTAAAAAAATATACATAAATGCAAATATGCACACATTTGTCTACAGTTCAGGAAATTGAGCCTTTGAAGTCCATTTCTGAACTGGGGTTAGTAAATAAGAAACCCTGGTTTGAGAAAGCTCCAGTGAAAAGGCAGGAACCCCACCTACCTGCCTTCACTCCCAGCCCATGACTAGTTCTTTGTGTAAGATGACAGGTCCCATTAAGTGAGGTACAGTGATGACAGGGAGAAGGCCTGGCTCACTGGCTCAACGTTAGGATCCTCACAGGTGCGCATATATACACAGTGCTATACAGGGTTTTGCATGTTCAGAGAATAAGGTGAAAACTCTTGCTAAATATATATGATGTATGCTAGGAATTCTAGAAACTACTTTTTGCTATTCGTTGATATCATGGAATTGTAGAATTGGACCTCCTCTGGGTTTGCTCCAGCACTTTCTGCTATAAATTTGTATGACTGTCTCTTCCAGACTGTCTCCTGCTGATGGGGGCAGTTTAATTGCCCACATCCTTTGTGGTATCTTCAACAAAATGCCAATGAGTGTCACTAAGAAGGAAAAAAAAAGGCTGCCCAGTGGTGAAAAATGCCCCTTGCTGGAGTATCAGTTTGTCTCTTCCGTCTTGTGCAATACGTGTAGATGCAGGTCATGCTGCTACCATTCTGGGGTTTGGGAGTTTGTTTATTTGTGCCCAAGAGTGGAGAAAATAACCTGTGCTGTTGCACAACTTTGGCTCCATTGCTCCTCCCAGATGTTCTATGTGAGATGTAAACACCTTTATCCTTGATAAGTCATGTCCATTCCAAGAAGTCAGTGTTTCTCAACTGGGTATTTGTTTCTGGAAACCACTCACCTTATGTTTAATCAGTTCCAAAGTTTTTAGGAACCTATACCCTTATCTCACAAAAAAGGTGCGGTAGATCCCCTCCAGAGATGGCCACCAACAATTTCTCCCATCTCTGGATGTGTGTGCCGCTCCTTCCAGTAAGAGCTAATTTTCCTTTGGAGTGTGAGCTGGACTTTTTTTGGGGGGGGGTGCTGGACCCTGGGAGGCCTGCAGTCAGGAGGCGGCTTGCACCGCCCCCTACTCCCACATTTCTCCCTGGACACGGGTAAGGTGTGAGAATGAGGAAGAGAGATGCCTCACGATGGACAGTCAGTCTTGAGATGGAGACTATTTCACTACAGGTCAAACAGAAGAATCTTAACTGGTTGTGCAGACACCGTCTGGCCTCTCAGGGCCTCTGCTGTCACTAAAACCTTCCCTGGCACCCAGATGAAGGGCCTGGCCTCTCCACCAATGCCTTCTTCCCCTCCTTTTAAACAGCCTAACGACCCCACCCCCAAAGAATCAGGCACCCCCCCAAGCCCCTAACCCATTTTCTTTTTGGAAAGAGGGACACAGAAGCTGAATGTTATGTAGCCCAGTGAATTAATGAATCGCCCTTTACCGCCGAACCCACACAACTCCCAGCTCAGTCCTTTGTTCACCTAGGTTTGGCCCCTAGGATTTCATTCTAGCTCTTTCTAAGCATCCTAGGGTCCTTTGTGTCCCGCCTGCCTATGAGCCACTGGGGCAGGACAATGGTCTCCCCGTCAGAAGGGGGGGTGGTGGCCGCTCCCTGAGGTGGGACCTGTTTCCTTCCTCTAGAGCTCTTCCCAGTGCTGGGAGCATGACTAGATGCCTGTGTCCCCAAAGCAGAGCAGTCAGTTGACGGGCCGCCTCATACACAAGAACTGATGAAGGACCTGGGACCCACTTCTGCCCCTTGAGGTTATGATGGTGGATAGGGAGGGGGTGCCTGCTTTCAGGCAGGGGCTTGTCACGTTTACCTGTGTCCCAAGTCTGTTTTCCCACCTCGGGTGGGGAGCACAACTGTTCAGTATTTCCCTTTACAACCCTGCAAAAAGGTCTCCCAAATGCTGACATGCCAGGCCCCTGGGCAGAGTGCAGAGCCCAGGCCATACCTGCCCTCTGCCCTGCACCGGAGAAGAAGCCATCCACTGTTCATTGGTTTGTTGAGCTCCTGCTGTGTTCTGGGCACAGGAGATAGGGGGGCGGGGGAGACTCATCCTGCTGTGCAGTGAGGTCCAAGTGAGGGGGGGTGCGGGCAGGGTCACTAGCTCACAGTGGTGACAACCGTGCACTTATGCACGACTGCTGCTTGAGACCGAGAGTCCTGGGAGGAGCCCCAGTGAGTCCAGTGAGGGCCTGGTGGTAGGGACATGCTGGCGATGAGCCCAGGAGACACGGAGGCTGGCTGGTTGGCTGTCACGTCCAGGTAGGGAGAAAGGGGTTTTTCGTCCTCTGGGAAGCACGTGGCGGGGGCTCTCACTCTGACCAGTGGTCCTCATCCTCTCGGCCTGGGAAGAGTGCTGCACGTGGCCGGCGGTTAGGGGAGACTGGTCTGCCTCCTCCACCCTCGGAGCCCTTCCCTAGTCGTCCACCCAAGGCCCTCCACGTCCCTAACTCGCGTTTCTCCAGCTGCAGATATCTAAGGCAAATTACAGGTTCATCTGGCACAGCTTCCATTTTTCAACCATAAACGCCTCCAGAGCATGGAGGAGCCAACCCTCACTAATCCTCTAAAGAAAGGGAGTGGTAATCCACCACTCAAAATTCCAAAGGCCCTCCTGGGGCCACGGGAAGTGCCCTGGCCTAGGGAGCAGGACACACAGTGTTTAGTCCTGGCTCTGTTATCAGTTCAGTGTGTGACTTTGGGCAAATTAGTTCCATCCCTGAAAAGTGATTTCTAAGGCTCCTGCCAACACTCTGCATGGAGGGACATTCATTTCCACATTGGCTTTGGGTTGACTTCCATGGCCCTTCGAGTGGAAGGGCTCAGACACTTAGGAAAAACTCTTGGGGGAATATAGAGGACTTTCCCATCTTTATTCCCAAGAGCCTATGTTGGAAGGAGCAGGTATCAGGGAAGCTAGAGAGCAGTCCACAGGTCTGCGGCTCTGGGGGGAGAGGTCAGGATGAGGAAAGCAGACTTGAGCTTGGCGTCTTTGATCAGCTGAGACACCCCCTGCCCTTCCTCTTGAGCTGACTGGCTTGAGCTATGGATCCTTCCCCAGCTCGATTCACTTATCTACTTTGATGCCTGTTCATTTATTGAGCGTCCCCTTGAACCCCTTTGGGGTTGCCCCTGCCAGAAGGCGTTAGCTGATAACTACTTAGGGTGTTACCCCTCCCGGGGCCATTTGCCTTTATTTATAATCGTTGAAGATAGGAAATACCTTAAGACTTTCTAACAACGATTAGTAAGGGAATAAGGGGGATGTTCCAGGGTCTGAAAAACCACACATTACTCTGTAGCTTCAGCTGGCCCTGAGAGGGGGGTGCCTGGGTGTGTTGGGGGTGGAGAGGGTGCAGCTGCAGGGCTACGGCTGTTACAGGCCTGGATCATCAAAGGGATCATGATCTCCCTGCACCTCGACTGCTCTCTTCCGTGGGGCCTCTGCCTAATAGCTTGTGGGGAGCCTTTCTGTCTGGCCAGCTGCCTGGCCCCCACTGTGGAGACTGGCGGAAATGTGTCTGGTCACTTTCTCATTATGCCCTTGCAATCCAGTAGAAGCTCTCATCTACCTTCTGTAGATGGTCCTCCCCTGCCCAGGTGGCCCTGGACTACTGGTCCTCGCTGATACCCTGGTGGTGAAGAGAGGAGATAGAGAAGAAAAAGAGAGTGCAGTAGAGGAAGGCTGTCTTGGGAACCAAGAAAGACAGGGCCAGAGCTGGGGCCTCATGAATGGAGTCATTTCTCAGTCAATCTAGGAGCTGAGGTTCATTCATTCACTGATGCATTCACTGATTCCTTCCTCTTTCTCCTCCATTCTCCCTCCCTTCTCCCCTTCCTTCCACAAACACCTCGTGGGCACCTCTAAGAGAAACTGTGGGGACAGAGGAGATGGCAGACCTCTACCTGCCTGTGGGGTAGTTCCTGCTCTGGGGACACCAGCCATGTGACCCAGCAGAACAGTACAAGGCAGTGTGCCAAGGAGGGCACCGTGCCCAGGCTATGGAGACAAGCTCTGGGTAAGGCAGGCAGGCAGGCAGGGAAAGAGAGGAGCTAGGAGTCCTGTCAGTGAGGGCGCCCGGGAGGATGTGGTGAGTCTAGGGCGTTAGGTTTGCTCCTGAGAGCACTGAAGGGTGGTGGGTAAAGGTTGGTTTGTTTTCTTTTGATATTGTTTTTCCCTTTTCACCAAAAGGACAGCTTTTCACTTTTAAGGTCCTTCTGGATTGATTAGTTTCTCCAACTCCAGGCTTTAGTAAGACCCAAGGTAATTTTGGACCTTTGGCAGAACTAGGTTCATCCCCGTATTTTCCATATCCCTGCAGCTACTCCCCAGGTATGCACAGACCGCCTCTCTAAGGAAACAACCAGGGAGCCTAGCATGCGGCCAAATCATGCTGCCCCGGTCCTCCACAATGCCAGCCTGGTGCGCCCTGGCCAGAGCATCTCTCCCGCCTCCCTGGACAACTCGGTTCTCCCTAGGGAGCATGCTGGGGGAAGGTCTGGACAACACTTACCTCTTCTCTCTGGCTGGATGGGAGGTATTCCTGGGGAAAAGAGAGAGAAGGAATGAGGGCTGCACCGCTTCCCTGGGGGCCCAGTGAGGTGAAAGGGCTCATGGCTCTTTGGGATCCCACACCTTCGGTGGGTCTTCAATGGAACTCCAGTCACCCCCTGTTGTCCTGGTGTGGCTGGGCCGCACAAGGTACACTCTGGGTAGGAGGCAGTGTGGGGTAGTAGGAAGTGCGCATACTTTGGAGTCATTGCTCCTGGCACCAGCTGGGCATCCTTGGGAAGGTATTTAGCCTATCTGAGCTTTAGCTTCCCTGCTGGTGGTAAAGGGGATATTGTGAGATTTAATCACATGTGAGCACAGTGTTCAATAAAATTTTTTTTTTTTGGCCGTGCCACGCAGCACGCGGGACCTTAGTTCCCTGACCAGGGATCGAACCTGTGCCCCCTGCAGTGGAAGCGCGGAGTCCTAACCACTGGACCGCCAGGGAGTTCCTCAGTAAATATTTCTCATATAATTCCTTCCCCTGCTTCCTCATGGGTTGCTGGATTTGGAAGAGAGCTCTGAAACGGCCCCGTCCAAAACTCATTTTGTAGAGGAGGAAACTGAGGCCAAAAGTGTTTGCTCACAAGTTGATTTCCTCTATTTTTTTTTTTTTTTGTGGAGGTACTGGGAAGGTTTTCTCTATTTTTATATGCATTTTTTAAATTACAAAAGCAGTCTCTGGGGACTTCCCTGGTGGTCCAGTAGTTAAGACTCTTGTGCTTCCACTGCAGCGGGCACGGGCTTGATCCCTGGTCGATCCCATGCCATGTGGCATGCCCCCCGCAACAAAAAAAGAAAAGAATAAAAAAGCAGTCTCTGAATAAATGCCCACTATAAAATGGTAATGTAGAGGATAGTGTAGTAAAAGTCCCTCTTAACTCTCTCCCTCACCTCCACTTCCTATCCTAGGCGTAAACACTGTAGACAGTTTGATATTTATCCTTCTGGAACTCTCCCTATGTTTTCATATATATATCTGTGTAAGTATGTAGTGTTTCTTTTAAACAGGTAAACTCCTATCTTACATATTGTTATATAATTTGCTTTTTCCACTTAACCAGTATCTTGGAGATCTTTATCTTTCCACAGATCTGCCTCATCCATTTTAATGGCCATAAAGGGTATGGATGTGCCCTATATATATTTTTTTTTTAATATAAATTTATTTATTTAGTTTTGGCTGCACTGGGTCTTTGTCGCTGTGCGCAGGCTTTCTGTACTTGCGGCGAGCGGGGGCTACTCTTCGTTGCAGTGTGCGGGCTTCTCATTGCGGTGGCTTCTCGTTGCGGAGCACGGGTTCTAGGCGCGCGGGCTTCAGTAGTTGTGGCACACGGGCTCTAGAGCACAGGCTCAGTAGTTGTGGTGGGCTTAGCTGCTCCGTGGCATGTGGGATCTTCCCGGGCCAGGGCTCGAACCCGTGTCTCCTGCATTGGCAGGTGGATTCTTAACCACTGTGCCACCAGGGAAGCCCAAAGTGCCAGTTCTTTCATATCCTCACCAACACTACTTTGAAAAATATACAATATTGGCAATAAGAAAAAGAAAACGCTCTCTGTTCAGACTGTTTTCTCCTTGTCCCCCCAGGACATGAATCACGGGTCAAGCGTGCCCTCAGGGAACATAGGTTCATTTTAATAATTCTATTTGAGCCAAACAGAATCAACTAGAAAGCTTAGCCCATGCCTTTACTCACTTCTAGAGGCTGATCTTGAGCACCACCACCTCTCTCCAGTCATCCATTGTATTGTAGGAAGGCGCCAGCAGGATGCAATGCATTTGTCCCCACCCTTAGGGTGACTGCACTCCCCGGATGCTGGAGACAGCCCTGGTTTGCACCTGTTGCCTGGCATAATTACCACTCTCTGAAGTATCCTGGTTTGGATAATAATTGACATGGACACTCTATCCCATCCCATCACATGAGCGCCCCCTACTGGACCGGAGTAAGAGCTGCTGTAAGCTAGGGTCTCTGCTTGGTGTAACAGAACCCACCCAGAAGCCCTCCTCGCTGGGCACCCGCCCACTTCTGTCACTCACCTCCCACCTGCTTCCCCATCAGTCCAAAGAACTGGTTCGCTTTGCCCCTCTTCACTTCCCAGAGCTGGAGCTGAATGCTGGGCACAACATCTTCCCGAAGAAGCAGAGAGTTCCTTAGAGTTGGGGCAAGGAGACAGCCTGAGCAATAACAATCTCAATAACACGGGCTCTGTGCTGCCACTGAGCTCCTTTGCACATTTTACACAATACTGTAAATAATAATAATAATTAATAGCTAACATTTTACCATGTTCCTAAGCACTTGCATATATTAATTCACTTAATCCTCACCAAAACCACATGAAGTAAGTACTATTACTGTCACCATTTTACAGATGGCAACACTGAAGCACAGAGCAATTACCAGCAAGGATGTGAGATGAAGCCAGAACTCAAACCCATGTCATCTGGCTTAAAGCTCAAACACTCCGGTCATAATCTCATTTACTCTTCGCAACAACCATATGAAGTAGGGGCTGATTTATCCCTGTTTTACAGGTAGGGAAACTGAGACTTTGGGAGGTTAGGTGACTTGTTCAAGGTCACACAGGAAGTGGTAGAGCCACTCAGGAAGTCTGACTCCAGAGCACAGGCTCTGCTCCATCTTGGGAAATGTCTCCAGCGTAGACAAGGAGGGGGCAGCTGATGGACTTGGGGTGGGCACCCAGTTGGCGAGATGAGACTGCTTCCCCTCCAACCCCCTCTCTAACTCCTGTTTTCCTCTCTTCCCCCGGCACTACCACCACTGTCCTGGATTTATCCTGCCCTAGAACCTGGGCCTCCCTGTGAGGATAATGGCATGTGGCCTGGGGTGGAGGCCACTCCCCTGGGCAAAGACATTTTCATCCTTGAGCTGATGGGGTGAAAGTTCTGGACCAAGGACTATAGATTTAAGTTCTCATTCCTCCGTTAACCTTTGTGACCTTGGCCGAAGTCCTCTCCTTCTCTGGCCTTAACTGCAGCCTCTGGTGAAGGCCCTGCTTAGTTCTGCTGAGAGGGAGAGAGGCTCACTAGTGGAGAGAATGACAGTGGGTGATGTTCTTTAGACCGTCTTCACATCTCTATATCCCCAGTACCTGGCACTGTGCCTGGTACACACAGGAGCTCAGCATGTGTGGGATACAGGATGCTGAATGAAAGGTACTTTCTCTGATAGTCTGGGAATAGGGAAGAGGATGGGGTCTCCTTTTCCAGGAAGGCTGAGACAGGTGAACAGAGCCCTAGAGTAACACAAGCCACCTGCCAGGAGGCTGGCAGCTGGGGTTGGGTCAGGGACTTGCTCTTCCATTCCCAGTTTCCCCAGGGGCAGAACTGGAGCTTCGGGGACCAGCAGGGACCTGGCTGGGGTGCAGTGGAGACCCCTTCGCCTCTCACAGTTCGTCCCAACTTTTGGGATCAGGAGTGAATTGTTTTCTAAGCTTTGGACGAATTCAGTCACTTCCAATCTGTCTCCTCCCCAGGACATCAATGGCTGGGGCCCCTGTCTCGGCCTGGAGTCGCCTGGCCTGGCCAGGAACCGGAAAAGTGTCTTTGGACCCATTTCTGAAAATCTTATGGAAAGCACTTTGCCTTGGTAAAAGGCAGTCTTCAAATGCAGGCTGGAGAGAATGGCTTTTTATGAATTAAATAAGACTCACCTTTCTCCCACCCACTGGGTTTCTGGGGGGCCTTTAGGAGGCATCTTTCACTCAGGAAGGACTCTTGCCCTCACTGGAAGCCCTCCTTATCCATTTAGCCCAAATCCCCAGCTCCAGGGCTAACTGCAGGCGGGGAGACCTGAGAGCTAGGGAGGCGGTCGGATCATCCCTGACAGAGGCACCGTCCCTCCCGTCGCCTCACTTGGATTAATGGTTCCTGTTTCCCAAGCCCTGTGTCTCGGGAAGCAGAGGGATGTTAAATGAGAGTGAGCAGAGAAGAAGCATCGGAACCAGGTGAGGTGTTTGCAGGTGCCCAGCAGTACTAGCTGAGGTTGATGTTTCCCATGTGGCCATGTAGAGAGGCCACCATCACACAGCTTCCCTGGGCCTGGGCACAGACTCCGTGTCAAAGCTGGAAAAATAAAAAGCCTTGCGGATCATCCTCTCCCCGCTGCTCCCATTTTACAAGTGAGGAAACTGATGTGACCTTCCCCAGTTCGCACAGAGCCAGTGGAGAAGGTGAGACTTGAACCTGGGTCTCTCCAGCCTGCTGTCTTCTCAATGGCACACACTTCCACATTCAGACAAACCAGGAAGGAAACCTGCCATGAAGGAAACCCACCAGGAATGGCTGTTATTCGATGGCTCGTCCTGTGGCCCCAGTGTGTTCACCATCCCAGGACTTGGAGGAGCCAGGCCCCACCCAGTCCCATCTGCCCTCCTGGAGGCCTTCCCTGAGCACCGGGCCAGTTTGTCTCTGATCCACTGGCCTTGCTCCCCTGTCTGACTGGAAC
This sequence comes from Delphinapterus leucas, assembly GCF_059928025.1. NCBI lineage: Eukaryota > Metazoa > Chordata > Mammalia > Artiodactyla > Monodontidae > Delphinapterus > Delphinapterus leucas. Next base: position 46,503,640 of record NC_143147.1, on the reverse strand, counting down.
TCCCCAAGGTCAGGATCTTTGTCTCCCTGACCAGACAGGGTGGGGCTCAGATGCTGTGTCTCTAACTTTGAGATTTATTCCCAGTGACAGAACTCAGGTCAGTTTAGTAGGAGAGACTGGCAGTCAAACCAGTACTTGTCAGGAAATAAGAGTTTCTGCATGTGAGACAAAACAGTGATCCCGCCCCAAGTTGACCCCCTTGAAAGGAAATGCTGGACAATGTCCTCTGAGGCACAAATACACAGAATCAGACCTTGGGCAAGGTGTACGGTTGTGACTTTTTAAAAATAATAATTAATTTATTTATTTTTGGCTGCGTTGGGTCTTTGTTGCTGGGTGTGGCTTTCTCTAGTTGCGGTGAGCGGGGGCTATACTTCGTTGCGGTGCGTGGGCTTCTCATTGCGGTGGCTTATCTTGTTGTGGAGCACGGGATCTAGGCGCGTGGGCTTCAGTAGTTGTGGCACACAGGCTCAGGAGTTGTGGCTCACGGGCTCTAGAACGCAGACTCAGTAGTTGCGGGGCATGGGCTTAGTGGCTCCACTAAGCATGTGGGATCTTCCCGGACCAGAGTTCGAACCCATGTCCCCTGCATTGGCAGGCGGATTCTTAACCACTGCGCCACCAGGGAAGTCCCTGTACAGTTGTGCTTTTGAAGCTGCATAACCTTGGACAAACTGCTTGACCTTTCTGTGCCTCAGTTTCCTTATCTGTGAAATGGGAATAGTAATGGTACCTTCCCCACCGGCTGATATGAGGATTACAGGGGTTAATATTTATGAAGCATTTAGGACAGTGCCAGGAACATAGTATATGTTAAATAAGTGTTTGTTAAATGAAGTGTGAGTGCATGCACGCACGCACGCGCGCGCGCACACACACACACACACACACACACACACACTGCTGCTTCCATATGCATGCAACTCTTTGGAGGTCTGCCAGGCCAGGGGCCATGACCTTGAACCTGCCCAGGGAGGGGAGGCAGATACCCTGCCTTGCAGTGTACAACCTGCTCTCCTGGCAGCCATAAAGGGGATCTTCTGCCCCCTCCACCATGTATCGTCCCCTGCTTCTCCCCAAAGGTACCTACCTCCAGGGTCACGGTCCCCCAGGACCCAGCTTCAGCGTCAAGTGCTAGTTCCTTGTCACCTGCCACAGTGCAAGCAGACAGCCCCGTCAGGAGAGGCAGGGCGAGGCAGAGCAGCAAGGTGAGCACTGCTCTGTCCTGGGACCCTCGGGGAACCCCTCTCAGTCCACAGACCACCACTAGCAGGCTCCGTCCTCTCTCTCTGGCTCCTCTCGGCAGGTGGGGGAAACTCCACCTGTTCTGTCCTCCCAGCTACTCGGCTTCTTCCTTCAGCTTATCTGACCCCCGGGGCCATTTCCTGTGACTGCCCCCCGCCCCCACCAGCTGGAAAAGCCAATGATACCACGAGCTGCCCAGAGAAGGGACCAGGTCTCCTCCACTGCCGCCCCCCCAGCAGTTGATCTCTGTTGCAACACCGCCTCACCGTTGGCTGCATTCCCCTTGGGAGGCAGGTGCACAATGGAGCAGTGTGTGGGGCCTGGTGCTTCCGGCTTCCTGACTGGAAGCCCCGAGCAGGCAGCGTCATCTTGGGAATGGGAAGGGGGAACTGCCTGGCTTCTCCCTTACCCTGTAAGAGAGGCCTCTCCCCAGAACTTAGTATTCTGCCACGAGTCTCCCCTTCCAGTCACTGCACCCCTTCCTCGGCACTCCCCGCCATCAGTAGTCCTCATGTGAGCATGGCTGCACATGTCCTGCCCTAAGAGGTAAGACAATACGTAAAGAAATAAGGCTCCTCACAGGCAGGAATTGGGATTTGCCAGAAAAATGACCTCCTGCTCAAGTGTCGTCAGCTCTAAAACATCTTCCCACTGCTGAGATCTTTTCAAAGCCCTAACCTGACCTATCTCTCCCTGCTTGCAACCTTCCAGTGTCTCCCCACTGCCCGTGGCGTAAAGTTCAAGCTCCCTGGCATGGCACTCAGGGTGCTTCTCCACTTAGTTCCTCCCTGTCTCCCATCCATCCATCTGTCCATCTGTTAGTGTAGAACAAGGGTCCTGTGGTCAGAGAGCCCTGAATTCCATTCCTAGCTCCCCCACTAAATAGCTATGTGACCTTAGGCATGTTACTTAACCTTTCTAAACCTTGGAATCCTCATTAGTAAAATGAGATTATTAATAGCACTTATTTCCAAAGTTGAGGATGAAATGGGAGAATGCATGTGGAGCACTTAGCACAGTACATGATGGTAAATATTTAATACCCATTAACTATTATTCCTATTACTATTATTGACACTTGGGTGAGGCACTGGGCCACAGAAGATGAATAAGACACTGTCCCTGTCCCTGTCCTACAGCATCTCACAGTCTCTAGGAAAGGAGACCTCTGGTTGGCAGATAAGCTGTGTTCAGTTTGCTCTGTGCTGGCACAGAGGTGGGGGCAGGAGAAGGCCGCGCCGCCACCCCCCTTCCTAGTCTGCCCATTTCCTGCCCCCAGACAGCTTCACCACCTGCTCCCAGACAGGACAAGTTTCCCTGCTTCTATGCTTTGGCCTCAGCTGTTGCCTCTGCCTAGACTTCCTTTTCTACCTGGTGAACTCCCACTCATCCTTAAAGGTCTGCTTAATGATCACCCCCAGTAGAGTTTCTCTCTTTTCGGACTCCAGCAAGAATTAGTTGGCTCCTTTCCTAAGCTTTCCCAATATCTCCTACTCATATCTCTTGCAGCTCTGCACGGGCTGTGGTCAGAGGCTGTGCAGGTTGTGTCCTGCACAGAGGAGGCTGCCGACGGGGGAGTGAAGGTGGAAACCTGCCCTCACTCTGCTCACTGCGCCACACAGCCTGGCAAGAGACTTCACCCCCTGCAAGAAGGTGCCTGGCTCCATTTCTCCCAGAGGGGCCAGCTGGGCTGAGGACAGCCCTGCTAGGCTGCTGTATTATGTCACGAATGCACTGAGAGCGGGGCTGTTATATATGTGTGCTTAGCACACAGTGGGTCCTTAGGAAACGTGCAATTACCCTTGAGTCCAGGCCAGTGAAGGCAGAGATGAATAAGGACAAGTGTGGAGGTTTGGGGGAGGACAGCTTCGTACACACCACGTCCACCCCCTTCCAGGAATCTCTTTGGTGAATCCCGACCTGATGGTTTCAGAATCCCTGCATTTGCTAAAATGCAGGTTCCCCAGCTCAGCCCTTTTTGACACAGCCAACTCTAGTCTGTGGGTCTGAATCTACACAGCCCCTGGCTGAACTTTCCCAAGGGCAGGGCACTTAATAGCTCACAATCCACTTTGTTTTTCCACTGTTGTTAACAAGTTCTTCCTTACAGGGATGAACGGCCCCTTCACTTTACAGATGTGGAAACTGGCACTGGGTTTCACAAGCCAGCAGGTTGGGCTTGCTGTAGGTTACACTGAGAATTTGTGGCGGACTAGCATCCCGGGTCCCCAGTCAGCTGCTTCCCACCTTCCCACAAGGGCAAGCAGCATATGGGTGGAGGCAGAGTAACAGCATGGCCCTCTGGATAGGGGTGATGCCTTCCCATTCTGCAGATCCAAACCAGGTGACCTTAGGAGCCAAGGACCCTCTCTGAGCCTCAGTTTCTCCATCTGGAAGTTGGAGCCACCCCTTATCTGGTGGTGGTAAAGGTTTCATAAATGCCCACCCTTAAAGAGCTCAGCAGAGTGCCTGGCACATAGTATGTGCGCAATTAACCCGAACTTATGCTTTGTGATTATTCGACCTCTGGAACCCTGGACCTCAGCGCTGGTCTCCTGGCCCCAGCTGCGCGGGACAAGTGTGGGGGGTGCACAGCGGGGAGGGGGCGGGGCCACGGGGCAGAGGAGAGGGCGGCGGGAAGAAGGGAGAGAAAATCCCAAAGTCCCGGAAGGCCGGGAGGGAGGCCGGGCACGGGCTGGAAACCGCGGCTATTTGCAGCTTTGCCCTTGGGCTGAGGTCGGGCCGGCGCTCGCGGGCCAGGCTGCCGAGCCCGCCGCCCCGCCCTGTGCCCTCGGCCACCCGGGCTCGGCCCTGGCCGGCGGATCCTGCCTCGCCCGGTCCTCGAGGCCCGGCGGGGGGTCGGGACGCAGCAGCCGAGCGGTGACAAGGCCGCGGGAGCGGACGGCGCGCGGGGCTGGGGCGCGGGCGGCGGGCGGGCCGCAGGGTGAGTCGCGGCCGCGGCGAGGCTGCCCGGGCGCCGGGTGGGCGCGCACGATTGCTAAAGGCTGCGGTTTGGCTAAGATTGCGGAGCCGAGAGGAGAAAGGGTGCAGGAGGGAGGAGAGCGGGGAAAAGGGAAACACAAGCCGAGGGCGGGATGAGGGCGGGAAGCTGACGTTTCCTGAGCGCCGACTGAGTCCAAAGGAGGTGGGATGACTGGCCCCACTTTACCGGCCGGCTCGGGGAGGCTGGGTGCCTCGGATGAGGCGTCCAGCTGTGAAGTAGCAGAGTCGGGAGCCTGATCAGTCTTTCCCCACGACTGAGAACGCAAACGCGAGCCGGGGAAGGGCGGGGCGGGCCGGGGCGGGAAGGGGAGCCGGGGGCGCTGGCCTTCTGGGTTTCTCCGCCCCAGGTGACGCCGCAGGGACCCTGCGTCCGTCTTCCCCGCGCCCGTCCATCGCCCCCTTGTGGAGGCTCCTTCTGAAGCCCCATCTACCCCACCCTCCCCGCCTCTGCGCGCCCCTTCCTAGAACTCGGAGTTGGCTGAGGGAGGGGCAAGAGCTGGGTCCGGTCTCACGGCCTGCCCCTTGGATAGAGGACGGGAGGTAAATGGGAGGCTGGGCCCCCAGAGGAGGTGAGCCTCCTTCGGGTGGGCAGTGCGGTCCTTCCAACGGAGGGGGCAGGGTGGTGGGTAAAAGTAGCTCGGAGTGTGTAACTGGGGCAATAGTCTTTGCACCCTGTGCTAGGGCCCTTTCCGTGGCAATGACTTAATTCTACTGCGAATCTTTGAGGTTACATTCATGCATTCATTCATTGATTCTGGATTTGCTGAGACCTTACAACACGGGAGTTGCCCCAGAACACAGGTGAAAGAAACAGACAAGCATTATAACACTTTTAGCAGTGTGGAAAGTGCCATGACGGGGGTATCTGGGGAGAGAAGAAGAATCCTGGACCCCCTTTACCCACATTTACAGTGTGGGTACACTTCAGACACTTGTCCTAGACAGAACACTTTGGGTTGGAAAAGTGGGTCTCTACACACGGATTGCAGATGGAGCAAATGGAGCCATAATCCTCTGTGCCCACAGGTTGTGTAGGTATGGCAGACAATTTGGCCCAAGCCTGCCTTGCTTTCAGCACTTCCAGCCTCTTAATAATATCCCAAGTATCTCTGGGAGGGCCTGAAGATATAGGTAGCCCAGTTTCAGAAATTCTCAGAGTCCTGAGGATGATTCCAAACAGTCCCTGTCCTTGCCCTTTTCATCAGGCCCCTTTCCCCCCACCAAAGGTGCATCTTGGCCCAGGCCTATGGCCCTAGGAGGTTCTCACGCCATCTCCCTTCCTTCTCCATCACCTTTCTTCCCAGGGCCCTGGCCCCCACCTACCTACCTCCTTTTTGCAGTTAGATTCTATAAGGAAAGACAAACGTGCATGGTGGGGGCTTGTTTGTCCATAAGAAGGATTTAAGTCAAGAGTAGAAGCAAAGTGTAGTGTCTAAGGATAAGACTCTGGGTTCGAATTCTGACCCCACCACTTACCAGTGTGTGACCTCAGGCACCTAACCTTTCTGATTTTCACCATGAGATAGGGATAATAATATACTTTCTTAAAAAGGTTGTTGAGACGTTTAAATGAGATAATGCATAAAAGAACTTCATGCGGCATCAGGCACATTGTAGATCTTAGTAAATGGTAGCGATTATTATTGCTATTAATAATATAATTAATAACACTCATCCCTATTTTACAGGAAAGCCAGATTAAGAAAAGTCATTTTTGTTATTCCCTGATATTTTGTTATCAGGTGAAGAGTTTCCTAAGGACAGGAACTGGGTCTCTCCCATCAGAGTAGGAGCTCCCTGCAGCCAGGTCTCTCAGACAAGGTTCAGTGAACCCAACCTTAAAGTTAGGGTTCAGAAGCTTCAGGCCTGGGTGCTGAGGGAGGCCTGTGGAGCCCCCCCTTGTTAAGGGGATGTGGGTTCTGCCCGGCCCTTGCCTCATGTGTGGCGGTGAAGTCTCGCCTGTGTGCCTGTGTCTCCCAGAGCTTCTGTGCAATAAAGGCCGCCAGAGTCTGACCCCATTAGTGGGAGAGGTGAAGCTCATGATTCCAATCAGCCTTTTCTTCCTGGATCTTGGTTAGCGAGTGTGGCAGAAAAGTGCACGACTAATTGAAAATATAGTTATAATGCACTGTCCTTTGTCTACCAAGTGGTGCCTCCAGACCCCACTGTCTGGAGAATAGTTTGTTTCTCAAGTCAGGGAGGACGCCAGAGCTGGCCACTCAGAGATGGATGGAGATGGTACCCACGGGTGGGGTAACTTGGCTGGTGGGGGCGGGGCACGAGACTCAGCATTGACTCCTGTCCTGCTCTCCCTGACCATGGTCTGGAACACCTGGGCTCTCAGAGGACTGCTGAGTTCAGTGAGACTCTGTACAGGCTGCCTGGGGACTGGAGAACAAAGAGATGAGGCCTTGAATGCCAGGCTAGGGAGTGTGGCTTTTATCCGGCAGACACTGGTGAGCCACTGAAGGTTTTAGAACAAAGATGTTATGTGGGATTCTGTTTTTTTCCCTTCATGGGTTCCCAAATCCTCCTCACCTCAAACACGTGTATGTTAACGCCTAGAAAAAGGGCTGGCAGAATACACATAGGTGGTTGTGATGCTAACTTTTGAGATGGACAAGTAAGTAAAGGGAGGTGTCCATCATCTATTCATTACCCTATATGATTTGAATATCTTACGATAAGAATATACCTTTACAATCTAAAACAAGATGAGAAATAATATAAATGTCGGTTAACAGGAAAATGGATAAGTCCATTGTGGCAGTGGAATACTACACAGCAGTGAAAACGAATGAATTAGAGTGTGTCTATCAACGTGGATAAAACTCATAGAATGTTGAGCTAATAAAAGCAAGTTGCAGCAGGATTCCTAGAGTATGAGTCCATCTATGTAGAACTGAAAAACATGAAAAACATATATCCATATTATAAATGGATATATACACATGTAGTGAAAATATACATGGGGAGGAGGTTGGGGAGAGAACACAGGTGGCTTCAATTTTCTCTGTAATGATTCCTCTCTTAAACTAGGTAGTGAGGGAATTCCCTGGCAGTCCAGTGGTTAGGACTCTGCGCTCTCACTGCCGAGGGCCGGGTTTAATCCCTGGTCAGGGAACTAAGATCCCACAAGCCACGCGGCCAAACAAACAAAAAAACTAGGTAATGAGCGTTCAGGTTTGCTGTAGTATTATGTATACGTTTTTATGTTCCTGATATAATTAACACATTTTGAAAAAGGAAGATTAGAAGAGAAATAGAAAAATATGGGGAGAGGGGTTATAAGAAAGAGGGAAGGGTCAACAGTATGAAATGCAGAGCAAGTCCTGCAGTGAAAGAGTTGGGGGCAGAGCCTGGCCTGGCCTGAGGTAGGCGAGCTCCCACCAGCGTTTTGGGCCCATAGGCTCAGGGTCTGCTTTTGGTTTTCCTGTTAAGAGTCCTGCCAAGAGGGCCCTGAAGCCCAACAGCCAGTGGGCCACCTGGGGACTTCCCACTGTGGTCCCAGCCCTGCCGCCTCCGGGACACGCGAGGAGCCTTTGATGTTGCTGCTGATGGTACAGTGAAGCTGTCCTCGTCTCTTACCCAAGAGTAAGTGGAGTCATCACCCTGGGAGAGATTTGTTTGAGGACCCAAAGGGGTGACAGTGGCCAGGCCAGGCAGTGCTGCTGGAGGTGTAGGTTGGCCCTGAGGCAGAGGGATGACCATGCTGACTTTGGCAGGAGCCAGCAAGTCTCTGGTGCCCAGGGGGTGGGGGGGCGAGGATAGTGTTGAGGCCTGAAGGTTTGGGGAGGCAAAAGCCAAATCCTGGTGCCCAGGCACGGAGAGCGGGCGATGCCCAGGCTTGGCAGACAGCAGACTGAAAGATACCATGCCAAGCTGGGGCTAAGGGCTGTCAGGGTTGGAGATCAGAGGAGCGGATGGGGGAGGGCCGGGGCACTGTCAGGGCTTGAAGCAGGAGGCCGCCAGGGGCAGGGTGGCAGTGGGTGGAGTGTGGAGATCAGTGAAGACAGAGGGTCACCGGGAGGAAGTGGGCAGTGCCAAAGGAGCAATGGGAAAGAGTCAGTGCCAACTTGGGGCTGGGGGGCAGGGGGAGGGAGCCCTCAAACTTATTCTTTTCCCAGGTCTCATTCAGTTTGCAATAAAAACAGAGGCCTTTATTGGTGAGTTATAAACCCTAGAGTTCAGGGTTCAGAGAGGCCTCTGGGGTCATCTTTTCCAATTCGTTCTTTGTACAGATGGGCACTGTAGCGATGCCCACAGTGGGGCACTGGCCTTTCTAGGGCTACCCAGTGAGTCGAGAGACATGAACTGGATGGAACCTGCCTGTGTGTCCGAGTCTGTGCCACACCTGTGTGGTGTAGGGTGGGGAGCTGGGAGGTGAGGGGTGTCGAGAGTGAAGGGCTCCAGTCTTGACCAAGGAGACCAATGGTCCTTGGGGAGATGAGGCCAAACACATCCAAACCCAGGCAGCAGAGAAAGGCCATGTGCGCCCCTGGGGAAATGTTCTGGGTCAATAGTGGAGCGCACCTCCTGTGAGCTGGGACCTTTGGGAGGGATTCCATGGAAATTGTAGTTTTGGTGGAACTCCAAACAATAGGGAGGTATTTAAAACCATTAGGAATTTATTTTCAATGGAACTCAAATATCCCACAGTACTAGAACGGATTTTACAAGACAAAAATACATCATGAAGGTGAGTGCTAAGTACCTGGAGCTGACCTTGGTTACTCTGCTGTCCAGGGAGGTCAGGCTGTGGGTCCCTCCTATTGGCAGATAATCCCAAGGCCTGCCTGCAGGTCTGTTGGGGGACAGAGCTGAGGGCTCTGTCATTAGCTGGAGGCCCAGGAACAGGTACTGCAGGCCAAGGCTGAGGTCAGTTGGGAAATGCCCCTGGACGACATTGATCCCTCTCCTCTCATTTCACAGTGGAGCAGACTGAGGTCCAGGAAGAAGTAACATATTCTCCAGCACGACCATTTTTGCAACATTCCATTTATTTCTGAGATGTGTTTGGGAGTGCTTGGCCTTCTGGGAGGGCGTTGGCCTGAACCAGGATGCCCCAGAGGGCAGGCACTGTTCCTGGATGGGTGCTCAGAGGATTGGGCCTGGCTGGGCAGAGATGGAAGGGGCCATCTGCCCTGTTGTCCTCTGGTCAGGGGAGGGGCCGGTTGGGGCCTGAACCTCAGTATCCACCCATCCTGTTTGCCTGGGAGTGCCTGATTGCTTTGGAAGGGCAGCCCACTGTCGGGGGTAGGGTGGGGCTTCCAGCAGCTCCTGGGGGCTGCAGGATCAGACCCGTTTAGCCTCCGCAGTCATCTGACCCCCATGACTCAGGCCTGGCCCTGCGCTTGGAGGGCATTGGGCCAGTCTGAGCTCATCACCACTGCCCGGAGCAGAAGTGGTAAACAAGTTTGCCCTCTGCCTCCCACCCCTGAGAGGAAGCAAGGAAGAGGGTGAGGTGGGGGCCCACAAGCACCCCACCAGGGCCAAGCCATCTGCATAACACAGGTGCGTGTCATGGGTGTCCACGGGGCCTGGAGGATGTGTGCTGGGCTCTTGCATGTGGGCCACATGTACAGAAGCGTGTTTGCTTTCACATGCGTCCTTGGGAGAGCTGTGGCCAACCTTTTCCAGGGACCAAGTTGGCCACGGAGCAAGGGACCTTTCACCCCATCCCTGGTGTCTGGGGGCCAACAGCTGAAGGCTCATGAGGCTGGGCCTTAGAACTGGGGGTCCCTGTGGAGTAACAACTCGTTTGACCTGCTGTTTCTCAGCCTCCTGACTTTCAGGTCTCATGGATCAGACTCGGGTGCTGGGGTTGGAGCTGGGGCCCTGTGGCCCCTGGGAGCCTCTGAGAGACTGCAAATCTTCTTGGGCTGCCGGAGCCTGCGGCAACATCTGAGAGGCACAGTCCTTGGCATCGCCCCTCTTGCTGTGGGCCCCTGGCCCCATCTTCTCTCCTTCCATCTCAGTCCCTCCTCCCCTCTCTCTCCCTGATGCCTGTCTCTGTGTCCCTCCTTTCCTTTTACACCCACTTTTCTGCCCTCCCGTCCGTCCCTCCTCCCTGTCTTCTCTCAACCCAGTAACTAGCATTGCTACTTGTAGCCACCAGATGGCACCAGTGCACCATGTGTCCCATCCTAGATGAGCGTACCGCTCCCCCCTCCCCCCAGCCCAGGGCGATTAAACACCCTTAACCCTTCACAACATCCACACCCTGCCCAGCGCCTTCCTGGGACTTTAAACATGGAGGAAAACAGATGCAGCAAAATATGGGCAGGGCCAGGGTGGGGGCCTGGAGCTGGACAGGCTCTAATGCCCCTCAGGGTAACATCTACCTCGCGAAGGCTGTTCGCACACATCACAGCATTCCTACCTCAAACACGTGAGGTCCTGCGTAGCGTGCGCCGGGCACATGAGGAGACTGAAACCCAAAGGAATGAAGTCAGTCGCCCAGGGTGGGATATCAGATGTGTAGTGGGAGGGAACTTGAACCCCAGCTTTGCAGGTTCCCAAAACTTGGGGTTCTTGGGCTGGCAGGAGTGGGTGGAAATGGATGGTGCGAGGGTCCCCAGAGCAGGTGAGGCCCTTGAGCACTTTCTCCAATGCTAAGGCCCGTTACTGTCCCTTTGGTGTCTCTTGGTTTGTTTCTTTCAAACCTGACACAGAATGATCCTTACCCAGGGAAGTGCCTGCTATTATCTTAGCCTCTGGGTCTTCTCAGAGTTGAGGCATCTTTACACTAACCAGGTTCTCCTTTTCCTTTTGGTCTCTCTATGTATATTCATGCTCTGTCTTTTCTAATAAGGCTGAAATGTAGAAGAGGCAGCCCCTCTTTGCCTTCTGGGGAGCCCCCAGGATAGTGGGAAACACAACCCTGCCCCAGAAGCCTATTGAAAGGGGGACACAGAGGTGTAGCTTTCTGGGAGCCCCTACTGGTATAGAGCCAGAGCAGGTGAAGGTATTCAAGGGAGGCTTCCTGGAAGAGGCAGGGGCCAGGACGAGGGAAAGGGAGGCTGAGTGAGGGCAACGCCCTCCATGGCAGCTGCTGGGTGATCCTCATGTATGGGGAGCAGAGCGGCTGGTCTGTCACAGCCCTGGAGTCAGGGGAAGGGCCCACGTTGGCCCTAACTTGGGCTAAACTCCCCGACCGGCCCATCCCCCCCGCCCCACCCCTCACCCCCTGTCCCACTGGGAGGCCTGCTGTGGGCTGGGACAGGAGGCCCAGGGTGGGGTCCCTTCCCCAGGGCCGGAGCAGGATCCTGGGCCGGCTGTGGCAGTGCCCGGGAGCCAGAGAGGAGCCGCCGCCCCCACCCCCTTGGGCCCCTCTGTAATTAGGGCTATTTTTAGCCCCCTCTTCCTTCCTATTTCGGGCCTCTGGACTGGGCCGGAGAGTGGGCTGTCCTGGGCCCGAGGGCTGGAGCCGCTAAACTGGGCCTCAGCGTGGGAGCTGCAGCCACAGTGCAGACCACAGCCCGGGGCGGAGTCCTGGCAGGGGGAGAGGAACGGGGACGTGGCCAGGCCTGGGGCGGGGCCCGGTGGGGGCGTGTCCTTGGCTCATCTGACCCCTCCCTGGGCCCCTCACTGATCTGCCCCCCTGGGCCCATCCCTCTGCCCCCTCCCTGTAGCGCTGCTGATTTGAGGCAATTAGCCCTGGGCCTGCATCTGTGTGTGTCCAAGAAGGTGCGGCCAGAGCACCTCCAGGACAGCGTCGTCCCAGAGGGGCGCCCAGAGCGTTTATAACCATTTATTAAGTGCTTACTGTGCCAGGTACCGACCCAGCACCTTACCTGTATTAATTCATTTACTGTGTACAACGACACTACGAGGTCCGTGCTATTTTATCCCTATTTTACAAATAGAAAAGCTGAGGCCTGGAAGGAACCCATTTTTCGTGTGCCAGGCTCAGGGAGCATCCTGATCTTTTCCGATGGTGGTTTGGGGGCGGGGTGCTGAGAGACAGGGCTTTCTTCTTCATCTACTTCCAGGCTCCACTCCTTGGATCCCAACACTCTATCCGGCGCAGCTCCGGGCAGCAGCCCCTCAATCTGCCTGTCCCTGGTCTGATGGCCGATGGCCTGTCCTGCAGGCGGAAGGGTGGGTCTTGCCCAGCTGGTTCCAGTTAGGCACAAGAAAGCTGGCAAGGGGTATATTTAGCCCTGGTTTCTGGAGGAGCCAGAGGTCTTTCATCGTTGGAGGCACTGGCCACAGCCGGACTCAGCTTGCCAACGCTGGGCTCCTGGGCTGCAGGGCAGACAGGCTTCGGGCAGGGAGTGGGGTCAGGGGGGAGAAGGGGCAAATGTGGCCGTGTCCATCTTTAGGGCTGGGGTCGGGGGAGTGTTAACGCCAGTCAGGACCACTCAGTTCTGAATGCCACGCTCGGGATGTGTCTGTAGGTTTGAAGGCTCCTACAGGCATTGGAGGGCAGGCCTGGGAGAAGACCTGCTGCCTGCCCCGGTGAGCCCAGGCCCAGCCGAGGCCTAGAGTGTCTGTGGCACGGGGCTTAGCTGGGCTTGGGAGTCTGGGGGCCTGTTCTTAATCAGGGAGGTGGGCAGGGGGCAGAGTTCCAGGGACAGGAAGGTGGTGGCCTTTCCATTCTCTCTAAGGAGACTGCCATGTTTGGGCGTCAGTGTTTAGAGAAGGTGAGGAGGGGGCAGGGATACTGTGCAGGAGGGAAAGAGAGGCGCACAGAGAGGCAGCCTCCTGGTGCCGAGTGGTGCTGGGCGTGCAGAAGGCACACAGGTGTTTGCCTCATTGCCGCGGGTTTCGGGGTGGTGGGCACTCACTGTGTGCTGGGGCCGGTGGGCTGGGACCCGTGTGGTGTGGGTGACTGCATGGCTGGGCTCTGGTGGCACACGGGTGTGAGATGACCCACCGGTGGCTATGGCATTGCTCCACTGTAGGTGACTAGGACGGCATGTGACCCCCGTCATGACGTTTCTGTGGGGCAGCCTAGGAGTATGGTGGTAGATGAGGGACTAGGGCTGTTTTAAACTGTCCAGCTCTGATCCTGTGGGGCTGTGTAATTATCCCCCTGGATGTTGGTCTCCGTGTGTGAGCCTGGCAGTAAACGCATGTGTGGATGCAGAGTTTAGGACTCAGGCTCTGTGTGTGTGTGTGTGTGTATTGTTATTCTGGGTGTGAGTGGGTGTGTGAATGTGCAGCGGGGCTACCAGTCAGTCACCCACCAGCTTCCCACTGCAAATGGGTCCTGCTCCCACTGAGGGTCATGCCCCTCTGCCCTTCTGGGGACTCCTACCCCAAAGCCACAGGCCCTCTGGGCTTGAGGGAGGGAACCCTACAAGTCGTAAGCGCCTGTCTCTCTCCTAATCCTCTCACCCCCACTCCCTCCGACCATCCCCACAGACGGCAGGCTTCTACCTGCCCCCGGGCTTGAGGCAGGGGAGAGAGAGAGGAGCCTGCCCGCCTGCCCGCCGCCCCTCTGTCGTCTCTTCATTCAGACAAAGAGCTCACCCTGGTCTCTGTGGGCGTCTGGGAGACGCTGGGGGGATTAGCTGCCCGCGCCGCCCTCTCCCCACCTCATGCCAGCCCACCCGGCTGGCACCGACGCCTCTGAGCCCAGGGGCGGTGCCCTCACCACAGCCTCTCCAGCCCCGGAGGGTGTGTGTGTCTGTGTGTGTGTGTGTGTGTGTGTGTGTGTGTCCCCTGCCCCCACACCTTGGTGCCCCCATGAGAAATGGGTCCTGAGGTACACACACTGCTGGCGGGGCCATGTCTCCCCTGGGTTTCTACTTCTCTGTCACTCAGCACGTGCTCGGCAGGCCTACATGTGTGTCGGCACCCCTCTGTCTTTGAACCTCTCATTCCTGGCCCTTGCACCCCTCCCCCACAGTTGACTGCAGCTCCGACCTCCCATTCCTTCCCCTTGCATTCCTGGGGGAAGGCACGATCCGGCCGGTGAGCACTGAAAGCAAGAGAGAGAAGGCAGTGGGCGCCCCTCTGGTGAGGGCTTGGCCCACCCTAGCGAGGCAAAGCTGTTTCGGTGTGGGGTCAAAGGAGCTCGATGCAGGAGACTTGGGAATGACATTGGGTCTCGTGTTTCTGTGGCTTCTCCATCGGGAGACTGACTAGTCTGTTAGTCGTGCCTCCTGACGTTGAGGCTTTAAGTCTAGCCTTTTCCTTGTATTGTGCAAAACCAGAAGTGATTTTCAAAGTTCTTTCACGTTTACTCCCGTGGATTTTCTCAACAGGTGGGGCAGGTATTACTGTTTCCTATTTCAGAGCTGTTTAGATCAAGGCTCTGAGAAGTTAAAGGATTTACTCAAAATCACACAACTGGTGAGCAACAGAGCCAGGACGGAGCCCAGGGTCTTGCTCTGTAAGTGTCAAGGGAGACCCTTTGGACCCCTCCTAATCCCCACGGCTGGGCCTCTGCCTCCTCAGTACCCTGTCCCTGCCACCCTCGAAGAGTCTGCTGTTTCAGGAAACTATGGAATGGAGATAGGCCAGTGGGAGCTGGGTGAGATGACCTGGCCCTGCCTTGAGTCACACCCCATCCTGAAGCAATCAGGGCCCTATGGCATGGACAGCCCTTGCATCCGTCCTGTGCTTTTGCAGGTATTTATGGATGCTCTACCAAAATATTATTCTGAGGTTTAGTCCCCTCCCGTTTCCTTTTATTTGGTCTTCAGTGGAGGCAATGAGGCACCAACCCCATTCCTTCCATTGAAGGGAAGCCGCCAAGCATGCCAAGAAGGAAGCTGGGCTTTCCCAATGACTGGGAAAGGGCATGGAGGTTAGGGGTCTGGCTCCGTGCCTTCCGTATAAGAGATGATAAACATATGAAGATGGACATATAGTGGTGAGTGGGTGGATGAATACATAGAAGAGGGTGAATGCACAGGTGAGTTGGGTGGGGGATGCATGTGTCAGCTGGCGGGTGAATGGATGGACGGATAAGTGAGCAGGTGGAATGTGTGGATGGGTGAGTGGGTGGTGTTAGGATGGATGGGTGGGTGGGTATTTAGATAAATGGATATATGAGTGAATGGAGTTGAACGGAGGTGTGTGGAGGATGTTGGACGGATAGATGGATGGAAGAGTAGGTGAATGGATGGATGCATGGAAGGATGGATAAACGGATGGATGGATGGACAGATGGATAGATGGATGTATGGAAGTGTAGAGATGGGAAAGTGGGTAGATAGGTGTGTGAGTGGATTTGTGGTAGAGATTTGGGAGCCTGGAGGAGCCTTTGAAATACAGGCTATACACAGGGAATGAATTTTTCACAAGTATCTTGGTTTTGGTCAGCCCTCAATTCATCTGAACTGATGGAGAGAAACCATGTTATGGAAAAATCTAGAAGATGCTGGTTGGTTGCAACCTGATTTATATCACACTCAGGGGTGGATTTTGGCTCTCCCCTGTGAAGTCTGAGGGTCTGAGCTTTGCATATAACGTGTCAGTCAGACGCACAGCTACGGCTCATCCTGGGAGTCCAGTTCCTGCTTTCCTCACAGCCTGCCGTCATCTTTCTGCCTCCCGTGCTGGGCAGGACGGCATCTCCTCTCAGACGCTTACAGAGTGCAGTCAGTGTGCTCTGATTCTCCTGTAGCTCTCTGGTGGGCTCACTCCTTCTCTAGGGTCAGGGACAGTGGCTGGACTTCCTGAGGGTCTAGGGCTGGTCCTTCAGGTTTCTCTGACGCTTAGTCAGCACTGGAGGAGCCCAGGACCACAGAGGTTAGCCTGGCATCTGCCAGGTGGTGGGATGCTGACATGAACTTGATAGCGGCAGTGCTGCCCTGACTACAGAAGGTGGACACTGACCTGCTTTCCCGAATGAGAGGAGGCAAACGGAAGCTGTAACAAGACACATGGAGGTTAAATGCCAGGAGGGGGGGTGTGCTTGGCGGGGGATGGGGGGGTGGGCTGTGGAATCATTTCTCTGTCCCTTCCCAGGTATCAGGCCTATTCTTGGCTTCAAGAGGATTCTCTTTTGCCCTCCTCTTGGGGAAAATCTTCCCTTGGGGACTCTGGATGGCCTGGCTTCCGTTGACAATTATAGGAGCCTCACGCATTGAGAAGCTTCTGGGTGCCAGGCACTTTACATACATCATCATGTTTAATTCACACAGTATCCTTTCAAGGCAGGGAGTATTTCTCCCATTTTACAGATGAGGAAACTGAGGCCCAGCGTGGTTAAAGAATGTGCCTGGTATTACCCATCAAGGAGGTCATAAAATCAGGATTCCTATTCAGGTCGACCTGACTTCTCTGCCACATGCCATCTCTCATGTCTGAGCCCCCACCCCCTCCCTGCAGTCTGATCCAGCTGGTTAGAATGGGTTCAAGGAGCAGCAGTTGGAAGGACACACCAGAGGGATGTAGGTGAGGCCCCCAGAGAATGAGAAGGCTCGAGACCAAGGAGATGGGCTATAGCCAAGGACCTTTAAGTGTTTCTAGGGCTCTTGTCCAGAGACCTGCTGGCCTCTATTTGAAATAAGAGGCAGCATGAAGGATTTGGGTGAGACTACCAGCAGGACTTTCTGGCCTAGAGAGCTGTAGAGCTCTGAAAAGGGCAGAAGAGGAAGGGCAGAAAAATACATTCATTGCAGAAGGTGACCTATGGTGGTCGCAGCGCTGACCTGATTTGCTGACCTGAGACAAGGGGTGGCCAGAAGAATTCATCTTGGGACGTCCTCTTGCAGCCAAAAGAGGTCACGATGGCCTGGGTGGGAGTTGGGAGTCTTGAGAGCTGGGACTCTCCGGATCCAAGGAAAGACCAATCATGGGGACTGGTGCTGGGATGCTGAAACTGGAGCAGTTCGGAGCCCACCTCAGGATCCCAAAAGTGGGGGCTGGGAGATGCCAGGACATATTTCTGGGGAGACAGGAAAGGGGGTAGCTGCAGGAGCTAGAAGGGAAGCCTGCCCCTCCCCAAGCCAGGCAGTCCCTGAGGCCAGAAGCCTGCCCTGCCCCTGGCGATGCTGAGAAGGCAGCAGGGATTCGTGGCAGCCTGAGCTCCAGGCCGGTGACCAGGTGGCCAGACCTCTGGCCAGTCCCGAGAAGCTGGGTGGAGGGGAGCTGGCGGCTGGGGCAGGGAAGGGTGGAGCCTGGGAGGTCCAGGTGGGCCGTGGCAGAGGGTGGCCCCTCCTGTGTCTCCCCTCGCCTGCTGGCCTCCCCCTTCTCTCCCTTTGATGCTTCTCACCACAGACTTCAAACAGGCTGCCCTCTGCTTCTGCCTGCCCGCCCGTAATTAGAGCCTGACTCACGCTGCCTCTCACCCTCGCTCCCTTCCCTGCTGTTGATCTGGCTCAGGCTCTCTGTCTTGCCTCTATCTCTCTACTTTCTCTCTCTTTCTCCATCTCTCTCTTTCCCTCTCTTCCTGGTTCTCTGGCTCTCTGTGTCTCTGATCCTCTGTCTAGATCAGGGACCAGCTCTAGTCTGGGCCCCAGGCTGCAGTTCCCATGGACGCAGGCTCTCTGCCCCGCAGCCTCCCCTTCTCTGTCTCCTCCTGTGTGCTCTCACTCCGACTGGAGACTTGACTTCTCGGTCTTTATTGCCATACCTTCTCTCCATCTCTACCAAGCTCTGTCTCCGTCCCTCTCCTTTTCTTTCTCCCTTATTTCTCATGGGATCTGCATCCCCTCGCCACACTGAACGTTGTCCTTATCCGTGCCCCTCCCACCCAGAACATGGGGCTCGGGCCCCACCCCCTCCCTGGTGGAGACTGCCCCAGTGCAAGCCCGCAGGGCTGTGAGCTGGGCCAGCTCCAGGCTGTCCGCCTCCTCCCTGGTTCGTGCCCTCAGCTCCCAGCACAGCCCCCGTGACTCCTGCCCCTCCCTGGACTTCTTTCAGGCCCTTCCCGCATCTGGTTTTCCTGGCCAGGCTGACCTCCCACCCAGCGAGCCCCCTTTGCCGCCCTATGGCAGGCAGTGCCATGTCCATTCTCTTTCCCGGGAGAGGGCGGGGCTTGCTAGGAGCCTCTCCATGGCCTAATATGGGAAAGAGGGGATTAAGAACCCTACAGATCCCCTCCCCTCCAAGGCACTGGGGCTTGGGCTGCACCTCGACCCCTGCCAGGGCCCAGGTACCTCTGGCAGCATCTGCCCATCAGGTGTAAGGGCTTCATCCCCATCAGAGAAGAGGCTCACACTCCTCTCACTGTTACCCCCAGGGCACCTGGTGCCACAGACCCAGGTCCTCTTGGAGAGACGGGACCTGAGGGGCAAGGCTTGGGCAGTGAGTGGTCTTGGTGTGGATAGGCCCCCCACGGCTGACAGAGCCCTGCCTTGACGCTGCAGTTCTGGACTAGCCCCAGGGCCTCCCTGGGCCTGTTTCGCAAGGATGCCATGAGGAGGGGTGGTACTAAGAAAGACGTGACTAACCCCTAGGTTGGACTCCCTGTTTTCCAGCTGACAGTGCCCTTTCCTGGTCACGTGGAAGCCTCGTGACCCCCGACAGGGGCGTGGAATGAGGTGACCCCATCTTTCTACAGATGAGGACACTGAGGCACAGGGATGCCACGTGCCCGATCCAGGACCCCTCCTCAGGGGGAGGCAAGCTGGCTGGACTGGGGGCTCGGGGCCCTGTGGGAGTCCAGGTTCCGGACGGTGGGGGCCAGGCAGGACACATGGCCCTGGCTGGGGCCTCATGTCCCTCAGGCCTGGGTAGTTCTGGCCAGTTCTAGGTTCTAGGCAAAGATGGGTGCCCACCAGGTGGCTGTGAGCTCATGAGTCAAGGGGCTTCAGCAGGGACCCCGATTTGGGGCATTTCTGGACAGGACCCAGGAGAGGCCATGCCTCAGGGATGCTCAGGTGATCAGGATCTCGAGAGGCTGGGGGGACACCCCCTCTGAATTGGTAGCCCAAGCATGCGTGACTGTGTGTGTGTGTGTGTGTGCACGGCTGTGAGGGAGTGTGTGATTCCGGGTGCGTGTGTGTACACGAGCACGAGTGACTGTGCGTGTGCGTGCGCACGCTGTGTGCCTGGGAGCGAGGGTTCGTGACTCCATAGATAAGGGTGTGAGAGGCTGTGGTTCGTGAGTGCCTGCAATCCTGTGAGGTCATTTCAAATGTGAATGAGTGAGAGGGTTGTGTCAGCGTGAGTCCTGAGTATGCGTGACGTGTGTGTGTGTGTGTGTGAATTGACTTGGGTCTCTGATGCGGGAGGATCTATGTACACAGGTTTATATATAAACGTGAGCAAGAGCAGGAGGGAACAGACAGGTGTGGGTCTGCGTGCACGTGTGTGTGCACGCGTGTGCTGCTGTGTGAGCGGCGTGACGCCCAGGCTTTCTCCTCATCTTTAGCGTCAGCAGCATCACCTCCTCCCTCCCTCCTCCGTCCTCCCTCCCTGTCCACTTCCTTCTCCCTTCCCTGCTCAGCCACCCTTTGGGGATCAAGTGTCAGGACCACTCCCCAATTCCAGAGGCACCCTGGGGACACTTTTTTCTCCCTTTGCCGGCAGGAAGGGGTCCTCAGAGCCAGGGTCGGGACGCAGGACATGGCGGCCCTGTCTCTGAGGCCTGGGTCAGAGGAGGACTGGAGAAGTGCCTCCTGGCCTCTTTCTCCCCTCACCGTCCTGAGGCCCAGGGTGGGAGTGCGATGACAAGTGATTGTCCAGCGCCAGTGTCTGGGTCCCATTGGTCAGGGAGGCGGTTCCCAGGCCCGGGCGCTGGCTCCAGCCTCTGCCCTGGCAGCCTCCGCCTGAGCCTCACCGGCCCCTGCCTCTCCGCGCCTCAGCCCCTCACCTGTGAAGCTTCTCCTCCTGCTGCCTGGGTCTCAGCCTCTCCCCCAGCTGCCGACTTGGCAGGGCCCCCAGTCTGAGGTCCTTGGCCAGGGAGAAGCGTGGAGGAGTGAGGGAGGGTCTTCTTTGCCTTTAGAAACTGGAGATTTGGGCTGTGGTGGGTGTGCTCTCCCCAGATGGACTTGTCCTAGCACACCTCTGCTGCAGGGGGGGATAGATCCCCGGGGTGGCTGGATGAGGGAGACGTTGCAGCACTGGTTCTGTGGAGCCCCAATCTGAAGGCGGAGGAGCAGCCGTGGCCCGGGGAACCCCTCAGTTTGAT
This sequence comes from Delphinapterus leucas, assembly GCF_059928025.1. Classification (NCBI taxonomy): domain Eukaryota; kingdom Metazoa; phylum Chordata; class Mammalia; order Artiodactyla; family Monodontidae; genus Delphinapterus; species Delphinapterus leucas. Next base: position 46,483,353 of record NC_143147.1, on the reverse strand, counting down.
GGGAGTGATGCGACACACTGGATACCCAGAGAGATGGGTCCACACAGTAAAATAAGGACACAGTTCCCAGCCGGCCAGAACCACAAGATCCACAGTACTTACCGAAGGTGGAAGACAGCTACACAATTCTTTGAATAAATGAAAGGAAAGAACGGAAGGAGGGAGGGAGGGAGGAAGGAAGGAAGGAAGGAAGGAAGGAGGGAGGAAGGGAGGGAGGAAGGGAGGAAGGGAGGGAGGAAGGGTGGAAGGAAGGAAGGGAGGAAGGAAGGAAGGGAGGGAGGAAGGAAGGAAGGGAGGAAGGAAGGAAGGAAGGAAGGGAGGGAGGGAGGGAGGAAGGGAGGGAGGGAGGGAGGGGGGGAGGAGGAAGGGAGGGAGGGAGAAAGGGAGGGAGGGAGGGAGGAAGGGAGGGAGGGAGGGAGGGAGGGAGGGGGGAGGGAGGAAGGGAGGGAGGGAGGAAGGGAGGAGGGAAGGGGGGAGGGAGGAAGGGAGGGAGGGAGGAAGGGAGGAGGGAAGGGAGGGAGGGAGGAAGGAAGGGAGGGAGGGAGGGAGGGAGGGAGGGAGGGAGGAAGGGAGGAGGGAAGGGAGGGAGGGAGGGAGGAAGGAAGGAAGGGAGGAAGGAAGGAAGGAAGGAAGGGAGGGAGGGAGGAAGGGAAGAAGGAAGGAAGGAAGGGAGGGAGGGAGGGAGGAAGGGAAGAAGGGAGGGAGGGAGGGAGGGAGGGAGGAAGGGAAGAAGGAAGGAAGGAAGGGAGGGAGGGAGGGAGGAAGGGAAGAAGGGAGGGAGGGAGGGAGGGAGGAAGGGAGGAGGGAAGGGAGGGAGGGAGGAAGGAAGGAAGGAAGGGAGGGAGGGAGGGAGGGAGGAAGGGAGGGAGGAAGGAAGGAAGGGAGGGAGGGAGGAAGGGAAGAAGGGAGGGAGGGAGGGAGGAAGGAAGGAAGGGAGGGAGGGAGGAAGGGAAGAAGGGAGGGAGGGAGGGAGGGAGGAAGGGAGGAAGGAAGGGAGGGAGGGAGGAAGGGAAGAAGGGAGGGAGGGAGGGAGGGAGGAAGGGAAGAAGGGAGGGAGGGAGGGAGGGAGGAAGGGAGGAGGGAAGGGAGGGAGGGAGGAAGGAAGGAAGGAAGGAGGGAGGAAGGAAGGAGGGAGGAAGGAAGGAAGGGAGGAAGGAAGGAAGGGAGGGAGGAAGGAAGGGAGGGAGGAAGGAAGGAAGGGAGGGAGGAAGGAAGGGAGGAAGGAAGGAAGGAAGGGAGGGAGGGAGGAAGGGAGGAAGGGAGGGAGGGAGGGAGGGAGGGAGGGAGGAGGGAAGGGTGGGTAGAGGGAGGACATCAGAGCGGGAAGGGACGGAGGGGGCAGACAGAATTGAGCCGGGAGGCCCTGGGCAGCTTCCTGAAGGCACCTGGGATTCAGGGGCTGCCAAGTCTTCACCTGAAACTCTGGACGGTCAAGGCCTCTGGCATTTATTTTGAGCATCGAGGCCTCTCCAGGACCCTGGAGCCCTGCTTAGTTCATTTCTCTTTCTGCCTCAGTCTCCCACTAATATTTTGGAGACACCCCCTCCTGGAAGCCCAGAGGGCTGTAAAGGGTCCCCCTCATGCCCCTCCTAGGAGAGGAGGCCGTGTCCTCAGCAGGGGTGGTGCGGCCAGCCTGGCTTCTCTACCTTCTCAACAGCCACTCACTCCCCTGGTCCCATTCTCTCCCTCCCTCCCAGACCCAGGAAATCTTGGGGCAGGCACCTCGTCCCTGACACTGTCCAGAGGCTCCAGCCAGGGAGGCAAGGGGGTGAATGCCAGTGGAAAGGGCCCCTGGGTCATCCCTGTAGGGGGTCCTGTTGGGGAGCTCAGGAGGACAGGAGCCCCTGGGGGTGTCTGGCACCCACTCATTCCCAGGTAGCCTACTTGGCTGCAGCCTCAAAACCAGGCTCAGAGAACTCCAGAGGTGAGTGGGAGGGTGGAAAGCAGATTCCAGGCCACTCCCCGCCCCCCCGAACCGTCCCAACCCCCACGTGGACCTGCTTTGCCTCCCTGTGCCCTGCTCTATGCCCTGGGCCTTGTCTCCAGATGGCGGGAGCGGGTCCTGAGACCTGAGGCTGGTCTTCGCCAATCAGCTGAGAAGCTCTGGAAGCAGGGAATGTGTGCCCCCCTCTGACTGGTTCCAGGAAGAGGAGGCGTGTGTGACCAAGGATAGGCAGATCTAGAATTAAATCCTGATGGTAGATCAGCCCATTCCCTTCTTAGTAGAAGAGCAAGGTTCTGTAGGGCTGAGCGCGGGCTGCCCCTTTGCCAGGTGTTCAAAGCTCGTCTGACCCAAACCAGATTGTATAGTAGTAGCTCCAATAGCTATATTTGCAATTGATTGACGCAACACATCTCAAGTAGGAACCACTTCAGTTTGTGATCACGTCACAGTTTGCACATTCACACACCCGACCTCATTTTGAGCCCCTGGCAATCCTGAGACTCAGGCAGGAGTGGGGCTGTGCCCCCATCTGCAGGTGAGGAAATGGAGGAGGAGAGCCCTTCTCGTTCAGGAAGTGTGCCAGGTTCTGGGATCTCGGCCCCCTCTTCCCCACTCTCTTATTATTTATCGCATTCGGGAAATAATTCGGTTTGGTCCTCGGAGCCAGGAAGGCCTTGGGTCCCTCGTGGGTAGCCTGTGTGTCTGGTTTCGACCAGGGGGACAGGGCCAGGGAAGAGTGGATGGGCTCACCTCGGCTGAGCGCAGACCCCTTCCCATTCCAGCACAGCCGTCAGCCCCTCAGGGCCGGGGCCACGGCAGTCTCAGGACTCAGGACCCCTTCTGAGGAAGTTCTACATGGTCGCTGCCCTCTCTCCTCCAGGGACAGGGCCTGGTGGCCCCGGCCAGCATCTTGTGGGCTGCATCCTGGCTCTGGGGCTTGCTGGGGCTGGTGGGAGGCACAGGGTCCGGGTCTGGCCCCAGACTGGGTGGGCTGCCTCTCCATGGGTGAGTGGGAGACGGGATCGGGTACCATCTTACTCTGGAGGCCGAGTGCCAGTGTGGCCCCCTGCTGGTGACTGGCCAGGCCACTGCAGAGCACATTTTTCTCCGGGTGACAGCCTCCTTCCCCCTCTGACCCTGGCAAGAGACCCCTCCTCTTCAGGCCCACCCAGCACCCCAGACACCTCAACTCACCACCTCAGAGCTCTCCTTCCTCCTTCTCCCTTCCTGCTCTGTACTGAGCTGCTACCGGTGCCTGACACCTAATAGGTACTTTACCCAGGTGATCTCATTAACTCTGCCCGAGAAGACGAATCATTAGCTCCCATTTTAGGGATGAGGACCTGAGGCCCAAGAAGCTCACGTGACTCACCCAAGGTCACACAGCTAGGTTGCTGGCAGAGGTAGGATTCAGTCTGTCAAGCTCCACGGAGGGTGTAGGTGGAAGAAATGCTGCAGAGGGAGTTTGGAGCTTGGGAGGGGCTTTGACTACTTCGATGAGAAGCCTCAGCTTGATTTTGTAGGTGAAGGGCTTTTAAACAGGAAAGTTACACAATAAGAGCCGAGACCCAGACTGCCTGGGTCCAAATCCTGCCCTGAAACCTAGCTGTGTGACTTTGGGCAAGTTATTGAACCTCTCTGTGCTTAGGTTTTAATTAGGAAAAAGGAAGTGGTAATAGTGTCAACCTCATAGGCTTGCTAGGAGGATGGAGTCCATGAGCCTAAGGTGCTTTGGGCAGACAGCGGTGCATGCTGCCCAGTACGTACCATGTGTTTGCACTAGTGCTGGTGGCTCCTAGCCGGACCCCTTCCTTCTCCCTTTCTCACCCCCTTGCCCTGTCCCACACCCACCATCCTCTCTGAGGAATGAGAAATGCTGCCCTGAGCAAGGAACTGAGCCCGTGACCTGCCACGGGCACAGGCTCCCATGTGCTCTGCCCATCTTTGCTATGGCCGCTAGGTGCCTGGTGGGCAGAAGGTATGTATACTTGACTCAGATGGGGAAAAGGGGGCAAAATGGAAAAGTCTGAAATAGCCTTCCTAGTGCATGGGCGTGGCTGCCAGGGTGCAGAAGAGGCACGAAGGGGCTGCCTCCTTGTCCAGGCTGTGGAGGGTCTTCAGGTGTTGGGTGAGGGGGAGTTGGGGCTGGCTTCCAGCAGGAGGACATGGGTAGCTGGGCTGAGAAGGAGGGAAGGGTAGGAGAGGGAGAGGCGGGGGGTGGGGGATGGGGGGGTGGGGGGGGGAATGGGGGCAAGTGAATGATGGGCAGGGGACGTGATTGAAACCTACCCTGGGGTGGGAGGCTGAGGACAGGCCTGCAGACAGAGGAGGCTTGGTGAACAGATTGGTGGAGACATTGCCACCGCCCAGATGTAGAGATGAAAGTGTCCACAGAGGCGCACCACCCTGGTGTGTCCCCTAATCCCTACTCACTCCTCCAGAGGCTGGGGCATTCTCGCCCGAGCGTGGCTCCCTGGCTGGTACCCTCTCATCACTCAGGAGCACGTCCCACCCACCCCCACCTGGAGCCAGGAATGGGGCTGTGGGCAAGGGGCTGGTCTCCTGGGTGACCCCAGCTGGAGAGGTGTCCCTGAGGGGCACCTGGCCATTCTTGATGGTGGTCAGGGGGCAGTAGGGTGAGGGGGGCTGGACAGGACCTCAGCTGCAGGAAAAGGGGGTTGTCCTCAGTGGGAATCAGTAGAAGAGCAGCTCGGTCCTTCTCTTCTTCCCTCCCTCCCTCTCCCTCCTTCCCATGTGTTCTTTTTGTAGCTCTGAGTATAGTGCCGGACCCGTAGTAGACATTCAGTAATTATTCGAATTCATAAGTAGAGCTAAGGATGTGAATTCTATGGTTTCTGCTGATGACCTAATGCCAGGATCCAGTTCCTTGGGCCGTGAGGAAGTCGGGACAGGAATGGGGATGGAGTTTGTGACGGGGCGGGGGCGCAGATGTAGGAGTGAACTCCGGCTTGAGACCCAGCAAGAATGAATCACTTGCCCAGGGTCCTTTCTCATCAGCTGGGACTGGGCAGAGGAAAGCACGGGAAATGGGTGGAGATATGAATAAAAACATTCTTTTATTTTTAAATTAATCTTCACAAACAATTAAACAGATAAGTAATTGGACATAAAATTCCAATCATGTCCCTTGAATTCAGTGCTTCCCACACTTCGGCTGAGGGAATGCCACTGGCCTGATTTCAGCAGTGAGAACTTTGAAGTTGACTGATGTGACATCAACCCACTTTTTAAACTTAGCTTCTCCACCACTTCCTTCCTAGCTGTGTGATTTGGGCAAGTCCCTTGATCTCTCCTTACCTGTTTCCTTACCTGTGAAATGAGGATAACAATAGTACTTATCTCATGGGGTTATCATGAGGATTAAATGAGTTAGTGTTTGTAAAGCAGCTGGAGGAGTGCCTGGCTCATGGAAAGGTCTATGTAAATGTTTGTTAGATAGAATGAGTAAATAAACACTTCTGAGCAATGACAGCTGTGAAGTTGTGGTTTGGTGCACCAGTTAGATTTTCTTTTCTTTTCTTTTTTTAAACATTCAATTTTTTAAAATATATTTATTTTAGGCTGCGTTGGGTCTTCGTTGCTGCGTGCGGGCTTTCTCTAGTTGCAGTGAGCGGGGGCTATTCTTCGTTGCGGTGCGTGGGCTTCTCACTGCGGTGGCTTCTCTTGCTGCGGAGCACCAGCTCTAGGCACCCAGGCTTCAGTAGTTGTGGCACACGGGCTCAGTAGTTGTGGCTCGCAGGCTCTAGAGTGCAGCCTCAGTAGTTGTGGTGCATGGGCTTAGTGGCTCCGTGGCACGTGGCATCTTCCTGGACCAGGGCTCAAACCTGTGTCCCCTGCCTCGGCAGGAGGATTCTTAACCACTGCGCCACCAGGGAAGTCTACCAGTTAGATTTTCTCACACACATTAAAATAGAGAACTAAAGGTCCAGTGGTTAGGACTCAGCGCTTTCACTGCTGTGGCCCCAGGTTCAATCCCTGGTTGGGGAACTAAGATCCCGCAAGCTGCCAGCTTGGCCAAAAAAACAAAAAATAGAGAAAACTATGAACCATTAGTATAAAATGATCTTCCATACCGCCAATGGGACATTGTCCCAGATGAACCTTCCATGCTGTCTGGGTGCAAGTATATTTTACGTGGTTTAATTCAGTCCCAGTTGTAGCCCATACTCTCTTCCTGGGGGCACCATCATTGCATCTTTATTGGCCTCTTTGTCACCATGGCTTTGTCAGCGCATCTCTGCCATGAGACGTCAGTGCTGTTTGGATCCCATGCTCGCTGTGACCCAGCTCATCCGTGGGAAGTCGCTGTTCCCAAAGAGGCACCGAAGCAGGTGGGCCATCTGTGCTAGCGATCTTTCTTTCCCAGAAGTAACTACTCCAGATCCCAGAGATTCCATGCTCTGTCCCAACTGAGCCCCTCATTTCAAACTTTTGCCTTTTATGAACCTGGGAGAAAAGGGAGCCCAGGAGCTGGGAATGCTAACAGGATAATTCCGAGGCCTGGGCAGCTTACCTTCAATTTACCCTCTGGGCTATTTGATTGGCTTGAGGACCTTAATTTGCTTGTTGTTTGAGGTTAACTACCTTCCTTAATGAAGCTGGGGGCAGCGGAGAAGGCAGGTGGGAAGAGAAACCCCTGAAGGTGCCAGGGTGCGAGGACTTCTCTTGGAGGCCCTCCTGCGAAGCAGGAGATGGCGCCTGCCAGCACCCATCTCATCCTCCCATGTGTGACCCATGGGAGCACATCCTGATCGTTGTGGGGTGGTGGAGGGGAGAAGGCCCTCTACCTTCCAGAAGCTCTGCCCAGAGGCAGGATTTCAGGATAGAAAGCTGGTGTTGCAGCAGGAAGACTTCCCACCAGACCAGGGTGGGTAGAGGGGCTCAGGGGGGGATTCTGAGGGGATGGGAATAGCTGTGTTGGTCAGACCTGGGTGAGAATCTAGGCAGCCAGATCACATCTCTTTGATCCTACTGTGGGTTCAAGTTGGGATGACAGAGTCGGCGAGGGGACAGCTGGGCTGCTTTCCTGAATTTGCGGCCGGAGGTCTGCAGCCCTGGTGTGCAGGAGAGTCAGTTTCCACATTCAAGTCTACATGTCCTGGGGTGTGTGTGTGTGTGTGTGTGTGTGTATGTGTGTGTCTGAGAGAGGAGCTGCCTCTTCCATCAGACCAGGGGCTCCCAAGGCAGGGCCTATCTCTCCCGTAAACTGGGGGCTCCCTGAGGGCAGAAGCAGTGCTGCCTCAGTGATCCATTCCTGCTTCCTGCTCACCTGCCGCTCAGAGCACGGCCCCGGGCCCTGAGCCCTGACCTTGCCTTGGCCCTCTCTGTTCTCTGCCTGCCCACCCCGCTCCTTCCCTCCCTCCCTCCCTCCCTCCCAGCAGCCATGAAGTGCTGTGGAGTGTGTTGTTCTTAGTAGAGCGTAAACAGGCAGGCAGAGCCGAGGTGGGGCCCTGGTAATGAGGCTTTTCCGGGGGAGGGGGCCTGAGTGGGCTCCCATCAGATAAGTCAGTCCTTCACTACCTTCCATTTGCTATTCTAATGAGGGACACAGCTGAGGGACCGGCAGGTCCAGGTCTAGCTGGGCACATGGCACCTGCCTTCTCATCTTGGCTGAGCTGGGCCCGTGTGGCTATATGACCTCTGGGGTCCCCCCGACGTCCTGTGTCCGAGAAAGCCTACGGCAGTTCCTCCCACCTCCAATCGAAGGCAGGAACTGTGGTTGCCTTTCTCACCCCGTGTAGATCCTCCGCCATGCTGTTAGAAAAGGCTCTGGGTCAGACTCCGGGAAGAACCTCCCAGGTCATGGGGGTACATGATAATAAACCTGCTCGATCCAAGTCTGCAATGGGGCAGAATTAGGGAATTAACCCCTTGCTCCAGGTCTTGGAGGGCCGCCCTGCTGGCGTGGCACTGAGCAATTTAGGAAGGCAGGCAGCCAGTGGACAATAGAGGGAAAGAGGCACAAGGGTTAGCACCAAAAAAGACCTGAGGGTCAGGCCTTTGAACACAGGAAAAGAAATACCTCTCGTCCTCTCCTGGCTCATTTTCCTCTCCCAGGCATAAAAATCAGGTTCTATGAAAACACTGGGGAGAGAAAGGCCAACAGTGTGGTGAGCTGAGGCCTGGCACCTTCAGCAGTGATTACGAGAGGTGTACTCTCACCCTAATGGACACCTAAAGGTCATTCTACTGGTCCCTCGAGAGCAGTCACCGGAGGTCGCCCCACGCGTGCTCCTGTCTCCGGACTGTTTCACCGGAGGCTGCCTCTGGAGTCAGAGCCCCTGGGCTGGAATCCTCGCATTCCCCCTTGGTTACTGAGTGGTCTTGGACAAGTGGTCGCCTCAGTTTCCCCATCTGTAAAATGAGGATAAGAATGAGAGTGGGAGAAGGGATGATATTCCTGTAAAGCTCTTTTCACAGAGTCTGGCACCCACTGGGCTCTGGTGGCTCCTCCAAAGGCCCCTTTCAAGTGCTCATTTTCACAGCTCTCCTGGAGGTTCTTTCTGCTGTCTGCCCACCACCCCTCCTCAGAGTACGACACGGTGTCACCTTCCCAGACTACGTGGGGAAGCAGGCAAGGGGGCGTGTGGGTCCCTTCTGCCCTCAGTTTCTCCTTAAATGCTGCCTCCCCTCCTCTCCCCCTCCCTACCCACCGCCCCCCCCCCACTCCAGGCCTGCATGGTGAGATAATGTCTAAGAGATACTTGGGAGTTACTTGGAGGAAGAGGCCAGACAGTGAGTGACCAGAGGTGATTATCTGGCGTGACTAAAGCAGTGGTTTCCCTCCCCCCAGCCCAGGCAGGAGGGAGGGGGACATCTGAGGTCACGCTCCAGAAGGAACTTCCCAAGAAGGGCTAGGACCCACGGAAGCTGACCTTGGGGTGGGGGAATGGGGGAGGGTGGCAGCTGGGAACTCAGCTTCAGGTGGATTTTCGCAGGAAAAACTGCCACTGCCAGCAACAACTCATCCCTTTCGGGAGGGGTTTTGAGGCAGGGGTCCGGCCAAAATGGTCGCATTCTCCCCTTGAACAGACACCCTGTCTCCAGCCCTCAGCCTGCCTCCTCCCTGGACACTGCTGTCCACCCTTGCCCTTGGCGCCTGCCCTCCTCCGCTCCACCTCTCAAGTGCACCTGGCTCCCTCCCAGCACCTCCTTCCCATCCTGCCCTGGGGTTCCCTCTATGGCAGCCCAAATCCAGATGCCCCTCTGAGCAGCAGAGCTTCCTCTGCAGGAGGATGACCCATGATCTTCTCACTCTGTACCCTCCTCTGCCCGCCCTACCCTCAGAGGCCTGCAGAGGACCTGAGAGCTGCCCACTGCGGGTGGGGCTGGACAGCCGGACTCGCATCAGCTCCCCCGGCCTCCTGTCTGTGGAGTGAGCCAGCGGGCGGGAGGCACGCAGTTCCCATGCAGACCTCTGGGTGCTGCCCAACAGCTGTGGTTGGCCCTCCCCTGAAGGACCTGGCAGGTGCTCACCTTCACTCCTCCTGCCCCCCCAAAAGGGGCCGCCTTCATTCGGAAAAGAGAAACAGCTGCTAACATTAGTATCTTCATAAACATCATCTCTTTGATCCTAGTTATTAATACTGCCGACTCCCATTTTACACACGGGAAAACTGAGGCACAGGGAGGCCACGTGGCTCGCCCTGGGTCCCACGGAAGGGTGAGGAATTCTGACAAAGCCTTGGGAAGTCAAGAATGAGCCTGCAGAACTGGGGTAGCCTCCAATGCCTGTGTGTGAGAAGCAGGTCCCCTGGTTTGCTCTGGTCTCTTAGTGCCGCAGAGAGGAGAGAGAGGGGAGGGCGTGCCTAGCGGACGGAGCCCTTGGGTGGGTTTCCAGCCCAGCCTTTGCTGTCGTCCTACTTCTACGTGCTTGGAGTACGGAATTTCTGTAAACAGTATGGAAGTCTATAGAATACAAAGCACTCCATACTCCTATCCCCCCGTCAGGTAACTGTGGTTAATGCTGGTGTGCTTCCTACCAGACCTTTGTAAGCATTTAAAAAACTTTTTTTCAACACAAACAGGACTTTACTAACAAATAGTAATAAAACAGACAGTTCCTTGATTTGTGTTTCCATTGTCCCCATCCGCATTCACAGAGCGATCTCATGTTTAAGGCTGCACAGCACCCACCGTGTGGATGAAATCTAACTTGGTGAACCTTGCTTACCAGGAGGCGTCCGGGCAGTCTCATCACAGGTAACGCTGAACAAGGATGCTTGTCCCTTCGTGGTGGTGAGAGCGTGCTTCTGCAGAACAACTGCACGTGCGTCACCATCCCTAGAGGAAGGCATCCTGTCTCCCCCTTGGTGATCTGATCCTGGGGGCAGGGTCTGCCCATTCAGGAAGAACTTCCTCAAGTCTGACCCAAATCCCAGGGGGTGGACTGAGCCGTTCCCTCCTCACATCTCCTGGGCAGGGTCTTCCTTTTCAGGGCACCATTCATTCAGCTGGCTGGGTGGTCTAGGGAAGGCTCTGCTCTCCCTATACAGTGGTGTGAGTGCACTGGGAAGTAAGGGAGCATTCCTGTCCTCTCCTTGTTGGAAGCTTCTTGCAGAAAAGAGGAGAAAGACCAAGGAAGGTCTGGAGAATCAGCAGTGGCATGTTCACTGAGGGCTGGGGGTTGTGGGCCCAGGAGGCACCTTTCCGCCTCCTGGGTCTTAATGTTGGGGAAGTGCACAGAAGTCCTTCCAAGGCTAGAAATTTCAAAGCACTTCCCAGATACTACAAAAGGTTCTCTTGGGAGATTTGGGGACTGTCGCTTCCACAGTGGGGAGGTGGTGGGGGGAGCAGACCCAGGTGTCCCCCTCTCCTTAGCTGCTTCCGGCACTGGCCCCCGCCCCGCCCCTTTGGTCCAGCTGGAAGACTGGAGTCATCCTGTATGTGCATGTCTGTCTCCACACTCACCTGGCAACTCAGAATACCTGGGTTCTTGGGACTCAGCAGGCCAGAGGAGTCAGCATTAACCCTTCATGTGTTAACCTGATCCACAAGGCTGTGGGTCCTCAGCCAAAAACCAGCCAATAGATCTAATCAAAGGCAGAGCCTTCAGGGCAACACCCAACCCCTTCCGGAGGCTGTTACTGATTTCACTCTTAATCTTTGTGCTGAGCACTTATTCATACAGCAAACCCTTACTGCACACCCAGGTGCTGAGATCCACAGTCTCATGTATGTATTGTGTGTGTGTCCAGGAGACCAAACCCATACAATGTGATAAGTGCTTTGACTGAAGAAGCTGCAACAGGAGAAATGAATGATTAGAAACTCACTCACTGTTGTGCTGTTAGCTCAATTACCCCTAATTGACACTGTTCCTGGCACGCTAACAAGCCAGGGGAAGTCCCAGGTGCAAGGGACAAAGCCCTGGGTGGTTTTCACCAGGAGCTAGAAGGCTGGATTTGAACTGCAGACCTTCTGACTGCAAAGCCCTTGCTCTTTTCATCCTTCTACTGCAGGCAACAATGCTGGTGATTGGAGAGGTTCAGGACAAGGACCCTTGGTACATGTGTGGTGCATGAGTGTGTGAATGATTGAATGTCTGAACACCCTGGATCATAAGTGTCTATTTCACGCGAGCATCTCTTGATGGCACAGAGTACGTCTTATCCGTGTTTGAGCCCCAGTCTTGAACAGAGGAGGGCCTGGTGCATAAATGAATGTGTGAATGAATGATGAAGCCATCAGTGAGTTCCACTTTAGTAGTGCTTCCTCAGGAACCTCTCAGCGGGATATCAGACTACAAGGCTAAAGGCCCTTTCCCCTCCATGAGGTCTGGCACCTTCAGGAAATTTCACTCTCGTCTGGACTGGGCGGCGCTGTGAGGAAGCAGAGAGAAACCTGGCCCATCCTGAGAGCCGGGGAGGGAAGGCCAGGCAGGGATGCCGCTGGGTCTCCAGGGGACATTAAGAGGTCATCATGTACATCCTCCAGCCCTCACCCCTCCTTTGCCCCTCGGGCAGGTGAGCAGAACCTCTTCTAAAATGACCAGCCACGCACAGTGGTTAAGAATCCACCTGCCAATGCAAGGGACACTGGTTTGATCCCTGGTCCAGGAAGATCCCACATGCCGCGGAGCAACTAAGCCCACGAGCCACAACTACTGAGCCCATGTGCCACAACTACTGAAGCCTTTGTGCCTAGAGCCTGTGCTCCGCAACAAGAGAAGCCACCACAATGAGAAGCCCACGCACTGCAACGAAGAGTAGCCCCCGCTTGCCACAACTAGAGAAAGCCCACGCACAGCAATGAAGACCGACGCAGCCAAAAATAAATAAATAAAAAAATTTTTTAATTTAAAAAAATAATAAAATGACCAGCCACGGCACGTAGCACTTAGTGGGTTCGCAACAAAGAGTATTAAGTGAATGTCAAGTGAAAGGATAGAGACATTGGGGAAAGGTCTTTGTTACTCAGGTCACTTGTCAGGGGGAAGTTTCCCCTCCAGTCACACTGTTCTCCCTGGGACTAGAGAAAAGCTTGAAGGCTTCTGCCCCCCAAGTCTGAGACCCCCAAGCCCCACCCTCTAGCACCTGCTCATTGGGCTGGTCCTTTGCAGAAATTCTTAAACTTCTCAGAATCACTCATGGGCTTGGGGTGGGGACTTTGATAGGGAAAGCAGTATAAAATGTTGGATTCAGTGAATTTCAACGGGGAGACTGTGGGAACATTTCGAACAAGTGCTCCCCTGATTCTGAGGCAGGTGGGTGATCTGTGGTCTACATTTTGAGAAACAAAAGCTCAGAGCCTGTCTCCCTGAATGCTAGGAAATGACCTTGAGCAGAAATTTGGTCTTTTTCGCTCCAAGAAGGGCTGGGTTTTATTTCTAGGGAAGAAGTTCTGTGGATCTATGGAAACTTCGGGGGCTTAGGCATGGTCCTTTAGAGCAGGGGTCCCCAACCACCGGTCCTCAGCCTGTTAGTAACCAGGCCGCACAGCAGGAGGTGAGTGGCGGGCTAGCGAGTGAAGCTTCATCCGTACTTACAGCCGTTCTGCATCCTCCCATTACCACCTGAGCTCCGCCTCCTGTCAGCATTATGGTGAGTCGTATAATTATTTCAGTATATCTTACAATGTAATAATAATAAAAATAAAGTGCACAATAAATGTAATGTGCTTGAATCATCCCGAAACCATTCTCCTCCCACCCCACCACCCCGGTCTGTGGAAAAATTCTCTCCCACAAAACCGGTCCCTGGTGCCAAAAAAGTTGGGGACCGCTGCTCTAGAGCCCACCTCACACTTGCTGGGACTACTCTGCACCAGCACCACAGCAGGCCCGGGGAAGGAATGGGGCGGGGGGCCCTCGCAGTCCAGAGACGGGGGAAGGACCCAGGTAACCGAGTGAGAATGTTCTGAGAAGAGAGCTGGGCTTGACATGTCCCCTGGGCCAATTTTGGGACTTAGCTTTGGTCACCGGTTTCCTTCTTCGGGTCTACACTAAATCTCTCTTGCTGCAAAGGATATTCCTATAGAGGTAGCATTAGGGGCTGGAGCTTTTCTTAGGTCTAACATGGCCTAGGGTCCTGGGAAGCAGCAGGGGTCCAAGAGGATAGTAGGAGAGCACCCCCTCCACACACACACACACACACACACACACACACACACACACACCCCATGGTAGGGAAGGAGGAGTTGGTGAAGGGCCAGTCAGCACATACTAAGGCTGCACTTCCTGGGTTCATCCCAGGCTGAAAGCCATTCTCTCCTTTTTTCCTTAGAGAATACTTCACTCCTCCCTCACTGCCATCTAATTCATCCAGGGGGAAAGTTCTTTTTGATGTCTATCTTCAAGCTTTCCTGCCTAGAAGTCGGACACCTCCCCTGTCAGACTGGGAGAGGGAAAGGGATCTGACCCTAATCTCATCTGGCTTCGGAGTCTATTAAAAATGCTCCCACCATCCAGTCAAGCCACGCTCCGCACTGGCCAGAGAAGCTCCTGTCTTGCTTCCTCTTATGTGCTTCCCCTGCCTTCTCTCCTCCCCAGCTCCCCACCCAGGCCCATAAGTGTGGAATGTAGGGAACCTCCAGTTCCTGTGACACCCTCTCCTGAATCCTCAAACTCCAGGCTGGTGTGTATTGGGGGGGCAGGAAGACCAGTTTTTCCAGCCCTGAGACCAGCCTGCCCCTGGGGGCACATCCAAGCCCAGTAGGATGGCAACCTGGGCCTCTGTGGAATGTGGCCCATCCGGCTCTTGCTGCCTAGCTGAGCGAGGTCGAGGTCGGATGTAGCCCGAGTCCAGGGCTGGCGGATCCAGAGACATCCCCTCCCACTCAGGCCAGGAATGAGTGCCAGCAGCATCCCTCCCACCACCAGTCCCCTCCCCTACTCTACCCAAGGCTCTGGCCTTTCAGATCCCGTTGCACTTGGCGAGGCCACCCCTCCTCTCCTTCCCCCTGATTGCAGGAGGTCCTCAGATTGGCCTGCTCTGCCCTCCCACACTACCTTCTCCAGCCAGTGCCCCTGCCTCCTTACCCTCCCTGTCTCTAGGAGGGCTTCTCAGATTGAGGGGTCACTGCTCCTTCCAGATTATAGATGCCCCAGCCTCAGGGACACTGACTATCTCGGTCACTGCCTATGCTCAGGGCCTGGCAGTCAGTGCCCAGTAAATAATGCCTACCTGCCTGCCAAACTGCTGAATTAAATGCACACGGAGATGAATACATCTTGCAGAGGCATGGACTGGCTGAGAAGCCAGGCTCCCCGCACATGACATGAGCTGACATGGCTCATTGGTACCCAGCCTATCCTGGCCAGCATAGGGTCTGGAAAGAGCCAGAGTGAGGTGCCCTCCCCACTGCCCTGTTTGCTGCTCTCATCTCACTATCCCGACCCCGTATTGCATTCCCCCAGCATCCTCCTCTCCTAGCCCCCTTTGTCCCCATCCTATCTCTGGTCCAGGATAAACAGAGCCACTTCCCTTGGTTATTTCCATTGCTCCTGGGAGTGAGGCCTTTCTGGAACTCGACTGGCTGAGACTTTCTCTGGTGCCCCTCTCTCCCCCTGTGAGTCTTCACCATATGTAGCCATGTGCCCCCACAGACCATTCCTGCCTCTGCCTGGGGGCTTGGAGTCCCTTCTAGTAGATGGCTGGGTCAGTCTGAGTCCTGGGGGTTACTCTGGGGCGAGCTGCAGGTGGAGCGGCAGGTGCAGGGGCAAACACTGATTCGCACAAGACCAGGACCCACTCAGTTTGCAAAGGTCCAGTCTGGTCCATGGCATATGTGGTTTGCCATGTGTGAGCTCCCTGAATACTATTAATACTCATATCAACGACACCTGCCATTTATTGAGCACCTACTATATGCCAGGCTCTGTGTCGAGAACTTTACATGGTATTTCATTTAATTCTCACAACAACCTTATGTGGTAAGTACTATTATTATTCCCATTTTACACATCAGCAAACTGAGGCTATCAGCTTCCTACGGGAAGGAAAAAAACCTGTCTTCTTTTAAGCCCTCGCACCTAGCATGGTCCTGAGCACCTGGTGCTGCGTGCAGGAATGTGCAGATGTTCATCTGACATATGGTCTGGTTAGGGGGGCAGAGACGACCTCCATGCAGAGAAGGGGGACTAGGCCTCCTCTCTCAGGTCCAAGGGCTCCATAGTCCAAAGGAGCTGGTGCCAGACTGGGGACTGGCTTACCCTCTGCTCATTTCCTAAGAATTCCAGGCAAAGGGTAGACAGCAGGACGAACTTTTAGACAAAGCTAGGTGTAGCCTCTTGAGGCCCTGGATCCAGTCTGTGTCCCTATGTGGCCAGAGAGCTCTGTGGGTGTGCATATGGGTGAATGGGTGTGTGGAGGCTCAGGGCACTGGGGTGGGAGGAGGACGGCTGGGATGACCTGCCAGGCCCTCTGTGCCTTGAATCCTGGATCCTGTGTCTCAGGTCTTTCTCCGGAGGCCCTGGGGAAGTCTCTGATGGGTGGAGCTGCTGTCAGGTCTGTGTCGTGATGTTCTGGGCAGAGGGCGGGGTGCAGTGCAAGCCCTGACCTGGTTGGGCAGGTTGGCCCACCCTGAGTGGTACCTGTGACCAGGCGCCAACCCCACCCACCGCCCTTTGAAGTCATCCAGCCTGCACTCAAGGCCCAGCCCCTCTTCTGGGTCAACTCCCTGAAAAGAATTGGGGTCCTCTCAGGAGAAAGCTCCTCTTGCCTGGGGCCAGCTCCAGAGAGGGAGGGGGAAACCGGCAGGCCTGGGCCTGGCTGGAGGAGGTGTCAGCCTCCTTGTTTTGGTCTCTGCAGGGATTGGCAGGGGCCGAGGCAGAGGGGCCGTGTGAGGGGAGGCTGAGGCTGAGGCTGAGGGAGGAGACTGGTAAGGGGGAGGGGGGCTAATGAAGGGAGAAGGCTTAAAGTGGGGGAAAGTTCAGTGAGGGGGAGGGGATTCTGCTGGCGGCTATGGGGGCCCTCCCCCCACGCCCCAACCGCTCACCCACTCAACCCATGGAAAAGTCCTCTCCAGCAGGACATTGGGGTATTTTAGTCCCCCGGCCTCTGCCCCATGCATTGCTCTGCAGTTGGCATCTGTGTCTTATGTAAAGTATCGGGCAATCGCAACTTTAAGACAAGCCCCATGATACCCCCTCCCCCCAGCACCTTCATTTGGGTCTTCATCCCTTCTCAGTGCCTAGAGCCAGCAGCCACCGGGCGCTGGGTTAGCACGAAAAGCCACCCCAACTCCTGGCCCGACTCTGCACATGCAGGGCCCTGGCCTATCCCACTCCGAAACCCGGCTCCCTGTCCCGCCGCGGCCCGGCGGCTCCGGCGCGTCCTTTCCCCGCCGCCCCGCCCTGCTCAGAGCAGACCTCTAATCCTCCAGGAGCCTCCTCGGAAAACCATTAGGCAGCCGGGCCCCAGCCCTGCGGGCCTCCAACCCGGCCTCGCCCCCCACCTCCCACCTCTCGTCGACACCGCCCCAACCCGGCAGTCCGGGGCGCCGGGCCCAGGCGGACCCCTTGGTTTTGGCTCCATCGCCTGATTTCTACTGCGGGCGCACGTATGCCTTAGACCCGGCCCGAGGCTGGACCACACCTCCCACCTCGTCCCGGGGAGCCTCTGAGGAGCGCTGCAGGAGGGAGCTCACCCCTACGTCTAGACCCCCGGGGTCTGCCACGTCCTCCTCCAGTCCCGCCAGTTTGGGGGTGGCTGGGGACGCGCTGTGGGCCGGGCGGGTCGAGGGGCTGGCTCGGGGTCCCTCCTGGGCTGGGTTCACCCTGCCCCGCCCTCAAATCCCGGCATCCCGCAGCCCAGGCCGAATCCGACCCCGGCCTCCTGCCTCTCTGCCCCTCGCCGCCCGCTTCCCGGCCCTGAGCCTCTTCTCCTCCTCCTCCTCCTCCGAGAAGCCTGCCCAGAGGGCCACACCTCCTATCCTGGCGCCCAGGCTTCAGCCACCGTGGCGGCGATGGAAGGGCGGCACGCTCAGCGTGAGTCACAGAGACCGGGTTTCGTTCTTGCCTTGGACAAACCAAGCCGCTTGACCTGCCTGAGGCTGTTTGCCCAGCAGTAAATAGGACTATTAACCCCACCTGCCGCGTTATGGTGGTAGACGAGCCTGACCCAGTAAGTGTTTGATGATCTTATGGTGGAGCCACGAAGGGCAAGGACCTATCTCTTCAAACTGGTCAGGGATTGTCACCTTCCAGCTTGAGTCCACAATGGGCCCATTGGAAGAGGGGGTGAGGACCGCGGGGGACCCGTTTGCCTCACAGGTCATACCAGACATTGGAAGCAGGCGTATCTCCTGTCCTCACTGGCTGAGACAAGGAAAGGCCTCATGTGGGGTTGGGGGCTTCTCAGCAGTTGGGAAGGTAGGGAGAGGGTGTAGCATCCTTCTTCCCAGGCCCTAGGTTGACATGACTGTAGGTTGGGGGTGGGGGAATCCCAATGAGAGGCAGGAGTCCCCTCATGGTGCTTTGTCCATGGCCCTCTCTATTCAGGGCCCCTGCCAGGAAGAGAAATGGCTCCATTTGGTCGTGGTCATTGCTGTCTCAGCTCTTATGATCACTTAGCAGCACTGGGGGCAGTCACTCCCCCCACCCCAGGCCCAGGTGACCATAGAAGTGACATCTCACCGATTTCTTCCAAATTGCTCCCTCAGAGGTGGGATGACAGGTGCTTAAAGAAAAGAAGAATTAGTGATTGCTGAGCAGGATGATTTTGGAGCACATGGAGTAAACCATCTTCTAATCAAGATGGATGACAGAAATGGCAACAGAAGCGTTTATTGCATGAAGTAATATGCATAATTTTGGCTGAATTTTGTTTTTCTCCTCATGAAATTTCAGTCTCTTTCACACAGGCTGGTTGGTGTGTGTTTAATATTAACAGTTTCCATTTATTGTGGCTCACCCTGTGCCAGAGACTGGGCAGTACTTTACAGGCTTTGCCTTGTTTACTCCCCTATTCATTTATTCAAGATTCATTCAAGGAAACATTTATTGAGCAACTAGTATCTGCCAGGCATTATTCCAGATACTGGAGCTGAGGCTACAGTGAATTTAAAAAAAGGTCAGATTAAAAACCCTGCCCTCAGGACTTTCCTTTGTGGTCCAGTGGTTAAGACTCCACACTCCCAATGCAGGGGGCCCGGGTTCAATCCCTGGTCAGGGAACTAGATCCCGCATGCCACAACTAAGAGTTCTCATGCCGCAACTAAAGATCCCAAGTGCCACAACTAAGACCTGGTGCAGCCAAATAAATAATTTAAAAAATTATTATTAAAAAAAACCCTCTGCCCTCTCGGAGCTTACATTCTAGTGAGGGAGGGAGAAAATAAACAAGTGGCAAAACAGACATATAATGTTGGGTAAGTGCTCTGGAGAAACCTGGAGCAGCATGAGGGGACAGAGAGTGGTGGGCTGGGCCTCCCAGAGGGAGCCAGCCATTTGAATATTGAGGGCCCAGCAGTGGAGGCAAGAGGAACAGCAAGTTTAAGGGCCCCGAGGTGGGTGTTTGCTTGCACGTGGCACAGCAAGAAGGCCAGTGTGTGGGAGCAGAGAGTCCTCAGGGGAGCACAGGTGGCAGGAGGTTGGATGAGGTGAGGGGCACAGCAGGAGAGGGGTCTATGGGGAAGTACTATTATTAAGTCCATGTTACATGGGGAAACGGAGGATTGAGAGGTTCAGTAGTGAGTGCGGAGACTGGATACGAACCACTGAAGCCTGAGTGATGACTCACAGTGCTCTCCTGTGTCCTGTGTGGGGTCTTCACTCAGTACAGGGGCAGGGGCAGGGCTGGGCACCTCCCCAGGCCTCCAGAGCCTCTGGTACTTTAAGATTTGTTAAGTGATGAAGAAAGGCAGTCTTCCAACATCACGCTAATCCCCACATTTGAGTGTTGTGTGGGCAGGAACCATGCTTTACCTGCAGCCCTGGTACATTGCATGGAGCTGGGTATATAGTAGTTGCTCAATAAGTGTTTGTGGAATAAATGGAAGAATATTAGTTTTGAAGTAAAGAGACTGATTTTCTAGTGAAGCCTACAGTTTCTATAAGGAGGTTAAGATTCTTGCTGTAGGAAGATCTTCAGAGACCAAAATTCGACCCTGCCGATCTGCAGATGGGGAGGTGAGGAAACTGAGGCGTGGAGCGACGGAAGATGAAGAACGCTGCTGTGTGGGAGGGTGTCGGGGTGTGCTCTGGGGTGGAAGGCTGTGTTTTGCTGCTTCCCAGAATTGGAACTGCCAAGGGCTCTTCTCTGGATCAGAGCAAAGATTTGGCTTGGCTGGAATTGGGGATGGTGAGCCTTGAGGGAAACCCCACTGCAGAAAAATCTGAGATAAATGGGGCATGTTTGGGACTTAGGGCTGGAGAACTTGGCCTCAGGTAAGGTCAGATTAGCAAGGGAAGGGAAGAAACGATGTTCTGGCCAGCCCCAAGGAACAGGTACCAGAATTTCCCACAAAATTCCCTGACCGCCTGTTCACGCGCTCCATCCAGATGACCTTCTCCCTGTTCCCTTAGCCCTAGCTTCTCACATAGAGAAACTGATGTGCCCCACGCCACACGGGCTGTGCCAGGGAATACCCCAGACATTGCACATCTTTCTGATATGTCTATTTGACCTAAAGATTTTTGGAGAAAAAATAATTCAACTATCTATTTTAGAGCGCGCTTTTTATTTTTTATCTCATTTTTATTTTTGGCCGCGCGGCTTGTGGGATCTGAGTTCCCCGACCGGGGATTGAATCCAGCAGTGAGGGTGTGGAGTCCTAACCATTGGACCAGCGGAGAATTCCCAAGAGCATGCTTTTTATATTAAAGCAAACTTGGACATAACATGGAGTAAAGTGTGCAATACATATGTACACGTCTATTAAAAGTAAACCAGAGGCCTGAAATGAAAGTATTTATGAGTGAGTTGCTCTGAATGGCCTTCCCGCCCACCTGTGGATCCTGCTTTTACAGGTCCCCCATGGGGAACTTTGAGAAGTACTGTTTGCCAATAACCACCATATTTCCTCTCTGCCATTTGGGCTAGGGCCCACTTTAGAAGGGGTGCAGGTCAGTCACAATAGGGAAAGACTGTCTAGAGAGGGCCAGAGCCCAGGCAAAGACCACAGGCCCCACCCGAGGTGACAAGCTGGCAGAGCTGTCCCAGGACAGGATCTGGTAGGTAGGGAGTGTTGGTTTCTAGGTAAAGGTGTTTGGAGCTCGCTTCCTGGCGGCCGCGAAAGGGGATGAGCGTGTGTCCACAGGGGCTGGGAGGTGGCAGGTTTCAGCAAGAGGAGGCCTGAGCCGCCGGCCCGGGCTGGTCTTGGCACCCCATGCTCCTCCCAAGACCTGCTGCAGACTCAGTCTGCACACAACTGCCACCCGCCACCCAGGAGAGGGAGGCCCAGCTGCCAGGTGGAGGGGCAACAGGGAGGAGGGTGGAGAGGGAGGTCCCTGGTTGAGAGCATGGCAGGAACACGGGAAGGATCAGTCCTGGAGACAGGGAAGGAGGGGAGGGCAGGTAGCCCAAACTGGGTCCTGGGTGGGTCCGGGAGGGCTCTGAGGAAGTGGAACTTGTCTGGAGTTTCTACGGTCTTGGGGAGAGTATTTCTGAGAGAAGGAGTGTACTGAGGAAAGGATTTTCTGATCTCCAAGTGGGGAGGACTGGGCCTGGGGAGGGGCGGGCAATAAGATAAAGGGAAGAGAGGGCTTCCCTGGTGGCGCAGTGGTTGAGAGTCCGCCTGCCGATGCAGGGGACACGGGTTCGTGCCCCGGTAAGGGAGGATCCCACATGCCGCAGAGCGGCTGGGCCCGTGAGCCATGGCCGCCGAGCCTGCGTGTCCGGAGCCTGTGCTCCGCAACGGGAGAGGCCACAACAGTGAGAGGCCCCCATACCAAAAAAAAAAAAAAAAAAAGAGGAAGTGTCCTGGGGCATCTTAGCTGTTTGAAGATAGCATGGTGTGGGCTGGAGGGAAGGCCCTGCTCTGTGCTGGGGGAGAGACAAGGTGGCCTTTAGTGGACCAACATCAGCACTGACTGGACCCTTACTGAGCACTAGGCGCTGCTGGGAGATCTTTACCTGGACCCGTTCACCCAAGCCTCACAATAACCCCAGCAGGCGGGGAGTCTCGTTATCACCCTTTTTACTGCTTGAGGATACTGAGACCTGCAGGGCTAAGTTGGAAATCCAGATGGTGCCCAAGAATCTGTAAGGAAATCAGGCAAAAGACATAAACAGCTCTTCAAGTCCGTCCGTCCATCCATCCATCCATTCAAGGATACTGACCCAGCGGCTGTGTGTGCTGGGTGCCGCTAGGCCAAAGGCTTCTGTGACCTCAGAGAGTCCTCACAGCGTCCTCTGCGGTAGGTTTCCCACTTCACAGATGAGAAACCTGAGGCTCTGAGAGGTTACATAACAGCTCAAAGTTATGTAATAATAGATCATGTTCACAGAACAAGTAAGTAGCAGAACTAGAATTCACACTTGGGTCAGCGTGACTCTTTGGGTGGGAGGAAGAGGTCTTATTCTTAGGGGAGATAAGCCCACAAATCAACTAGGAACTGTGTGAGAAAACAGAAGGTAGAGGGTGTTTCTAAAAGAAACGAAGGGACTTTCCTGCATTCCTCCCTGCCTGTTTGGGCTCTGCTCTCTGGAAGGCAGGTCCATAACCCTGCCAGGAGGGGGCACTCTGCTTAGTCAGGGACATCTAGGGAGGCAGGTAAGGTAGGGAGGAGTAGGAATTATTGAAAAACAAAATTAAGTTGCTATTGGAGCAGGGTGGACTCTGTTCAGCCCTTTGCTTCTTCTTCCCTCTGCCCTTTCTCCCCAGGATGCCCCCTGACTTCGCCTACAGGGTTTGCCTGCCTCCGTCATCTTTGTCCATCTCCTGAGGCACTGGCTCCAACTCTGGCCTGCTCCTCCCTCCTGGAACAGGCCACACCTGGTCCCACAGGTTATCACACCAGGTGACCTCTCCCCCTCAGGGCTGGCCTCACCCTCCCTGGTTTCCCGGGTGGAATTCCCCCTAAGGGAGTAGCACGGATTGCAACAGGATTGGGCCTTGCGAAGGTTGGGATTTGGGGTGAAAGGTGACCCGGGAAAGTTTTTTTTTTTTTTTGCGGTACTTGGGCCTCTCACTGTTGTGGCCTCTCCCGTTGCGGAGCACAGGCTCCGGACACGCAGGCTCGGCGGCCATGGCTCACGGGCCCAGCCGCTCCGCGGCATGTGGGATCTTCCCCGACTGGGGCACGAACCCGCGTCCCCTGCATCGGCAGGTGGACTCTCAACCACTGCGCCACCAGGGAAGCCCCCGGGAAAGTTCTTAAGGGCCATCCCCAGAGACAGCAATGGCTTAGCCCAGAGGTGGGCTGGAGCAAGAGGAAGGAAGGGGGCCTGGGGACGGGAGGTGTCCTCTTCCCCAGAGCTAGCTGGGCTGGGGCACCTGGATGCCCTTTACCTTCTCCCCAGCCCTCAGGCAGGAAGTAAGTGCTGGCAGCAGTATTACTCTTGGGCTGGGCATGGGGGGCCCCTGCCTTAGGCCCCAAGGTAACTAGCCCTGTTCTGGCCCTCTTCCAGCCAGATTCCCCTCCCCAAGAGTAAGGACTCCATGAAATTAAGGGGGAGACTTGGCACAATTCCTTCTAGATCACAGAACCTCAGAATCCCCTGCCCGAGCAGCCCTGAGCCTGCTGTCCGGGCCTACACAGGCTTTCCCCTTCATTCCATCTTCCCTAGGCCAGGCCCACTGAAACTCCGAGATCCCAGGGTGGCTGTTTGGGTGGGCGGTGTGGTCAGGGGTCAGGGGGAGGGTGGACCTCAGATGGTGGGCTAGGGCACCCAGACCCACGTGCGTGTCTCCCTTTCCTGGTCCAGGGCAGAGAAGAGAGAGATTTCAGAGGCTGGGGCCTCCATTTATGCTCCTGCCCTGGCTGAGCCCCCATCATCACCCCTATCCTACCTCCTGGAACCCCCAAGCCCCAGTAGATGCCTGTCTCATTACTGCCTTTTGATCTGCTTTGGAGAAAGAGAGGCGCACGTGAAGCGGAAGGTGAGAAAGTTCTTCTCAGAGTCTCACTGGCAGCCTTCCTGCTACTCCTACCTTCAGTACCTGATTTTTGCAGAAGCATTTAAGGGGTCAGTTTTCCTCAGAGTTGGAGAGAGGGGGAAGGACCCTCCTTTGCCCCCCCACACACCCACCACCGTAGCCTCAGAGTCTGTGGCCCTAATGGGACCTGGTAAACTCCACTGCCTCCAAGAAGTGACTTCATCTTGCCTGAAGTGATCCCCTAGCCTTTCCCAAGACCCCTCCCCACTCTTCCCAAAAATATCTCTAATTCCCTAATTCCTGCCTATGGTACCCATTTCCAAGGGAGCAGATGCCTTAGCCCCCTTCTCTTCCTCACCCCCTTCCCCAGGGTCCCTAAACTCTGTGGCCCTCAGCACCTAGGGCCTAGTGGGCTGGCAGAGATGGAGGGGAGGCAGGCCCAAGCCAACTTCTGGGCTCCCACAGGGAGGGGTGTGTGTAAATCTGGACTCATCCCCTTCCCCCGCAGCCTGCTGTCAGCTGGCCAGCCCCAGCCCTACAGCAAAAGCACTTCCCTGTGGGAGGGAGGGGGCCCACTCGGTGGGAGAAAGATGAGGCCGGTCCCCCCACGTGTCAGTGAACAAATTGGGCCAATTTGGTGTGATTAGTGAAGAATTCACATCTGGCCAGCAGAGTCCTCCCCCCGCCCCCAGCCCAGCCTGGCTCCTGCTCCCCATTAGAAGCTATTTTCTCTGACGGCTCCATTTGTCTCTGTAGTGGGGGATTTGACAGCTCCCTGGCCAGCCTGGGGGGCCTGGCTCTGAGTGAGAGGCCCAGGCTAGGCTGCTTGCCCACCACCCCTTAACCTGCTTCCATGGGGGATGCCATGCTCCAAACAGGGCCCAGGCACCTGTATGCCCTGTATCTCTGCTCTGTGTGTGTACGTGTAGATGAACAGCTGGGTGGAGCCTGGGGAGCAGCATTCTCTAAGCTTTCCACCAGGTCTCCCTTGGACCTTGGTTTCTCATCTTATGCAGTGATGGTTATGCTTTGAGATCAACAGAGATTTTGTGTGTGTGTGTGTGTGTGTGTGTGTGTGTGTGTGTGTGTGGTGGGGGAGGCAGGGGTCTGGTGTTTCCTAAAAGAAAACAGCTGGGCGTGTATAAGGGAGGGCCTGCCCCCACTTCCTTCACCCCTTCCCTGCCCGTCGTCGCAGAGACGGCTGCTGCAGCTACCCCTCAGGAATGCCTGTGGATGGCTGTCGTGCAGCTGGAAGGCTCGCCCCTAGAAGTGGCTTCAAGGTAGTACCATTGGGGGGTATGGCCTTCAAAGTCTTGGGTCTTCCTCCCCCAGCAGTGACCCCAGGTTGCCTGTGTCAAAGGCAATTTGGGGCTATTTAAAGGAGGCTGACCTAGAGGTCACCTGGGCAAATCTCTTCCCTGGGGAATTACCACCAGATGGCAACCTGGGGCTTGTCTCCTCAAAGGTTCTCCCTGGTTGCCAGGAGAAGCACCAGAGCTCTGTTGTTGCCTGGAGTGGGCGAAGGGGGGCAGGGGCCCAGGACCTCAGTCCTTGGATGAGAATTCTCCTGGAAGAAGGATGACTGGGGAAATGGGTCCTAGCCGGCAGCGTGGGGGAGGACTGCTTTCCATCGTGATGTCATATAGTCTGGGAGGCTAGCAGTGGAAGCTTCTCAGTCCTCCTGCATTTTTTCATTGCTACATGGATACCTAAAGAAAATCAGGAGGAGTGAAGGGAATCAGACATCTGTGATGTCTCCAGCCTCCAAATCCCCCTGAGAAAGGGTGACCAACTGTCCCAGTTTTCCCCAGACTAAGAGGTCTCCAGGGATGTGGCCTTTCAGTGCTAAAGCCAGACTAGTCCTGGGCAGACTGGGCCAGCTGATCACCCTACCTAAGCACAAGCCACAGAGACCAGGCAGAGAGATGGAGAAGAAACCAGTCCTTCTGAGATCTGCTGCCTGATTTCTCATTTGATTTTATTTCGTCCTTACCTGACTTTGCCTGATGCCTTATTGTTATCTGTGGGTTCCTTAGCCTTCTTTTCAAGGTAGTGCCTGGGGTGTTGGAAGGATACCCTGACTTGCGGGGGTGGGGGTACTGGGGCAGGCGGTGCATAGCTTAGTCATTCATCTCATTCACGCTGAGGACCACAGGCTTGGGGTATGATCACAGCAGCCAAGCTGGCCTGCTCTCCCAGGGTACCGACCACCCAACACCCATCTCTAATTAACAGAGGAACCTTCAGAACGCCCCCTGTGTGTGGTTTCTGGAGTTATGATCCCATTTCAGAGATGGGAGAACTGAGATGGAGTCACTGACCCCAGGGCTGAGTTCGGGGAGAGCGAAGCAAGGTCTCCTGGATATCTGCCCCCTCACCCCATCTCCTGTTCAGGCAAAGACGGCTGTTTTCTTGAGGTCAGGAATAAGCCCTCTGCCCCAGGTCGGGGAGTCAGTTGCTCCTCCCCTGAAAGTGGCCTCAACCCCACTCCCCAGACATTAATGACATAATTAACTGAGGACAGAGAGCGAGAGGAGGTCACCCTGGCAGAATTCCAAAGGCAGAGAAGACTTCTGAAAATCTAGATATCGGACCAAACTTCTACCTGCTCTCACACCAGCAACTGGCATCCCAGAGACAGAATCGGAAGAAGCCAAGATGTAAGGGAGATGGCCGAGCGGCCTGGAGAGGGGAGGGAGACCAGTGGGCAGAGCGGTGCTTCTGTGGTCCGGAAGTAGGGCTGCCCTGGGGCTGGTCCCCACCTGCTCCTGCCCTGACCCACCTCTCCTCCACATGCCTCTTCCCCCCTGAGCCCCTCCCTCCCTCTCCTCTGCTCACAAGCGCAGGGCCCTTGGAGCTCAAACAGAGAGAGGCTGGAAGCAAGAGCCGAGCTTGCACTCCAAATTGTACTTGAGGTGCCAATTTGAAGGGGGAGGTGGAAAATTCTCAGGATCTCTGCTGGTTTCCTGGGTCTGATGACTCTGGGACTACTGAGGCATTTGGGGAGCTGTGTAGTTTAGGGCTAGGTTGCCCAGTTCCTTTTTCTGGGCAGCCCTAAGTGCCTCTTTCCCAGAGGGCTTGGGTGGACAAGCTGTCCCCTGTGGGGAGTTCCTCTCCCAGGAGCGGTGCCTTGTACACTAGTCTGGTGGAATGGAGTGGTGCTGGGCCTGGGGCTGAGCTCCACTTTGGGAACAGGCTCTTCCCTAAGACGAGGCACCTCTCTGAAGCCTCTCTCTAATTCCATTGGCCTTTGTGGAGAACCCCCAGGGCTAGTGGTGGAGGGAGTGCATTTCCACCACTTTGTCAGAGCGAAGATGCTCCTAACGGCCCTGATACTTGGTCTCCACCTGGGGGAAGCCTGAAAGATGGGGTGCTTGCCTGTTTACACCCTTTTTGAGTTTGCTTCAAGCCAAAGGCAACTTCCTGTTTCCACCAACAGGCCTCAGGGGAGATCAAAGGCAAGAGCCCTGAGCTCAGGGAAGAGGAACTGAGGCTGTGGCCTGTGCCACCACTGTGTAACGGGAGGGTTGAAATTTACGTGGAGAGCTGGGGCATGCGGAGGATAAAGGGAACAGAGGCAGAATTCCAAGGGACCCCAGCCTAGGTCTGGCTGTGCCTGTCCTGTCCTGACCGCTTCTCCAGGAAGCCCAGGTCATCTCCCCATCCCTGGATCCTGACCTCATGGCAGAGGCTAAACTCTGCTTCTCCCCGGTGTCCCCAGCAGGGTTTTCCTGGTCTCCCTCCCGGCAAGAGGAGAGGAGAGAAAAGAGGAGGCGCGGGTGCGGGTGTGGGGGGCTGTGTGTGGAGGGGTGTGGGGGGTGAGGGGGGCAAGGCCCTCCCCTCCCCGGGGGCCGGCCCCCACCTCTGCCCCGCGCAGCGGGCGGGTGGGGCGGACCGGCGAGGGGCTCAGGCGCGGCGGCGGCTGTCACTCACGCACTCACGCGGGAGGAATGCAGACGGCAGGGCTGCCCTGTGGTCACGTCTCCGCCCCACCGACGGAGGTAGGCGCCCAGGTACCCAGCCTGTGGGCCTTGGGAGCCCGCCAAGCTGCTGATGAAAGGCTCTGCAGATTAACCCTTTCTTGGCCGCACCCCCTCCCTGCCGCCAGCTGCCGGGTGGTCGCCAACCACGAGGGGCAGAGGGGCGGGAGGCTGGAGCGGAGGCTGGGCGCGCCGGCTAATGAGTGGGCGTCCGGACGCTGGAGGGGGGTCCCCCGCTCCTCCCCCACCCCGCCAACCCCGCCAACCCCGCCAACCCCGCTGGCCTCAGGCCTCTCTGGTTCTAGGGCTGACACACCTAAGAGACAGGTCTCCCAATAACGGATGATACCTCTTCCCCTTCCCCCACAAGAACTCTACGCGGGGCGGGCCAACCTCCCAGGCTGCTGTGCCCTCTCCTGGAAAGTCGCTGTAGCTCTTGAGCACTGGGCCGAGAGTCCAGGAATTCATATATTCATGCAGTGCATACATCTGAAGAGCTGAGAGGGTCAGCTCAGCTCTTAGACTAAGGGAAAGTGGGCTCTGAGCTTCTCCAGTGTGCAGAATTACAAGGTCGGTAATTCAAAATGTGGGGTTATTTGTGTCTGTTTTAGTAGCAATCTACGTTTCTCCCCCAAGCAGAGTCTCAGGCAGATGCCTAGTATATAAATCAAACAAAGTGGAGAGTTTCTGGTTGGAGTAGGGGGTGAGCTCTCCTTTCCCTCCCATCCATCTCATGAGAACACCTAGGGAGGATTCCAGGGAATGCGGTTTGGAAAGCTCTGAGATCTAGGTAAGGTGTGAGATCCTTTTTGGCTCTGACAACTTTCTCTTCCTTTTGTCTGCATCTGCTGGTGACGCAGATGCATCTCTGTTCATTGGGGGCCTTGCCAACTAGGCATCTGCTCTGTGTCCAGGGCTCACTGTGGGGTATTCTGTGATGCGCTGAGGTCTGGGCTCCCACTTCCAGGGTCTGGGGGCTGTGTCCTGAGCCCTCCATAGAGAGCTGCGCATTCGACTTTGTGTTTATCGCTCAGGGTCCATGTCCTGGGGCTGCACTCCCTCTCTATACTCCACATGTGGCTGGACCCAATACCTCCCCACAACCCTATGTGTTTCTCAGACACCCACCCCCTTTCTCTTGTGCTAAGAGTTTCAAGAGTCCAGGTGTGCACAGGGGTATCTGGTGGGCAGGGGTGAGGAGGGCAAACCTCTAGGAGCTAAACCTGCCTCAGAGTTCAGATCTCTTCCCCATCTTATCCAGCCTCCCTGGGGAGCTTCCTCCCCACCTAGGAGGGGTGGGAGCTCCAAGAGGGGCAGGAAGTAGAGGCCCAGTCAGGAGGCAGTGCCAAGTGGGGGCAAGAAGTGAGGAGGCCTGGCGCCCAGCTCCAACCCCCACCTTCCCACCCCACCCCCACTCCCCGTGGTGTCTCTGAGCATCATCACCCTGGGAGAAGCTATGCCACCCTGAAGCTTGCAGGGAGGGGTAAGAGAACATCGGCTTTGGCTATAGTAGGAGAATTGGAGAGTAGACCTCAGGAGGGACTATGTGTCCAAATATAGCTCATCTCCCTCAAAAACTGGTACCTTGGGTATGTCTTATCCAGCGTGAAGGCATCACATTTTCCAAGGCACTATGACTAGAATTTGCAAGTCATCCTTAATGTACACTCCGTTCACCATCCAACTGGTCACCAAGCCCCATCCTTTCAGTAGCATTAGTAGTTCGAAGGTGCCCACTTTTCTTCCCACTTTGATTGCTCCCGATTCAACTGAGGCCTTTTTTTTTTTAATAGTGATCTTGGGGTCTTCTTATTTATTTATTTTTATTTTATTTATTTTTGGCTGTGTTGGGTCTTCGTTTCTGTGCGAGGGCTTTCTCTAGTTGTGGCAAGCGGGGGCCACTCTTCATCGCGGCGCGCGGGCCTCTCACTATCGCGGCCTCTCTTGTTGCAGCGCACAGGCTCCAGACGCGCAGGCTCAGTAATTGTGGCTCACGGGCCCAGTCGCTCCGCCGCATGTGGGATTGTCCCAGATCAGGGCTCGAACCCGTGTCCCCTGCATTAGCAGGCAGATTCTCAACCACTGCACCACCAGGGAAGCCCAACTGAGACCTTTTTAAACCAGTCCCTGAGACTACTGCAACAAGGGCTGGTCCCCCTGGCTCCAGGGGGGCACACCCCAACCCCCCCAATCCCTCCTCCGCATCGTACTAGAGATCCTGGGATCTCAGAACACAGGTTGGAACATGCCACTCTCATGCTCAGAAACTTTGATGGCTCCCCACTGCCAGCAGGATAAAGTCCCAACGTTGCCTGGCATTCACAGCCTGCCCTGATCTGGTGCCAACTTCCCTTGCCAGCCTGGGCCACCACTATATACTTCACCCCCTTCAACTCCAGCCATAACCAGTGGCTTTTTTCACCGTAGTCCTGCCGCATGCTTTCACGGCCCACCACTTTAGCTCACAGACAAGCTTGTTCCTGGCACTTACGGTGCTGTGGGGGAGAAGGATTCATCACATAATCCCATAAATAAATATATCCTTACAAACTGTGATAAGTTCAGGGTGTCTTTAGGAACTCAAGGAGAACGTATCATGGGGGTGGGACAGATTTAGGCTGGGGACTCAGAGAAGGCTTCTACGCAGAAGAGGCACGTCAGGGTATTGGATGCAAGTTACTTTTTGCATTACCCTTTGGATGTTTGGGGAGGTTATCTTTGATCTTTTGTCAGGACGAATTTCCCTGTCTGCACACCCGGATTTCTTGGCGTCTCTGCCTAGCTTGTATTTCATTCTGTCTTGAACTGGAATCTGTCTTGTGTGTCGCAGCCCCTAGACTGTGAGCAGGTGAGGGAGGGTGTGTTGCTCATTCATGCTTAGAACACGACCCTGCAGCACACTGTAGGTCTGGAACACGGTAGGCCTTTTTTTTTTTTTTGCGGTACGCGGGCTTCTCACTGTTGTGGCCTCTCCCGTTGCGGAGCATCGGCAGACGGACTCTCAACGACTGCACCACCAGGGAAGCCCCACGGTAGGCCTTTAATGAAAGTGTTTTTATTTTTTAAGTGAGGGTGTGGAGGCTTCTGCATTGAATGCATATGGAGGTAGACCTGAAAACAGGAGACATTCTCTGAGAGGACTTAAGTGAGGCTTGGCATGGAAGGGAGGGGGTGGGCATTATGGGCTCCTAGATGTCCCCTCTCTCCAAAGCTCTGTCCTCTCTCTGTCTAAACGACTCCCAACCCATACTTCCCAACGTGCCTCAGAATCCTCCCAGTTCCTAGGAAACAGCATTCCATTTAGCCCAGCTCCCCCTCCCCCTTAATCCCCTAACCCTAGATGATCCATATTTGGATTGAGTGTGGAATGGTGGGGAAGGGGCTCTTTTTCCTGCTGGGAGAGTGGGTGCTGACATTAGGAGCTACGGGTATTATCAGCTCCAGATCTGGGCTTTACCATCCCCCACCCCCAAGGTCTCAGCCACCCAGTAGCACCCCCTGCAGGCTGCTGTGTCAGCCTGACTGCAGGTCTGGGGGATAAAGGTGCCTTCTTCCCCTTGGTCTCACCCCCACCACTAAACGCCAAGCAGTCCCTTCCCTCTCTAGCTCTTTGGGGGCACAGAGGGAGAGAAGGGGTTAGCCTGCCTGGCTTTGATGAGGGAAGGGAGGAGGAGGGAGGCTGATTTGGGAATGACCCTAGAGGCTGCCTCTCCATACGAAACTGCCCTTCCCCCTACCTCAGCCATTCCAGATGACAGGGCAGCAGACAATCTCCCAGGTTTTCTAGTTCTCTCCAGCTTCCCTGCAGACTTTCCCATCAGTGGAAAATTTTGGATGTGAACAAGGAGTGGGGTAAGGCTGTTGGACCCATGAAGGTTCCAGGCTGACCCATCAAATCCCAGCCCAGTCCCCTTGGGCCAGGTTCTCTGGGAAAGCTCCCACTTCGGGAATCCTTTGGTCTGATGGTGAGGGCCCAAGCCCTGCCTCAGGGAGACCCCAGTCTGAGAGTGGAGATCTAGCCCCTGTTGTGAGGGTACTCCCAGGGTGCTGAGGGTCATAGGATGAAACCGGGATAGAGATGCTTAGCCCCTCCGTGAGGGCTAGCTGCTAAGGTGCTCCAGCCGGCTATACAGATTGGGCTACTCCCACAGTTCATTCCTTCCCTCAGAGCAGCTGCAGAGGCCAGGTGAGCCATGGTGCTAGCAGCACAGGTGGCAGCCGGCAGGTGGGGAGAGCAGGGGAGGAGGAATGTGCCCCAGGCTCAGGCAGATGCCACCGGACAGTCCAGTAATCCCACCCCTTCCCAGTGACCTGCTCACCTCACGGCCTGCCTATCACAGTCCTGGTCCCTAGGCCAGGAGTCACGGCCAGGTCCTGGGTTCCAGGTAGCCATTCTGGGAGGAGAATTAGCCTCCAGACACAAGGGACATCTTGTGGGGCATTAGTCATTGCCACACTGCCATTTTAGGAACGTGGACCCTGGGCTGTGGCTTATTTAATCCCCATAGTTAAATGCTGTGTTACTGTCATTTTACAGGTAGGGAAACCAAAGCTCAGAGCCATGAAGTCACTGATGGAATTTACCTTGTGCAGCCCCTGCGCGGAGAAGCAGTGGGTGGGAGACCCTGAGGGTCAGAGAAAGAGGCCTTCTCTTGGACCCTCAGTTCCTGTGAGCTTGAGACAGGGGCAGGGATTCAATCAGGGGACGCTTCTCTGCCCAAGAAGGAATTTTTCCCTACAGTGAGAGAGATTAGACCTGGGCTGGGAGTGGGGACAGAGGGGCCGCAGGCCAGCACCCCACAGCATGCCAGGGACCCTGCACTGAACAACCTCCGCCCACCTCCTCACCTCACCCCTCCTGAAGCTGAGGGAGCAGGTGGAGAGATGGTGGCTGCCCAGAGACATGACCTCAGCAGAGAGTTTGGTGCCCCCACTCCCGCCCTGCCCTGTGTGGTGGCCCAGGTGTCCCACTGCTGCAGTCCTAGGGCAAGCATCCCTGAGAACCCCCAGGTGCCCCATGGGCCTCTCCTTGGTGATGCCTGAGAACATGGGCAGGGGCCCAGACCAGTGAGTCCAGGGAGAGTCTACCCAGCTTTGCTCTCCAATCCGCCTGCACCCCCCTCTGCTCCGCCCCCCTCTCTGCTCCCTCCCCACCAGCTTCCCTCCCAAACACTCACTCATTCATTCCCCAGACCACCTACAAACCACCCATTTGCCCGGACCACACAGCTCCTCTGCCAGGCTCAGCTCCCAGGGATAATGGCCACCCCACCCCCATCCTTCCAGGACCCACCCCCAAGCCTAATTACCACCTTGGCACCTCTGGGGCTGGGCGGGGGGCACTGACCTCCACTTCTGCTTGGAAGTCTCTTGGGCACAGAAGGCCGGTTTTAGTCTGGACATCAAGAGGCAGGAGCAAATGAGAGACCCTCAACTGAGACCCACTCTGGTCCTTCCCACCCCACCACCCAGTCTCTGGGCCCAGGCTGCTGGGGCAGGGCAGGAGGCAAGATGGTGGAGACCCCTGTTTGCTCCTTGGTTCTCCTGGGCACAGTAAGGGGACTGAGGAAGGACAGACCCGAACTGCCCTCAGGTGCAGGTCAGGGAGGACTCCCCAGAAAGAGCACTGGACCGGGAGTCAGAAGACCAGGGTTTAGTTCTACTGCCCTGACTGCCTGCACTCTCCCCGCCACCCGTCCTGGCCTCAGTTTCCTTGTGCATGAAAGAGAGGAGAGCTGTCTCTAAGGCTCTCCCGCATGGGGCCTTGAACCCCAGGGAGGTGACTGTGAAGTGCCAACTGAGGGTCTCTGCACTGCTGAGGGACCCCTGAGCAAAGAAGCAGGGAGAACAGAAGTGGATGGAGGAGGCTGCCAGAGGGCAGAGGGCCAGGACAGGGAGACAGAGCAGGGCTGGCCTGACACCCGTCAACAACGGGTGGGAGGCGGGATTGGGCGGCCTGCCGGGTTAGGAGTGCAGAAATCAGGAAGTCCTCACAGGCTCCTGGAGCTGGTGGGCTCTGTCCCCCCAGTCCCCTCAGTAGCGGCAAGATGGTGGCCAGGGAGGGCCTCCCTGAAGTGGCCTGTGATCCTGGAGGGGGTCCTCTGCCTTCCCCTCTGCAGCGACTACACTGACCCACGTCCCAGGGCAGGGACCAGTCACTTTCAGTGCCCAGCACAGGCCCTGGCTCAGAGAAGGTGCCCAATAAATGTGGGATGAATGAATGAGGATGGAACAGCTGGGGGCCAATTGAGGCAAACTCGGATGTGTGAGCTTACCTGCGGCTGCAGGGCTTGGGTCAGCAGGGAGAGGGGAGAGCAGTGGGCAGGGTTGGCGTTGGTGGCTTCCCCCTCCCCAGGAGGAGCTGAGCTGGGCCTAGGCCCTGGGGGCCAGGGCCACCACGGCTGGTCCGGGGCGGATGAGGTGGTCTCTGTGGGGTCCCTCTAAGGATCCCTCCTTCCCCCATAATTACTTCTGATTAGCTTCACCACAAAAGCCAGGCTGGAAAGAGGGGTGTTTGGGGCATGGGGGAGGGGACAAGGTGGAGCAGAGCACTCAGGACAAGCAGGGCCCCCAGCTGTGTTCCCTCCCCACAGCTCAACACACACACACACACACACACACACACACACACACACACACACACACCATGATCTGGAAAATTCCAATGGAGCCCCATCTACTGAGAGTAGCAATGATCCAGGGACATCAGGCATTTTAGACAACTCACCCGTATGTATTAACTCAAAATGCCCCCTCCAGATTTCTTGCAGTGGAGGGCTGGTGGGCAGAGCTTCTAGGCAGTGGGGAGCAGGAAAGAGAATAAGCCCTTCAGGCCAGAAGGGAGCTTTGGCAGGCATGTCCACCATCCCAACACAGGGCCCAACCTGGAGAAGTCCCCAGAGCTCCCTGCCAGGACTCAGAAAGTTCTTCCCCGTGTCCAGCTGCCCTTTCTGCCTGATCTGTGCTAAGCTGAGGATCTGCAGGTAGATTTGTCATGTCCATGGCCCTCACCCACTCACTCCTTTTGAGACAATCCATGCTAGGGCCTTCTCTGGAGGCCAAGAGGCTGGGGTCCCCTCCTCTCTAACCTGGGGGCAGGACACTCCCTCCCACTTCCTCACCAGGCAAGTAGGAACTACAGCTCAGGTCACTCAGACTCACCCTCCAGGAAGGCCCCTGGAGAGGGGGCAGCATGTGAAAAGTGTCCTCTCTTTCCTGACTGTTGTGGTATAGGCACTTGTGGACTGGGGGGTAGAGAAGAAAGGCGGGACATGACGGCTTCCTGTGGCCCCAGCTTTGGGGAAACTATTACGTAACCAGTAGTCGTATTAGCTAACAACTAAAACATAAACATTTACTGTAGGTCTGAGCACCAGGCTCCAATCTTTACAAACTTTCTTTCACTGGCTCTCTGTCTTTTAGGGAGAGCCCAACCCCTGCCATCTGAGATCTCCCCAGTCTGATGGGAGAAGCCCTGACCCAATACCTCCCCTCACAAGCCTCTAGTCTGAAGAGAACCAATCCCTGGCCTCAGGGAGCCTCTAGTCTGATAAGGGGAGACACAACATACAAACAGAATGGACACTCCTGACCCGGTCTCCTACTGAGTCCCTCCTTCCCCAAAAGGGAGCTGGGCTTTTAGAGGTGCGAGGGACCGCGAGGCAGCAGTGGTTGGGGAAGGCACGCAGGCTCCCTGGTGGCGTTGGGCTGCCTGGAGGAGGCGGCGGGGCCGGGCTGGGTGCGCGGAGGAGGCCGCCCCAGCGGCGCTCCCACGACCCGGGCAAGGCCGTCTGGGCGCCGTCTCCGGTCTCTGGGACTGCGGTCGGGGCACCGCGGGGCCGTGTTTGAGCCGGTCAGCACCCCGCGGAAATTACAGGGGCGCTCGGCGCTGCGGTCGCGCCCCCCGGGGCAGCGCCCGCTGGTTGGAGGCGTTTAAATTGAAAGCAGCTTTGGGGAGAGGGGGCGGGCGCGGGGCGCCGAGCAAGGGGAGGGGCGGCCGGGCACAGCGACCCCTTTGTCTGCGCCCGCCGAGGGGCGGAGCCTTGCGGTGAGAGCGGCGCCCCCTCCCCGCGCTCCGGCCGGCCTGTTCCCACGCCGCCCAGCAGGCCGAGGCCTGCGCCCCTTCTCCACCTGGGTCTCTGCCTCCCCTCCTCGGGCAGCGCACGCGTGCACTTCCTCTGGGAGGCCCTCCCAGACTAACAAGCACCGACAGTCTGGGTGTCCCGGAGTCACAGAGGGTCAGGAGATCTGGGTTGAGTCCTCTAATAGGCCCGGTGA
Source organism: Delphinapterus leucas (assembly GCF_059928025.1). Classification (NCBI taxonomy): domain Eukaryota; kingdom Metazoa; phylum Chordata; class Mammalia; order Artiodactyla; family Monodontidae; genus Delphinapterus; species Delphinapterus leucas. Next base: position 46,447,650 of record NC_143147.1, on the reverse strand, counting down.
CCTTGATCAAATTTCCTCCTTTCTCTGGGCCCCAGTGTCCTCTACAAAAATACAGATATTTTACTCTTTCTGCCTACCTCTCTTAGTGATGTTAAAGATGATTTGAGCCAATGTAAGGGAAAGTGTTATGAAAACTGTAAACTGTCGGAGGAATAATAAATACCAAGAATAACACCCCCAACTCCCTACTCTTCATTGTGAGAGATCATTTGTACACAGGTGTGCTTGTGCTGGAAATCCAGCGTGCTAGGGATGGGATGGGGGAGGAGTTAAGCAGCCAACAGCGTGGAGCAGGGGAGAAACCCCGGTGGACTTCTCGGAGAAGGGGGATGTGGAGCAATCAGGGCTAGGAAGGAGTGAAGGGAGCAATACTGGAAAAAGGAGAGGGTGTCTCTGCCTCCTGCGGGGGAAGGTCACGGGACGGAGAGGCAGGAGCCAGGAAGGAGGAGGGTGTCTGTAAGATGAACATGTCCTGCCCGTGGGCTGCAGCCGGAGAAGTGGCTTGGGGCAAGAGGCTGTTTGCCCATTTGGTGGGTGGCATGTCTCCTAGGAAGGCAGGTTGGTGGCAGAGCCTGGTGCAGCCCCCGATGTTTGGGAGGGAATGCCTATTGCCCCTAGGGAGTGTGCTCCCCTTGGCCCCTTCCTATTCTTTTTCCTGAGGGCTCTGGGCACCAGGTGCAAGGAGCTTGGCTTGTTTCCTTTGCTTCCAGCAGCAGCAGTGGAAGGTTGTTTGCCAGGCCTGATGCCCAGGGACATAACCATTTGCTCCACATCTGGCAGAGCTGCATGTTTCTGTTTTACTTTCTAGAGGTCCTTAGTGGGCAGCCAGGGATAGGGCAAAGCCCACAGTTCCAGGTACCTGTTATGGGCACCTGACACGTACACACTTGGGGGCAAGATGGAGAGCTGAGCCTGGCCAGAGGGAAGAGGAATCTGTAAGGGTGCCCGAAGAGGAAGTCGAGGAGCCGCCCTGGAAAGGAAGGAAAGAAGAGGGTGAGGCCAAGCAGGGAGGGAGGGCAGAGGGGCTGCACCAGGTGTTTCCCCCAGAGGAGCAGGGCTGTCAGGTAGAGTTTCTTCCCAGTCCTCTCTGACACCCCATTGGGGCACCAACACCTCCTCCAGAGCCCAAAGCCCCTCAAAGGCCTACACAGAGAGGGCTCTGATCTGGCAAGTGGGATGAGAGCTACAAGTGGGCTTTGGGCACAGACAGGGGGTGGGGTGGGGGTGGGCAGCTGGCCAGCTCTGCCTGTCCCCTCTTACCTCCTCCCCGGCCCGAGCAGCTGAACCCACCCAGGGCACCTCACTCACCCCCCGGCATGTCCCATGCTCGTGCCAGTGGGTCACAGGGCAGGAATGCCATAGGAAAAGAACGAGGGAGCCCAGCAAGGGCTGGTGACTGCCCAGAGTGACCCAAGTGGTTAGGGCTGGGCCACCCCTGTCCCGAGAGCTGGCCAGGCTCAAGGAACATCCCTGACCCCCAGGTCTGGGACCCACTAGACACAATCTCTCCCGGGGGGCAGGGACTGGAGGCTTCCTGGACACCACATTCTGCATTAGCAGCCGGATACCAACAGGACTCCATCCTCGTCCAGGCTGAGGGCTCCACCAGCAGCCCTCTGAGGGTGTCTCTCCTGCCCCCTTCCCTCCCCATCCCTCCCGCTGCAGGCTGCCCTTTGCCATGCCCCCACCTCCTTAGAGCCCAGACTGGCTTCTGCGTATGCTGCATACCCCTCAGACCATGAACAAGCTTTTCCCAAGCCCACTTCTTGTAGGAAGCCCACCAGATTGGGCAGGGATTGGGAAGGGGAGAGCCAGACACCCACAGGTCTTGGCCTCCAGCCCCCATCATGGGCCAGGCCTGAAAGAGGCAGTATCCTGTTTTACCCTACTCTGCTCAGCCCTAGGGTCCTAGAGAGCAGAGCTTGGAGCAGGAGGGAGAGGGTCCTGAGGCTGAGGCCTCTACAGGCCCTGGGCCCCAGCTGACAGGCTCAGCATGGGGTTGAGGGTGACTCTCCTTGGTCAAATACTTCCTTGGGGCCAGGGATGAAACTTTTGGGAGATAGAGTGGGACAGGAAGAGGCTTACTCATCCACCTGGGTCATCCCTGTCATTAAAGTACCCATGGGTAGGCGCCATGGCAATGACCATCACAGAGGAGTCCGTGATCTCGGGAACTCATGTCTGATGCTTTTAGAAACGGTAGGCCGGGGGAGGAGACCCAGAAGGTGAGAAGGTGAGTTGCCCCACATGACCTCCAAGGCTCCTTCTGAGCTAAGACTCTGTGGTCCTATGATCCTAAGACTCTAAAATCCTGAGCTGATGTGGTCCCGAGATATTGGGATTGGAATAACTGCCTTCATAATAATAGCGCCAGGCACTGTTACCAAACTTTTCATGCATGGTCTCATTTACTGCTCCACAGTGAGGGAACTGAGGCACAGGGGGGGTAAGTTTGTTCATCCCCGAGAGCCTTGGGACAGGCAGCCCAGCACAGGTCTGTCCAACTTCAGAGCCTGCTCGTTTACCTGCTTCACTGCAGCTTTTGTGACTCTAAACCCTGCTTTCACAGGGTCCATAATTCAGCCAATCACCAAGTCCGACATCACTGAGTCCAACATCAAATCATGACTCAGCATCTTTGATGGGGAAGCAGCAGGTGGGAGGGGTGGATCCTAGCCGGGAGCTGTGAAAACAACAGTCTTCTGTCGTCTTCTGGGTCCTGGAAAGCTTCCTGGAGGAGGAGGATGGGTAAGAGAAGGCAGAAGAGGGGGAGGAGGAGAAGAGATGTTTAGGAGGCGTGGCCATTCCAGAGAGCAGGGTGGGCGCTTGGAGGGAGATGATCTTGTTTGAGAATAGAGGATTGGAGGGACCCAGAGGGGCAGGACAGAGGAAAGGAGTCTGGTCTGGCTGCATTCCCTTCCTCTGCCAGCCCATGGACTCAGACCCCAAGGGGCAGATAAGGCTGTGCCCCATGGCCCTCTGAGAAAGCCTCCTGTTTCTCGCCCCCTCTCCCAGCTACTTAGCCCTCTTCTCCAGGCTGGAGGCCACTTTCAGCCACTCGCAGGCTGAACCCCTAGGGGAAGGGCCTTTGCTGATCTCCCCCAGGGCTAATTACAGCAGAGAGCTGGAGTTAAACACTTGCTCTTCTCCTAGGAGCACCTGTCCTTGTTCCCCCAAAGGTATGGAGCCTACAGACCCCTTCCCTCCCCACTAAGGAGACAGTGCTGCCTTCGCAGGCGGCCGAGGAGGCTGGATAGAGGAGAAAAAACCAACACCCAGTGCTAGCCTCCGGGCAAGTGGGAATACCCTCACTTTGCGGAGGGAGACACACCGGCAGGTGCAGACACTTGCTCAAATTGCCATTGAGGTAAAAGCCCGCACGTCGGTTGGTCTGGCTCTCTTCTGGCTTCAAGGTGCTAGGGGTCTGTGCCCAGCTGGTGCATTTTGCACGCCCTCCAACTCCCACTCCCTGCCTGGCCCATGGGTTTGCCCACGAAGGGACTGCAGTGTTGACTGGGTCCCCCCCCCCACCCCGGGAGGCAGGGCAGAGAGCACCCCCAGTACAGGCCGCTTCCCTCTTCTCGTGAATACTGCAGCTTTTCGGCTGGCTGGCGGTAGTCCTGGCTGACCTTGACTGAGGGCCTTCTACGTTTTAGGCACTGGGCTAAACATTTTAGCAGACGACATGTTGAATCCTCGTAAGAGCCGGATGAGATACGTCCTCTTACTTTCTCCGGTTTACAGATGAGGAAACCAAGCCTCAGGAAGGTGAAGCGATGTATCAAGATCACACAGCTATATGCAGTGGAGGTGAGATTTATATCCAGAATCCTCTCCCTTAGGCTCTCTACCACTCCCTTCGGTGATAAAATTGCTGGTGTGTGACTCTCGTCTCCCCTCACTGGGGTCCAGGTGGATGGAAGGGCAAAGCCTCTCTTGCCTGCCCTTTGGCCTCCTCTCAACTGCCCGAGAAGGAGGGGCCTGGGGCTCTGCCTCTAAGAAATGAGGCCATCTCTCCCAGCCCAGGGTGCGGGGCTGCAGGGGGAATCAGATAAGCTGTGAATCCAGTTTCCTCTCTGCTCACCCTTGTCATCAGCTGGGGTTTCAGCTCCCTCCAGGGTCAGAAGGAAATGACTCATGGTGTTTGGAAAGTGGATAAGGGTGCGGGCTCACATCCTGCTACTTGCTTGCTGTGGGACCTTGGACAGATTACTTAACTTCTCTGTGCCTCAGTGCTGAGGAAATCCAAATACCAGGCTCATAGGACTAATGAGAGGATTGAGTTGGGGAGAGTTTGCAGAGTTTGGAACAGTGCCTGGCACACAGTAAGTGCTATTGCTATTATTATTAGCAGGGGAATCAAGAGAGGACTGTTTTAAAAGAGGGGCCATCAAATATGTGGAAGTCTATAAAAAGGACATGGTTGATTTTTAGGGAGGGGTGTCTAGATTTCCTAATTTTTCAAGGCCGAGGATTCCTGAGAGGGGAGCAAAGGGTGAATGGTTTCCAGGTGACATTCCTCCCTTCCCACCCCCCTCCCCAGGAGGATAAAAATTCCTCACAGGTTTCTGTGCCCTTTCATGTAGAACCTGCAGAGCCCTGGCCAGCATTCCTCTGCCCCTCCTGTCAGCTGGGGGCCAGTGGAGGGGGTCATTAGCCCCTTTTACAGCTTGGTAAAGTGTGAGGGCAGATGCCTCTACCTGAGGTCCCAGCTGGGACCTGCTTAAAGCAGGTGCCCCACCCCCCAGAGGAGGGGCTTTGAGACTGAGAACAAGGGGAGGAAGCCCGTGAGGTGGGCGCTCAGGGCTGCCTGCAACGTGCCTGCGGTGGGGACCAGAGGACCAAGTCTGGTTACTTCCCTGACACCATTCCTGTCCTGAGGTCCCCTGGAGATGGGTTCCCTGTGGACACCAGGGCATGTGCAGTGTTGCCGCAGGGAACAGGAACCCCAGCTCTATCCCCGCCCTCCGCAGCTCCCAGGCTACAGACCTAGAGTGACATCTAACCCAACTAGTCTGAGCTGGGGAAACAGGGGAGATGGAGGGGAAAGCTGCAAGGATGGGGAAGTAAGGGCAGGCTTCCTGCAGGAGAGGGTAGGAAAGATCAGGGCTGGAGCTGCAAGGGTGGGCACAGAGGGTAACGGAGACCTGCTCTTTTAACCCTCTGCCTCAATGTGTGTGTGTTCTTCTGCATCCATCCACCCATCCATCCATTGACCCACTTTCTGTTTAAACAGGACCCACAGAAGCCCTTTCCACAGCTGCTGGAGCTGTTCTACCATATTACAGGCTAATGGCAGGGAGGGAGCTTCCCTTCACAGAAGTTCTTTGGGCAGTTATTGCAGGAAGGGGTCTTGCACAGGATGAGGGCTCGTCTTAACTCTCCTCCAAGATGTCCTTCTTGCTTGGAATACTGGGAGGTACTCCACCTCAGTTCTGCCCTCTGTGGGCCTGGAGCTCATGGCTTTTTCCCTCAAGCCAGTGGCGTCATCCATTTTTCCATTCTCCTTCCCTGCCACCTCCAACCCACCCCTCCTCCTTGCTCAGCCTGGCCGCACCATAGCCGAGGTAGACTTTTATGTCCCTGCCCTCCCTTGTCTCCCTACCTCTAGCCCTGCCTCTTTGCAGCAGCTGGGGCTATTTCCAAAGGACCTTGCTGAAAATGCGGACTTCCCTTGCTCCAAAGCCTTCCGTAGTTCCCCACTGCCTACAGAAAAACAACCCTCTACCAGTGGGCCCCAGGCTCTCCCACTTTTACACATGGCGTGTGCTCGTCGCACCTTGCTCATGAACTCGCTCTTTTTTTTTTTTTTTTAATAAATTTATTTTATTTATTTATTTTTGGCTGCATTGGGTCTTCGTTGCTGTATGCGGGCTTTCTCTAGTTGCGGCGAGCGGGGGCTACTCTTCGTCGCGGGGCACGGGCTTCTCATTGCAGTGGCTTCTCTTGTTGCAGAGCACGGGCTCTAGGTGCGTGGGCTTCAGTAGTTGTAGCACGTGGCCTTAGTAGTTGTGGCTCGCGTGCTCTAGAGCACAGGCTCAGTAGTTGTGGCGCACGGGCTTAGTTGCTCCGCGGCATGTGGGATCTTCCCAGACCCAGGCTCGAACCCGTGTCCCCTGCATTGGCAGGTGGATTCTTAACCACTGCGCCACCAGGGAAGCCCCCGAACTCACTCTTAGTCTAGGCTGAGAAACTGCCTCCTTGATGAAGACTCTGGCCGGCGCCCCTACCGAGGCAGTGGTCGAATTGCTGTGATGGTTTCCTGAGGGCAGGGCCACACCTTTTCATGTTTGTATCCCCAGTGCCCAGTAGGGGCTCAACAAAAGTCAACCAACAGTCTGAATGAGTCAGTGAGTGAATGACTCCTTACCCTTCTGCTTTGAGGACCTCCCATCTTCCCATCCCTGCTTGTCAGAACACTTCCCATCCTTCGGGGGCATCTCAGTGCCTCCCCATCCTTAATGCCGTCCCTGGGGCCCTCACCTGGGAAGGTCCGCTCTTCCCTGAACCGCCTTCTCATCATCTTTGTGCTCACTGCACAGCAGGCTTCTCGAGGGCAGGAGCCGAGTCTTCCTCATGTTGTTGGATTGGTAATCATGTTGATATAAGCCCTAATTTAAAAAAACTTTCACCCACACCCTGTTCAAAATTAATTCAGCAGACAGTTCCTGAACTCTAAGGCTAGCACGTGCCAGGCACTGTTCCAGGCTGGGGCTCCTGGCTGCAGCGTCACATACGCCTGTGCGGGAGGCAGATGTGAACCAACCCACTGAGGTCAGGCCACTGTGTCTTCTGGCCCCACTTCAGAGCTAAGTTACTGAGCCCAGAGAAGGTGACCCTCCTGCTGGGTCACCCAGCCAAAGAGTGCTGCTGGGCTGGCCCCAGGCTGCCCCTTTCCCCCTGTGGCTCAGCAGGAGTCCTTTGACCCAGCCCAGGACAGCCCAGCTCCGATGGTTGCTCCATAAAGGGATGAGTCTACCATATTGAATTTCTTCTTCTTCTTTTTTTAATTGAATGTAGTTGATTTACAATATTGTGTTAGTTTCAGGTGTACAGCAAAGTGATTCAGTTATATATTGATATATAGAGAGAGATATAGATATGTTTTTTCTGATTCTTTTCCATGTTAGGTTATTATAAGATATCGAATACAGTTCCTTCTGCTATACGGTAAATCCTTGTTGTTTGTCTATTTCAGATAAAGTGGTGTGTATCTGTTAATCCCATACTCCGGATTTATCCCTCCCACCTCTTTCCCCTTTGGTAACCACACGTTTGTTTTCTATGTCTGTGAATCTATTTCTATTTTATATATAGATTCATTTGTATCATTTTTAAAAATATTTATTTATTTGGTTGAGCCGGGTCTTAGTTGCGGCAGGCAGGCTCCTTAGTTGCGGCATGCAAACTCTTAGTTGCGGCATGCCCGTGGGATCTAGTTCCCTGACCAGGGATCGAACTCGGGCCCTCTGCATTGGAAGTGCGGAGTCTTATCCACTGCACCACCAGGGAAGTCCCTGTATCATTTTTTAGATTCCACATGTAAGTGATATCATATGATATTTGTCTTTCTCTGTCTGATTTACTTCAATTAGTATAATAATCTCTAGGTCCAGCTGCAAATGGCAATATTTCATTCTTTTTATGGCCAAGTAATATTCCATTGTGTGTGTGTGTGTGTGTGTGTGTGTGTGTGTGTGTGCGCCATCTTCCTTATCCATTCATCTGTTGATGGACACTTAGGTTGCTTTCATGTCTTGGCTATTGTAAGTAGTGCTTCTATGAATATTGGGATCCATGTATCTTTTTTTTAAATAAATTTATTTATTTTATTTATTTTTATTTTTGGCTACGTTGGGTCTTTGTTGCTGCATGCGGGCTTTTCTGGAGTTGCGGTGAGCAGGGGCTACTCTTCATTGCAGTGCGCGGGCTTCTCATTGGATGGCTTCTCTTGTTGCAGAACACAGGCTCTAGGCGCACAGGCTTCAATAGTTGTGGCACTTGGGCTCAGTAGTTGTGGCTCACAGGCTCTAGAGCGCAGGCTCAGTAGTTGTGGTGCACGGGCTTAGTTCCTCCGCGGCATGTGGGATCTTCCCAGACCAGGGCTCGAACCCGTGTCCCCTGCATTGGAAGGCGGACTCCCAACCACTGCGCCACCAGGGAAGCCAAGCCCATGGGATGCATGTATCTTTTCAAATTAGAGTTTTTGTCTTTTCCAGGTATATGCCCAGGAGTGGGATTGATGGATCATATGGTAACTCTATTTTTAGTTTTTCAAGGAACCTCCATCCTGTTTTCCATAGTGGCTGAACCAATTTACATTCCCACCAACAGTGTAGGAGGGCTCCCTTTTCTCCACACCCTCTCCAGCTGAATTTATTCTTAAAATGATAGCAAATGCAGCTTCTTATTTTATTTGAGGTCTTATTGATTGGAAATCCAGTAGATGCCCCAACTAGGTCATGAGCCATTTCTGTTTCTGACATGGAAAGACATTTCAAGGTTGACTTGTTACTTTCTGGATGAAACCAAGGTCAGGGTCACTCTTGTCCTCCACCCACTTCTTCTGTTGCTTGTCTCCTAAAGGAGAGGGTTTGTCCTCATGTCTTGGGTCCTTTTTCCCACACCATCAGCTCCTGTGATCAGGGGCTGGGTCCTTGGTACTCCGGTGTTCCCTCTCAGAGCAGAGAAGGGCTCCATCCAGACTGGGAAGTGAGTCCCCTGCCCCACCCAGAAGTCTGACCCCAGTCCCTCCTGCTGTGGCCACCACCATCCCTGTGCTGTGGTCTCCAAGGGAGACCTCTGCCCTCTGGAACCCTTGCTCCATCCCTCAGGTCCTGCCTCTCTTGCTGTAGAGCAGGCTCCCAGCCCCCACCAGGCTCACCTGCTTGGCTCCTGTCCCAGGGGACACAGAGATGTTATCCCTGGGGGTATGGACGTCAATGGGGGCATTGTTCCCACCTGGTCCTAGCAGAATCACGGAGGGTCAGGACAGAGACTGGGAATGTCCCAGGTGCCACACAGGCTGGC